>NC_045615.1:132359370-133596036 GCF_009829155.1 Mustela erminea | reverse complement strand
CAGAGAACCTGAGGCAGAGCTCAATCCCAGGACCCTGAGATCATAATCTGAGCTGAAGGCAGAGGTTTTAACCCACTGAGCCACCCAGGCACCCCAGAAGGAAACACTCTTATTGCCAGACAGAGGAAATCTCATACTTGTTAGAATGGTTATCATAAAAAAGACTAGAGATAACAAATGTTGATGAAAATGTGGAGAAAATGGAATCCTTATGCACTGTTAGTAGAAATACATATTGGTACAGTCATATAGAAGACAGTATGGAGTTTCCTCAAAAACGTTAAAAATAGAGTTATCATATGAGCCAGCAACTCTACTGCTGGGTATATCTCCAAAGGAAATGAAAACAGGATCTTGAGAAATCTGTGCTCCCATGTTAATTACAGCATTTTCCACTGTGGGAGGCCACAATAAGGCTTGAGACAAGAACCAAACCAGGCCCTGACTTGTGCCTCCTTTAAATTCAGAATAACCTAACAAAAGGTTTAGGACGGGAAAAGTTGAGTAGCACTGAGAAAGGGTCTGTGCTATGTGTTGTGCGCTCGCCTATGTGACTTCCCACCTGCTTGCTAAACAACTGAAAACAATTCGGTTGGGGTCAAAAGTTCGATGCTGGTCCTTGCTACCCTAATACTGTTCATAAATTACTTTCAGGTTTGCTGTATCAATACAGAACAATTGTACTAGCATCAGCCATTTGGCATCACAAGGTCTGCTTATAGTTAAATGTGAAACTTATTATGGGAACTCGTGGTTGTTCAACTAGACACAGGTGTATTTCTTCTCTTATTATCACTACATATATGGCCTTAGTGCTTTGAATAAACTTAGCACTGTTGGACATCCTCCTCAGTGCTCCTCCTGCCCCCATCTCTTTGTCTCTTAGGTTCTTTTCACCATCCTCTTACCCTCACGTTCTTGGTCGATTTGTCACGCTGGCCACGACAATTCACAATAAGCAAGATATGGAAACAACCTGTCTATCAAATGATGAATGGATACAGAAGATGTGGTACATATACCATGGAATATTAATTGGCCATGAGAAAGAAGAATTTCTGCCATTGGTAGTCATGGATGAAACTTAAAGGCATTATGCTAAGTGAAGTAAGGCAAGCAGAGAAAGACAAATACTGTATGCTCTCATTTATATGTGGAACCAAAAAAAAAAATCAATGTAGAAATGAAGAGTTGAATGTTGGTTAGCAGTGGCTGAGGGGTAGATGAAATGGGGAGAGGCTGGTCAAAGTATACAAATTTACAGTTATACATACAGCATGATGATTCTATAGTCAATAAATACCATGTTATATGCTTGACTATTGTTAACAGAGTATATCTTTAATGTTTTCATCACAAAAAAAGAAATGCTAATTACGGGACATGATGGAGGTGTTAGCTAACACTCTCATGGCAATCATTTTACAGTATGTAAGTGTATCAAATCAACACGTTATACACTTACACAATGTTAGATCTCGATTGTATCTCAATAAAGCTGGGGAGAAAAAGAAGCAGAGAAGAATAAAAACAAGATTGAGAAAAGTTTATAAATACAAGCAAGAGTGCCAATCAAAATATGAGAGATATATTAAAAAACAAACTAATAAAAATTCTTCCTAAAAGAACATAGTCAGTAAGAAAATAAAATTTTAGAAGAAAACAAAAAATGAAAAAATGCCAGCATCAGTGTTATTTCATTTGGGAAATTTTGTCTTAGTTACCAGAGAGATAGCTTCAGAGAGAGAGCCCATATATGTTAGGTGGTCATGAAAAGATGTCAATTATTTTTTTACTTCACACATGAAATGTTTAAACCACATAAAATAGAAGAGCTGCAGTGAAATGATAAAATCAGATGTTTACGCCATGTATAGTATGCTATTTTACAACATTTTGGCAAAATTCCGTTTTAGTAACATAGTGAGTAGTAGCTTCCTATTACAGACATAATAGTTAAACTTAAAATTCTTTATGTTATTAAATATTCACATGAAACACAAATTGTCAGCAGTTAAGAATATTTCTTTGTCTGATTTTGCTCTCTATGACTCCTAACTGGCAGTGGTGGAAGAGGGGTGTGAACTCTGTGTGGGGGGAGGTGACATTTTAAGATACCAGTGAAGAATGAACTACAAAATGAAAAATGAACATGAAGCTGAAAAATGTCAAAAAGACAAAGATACTAAATCTCATTTTCTTCAGCTTGTCAAACTTAATTTCATCTCTTACATGTAAAGGATTTTGGGGAAATAATTAAGTTCAAGAGGCTGCAGGGTCTAAATGATTCCTGAGGTTGCTAGAATTCTTAATAAAAAAAAATCCAGGGAGTGTAAGTATATCCAGGTGTTCCACAAAGCTCAAGATTTATAATTGAATTAACAAAGAACTCCAAAAGGAACAAAAGAAGCCTCCATGACCATCTGTTACTAGCACCAAAAGGCAATTGAAACTGAGTGTTTGGGCAACAGGAACAAGGGTTGGTTAGGAGTAGATTTAAAGCCAAGATTTCTCTATTTATAATTTTATTAAGAGATAAGTTATAAGAAACATTTGTTTTCAATAAAGTAGACTACTTTGTTGTTTTTTAATTTCAGTTTTGTTCAGCTATAACTGACATATAATATGGTAAGATTTAAAGTGTACATTGTGATAATCTGATATGCATTGTGGAAGGCTTCATCAATCTAGTTAATTAATTCATCCATCACCTCACATATTTATCTCCTTTTTGGTGAAAATATTCAAATTCTACTGTATTAGCAAACTGCAATTATACAATAGTGTTAATAACTGTAGTCACCATGTTTTACATTAGATTTTCAGGTCTTATTCACCATATAGCTGAAAGTTTATACCCTTTACCAACCTGTCTCTGTTTCCCTCACTCCACCCCCAGCCCCTGCCAACATTTTTTCCTATTCTCTGTTTCTGTGTGTTTCCTTCTACTCTACAAAATAACCCAAGTGTATGACGATTTTGGTAAAGATTCCTTTAATTCCTTTAATTATTTTTAGAGAACTGTTTCTGCTGCAATAAACATGGTGATAAATATCACAGAAAGAAAAGTTGCTTACATTGAAAATGTTTAATTTCTTCACAGATTTGCTTGCAGAAGATCCTACAGCTAATAACGTGTGGCAATGTAGAACGGAGAGAAGATTCATCACAGCCACATAAAGCAATGTCTCTCAAACTGAGATCTTTATACACATAGCCACATTTGTGGTTAAAATATTGAAATACTTAGATTTGATTGATAAATAGCTTCTGTCCCATGAGTATATCTACTGAGTCAGCTGTGAAGTCCAGGAATCTCTGGTGAAACTGGGTCTACCCAAAACAAAGGATATTTTTTCTTAAAATAATGTATACCCCTGCTGCCAAATCCTGTGCCCACATGGATGGATATCACTGTCCAGAAAACCTTTTTTTTTTTTTTATTGACACAAGGAAGCTGTCTAAATTAGCAATACTGCTTGCCTATTCTGGAAACTAGTATGTGCTTTCTTGGCCACAAGTTACAAATAGCTATTACAAAATAACCCCGGAACAGTTTTAACGGTTTTCTACAAGACTGAATGATGCAATTCTTCTAGACAGACATCCTTGACAACCTGAGCTTCAGACTTCTCTGGAGTTTATTCCTGTATTATTTCATAATAACACAGGAATGCCATTATAATAATACAGAATTGCCAAACTGAACAATGCCATTCAATTCCAATGTTCATATTTGCATGTGTATTTAAGATAAAGTTGCATCAAGTAATTACCTATAATGAAAGAGTTTTATTTCTAATATATTGTTAAATAAGTCTAGCTGCCAATAAACAGGCAAGTCCAAATGTCAAAATGACAATTATTCCACACTCATACTGAATTATGCTAGTGGTTACAAAGATAAAATCCATTTGCCCCATGTAGTAAATGTGAAAATAGATGGTACAGTCAAAGGGTTTACATGAAGATAGTTTAGTGGAGTATTTACAAATGTATTTGCAGAATGAAAAGAACCAGTAAGGGATGACGAAGTACATTGGGACTAGTAAGAACAAAGAATGTTTATCAAATCTAAACCCAAAGAAGTAAATGGGAGAACAGAGTTATCAGAACCCAAGAAGAACCAGAGTCATGAAGAAAAAAGAAAGAAAGAAAAGAAGAAAGAGAAAAAAGGAAAGAAAGGAAAAGAAAAGAAGAAAAAAATACCAACCATATGACAATGTCTAGCATAAAAGGAGTTAGGAGAATAAATATCCACAACTGCCTTTTGTGGTAAACACAAATGGAAGTCAAGAGGTGAGGGGTATGGTGTAGTTCATGAAGGTCACTCTTGGAAACCCCAGATTTGGGCAGAAAAGCACAGAGAATTAATCTAAAGGGAAGTGTTAATCATTTTTCTGTTTGCTTTCAGACCGTTTACTTGCCCTTTCTTCAATATGATATTAACACAGGGACCTGCATTTCAGACTTTCTTTCCAACTTGTTTTTTAATGATGTCTGGTCATTGGGAGCCAGTGGGAAGAGATTAGAGGACTTAATAATATCAAAAATTGTTCTATCTTTCCCAATATCTCTCTTTTTCCAGCATTATTTCCAGAGTGTTTGCATATCCTTCCTGGTCCAGCTACCACTGAGCAGCGATGATCCTAACTCGCACAGTGCTGGGCAGAGCAGAACATGTCAGAAATACTATTTCCATTTCAACTTTTGGATTGAGACAACTTTATCTCCTTCATCCCTCCAGCCTGAGTATGTTAGTAGGTTCATGCTGTTTCTACTGTCTGGCTTGTCTCATTTTTCTCTGCATAAATTCTCAGGTCTTCCATCACCTGCATATCCAATTACCACTATTAAATTTCCTCTCTTTGCAATACCAGGAATCACTTCTCCTTCTGACAGAACTCTGATAAAATGTGGGTAAATTTGTGATCAAAAGATATTTTCATAGACTTAGACTTTTACTTCCTAAGTTATTTAATAAATGGAAAGACTGATTTGCCATCACAAAAGGTATATGGTGAAGAACAGTTTCATACTATTTTTTCTCAAGCGAATAAGATAATAAAGGCAGAATTTAACAAATGAATCAAACATATATGCCATACCCAAATGAAGTCATAACATACTGTATGAAGAAAACTAGTAGTAGTTTGAATTCATAAAAATAGTAGGGAAATTGAGTCACTCCATGGCATAATTGTCAGTGGAAACATAAAAATAAAAATCTTAAAAGCACCTGTGACTTAGAAGGCAATTTCATATTCACATTTTAAACAGATATATTGTTCAGAGCCTGCTTTAGTGATGCAAGATCTCCATTGTTTGCTGGGAGGAAAGTGAATGGTAAATGATCAGTGATGGATCTAGTCAGCAAAGAGAACTGATGATTCATTATTAGATTAGTTATATAGTTTTACTGTCTTTCAGTTATCCGTAATGTTATTTTAAAAAACAAAATTTAATACTGAATTTTTCTCCACATATAAAATGGGGAGAAACTGGAATGGGAATTAGAAATATATACATGGATTGAACCTACTCAACATCTATTTATTCCTGGAAAGAGTCACTGTATTTTAAAGTAGAAATAAGCCTATCCAAAAAAAGCAAAACAGAACAAAACGAAACAAAAACATTCCCAAGATATGTTTGAAGACACACATGCCTAATCATATATAAGCAGAAATAATTGGGTGGGGCTTAAAGCCCTCTTATAGAGGGCTTAATCATGATGCAGATTCTTTTTGCCTCCCCCTGCTCTTCCCATTTAATCCTGGATTGTAGATGTGTTAACCGGTTTTGTAGATATGATGGATAGCTTTGAAGCCACAATTTTTCAACCATGAGGCAATCTTAAGAAGAAAGCTACTTTCTAAGAAAGGCAGTGTGAATTAAAAGCTGAAGTCTGGAACAGTGATTATACTATAAAGTCATAATAGTTGACTTGGATAACCAAAGTCCATATTTAATTATGTGAGAGAAAACAAACCTCTAAGTTCTTTAAACTAATGATACACTGGCTCTTTGTTCATATCAGATAAATATAATTACTAATCTATATTAACCCGCTTTATCTGAAAATAGTCACCACAAAAATGAAACTTGTTTGAAACTTGACTCAGAAAGATAGAGAATAAATAAATAAATAAATAAATAAATAAATATAGTATTTTTCCTAGTGAAATTGAACTAAGAACAAAGTTTTCTATTAGTCCTCCAGATAATCTATATATGAAATAAATTCTCAAATGAAAATAGAAAATATTTTACCATGAAAAATTAATCTGAAAAAGTAGTAAAATGAAATAGGTGAATGAAATTTTTTTAGAAATTTTTAAAATTATTTTTATTAACATATAATGTATTATTTGCCCCAGGGTACAGGTCTGTGAATCATCTAGCTGAATGAAATCTTAGGAAATATAATAAGAGGGTCATATCCTACTTTAACTTAACTGACATGAAATAGGAATCAATAATAATTCAAACAGGGTGATATTGACAAATATATCATTAGAAAGCATACTCTTAAAACAGATTCAACGATATAAGACTTTGAGCATAAAGCACCTTATCCAATAAAAAATAAGAATGAAAATAAGAATTTTGTAGTCCCTTTCTATGACCTTAGATTTTCTCCTAATTATTGTACTCAGTCTATTTCCTTAAGACAGACTACTTGGATATCAACAGAGTAAACATAATGACTGTGAATGAGATGATCAGAGAACGGACTAGAGATGGCTTGGTTCAGTGGTCTTGTCAACACTTACTCTGCTCCTTCCAAGCAAAATGTCAGTAATCTAGTCTTGCTGCACACATATTTTTGAATTGGAATATTGACTTAGACATTGAAACCAAATCACAGTCCCAGTGAATAAAGTCTGTACCTGCTGACCTGCACTTATGGATATGGAACATTATCTCTTCTGAACAAGTACTCATAAGAAAATGCGTCTTCACTCAGAACTGGAATAGGGAGCACTGCTTTTATTGGAGGCTGTTTGGAATATCACTCTCCAAGGAGACATAATATGATACAGCCAACCATCTCAGGTACTAAATAGCCGTGATACAAATCTATTATAAAATCTAAAGCTTTAAGGTTAATCTATCAGCTGTAGGTTAAGAATGCACTGCATGCACTTAGAAATGCTCAATACTCAGGGTCATCTTTTGCATGAGAGTAGGTGCCATGTATTATTAACAAAAGTGAATGCATCAGTATTGACTTAAGGCAGGGTGTTACACTTTGTGAGTGAAAAAATTCAGTTACTATATTTCTAAAGATCTTATATCAGGAGAAATAGTCAGAATCACAATCTCCCCATGAAAAAGGATAAGAAAAGTGAATGGAATTAAATATAGGGGTAAATACTGATGATATTATTTGTGAAAATTCAAATAATTCATAAAACAATACAAGGCTCTTGGGGCACCTGGGTGGCTCACTGGGTTAAAGCCTCTGCCTTCGGCTCAGGTCATGATCCCAGGGTCCTGGGATGGAGCCCCACTTCAGGCTCTCTGCTCAGCAGGGAGCCTGCTTCCTCCTCTCTCTCTGCCTGTCTTTCTGCCTACTCGCGATCTCTGCCTGCCAAATAAATAAAATCTTAAAAAAAAAAATACAAGGCCCTGCTAATTATTTCTCCTCCATAAAAAACATATATATATATATATATATATATATATATATATATATATATAAAATAAGCAAAGATAACTTATTTTGTACAACTTTCAGAAATTACTATTGATTTTTAAAGGTATATTATTTAGAATTTATAGTACCAATACCACCTAAAATAAAAGTTTTGCCTTTATCTCTAGAGAAATTTTTTAAAAGTGAAATGCTTGTTGTAAGTACATAAATGAATATCTGAATATCTGAGTTTAACACTTATGGATGACTTTAGAAAACTCTGTTAGTCTGGAACTCCGATTATTCTACTATTTTTTCACTATAAAGTTATAGTTACTGGTGCTGATATTTGGAAACTTTCCTTTTGAAGTGTTAGTGTTTATAAACTGAGGAAAATTAATTAGGTTACCATAAAATGCAGAAGAAGGAAAGCACACCATTCAAACACTTGCATACAGACTGCATTAATTTACTTGAGTTGTCTTAAGAAAGTATCAAAACCTGGGTGGCTTAAAACGATATGAATTATCTCACAGTCTTGGAAGCTAGAAATGAAAAATCAAGGTGTCATCAGAGCCATACTCAGAATCTTTTCTTAATTCTTCTAGTTTCTGATGTTTTCTTCCTGTGTGTTCACATATTTCCCCTTTGTGCATGTCTGCCTCTGTGTCCAAACTCCCTTTGTGTAAAGACAGTAGTCACATTGGATTAAGGCCTCATTTTAATTGGATTATCTCTGCTAAAATCTTATTTCCAACTAAGATAATATCCTGAGGTGCTGGGAGTTAGGACTTCAACATACATTTTTTGGAAGGACACTATTCAACACATCAAACAGATCGGACACAAACAGAATATTTCTTTTTATTTAAAAAGAAAGATAATATAAAGAAGATAAATTCTGTATCATATTATGTCTCCTTGGAGAGTGATATTCCAAACAGCCTCATCATCATGTCCCTAAATTTTATTTGAAAAAGCCAAATGGAAATGTTTCATTCTTTCGGTGAATTAATAGATATGTCTTGTCAGTGGATAGAGGGTTTATCTCACTTCTGTGACTTTATTCTGATATTATCAGTTCAAATCTCACAAAATGGGCCTAAAGTAACAAATTGAATTTAACAGAATTAAGTGAAAGTCATGCATTTATAAAACAAAAATTGACTAAAGAAATATACAAACTGAGTGACATGGCTCAGTTGTAGTTTATTGGAAAGAGACCAAAAACTCTAGCAACAGCAAGTTAAAGCTAAAACAACAGAGTTTGGCAAATATACCATGCTTATCAAATTAGTATTAAGCTTATTAATTAATTCTGGGGTATAATGCAGGCCTTAAGTCTTAAGATCTACATATTATATCAAAAAAATAAATATCATCTTTAAGTAAAGGTCTATGCTAGATACTACAGAGTATGCAAAATGAAGAAAGACTTATATTCCTAAAACAGAGAATAATCAGTGTGTAGTGGGGTGCAGAGTTGCTAAGTGCGTTGTCAAAGAGTAAGAATACGAAGTACAGACTTCCAGGGAAGATGGCAGAATAGGAGGATTGTCTCATGGATACAATTAGATAACACCCATATCAGTGTAAATAACCCTGAGAATATAGACTGCTATATACAGAAGATGTTATATACAAACCTAATGGTAACCACAAATCCAAAACCAATAATCAATACACAAAATAAATAAAGAGAAAGGAATTCAAGTATATCATTAAAGAGCACCAACAAATCATAATAGAAGAGTGCAAAAGAATAAAGGAACAGAAAAGAGCTACACAAAGAACCATAAAACAAGTAAAAAAAAAATGGTAGTAAGTACAGACTTATCAGTAATTACTTTGTAAATGGACTAAATGCTCCAATCAAAAGACACAGAGTGACGTTATGGGTAAAAAGGAAAGACCTATCTAATACTGCCTACAAAAGACTCATTTCAGATCTAAAGACATGCAGATTGAAAGTGAAGGGACAGAAAAGCATTTCTCATGCAAATGGAAGTGCAAAGAATCTGAGGTAGCAATACTTATATATGAACAAAATAGATTTTAAAACAAAGACTGTAAAAAGAGAACAATTTGTTCTCTTTACAATCTAACTGTAAAGAGAACAATCCAACAAGAAGTTATAACAACTGTAAGTACTTACCCAACATGGGAGCACCCAAAAACATAAAGCAGCTAATAACAAACATAAGGGATGTAGTCAATATTGTAATACAATAATAGTAAGGGACATGAACACCCCACTTACAACAATAGATGGATCATACAAACAGAAAATCAATAAAGAAATAGTGGCTTTGAATGACACATTGGACCAGCTGAATCTAACAGATATATTCAGAAAATCCCATCCTAAAACAGCAGAATACACGTTCTTTTCAAGTATACATGGAATATTCTCCAAAACATATAAAATATTAGGCCATATATAAGTGTCAACAAGATTGTCTTCAATTGACTTCAAAGAGATTGAAATCATACCATTCATCACTTCCAGCCACAGGGAAATCAACCACAGAAGTCTGAAAAGAACAAAAATACATGGAGGTTAAATAACATGTTACTAAAAGATGAATGGGTCAGCCAAGAAAATCAAAGAGGCAATCAAAAAATACATGGAGACAAATGAAAGTGAAAACACACAGTCTAAAATCTGGGGTGCAGCAAAAGCTGTTCTAGGAGGAAAGCTTATAGCAACACAGATGTACCTGAAGAAACAAGAAAAATATCAAACTATATAAATTTAGACCTAAAGGAGCTTGAAAAAGAAGAACGAAAGAAACTCAAATCCAGTAGAAGGAAGGAAATAATAAAGATTAGAGCAGAAAACGGGGTGCCTGGGTGGCTCAGTGGGTTAAAGCCTCTGCCTTCCACTCAGGTCATGGTCTCAGGGTCCTGGGATCGAGCGAGCCCCATGTCAGGATCTCTGCTCCGCAGGGAGCCTGCTTCCTCCCCTCTCTCTCTGCCTGCCTCTTTGCCTACTTGTGACCTCTGTCTGTCAAATAAATAAAATCTTAAAAAAAAAAAAAGATTAGAGCAGAAATAAATGAAATAGAAACTAAAACCAAACAATAGAACACATAAATGAAAGCAGGAGGTGTTTCTTTGAAAAGAGCAACATAATCTATAAACTTTTAGTCAGACTCATCAAAAGACAGAGAGAGAGAGGACTCAAATCAACAAAATCAGAAGTGAAAGAGGAGAAATAACAACTGACACTACAAAAATACAAAGGATTATAACAGAATATTATGAAAAACTATATGCCAACAAATTGGACAACCTGAAGAAATGGATCCATTTATAAAAATATATAACCTATCAAAAGTGATTCAAGAAGAAATAGAAAATTTGAACAGACAAATTAACAACAATAAAATTGAATCAGTAGTCAAAAAATTCCCAAAAAACAAAAGTCTGGGACCAGATAGCTTCACAGGTGAATTCTAGCAAAAGTTTAAAGAAAAGTTAACATCTATTCTTAAAATACTTAAAAAAATATATACTTGTGGAGCATAAGGAATAACATGGAAGACCTTGGGAGATGGAGAAGAGAAGTGAATTGGGGGAAACCAGAGGGAGAGACAAACCATTAGAGACCATGGACTCTGAGAAACAAAATGAGGGTTTTGGAGTGGGAGTTGGGGGTGGGGTGAGCTTGGTGGTGGGTATTAAGGAGGGGACTTATTGCATGGAGAACTAGGTGTGGTGCATAAACACTAAATCTTGGAACACTGATAAAATTAAATTAAATTAAAAAAAATAGAAGAATAAGGAAAGCTTCAGAATTCATTCTATGAGACTAACATTACCCTGATGCCAAAATCAGATAAAGCAACACACACACACACACACACACACACCCCCCAAAAAAAAAAAAAAAGAGAGAGAGAGAGAGAAATACAGGCCCACATCTCCAATGAACATAGATGCAAAAAATCCTACACAAAATATTAGGAAACAGAATCCAACAATACATTATAAAAAGTCATTCCCCACAATCAAGTGGGATTTCTTTTGGTGATAGAAGGGTGGTTCAATATTCACATACCAATCAGCAAAATATATCACATCAACAAGGGAAAGAACAAAAACCATATGATCATTTCCATAGATGTACAAAAAGCTTTTGACAAAGTACAACATCCATTCATGATAAAAGCCCTCAATAAAGTAGGTTTAGTGGGAACATTCTTCAATATAATAAAGGCCATATATGAAAACCCACAGCTAAGAACATACTCAATGGTGAAAAACTGAGAGCTTTTCCCTAAAATCAGGAACAAGACAAGGATGTCCACTCTCACTTTTATTCAAGATGGTACTGGATGTCCTAGCCACAGCAATCAGACAAGAAAAAGAATAAAAAACACACAGATTGGTTGGAAAGAAGGAAAATTTTCACTATTTGCAAGTAAAAGGATGCTATATGTAGAAAATCCTAAAGACTCCACCAAAAAACTACTAGAGCTTATAAATGAATTCAGTAAGACCATGAGATACAAAATCAACATACAGAAATCTGATACTTTTCAAATAATGAAACAAATAGAAATTTAGAAAACAATCCCAATTACAATAACACCAAAAAGAATGAAATACATAGGAATAAATTTAGCTAAGGGGTACAACACCTGTACTCCGAAAGCTATAAAATACTGATGACAGAAATTGAAGACAAAACAAACAAATGGAAAGATATTCCATGTTTATGGATTAAGAGAACAAATCTTGTTAAAATGTCCAAAGCAATCTACAGGTGTAATACAATTCCTATCAAAATACCAACATCATTTTTCTCTGACCTGCAACAGATAATCTTCAGAAATATATGGAACCACAAAGGACCCTGAATATCAAAAGCAATCTTAAAAAGAACAAAACTGGAGGTATCATAATCCTAAACATATACAAAGCCATAGTAATCAAAACTATATGGTACACACACACACAAACAAAAAAAATGCAAAGATCAATAGGACAAATAGAGAGCTGAGAAATAAACCAATGATTATATGATCAAGTAATCTTCAATAAGAGAGGCAATCTTTTTAACAAATATTGAGAAAACTGAACAGCTGCTACATGTAAAAGAATGAAACTGGACTGCATTTTCACACCATGTACATAAATAAATTCAAAGTGGATCAAAGACCTAAATGTGAGGCCACAAACAATAAAAATCCCAGAAGAGAGCACAGGCAGTAATTTCTCTGGCATTGGTCACTGCAATATTTTTCTACATATATCTTCTGAGGCAAAGGAAACAAAAGCAAAAATAAGCTATTTGCACTACATCAAAATGAAAACTTCTATGGAGCAAAGGAAACAATCAACAAAATTAAAAAACAACCTACAGGATGGGAGAAGATATTTGCAAGTGACATATGAAATAAAGGTCAGTATCCAAAATACATTAAAAATGACAAAACTCCCAAATGAATAATCCAACTAAAAATGGAGAGAAGATATGAACAGAAGACATGAACAGACATTTTTTCAAAAACATACAGGTGTCCAACAGATATGAAAAGATGTTCAACATCACTCATCATTAGGGAAATGCTAATCAAAACTACAATGAGACATCACTTCACACCTGTCAGAATGGATAATATCAAAAACACAAGAAATAAGCGATGGTGAGGATATGGAGAAAAAGGAACTTTCTTGTACTGTTGGTGGGAATGCAAATTGGTGCAGCCACAATGGAAAACAGTATGAAGGGGGGTCCTCAAAAAATTAAAAATAGAACTATCTTATGAATAAGTAATTCTGCTTCTGAATATATACTCAAAGAATATGAAAACACTAATTTGAAAGGATATATAGATAGATAGATATCACTAATCAATATATATTTATATATAACTTCTTTATATATAATGTATGTGCATATATAATATATATAATGGAATATTACTTAGCCATAAAAAACTGGATAGATCTTGAGACTACAATGCAAAGTGAAAGAAGTCAAAGGAAAAATACCATGTGGTTTCACTCATATGTGTTATTTAATAAACAAAACAACAACCAAAAAGACCAAAACAAATAAAAAAATGACAAACCAGAAAACATACTCTTACCTATAGAGAAAAAACTGATGGTTACCAGAGGGGAGGTGGGTTGAGGAATGAATGAAATAGATGAAGGGGATTAAGAGTATACTTACCATGATGAGCACAGAATAACGTATAGAATTGTTCAATCACTATATTATGCACCCTAATCTAACACTATATGCTAACTATATTGTAATTAAAACTTTAAAAAATTTTATGCAAACAAACAAAGAATACAAAATTGAATTTGGATACATGTTATAAGAAAAAACTAAATGTCATGTGAATCCAAAAGAATACAAGGACAAGTCAACTTAGAAGACATCAGGAAATATGATATATAGGAAGCCTCTGCTTAGAACTCACTTCTTTCTTAAAAGGCTTCTTTTATCCCAAAATAAATTATCTCATCTTCTAATCCTGTTTGCCATACCATACATCCCTCAAATTGACTTTGTAAATAGTCATTCAACATATTTGAGTCTTTCCTATCTGCTAGGTGCTAAGTGATCAAACAGAAATTAACATGATGAAACCTATTTTAATGGGGAAGAAAAATATTAACCAAATACTTACAATTGTAGGTTGTTATTGGGAAAGAAGCAGGAAGGCTTCATCTATTCTAGGATAACAATAGGCTTCACTCAGTAGTGGGATGATGATAATCAAATAGCAGGATTATTCCAGGATTATTCCAGGGAAAAATTGCTTAGAATGGTGTTACTGGAGATAAGTAACCTGGAAGGATAAGTAGAAAGATCTGCAGTCAATAGAGGAAGGAAGCCAACCTAAAGGGATTTTCCAGTGTGGAAGGCAGAGGAATAATCACCTCAACTCCCCCTTCTCTGATTTTCTGATACCCACTGTTGACTAAACTCAAATAGAAATTAGAAAGCAGAGGAACCCATAGATGCCCTTATCACAGTGCCTGGAATACAGTTGGTACTCAATGTCACCTATTGTTATTATTATTATTATTATGACTGTTATTACCATTATTATTATCATCATTATCATTATCATCAGTACTAATATTTTAAAACATCATCATCACTGGAAATGAGACTCTATTTTTTTAAGATTTTTTATTTATTTACTTGACAGAGATCGCAAGCAGGCAGAGAGGCAGGTGGGGGGGAGGGGAGGAAGCAGGTCCCCTGCTGAGTGGAGATCCCAATGTGGGACTCCATCCCAGGACCCTGGGATCATGACCTGAGCCAAAGGTAGAGGTTTTAACCCACTGAGCCACCCAAGCGCCCCTGGAAATGAGACTTTAAAGCACTCGAAGGAGCATCCAGGTGGATTTTGTTTTGGGTCATCTCAGACATTTATGTAGATATAAAGACTGATCTTCATGCTAAAAATTTCCAGTGAGTAAGAGAAGTAACCAAAAAGGAAAAAAGAAAAAAAAAAAGTGATAGTTGACCAGAATGAAGAGAAGTTAAATGTAGAGCTAAATGGATTTGCTTTAAAGAACCAAAGATTTGCATGAACTGAGCCTTGGGAACCTGGTAAGAGTTTGATTGACAGAGAAACATATAAATTAAGAGTAACAAATGATAAAAACTTCAGTAGTATGTAAATTGTGAAAATGTGGAGTAATCCATTTTGGATGAATCATAGAATATGAATAAAGAAACACTGGAATAGGGAAACTTTAATGTAGTTTGCTGCCATATTTTGTAGGGGTTTTAATATCAGGGCAAGGGTTATTGGTAATGAAAATAGTGGAGAACCAGACAATGATTTCAAGAAAGGGAATATTATGATTGGCGTAAAATATGTTGTCTTAAGTATAATTTGTACTGAATAAGATTAGTCAATAATTTTACAGGAAGGGGTGCAAAGAATGAACCTTGAGTAACTAGTAGAAAGTAGATAAACATTAAGGGAAGAACATTCCATGCAGAGAATAGCATCCACAAAGGCACAGAATTAATAACTATAATGTTGAATAAGGATAGATTTTTTTTAACACTGGTACTATTGACATTTTGGTTCAGATAATTCTTTGTTATTAGGGGATGTGGTTTTCATTTTAGGATATTTTTATTGAAGTATAGTTATGTACAGTGTTACATTAATTTCCAGTGAATGTAGTGAATTGATATTCTGCATATTATGCAATACTTTTCTTGGGAAATGTAGTTACCATCTGTCTCCATACAATGTTATTACAATATTATTGACTGTGTTCCCTATGCTGTACTTTTTATGCCTGTGACTTATTTATTTTGTAACTGGAAGCTGTGACCCATTAATCGCCTTTGCCTATTTCACTCATACCCCACGCCCCTCCCCTCTGGTAATCATCAGTTTGTTCTCTGTATTATGACTGTTTCTGGTTTTGTTTGTTTGTTTTGTTTTGTTTTTTAGATTCTGCATATACATGAAATCACTTCTGGCCTCTGTCCAGTAGATGCTAGTAGCACCTCCTCCCAAGTTGTGACAGCAAAAAATAACTCTGACAATACCTATGTCTCTAGGAGGTAGGAGCAAAATAACCCATGGTTGAGAATTAGGGAAAATGCATATAATTTAATAGAACCAAAAAGTAAAATATACACATGGCACTAGAAAGAGATAGATAAAAACTTTTAGACTGTTATGCTGAGATATTTGTTTTATTCTGGTTATTAAAAGAAAGATAAGAGGCAAACAAGAGAATGAAGATTTGTAGTTCAGAAGGATCACACTGGAAGTAACATGAAGAAGCAAGTCTATTGTCAGGGAGGCTGTTTGGAGGAAATTCCCAAAGCCCTATTTTTAGAGTGTGACTAAGAATTTAAAGAAGACAACAGGAGACATTTATTTTTTAAAATGGTTGAAGAGATTGGAATGATAAAATATGGGATGGTGGGACAATAGCATTAGGAGAAAAGATAATAGAGGACTTAAGGGTAATTCCTAGGGTTCTAGCTTGAGTAACTGAATGGATAAAAGCACCATGGTTATAAATAGGTAATACATTTAAGGAGAAGCATGTTCTGCCAGAGTGATAAGTGGAAAATATGACAAATTCATTTTTTTAAATTATTATTATTTTTTTATTTGACAGACGGAGATCACAAGCAGACAGAGAGGCAGGCAGAGAGAGAGAGGGAAGCAGGCTCCCCGCCGAGCAGAGAGCCTGATGTGGGGCTCGATCCCAGGACCCTGGGATCATGACCCGAGCTGAAGGCAGAGGCTTTAACCCACTGAGCCACCCAGGTGCCCCGATAAATTCATTTTCAGTTAGGTTAAATTTGAGGTGCCTGTGGAAAATTCAAGTACAGATGACCAATAGGTGAATATATCTATATATGTTTGTGTTTAGATTTGTACATTTAGGAATTATTAGGGGACACCTGGGTGGCTCAGTTGGTTAAGCATCTGCCTTCAGTTCAGGTCTTGATCTCAGGGTCCCTGTTCAGCAGGGAGTCTGCTTCTCCCTCTGCCTCTGCCCCTTACTACCATTTGTGCTCTCTCTCCTTCAGATAAATAAATAAAATATTTTTTTAAAGAAACCATCTCTATAGAGAGGTTTTTGTTTGTTTGTTTGTTTGTTTTGTTTTGTTTTTGTTTTTGTTTTTTGTTTTTATAATGAGTAGAGGAGGCCAAGGAACAAAACATAGAGAAATATTATTTAAGGAAAAATAGAGGAACTAAGTCTGACAAAAGTATTTGGAAATGTATTCCAAAAGACTAATGGGTGGAAAGTCAAGGAAAAAGAAAACTTTAAGAATATTGTTATGGACAATATTTTCAAGTAATCAGTGAGACCAGTATAACAAAATAGGATTTCATAGCAAAGCCAACGAGCTCCTTAATAATAGTAATTTTATGGAGGGTAGCAAGCAAAGATATGTGGAGGAGCGATTACAGAAAAGGAATGTGGGATATTATTTACACATGTAT
Source organism: Mustela erminea (assembly GCF_009829155.1). Lineage (NCBI taxonomy): Eukaryota > Metazoa > Chordata > Mammalia > Carnivora > Mustelidae > Mustela > Mustela erminea. Next base: position 133,578,420 of record NC_045615.1, on the reverse strand, counting down.
ATATTTTAAAGCTAAATTAAAGAATTAGTAAAATGGAAAGAAATGAAAGCTAAATGTAGTTGGTTTACTCCTAAAACTATGAACTTTGATTCCCTACATTAATGGAATGAAGGATAAAAATCATGATTATCTCATTAGAGTTAGAAAAAAAATTGACAAAATTTAACATCTAAAATTCTCAACAAATTGGGTGTAGATATAACATACTGTGACATAATTAAGACTATGTATAACAAACTCACAAGTAATATCATATTCAGTGGTAAAAAGCTGAAGGTTTTTCATCTAAGATCAGAAATAATACAAGATGCTCACTCTAGCCATCCCTATTCAACAGAGTACTGGAAGTCCTAACCAGAGCAATTAGGAAAGAAAAAGAAATAAAAGGCATCCAAATCAAAAAGGAAAAAATAAAATTGTATTTGTTTTCACATGATATGTTATTATATATAGAAAACCCTAAGATTCCTAAAAAAAACTGTTTGAACTAATAAATGAATTAATAAAGATGCAAAACATGAAGTCAACATACAAAGTCAATTGTGTTTCTTTGTTCTAATAACAAATTATTGGAAAGAGAATAAGAAAACAATCCCATTTACAATAAGATCAAAAACAATAAAAAATTAAGAATAAATTTAACCAAGAAGCTGAAAAGTCTGCATGTTAGAAAATACAATACATTGATGAAAGAAATTAAAGAAGATACAATAACTGGAATTATATATCATGTTTGTGGGTTAGAAGAATTACTATTGCTCAAATGTCTATATTATCCAAGTGATTTATAGATTCAATGCAATCCCTACCAAAGTTCCAAAGTCAATTTTTACAAAAATAGGGGAAACAACTGAAATTGTACAGAATCACAAAAAATCCCAAATAACCAAAGCAATCTCGATAAAGAAGAAAGCTGACAACATCACTTTCTGATTTAACCTATATTAAAAATCCATAGTCATCTTGTTTCATTGATTCTTCTCCTACCCACTTAAGCCCCCATGTTGCATCACCACTTCCTCATAACAGGGAGATCATATGATAGTTGTCTTTCTCTGCTTGACTTATTTCGCTAAGCATGATACGCTCTAGTTCCATCCATGTTGTCGCAAATGGCAAGATTTCATTTCTTTTGATGGCTGCATAGTATTCCATTGTGTATATATACCACCTCTTCTTGATCCATTCATCTGTTGATGGACATCTAGGTTCTTTCCATAGTTTGGCTATTGTGGACATTGGGATTGGGAGGGAGACAAGCCATAAGTGACTCTTAATCTCACAAAACAAGCTGAGGGTTGCTGGGGGGAGGGGGGTTGGGAGAAGGAGGGTGGGGTTATGGACTTTGGGGAGGGTATGTGCTTTGGTGAGTGCTGTGAAGTGTGTAAACCTGGTGATTCACAGACCTGTACCCCTGGGGATAAAAATATATGTTTATAAAAAATAAAAAATTAAATAAAGAAAGAAAGAAAGAAAGAAAGTAAAATAAGTTAAAAAAAATCCATAGTCATCAAAAAAGTATGGTACTGGCATGCAAACAGAAACAGATCAATGGGATAGAATTGAGAGTCCAGAAATAAATTCATGTGTATGCAGTCAACTAATTCCTGACAAGGGTACCAAAACACATAATGAGGAAAGGATAGTCTCTTCAATAAGTGATGATGGCAAGACTGGATATCCATATACAAAAGAATGAAACTAAGCCCTTATCTTACATCACTCACAAAAATTACCAAGGACACATTCTTAGATAATGTCCACCTACAGGGGAAGAGAGAATGAAAGGAACTAGCAGAGAAGAGTTTATAGATCAAGATAGAAAGGAGCCAACATAACCCAAATTACAAAAGAAGAGCACAGGGATGTATTTCTAGGAGGTGGAGTTAACAAACGATACCATGGAAGTTACTTAGGCTGTTCATAGGTATTTGGTTTTTCCCCTGGTCATATGGTAAGACTGCACTTCCTGCAATCCCCTCCATCCATCCCCACATAATTGGCCCCACAGAATGGCCAAGTGACTTACTTTGGCCAAAAAAGGGTGAATAAACATAACTTATGTCGCTTTTAGGTGGAAGCTTTGAATTCCAGAGCATGCCACAGTCACTGACAGCATTCCAGAATGTTCTGCTCTTTCGGTTCCAAGAATGAGAATAACACTGATTAGATCTTATAACTGACTTTCACTGGACATGAAATATGACAATCATGTCATTGTTTGCTTTTAAGGTAATGATATTTTGTGTTGTTTGTTATGCAACATAAGCTAGCCTATCTTAACTGTAGTAATAATTTTAAAAATGCAAACAAGAGGCCAAGGAGGATGGCAACTAAATTTTTTTTTAAATTTAAATAAATTAAAAGTCCTAGAATTGAAATCAAATTTTTTTAAAAAAAGATTTTATTTATTTATTTGACAGACAGAGATCACCAGTAGGCAGAGAGGCAGGCAGAGAGAGAGAGGGAAGCAGGCTCCCTGCCGAGCAGAGAGCCCGATGCAGGGCTTGATCCCAGGACCCTGGGATCACGACCTGAGCCGAAGACAGCGGCTTTAACCCACTGAGCCACCCAGGCGCCCAAAATCAATCAATTTTTTAATGGGCTCTTATTACTTACCAAAAATAAGAGCAAACATCCATATCAATATCACTTGACAGTTCCTGCTTTTCTTTGGTATTTATATTTTTTATTGTGTTATTTTACCTTTTTAATGTCATCTGGGCCAGATCAGGTTAAAAAATACCTTAAGTTATTACTGAAATGTTTTATCTCCTTATCTCCTTAACATATTGTAGTTGCTGCAGTTTATTGTGGCTGAAATGAAGTACATGGAGACACAAAAAGGAACTTTTTTGATTTTAACCTACCCTACAAATGGAATGGGATTACAAGAGCATGACTAGATTAATGATAAATATGTCCAAATGGAGGTGTGATGACCTTTTATGAGGAGAAATACTACCATTTATTGAATACCTAATATCCCCTGGGCAATATATTGGATGCTTTGTGGATGACACTTTATTGATGTGCACTGCAATTAATGAGTAGATCTAATTAATTCCACTGCTGTGAAAGGTACATAAATTGTCCAATCTTTAGCAAGACGATGAGCCTGGATTCATCTCCAGTATTGACGACACCAAAACATGGGTTCTCATTTCAGAGAGAGGAAGTTTGGGCTAAATGTCCATTTTAGTCATTAACATCAATATGCCTGATGTTATTTCTTTGACCACTTTCATGTTATTGTAGAAGACCATTCTTGTTTTTATAGCTGGACATCCTATATCACATCTAAGATAAAACACCAAGACCTCAAATTTCCTACAAAAAGATTAATTCTGTGTCATTTGTATTTCTCAGCCCTTTCCTTAGGGAAAATTTTGTTTTTACAACTGTACAAGGTACAATAATAATTTTCTTTTATAACTTGAGTGGAAAAAAAGGTACTGTAAATTCTACTGCTCTCTGTGAATTTAAACGACTTGAAATTTCACCACCATTGTGTCTAGAATGATATTAACTACTTGCCTATAATAATGAAGGCACTGTTGAAATCATTTAAGTGATTGAATGAAGTTTTTGAGAGCAGAAGTCATTGTGAGACATATAATTTCCTTTTTCTCTCCTCTGGTGCATGGATTTCATTCCTTAAATAAATGGAGGGGGGAAAAGAAGTATAGTATCTTGAAATTTCCCATATGAATTCTGGTACTGTTGCAAAGATAAAGACATTTACCTTGCAGCAACATTATCTTTACAAAGCATCCTTCTTGTCAAGTTATTTTTGTTGAAAAATGATTTATTAGAAAGTCTTTATAGTGTGGAGCCTGAAAAAGAATCATGTTGGTGGGATATTAAGGAATTATAATAACCAAATAGAGAGTTAAATTCATTAACTTCTAAAAATTCATGTGAATCATCACCACTTGGGTCTAATCCAGTGGTTCTCAAAGTGTGGTCCCTGCACTTGCAATACCAGGAATTGGGAATTTATTTGAAATGCAAGTTCTAGAGCCCTTAACCCAAACCTGCTGAAGCAGAAACTCTTGGGGACAAAGCCCAGCAATCTGTATTTTAACAAGCCCTCCAGCAGATGCTGATACAGTTAAGGATTGAGGAACACTGGCCTAATCCATGGTTAATGACTTGGACAATGGCACATTTTATCCCCAGTCTTCATCTTTAACAGGGATTCTGAATCTGGCTGAACATTAGAATAACCTGCCTGTCCTTCTTAAAAACACTGATGGCCAGACTTACCCCCAGACAAACTGAATCAGCATCTCTGAGGTAGATCTGATAACTGGCTGGACTTGAGAACTACCAATGTACAGCCGCATAGTTTGCTCTGGGAAGAATTTTTTTTTTAAAGATTTTATTTATTTATCAGAGAGAGAGAGAGGGGGAGAGAGCGAGCACAGGCAGACAGAATGGCAGGCAGAGACAGAGGGAGAAGCCGGCTCCCCGCTGAGCAAGGAGCCCGATGTGGGACTCGATCTCAGGACGCTGGGATCATGACCTGAGGCAAAGGCAGCTGCTTAACCAACTGAGCCACCCAGGCGTCCCAAGAATTTTGAATATACTGTCAGCAAATATGGGTGAGAGTCCTGATCCAAACTTTATTCATGATATAACTTAAGGCTAATCATAAAAACTGCACATTTTCCATCACAAAATTTTGCAAGTGCCCAATGAGTTAAATTATGTGATAATAAATTATAAATTCTAAAATCTTGTGGTATGTAAATGGCCCAAGACAGGCAGCAAGTGATCTTGGTTAGAACTAAAGAACGTTCAGCCTCACTAGAGATGATGAAACAGAATCTGCACTTTCAAGAGATCTGTCACTCACACACACATTCATGTTTGAGAAGCACTGTTCGAAAGCACGAGGCCAAGATAAGTCATCTTTATAACACAAAAAAGAGAAAATGCAATATTTCCCATCACTCAAATTATGCTTATTTTTAAATGAGTGTGGGATAAAGGGGGAGAAATTTAGAATAAGGATTTCAGCTTCACATTTTCACTGTGAGATTCCTCTTTGAAACTCAAAATGAAAAGACCCTGAGCCTGTTTCTCCAGCAAACATATAAATGAGGACAGGTCCCCTCAAGGCTTGCTGGGTTCCTAAGAATTTAAAAGCAACTCAAGTTTGAAGAACAGTTCTCTTCATGGCTAGTCCAAGGGCTGAAGAAGAGTTGAATAATACGAGGATGAAGTGATAAACAACCAGGAATAGCTAAAGTCTGCGGAAAATACTTGTCAATAAATACACATATTGGTTAGTAGTAGTAGCAGTAGTATAGTAGTAATAGTATTAGTAGTAGTAGTATGAATGGTCATAGACATGCAAGCTTAAGTCAAACATTATAGGTAAATGTCATTGGAATAACATACCAAAAAAAAAAAAAAAAAAAAAAAAAAAGGCAACCAGAAAACAGTGCCTCATAGGGATGGTTTATCATATGTGTCTGATTTCCTTTAGCAGGTATCCCTTGCTGCTTATGCAAGTGGAATTATTAAGGCACAAGACATGATTTTCCTTGTAATACAGTTCCTGTATTCTTCTGCTCTTTGCAGAAAGTAATACACTGCTAGGTGAATGAAAGTCCAATAAATACTCCCATACACTTCAGCTCATCAGTTGTGTAGATTTTATCCACTTACCAGGATCGTGTTATTTGGATTTATTGTCTGTAAGGATGAAAAGCTGTAATAAAGGTGGATAAATGGATCCCATTGGCCCATAAATAACTGTTCAACCAAAAGAGCTGTGGCAGAGTAACTTTGTTTTCCACCATCTGGTGCATCAGAGAATGTTATCAAAGCAGCAGTAGGTGGTGGTGGGAAAACATCCGTTTCATTTCCATCCTTGAGAAAACAGTAGCATTTGGAAAACACATGCATCCTCTTTCCTGGGCCAACTACCTAAATACCATCCAATATAAAAGGATTTATTTTTTTAATATTTTTCCACTTTAGTTAGTTCCATCACGTTATAGGTAGGAATAGTGCTAGACTGATAAACCCGACATCAAAAATGTCCTATTTTCCTGCATAGCAGAAAGAGCACCATCATGAATAATGCAGAACTCTGAAACTAGGGAAAACTGGCAGAAAGTTGTGGAATGAAATATGAAAAGGGGCCATCACATTCTCAGAGGATTGAGAGAGATCCCACTTCGACTTAAATCACATTAACCTCCCTATTAGTTAAAGTATCTTAAATGAAGTCCTAGAATTAATCCACTGATTGATCCATTCTTCTGTTTGTATAATCCACTTATTTCAAACATTTTAATTTAGCATTTCCAAGCCTCAGGCATTTTGAAATCTTATCTTGTTTATGATAATTCTTTTTTTTTTTTTTCTGAATAAATCTGTTCCCTTTACCAGACTCTGTTCTTCATAAGCGTTGTTTCTTGTATTTTCATAGGTGTAGATTCAGGTACACAAAAAATTTGAAATTGAATTTTTTAACTATTTCCACTGTATACACATTGATGCCCCATTCTAGTGAATGTAGAAAACTAAGTCATTTTTAGGCAAAAGTCTGACTAGAGGATCAAATGGAGAAAAAAACCATCATCCTGGTTCATATATCAAATTAATACCTAGCTCCCCACACACTTAAAATACCCACAAGTATTTCTTCCAAATATTTTCACAATGCTTATGGTTACCAGCAGGTTAGTAGAAAGTATATTTAAAGAAAGATTAATGAAAAGACTGAGGTTTTAGTATAAGATCTGGTGTTAACTATGTAATGTTGAGTAAAACACTTAACTATTTCCGTTTCACCACGTACAAAATATTTTTAGATTTCATGAAATATATGTTCCTTTAAATACTGTGATTATAGAATTTCTAAGTCACCTAAAAGTTATTCTACGTATTCATCAATTGACAGAAGAAAAACAGATAATTCAAAGACTTCTATGCGGCCACGCCACTAACAACTTAACATTAACTGAGCATTTACCAAAAGTAAGGCACTGTTCTGAGCACTTTAGCTTCATAAAAAAAAACCAAAAAAACGAGTCTCAAAGAAGTTAACTAACTTGTCTATTGTCTTATAGTAAATGAGAGGAGACTGACAAAAGCCAGGCGTGACAGAATTACCTCATATGGACCTCAGAATAAAGGAGAGAGAATATTCGGAAAACTCAAAGGAAGAGCAGACTGAAATTTAGCTAATATCCTCACAGGAAAATGATTCTTGTAGCGAAAGTAGTAGCTATTTGAAGAGCTGAGTTCCTAAAAAGGACTGAACGATCTATACTAGAAAGACAAAAACTAACTGATCAGAGAAATCAAGAAATTAGAGCAAACATTATAAGTAACTTCAAAAACTAAGAGAGACTATTGGTCTCTCTTGAAGACCACTCTCATGAAGAAAAATATTTTAAAGAAGAACTAGGTGCAAATATCAAATGTGATAAAAACCTTGTTGAAATAAGGAATTCAATATAAGTAAGAAATATGAACTAGATCCAAAGAACAAATTAGTGAATTAGAATAGGCAGAAGAAATCAGAAATGAATATATAGAGGGAAAACACAGAATAAAATTAAAATAGAGTAGAGATCTGAAATAGAAATGTCATCAACCATAAGTTAGGAGTCCAGGTAAGGGAATACAACAAATATGGAAAATATATTTGGGATTTTCAGAGAGAAAAGACATATTACCTAAAAAGGAATAAAATTTAGCCTGATAATGACTTCTCAGTAATGGCATGAAAGAAGAAGAAAAATAGAGAGAGAGAGAGAGAGAGAGAGAGAGAGAATTATATTCCCCAAATAATATGAGAAAATACCTGGGAATTTGAAATTTTTATATGCCCCGATTGTCATTCAAAAACTAAATTTGAGGGCGCCTGGGTGGATTCAGTGGATTAAAGCCTCTGCTTTCAGCTCAGGTCATGATCCCAGGGTCCTGGGATGGAGCCCCGCATCCGGCGCTCTGCTCAGCAGGGAGACTGCTTCCTCCTCTCTGCCTGTCTCTCTGCCAACTTGTGATCTCTGTCTGTCAAATAAATAAATAAAACCTTAAAAAAAAAACTACATTTGAATGCAACATGTTTTTCAACAACAATAAAAACCAAGAGACTTTATTACCAATAGACCTCACTAATGAGATTTCCAAATAATATACTTCAGAAAGAAAGCTGATCAGATGTTATAATACATATAAAGCTTAAAATTAAAAAAAAGAAAAAAAAATTCTATTCATTGATCCACACAAGAACTTTACAATTGCCACACTGACACACCATGAAAAGATATTATATTACATGAATATCTACCTTTTTTTTTTTTTTTTACAAATTTTGAGTTTTCTTCCTGTCCTCATCTATCTGGCAAACTCCTAATAATTATTATAGTCTCAGATCAAAGCTTTTCCCCAATTGGCTGAGTTCCAAACAATACTGAGTACACTAGAATAAACTTTGTACATATCTCTATTTTAGCCATTGTTGGATCCTGTTTATTTAATAAATAATTACTAAGCTATTACTTTGTTCCAAGCACTCTTTTAGACACTAGGAATGTAATCACAGACATAAGGAGTCTCTGTTCTCATAAAGTTCCCATTGGTAGATAATAACAAGTTACAATTATTAGTTATAGAATCTTTTCTATTAGTTAAGTCCCTGAGGGCAGAAAAACCACAATTTGTCTCTGAACTTGCATGTTTCAAAGTCAGTTGATACTCAGTCTCACAATCTGTTATATCCAGATGGATACACATGGATAAATAGAGCCACTTAATTATGTTCATTAGTACAATAAATCCTGATCATTAATGAACAAATATCATTACCTTATATCTAAGGACAGTAGCTCATCATTTATTTATTTTAGATTGGTCATCTCTGATCTACAGCTCACACTTAGATTATATGAGTAGAAGAATTGTTCACTAGATACTTCCAAGTATCACGTCCTAAATTTTTTTTAACATCAAATGAAAGCATTACATACTAAGACTTCAAGATAGAAATAGAAAGTTTGTATTATTTACAATTAGGTTATTATTTAGAATTATTTAGGATTAGCGAGAAATACTGTGTTTTCTGATACCTATATGACCTGGGGGCAATCATTTAACTAAGCTTTATTGTCTTCATTATAAAAAGCATTACTAATAATGCCTGCTTCAAACATTTTAATAGAAATTATAATAGGCAGGGGCACCTGGGTGGCTCAGTGGTTAAGCCTCTGTCCTCGGCTCGGGTCGTGATCTCAGGGTCTTGGGATCGAGCCCCACATTGGGCTCTCCGCTCAGGGGAAGCCTGCTTCCCCCTTTCTCTCCGCCTGCCTCTCTGCCTACTTCTGATATCTCTCTGTCAAATAAATAAATAAAGTCTTTAAAAAATTACTTAAAAAAAAAAGAAATTATAATAGACAGAAAACAACAGAAGAAAAGCTCTCTAAATCTCAAAAGGACCATCCAAGCAAAATATTCTACTGAAATGTAAGCCCCACAAAGGCAAGAATTTTTGTCTGTCTTATTCATAACTAAGTCCCTTGTTTCTAGAACAGTACCAGACACAAAGCAGGCACACAATAAATACTGTGAAATATCTTAGTCAAATATTGGTGGTATTAACTGTATATATGACAGAACTAAGGAAAAAAAAATACAGATGTAATATTGTTGTCTACCCAATGGCCAATCTCTAAACTAAACACTAAAACTTGAGAAATTTGAAGCTTCTTAATTTAAAATCTGAAAGAGATTTATTTTGTCAGATTAATCAATGTGTAATTGTATTACTGCTTCTATAAGTCAAAATGAAAATTTCCCTCTATAATATTGAAAAATGGCTTGCAGTAGAGATTAATTAAGGAACAAAACAACAGTGTTGAGTGTGTGTGTGTGTGTGTATGTGTGGATGGGTGTGTATGCATAGGTGTATGGAAAGCTTTGAGGAACATTCCTGCATCTGTTCAATTCAGGAACTCAAAAGTAAGCTCTCTTAAGTGTCATCTTAATGTGGTCTGTTATATTTAATGTGATTATCAGATACTCAAAGCAGTACAGTGCAATCTATGTCATCAAATTCTTTTGACCCCTGATCTGTTTCTGCAAGTACTGCCCACAAAGTGGATCAGGTCATCCTTTTAAGGCTCATCCCTTGTACTAGTGATAAAATCATCTCCCTTTCTGATTTCCTATAGCTACTTGATCATAAGAGAACCCGGGGCTAATTGCAGTAATGGTCAGTTCTTACTATGAGCTTCCAGATCCTTATGCTGCTTTTATACATTTCCATGATATGACATAGTACATAAAAAATTCATAAATAAAATCCTTGGAAGAGTCACTATCTAAATTTGGGAGAAAAGTAATCTTTACAGAAAGGTTCAGCCTGATCATGATGATAGAGGTATATTAAGAGTAAATATTAGGATTTCAGCGGATGAAGAGGTGTCTGTCTCATAGAAAAACCCTGACGAATGTCAGACATCATATGAATCATTTATCATTCACAAGGCAATATAAGTTAGCATGCATTGCCAAGAATAAAGTGGTAGGATTAAAAAAAAAAAAAAGTTACACAAGAAATGGTACACTTATTCCTTCAGCAACTCTAGCCTGGCAAGGCTTCTTATTACAAGTCAATGTCTGAAGGAAGGGGGAGGCTGGACGTTTGGTTCTCCAAGGTTCAGTATTTTATATTCCAGTTTGTTCTCGTCATTTGTCCAGAGAAGGTGATTCTGCTTCTGCTGGAACAGACGCTGGTAGGAAGTCTGTAAGGATTGGCCTTGGTAAAACGGATTTGAGGGAGTGGCCTATGCTTCTTTAGCTTAAGTAACAACATGCATCCCCTTACTGCCACCTCTTGGCTGCTAGTAACTCCAGCCAATAACTATTTTTCCTGGGAATTTGGCTTTACGCAAACGAAAGTGGCCTGTGCGATTCTCTACCGGACCACCTTTGAATGTCTGCTCACTCTTCATGACCCTTCTAAAACCATACCAATACAGCCCTCCGAGGCCACACTGCCTTGAGGCGCAGAGAAGCATCCTTTCCAAAGTGAAGAGAGTGACAGCAGAAGTCCAGAAGCAAAATGAAATAAATAACTATAACTGTGCAGTAAAAACTGGGCAGGGGAAAAAAAAAAATAGAACTGCAATTCCAGCCTATCACAGTGACCAAGGCACCTGATGATTTTAGAAAGCCACTTCATTTCTTTGTATTTATTTCCTATAACTGACTAGAGTTTTTATGTAAGGTACAACAACTTTCTGTACTTCATTTGCCTCTAAAGCTCTCAGCAGTGCATTACAACCATGTGCACTGGGTATGTGGGCACAGGTGACTAAAGCCAGGCCTATATGGTGAAGTTACATTCAGGATGTATTTACTGAGAAGAAATGTCTTTTGGAAGTCAATCTCCTTAAAATTATTTTCCTTTCCTTGTGTTAATTCAATTCCCTATAAAATAGATTTCACTTCTCTGGGAAATGGACTTTTAGGGAATTCCTCATATATTTATATTCCCAAGGCTGGGAGCTATTCCACAGTAAAGCCTGGGACTAAGAATTCTTTATATTTCCTTGCACCCCACAAGTTACTGGCAAGCAGGGGAATGTTTGCATGCATGGATTAAAAGGCAGGGCTTTTAATTAACTACATTATACAATTATTATTATATAACACATATAAATATATAAATAATATGTAAGTATATGTTAATTGCATATAATATTACATACAAATATAAACACATTTATATATTATGTATATATAACTAATCATATAATATAATGACATAATTATATGGCATTATATATAAATACATTAGAAATAAATTTGTATGATATAAAATAATATATAAATACATTATATTATGTTATTTATTAATAAATTGAAAAATAAAGTTATGCTAGTCTGGACCAAGAGAAGGACTGTAGGAAGTGGAGTGTGTTTTTAGATTGAACTCACAGGATGTAAAACCTGTGCAAGTCCAAAAAATTCTATATGGCCTTATATACAACAGAATAAATAGTGAATCCACTGCTTTAAAATTAATGTGCTACTCATAACCAGGGAAATACAAATCAAAACTACACTGAGATATCTCCTCAAACTTGTCAGAATGGTTAAAATTAACAACACAGGAAATAATAGGGTTGGGGAGAATGTGGATAAAGGGGAACTGTCTTGCACTGTCGGTGGGAATGCAAACTCGTGCAACCGCTCTGGAAAACAGTATGGAACTTCCTCAAAAAGTTAAAACTAGAACTACCCTATGATTCAGAAATTGCACTACTAGGTATTTACCCAAAGGATACAAAAATTCTGATTCAAAGGAATACATGTACCCTGATTTTTATAGGAGCATTATCTATAATAACCAAATTACGGAAAGAGCACAAATGTCCACTGACTGACGAATGGATAAAGAAGAGGTGGTAGATAGATAGATAGATAGATAGATAGATAGATAGATAGATAGATAATAGATGATAGATAGATAGATAGATAGATATAGATGACATAGAGAAAGAGAGAGATAATGCAATATTACTCAGCCATAAAAAAGAATGAAATCTTACAATATGCAACAATGTGCATGGAGCTAAAGAGTATTATGCTAAGTGAAATACATCAAAGGCAAATACCACATGATTTCACTCATATGTGGAATTTAAGAAACAAAACAGATGAACATAGGAGAAGGTAAGGAAAAAGAGAGGCAAACCATAAGAGGCTCAACTGTCGAGAACAAACCAAGGGCTGCTAGAGGGGAAGTGGGTGCGGGGGATAGTTTAAGTGGGTGATGGGGATTAAGGAGGACTTAGTGATGAGCACTGGGTGTTGTATGTAAGTGTGAATCACTAAATTCTATACCTGAAACTAATATAACCCTGCATGTTAACCAATTGGAATTTAAATAGAAACTTGAAACTAATATAACACTGCATGTTAACCAATTGGAATTTAAATAGAAACTTGAAGGAGGAAAAACAAACAAATAGGATTTAACACAGAAAAAAGCAAAAAAATATATATATATAATATATATATATATATATATATATATAATATATATATATAATAATGTTGTAAAGGGTACAGAAAGTACCTTACTTAATCATTCCATAGAAGTGTGAAGGTTAATTTGTACTTTTTCTTCATAGGTCTTAGCAGACTTTTTTAATTTGTAAAATTATTTGTGTTTCCCATTTCTTCCCTACTTCACTGACTGGTCCATGAATGATGGACTGTTTTACTTTGCTGAGCTTTGAATCTCACTGCCTAGCACAGTGAGTAAATGGTATTTTCTTATGTTTATTTGTAACCGAAATAAGAAAATAATATCGATATCCTGAAAAGAGGCATTAAACCTCTAATTTTAAGTTGTAAGCAATTGTTTCAAAATTTAAAAATATTCAGCGTTGTGCAGTGAATACACACTATAAAGATAAAGTCAGAATATTTTCCTAACTTGGTCACTAAATCACTTTATGATTTTGGCAACACCTTTAATTTCCTTGAGCTTATTTCTTTGTTTACAAAATAAAATAAGTAAATACTGCCTGGCTTCATCCATAAAGGGAAAGAAAGTAGAATGCAGATGGCAGAAGCTGGGAAAGATCTCTGACATATCTAGTTTACACACTTCTTTTTGTTTCTAATTATTCCTTTTAGCTCCCAGCACTTTTTTAAAAAAATATTTTATTTGTTTATTTGACAGACAGAGATCACAAGTAGGCAGAGAGTCAGGCAGACAGAGAGAGGGGGAAGCAGGCTCCCTGCTGAGCAGAGACCCCCCCCCCCACCCCCCATGGGATGCTGTGCTCCATCCCAGGATCCTGGGATCATGACCTGAGCCGAAGGCAGTGGCTTTAACCCACTAAGCCACCCAGGCGCCCCAGTGCCCAACAATTTAATGAAGATCCTTTTTCAATGTTGTTTCCATTTTCACAGGAACTAATACTATGTCTACCTTGTTTTTTGCTGCATATCCAGATACATATCACAAGGTGTGAAACAAAACTGACGCTCAAAAATATTTGTTAATGGAATGATGATAAATAATTGCTGAATTCATTGTTCCCTTACCCATAATCCTCATTCTCTTTGATATCCCTTTAACATTGCTAACTTAATGCTTCACCCTTCTTGAAGTACTCCTTATTGATAGTACCTGAGATGCTACACTGCTTTCATTTCACTCTCTTCTCTTCATCTTTTCCTTCTTGGTGGCATCTTTTTCCTATGTCCTCAAATACAGGTGTTAGTCAAGGTTCAGTTCATAGCTTTCATCTCTGTATTCTCTACAGGTTCTTTTAGGCAACGCATTACAATGGTTTCCATTGTTAGCATTAACCATATAACTTCTGGATTTATTTTTCTGGTGCTGTTCCCTCCCCCTTGCAGTGTTCAATGCCACATTTCTAATTTTGGATCTTTAATGCCTTCAAGTCAGGTGGCCAAAAGTGAGCTCACTATTTCCCCTTGCTCTCAAAATACTCTTCCTATGTCCTCTGTATCCGTAATGACATCATTACTGTTCTCACTACCTTTCTCTAAACCTTCATGGAAAATCCGTAACAAAATCTCACCATATCACTTCTGCTTAATCATCCCTACCTATTGATTTTCCTATCCCTCCTGTCACATACTAGGTTCAGCCTTAATTTTTGATGCTTGACCTACTGTGGTAGCATCTTCATTGGTGTTGCATATTGATGTTCTCTTTCTGGCCCACCATTACTATGAGGGAAAGGAGAAGGAAACTAGAATAATATGTATTGCAACTGTAATAGCTGATGGGGATACAAATATGAGGGTGTCTGTGTTTGAGCTTTTTACTCTTTATAAGAAACAGGCACAGATACAAAAGAATGTAATAAAATATGGCAAATCCAAGACCACATTATGCATAATGTGTTATGAGTGAATTGTCTATCTTAAAGTCACATTCCCTTCTCTACATAGAGCCAAGCTTTGTCTTCCCAATCATGCTTTCTGCTCCCTGGGATACAGAAGAGCACTAGAATAGATCAGACCAAGGGGATGTTTCAACCACAGTGCTTTTGGCTAGAAAAGCCATGAGGAGGGTATTGATAACTTTTGCTAGAACTCTTAGTGGAATGGAGATTAAGAAAGCCAGGGCTGTAGCAGTAATTTCTGAGCTAGAATAAAAGAAGTGGAGACAATAACTGTGATAGATGCCATGCTATGTTACCAGATATCCCACCAGAGATATTATCAGAAGTATCATCCCCCAGCCACTGGGATTACTGCCAGAAGGGCCTTATCTGTCAGCCCTCTTTAAGGACTATCTGAGATGAAGAAAATTATCTGACCCAAAGTCACTCTTCCTTCTTGATACTTGCAGCATAATACCCAGAAGTAATATTCAGTTATATTTCAAGGACTTACTGGACATAGGATTGAATTGATATCAATATCCATGTATGTGATACTGCTCTGTGTATGATCTTAGCTCCTGAGCATCTTACAAAATTAGGCTTTTGTTGTGACAGCATCCAGTTCTACTCTTCCCTCTGCCCAACATTCTTTCCCTCATAATCGTACAGGTATTGATTCTAAGAGCCTTCCAAGTATAATTACTTCATATATATATATATATACATATATATATATATGTGTGTGTGTGTGTGTGTGTGTCTGTGTGTGTGTGTCTGTGTGTGTGTGTGTGTATATATACCTCAGAATCTACTTCCCAGAGATCTGGACTCATTGGTAACAACTGTCATTTTTCAAACTGAGCTCTGACGTAAATATCCATGGAATGGATCTGAATTCAACTGGCAATCTGAAGCAGAGTTGTTCCACTGAACCCATACTGTATCAGAAGACACACAGTCCATCTACATATTGAAAACAAACACTTACAGATGTAAGCCAGCCAGTTGGGGGTATTTGTTACATAGCATTATTGTGGTAAGAGATAACATTTTATTCCATATTTTACAAATGATGAAAACAAGGTTTAAAAGCATTCACGAATTGGTCAGTATTACACAACTGGCAAGTGTTAGAGAAAGATTTCAAACCAATTTTTATCATGTGACACCATATTGTGTGACAACTTCTCAGCAACCTTCCGTAGCTTTGAATCACCTCCTGAATAAGCCTGAAAGTTCTTACCATGGTCAAAGGTTTCTGGAACTTGATCTCTCTTCATCTCCCTTTATTGTAGGACAATACACAGTAGGACACTTTTTCACAGTAGGAGCACTTTGGTCAGGCTGTACTTCTCAAAGATCTTTAAATATGCTCTCTGCTTTCAAACATCTGTTCCTTGATTTCTGCCATCCTCTCTGATGGGACACCATTCCTCCAATTGATCAATAGTCAGGAAAAAAAGGCTATTTCTTCCAGGAAAACTTCTGGTGGTTTAAGAACAAAGAGTGATCATTCTCATCTTTGAATTATTGTGTCACTTACACCTGTCTTATGACACACTGCCATACTTCCCTGAACAACAGTACCATATGGTAGGCTCCCAGGAACAGAAGGTCTTTATCTATACTCTGCACATAGTATAGAGGTTACCAGTAGTAAACTTTCAATAAATATGTTTCAAATAAATGACTGGTGGGTAATAAAGGAAATATACAAGCTGTATATCACTGTAAACTATTATTATCTCTGCTTTAAATTCTAAATATTTTATTAAAGATATAAAATGGGCAACCAACCAAGACAGACCTGAATTTAAATCCTTGCTTTATAAGTTTGTCAAGATTTTTAATCTTTCAGAATAGTCATGTCATTTATTAATTAAGAATGATATCTACTACACAGAGTTATCATAAGTACTGAATGAAATGCATATATAAATTTATCAACTCAGAAGTTGCTGAAGTAAATGTTAAGTGCCTTTCTCGATAGGATTCTTTCTTCCCCTTCAATCCTTAAACTTTCCTTTCTCCATAAGAATTCTTATAATTGCAAATACTTGTTTGTTAATTTTTTGTGAATTCAAAAAATCTATACACCACAATCTGATATACTATCTGTATGCTTCCATATACAAATGATCATGATTAATCCATGACATTAAGCAAATCATCTAATTCCTTGATTTTTGTTTTTTAATTTATGGAGCAAAAGGTCTACACTAGGTAATCTCTAAGGCCCCTTCATAGTTTCTGTAATTCAATCACAGAGCGACGGTGTGGGACTGTGTGTATGTTTTGGTTGTATGTAGGAGTGTAAGTCATCCTCTCCTCTGTATTTCTGGTGCTAATGCTTGCACATTGATTCATTAAGAGTCGTAATATGGGTATAAGTAGAAATAGAAAAGGAAAAAGATGTTATCAGCTAAAAACAGAATATCGCTGGTCCAGAGATAGTTAAATAACCATAACAATGTTATTGATTCATTCATTTTCTTTTAAACATATCTATACTTAAAAGATGAAAAACCCAAACCATCATATTAGCATTGTGCTCTAACATCCTATGGAGTTCTTTATAGCCAGTCTTCTTATTCCAAACAAACTGGACAAGAAGTAAAAACATTCACTCTTCCAGGAGCCAGAGACTCTCTTTCTAGGATGTTTTATCTCCCACTGTTACTTTTACCTTCCTTCTTTCCTTGTAACATATTGTCTGCCTACCTGCCTTCTTTCCTTCCCTTTCTCCCTCTCCTTCCCTCCAGCCTTCTCTCTCTCTTCCCCTTTTACTTCCCTTCTTTTCTTTCTTCCATCCTTCCTACTTTCCCTCCTTCCTTCTTTTCCTTTCTCATTCCTCCTTAAGAATCAGCATGACTGATTTTCAATGCCATCATAGTTCATTGCTTTGGAATCAATAGCTGAAAAATACTGGGGCTACCTCTCATTAGTTTTCTTTCTGAAAACTTCTGATTTGAAAAATGACTCCTGCAAGATGAAACGGCAGAATTAGCTACCAGTCCTTAGTGAAATTAATATTAAAATCTAATAACAGAAAGAAAAATTGCTAGTATCCTCTTCCTAGATTGATTAATCCAGAGCCAGTGAAGAGTTAAGAACAGGCATCATAAACGTATCAGCTAAAATATGAGGAAGAGAGCAGTCCTCCAGGTGGCTCAGTAGATTTTGTCTGGCTCTTGATATCAGCTGAAGTCATGATCTCAGAGTTGTGAGATCAATCCCTGCATCAGGCTCTGTCCTCAGTGCAGAGTCAGCTTGACTTTCTCTCTCAATCTGCCCCTCCCCACTTCTTCTTCTCTCTCCCTCTCTAAAAGTAATTAATTAATTGATTAATTGTTTTAGAATGAGGAACACACACTCTGTGTGGCTAGCTGTCTATTCATTCAATGTAATTCATTGCCTGAAAAAAGGTCATCTGTAAAAATTCAATGGGAAATTACACTCTGAAATTACATGTTTATTCATTAATACTCTAGTCTGTGGAAATATGAAATGGACCAAGAGGCTTTATGAGAAATAGGGACTTAACAAAATCAAATATGAATTTTATTTTAAAGATTTTCAGTTCATAAAACTAAATAGCAGAGAGAAAAAATGCTGAACAAGCACAGCTTCAAAATTAACAATTCTTATCATCAGTGAGTGACAGCCCAGAGGGGGAGGAGAAAACAGAAAGATGAAATTATACATGAAAACACCATAAAATATTAATAATTTATGTGAAAGCTTAACTCTTCTTCTAAGGAAGATGAATTCCTTTAATTCATGTTAGTTCTCCTTGGTACTATCTCTAAAATTGGAATTCTAAATAGCTTTCTCATTTTTAATAATTACTGAAATATAGAGAATATGGTGAGTAGCACCCTAAAATCTTTACTTTCATCTCATGCTCATTCCCTCCTGCATAAACCTTGTGACAAATTGTAAAATATTCACAATGTGGAAAGTTAACTGGTCATGTGCTCAGAAGAGATTAATGTCTCCATCTGCAGAAGTGCATAAACGCAGCAAGACTCCCCAGTGCTCTGAGTATACAAAATGCTGAAATACAGAGAAAACACTGCATGCTGTTTCTTTTTGGAGCTTAGACTCAAGATGAAAAATGGGCTGCAGTCTGGTAGTTCAAAATTAACTTTTGGCAAATTAGATCTAATTGTTGCCCTATTCCCCACTCAAATGTCAGCATAGGGTCTTTAGTGAGTTTATAATCTAGCGAGCAAACCAAGATCCAAATAATATGCGTATATATGCATTCAAAATTAAACATTTCATGTGAACCTACTATGGACCAGCTGCTAGCCTTGATGCTGGGTACTGATGAAAGAAAATTGAAATGTTAATTTTACTTAAGGACTCAATGACCTCAGGGTTCTGTTTATAAAATTAGACAACTACAAAGAATAAAATTGTACAGTTTATTTCTAAATAGCCTCCGAAGAGAAAAAAAATCGAAGGAAGAAAGGGGATTTTTACATGAATAGAGATGAAATAAGTCATTTTCTTGATATTAAAATAAAGTTGCTAGGGGAAGACATCAGTGAATTTGAGAAATGGGGGAACTCTAGAAATCACTTACTGAAACTCATCAATTTTACCTATGAAGAACTAGGTCCTTAGATACAAGATGAATTGCAAAACTTGTAGAGATTTGTTCATCACTTTGCAAATTTAAGTGAGTCGCTTTTCCTTTCTGGGTGTCAGATTCTTAATCTATGATTTGGTGATAAATATACTGTTTTCCTTGTTGGATTGGCTTGAGCATTGAATAATGAAATATACACACATGGTTTAAAATAGTGCCTGGCAAAGAGTAAGCACACAAAATATGTTCTTAAGTGGATGCTGTTGGCAAGACAGCTAGCACCCGGTCTTCATGATTCTCAGTCAAGAGCTGTATTTAATATTGTATTGTGTACTTCATAGTTTGCTAAGAGGATAGATCTTATGCTAAGTGTTCTTACTACAAAATGATAATAATAACAATAAAGAGGGCAGGAGGAAACCTTTGGAGGTAATGGATGTGTTTATGGCATAGATTATAGTGATGGTTTCATGGATGTATACTTATCACCAAACTCACCAAGTTCTACAAGTTCTATATTAAATATGTCCAGCATTTTGACAATTATACCTCAGTAAAGTAGTATTTTTTTAAGAATTCTGTTCATTGACCACACTGCCTCAGTACATAAGAATCAATTCACATATGCTTAACCTTTAAGACTTGCATAGCACACTCAAAAAAATGAGTCCGCAATGGCATTTTATTAGTACAAGTGCTGGTAAAAAAAAAAAAAAAAAAACCCAGCAACAACAACAACAAAAACTATATGAAAGCAATAACAAATTCAAAAACAAAAAAGTAAGGAGAGATCAATGTTAACATCAAGAAAACTAGTCTCGAAATTCTTCATCTAATATAAGCAGACACAAATATGGGATAGAATCTCTTCTTGAAACTATAAGTAACCACAGGAATCACCTGGAGATATAAAAGGAGATCAATTGTCAAATAAATAAAAGACAGAAGAGAGTTTTGAGATGCATTTATTTAAAAAAATATTAAGTATCCTAACAACATTTCTTATACCAAATTGAGATTTTATTTTATAAATCTTTAACTGAATTAATATCTGCAGGAAAGGGGTTCTAGTGGAGAAATCCGTCCTCACTCTAGACATTCTATGTAGCATGACTGTTCTATGAATAACTCTTGAACAAGACAGTCTGCCACCAACCTGAACCCTTTGAGGAAATAACTATGAAGGGGGGAGGAAAGTAACTGAGCAGGTCATGTGTGTTGAAGAACAGCACACCTTAAACAATCTTCCGCCAGAATGGCCTCTCCCTGCAAAGGAGGAATAGAACATATGCCTCTTCTTAGAAGAAAAACAAACAAACAAAATCAGTTGATTTTTAATGGATAGTACTTAATATTGAAACCTGAATGTCCATTCTTGATGAATAATGTCACACTATAGTAACACTTGTGAGACCATGATATGAATCATTGTATTCTCATTACCTATGAATCCATTTTTAATGTCAACCAATAACTATTTGAAGTGATGTGTTGTTTACACATAAAGCTTTAAATCTACTTTTTTGGGGGATTCCCAAAGGTTAATTGATATTTATGAAAGAATAATAGTCATTCAGGTGTCAATTAGAAATTTTTGGAAATAAAATTGACTTTCTTAAAGCTGAATATTTTTCTTTAATTCATGTGTTTTCTCATTCATGAAAGATCATCTTTTGAATGGATTAGTTATCAAACCATTACCCTCACAAGTCCTTCTTAAAAACCGGGGCCATCATTTATGTTCAGTCTATGGAACTATTTTGAGTAATTCTTTCAATGCCATTAACAAATGTGACTTATTTGGAAATAGTCAAAGCTCTGTGGGACAGACTTGGGATTTTTAAATCCATTTCTCAATTAATTGCCATTCCTATAGCTAAACGCAAATACGGAAGGGTCCTGATTAATTCCAAACTTTGAGATGTTGTCCTTAAAAAGGAGCAGAAGCTCCTGAAAACCAGAATGAATGAGGACACTTCTCTGCCTCTAGATAAAAAGAAACAGTAATGGGGGTGAGTGAAAACTGTGTCTTGGTGTCACACCAATCAGATCCCCAGGAATTTGTAAGAATGTGGACAAATTGGACAGAGACAGCTGCAGAACTTTATAGCTGACAATTAAGAAGTGCTAGGATACACTGGTGTGAAACCACAATATTAAGAATGTGAAGTTTCAAAAACAGCTGTGCCAATCCTCCAGCTCAGCACTTTCCTTTCCAGCCCACCTCCTAGGCAAGAACAGGAGCAGAGGAGAGGAGATGATAAGTGTGGTGCAGCAAGCCTAGGATTCACTCTAAAGATAACGGCCACTAGAAAAGGGCATCTGCTCCTTTGGAGAAGGTCTCTGTAGATATGTGAGAAAACTAGAAAGAGTGTTTTCTGAATGGATTATTCATTTTCATACATGAGGACAGTAAAAACCCATTGCTTAGAGTGAGAAGTCCAAAGAAAGAATTTTTAATCCCTCACCCTGAGATGAATTCCAGCCCAGTTGTACACTAACTCTACCAGTGTTGGCTACTTGGTATCTTGGAATGTCAAGCAGGTAGAATGGGTGGGGGGGGGTCAGCAAAGTTTTTCTCTAAAGAGCTAGAGAGTAAATATTTTAGGGTTTGTGGGTCAAGAGGCAAACTTGAAGATATTATATAAATATTTATAGAAAAAGAGAAGAAAACACTATCACAAATATTCTACTGATGAGTTTCAAACCATTAATGGGTGCCTAAATTTGAACTATTTGATACAAAATTTTCTTCTTTTGTTTCTTTTCAACAGTTTAAAAAATGTAAAAACCATTCTTACCTCCTGGAATGCACAAAAACAGCTAGTAGACTGGATCTGGCACCTGTGCTATAGTTTGGTGACCTCTCTTCTAGAGCATAGCATGGTCCATGAAGTTACCAACAAATGTTACTAATTATTATTAGAGAATTAATTACTAATTAATTACAACATTATTCATAAAAATGAATCAAATGCATGAAAAACATGCTAAGTGATAGAAGCCCATCATGAAAGACTACATACTGAATGTATATGATATACTAGAAAAAGCGTCTATAGAGACAGAAAGTAGTTTTGTGGTTGCCTAGGGCAGGGGAGTGTGCAGGGTTAGGAGAGAATGGGTATTGACTGCTAATAGGTACAAGATTCCATTGTGGAGCAATGAACAAATTCAAAAGCTAATTTCATGTTGGTTCATAACACTGTGAACATATTAACAATTAAGTTGTGAACCTTAAATGGCTGAATGATAGGGTCTTCTTTTAAACATTGAGGTTGTTTAAAAGAAATGAAATACTTGTATTAAACATGGAAGTTCCCCAACCAGGATTTCTTTTGATCTGTCAAGTCATGGCAAATGACACAAATGATCATTTGGGTACTGCCTCCAATATTCCAAATCAAACACACAAACATGTCAAAAATAATGCATTTTCATATAAGTATTTAAAACAACTTGGCATTTATTTCTTCCACAATCACTCATTAAATCCAAGGATTCACTAAATACTGTATCATGGCAATAAAAGCGTAAATAAGCTGGTACCCTTGTCTTGGAACTGATTATAAAATAAGGTGTGGAGACAGGTACATAAAAGACACAGGATAACTGGGTGTGATGAAGGGGCAGTTGTACAACCAGAGGTTTGAATGGAAATTGTGGAAGCATAAGCCACAGAGAACTTCTCCTCCAAGACAAATATAGAAAATGTCAGACCAAAACCTGAAGGTAAGACCAATTAAGCGCCATTAGTAGAATTTTATTTTGAGCCAGATACTTGAAAGGCAGGATTTGAAAAGCATTTACTCTAATCCTCAAGACATACTAGAGCAAGAAGAG
Source organism: Mustela erminea (assembly GCF_009829155.1). Taxonomy (NCBI): domain Eukaryota; kingdom Metazoa; phylum Chordata; class Mammalia; order Carnivora; family Mustelidae; genus Mustela; species Mustela erminea. Next base: position 133,555,071 of record NC_045615.1, on the reverse strand, counting down.
AATTCAGGCAGAAAATAAGACTTGGAGATGATGATAAACAGTGTTCTCCATTCACAGGAATGAAAGAGGAAAGATGGGTAAAGAAGGAAAGTTGATTTTAAGTCTGAAAATTGGAAAACTGAGATTATTGGGGTTGGACTTTTTCAGGAGCGAGTAATAGGTGAAATGAAAATGGTTAGGCTCCTGCGGTGCGTGTCTTAGCCCAAGAAAACGATTCTCATCCCTGGGAACTGCACAAAGTCATTGAAACTATGTGGAGAGGTAGGTAACTTTAACCTTAGCAGATGATAGAGCCTGGAACACTGGAAAGCAAAGAGGGGCCCCAAGGAAAGTCAAAGAAAGAAGGGGCTCAAGGTGTGAGGGACGGTTGATGTCACCATGACTAACCAGGTAGTCCTATCTGTATAGGGAGGCAAGTGAAATCAAGACATGGCCATGAAATAGAACAAGGGTTGTAACACAAATGCCTTCTGGATCAGAGGCATGGAAGAAATAAGCAGTTAGAAATGAATATAAAACAATAGCAAGCCCAGCTGATGGCAACTAGAGGGAGTAGTCCTTGCTACATCAGTAAAGAAAGGGAGGAAACAAATACAGAAAGGAGGAAGGAAAGCTGAAATGGAGGAAGAGGGCAGGAAGGAAGGTAAGAAGGAAAGAAAGACTATCTACGAAACAAAACACCTATATTTGGTCCAGACTTAGATTTTTTGATCCATGAAGTAGAAAAATAGGGAGAAGTTAAGGGACTGGAGATTATCTAGAAAGTAAGCAGCATGTTCATTAAGAGGACATGGACTGGATTTTATGGAGGACAAGACATTTTCAGAAAAACACACTATGCTGTTTATCTGAAATTCAAATTTAAGTGAGTTTCAATGATTCTAGTTACATGAATAAGTTAAAAGGATTTTGCAAATATAATTAGCCAAAAGGAGATTATTCTGGGTAGCCTCACTTATCAGATGAGACCTTTAAAGAAGGTGATGTATCTGAATTCTGCTGGTCTCCAGGGAGAAGCAAACAACCATATCATCAATTTCCCATGAAGTGGTAGCCTCTAGGATCTGAAGAGCTCGGTCATACAACCGCGAGGAATGAATTTCTGCCAACAACCACATGAACTTGGAAGAGGACTCAAACTTCGAATAAGACCTCAGCCTTGACTAATCCAGGAATCAGCCTCATAAGACACAGAGCACAGGAATCAGCTAAGTGGTGCCCAGACTTCTAAGCTACAGAAACTGTGAGATATTAAATGTAGATTGTATGAAGTCACAAAGCATGTAGTGAATTGTTACACAATAACAGAAAACTAATATAGAGTATAATTTCAGATTTCTAAGTGAATTTAAAAATTAAGTAAGTACTTGGTTTTGAATCTGAGGCTGATTCTGCCATTTTCTAGGTGAAATGGATTTAAAAGATGCTGTTATGTTTAAAAATTGGGAATGGTCCAACTTCAAATCCATGTTCTTCTATATTCGAAGGGTGAATACCTCATGCCATAAATCCCAAAGATAATGTAGAATAAAACAAATATCTTTTATTCTTTTATTCCTTAGCTGCCCTGACAGCAGGCTCATCAGTATTTCCACTATTGGCACAGAAATTCCTCCTTCCCTGTTTCCCTTAGAGAAGGAAGACTACAATTGTCAACAAGTGACAACACATGAAATAACAATCATCTCAGGGATTGCATGGCCCTGCACTAAGTTCTTGAATAGTCCTCACAACAACTCCTCAAGGCTGGAATTATTAGCCACATTTTCCTAATAAGGAAACAGGTTCAGAGGGATTAAAGGACTTGCTGAAGATCACCCTCATAGTAAATCATAGAATTCAAATTAGAAAATTAGATGGTTTGGGTGCCTAGGTGGCTCAGTGGGTTAAAGCCTCTGCCTTCAGCTCAGATCATGATCTCAGGGTCCTGGGATCGAGCCCCGCATCGGGCTCTCTGCTCTGCAGGGAGCATGCTTCCTTCTCTCTCTCTCTCTCTGCCTGTGATGTCTCCACCTACTTGTGATGTCTGTCAAATAAATAAATAAAATCTTTAAAAAAAATCAGATGGTTTCTCATAGAAATCTTTGTTCTCATTCTCACTGTTGTGAAACAAGTCTTCTCATTTAAACATAGTCCCTTCCATTCTCAAGCCTCCATTCATGATTCACCCATCCACCATTCAGGATTTAGAATGGGACTCAACACTAACATGAATCCTAAATTCCAGGTTACCAATAAATCTGGGTTACCCGTGAAGTAGATTTTTCATAAGTAGCCTGTGTATCGGGGAGCCTGGGTGGCTCAGTGGGTTAAAGCCTCTGTCTTTAGCTCAGGTCATAATCTCAGGGTCCTGGGATCGAGCCCCACATTGGGCATTCTGCTCAGCAGGGAGCCTACTCCCCCCACCCCGCCTGTCTCTCTACCTCCTTGTGATCTCTTTCTTTCTGTCAAATAAATAAAATCTTCTAAAAAAAAAGTCTTAAAAAAAAAAAAAAAAAAGGAGCCTGTGTATCCTCCGCAGGTACTCAATACCATACGTGGGGTATGGTATTGGCGTGGGGAAAATCATACAGTGGCAAATTTCTCTACCTGAAAATAAGTTTCTGCTAAGTATTTTAGCTTCACTTGATTCCATGAAGTTTTACTTCCTGGATATAAAAAGAAATTATATAGGCTTTACAGAGAAAAATCGCAAATGGCTTCTGCAGCCAAGGATAACTGCTAACACATGCCCAGGTCTTAATTATCCTCAGCATATAGTGATTGTATTCATAACTCTAAAAAATGATTCTGTTTTAATATCCTATATTTTCTATTTACAGATTTATAATTCTGTAGGAAAAATGGATAGCGTTATGCAACATTTGCTCTGGTAGGCAAAGAGCTTAACACTGTTGATGAGAAAACAGGATTTGAATATGTAAATCAGTCAGCAAGATTACATCAAATTTTATCAGATCCCCGGAGCAGAGATGGTATTGATTTTTTTCAGATAATCTTTTACTAACTGTATTATATGTCTTAAATATTAACCAGCAAGAGAAATTTGTCTAATATCCAATTTGTCTAATAGGATAATCCTTTTTACCCTGCATAGTATTTATATTAATGTGAAATATGATATAAAAGACAATTGTAGCCTTAAAATAAATAAACAAGCATATAGACATCTATTAAAATGATAAATATACACATACATATATTTTATGTATGCTCAGCTGCATACTATGTGCATATGTGTGTGTGTGTCTGTCTGTCAGTGTGTGTGATGTTCAACTCCCCAATTTTCCCAAGTACTGGCTGGTATGATGTTGATGTATCCTTCTGCTCAGCTAATAGAAGTTTGGTAACGGGTTAAATTTTGCCTTGACTTGATTCTCCATCCTGGTCTGATTTAAGACAAAGCAGAAGAATGCCAGCTCTATCAGACAGAGATTTTTGTCTCTTTTACGGATAGGTTGCAAGTGTTGAGGCACTGCCTGGGACACAGTAAATACATGCTGAATGAATATAATAAACAAATGGCCTAAAACTTGATTATTTTTCCATATGTGCAAACTGTGAACAGGAAGAAAATATGTTAAGGTGTTAACATCTTGCTTTAAAAATGGGAAAAGAAGCTAAATTTGTGAGCTATCTTCCTTCTCAATAAGGGTTTAGCCTACTTATTTTATTTCAACCGGAGAGATTATGAGGTAGGATGACAGCAGAGTGCATCTTTCTTAAAGGATGAAATGAAATCGCATTCAGTATCATCAGGATCCTTTTAAATAACAGCTTCTTGAGGTTGGATGGATCACTGATAGCCTTCTTCATTTTTCTCTTCCTTATACTCTGAATTTTTTTCTTAAATCAAGACTACCATTCCATATGAGTTCTTCTGCATATCATATATACTTACAACATTATATAAAAAAATCTTCTTTTTTTTTATATGAGGACATTACATCCCTGTAAGTAGGTATAATACTAGTCTGTACTAACGTGGAATCCACACTGGTATAATTAAGCAATTACAAGAATAGCACTAACTTAAAAGGACTGAGAAAAATAAAAAAGATTAAGCATCTTCCCTTCAGGGACACATTTGTTACTTCCGAAAAAATATTGACAACCATTCCATCATGAACCTTTTTTTAGGGTATCAAAATTGGCACTAAAACCTACTTAACTTGTATGCGCAACTTAATTATCCCTCGAAACTTGAAATCATAACTATTTAAGCCAAAAGTTTCCATAATTACTCAGCATTGCAAATTATTTTGTATTTGTGGTGAATTCATTAAGGCAGAATGGTTCATTGGTTAGATCATAAGAGACTTGTTTCAAAAATCAGAAATTTCATCTAACACTAATTGGAAAGTTAACCCCATAAAATTGTTTTAATGGTCAATATCCTGCCACTCTGCCTAGCTTATCCAAAGTGAACAGCATGGGGCTGATGAGTCAGGGGAATGAGTCAGAGCCGCTCGGCTGTATGTGGTAAAGGGATCCTCCAAACAATTATTTCATTTCTAGACACCACTTAGATAAATAATGCATAACATTATAACCCAGCATGAGATTCAATATTTTGACTTAGAAACAGCTTTGCTCTTTCTTGCAGGACAATTAATATCTGGGTAGATGCCACTGTGAATGATGAATTGTTTCTTAAAATGTTGTCTGATTTCTTTTCACCTCTTCACGTTGGTGCACATATTTTTTTTATGAACCTTGAGTGCCTAAATAGTAGTACAAATGCATTTAAGCGCCATGGAAATGGCCTTGAGACATAAGCCTATGGCCAGACCTTTTATGCATCACAGAAACACATCAGAGCTCTTGTAGGAAAGGTGACATCAGAAAGCCAGCATTCAGGGTTAACACTAAGGTTTATTGGGTGCTATTTTACTGAGGATACTACTTGAATATGAGAGAGTTTTCTTCACCCAGTTCCCACTGACTTTTCTGTTGTCTGTGTGCTACTTTACACAAGCCCTTGCTGTTGCTTAGCCTTCAAGTTCATGCATCTACAGAAGCATATAAAAAAGCGTATTATCTGTCAATCCACGAGCAGGGGGGGAATTGCACAAGCAAAGCTTCCTTATGCTATAAAAAGAAATACAGTGGCTTCAGCTCCTAGTGAGTTCCCAGTCTTCACAATAAATCACAGACACTTAGGTCAGACCTCCACAAACTTCTTTCTACTGATAAGGCACATTGCACTTTACTCCCTGTAGTTACTCCCGAGTTGCTGAGCCAAAGACCGGATGAACGCCAAGAAATGGAATCTGCCTTGAACAGCTCAAAAAAAAAAAAAAAAAAAAAAAAAGAGCCAGCAATGTCCCCAGGTCTGAGAACCCAAGAATTAGCAAATGTGTTGATTAAAGGGAGCAGAATTTTTAGAAAGGAATTTTAACAATGGGTTGCTACAACAAAAATTCATTCAGAATTTATGCTCCTAAATACCTTGCTGTAAAACTGAATAATGCACATTTCAAATGAACACAATATCTGATTTCTGTTGTTTGGCTTTCTACAAAAGTGTCAGTCAAAATTTGAGCAGTAAGACAGAATAGTTTATCTTTGCGTAACTTCTTTAACATCGACCCCAGCGTTGAAATATTGACACCAAAAGGCAAATTCAGGAAAATAAGAAATAAGCTATTTATGGTGAGATGAAAATGAATCCATAAAGCATTAAGGGTCGCATGGCAATGCCATACACCTGACAAAATAATACCAAGGGAATGAGGTTGGGTTCAGATGTAAATAGAATCATGTTTACTTGCATTTTCCCTTGTTTCCATTTGTCTTAGTCAGTTTGTGCTGCTCTAACAGAATACCGTGGACTGGGTGGCTTGTAAATCACAAACATGTATTTCTCACAGTTCTCAACTGGCCTGAGTTCAAGATCACAACGCCAGCAGATTTGGTGTCTGGTGAGTGCCACACTTCCTGGTTTGTAGATGGCCGTCTTTTTGCTGTGTTTTCACATGGTGGAAGGAGCAAGAGAAATCTAATGGGTCTCTTTTATAAGGGCACTAATGCCATTCATGAGGACTCTACCCTCATGACCTAATTTCCTCTTGGATGTCTCGCCTTCCAATATCATCATAGAATTTCAACATATGAATTTGGGAGGTAGGAGCAGTGCACAAACATTCAGTCCACTGCAAAACTGAAAAGCAGAAAGCAATCAGAAATGAAGAAAGAAAAACATTTAAAACCATCTAGAGAGAAAAAGCACAATTGTCAGTGAAAGGATAATTTCTTGACGTTCAGTCCATGACTCTTTTTCCCTATTTTATTATGTCAGGGCTAAATATTCTATCAGGAACAAGCTACTGTTCATTCATTTGTATGCTCACATATTCTGTGTCTCTCCCTTTATATTGAATTTTAAGGTGTTTTAAAGAGATTGAAGTAATCCTTCAAAATAAGTTTTTACACCAACAGGTGTTTTCCTAGAAGCACAGGTAAATAGATAAATGCAGATAGCACCTGCACATATATTGCTCATTTTCCTGCAGGGAACCAGTCTTGTCGTTTCCTGGTACAAGACAGATAGATACCAAGGCATAGATCTATCCATCTATTAAAGCAATGGCGCATTAGTTCTGAGAAGAATCCTTACTGAAAATGGATGGGCTGGTGGAAAGAAAAGGAAACTGCAGCTTCTTCCACTCACCTTCTTACAGGTGAGATAAACAGGTGCAGAACCACGGAGGGCACAGAGGGCTTCCAGCAATTTTAGGCAAAAAAAAAAAAAAAAAAAAAAAAAGAATACTCAAAAAATAATTTGTTCTGAAATTTGTTGAATCTTTCCTGTTGGCATAACTTATTACTGCACTTAATGGCTTTCTTGCAGTTGCTGTTTTATCCCATATATGAAACTGTAATGAAAAGGTTAATCATCGCTCACCAGGGTTTTTTATAGTTAGAGGCTATTAATGGTTTGAATGGAGTCCAGGTACTTCAAACCCTCAAGCATTTTGAAAGAAACCAGTTATTAACTGGGGCCATGCCCTACGTACTAAGGAGTACATAATAATTTCCACTCCGAACAAATCTGGACTTAAAAGAATATGGGAAAGTCAAAGAGTCTCTTCTAGTACCTGTTTACTGCTAGCTGCGTAAGTCAAATTTAACATTATATAAAGTGGAGGTTTTTTTTGGTGTTTTCCTCTTTTTTTTTTTTTTTTTTTTTTGCAATTGACCTAACAATTTCTAGTTAAGTATGAAGAGTGTCAGCTCTGGAATCAAAATTCGGTGAATAAGAAACAAAACTCTGCAAACTTTTACTTATATGGCCTTGGGTCAATTATTTCACCTTGATATGTCTCCATTCAGTTTCTTTATCCATACAATGAGAGTAATTGAAGTACTTAATCTGTACGGTTGTTGTGAGCATGAAATAAAGAAATCCCTGCAGAGGGCTTAGCATAGTGTCTACCATATAGTAAATAATGAATGTGCAATTCTTATTACTGTTAATGTCATCATTATTGTTGCTACATGAAAATAAGAGATAATAACTTAAAAAGAATCCAAAACTCAAACAGAAAAACATATTACAGTTTTCCAGATAATGACCTATGCACAAAATTCCATTTATGAATGGTCTTAGTACTGACATGTATCAATACACTCATTAATAGCTAGGATTCTTAAGAAAACGTGCTGCCCTTGTCTGTCAATTTTACATTGCTGATTCAACTGTCCTCTAGTGTGAATAAGATTTCTGTCATGGTTATGGTTATTCACTGAGCTGTGTACAACCTTTATTGCAGTAACTAATGACATGCATTTCTCCAAATAGTGAGTGTGCATAGTGGGTCATAAGAGTTGACTGGTAAACATAATAGCAAACTGCTCCATAAAAAAAGTAATATCCTCAATTGGACCTTCTTTATAATACATGTTTTCATGCTTTTACTAGAATGGAGTCAAGACACCTTGATATAAGAGGTTAACTATTATTAGCAAAGTATTTTCAAAGTAAGAGTTTTTAACATTTTATGGTCTGAAATTTTGATTATCTATGGCCCATAAAGACAGTCTTACTGAATAACTAGATCTGCATGTCTATGTAATTCTTTTCAATGCCAGAAAGTCCTGCTCCTTCCTAGGCAACTCAAGCCAGCAGCCTAAAATACCAGTGAGGGGATATGCCACTAGAGAGAACTGACATCAGTTGGGCCATAAATGGGCCAATGATATTTCTTACCTAGGACAAAATATTTATTCTCCTCAATGCCAGTCACTAATTAAAAATCCCAAATTTATTTCACTGCTTGGGGTGAGATGAATTCTCTTCATTTGCTACATCCCTTCATCATAATCAGACTTTGCTAGAAATCGGCAAGGGGACTTTGGGAAGTGCAGAGGAAAACCGACAAAGAGACATAAACTTTCTTTTTTTTTTTTTTCCCCCAGAAAATATATTGAAGAGTGGGTCCATGATTGCCTTATAAATAGCACATTCCAGGACCAGACCTTGAACAGATTTCCTTTTCTCCTCTTACATTCACAGATTCAAAGTTTATCCTCTCCTGCCCTACCCTATCTCAAAATAGGTGTCTCTAAATAATAAAGCTAGAAGGAAATGAATAGTAGACCATTCTAGTTGAGGCAGGGAAGGAAAAGGCAGCTCCTTGAAGGGAGGTGGAAGGAAAAGGTGATGAGGGAAAGGGGAAGAAATCACAAAAGGTTAAGATTTTGTCCAAGCAGAATAGAAAGATGAAGGGCTAGGATGTGGGAGAGACCTGAAGAAAGTCAATATGAGCGAGTCTGGGGTGAAATGAACACCTTCAAGCTGAGGATAAACAGGGAGAGGACAATCTACTCAAATGGCACCACTTTTGTTCTGTTCAATTTAGAATTAGAACTAAAACTAAAGCAAAAGATCTTTTGTACATTTTTTTGGTGTTATGGGCTGAATGGGTTCCCCCAAATCCTATGTTGAAGCCCTAATCTCCAGGACCTCAGAATATAACTGTATTGGAGAAAAGATCTTTGAAGAGATAAATGAGTTCAAATGAGGTCTTAGGATGGGCCTTAATCCAGTAGGACTAGAAGTTTGACACAGACATATGTGTACACAGAGAAAAGAAGATGTGAAGATAGAAGGAAAAGAGCCATTCACAAGCCAAGGAGAGAGTCTTCAGAAGAAACCAATCCTGCTGACATCTTGTTCTTAGACTTCTCATTTCCAGAGATCTAAAGAAATAAATTTCTTTAAATTACTCAGACTATTGTTTCTTGGTCTTTTGGCTAAGATCAAGTGTACTCAGACTGTGATATTTTGTTATGACAGCCAAAGAAAATGAATGTACCTGGTCTCTGATGTGCTTTTGTCTAAGTAATGGTAATATACCTTAATAATGAATATTACCACACCACTGTTTAGTTTTTATTACCTGATCCCAGAATTTAACAGACTTAGCACTGCTCTGTTTCAGGTATCTTGATAGTTGTGAAGTCTGAGGGATGAACATGTTTCCAGTGCTCTCAAGAGGCCTACATTGTCACTGGGGACAGACATGTGTCAAGATATAAATTTAAATGCAACCCTGCTCAGGGCTTTGTGAACAGAGTGTGTAAGAGGAACAAGAAGGGAATGACTGCCCAGGCTGTCTAGTAAGGGAAGACCCCGTGACATGGCCTCATGGAGAAATCTTTGAGATAAAGTACCCTCAAGAGGTAGATTGGAAAGCAAAGACTAAAACATAGTATTTCTGTTACCATACATAAAGATTTTATAGGTAACACAATTTTTAAAACCTCAGGATTTCAAAGTTTTCATGTTATTCAGGCTCAATGCCCCTTGATAAAGCAATACTTAGTGTTTAGAAAATCAGAAACATGCCATTTGGACATCTTTTTTTTTTTTTTTTAAGATTTTATTTATTTATCTGAAAGAGAGAGATCACAAGTAGGTAGAGAGGCAGGCAGAGAGAGAGAGAGAGAGGGAAGCAGGCTCCCTGCTGAGCAGAGAGCCTGATATGGGACTCGATCCCAGGACCCTAAGATCATGACCCGAGCTGAAGGCAGCGGCTTAACCCACTGAGCCACCCAGGCGCCCCAACCATTTGGACATCTTTTATGACAATTATTAACTCCTAGGCATTAAGCATAACAATTGTCAGCAAATGGAGGACATATGACTCACACTTTTTTAGAAATGTCGACTCACACAGGTTAAAATCCCAGAGGCATATTCATTAAGGTCCTTCTGCCTCTGTGAACTCAACTGATTCTTGAGGACCACCTTTCTCTGTCTCTCATTGTCTCCTCAATCTTTAAACACCATTTTCTTCTGGTCTACTTCACTCTCATGCAAATGATTTCTCCATTGTGCTTCCTGGCACCTCAAGGTTTACAACATAATTAAAACTAAGGATACCTATAGATCAAAAGCCTCTCCAAGAAAATAAAATCAGTGAAAATATCAGTATTTGATCTTGTTGGATACACATTTTTTCACATATTTATCCTAGAGAAATGTTAGAGCTAATGAAATAGAATATACTTATTTGTCAGACCTGGAACAGTGCCCAACTAACTGAGGCAAACATTAGAAAAAAGACTGAACCCTACTTGGACCACAGGAGCTGCATTAAACTTGTGGTACTGGTCAGATAAAGTGTAATGGATGATACGCACACAGAAGCAGTAGCTGTATGCTTCCTGATTAATACAGAACCTTTTTCTACTTCACATGTGTGTATGTCTTCTCTCTCTTACTTTGACTCCTTAATGTTTCTTCAATTTGTTCTATTCTAAAAAGAGCAAAGATGCATATAATATAGAATGGGTCCCCAACACTCTTCTTTAGACTTATCAACTCATTTAGTAAGTACAACAGATGTATAAGTTACCTTTATTGTCCCCAGATAAGGATATCTAAGCCACCTGGGAGTAGGTGACTTTCATAAAGTCATGGTAGCAATAGGGGGCAGAGCCAAAATTTAAAGAGAGCTTGGCTCTAGAGTTCATCAACTTATTCTCTGTGTTATATTACCGTTCCTGTAAGTGGTGTTCAGAGTGTACTGAATGATTAAATGACTAGTGGCATGATAGATAAAATTTAAGCAGCAGCACAAGGAATTTAATCCAGAATTCTTATTTACTACCACAAGATTTTGTCTGTAAGACCTATTGCCTTTGGAATGATTCACTTTGATGTTCTTGTGATTTAATTTTTATTTATTTATTTATTTAGTTAGTTAGTTAGTTTCCTGACTTAGAATGTCTTTTCATTGTTATGCATTGCATTCTTAGTAGTGAATGGGAAGAGATTTTCTTTTAACCAGTGTTCCATTTATTTATTTCATCTCATTTAGATGAAGATACTCTTAAAAGCTGCAAGAGTCCAGGTAGTTATAAATCAGAATGCTAATCTGTGAGGTTCATTTTACCAATGTTAACAGTCCTGTCAGAATATTAAAGATGTGACTTAATACCCTGTTAAAAACATATTTACAAATGGAAAATTTTTATAATACTTGGTTTTGGTGTGTAAGAAAATGGTAAATGTGAGCATGTATGCACTTGGCTGCCTACATAAATATAATTCTGCTTTCTCTACTAGTTCATTAGGGAAATTTTCCATTTTGATTCAACTTTGGTTTTATCTACAGGATAATTCAATATAGATTGAACCTAATTAATTTTAGTCTTAGAACTATGCATTAGTGGATATTGGTTTGCAGATATGCACACACACAAATGCACACACACACACACACACCCTTCACCCCCTTCCATAGCTACTTCCACTAGTGTTGTCACACAACAAACTCTTGTTTAATTGGTTCAAAAACTCAGAAGAGATTAAGAAAGAGTTCTTATTAGTTAAGAGTGAAGTCTGGCCCAAAAGTATCAATTTAGATACTAGATAGAAAGGTGGTCTAAAAATGCAAGCAATTCCAAGCAAAAGAGTTCAAAAATCTCCTTCAAAGAAGCAAAGTCCCCATGTACTAAGACCAAACTCAGAGCTCTCTAAAGATACCTCCACTCTCCAGAAGTCAAGCTACAGACAAGTTGGTTTGTCAGTATCCACAACAGGGTAATAGATGTCCCAAGCCTTGCTCAACAGTATAAACACACGATTAGAGAATCCTTGGCTATAAACTTCTTTCTTTATTTTTATTTTTATTTTTTTTATTTTTTTTTTCTTTTCTTTATCTTTATTTTTATTTTTAACAAATATGTGAATTTACCAGAAAATGGCCATTTCATAATTAAAGCTAAATAATAATAGATGACAAGTTTCTAATTTGCTGTAAGTTTTTAGGTTATACCCAAACTCAATCTTACTAAACTGCAATAATCACAATAGAAACAATATAAATATAGAAAAGAAAATACAGTGAGGGACATTCTATTTGACATCAAGACAGGAAACATAATTTGTGGTAAGAGTATATCCCAAGAATAAAGAAGGAAACAGAAACATAAATTTGTGAAATTAAAACATAGTCAGACTTTAGTAATATTAAATTTGTTATATATGTGTAATTGCCCTTGAATTAAGTTTTTATAAACTTGATATATATATATAGGTAGATAGATATCTATCTATATATAATACATGAGTATAAGATATATTTATGTTTACTTTTATCTCCAATCATAAGAGTCAAGGCTACCTAAAATTCAAGTCCAGAGATAAATCATGGAAGATTAACTCCTTAGAGCAGTAAAAACAGTTAAACAATCTCACAAATAAATTTCAGTGATGTTTCTTCATTTTTTCAAAACCATCTATAAGAGTATTTGCTACTTGAGATGAATATTCTATCATAAATATTCTCTTAACCATTGTGTTGGTTCTGACCCCATTAGGCTCTTCTGTTACAGCCACCAGTTAAGAAGCTATTTATATAGTTTTCTCAGGTGCTAATAGTTCCCTCAATTGACATCAATGTTCAGATGAACATTTAGAATTCAGTTTTCGGCTTTCGTGTCATTCAGATTGTCAGTTTCATTCATCTTCCCGAGAGCAAGTCAGTATGAAATAACATAGACCTATCAAAGAAAAATGAGCCTGGGAGGCCTCTATTGTTTTCAGTTCCATTCAACATAATTATTACTTCATTCTATGCCAGACTTTTGGTATTCAGAATTAGCAAAAATTAAGTATGATTATTACCAAGAAAAATGTCAGCTTTTCAGAGCATATCATCATTTGGAAAATCACGATAGATATCAGAGAGTATTTTTTAAATGGTGGTGAGGTCTAATTTTAGAAGTGGAAAAATGGGCAATTCCCATCCACTTTTGGCTGTTGATTGGTTGTGTTTTAAAGGAGAAAATAAGATTAATATGTATCCTAACATGATTGGGAACGTCCCATTGGAGGACACTGAAGAACCTTCATGAGATAGCCAGAGAACCTGCAGCACCGAAAATCCTTAACAAAGAGCCTAAAATAAATTCTTACAATGAGTATAACTGAAATACACCTAAGGAAATCATGTAGCAGGCAATATTTTTAAATTAGCTAGTCAACAGTACACTGGCTGAGGGGAAAACAAACATATACAGTGTTTGAAAGCAAATAAGGAGAAAGACAGGCCCTGCTGTCAATACTAAGCTAAAATCCCTAATTACAATGCGCAGGTTTCCAAGCTAACTTGCAGTGTGACCTGAAAACATGATTTGTCTTCCCTCGGAGCTGTGGTCAGTGTGAGGCTAGAAGTCTGGTCCGTTTGCCCAGGGCCCAAGAGATCTAGCAAGACACAAAAGAGTCAAGCAAATGGCCCTATAGAATGTAAATAGACAGAGAAACAAAGCTGCTTGGAAATATCTCAAGTCAGGTGCCTGTCTGGTATGCTTTCAGACCACGAATGAAAGGCAGAAAAGGTCTGGAGAAAGATAAATGAAATTATAAAAGAAAATCAATAAACACTTAGAAGAAAAAGATTTTTGAGCAGTTTTTATATGCCAGTTATTGTGATAAGTGTATTCACTTGTCATGCTCTTCAGTCCCAGAAATAATTTATGCGAAGAACTCAGTACAAATTTTCTGGCACTGAGATAGGGCTCTCAGAGGTGGTGGTGGCCATTACTATTATTATTATTATTATTAATCATGCCTGATGCAAATTTTCATTGGGGGTTAAGGGTGTTAAGTGAAAAGGAAAGGTGTGTGTTTGGAATAGGGTGGGACTCACATTTATGAAGTGCCTACAATGTGCTAGGTTTTTACATGTCTAGGTATATATCAACTTAGAATAACTCTGGGGAATATCTTTACCATCCCTAACTTATAGAAGAGAATGTTGATACTTCCTTCCTCTTAAATTCTCTTTTTTATCCATACTCTCTCTCTTACTTTTGCTCTTTCTTCCCTCCTTCTTTCCCTTCTCTGCTTATTAATTTATTATCATTTTTCTCCCAGGGAATGAGAGAACAGTTGGTTTAGTTTCATTATGGAAATAGATTAAAATAAAATAAAACGTGTATGTCTATTCATGTACACACTTGTACATGCATGAACACATACATTCATATATACACATACATATGTGAGTATATACAGATAAACTTAATGAAGTGAAAATGATACTGAAACATGTTGAATCTAAAATTTAGGTTCATGGACCAATGCATGACACATATTCAGCCAGAGAAGAATTACAAATTGGTCTTTCAACTTCCTTACATCCATCACAAAGAAATATAAGCAATATTATAGGGATCATTGTGTATGTAGAATAAAAACAAAACATAATAAAAATGCTCATTTTTTTTCCTGATACTTAGCCAAAGAAGGGGCAGAGTAAAACTGGTCTACTCCCTTCCCCTCTAAAAAATCATCTACAAAAGAAGGATAAAAAAAAATGTAAAATCTACCTTCGACACAACAAGGAGATATTTGTAACCCTGAAACACAATATAAAATGACAGAAGAAGGTAAAAAGGACAAGTAAATGACTTAGCTGAGATAAGTTCAAACTGAAGCAAAAAGGAAAAAAAGGACAAATCAATTTTCCTGGCCAAACTCCAAAAAGGCTTAGGAATTGCAGGCAAAAGTTACATTTTAAGGCAGAGAGGAGGGATGGGGAATGGTTTGAAGATCCTTTTCACTGCAAGGAAATCCTAACATTGTCCTGATCTCCCTGCCTTATGGAGTCAGGTGCCTTTCTTCCTTGCCCTTGAAGGAAAAGAAAGTCTAGTCTGGAGAAACTGAAAGGGAGAGTCCCTTACCTTGGAAACAAAAGGTATGGTTGTTGGCAGAGGGGAGGTAAAAGTGCCTTGGTAAGTCCGGGGCTCTAAAATGTCTTCCTTGCCCGAATTGCCTCAAAATTGCAGTGCCCAGGAATTTGTCTGATGGGCAGGAGACAGTAGGACCCCCTTTCAGCAAAATTGAACCCCTCTAGATAGGAGTTCTACAGATACTGACTGGAGAAAAAAATCCAGTTCACAACACCACAGTGAAATCAGGAATCTACAAGCTACCTCCGTGCAATCAACTTACTCATGCTTAAGATCAATGAACATTTGAGTGTGAAAGGTGAAATATGACAGGTTACAACTAAAACATTTAACTCAAAATAGAGAAAATTTAAGTTAAAATAAGAACATTGACAATAAATACAAATTTCACATATAATAGATATACTATCTGAAAGATATAAAAAAGGATATTACATCTTTTAAAAAAAAGAGCAAAATCACATTAAAGGGAAGAATATTCAGGGGTGCCTGAGTGGTTCAGTTGGTTAAACGTCTGCCTTCTGCTCAGGTCATGATCTCAGCGTCCTGGGATCAAACCCCATGTTGGGCTCCCTGCTCAGTGGGAAACCTGCTTCTCCCTCTCCCTCTGCCTGCCGCTCCCCCAGACTCAAGTTCTTGCTTGCTCTGCTCTCTCTTTCAAATAAATACATAAATAATCTTAAAAAAATAAAAAAATAGAAGAATATTCAATAAAAAACTCCTATATATATTTATAAACACAAATTTATATATGAAATATATACATATATATTTCATATATATACATATATATGTGTGCGTATATATATATATATATATATATGCACACACACACACACACTGAAAATAACAATTTTGATAGAATGGCCAAAGCAGGTTGGGAAAAGCTAACAATTTTTGAAATATTTATATATTGATATATAAAATAGAAGAGAAAACATAAGATAATTTGAGGAGTAATGCAAGAGTTTTAACAACCTGGCTTCAGAAAGAGCAGAAAATACTCATGGGGAAGAAATAAAGATCATTTCATCCAACTCAACAGACACAAATGACACTTCAGAATGCAACCCAATGAATGAAAAGGTTTCATACAAAGTCACATCATCATGAAATTTCAAAACACCAGAGATAAAACATATGAAAAATTTCCAGAGACTATAAACAGGTCACATACAAAAATGGTAGAGCAGACTGTATGAGACTTCTCAAAAGCAACTTCTGAAGCGAAAAAAAAAACACAAAAAGAAATTCTTTCAATATTTCAAGGAAGATCATTTTCCTTCAAGTTTTTATAGAAATCTATGCTGTTAATCAACTTTGTGGGTAGAATTGTAATATTTTCACATTTTCAATGTCTTTAAAAGATTGGGCCAATACCCATTTTCTTAGGAAGTTGCTAGAAGGTATTTTTCAGCAAAAATGGAGTAAGTAAACCAAAATAGGGAAGATTCTTCAAGGCAGAGTTAGAGGGAATCCCCCTAGCCAAGAGCTTTGTAGAAAAAACATTTCAGAGTCAACAGGTAGTAAGATGGTTCCAGGAGGGATATTCTTTTCAGAAATAAGTAATAAGTTAGGTGACAGGTTTGACCAAATGAGAGATTACATATATATTTTACACGCTCAGAGGAGAGCATGGTAAGACTTAGCTGCAAATGTCCCAACACTACTTTAATCTGTCATACCCTAAACACTGAGTTTACATATTAGTAACTCTTAGTTGATATTGAAAATCAAGCTCTCTCTCTTTCCTCTTAAATAAGCTCATCAGCATAGAAAGCGAGTAGAAAACACCACTTTTCCCCATTGATTATTGTTTTCAAAGACAGGTTCTTTAGGTGGGAAGCAAAATTTACAAAGTTGAGTAATGGGATGAGTAAAGAAGTTGTATTTAAGTGTTTTATACAAAGAAGAGATTTTTTTTTTCCTTAACTGAGCAGCATGTATTCAGACATTTCAAATAGACTCTCATTTGTCACTTTCCATAAATGCTGGCAGAAGTCAAACTGTGCTTAGGGCCCTTTCAGCAAACAGCTTGTGAATTTTTTCCAAGTGTTTTTTAAACCATTTCCATGAGCCCAGTATCTGTAGACTTGTTTTGAGCTCTCCAAAGCTATAGCTATCTGGGTCACTGCTCCTCTCTGGACATTGTACCTCTCGACCATATGCTTTGTGAGGGCCTCACACAAGTTCTGCACAGTAGGAAACACTCTTGAGTTGGATGATGCTGTTGCATTGATGGTGCAGATCAAGAAAAATCGCCCAGGGTCCCCAAACAGTTAATTTTTATTTCAGTCACCCCCTCCTCCTTTTGCAATTGTACTAGATCCTATCTCCCATAAAGGTATTAAAATGTGGTTTTAAATGCAATCCAAAGAAATTTAAAAGAGAATTAACTTTTTTACATTTTAGTCATTGTTGTTGAATGTCTGCTTTCTGTGTTATGCCCTACAATATCATTGGGGATTTTTGAGACGAGATAGATGTTAAACATATGGACATCAAATATACAAAGTGTGGAATGAAGGTATGTGGTTGCTGTCATAAGCACCCGATGTCACTTCCGCTTGGATTCTATTCCTGCCTCCAAGAAGTCTTCTGAGGTCACCTGAATTTATACCAACTAGTCCACAGGCCTAGGGCGAATGGTATTTCAACCATAATTAAGGCATTTTGTAGGATGGGTTAAAATAAGACCTCAAAAATGCAAGATTTTTATGGCTTGTATTTGGGTTTCACAAAAATAATATAAGAAAAAAAATTGAGATTTTACTTCCACTTTAAAAAATGTTTCAAGAAATCTTCACAGAAAAAAACAGAAGGAAAATTAGGAATTGCTACATCAATGCAACTTGGCATTTGTTAAGTACTTCCCGATGTTAGACATTTTTCTCTTATACATATTCCTAGTTCAGGGAGAAACAGTCTAAAGACAGTAGGTAGGAATCATCAAGCAGCCCAACCAGAGCCAGCAGCAGAATCTGATATAAATTATCTGGCTTTGGTGAGATGTATGAGCTTGTCATACATACTCTGAAGTTCACTTTAAGGGATTTAGAAAACTCAACAGTTGAACAACCTACTTGTTCAGGTGATGGCTTGGAACCAGTTAGCTTTAGGCAATATCAGTTGAATGTCTACATTTATCTTTGCTATAAATGAAAATCCAGTTTTTCTCCTGAAGACAGACAAAAATCTTCATGGTTGTTAAAGCTATTCAAACATCTTTTGGGTACATTTTTAAAAGCTCAAGTCTCTTACAACGAATTTTTCCGTCAATTGGAAATAATTCTTCCTCCCCTTCTAATTTTTATAATCTTAGACATAAGCTGCACTTAGCAAAGCCCCCTGAAGAAAAAGCAAGATCTCCTTATTATCCAAAGGATCAGTCTTCACATGAGAACACAAGCTCCTAAGGGGGAGGGGGGTGGAAAGTGAAGCACTCCCCATATGTAGGAAGATTTGTTATCTTAGTTTATTTTGGGGAAAGTTGGAGTTTCCAATCATATTTCATATGGCAGATTGGTAAGGCAATATTGTTAGAAGCTTGAAATTCATTTTTGTCAACTTTTTGCTCATCTCCACTAAGAGTTAAAATGACTTTTGGACCCTAGGATTATCTTTAAAATATTTGTCTGTGACAAAGGCTTTCCTGAGGACAGACTCTGCATTATTCACAAAAGGTCTAGTTTTGACATATGGTTCCCGGCATGAGTTCAACTGCTGGCTGACTCCCATTCTGTGAGCTTTACTGCCAGCTGGAATCAATATCATTTTGTAAGAGGGGCATAGCCATTATTCTTTTGTAGAAACAGACATTTGTCTCTTGCTTCCGAAGTCACCCGTGGTCTGTACCACACATTTAGATACTTAATCAAACTAAATCTTATATCCCATTTTGCGATTATATATTTGGTCTCCCCAAGGAATTCACTGAGGTCAGGAACTATGCTTTTTACAATTTTGCATCTGTTATAGTTTTACAACAGTGCCAGATACATTAGTAGGTGCTATTAACTCCTGAATTGAAAACTTTATGTAGATACTAACCACTAAATCTGTTTTATATTCTGTTTTATATTCTAAATCTGTTTTATTTTTTATATTCTGTTTCTACAATTTAACAGGAAGACCCATTCTAGAATATGACTATTTAGAGATTAGACAACCTTCCTCAGGTTTTTTTTTTTTTTTTTTTTTTGGAAAACCTAAGGAGAAGGTAGTAATAGCCTACTCATGATACTGATATGCTAAAGTTCAACGTCCCAGGAAAGGTGGGTACAAAATGTTGTTAATGTTTTCATAGGATGGGGGGGGCAATAAATATAGAAAGCTTCCAGCCATCTCATTTTTTTTTTGATCTAATAGGAGATTCATTGTAAGCTGAGGTTCCATATAAGGAAATTGAACTTGACAGTGAAGAGAGCAGAATGAAATAACTCACTGCCCCAGTGAAGCAGAGAATAGCATGGCAGAACTGATTACCTAAGATGTAGTCCATACAGTTCTCAGAACAGAAAGAAATTTTTTAAAAGTAGCAAAAGAGAGAAAAGCTAACCTTGAGTAAGGAAAAGTTACGTGTTCACAGTTGCATACTATTATATTAAACTGTATAGTAAACTGTAGAGTTCTCATTTAATAGAATAAAATTGGTGATTTCTTGAGAATCTTCATAAAATTCCACAAAAATTATGCTTTAGATATTTTCAGATATATCATAAGACTGAGGAGACACTTTTGAGTCTTGCTGTCAAGATTCTGTTGTCAGAGTAGAAAGAATGTGGGCCTTGTGTTGAGGGCAATTGTTGGCGATGCTGCTCACCATCGTGGAAATTCCTCTCACCTCACCTATTTTTGCCCTTTCTTCATTTTCTCCTCTGTTTCATGGTAGGATACATCCCCACTGCTTCCCATTTATTTATTTATTTATTTTTCCTTTTGGAGAGGTTTTAATATTTTCTCTTTATCCCACATGCTCTGAAGTTTCACAGGAACATGACCTTGTGTGTGTGGCTTCCCATCATGGTCCGCAGTCAGCAGGCCTTTTCAGTTTGAATTCTCAATCTTCGATCCTAAGAAATTTTTATGCACTCTTTATTTGATAGTTTTCTTTCCTTTGATCTCTTCCTTCTTTCTGGAACTTCTCTGACTTGGTTCTTAGAACGCCTTTCTCTCTTTTCCTTTTCTCATCTTTTCTGTTTCTCTTGCTGGGTGATTTACCTCAACTTTGTTTTCCAAGCCATCGATTAAATTCTCACTTCTGGAGTCATTGTGACTATTAAAATCCCAGATATTTTTCTTGTTCCTCATTTTTAAAATGTTAATCTCCTTTCCAGTTTCATTTTCTAATAATATCTTCTTTTATTTTTCTAAGGGTGTTAACCATTTTTCTTTTCAGTTTTACACTACTTTCACCCTGCACTGTTTCCTCCTCATTCACTTTACTCTCTATACAATACACAATACAGACTTTCTTGGATCATTATTGGATTTCTCTTCCTGTATAGCAGCAAAGTAGGAAGAAGCTCATCAGAAATTTTGCGTGATGGAGAGAGAAATCGTAGAGCTAAGTGCTGGGTTTCATTAACAGCCAGACTATGGCTCTATTATCTGTATGTTGGTCTTTCCCTTGGCCTGCCTGTTTTCTTTAGAGTGAAATATATTCTCACCCTCACTGATGCCAGAATTCTCTAAACCAAGAGTGAAAGGGGAAAGGTCCTTGTCATTCAGCATTGAGACTTTCCCATAATCCTGCTGTCTTCACTATGGCAACTCATAGTGAAGGCAATGAGTTGGCAACTTTGCTTGGGACCTGGATCCCAGAGATGATCAGATTTTACTTCTCAGAGAGCAAAACTCCCATCTCCATCCAGGTGAAGAGGATAACTCCCTGTGGACACATATCTGGGCTCTAGCTGCTCTTATACAACTGATGTTACACAAGAATCCAAAGCACAAGGTATTTATTAGTTTCTTTATTTATTTACCTATTTACTTATTTATTTCCTTGTTTTATCTCTTACTGCCACTTTAAATGTTATTCATTGATACTTCCCTGCCCTGAGATAAAAACCGCCCGTTGACCTATACACTGAGACTACTTTGAGGCTCACAATCGCTTTTAACTCACAAACACAGATAACTCAATTTGTAATTAATAGCTCAATCCTAAACAGATCCTTACATTTAATTTAGCACTACACTTCATTTAGCAGTAAATCTTCTCCCCCTCCCCAGACTTGGGATCTTTAGCAAATAAAACTTCTAGTCCAGCAAGCAGTATATAATGTTTTTCCTTTTTCTGTCCTTACCCATTCATTCTCTCTGCAGCTTACTTATGTAAATTTCTCTGCTCTCCTCTTAATGATTGGTGAAAAGGCACATGTTCATAAAGCATGTCACTATCTTTTGAGTTGGGGTGCTCTAGATAATGGATGTTTGTGACTTACCTTCTTCTGGACACCTTTGTGTGATCCTGGGAAATTCCCATGCTTGGAGAACTTCCATCATAGCTTCTTGACATGGGAAATGTATGTTTTCCTTTAGATGCACAGACATCTGCTCTCAAACTGTAGTTTCCCAGAGGTTCTATCCCACAGGGACATTACCCTTGAAATCCACTAACCCACAGCAGAAGATCTCTTGGGTTAGAGTTAAACAGTCCCAAGAGAGCTCTCTCTCGTTGTCCCAACAAATTCCTGAAGTGCACATTAATCTATATTCTGCCCTCTTGGGTCATTTTATCTTCTTCCAACATGAACTAGGCATGAGCCATTTTTTCACCAATATATGCAACATTCTTCACTATCTCTGAGTGGTCCGGGAAAGTCCACTTTAGTAAGCTTGGAGGAAAGAAGAAACACATGGGGCAAAAACTTTCTCCAAAAGAAACCTGTTGATAAACCTTTATTCCTCACTCTCTGAACAATTTTGTATTCCACAAACAAGTGATAAAATCAAAAGACATAGTACAAGTTCTTCCCCATCTCTTTTGTAAATAATTCCTTTGGTGGTCTGGGGCCTCACTGTGAAGTGTCACATTTCCCATATCATTATGTCTTAGTAGAAACTTAGGTGTAAAACTGTTATACAAACTTCTTTTACCCCACCATCAGAAATACTTGATGTTTCTATTTCTTGAGCGTATATCTGTGTTTTGATTGTTTATCACTTTCTTTTGCTGGTGCTTTCCTAGCCTGGTAGACAATTAGACAAGGAATGGAAAATTTTCATATGTGGCTTGATGAATGGATAATTGAACAGATTATAATGGATATTATGTGATTAAAGTCACTCCTGAAAGTTTACTGATACTCTTGAAAGTTCCCTCACCATAATGTATGGACTGAGCCATTTCAGTGTACTAATAAATCCAACCTTTCCTTCCTGCTCAAAGTTTACCTTTTCAGCCCTCAACTTCAGCCCTCAACTAACCAAATAGTAAAAACAACAACAACAACAACAAAAACTCTAGAATTTTGAGGTATTCCTGGCCCTTCCCCTTCCTGTTTCTCTGTGATCCCACAATATCCCAAACTAGTGATAAGGTTTGATCAAGCTATCTGACTTTCCTTATCATCATTCCCAGTTCAGAGAGAAAAAAAAAGTCTAATTTATAAATTCATTTGTAAAAGATAATTTATTATTTTCATGTGATAGATACTGTCCTAAGCCCTTGGGATACAAAGATGAGAGACACAAAATAATGTAAGAAAGACCTTAATAATGTCAGGGAAACATAAAGGCGGAGCACCAAAAACAAATAGATAAATAACTTCCTCTCTCTCAAAGAAATAGAACAGACTTCACAGAGGAGGTGAAATGTAAAATAGGAATTCAATCAAGGGTTTTGGGAAAGGGAAAGCAGACAAAGTGCATTCAGGCAAGAAAAGAGCAGGGGGGCAAGCATAAACTTGTGAAATAAAAGCTGGGAACTTTTGTTGGTGGGAATGCAAGCTGGTACAACCACTCTGGAAAACAGCATGGAAGTTCCTCAAAAAGTTGAAAATACCCTATCACCCAGCAATTGCACCACTGAGTATTTACCCTAAAGATACAACGTAGTGATCCGAAGGAACACGTGCACCCGAATGTTTATGGCATCAGTGTCCACAATAGCCAAACAATGGAAAGAACCTAGATGTACATCAACAGATGAATGAATAAAGAAAATGTGGGATATATATACAATGGAATACTATGCAGCCATCAAAAGAAATGAAATCCTGGCATTTACGACAGCATGGTTGGAACTAGAGGGTATTATGCTTAGTGAAATAAGTCAACCAGTGAAAGACAACTATCACATGATCTCCCTGATTTGAGGAAGTGGAGATGCAACATGGGGGGTTTGGGAGGTAGGAAAATAATAAATGAAACAAGATGGGATCGGGAGGGAGACAAATTGTAAGAGACTCTTAATCTCACAAAACAAACTGAGGGTTGCTGGGGGGAGGGGGTGGGGTTATGGACATTGGGAGAGTATGTGCTATGGTGAGTGCTGTGAAGTGTGTAAACCTGGCGATTCACAGACCTGTACCCCTGGCACTAATAATATATTATATGTTTATTAAAAAAAAATTAAAAATTTAAAAAAAACTGGGAACTTTTGAAGAACAATAAAATTAAAGAAGAGAATATATTGGGGACAGTCATGCTAAATGAAGATATAGGGCAGTTTGGGGTGAGATTAGGAAAGTCCTTTTGTGTTAAGGAATTTGCATTTTTTCCTGTAAATGCTCCAGAGACAATAGAACCTTTAAGGGAGAGAACAATAAGATCAAAAGTGTCATTCTGAAAATTAACTCTGAAAACAGTGGGAAAGTAAGTACCAAAGAACAGGTATAATCAAAGTCTTGCTTATTCAAAAATTCATTTGTAATATTCATTCATAAAATATTTATTGTATTATCAGTGAGTCAGGCCCTAGACTAAAAGTCAGAGATGCAGGGATGAATAAAGACAAGGCCCTGCTCTCAGGGAGCTTAAATTCTAAAGGGAGAAAGTCCTCCTGTTCAGTGCTTCCTGAAAGATAAACTGGATGTTGTAATGAAAATAACTTTAGCAAGGGTGTTGGCTCATAAAATATCCCCTGTACATGCAGGACAAGGAGAAGCAGAAGAAAGAGGTGGGCTACTCCAGATGGGTGCATGGCAGTTTTACTCTGCAAAGGAATTTACATACAAGGCTAGTCTTGGGGGTCACAGAGGAGTAAATGTCCCCATCCACCCACCAGAATCTTAAACATCTGTATAAAGGTTTTAACTGAGTGTAGGCATGCCTGTAATCCAGATAGCCTTAACACCAGATTTCTATCTAAGAGCTGTGTCTTTGGAGCAGCTTGTGGGAGCAGGGAAGACAAGCAGAGCACATACCTAAGAACAAGTGAGAGGGTGGGGAGCCTCTCCAGTTGCCTGCACCCCACTTGAGAGTCAATTGACAGTCATGTCTTCTTGATTAACTTCTCTAACAAAGAAAAGGTTGATAAGAGGAACAGATATTTTTGATTAGGTAATTAAGGAATGTGATTTTCAAAGTATGATCCATGACCCCTTGCATCTAAATTACCTGGAAATCTTGTTATAAAGCAATTCCCAGATCCCAGACCCATACTCAATAATTCAGAATTTGGGGAGGTGGAATAGGAGATTTTGCCTTTTTTGTTTGTTTGTTTATTAATTGACTGACTTCATTTTTTTCCCCAACAAATGCCTCCAAATGAGCTTTTTTTTTTAATATTTCAAGTTTTTATTTAAATTCCAATTAGTTAACATACAGTGTAAGACTGGTTTCAGGAACAGAACTTAGTGATTCATCACTTACATGCAACACCCAGTGCTCATCACAAGTGCCCTCCCTAATCCCCATCACCCATTCGGCCCATCCCACACCCACCTCCCCTCCAGCAATCATTACTTTGTTATCTATAGTTAAGAGTTTCTTGTATGGTTTGCTCCTTTCTTTTTTTTTTTTTTTCTTTTCCCCATATTCATCCATTTTGTTTCTTAAATTCCACATATGAATGAAATCATATCTTTGTCTTTCTTTGACTTATTTTGTTTACCATCATACCCTTTAGATCCATCCACATCATTCTAAATGGCAAGATTTCATTCTTCTTAATAGCTGAATAATATTTTATTGTACATATATATGTACATATATATATTTTTTTTTCTTTATCTATTCATCAGTTGATAGGTATCTGGGCTCTTTCCACAATTTGGCTATAGTTGATAATGCTATTGTAAATGTCAAGGTTCAGGCATCCCTTCAAATCAGTATTTTTTTTATTATTTTTATTAACATACAATGTATTATTTGCCCCAGGAGTACAGGTCTGTGAATCATCAGGCTTACACATTTCACAGTGCTCACCATAGCACATACCCTCCCCAATGTCCATAACCCAGCCACCGTATTCCTACACCCCCAATCCCCAGCAACCCTCAGTTTGTTTTATGAGATTAAGAGTCTTTTATGGTTTGTCTCTATCCCAGTCCCATCTTGTTTCATACACCACACACAAAAATAGACTAAAAATGGATGAAAAAACTCAATATGAGACAGGAATCCATCAAAATCCTTGAAGAGAACACAGGCAGCAACCTCTTTGACCTCAGCCATAGCAACTTCTTCCCAGACACATCACCAAAGACAAGGAAAGCAAGGGCAAAAATGAACTATTGGGACTTCATCAAGATCAAAAGCTTTTGCACAGCAAAGGGAAGAGTCAACAAACACAAAAGACAACTGACAGAATGCAAGAAGATATTCGCAAATGACATATCAGATAAAGGGCTAGTATCCAAAATCTATAAAGAACTTATCAACACCCAAAGAACAAATAATCCAATCAAGAAATGGGCAGAGGACATGAACAGATATTTCTGCAAAGAAGACATCCAGATGAGCAACAGACACATGAAAAAGTGCTCCACATCACTCAGCATCAGGGAAATACAAATCAAAACCACAATGAGATAACACCTCACCAGTCAGAATGGCTAAAATTAACAAATCAGGAAACAACAGATGTTGGCAAGGATGTGGAAGGGGAACCCTCCTACACTGTTGGTGGGAATGCAATCTGGTGCAGCCACTCTGGAAAACAGTATGGAGGTTCCTCAAAAAGTTGAAAACAAAGCTACCCTACAACCCAGCAATCACACTACTGGGTATTTACCCTAAAGATACAAATGTAGTGATCCAAAGGGCACATGCACCTGAATGTTTATAGCAGCAATGGTATGGAAACTATGGAAAGAACCTAGATGTCCATCAACAGGTGAATGGGTAAAGAAGATGTGGTATAGATATACAATGGAATACATATCAAAAGAAATGAATTCTTGCCATTTGCAATGACATGGACAGAACTAGAGGGTATTATGTTGAGTGAAATAAGTCAATCAGAGAAAAACTATTATCATATGCTCTCTCTGATAGGAGGAATTTGAGAGGCAGGGCAGAGGGCTATGGGGGTAGAGAAAAAAAAGCACAAATCAGTATTTTTTTTTAAGATTTTATTTATTTATTTGACACTCAGAGTTCACAAGTAGAGAGGCAGAGAGAGAGGAGGAAGCAGGCTCCCCGCTGAGCAGAAAGCACGATGCCGGGCTTGATCCCAGGACTCTGGGATCTTGACCTGAGCCGAAGGCAGAGACTTTAACCCACTGAGCCACTCAGGCACCCCCAAATCAGTATTTTTGTATGCATTTGATAAATACCTAGTGGTGCAATTGATGAATCACAGGGTAGATCTTTTTTGAACATTTTGAGAAACCTCCATACTGTGTTCCAGAGAGGGCTGTACCATTTGCATTCCCACTAACAGTGTAAGAGTGTTCTCTTTACTTCACATCTTTGCCATATCTATTTTCTCTAGCATTGTTAATTTTAGCCATTCTGACAGGTGTGAGGCGGTATCTCAGTATGGTTTTGATTTGTATTTCCCTGATGATGAATGGTGCTGCACATCTTTTCATGTATCTGTTAGCCACCTCAATGTCTTCTTTGGAAATATCTATTTGCGTCTTCTACCCATTTAACTGGATTATTTGGGTTTTGGGTGTTAAATTTGATAAGCTCTTTATAGGTTTTGGATAATAACCCTTTATCAGATAAGTCATTTACAAATATTTTCTACCATCCCATAGGTTGCTTTTAGTCTTGTTGACTGTTTCCTTCACTGTGCAGAAGCTTTTAGTCTTGATGAAGTCCCTCTTTTTGGTTTTTCTTTCTCTTGCCTCAGGGATGTGTCTAATAAGAAGTTGCTATGGCCAATGTCAAAACAGTTACTGCCTGTGTTCTCCTCTAGGACTTTAAAGTTTTCCTGTCTTACATTTAGTTCTTCCATCCATTTTGAATTTGCTTTTGTGTATGGTATGAGAAAGTGGCCCAGTTTCATTCTTCTGCATGTTGCTGTCCAGTTTTCCCAATACCATTTGTAGAAGGGACTGTCTTTTTTCCATTGGATATTATTTTCTGCTTTGCTGAAAACTAGTTGACCATATAGTTGTGGGTCCCTTTCTGGATTTTCTATCCTACTCCATTGATCTATGTGTCTGTTTTTGTTCCAATACTATACCGTCTTGATAACTACAGCGTTGTAATATAGTTTGAACTGCAAGATTGTGATACCTTCAACTTTGCTTTCCTTTTCCATGGGTGCTTTGGCTAGTTGGGGTCTTTTGTGGTTCCCTACAAATTTTGGGATTGTTTATTCTAGCTCTGTGAAAAATGCTGTGGTGTTTTGATAGAGACTATATGAAATGTATAGATTGTTTTGAGTAGTACAGATATTTTAACAATATTTGTTCTTCCAATCCGTGAGTATGGGATGCTTTCCTATTTCTTTGTGTCTTCTTCAATTGCTTTCATAACTATTCTATAGTTTAAAAAGAGTGCAGATCTTTTACCCCTTTGGTTACATTTATTCCTAGGTATCTTATGGTCTTTGGAGCAATTGTAAATGGGATTCCTTGATTTCTCTTCCTGCTGCTTCATTATTGGTGTATAGAAATGCCACTGATTCTGTATGTTAATTTTTTATCCTGTGACTTTTCTGAATTCACGTATCAGTTCAAGAAATTTTTTGGTGGTCTTTCAGGTTTTCTATATAGAGTATCACATCATCTGCAAATAGTGTAAGTTAGAATTCCTTCTTGCTGATTTGGATGCTTTTTATTTCTTTTTGTTATATGATTACTGAGGCTAAGACTTCCAGCACTATTAAATAACAATGGTGAGAGTCAACATCCCTGTCTTGTTCTTGACCATAGAGAAAAAGCTCTCCATTTTTCCCCACTGAAGATGATAATAGGTGTGTCTCTCCTATATGGCCTTTATGATGTTGAAATATTTTCCCTTATCCCTACTTTTTTGAGGGTTTTTTATCAAGAGCAGATACTGTACTTTGTCAAATGTTTTTCTGCATCTGTTGAGAGGTTTGTTTAGACTCCTCATTTTAGCAGGCACCCCAAGATAATTCTTAACCCCGCTGATGTTTGAAAACACTAGACCTTGTCCTGAGAGCCTGGTTAGAAGGATATTGTGCAAGAAAAAGAACATGGGAGCACTGAGGATGGAAAGATTCAGAGAAACCTGAAAGATACTTAGGGAGTTAGGATCAAGAATAGGGCAATATGATCCAGCTACTGACCCTACTGTACACAGTCCATTGCCAAATAATCTAATGCTTATGATGAATGAATTCACATCAAAGTTTTAACAATTTATGATGACTTGATATATTACTCTCCTTCATATATATAATATAATATATATATATATTTTTTCTAATTGAAGATTCTTGAAGAATAAATCTGTAAATGTAAAAATTTAAGCTTCTTGACAGGTGGAGAAAAAGATATTTTAGGCTGGCACAAATGATTATGATGAAAGTGAAGCATAATGCAGAAGCTCCCAGATGACAGAGCTAGCAGACAATTTAATTCTAGGGGGAAAAATTGCAACTGCCATACTTCAGTTTGAATGCAACTCTAACAGCATGGATAATTTTTTATACTAAATATTTGAATTCTTCTGGGAATTAATATAATTGCAAATGTTGAAGGAAAAGTTATGATCAACACAGGCCCCTAGCAGAGTCCTCATTAATCCCCAATATTCAGTTTTCAAATTGTAAACCACAGAGGGTCTAGATATATGGTCTTTTGCTGCTCATGCATGTATTTTTTGCTAACACTGAAAGAATTTGCTGTTTGTGTACCCAGAAAGTGGTACATCAGGAGATGGTAACAAAAATCCATTTTCTTTTTCTGTCTGGGCGGCTGATTTGTCCAGTCCCCAAGAGTACATATGCTGAAATGATGTTTACACAGAGTAGAGTATAATGCTACTACATTCGTTTATAGCACTTTAGAGTTTATAGAGCTGTTTCATACACATGATCTTAATGAATTTTCACAGTAAGTTCATGAGATGTTTATGATGTTATTGTAGGCATAAAAAAAATGAGACTCAGGGAGTTTAAATAACTAGCCCCAAAACACACATCTAGAGAGTTATAGGGCCCTGAATACTAACTGATGCATTTTGACAAAATATCCAATGATCTTTCTTCATGAAGCCCCATATTTGGGGTTATATTAAAGACAAGAACTTTGCCTTGGGGTCCCTTTTGCCTTTGTCAACTAGTGCTCTCTCTCACTCTCTTTCTTTCCCTTTGTCCTCTTGTTTCCTTCTTGCACACCTTCCCATGTACCTAGTAGGCCAACGTTGCAGGATATCTTGGATCCTATCAGTAAGAAACTGTTCAAGTTTCCCTTTCTTTAGTAACACTCTGGCCCTGAAACTCCTTCTTGACTTTCAAAGTGTAATGGTGCTATCAACCCATTCCTGAAAGGCCCAGTTCCCAGCCAACTGAAGTAGCATTCATTGGTCAGTGCGAAAGATTCATACCCACCAGATTTTTCTCATGATTTCTACCTTTTAAGTTTAGATGAGGCTAAAGAGAGACTCAACTTTGGCCATAAATGGACCATAAATGTCAGTAATGCCCTGCTTAGTGTCTCCTCTTGCTTCCTGTTCCCTCTTCACTTTATTCTCTGTCTTGACCAGAGATTCTAAACAGGACATCAAAGAGTAAGCTCTGCATTGAGTTAGTTTAGTTTGTTTCCTCCCTGTTCCTCGTTATCCCCTACCTCCCCCTTCTTTCCTACTTCCTTCTTCCTCCTCCTCCTCCTCCTTCTGCTCCTCTTCCTTATTCTTTTTCTCCTCCTCCTCCTCCTCCTCCTCCTCCTCCTCTGCTTCTTCTTCTTATTGCCCTCCTCCTCTAACAGAGCCATGTAATCTGAAGTTTGCCATCACCCTTACTCTCCATATCAATTTACCTTAAATCAGCTTTACTTATCTATATGGTATTTCTGGCTTCTGAAAGTTAGAGTTTGTGACTCCCAATCGAGCTCCCACATACCCACTTTTCCCTCTGTAATCATTCTCCTTCCCTTCTTAACCTCACATTGACAATTGGTCCCCCTGTGTTCTAACTTAATATGCTCAACCTTAAATCTTTGATCCTTAGCTTGCTTTACTTCCTTAGATACAAAGTTCATATTCAACCTCAATTTTGTAATATGGGATTTCTTTAATTTTAAAAAAATGAGATATGAAAACATATTTATGGTTTTTAATTCTGGATAGTGGTAGGTGACATTTATATCAATATTCTATGTATTTTATGTACCTTAAAACATTTCCCAAAATAAAAACAAAAATTTTACTACTTCTTACTTCCCCAAATCTCTGAGCTTAATCCTTGAATGCAGTCATTAATTGGGTGTTTCCTGAGCTATCCCTTCTTCTTCAGCCCATGCATATCGAATGTTATGTATAATTTTCTCTTCAGGGTAATGAATTATAGCCAGGGATATTTTTTTTCTGAAGCCAATGTATCTTAATACTGTTTCATGGAACAATGCCTTGATCAAAAGTAATATTTTAAGGGTGGAATATTACACATGCCCTCTAGCTCAGAGTTCAAAAGCGGGTCATGTGAAGATAATCCATGTCTGGGGGAGCACATCTTTATGAGTTCAGGAATAAGTACACGTGCTTCTTCACTGTTCTATGACTTTATAATTTGGTCTCCTGTCCCTGGACTGTAACATTTAAGAGCTGCCACTTTATTGTCTGGCCAGAATGCTTCACTTCTTTACACACTTCCCACTTATCTCTTGATCAATTGTTATGTCTCCACTTAAAAATCACTTTCTCAGGCAGACTTGACCTGAATCCTCAGTCTTGTTTGGGCTGCTTCTATTATTTGCCCCTTTTGTAATATTAATTGCTTATTAAATGCCTGTCTTCCCACCAAAAAGCATGCTATGTTGAGACAGAGTCCAGATCCATTCAATCCTTACATTTCAGTACCTAGGTCATTGTCAAGCATATGGTGAGTATTAAACAAATGATTGTGAATGAAGGAGAGTGAAGCAATAATGGGGTGGAGAGTCAAAACAATTACTGTTTTCCACAGTGACTATGAACCAGCCAACATCCTTGAATTTTAGCATTCTGTTCCCAACCAGACCTCACCTTTTGCCTGTACTGAGATTCTAAATGAAAGTGTCAGGGGAAATATTCACAAAGGGATGATTGTGATTTTTATAATTATTAATAACTGAGGGCTTTTACGACAGAAGTCTCGGTGTCTTTCCTACAGCTGAAGCCTGAGAGGAAAACACGTAATTCTCAGGAATGTCTGTCTAATAAATCAGGCTTCAACAAAGTTAATTAACTGGAAAGCACATGACTTGGAAAACCCCATTAAATGTCTCCTAGATTAAATGCTGATGAGAGGCTGGACCAAAACCCATGCCGAATCTCTGACTTTGCTGTCAGTCTTGTAGAATGGAAAAAGTTGACTGCTAGTGGAACCACCTGGTTACACAGTGATAAGGAATATGTTAAAAGCAAATCCTCGAACAAATGAGTTATGAACTATGTCAAAGTTTTATTATCAAGCTTGCCCTAAGGCATAGGCTCTTAAGAAGTCCATCTCAGTGATTTATCTTTACTAGAGATATTTCATAGTAGAGTAAATATAGAAAAAGGGGAATATCTGACTAAAGATAATTTAGAAAAAGGTAAAGATAGTCTTAGTCACATTGGGTTGCTATTACAAAATACTGTAAGACTGGGGGAGATTATGAACAATAGAAATCTATTTCTCAGTGTTCTGGAGGTAGAGAAATCAAAGATCAAGTCCCCAACAGATTCATTGTTTGGTGAAAATCTTCTTTCTTCATAAATGGCCCTTTCTCCCGCATGTATTCAAATAGGAGGGGGAGAGAGAAAGTTTCTGTGTTTCTTCTTATAAAAGCAGTAACACCATTCATGAGAACTGCGTTCTTATGACCTAATTATCTCCCAAAGATCCCACATTCTAATACCATCACATTGGGAGTTAGGATTTCAACAAATAAATTTTGAGAGGACACAAACATTCAGCCCATAACATTCCTCCCAAAATGCATGCCCTTCTCATGTTCAAAATACATTCATTTCATCCAACAGCCCCAAAAGACTTAATCCAGTCCAATATTAACTCTAAAGTCTAAAGCCTGAAATCTCATCAAAATATTAACTAAATCAGATGTGGGTAAGACTGAAGGGACAATTCATCCTAAGGCAAAATTTCTTTCCAGCTGGCAATCTGTAAAACCAGACAATTGTATTTCTCCAAAATACAATAGTGAGCAAGCATAGGATAAACATTCTCATTCCAAAAGGTAGAAATAATGAAGAAGGGGTGGTGGGTCCCAAGCGAGTCCAAAACCTAGTAAAGTAAGCTTCAAGTGATCTTAAGGCACAATAATAATTCTTTCTGGATCCATGATCTACTCTCTAATCTTCTCTCCATTGGTCACTAGGGCAGTCATCCAGTCCCCAGAGCTCTGCTAGGTAGGGATCACAACCCCCAGGGCTCTGGGTAGCCTCATTCCCACATCTTTGGGCAGAAATCACCCAAACTTGAAAGCAAGGCCATGGTATCTCCTCCGCAAACTCCCTGCCTTTTGAAACAGAAAAGGCAGCACCAGTGATTTCTGAATCACCTTTAGGTTCATTCTTGACTTGTCTTGAAGACTAGTTCCTGACTTCTGCTGATATGTTTGATTAGGTCCATGGCTCATATCCACACTAATCTCTTTATAATAGTTGCAAGGCCATACCTTCCAAACACAGTATCTCAGTGTTTGCAATATGGATGGGCTGAGAATTTTCTAAATATATAAATTCTGATTTCTTTTTGTTTAACCATCCTTTCTACATTGTGTTTCTCTCTTCTCACATTTACTATCAGCAATCAGGAAGAAGCAAGCCACTCTTTCAAGACTTTGCTTAGAAATCTCCTCAGCTAAAGATTTAATTGTATTACTTACAGGTTTCTACTTTCCACAGAACACTAGGACATGAACACAATTCAGCCAAGATCTTTGCTGTTTTATAATGAAGATCTTGCCTCCAATTTCAAGTAGCATGTTCCTTATTTCTGGCTAAAGCCTCATCAGAATGACCTTTACTATCCATATTGCTATCAGCATTCTGTTCTTGATTGCTAAGGCATTCTCTAAGAAGACAGGAACTTTCTCAGTAGCTCTCCTTTCTCCTTTCTGAGCTCTCACCAGAATGGCCTTTAAAAGTCCCTTCACAATAATCTTGGCTTCTAGCAGGCACCTCCCAACTCTTTTGGCCACTACCTATTTCCCAGCTCCAAAGCTGCATCCCAGTTCTGAGGTATTTGCAATAGCAGGACCCCATCTATCAGTAACAGTGGGCTGCTATCTCAAAAATACATGTTCCTGTCTTCTGATTCACCTTCCAGAAAACAGCAGTCATTGTCAGGAAAGTCCAGGAAAGCTACAGGAGTATTTATTTGCCCCCTGTGGCTAGTAGTCCACGTATTTGATGAGCTAGGGTCTATCTATGGAAAATGTAGAGTAAGCTGGCACAGACAGATTTAAAACCTTGCCCGGGGTGCCTGGGTAGCTCAGTGGGTTAAAGCCTCTGCTTCGGTTCAGGTCATGATCCCAGGGTCCTAGGATCAAGCTGTGCATCGGGGTCTCTGTTCAGCAGGGAGCCTTCTTCCTCCTCTCTCTCTGCCTACTTGTGATCTCTGTCTGTCAAATAAATAAATAAAATCATCAAAATAAATAAATAAAACCTTGCCCAATATCACAGGGCCATTTACAGGGAGATCGAGTTTGGGAATCAAAGTGTTCATCATTTTCCCACACTCCGCAATTCTATTTACACAGGCAAGCTGTGACAGAGGATCTAGGGCACAGGGAACACAAACGAAGCTCAGGAGGGAACAGAAACAGTACACCAGCCAGCACTCTGCTTTTAGAAAGCGTGGATGTGTTGAAAAATTCAAGTTTATAGTCATTTTACAGAAGAAAAGTAAAACCATTATCAGGTACTACATTATGTGCCAGGCACTGTGTTAAATGCCTTGCCAGAATTAATTTTTTCAGTTCTCTATAACTCCCCTGAGAGACAGGAATTTTAAATTTCCTCATTTTACAAATGATGAACAGACAGCAAAATTTGGCTGCATATTGAAATCATCTGGGGAAGAGGGTGCAAAAATAGTCTATATCCTGGGATCCAACCCCACATCGGGCTCTCTGCTCAGTGGGGAGCCTGCTTCCCCCCAACCCCACTCTCTCTCTCTCTGCCTGCCTCTGTACCTACTTGTGATGTCTGTCTGTCAAATAAATAAATAAAATCTTTTTAAAAATTTTTTTTTAAATATCCCAAATAAAACTTCAGGTATATGATGCTTAAGTTAATTTTTTGCAAATTGGCCTGATAATCTGGAGTACCATTTACATTATTTCTAGGGGAAAATAACAAACTCATAAATGAACTTTTGGGTGACAACTGCAAGGTGGAGGATTGTCTACTCTGTATAAACACCAGATGTTAATATTATAAATGCTAATTTGTGTGTATAAAAAGAGATGTGTTTTCAAAATGTAAATATAAACTGAATTCATCTACTTAGAAATCTCAGATGAATATATCCATTTTTTATCTTTAGAGGCTGACAGAGTGGCTTTTAAATCTGCACTATAGCATTAAAAATTGTTTCCTTGAATTACATTTCCCTATTCTAAGCAGCTAGCATCTGTCATGCGGCCACATATGGTAGCTTGGTTAGTGAAGTGATAACGAATTATAGTAGGCAGCAACCGCCTGATTCAATTAGTCATCAATCATTTAAAACACATCCAGCTTTGTTTTGACGGCCAGGGCCTTTGCACTAACCAGATAAACAACTGATGTTCCTTGTTTATACTCACAAAACAAAGCTCATCTTCGATCTGTCCTCTTAACTACATACTCTCTCCCCTTCTAGCAAGCTGGCTTCAGTTGCTCCAGTCTACTCAAATTTTCCAAAAGACATTCTTTGCTCTTATGTCCGCATCACCCTCCTGCCTCACCCCAAGTCCTACGTGCATTGCTCCCTTCCTTGCTTGGAGACCAGCTTAAACAGCAGGTCTTCGCAAAGCCTGCCATGTAGAATTTCACCACCAAGTCCTCAACATCCCTTTGGCACAGCAGATTGGGCTATGCCACCCTTCTTACCGGAGGTCTCTTTGCCTTCCTTCCATAAATACATGATTGCCTGCTCTGTGCTAAGCACTGAGGTCAGCCAGCTCTAGGGAAATGAAAGGAATAAATTCTAGATGCTCCTGGTCAGGGAAGGGATAGCAAATACATAAGGAAAATTATTAGAACATAGGAGGACCAGAATTATGTTTTAATATTTTATTTTATTTATTTTAAAATAAATAATATATTCATATATTACAAGAGCTACAAAAAGATAAAATGATGAAAATTCATCCTTTTACATTTTCTTCCAGTTATTCAACTCCCCTCTTCAAAAGCAACCAATATTGGGACGTCTGGGTGGTTCAGTCTGTTAAGCCGCTACCTTCCGCGCAGGTCATGATCCCTGGATCCTGCGATCCAGTCCCGCATTGGGCTCCTTGCTCAGTGGAGAGTCTCTTTCTCTCTCTGCCTCTGCCTGCCACTCTGCCTGCTTGTGCTCTCTCTGTCTCTCTCTGATAAATAAATAAATAAATAAATAAATAAATAAATAAATATGTTTTAAAAAAGCAACCAATATTAACAGATCCTATATATCCTTCCATGGAGATTTCATGAGTATATAAACAAATACTTATGCACACACACACACTTGCATATATGTAGTATAGGCAAATATATATATGTAGCGTATATATATGTGTGTGTGTGTATATATGTATAATATGTGCATATATATATGAGATATATATATATAGCATGTTTTCAAAAATTTTATTTTATACAGGCACTATAAAAAACAAAACTTTGTGAACAGTCTCTTTTGTGAACCAAAACTTTGAAAACAAAAAGTTTTCACAGCTTGCCTTTTTACTTAATTCTGATATTTTGTATATCACTTGACCAGAAAATAAAGAACTTTCTCATTAGCTTTTAAATTTGGATACATACTCTTCTGTCATAGGGACAGACCAGAATTTATAAAACCAAATCCTACCTGAGGAATATTTTGGTTGTTCTCAATCTTTTGCCATTACAACCAGTGTTACAGTGAATAGCCTAATCCATATATTGTGTGTGTGTGTGAGTGTGTGTGTATGTACATGAGTGTTTGTGAAACTATTTTATTGTAAATAGCCCTGCATAGTGTAAGAATGCTTATGTCTCCGCACTTTTGCAACATTTACCAAGCTTTTTATCTCCACTAATCTGATACGGGGGGAAAAAAAAATTCCAGTATCTCCTTTTAGTTTGCATTTCTTTTATTATAAGTGAGATTTAATCTCTTTGCAAGTTCAAGTTCCTCTTCTGTGAGTTTTATGGACATATTTGTTCCCAGGTTTCCTATCAAGTTGTTGTTTCTTATTGATTTGTAGGAGCACTATAAATCAAAGAAATTAACTTTATGTGAAGTGAGCTGCATATGTTTTACCCTCAGTTAATAATTTGTCTTTTGAATTTGCCTTGCAGAAATTTATAAAGCTAAATTTATCAATTTCAGAATAGCTAAGAACTTTCAACTTGTAATATAAAACACAAAAGCCTTAACTGAACTTTTGAAAGTCTATTTGGCTTTCTAGTTAGAGGAAAGAAGAGGAAATATGGTTTGTTTCTTTTTGTTTCATTCCTATATTCCACTTACATATACTACAGGGGCATATGCTGAGACCAATTATGTTACTTTAAGAGGCAGCCATCTAGGGCGCCTGGGTGCTTCAATGGGTTAAGCCTCTGCCTTTGGCTCAGGTCATGATCTCAGGGTCCTGGGATCAGGCTCTCTGCTCAGCAGAGAGCCTGCTTCTTCCTCTCTGTCTCTGCCTGCCTTTCTGCCTACTTGTGATCTCTGTCTGTCAAATAAATAAATAAAATCTTTTAAAAAACAGCCATCAAAAACATGTTGTTTCAGTTATTAACGCTGCAAAGCAGAATATGCCAGAACTCAATGCATGAAACCACCATTTGTTATGCTCATGAATTCCTTGAGTCAAGAATTCAGACAGGACATACTAGGAATGAATTATCTCTGCCATAGGATTTCCAGGATGTCTCAGACCTGCTGCAGTCTCAAAGCTGGGGTCTGGAATTATAGTACAAAGACTCAGTTTAACACAGGATGCTGGTGGGAGGCAGAGATTAGCTGGAACCATCATCCTGAACATCTTTCTATGGTACCTTCGTGTCACTTGGGCTTCCTCAAAATAATGAGGTTTGGGTCCCAAGGACGCCTCATGGAAAGAGAGAGCCAGGTTGAAACTATATCATAAGACACACAGCGTCACTCCTGCTGTACTCCATTGTCAGAGCATTCAACCTGCTCAGGTTGAAAGGGAAAGAAAACAGACTTTGCCTCTTACATTACTCTTCCAATGGCAAGGTTCACTGATGATAATGCTTTGGGCTTTTTGAAAAAACACAGTCAGTCATCCCTGGTCAAGTATATGTCCTGTACATCTTCTGTCCACAGAAGACATCAGTCTTAGTCTAAGAGGCAGGATTCACCTGTGGGATTCATTAGATTATAGGATTAGGTCTGACTTTCCTATTGCAACAGGTAAAGAATTAATCCTCCTGTAAACTGTAGGGCAGGTTCCTGCTCCCTTTCTAGTGTTCAAGTCTGGTTACTGGGTTGCTGTCTCCTCTGTCAACCATCTCAGGGTAATGCCGGCAGAAACAAAAGAGAGTCAGTTCTTGCTTATCTGGGAATATTGCTACCCACCCACCCTACCCCATTCCCACCTTCTGCTGGTGATTTTTTTCACTATTCTTTTTGTCAAATAATGGGAAAGACAAGATGAAAAATTCCTATCAGCCCATTTGAGGATGCATTAGTCACTCTGGTATAGACAGTGTTAAGAGAAAAGAAAGAAAAGAAGGAAGGAAGAAAAACATGCTCTTTACTAAAGGCAGAGTATGCAGATTATCTCTGGGTTTCAATTACCCATATTTGTTTTCTTTTGCTCTGATTAGCATCATTGATTAATTCTATTTTTTAAAAGAATTTCCTATAAAATCTCAGTCATTTCATATGGAACATATCTTGCTCAGTTAAACTAGTCAATGCAGCATTTCCTTTGACTAACATCTACAGAGATATTTTAAATAGAAAAACAAAACAAAATAAAACCATTGATTATCACTATGGTTTTTCACTCAACAGGGCTAGCTAGCACATTAAATACAAAAAGAGAAATCACACATGTCACAAATTGAGTAGCTAAGGTATAAGGCCTATGTGATCTTTGTAACAGATCAGGATAGGAAGTGAAGACAATTATTCAAGGTGGGACAAAGAACTACCAAGAGCAAGCACCCAAGAGATGCCAATATATGGAGTTGTTTCAGAGACTGACAGAGGTAGTCAGCTGATGGGATAAGGTAGCAGGGATTTCAAAACAGAGAATCGTGATGGTCATTTTACACAATGTCTATAATGCAGCAGGCAGCAAAAGGCAGAATCAGAAAGGCAAGACCTCATGTCCCAAAGGGTTACCAGCAATCATTTCCCAAATAAACACAGATCTCAGTAAAAAATATATAATAATAATGATAATAATGGCTGTATTCTATGACTTAGTAGAGGTGATAGGTATTTGTAGAGGAATTTGTATTAGCAGAAGAAGCTAGCCTAAAATAGCAAGCACCTAGGAAAAAGTCAAATTCTGCTAATTGTGGATGTAGGTTGTTGAGATCAGACAGCGAATTTATGAAATCCTTTTTTGGACACACAGAAGAGGAGATTTAGGCAAAAACCCAGTAACCCAAAAGCGAGCATTGGTCTGCAGGCTTCCAGACATGCATATGATTTAACTTCATGTTCTCCTCCATTATTAAGAAAAGGTTATTTTTACAATTTTACTTTGCTCCTTTGCAGATTGGCTTAAGAATGTAGAAAGAAAGAAGAAAGAAAGAAAGAAGAAAGAAAGAAAGAAAGAAAGATAGAAAGAAAGAAAGAAAGAAAGAAGAAAGATCCAAATCTAAGTTGAATACAGGATTCAAGAGAAGCCAAGAAAAGATAGAACCCAAGAAAATGACACAAGGGCCGACTATATATTTTAAAAGACATTTAACTCTAAGAAGGGTTCTGACATATGATGCAGATGTAGTTTGCCTTCTAATATGTTACCATTTTCATCAAGACTTCTGAAAAGATTCGATTCTTCTTGACTTTTTTCAATATTTCCGTGCTTATCGGAAGGGTAAGTAGAATGCAACTCTGTGACAGGACTGTCACTTTAGACTTTACAAAGAACCACCACATAATGTTTTACAACATCCTCCTAGTAATGGGTGAGGATAATTGGATACTACCCTCCCAGAAATGAGAGCACCCTGACATCTGATTTTACATTTTGTGCCCTTTTAATAACAAAGGAGACCATTACAAAGTCCCTTGTGCTGCCCTGAGCATGATTTAAATCTCCTGAAAAACTTAATTACAGCTTTTTACACTGATTTTGTCTTACAAAATCCAAATCAATTCACGTTTCAGTTTTAAGATTAACACTTAGCTCTGATCTTGAGTATCATTTTATCCCCTTCTCTCTAAGCATTCCTTCTCAAATACAGAAAAGTGATGATAGTTTCCAAATGTTATCTTGTATCAATGAGTACATAGAAAAATAATAATACATATATATATTTATATGCACACACATATACACATACATATACAGATTTGCACATAGATATAGACATACATACATATATGCATATATATCATGTTATTCGAGTAGCATACGGTGCTTTTCTGGAGGCCAGCATCTTTCTAGTCTTCATACTACATTTTATGAAGCAGAGATATCTGTGAAATGATGATGACAAGACACATCTGTGGGCACTGTGTAAGATTTTTAATATATAATACATTTACATATTTCATTTGTATGCATAATATTTCATCATCCCACCTGCCCTTGCTACAGGGCTGCGGCTTTGCCCCTTTTGCTCCCCTCCCCCCTCCTTCTGAAAGGTAGCATTGACTGTGCTTATCTTACCCTCTCTACAAACAAGACATCAAATTGTAGGTTGGGAGATTGAGAGACAGATCATTTCCCATTGATTCCCTTGTCATCAAATCCAGAAGACCTGAGCTTGGGGAGCTGAGAACTGACAGACATATTTCACGAGTCTCTTACATGCTACCACTTGGCTTAAAGACCCAAGTCTAGGACGTGAGCCTGGAGCAGATGCCCTGACAGGCTGAGACCCGTGGGCGGTCTGCAGAAAGACT
Organism: Mustela erminea; assembly: GCF_009829155.1. Classification (NCBI taxonomy): domain Eukaryota; kingdom Metazoa; phylum Chordata; class Mammalia; order Carnivora; family Mustelidae; genus Mustela; species Mustela erminea. Next base: position 133,514,045 of record NC_045615.1, on the reverse strand, counting down.
GAGTGCATCTTGAAAGAAATAGCTTGTGTTGGTCTAGTATGTTAGTGGCTCCAATATTCATGCTTCTTTCTTCCTTCTCTCTGAATCCTGGCAGGCCCTCATTCACATATGTTGGAAGCGACACGATGCTAGTTTCATCCCTTGGTTTTAAGGTTTGGCAGATTCAGTTCTGTACCCCATAGGATCCCTGAGTTATCATGTAGGAAGTCCAACTGCCTTAAAAGAAAGATAAGTGGAGAGGTGAGAGGAAGAGACTTTGAGATTATTGGGGAGAGGGTAGCATCCAGTCCACTCAGCACTTCATCTGGGGCCCCAGTCTTCAACTGACCCCGACCAAATTCAATGCAAGCAAGAGGAACAGCCACCCCCGGCCCAGGTTACAGACTACTAATCAGATGGAATGATTATTGTTTCAAGCCAGTATCTTTTGGGTAGTTTTTACAAAGCAAACAGATAACCCAGATACCTAGTAAATGGAAACTGTTTAGTAAATGTTTGTGGGGACAACTGACAGTGCCAGGATACTGATCCTCAGTGCACTTAAGTTCCGGGTTAAGAGAAAGACTGATGAAGTGACAATTAAACTGCAGTAAGAAAAGTACAATGATAGAGTTGTTAGCGTGGCACAAATGAAGTAGTAGTGGACATCCTCGCCCAGATAAGCAGGATCCGGAAGACTTCCAAAAGAAATAATAACTGGGGGTGCCTGGGTGGCTCAGTCAGTTAAGTCCCTGCCTTCAACTCAGGTCATGATCCCAGGACCCTGGGATCCAGCCCCATATTGGGCTCCCTTCTCAACAGGGAGCATACTTTTCCCTCTCCCTCTGCCTCTCTCTCTCTCTCTCTTTCAAATAAATAAATAAATAAATAAGATCTTTGAAAAAATAATAACAACAAAATTCTAAGAAGAAAATAGGAGTTCACTGGTCAAAAAAAATTAAGAACATTCCTCTACATCTTCAGCACATTTAGGTCAGTCCCTTGTTCATAAATTAAGAATGAATGAATGAATGAATGAATGAATGAATGAATGAATGAATTTCAATGTCTTCATCATAAAGATAAAATTTAAAGTAACTAAAACCATGAACAAGAAATAAGCTAAAAATGCCTCCTCTGGAACCTGTGAAGCTCAAGCACTGAGCTGTGTTATCTCTTTTACCAAATCAGTGTTGTCTTTTCCCTAAGCAGAGAAGAATTCCCTCCATTAAAAGAAGTATATGCTAACAGAATGTATATTATAGTAATTCTCTACATGCTACACTACTGAATTAGATTATCTCTAGAAGAACTTGTGGAGATATCACAGTTGACCTTCAAGAGCTTATTATCCAAAAAGATGTTAAAATAGGAATCAAAGTCATGAGTCACAGTTACACCATAGACCTTTGTATTTCATGTTATTACTAGATCATTAGATAACATGGTACCCCTATAAGGGCAGCATCTGTTCTCATTTGGTATGGCTATATTTTTACTTTTTTTATTTTCCCCTAATCTCTGTTAATATAAATGTACAAACATACTTACGTACAAAGTGAAAGAAAAAGAGTTAATTGATTTCAAACTACTAGAAAAAAAAGCATATGTTGCTGGGACTATGGAAATTTGAATTTTATCTGCTATTTTTTAGTTTTATCATTTGTTCAATAGCTAGAAGTTTGGGACTTTTTAAAAAGGGATCTAATCAAGGATGAGATAAAATAAAGAAATAAGTTATTCTCTAATAATCATTCTATCCCTTGCTAAAGTTATGGGACAGAATACGTAGCTTCTGTGACATACTGACTATTAGAAGAGGGCCCATTGAGACCATACTCAATGGTTGTTGAGTGAATAAATAAAAACAAGAGCAGTTATTGCACTGGAAGCCTAGGACAGAGAAGGCATCCGTTCACATGGGAGGATAGAATGGGAATTAGAGAAGATGAGAGTGATGTGTTAGTGATACTGAGGTCAGACAAAGCAGATGGGGAGATGATTAAAAGAAGGAAGATCAATACTATCTTTGAAATGAACAGCTGAGTGACTTTGGTCTTAACAGCAGTGAACCAAAAAGAAAATAAGAGCTTAAGAAGAAGGTGACTGCAGTTTTTGCAAGAACCCCTTTACAATTTATTGATGAGAGGTTCACAGAAGAATTCATGTGCTCTGCAGATAGCTCATTCCCAAGAATGAAAGAGGAAGGTATCCCTAATATTTCCTTCAAAAACTCACTATTGGTGTTGAGAGTTTCCTTCTCTCCTAGGGAGGATTGAATGAATGATGGTTTCCACATAACCCAAAGTGATCCTAATGGAGACCTTTCCCACATGGAAGGAAACACTAGGTGTGGGAGTAACTGCTTTCCCACTAGCATTCCCTAGTTTTTTTTTTGTTTGTTTTTTCCTGTAATGCCATTGGGTCTTCCATCTAACAGCAAGAAAGGAAAAAAAGTTGTTGTCTATCTAAACAGTCGTCCTCTCTCTAACTTTATAAGGCAGCTCCCCCAGTACCAACTTCTGGTCCTTAGAGTAGTCTTGAAAAACAAAAGGAGAAAGCCTCAAAGGCTCAAAACTGAGAACAATGACAATTCAATCCCAAGGCCCTTCTGTACTCAAGGTCTAAGTTCACTTCCAGATCAAGTTACCTTCTTCTATCTTAGGCTCTCTTCTCCCAGAGTCATATTTGTGCTCAGATTTTGATGGAAATGCTTTATCAGAAAGTTCACTTCAAAATAAAATTAAAAAATAAACAGTCATGGAATAGGGGAGGCAGGAAAGACAAGGGGAAAAAATTAAAGAAGGGTACAATTTCAGATGGAGTCCAAGACAGCCTGATACCAGAAGTTCATCTAGGGACTTAAGGCCTATATATATTTAAAAATATATGTAAATTTCAATATTCCTAGGTAAATTTTAATTGATCAAACATCACAGCCTTTTTAAAAAAACATACGTGTGAACCAATGACTTGTTTTTACAGCTCTCTTATCAGAATACTGCAGAAGTTTCTAACTTATTTCTCTAATCTTATCTCACTTTGCCAATCCTCCTGACCACTGTCTGAGTGAATGTTCTGAAAATTTAAGTCTGTCATATCCCGGATTACCAGTTTTTAAAATTTCACCTTCCTCCTAAACATTCAAGATCAAATTAGGCAATCAAAGTTGGAGTTTTACAAAGTAATCCAATCTTGCAAAAGAGGTATGTGGTTAGAAGTAGTAGACATCTTAATACAAGAATGTTTAAGGGGCACCTGTGTGGCTCAGTGGGTGAAAGCCTCTGCTTTCGGCTCAGGTCATGATCCCAGAGTCTTGGGATTGAGCCCCACATTGAGCTCTCTGCTCAGCGGGGAACCTGCTTCCCCCTCTCTCTCTGCCTGCCTTTCTGCTTACTTGTGATCTCTCTCTGTCAAATAAATGAATAAAATCTTTAAAAAAAAAAAAAAGAATGTTTAAATATTTTAAATGAATATCTCCTTAACAACTATTACCAGTTCCTTACATTTTCCTAGACTATCTCATTCTTGAGGAACAGTATCTTATAAATATAGATAGATAGATGATAGATAGATAGATAGATAGATATAATCTGCAGTTATAGTGTACTGTTAATCTTGTCTATTCTTTGATTTTGGTTTCAAAGCCTAGAACTCCATCATAAAACAACACAATAGATCCTAATGTCAGCAATTTTCAACAACCTTCCATTACACAATGTGCACTTTGTCATCTAGAAAGAGAGGAATCAATTCTGCCCCAGCCATGGAAGTTGAATCAGCAAAGTCATCCAAGAGGAATGGCATTATTGACATAAGGTTTTCTTTTGTTGTTTGGAATATACTTTGTGAATATTTCATCCTGAAATACCTTTTAGGTGTAGTCAGCTCTTCTACTACAGTGACCCTTTGTAGTTAGTGTTTGTTTTTGTTTTTCCACTTGTTTGACTAAAAGACCAAAAAGTATCCTAAAAACCATCCTACCGTTGATTGTTATTTAGCAATATTAATACTGCAATACTACTGTGCTCTGAGATAAGGTAGACCTAACTCCATCTTATTTAGATAAAATTAAAAGTGTAAGTATTTATGATGAATTTTAGGAGACTGGCAGACCCTAATCTATAACTTTGTAATATTTTGAAAGATACTTCAATTTTCAGTCTTGATTTTATAAATGATAAAATGGGAGTGACTTGAATCATAATAACTTATAAATTTAGTCTAAACTTCTTTTTACAAAGTTGTCAAATATTTAATAGGTCATATCTTTTTGCATACTAGAATTTATCATATAAAGTTACCATACAAAATGGCAGCAAATCAAAAATAATTGATTAAATCTAAACTCAGTTTCTATTACATTTGGCATCAAAGAGCTACTGAGTAGAGAGTTTATTATCATGGCATTCTCATAGACTTTTAATGATCTATTGATATTTTCTCTTCTTTATAGAATGATCTTATCTGTCTCCTTGATTTACTTCATCAAGTCATTCTAAAAATGGTCATTAACCAATAAACCAAGTAGACATATAGATTTATATTCCAAATATGTTTTTTTAAAGTTTGTATACTAATTAACTTAAATAGAAGAAAGAATTACTTGCAATAGTTCATTTCCAATGCAGTGTTTGCAGCGTTTGAAGACATACACTTTCTGACAAAATAACTCCGTTTTTTTCAAAGCTAACCACAAGATAATTCCTCAAAAATCCTAAAAAATACAGTGATCCCTACATCACTTTTCAATTCACTTAAGTTTGCAACCACACTCCATCTTTCGGTTTCTATGTAAAGAAATATGCATGCAGCAAATCTTTCATTAATTTACTCATTTATGTGTTTATTGATGAATTTCTATATGTTCAATTAATTATCAGATTTATATGTGTCATTTATGTTTGTGTCTCTAAAGGTAAAAAATGGAATTGAAATCATTATCTAGAAATTTTTAAAAGGAGGTGAAACAATTATAAAATAAAAAATCTTGGAGTGAAAAATTAAACATGAATTTCGTAAGTAAGCTAGAAACATTGATTATAAAAATCTGATCTAATCTGATTTTTTTTATTCCAACCATTTAAACACTAATCACAAGTCACCTGTGGTAGACACAGAGAAACTCTGACCAGATTCCTCTTCAATGAAGGACTCAGTTTCCAGCTTTGGGGGATGTGGTCAGCTGAGACCCTCTAGCTTTTTGTTTGTACAGGGTCTACCGCAGTTGCGGAGACCCACCTGGCTCCAAATCATGTCCTCCCGGGGTTGCCCACATCCAGTAACTTCACAAAAAAGGGTCCAAAGTTTGAACCATCTGGAAAGAGTAAAGGGCAACTCCAATGGATAGTGTATGCTCCAGGTATCTCCAATGAATTAGCAAAGACTTCAGACCTGTGTCATGGCTCAACTTCTTCCTTTGTCAATCCTACTTCTTGCCCTGTTTTCACAGGCACTGATCCCAACAAAATCTCTCATATCCCAAACACTATCTCAGCATCAGCTTCCAGAAAATCCAAGTTGTGACACCTCCTTTAATGAATAAGAGAAAAAGCAAGAGTTAATCAAATCGAGTATATCAGAGATGATACTGTAAAAATGTGGCAATGGTGCACTGGATTAGAAATGGAAATTAAGATGGGTTTTTATTGCTACCTTAGTTTGTGGTGTCTCACAAATCACTGAGTATCTGGAGGACTGGCTCCATCAATTGTCAAGTCAGGAGACTGGCTGCTGATCTCACTGTACTTTCCAGATCCATCACACTGCAAGCTGAACCAGCGGTTCCCAATTCCTTCTATGGGCCTAGGCCAGTCTAGTATAAACATTTTCACCAAACTGTGGAAAAACGAGAAACAGAGAAAGTAGCAAGTTTTTCAGAGTTAATTTGTCTTCTTTGTTTGTTTGTTTTTGAAGAGAATTCCTTTCTCTTTTTGAAAGTTTTTTTTGGCTTTGGTAAAATATCCTTTCTTTCAGAAATGGTGTGGCCAATAGGTCATCTATTCTTGTTTCATTTTGTGGTTTTTTTTTTTTTAATGTTTTACAGGCAATATCAAACTTCATATCAGTCACCCAGTCTACTCCTGCACTGTTACTTCAAAATTCTACTGAACAGCAAAACTTACTGTGAACTATAAATCTCAAACTTTCACAGTAATAATAAGCATTTAATTGATGCTGGTACTGATTGTCACTGATTGATTGAATCTGTACAGAGACATCAAAACAAGTGAAACAGAATAGCAGGCTTAGATTCACGCGCTATGACTTACGTTTTGGATAAGTTTGCATCCAGTTCTGGTAGGTTCTTCGACATATATTCTCATTACTAAACCTCTCCTTTCCAACATTCTCAACTTTCTCCCCCAAAGTCTAGGATTATCCACTTTAAGAAAAAAGAGGAAAAAATCTCAAGATGAGTGGTCTCAAAGATTTCCATTTCTCAACTCTTTGAGTTGACCTCTCCAAAATTACTGAGAGCTTAGAGAAAGGATGCTTTTCCCAGTCTTCCTTCATTTATCTCAAAAAATGCCTGGTTAGCAGCAACAAATCGTCTATTCACATCTACCCTCTTCCTCCTTAATAAGCAGTTTAATATAGTATAACGAAAAGATCAGCGGACTGGGAGTCAAGATTTATGAATGTGTCAAATGATATTGTGAATAATATTGAGATAAGTTTTTTAATAAGGAAGCACATTTTATAGTGTAAATCACTCCTCAGGTGAGAGGTATTCTGCCTCCGGGACCTCACTTATTTTCTTTCTCTGCCACCTGATGACCTCCTTTTGCTCTCTTTCTTATCCTTTACAGCACGTCTTTCTTTTCTACCCTTCTCTTCACTTTCTGCAGTTTCCCCAAGTGCACCTCCTCTGTCTCCATTTCGTGGCTCTCTTCTTTCCTGGATTCAGTTGCTAGCATTTGGCTCTTCCTCGGGAATAGCATTCCTGAGCAAGGTGCTACGCTGCTGCTCTCCACCGCCCCCTGCCTTTCCACTTCATGTCCCCAGCTGCCATTTTCCCTTGCATTCACATCCCACAATCCTTTTTGGTTTTTATTGACAAGTATAATTGACATACAATACCCTATTCGTTTCAGGTGTAGATCACAGCGATTTGGTATTTTTATACATTATGAAATTACTCCCATGAAGCCTAGTTACCATCTGTCACCAGACAGTTATTACAATATTATTGACTATATTCCCTATGCTGTATGTTACATCCCCGCGACTTGTTTATTTTATAACTGGAAATTTGTACCTCTTAATCCCCTTTACCCATTTCATTCATCCCCCATCTTCCTCCCTCTGGGAACCAACAGTTTGTTTCCCTGTATCTATGAGCTTGTTCAGTGTGTTACTAAATGTACCTTTACTCTCCTTTTCCTGCTGTGTCTTCACTCTTTGAAAAAGCTTAGCTCGAGGCTTTCACTAATAGGCCACTGAGGATTGAATTTACTGTTTCAGGTGCTACATTCCAACTGCTACAGATACTAAGAAGATAGTTGGCACCACACTTCCACTAGATTTCACTGAAATGATGGTAGCTTGCCTTGTTGCTGTTGGAGGGGGGTGTGGTTAAGGGGCACTGGCTGTGTGTTTCATTGAAAACAAAAAGATGGGGAGCTTCAGCCTGCTGAATGCTCATGGAGGTTTCTCCTTCATAAAGACTCTCTCTGGCAAATTTCTTCATCTAAAGCAGATACCAAGCAAAACAAAATGTTGCATTTATTTAAACAGGATTCCTAAGTAATTATGGTAGTCCATTTACCTATGATCTAATTAATTACTATATTTTCTCTTTATTGGGACAATCTCAAAAAAGACCAATGATCTTGCTTCTCACCCAACCCCACCTATGTCAGGAAACTTTACTCTTTTCAGAGCTTTCAGCCACCAGATGCTTGGGCACCAGAGCCTATCTACAAGTTTTGGAGGTTTTGAAAAAGTAATTCCAAAGAATGCTCTGACCCTGTCATTGGTGCAGATTTCTTTCCCAACTATAATTTTATAAGTGAAATCATTTTATCAATTATAGCTACAAATCTTTGTGTGGTGGTATTTGTATTGCAGGACATGGGGAGAAAGTGGGATATGGTATGGGCTTCTTGACATTTTAGAAGATTCATTTTTCAGTTTCTTAAGAATTATCCAGGATAATACAGTAAAAGTGATTTTTTTTTTTTTTAAAGTAGCATGTCTGAAGCCTGGAAGGCAACACAATTGTGGTAAGGACCAAGTATGATGTAAATAAACATATTTTGTAAATTTTAAACATTGAAGATAATAAAAGGTAATAAGAAGGGAAAGTAGAATTGAATTTGCATCTAAACTTCAGTCTAATAAAAATGTACCTTGCTTAAACAGTAACAATGAGTCTATAGATAGATTTTTACTTCACAAAATGTAAACCAATAAGATTTTCAATGTCTTCAGTATTTATTAATCATTCATTTTATTAATTTTTATATCAAACCTACATCCAAAGAGATTCAAAGAACTATTCAACAAAATTTTAAAGCCATTATGAAACCAAAAAGATTTAGGAGAGATGTGCGAGAATCATCTGAGACCATCATTGCTGTGCATCATATTTGACTCTATCTTGTGAGATAAAGAGACAGATACTGAGGAAATACACACATAAGAAAAACACTGTTCTGGTCTTCCAAGAGCTTAAACCAATAAGGGAAAAAAACATGTAAAGAAACAGCAAAATTACACCAAAAGATTGAGGGCAGAGGTAAGGGCTTGTTTCTGGGAAGGGGCAAAGATACATCTTCAGGTAAACTCGAGGGAAAATGATTGGTAAAGCTACAGACAGATTTTAAGGGTGAGAGAAGAGACTGAAGATAATGCTTTTCAGAAGACTTTTATCTTCTGGCTAACATAGTAAATGATTTTATCTGCCGCTTTGGAAGTGGGTTTATTGTTTCAGGGTCAGTAGAAAAAGTTTTCAATACCCACTGGGGAAAGCACAATAAAAAAAATAGATTTTTTATTATCCGTATCATCAGCAGTAGTCTATCAATAAATAAAAAATAAAGACAGCTGACTTTTCTTTCAAAATATTGCAAGAACATTCTCTAATGATCTTCTTTTAGGTCAGAGAATATTTGGTAGGCCAAGCAATTTCTATTACTAATTCTGTGTAGACAGTTTTGTTTATTAAATATACATTAGAGGAAATGATTTTTCTCCCTTAGAGTCTAGACTTAAGGCACTGTAGACTGATTCCTTTAAATATATGGAAACTAGCTATGTTTATTTTATGAGTTAGAAAATCTCATAACTCTCAAGGCCCACATCCAATTTGTATCTCTAAAATGTTTTTTTACAAGCCAGAATAAACATATAATCTCTTTCCTGCAAACCATAGGCTATTTATCCAAACCAAACAAAGATATTTGAACACGTTAATTTGAGTGTGGTTTAAAAATTCGTGGCGGGGCTGTGCTCACGGGGCATGCTTTTGTGATCATAGTCCATTTTAACCCTTCTAGTTCACTTGATTTTTTTCATACCTGCTTTTGAGGAGTATTCTTATTAGCAATCAGATTCAAAATCTATAGAAATACCATTTCCTACTACAGAATAAAAGTGGACAATCTGGTGGTTATCTGTGACCTGAAAGAAAGTGTGGCTGTGGGTGAGAGACCGGCACTCAGATTGATCTTGGATCTTATCTAAGATTTGATCCATTGAGCACAAAGTGAAGCTGTGATGAATGGGAGATGCCTGTGTGTTCTAGGCAGACCACTTTAATTGCTTTAATATTGCTTGAGTAGATTTTTTTTTAAGTTTATAGAATATTCAATTAAGGGCAAAAATTAGAATTAACCTAAATGTCAGTAATTTTTAAAAAATGGTTAATTGGTATACCTGGGTGGCTCAGTCTGTTAAGGCTCAGACTCTTGATTTTGGCTCAGGTCATGACCTCAGGGTCATGGAATCAAGCCCCACTTCAGGTTCTGAGCTCAAAGCAGTCTACTTCTCTCTCTCTCTCTCTCTCTCTTTCTTTCTCTCTCTCTCTCTCTTGCTCTCACTCTCACAAACTCTGCCCCTCTCTCACTCATTCTTTCTCTCTCTCAAATAAATAAATCTTTAAAAATTATATTAAATTTAATTTAATTTAAAAATGGTTAAATGTTGGGGCATCTGGGTGGCTCAGTGGGTTAAAGCCTCTGCCTTCGGCTCGGGTCATGATCCCAGGGTCCTGAGATCGAGCCCCACATTGGGCTCTCTGCTCCGCGAGGAGCCTGCTTCCCCCCACCTCTCTCTGCCTGCCTCTCTGCCTACTTGTGATCGCTGTCTGTCAAATAAATAAGTAAAATCTTTTTTAAAAAAATAGTTAAATGTTATAAAACAGCATATCCTTGCAACCACTGAAAGTGTGGAAAATTTATATGTACTTCAATGGAAATGATCACAAAGTATTAAGTAAAAACAAACAAACAAACAAACAACAACAACAACAAAATTGCAGAGCAGGACACAGAGTAAAATCTTATTTTTTAAACCAACAGAAGTTAAGCATATGTGTATGTGCTTCAACAAGGAAGAAAATGCAAAAATATTTTGAAGAGTACATAACAAACAAACTTAACATTAGTTACTTTGGGGAATATAATTAAAGGGAGTCAAAAACTCACTTATCATATAGACATATTTATTATGTAGATTTATGTATTTATTATGTAGGTATCTACATCGTTTGAATGTTTGCCTAGGTAATTCATTAGATTTGTAATTAGAGTTATTAGATTTGTAATAGGGAATTTATGAAAGACAAGAAAAATCTTCTATTTGTATTCATTGGTGATTTTCATCTAAAAATAGTAAATATTTATTGTTATAATTACCAACTAAAGTGTGATTCTCTTCTCTGTTATTGTCATTTAGAAGCGATCAGATATACAATGTGTAATTCCTTCCACTTTTGCTTTTGTTTTTGTCACATCAAACTTGCCACTTAGAAGGACTTAATAGTAAATAATCTCATTGAAAATACCTAGGTCTTCTAACACGAAAGTCTTGCTGAGGAGAAGCAAAGGCAACATATGATAGTTTCTTAGAAATTCAAAACATGCTTCACTTCAGATCTGTGGAATCAGAACCTTCACTTTAACACGATTTCCATTCGCATACTTTCTCATTAAAGATTAAGAAGCAATGCTCCAGAGGACTAATCTTAAGTCTATAATTTTATAACAAGTACCTTATTTTTATTCAAATTGTATGTTTATGGGAAGCCTGAAATTGTGAGAGCAGAGAAGATTGATAGAGAAAAGGGCTAAAGCCTTTGATCTGTCTCCACATTGCCTTTCTAGGGTTCATGGCTCCAGTATTTTCCTTTATTTGACATCACTTCAAAACAGATAAGAACACAGAAGATCACAAATCTGAGTATATAATTCAATCGCTAGTCTGATAGAAAATGGCATGATTGGGGCCCCTGGGTGGCTCAATCATTAAACCTCCAGCTCACTCATGATCTCAGGTTCCTGGGATCAGCCCCACATCAGGCTCCTTGCTGGAAGGAAAGCCTGCTTTCCCTCTCTCAGTCCCTCTGTGTTCCTGCTCTCGCTATCTCTCTGTCAAATAAATAAATAGTCTTTAAAAAAAAAAAAAAAAGGTAAAAGAAAAAAAAAAGGAAATGGCATGATCATCAATGGTTTTTGACTTTTGAATTGAAACTGGCTACAAAACACATGCCACACACACAAAAAAAATATGTGGCTTGTACAGACATTTATTTGTTCCTATTTAAATGAAAGGTCAGAAAGTAAAAGGCAAGATGAAATGAAATGTGTGGTCAGAGTGAAAGAAGTAATATGGGGGCTATGAAATGGGAAAAATGCACCTACCAGAATGGCTGTCTTTTGAGTGTATGAAATATTTGGAAGAAAATAAAGAAAAACAAGGACTTCTAGCAATAGGGATTGGCACTGTCACCTCATTCACCTTACTCTTCTTCTATTAATATGTCTCACTATAGTTAAAAAATGTACAATAACATTGTCTGTCAAACTGTAGCCAGTAAAAGCTTTTGGAATAAATGAATGAATAAATGCAAGCTTCTTTTGAGTATGGAAACTTCCACTTCCTGTAATACTGCAGATTTGATAACCTCAAAACCCTTCTCCACAAAGCCAAGAGAAATGTTGGGCAAACTGTAATGTATGTACTTTTAAATTCCAAGCTGTACTAGCAAAATATCAGTGAAATCCCCAGGATGCTAAGGCAAAGAGGTCATTAAAAATCAGAGCAGTCAGCACAAGAATGGACACCAAGTAGCCTTGGGGAAATTATTGCTATCAATCACTTAAAGTCATGTGGGGTTTGATATTCAGGGGAGAAGTGGCAATCTGTGCAAAGCGAAAGCCTGGAACAGATATCTCACACAAAGTCAGGACATTCTAAAGACGACATCCTCAGTGAAAGGATAAACTTAAAAAATGGCACACACCAGAACAAGGAGGAAGCTACGAAGTTCATAGCTGGACACATGGGCAGTGCGTGGGAAAATTAGTCTCCCCTAAGAATTTATAATCATGGGCCCAGAGTCACCTGTTATTGGAGTTTAATTTCAAACACCTATGTTTTCTGAGAGACTAGAAATTAGAATAAAGAGTTTAGGGGCTAATGATACCCCTAAAGTTTGTGGCCAGAGCAAATTGAAATCCTCTGTTCATAAATTATTTCTCAATACAGACTGCACAAGAGTCCCATGAATAAAGCCCTCAGATGACACAGAAGAGTCAAGCAAAGAAGCAGAAGCATCAGATATACCATCATTATATATAGATAAAATAAACATGTTTAAAATTCTGAGAGACATGAATATTAAAAAACAAGGAAAACAAGTTATAATGGAAAAAAGTAAGAAAAAGAATATCTAGAAATGAAAACTGTAATTATTGAAATATAAAAATTTCACTAGATGAATTTAATAATAGATTAGTCACAGACAAGGAGAGAATTAGTGGCCTATAAGAGATTATTCAGAATGTAGACCCAAAAAATAAAGTAAGAGAAAGTATGAAAGAGGGGTTAGAAGTCACAAATCTAGTAAGTATTACAGAGGATGAGACTAGAGAGTGTGGGTAAAAGAAAATATTCTTAGAAATAATGTCTGAGAAATTTCTAGAACTGTTGAAAGACATATTTTCCTTACTCTAGATTCTCAAAGAGGATGTGAATAAAAATAAAACACACTCACCCATACCGTAGAGTAACCATAGGATTTAAAATTATAGAACAGATTTTAAAATGTAGAAATCTTATTATTAAAAAAAAAAAAACCCCTCACATTAGGTTTTTTCCAGTGGAACAGTATCTGTAGAGAGTTAATAGAGCCGCAGCCTATCTTATACTCAACTAAAATATTGTTCAGGATTGAGAACAAAATAAATTCGGATAATCAAACTCTGGAGTTCCCACTAGCAGTTTCCCATTTTACTTTCCGTTCACAAAGTAATAAAGGTGTAAATTTTTGCAAATATAGTAAAGAAGACAATATGTAACAATAATGATTATATAAAATAATAATATTGTTTAATTAAGGGACAGTCGATAACAGATTTAACCAAATTACTGAACAGCTACAGCACAGAGAATGGAAGATCATGACGAGCACTAATCATTCTAAGGTGTCTGTATTATTCTACAGAAAAGTAAAGATACTGATCTTCAAACTGCTTAAACTTTGAACTGTTTCAAGTATGTCCTATTAAGATCTTAAGATAAATCAGTTAAACAATAGAAGAGGAATGTATAATAGTCAAATTAGTAGATGGGGAAAATCAGAATAAAGAAAACTTGAAGCATCCAAAAAGCATAAGGAAAAAGAGGGGGGAAAAGATGCAAACAAAAAAAAAAGAAAAATAGAAAATACTCAGTGTGATAGGAAAAATAATCCTTAATTCTGGAGATGTAAAGTATTCGTAGATATAAATTAAAACAGAGAACCATGCCCAATGACCCAGCCCTAACCCATACACGTTCCCCAGGCAAGAGTTTGGGGTATAAGGTGGATCTTCACCTAACATTTAACTGAGTCCTGCCTTAGAGCTGCTTGATGGCAGCAATATTTGCTGACTCTCAATAATTTTTAAAAAGTCACATTTTATTAGAATAACAAGGGATGGCTTACAGATAAAAATGTGAGAGTTAAAATCTCTGCTATCAGGAAAAACGGAAACCAGGGCGAGAACAAATGGCCCTTTCCTTTAGAGCCAAACTTTAGCCAGAAGGAAGATTCTCCATCCCTGTTCTCGCAGGCTTCAAATTACTAGCCTGATTGGCCCAGGGGGTGGATAATTTGATGAATGGGTGCACTAAGAAAACAAGCAATGAGGCAAATCAGGAGGAATGGGCAAGGCTTCCCAAAGGAAAATCATGGTGCCATGATAAAGGAAGAACAAAGAAATTTAAACTGGAAAAAACAAAAACAAACAAACAAAAAATATACCAAAGGTAATTTGACTCTTTCTGCTGGATCTTTGTCCAGCTATAGTAGCAATTTTTATAGATATTTGACTCAAGAGGAATATGCATTTCTAGAATTGTTATTAAATTTTTTCTCCTTCTCCTTAAGCATTTAGACCTGTGATAACAAATCAAATGCCTGCCAGCATCACACAAGTCAAGGAAACCAAGTAAAGGACTATCGGAATATGATGATAAACAGGAACTGACTCTCCATCTCAGGAATAAAACATAAAATGGTGAAGGTGAGGAAAAACTGCAAATGCCCAGACCCAGCCCAAGAAAGCAGTGTTACTCAGCTAGAGCTGATTGTTGGAGCCAGATCTTTTTCAAGAAAAATCAAGTCAGGAATGTACGCAAAATAGCCCAATACTTCTCTTCATATCGAATTTTAATTGTTATTCACAACTGATATAATTTTTAAAATACTGTGTGTAGCAATACCAGACAGATCAATTAGACACCATTGCAGGAACAATTCTGTTATTGGTCATCTGTGGATTGTGAATTGTGCCTTGTGGCTCAGTGACTTGTGAATTGCTTTGTGCATGTTAATGGGAGAAAACTAGAAAACTCTGCATTTCTGATTCCATTGTCCTATCTTTTGGGCTATTATCAGCTATACATTTTTCTGGATGTATACACACACATATATTATATTATATATATATGTGTGTATATATATATATATATATATATATATAATAAACGTTGAAAGATAACATCACTACGTTTGCTTTAGATGGTTAATTACCTTCTGGAGAACTTAAGTATAGAAAGTAATCTATTATTTGTACCTTTATTTTTACATAATTCCTCTTTTTTCCTTGATAGACATTTTTTTAAACATATTTAGGTTCACAGCAAAATTAAGCAGAAAATACAAAGTTCCTATACCCTGCCCCACTGCCCCCCACCTGACACACACACAGCCTTCCTTCCAATCAACGTCCCCCAGGAGAGTGGTACATTCCTTAAAGTGATGACACATGGTCTTCACCCATAGTCCATAGTTCACATCAGAGCTCACTCTTGGTGGTATACATTCTATGGATTTGAACAAATGCTTAAAGACAAATATCTACCATTATAGTTTCATAGGGAATAGTTTCACTCTTCTAAAAACTCTATGTGTTCCATTTACTAACCTCCCCTTTCCCCCCAGCTCCTGGCAGTCCCCCAGCCCCTGGCAGCCCACTGATCTTTTTACTGTCTCCATAGGTTTTTCTTTCCCAGAATGTCAAAAAAAAAAAAAAATTATGGGGGAGCCTGGGTGGCTCAGTGGGCTAAAGCCTCTGCCTTCGGCTCAGGTCATGATCCCAGGGGCCTGGGATCAAGCCCTGCATCGGGCTCTCTGCTTGGCAGGGAGCCTGCTTCCTCCTCTCTCTCTCTGCCTGCCTCTCTGCCTACTTGTGATCTCTTGTCTGTCAAATAAATAAATAAAATCTTAAAAAAATTATTAAAAAAAAGATTAAGGGTAAACATAAGTTTTCAACTCCTTAGGACAAATACCGAGGAACGGGATTGCTGGATAGTATGAAAAGAGTATATGCAGTTTTGTTTCAAACTGGCAAATGCTCTTCCAAAGTGGTTTACTGTTTTGCATTCTCCCAGAATTGAATGAGAGTTCCTGTTGCTGCACATGTTCAATTTGATATTGTGTAATCTTAAGATCTTGGCCATTCAAATAGGACCTGTGCTAGTTCCTTGTTTTAATTGCGTTTCCTTAATGACAGATGACATTGAGCATCTTTTCTTCTGCTATTTGTCAACCACGTTTCTGCCCACTCTTCTGCCCACTATTTAATTGGGTTTCGTTTTCTTATTGTTGAGTTTTGTTGTTTATTTTGATTAAGAGTTCTTTTTTGATACATCTCTTGCAAATGCATTCTCCTAGTCTATGGATTATCTTCATATTCTCTCTTCTTTTTTAAATTTTTATTGTATTATGTTAGTAACCATAAAACACATCATTAGTTTTTGATGGAGTGTTCCAAGATTCATTGTTTATGTACAACACCCAGTGCTCCATGTAATACGTGCCTTGTTCTCTTGATCTTCAGTCTTTCAGGAGATCTGTGTTTCTAACTGTTGGTTGATATGTTCAGCTATGTAGCCATTGCAAATTTTTTTTTTTTTTTTTTTATTTCCAGCATAACAGTATTCATTATTTTTGCACCACACCCCGTGCTCCATGCAATCCGTGTCCTCTATAATACCCACCACCTGGTACCCCAACCTCCCACCCCCCGTCCCTTCAAAACCCTCAGATTGTTTTTCAGAGTCCATAGTCTCTCATGGTTCACCTCCCCTTCCAATTTCCCCCAACTCCCTTCTCCACTCTAAGTCCCCATGTCCTCCATGCTATTTGTTATGCTCCACAAATAAGTGAAACCATATGATAATTGACTCTCTCTGCTTGACTTATTTCACTCAGCATAATCTCTTCCAGTCCCGTCCATGTTGTTACAAAAGTTGTTAAAATTGTTTTCTATTATCAGATATTAAACACTGTGGTATTTCCTTACATTGTCAAAGTATTGATCATAGTTCTTTTTTTTTTTTTAAGATTTTTTATTTATTTATTTGACCAACAGAGATCACAAATAGGCAGATAGGCCGGCAGAGAGAAAGGAGGAAGCAGGTTCCCCGCTGAGCAGAGAGCCTGATGCAGGGCTCAATCCCAGGACACCAGGATCATGACCTGAACCGAAGGCAGAGGCCCTAACCCACTGAGCCACCCAGGCATCCCAGTCATAAATGTTTTAAGCAAAAATTAAAATTGTTCTTAAAAGTCTCCAAGCTATAAAATGGGCTGTTATTTCTAGCCTGAATTTTAACTTATAATTTTTAATGCCTGAAAAGCCAATAGCTACCTGAGGAAAAATATTCAAAATCCAATAAAATCAAAAGGTCAAAAGAGGAAAGTAGGGTGGTTCCACAGCCATTTCTTTTTTTCACTCGACTCAAAAACAAAACTGTGTGTTAGCACTTAAAGACTATCTTAAAAGAATTAGAATTGATTTCCACATTGTTAAAGAGTGCAATGTTGATGGGAATATAAATTGGTGTAGCCAGTATAGAAAATAGTATGAAGTTTCCTCAAAAAATTAAAAATAGGGGCGCCTGGGTGGCTCAGTGGGTTAAGCCTCTGCCTTCGGCTCAGGTCATGATCTCAGGGTCCTGGGATCGAGTCCCACATCGGGCTCTCTGCTCAGCAGGGAGCCTGCTTCCCTCTCTCTCTCTCTCCCTGCCTGCCTCTCTGCCTACTTGTGATCTCTGTCTGTCAAATAAATAAATAAAATCTTTAAAAAAAAATTAAAAATAGAACTACCATATGTTCTAGCAATCCCACTTCTGGATATTTATCAAAAAAAAAAAAAAAAAAACCCTAAAAAACAAAAATACTAATTTAAATAGATATCCGCACTCCCACATCTTTTTGCAGCATTATTTACAATAACCAAAATATGGAAGCAACCCAAGTGTCTATCAACAGATAAATGGATAAAGATGTATATTCTAGGTAGATTTTTATCCTAACCATCTAAAATCTCATTTAAGTAAGCAGGTAGTTGGAGCTCTGACCTGAGATAGATTTTTAGAAACAGAGAAGGTGACCTAGTAGGGGGGGATGAGGAAAAGGAGACCAATTGAAAAGCCCAAAGAAAGAAAAGAAAGCAGGGACACATAGGTAGCTCAGTAGGTTAAGTGTGTGTCTTTGGCTCAGGTCATAATCTCAGTGTTCTGGGATCCAGCCTGGTCAGGCTCCCTGCTCAGTGGGGAGTCTACTTCTCCCTCTCGCTTTGCCCCTCCCCCACCAGACTGAGTGCAAGTCACGCGCTCTCTCTCACTCTCTCTCCATATATACCTCTCTCTCAAAGAAATAAAATCTTTCAGAAATAAAATAATAATAAAGGAAAGCAAAGGCAGAGTATGGATTATCAGGTCCAAAGAAGGTAAGCAAAAGGCTCCAGGTATGAAATAGCAAAGTAAGCAGCTTGAGATAAACAAGAAGAAACTCCTTCAGGATTGATAGACAGAAAAAAGTAATATTATGGGGGATTTATGGCCTGGCCTTTGGTCAGGGAAAAAGTTATTAATGAAAGTTCAGTGAAACACCTGAAAGTATATTCAACGATCAAAATTTATTCCACCAAATATATGCCATGTCCTCACTGAAAAGATATTATTTGGATTTTAGTTGTTGTTTTCTACTAAATTTATAAATTTCTTTAAGGTAAATGGGGGGGGTATTTAGGACTCAAAATAATCTTTATTTAAATTCTTTCACTAGCAAACTGGCACTCTTAATATATCTTTCTAGAGAAAAAATGTTCTTTAAATATATAACATACATTGGGAGCTTATAACAACTTTTCAGCTCTTGTTTGACATTTATTATTTTATCTGAGTGTGGTTGACATTAGTTTCAGGTATAGGAAATAGTGATTCAACTTCTTTATGCATTATACTATGCTCATCATGAATGTTTCAGCTCTTTTAAAAATTCTTTGTTTCTCCTTGGAAATCTTGCCTCTTTGGACGCATCTAATTCAGACATGGCACAGTATCAGTTTGAAAATTTTATGTGATGGTTTCACTTTAATGAGAAAATGAAACTTCAAGAAAGGGAAAATTTTAAGTCAATTTACTTTTCTTAAAAACAAGTAAAAATGGAATTACAGCTGAAACAAACAAAAACTGTAACATTTGGCCAGAGAAATAGAAACCCATCCTGGAACTGCTGCATAAAAAAATATTAGACTGAGGAGCAACTCAATTTCATACTGTGCAATTTAAATGTACTGAAAGTAATTAAAATGAATGTCATTGAAACTGTTTCTGCACCATGGTTCAACTAGGTCATTTAAATGTTGCACCAGAAAATTCTAAAATTATTTTTAAGCCAAACAGAGGCCTGGAATTGTGAACTACAGAGGCAGGTAAACTCAGGTGATCTCAGGAATAAGACGTAACGTTAGCAGCACCTGCTGCAGAGTGCTAGTGGGAACAGACACAGTGCTGGAAGAGCCCTGTGTTTATAGGAAATGGCAGGTTAGTACTATCAGTTCCCCTAGAAAAGGGAGGATAATGTAACTGAACACCAAGCCTGACTCACTGATGCCAGGAATTTGGGGCAACGATTTCCCCTGAAAGCCAAGCTTAAAAGTATTGGGATGTCACTTAAGAAAGTGTTCTTTGAAATTAAAGTAGACATTTTCAGTGACTTAATAGCATCGATGGTTATGTAATTGGAAGACTATACCAGGGATTCCAAGTGATCTTAAGCTGTATTCATGCTAAGATTGAGAAATGTCTAGGAAAAGACTGGAGAAATTGGGCTACCCAGGCTCTATTTGTGTAAATAATTCACTACTCTTCTGGGGTAGAACTCACCTAGGAGAAAGACGTCAAGATGTATAATAAGGTTTTGCCTTTAATACAGTAAAAAATCTGGCCACCATATTATCTGCCCAGCTTCTGCAGGTGCCCCTGCGGAGCACTAGTACAAGGAGTCTACAATAAAGGAGAGAGTAAAACGGAACAGAACTAATCCTCTAAGCTCACAAAGGAACATTGACTGCCTAGAGACAGAAAAGAATGGAAATGTCTAGTTTGGTTCCATTGGTGCAAGTGGCTGGATGACGGCAGCTTTGGCAAGGGCAGGAGCCCGCATGGGGGAGTTTGCAGTGCGTTCAGAGCTGGTTGAACACTCATGATCTCGCATGTTCACAGCTGTTTTGCTGCATCCCTGGAAGCACAAGCTGCCTCACACACAAATTGCCTCCAGAAATGAAAAGAGCAGAGGAAGAAAATATTAGACGTCACGAGATAGAATAGAGTCTTACTATGGACCATACTCAAGGCAAGCCTTATGAAATCATAAAACGATTTAGAGGTATATTTAACAAGGATATGGCGTACGTCATGTAATTTGAGGAGAAGGAAAACCAAAGAATTTTTTCTGCACCTGGACTGTGACCTTCAGTTGGTGTGGCCTGGAGAAGAAATGCTTTTCATTTAGAATTTACAAGAACCGTTCTGGTATTTGCAGACATTTTAAAGTACAGCAAGATCAGAATCAGGAATCACTTACAAACCACACTCCTGTGAGTGCATTGGCAACTGAATTTGAATTTTTTAAAACCATCCAATCATCCCATAACCTTTTAAAAGCACCTGTATCAGGTAATGGGAGCTATACATACTCCCACGGGTCACATTAAGCCACAACCATACCAGAATCCTTGCAGGCCTGGGAGTATTAATTATGCTGTGAACAATACATCTAGAAACAGGTGAGCCTCATTTTACTGGCTGTGTTCTGTTCTTTTGTTCCACAATGATGCGAGCATTTTGTCATTGTGCCTTTTATTAACTTAATACCATTTTGATTATAAAATCTAATTGTGGAACGAGTTTTGATGACTACCTTTATTTAGGATATCATTCCAACATTCAAAAAAAAAATTTTTAAGCAGAACATTTAAAATATTAGTCTTTAGAAAATGAAAAAAAAATTACTGATGACTCTTACGAGGAAAACATTGTTTTGTGTAGGGGAAGTTGTCCTTAAAAATTACCAGCATCTTCAATAAAGACTTATCAATCTGCCTTTTTTTTTCCTTAAAGATTTATTTATTTATTTAAGAGAAAGTGAGCAAGCTATGAGGGGTGGGAGGGAAAGGCAGAGAATCTAGAGCAGATTCCCGGCTGATCCAGAGAACCCAATGCAAGGCTTGATCCCACGACCCTGAGGTTATAACCTGAACTGCAATCAGAAGTCAGTCACTTAGCCAACTAGGCCACCCAGGCACCCCTATCAATCTACTTCTTAACAAGCATACAAAGATCATGTAGAGGGTTCAGAAGAATCAAAGGGATGTTTAAAGAACTGGAAAATAATAGCTATGTAGAAAGGCTGAGAAAACTGGGATTTCCTTTTGGGAAAAAAGGCAACTCTAAGGGAATTATTCTTTTAAAATAAGAAAGGACTATTATGGACAAGATGATAACTGGTGTTTTTTATCTGCGTTTAGAGCAAGATGAGAGAAAAGGATTGGAGGAAGAGCCAAGGGGAGTTAGGCTACCTGTTAGAAAGGATTCCATCTTAATAAAGGATGGTAACCCTGCAAAACTGCAGACATTGCCAAATACGTTCCTGTGTGTATTTGATGCAAATAATAAGCTGCAAAATTTTAAATTCAAAAAGCTGTCCAGAGATTCCTCAAGATCCTTATGTTCGTCTTTAAACAGGGAAAACAAAAATCAGTATTTCTACCACATCATCCCTCTGTCTTAATCATATGTCATTATTACCAAAGTTGTTAGTAACCGGTTCCTTTTTTTTTTTTTTTTTTTTTTGAGATTTCAATGTGTTTTATTTTTTTATCTTAAAAAAAATAATAAATAAAATAAATAAAAGTAAATAAATTAGCTGGTTCTTTTTCACATTAATTTGTTTCATTGAATTTAACTTCAGCTTCACTATTCCCTGGTAGATATAGGAAGTAGGGGACAAATGAGGTTAGCAATTTGAAAACATTTTGTGCAGCAGGATCCTTGCTGGTGATAAAATCTTTTGTGATCAGTCACACAGGAGAGCAGAGCTGCTCTGGTTACCTGGGAGTGAGACAAGACAAAGGGGCAGAGGATGGGGCAGAATCCTGTTGATTTCACCCTCCATACCTGCCCTCACCCCCTGCCCTTCCAACAACCCCCAAGACACCCTGGAGGAACCCATATGGCTTTTTGAGCATAGTTTAAAAATCACTGACCCAGATAAGAATGACATATTAACACTCTCATGGTGTTTTATAGCTCATAAAATGATTTAAAGTATATTATCTGTGCCCTTCCTGCCTCAGCATTCAGGTTCTATTTCAGCAAATCATTTAAAAGCATCTGGTAATAACTTTTTAAAGATGATCATAAGTGTAGTTATATTAGTTATAATGAGGAAAGAAAAAAGTAGTTTCGTGTAGAATGGCTTTCTTTCTTGACAAAAATTATGGGGGGACATTCTTATTTCCATTATTTTAGAAAACATGTGAGATGAAAGGTGTTTATATTGGTTAAAAGTACAAGAGAGAATTCTAATATAAAAAACTTTGATTTTGGACCAGGACAAAATCAGGTACACAGTAGGCTCACAAGGCTTTTCAGGGTGCATGAAAATGTTTTATACTTTTTAAAACCAGAATTTAGAGAATGAATTCAGTCAAAGAAAATGATTTAATATATAACATTAACATGTTATTTTGATCACCTCCTTTTTATCCCATTGCACAGGGAATGATTCCTGACCTACAATTTTGGCAATGGCCAAAAATGAGACACTTGACCCTGGACAGATGAGGCAGAGTTCACTGGTCACATAGACTCCCAGCCTAGGAGAGGAGAACATTGCACCATTCAGACCCCCACAGAGGTGCACTCAGAGCACAGTGAACACCTGGGGGCTCTGGGTGGAGGTTTTATAATACTAAGAGGTCAGGTGTCCCCTGGTTCCCACAGGAAAATGTGATTGGTTAGTTTGAACAAGTCCACAGGCTGGCCAGGAACTGAAGTCCACTACTCAGGGATAAATGAGAGTGACGCTTGGGCTCTTTGATGGAGGATTTGGGAGTGGGGGGTGCAGACTTTGTCCATGGGAGCAGAGTAGGGAGCAGAAATTATGGTGAAGCCCTTCACCGCCTTCTGTATTTCACAAACTGTCAAGGCAGCACATGATATCGAACTTCGGGGAGTCTTAGACCATACATGTCTTTATACCAATACAGTTATAAAATATTATATTTAAGGGGTTTATTTTTAGATGGAGGAGACACAAAAGTTCAAGTGCCTAAGAGAGATATAGAATTAGCATGCCCCCTGGCAGTCTCAGAGCAAAACAAGTCCCTTAATTAACTTCCATATCTGCAAGGATCTTGCTCTGTTCTAAATGTCCAAATTTAAAAATGATGGAGTCCGAACACCCAGAGTTAGTGCATGAAAGACCTCCAAGTGAACTGTGGAGAGTCAGGTTATGTGATCGATGTGATTTTCTTTCCTGAGAAAGTATTATATCTAATCTTGAGCATGTTTCTGAATTGCTCTGAACTACAAGTTCCTTATATTTAAAGATTTTATTTATTTATTTATTTATTTGAGAGAGAGAGAGAGAGTGAGAGAGTACGTGAGTAGAGGAGCAGAAGGAGAGGGAAGCAGAGTCTGCACTCAGCTGGAGCCTGATGTGGGACTCGATCCCATAACCCTGTGATCATGACCTGAACTGAAATCAAGAGTCAGACGTTCAACCAACCAAGCCACCCAGACACCACTACAAGTGCCTTATATTTAAGGAAATATTATGACTATTAGATCAGTAGAGTAGGGAAAACGTCTCCCACAGTGCCCAGCAGATGTTAGCTGGATTTAAATCATCATTGCAATCAAGTCGTCTAACTTTACTGTTTCCAAATATTCTTTACAGATTTTACCTGGTGTGAGTAGGCACTGAAATTTTATTAAATGAGTGGATGGGTAGATAAATTCATGAACTCATATACGCACAAGGAGTCCTTGTCTTCACTCACAGTTTCCTTACCTAGAATGTTCTCGCCACTCTTCTGTGCTTAGCTAAGTTCTGCCCTTCTATAGAAGACCAACTTTCGTCTCAGCAAATGATTTTTTAGTAACCAGTTCCCTTTGATATATTCTCTAAACTTCTGAAGAATTTATTCTCTAAGGCCCTATTTTTAATTGAAACTACAACATCTTGGTTTTAATTCTTTAGATTATTTCCTATCTAGGAAAATTGTAGAATTGTAAAAAATATTAAGGTATAAGGCTATACCTTTTTGGGGGTGCCTGGGTGGCTCAGTGGGTTAAGCCTCTGCCTTCGACTCAGGTCATGATCCCAGGGTCCTGGGATCGAGCCCCGCATCGGGCTCTCTGCTCAGCAGGGAGCCTGCTCCACCCCTGCCTCCCCCGCCTGCCTCTGCCTACTTGTGATCTCTGTCTGTCAAATAAATAAATAAAGACTATACCTTTTTGTTTTCTTAGACCTAGGATCATTTCCTGCTCACAGTAGGAACTTAGTCAAAGATAAATACCAGTCTTTTCCTCCTCATTCTTGCTTTTCCGGCTTGTTTTAGTTGATAGCATTCTCATTCCTCTAGTCATTTAGACAAAATCTCAGAATTTTCACAGATAAATACAGAATCCCAGGTGTCCTGGAATGAGTATGATCCCTATCTGTCTGAGGGCAGTGCTGCTGTCAGAGAGCAAGAGTTAGAAGTGGAAGAGCAAGGCTCACTGACTTAGGCCACTTGGTCCATGACATCCTTCCTGATGATCCAGGCTTTCATACCCACCTCAGTGTTTCTTCAGACCCTTTCATCCTCCTGCATTATTCCTTCATCACTGACCCTGCTCCATCTTTGAAATGTTTCCCATGCATGTTCCAGGTCCATGTTCTCACTACCGAAAGTCAGGCCTCCATCAATTCCCTTCTGAGTTATTGATACAAACTCAAAGTGGGTTTCTCTGTCTCCAGCTTACACCTCCCTCAATGTATCCTATCTCTTATGCACTGAATTATCTTCATAAGGCACTTAATTTTTTATTCAAAAAGATAACCTCTCGATCTAAATTTTCAATTGGTTATTCAATATCAGATTATCTACAGTATAAAAATCCATGTCTAAATCCTTTTGCTTAGAATTGTAGATCTCCTGAAATATTTCAGTAACTATTTTTCCAGTTTTATCATGTATCATATCACATCTTTTGAACTTGTGCAAACTAGATTCACTACTCTTTGAAAATCAACCAGTATTTCCTGTTTATCTGACCTCATTCAAGTTTGCTCTTTCTATTCAAACTGTCTGTCTGTAAACTGGCCTCATAAATTATATCCTCATCATCCTAAATCCATTTCAAATCTCAAACCTGTTAAGCTTTCTTGTATAACCTTCCAAGAAGTCTGTATCTTCTATTCTGCATGTTTTATGACTTCTATACATGTTGTCCACTCTTTGTTCCACCATAGTTCATAATTTATCATAAAATAATAAGCATCTGTGTGTTTGTATGTGTGTGCATGCACACACATGCATACGAGTGTGATTTTCTGCTGGATGGTAAAATTCCATTTGACAAAAATCAATGTCTTATTATCCCTCCATCTCTAATAGTGCTCAGAACCATTCCTTGCCCAAAATGGGAAGACATTGACCGCTATTGAATTCAATTTTTCCTGAACTGAGAAAGGAAAGCCTCTAGGGCCTTAGTATCAGAAATAAAATATTCAATTAGATGTGTCCATCTAAAATGGAACAGAAAGCCAATACATGTTATATGCATTATTCCATTAATTATCTTAATATCCTCCTTCAAATTTGAATGCAGACATTATCTACCCTCATGTAAGAAATTCTGTGGTCACTAGAAGAAAAAACAATAAAGAATAAACTGACTTTTCCTGTAAAACCATTTTCAAATATTTTCTAAGACAAGATATTTCACAAATAAAGAGTTCCATGGATATAGGAGTTTTTACAATACCAAGTTAAAGTTGGACCAATCTTTCGCCACAGAATTTCAATATATTTTTAATGAATTGTGAATATCAAACAGAGAGAAACAGTGTATAGAATTCCCTAAGCATATTGTTATACAGAAACCTTTTCTCCCAGAACATATTGCATATCAATGGACTATTTGGGAATCCAGTCTTCATTAGTGTTAATCTATTTCAGTATGACTTTCAATCTATTGTATAGACTACATCATTTTTGTAAGAGATAGAACACTTAATTAATAACACACTTAAATGTATAAGCATATCAAAATATCTCTCTGAAAACTTAAGCCAATCAAAACAGTATTTTCCACTGTAAGTCATACTAAAAATTCCTTATACTATCGACAAGGCTATATCTATATGAGCCAAATTCATTACATGCTCAAATAAAATACCATGCTACACTTTTTCAGTACAAAACATCAACTAAACAATTTTCCATAAATGTATGGGTTTTGTGCATGACTTTTGAGTTCATGGAACCTAGCATTTAGGGGCTGAGAAAGATGATAAACAAACTGAAACCATTTAATTTTTAATTATTTAATTTTTACCCAATAAAAATTCCTAGCTTTACACAGACATCAACTTTATTTATAAATATCTGTGTGGATGAGATTTTCCATAATGTTTTCATTATCATGAATCAGCTATATCCTAAAGTCAGTCACATGGTAAGCAGGAGATTCTTGGGCAAAGATCAGAGATTAAAGAGACAGCTAATCATCATTATCTAAATACTTAGTGAGAAAAAGACTAAAATTTTTTGACTTGGTCATAACAATGATTTAAACATTAAAAGTTGTCTTACTATTGTTTTAATATAAACTTATAGGTACTGTTATGAATAAGTAATACATTGTGCACCTTGAAAGAAATTTATAGTAGTCTAGAACACCCCCCAAAATTCTTCTCATTGGAGGCACTAGAACGTTAGCCATGGTTATTATTTACTATCATCTGAGTTCTCAAATTAATCTGTAAAATTATGCATTTATTTGGTTTGTGCTTAGGGATCATAAAGATAGCAAAATAATTAATTGGGATTAAAACCAGTTTATGGAATAAAAATGATATGTAATCAACACTTCACACTTCTTAGTCAATCTTCCTAGCCCATGATCCATCATTAGTAGGATTCAGAGATGAGTTAGGTTTTTAGGCTGATTCAACCACAATATATGTGATCCAAGCTGAGAGCCAGGCCTACTTTTTTTTCACTTGATGCAAGGACAAGAAACTGAAAGATAGCCATTAAGGATCCACGTGTGACTAAGTATCGTGTAAGTCTTGGTTTTAGCCTCTGTGTGTGCCTGAAGTATAACATCTATTTTAACAACTGAGGGAAGCCATATTATTCTAGGAAAAGCTATTCTGCAATAAAAATGGAAGAGCAAGGTGAGGCAAAATGATTTTCAATAAGTAATATGAGAAAGAGATAAAAGATGGAGAGAGAGAGAATACTTCCTACGGCTCTGATGACATCAAATTTCTCCTTTGATGTTGTTCCATCCAACATCCAAAAGATGTTACTTCTTTAGGCCCACTTTCAGTTTTTGTGTGTTTTGAGCCTCTCATGTATTCCATTGTTTAAAATCTCCATTTTGCTCAAGCTAGTTCAAATGAGTTTATGTTATTTGCCATGGAAAATTTTAAATAATGCATTCACAGAATTAATTTCGGCATAAATGTCATTATTACAAGTTATTGCCAGTGCAGTCCAGTCAATGACCACCAAGAATACACCCGTGGTTGGATAGGTTGGATTTTATTGCACATTGTAGCCAGGGAGAACACTCCTCAGGGAGCTATGGACCAGTAGAGTGTGTTAGAAGACACTTCATAGAATTCGGACTTATGAATTGGAGAGCAGCTTTAAGGAAGTTTGATGTCACTCTGGATTCACTGCTGTCAGGAACTGTGAGTAATTCTGTGATTAGGCATCTTAATACATCTTATCGAGAAGAAGAGAAGACTAGATTGAAGCCAAAGATATAACTAGTAGAGAAGTAGCAATCACTCATCTTAGCTTGTTCTGGTCAAGGTGCATGTGTTCTACATGTTTTGACATGATTACTGAATGATCTTGTTTTCATTTTGATCCATCATGATCGTAGAGTGGCCTAGTCTGATACAGATATTCTATGAATTGTTTCATGTTCAGCTAAAGAGCACCAAGATGTGATCTGACCTAATCATCAGTCCCTCCTCATTACGGGATTAGTGACACTATATCTGCCTCACGTCACGCTGGTTCATCTTGTGTTGTCCTCCAGACTCTGTTTTTGAAGCTGATCTTCTCTATAGCTGATGCTTACCTTGTTTTGTTCCCATCAGAACAGAAGGGGACATTTTTCTGTCAAGGAATATAACTCTAGTAACAAAAATTGTTAGTCTCTAAATTGTGCTAAAGTTCAAGCATCATATGAAGTATCTTCATCTACTATACTTCTTAATCTCTAAAGCTTGTTCCTTCTTTGCACAGCTTTTTGCAAGTCATAAATATCCGACACTTTCTCTAGGACAAGCTGGTCTTGCTAGCTCAACCCTACCTACCCACTCATTTCCCTCTCTCTCTCTCTGCTCAGTGCAACATCTAGCAGAACTTCATGGTGGGAAAAAGGGGGGGGGGCTTTGTATCTCCCAGTTTTTGTTACAAAAAATGTGCTTTCCAATTTGAAAATTTCCTGGATTCAGAAACTACCAGAGGAAGTTTCTCTGGCAGAATGACCATAATAATGATTTTATGATGTTCTCTGTACAGCTCTACCAAATATTGCCTTTGCTATAAGAGTTTAAGTCTTTTAACTTAATTTAATTGCTTAATAAATTTTTATTCTATTATTTTATTTTATTTTACTTTTATGAAGATGATTTATGCACAGTTTGAATGTCTAAGGGAAAAACTAAAGGACAAGAATAACTTACCTGACACTGAAGTAGGCGTACTACCCACAGACCTAAACTAGGTCACGTATTTCTGAAGATTCTAGCGTTGTTGCTATGGACAGGAGTTCTGAAGTTGGGCTGACTAAAGTCAAACAT
Organism: Mustela erminea; assembly: GCF_009829155.1. Taxonomy (NCBI): domain Eukaryota; kingdom Metazoa; phylum Chordata; class Mammalia; order Carnivora; family Mustelidae; genus Mustela; species Mustela erminea. Next base: position 133,484,959 of record NC_045615.1, on the reverse strand, counting down.
TGTCTTCCACTTACAAGCTGTATGACAGATTGAGTTATTTAACCTCTCTGTGCTATAGTTGCTTTATCTATAAAATGGAGCAAAGAAGAACATTTGTCTCACGGGGATACCATGAAGGTCCAAAGACAAAATGTACGTAAGGAATTTGCCAGAGCTCTTGGAGCATAACGAGTCCTCAGTAATATGCACACAAAAGAAATACACACACATAAAGACATCTCTCTCTCAATCTCTCTCTCTCTCACACACACACACACACTTTTCTCACATAAATAATCTGTTTAATAGAGAGATTTCATAACTTTTAATAAAAATATTTATAAAAAACAATTAACAGCTCATCTTATAGGATAAATATCCATTAATAGTCACAAATTTCCTTCAATTTACAAACACAGACATTTTCTCATCTATTCCTTTCCCAAATTCCTAATCTCTGCTAGATTGTATTAGAATACAAACATAAAAGCACATATCTTTGATATTAAGCAGTCATTTTACACAAGAACAGGCTTTTGTAAGTTTGGTATTTCTGCATAGGTTTCCACCGCTGCTTAAACATTTGAAATTGCAGATTCTAAAGAAAAGTAATATCATGGCTTGCCTGGGGTCTTTCACAAAGTAGACATATTTTTGACAAATTCCACACTTTCTGTTGTACTGTGAGAACAGGTCTTTGTGACTAAGAATGAATATAGGCTTCTCTAGGTCCTAAGAGCAGTGAAAAAGTAGACTTGTCTACAAATAGGGGTTATAATCACTCAATCAGTGATTTTTGTTCCAGAAAGTTGCTTCCACAGCATTGGGGAAAATGTTACCAAAATAAATCATCCAGATAAAATATTGAAATACATTAAATCTTAAAAAAGAGCAATATCAGATATTGCACTTTCCAAAATATATTACTATTTTATATTTATATTGGCTTTTTTAAGATTTCTCTTTTGTTTTTCAAAGAAAAATGAGTATTAGTTTAGCAGAAATAACAAACATGAGGCAGATATATGAAAAATGAGATAAAGATTCAAAAAAGAAGAATATTCCTAATTATGAGTATTAGGTTATTAGGAATAACCTAATTATGGTTATTCCTTTGGGAAAGGAATAACCATGTCAAATGAGTGACATGGTTTAAAATAAAGTTTATAAAATGGAATGCTATGAATTTTTTTCACTTTTTCTTTAAGTACTTCTCAAAAAGGAAGGTATGGTATAAATATATATACATAAACCAATTGTCCAGTGGAAAAAATGCAAGTCTTGAAGATACTATTACCTTATTAATATATCAGTTATTAAAATAAAAAGTACATTTTTATCAATTATATCTGGTGATATATATTGAAAATTCTCCTTACTTACATTAAGTAAACAACTGGAATTGTATAATCTAAATTGTACCCTAACAAAATTTTCAAGAAATGACAATATAAGTAGTGGTATCCTTTCTGATGAAGTTGAGTCTCTTATAGCTAGTGTTTATTAAGTACTTACCATGTCTCAGGTACTGTGCTAAGTACTTTACATTTATCATATATGAATTTTACCCAAGAATAAAACCCTGTGAAATATGTATCATAGCCGCCGTTCCACAATTGAGGTCCTAAATCTCAGTGAATCAATAGACATGCCCAAGATCACAGGAACAGTAGGAGGTGGCAGTTCTATTAAAATCTAAAACTTCTTTTCTTAATCACTAAGCTATAACACCTCTCCTAGGCAGTCGTGTGTTGAATGCTCAGTAAATCCTAAACCTCCATTATCTCATGTACTCTATACAACTACTATTCAAGGGTAGGAATCTACGAAAGATGAGAAAACAGAGTTCAAGGTCACATGTTAGTCAGCTAAGCATATTAATTGCAAAACCAGAATCTAAATGCAGGTTTGTCTAAATCCAGAGACATTCTTGTAATCTGTTATCTGTAATCAGATTACCATCCAATTATTATGCCTGCATGGAAAAAATAGTATTGTTTTATTCTATGTGTATTCTCATTCAGACCAGCATTGCCCTAATAACTGGTAAATATTTTTGAAGCACTAAATAATTATTACTATTATTATTATGTACTTTTCCACCTCACCTCAAAAGGAATCTTGCAAGCATTTAGAGAGTTGTGGGAGGTGTTTTTTTTTTTTTTATGTCAAGGGTGTTGAGCTATATTTTCTGAGACAGATTTGAATATTTGAATTTAGGCTTAATAAATGCAATTTAAAATGTAATAGGAAAATTTAAAGTGGAGGAAATAAGATTACATATTTCTGACACAAGTGTGGATACTTCATCACAATGCGAGGCCAAGTGAGAAAGTAATGCAGGAAAATACTATCGTCTTGAACAGCCTGCATTTTTTATGTGTTTAGCTGTTAATAGTGGGAATGCAGTCAAAATTATTTAAAAGAGAAACTGGAAACTGGAAAAATAATTAACTTGATGGAATCCTTATATGTTGACTGCTGTTTATGCATTATTTCTCAATTTATAGAATCACAAGCACTGCCACTAAGCTACCTGTTAGACTTGCAAGACAACAATATCTCTATCCACAAATTGTATTTCACAAGCAGAGTTTTAGAGAAATTTTGTGACCGTAAGAAAACTCCTGGATTAGGAGAAATGTCACACATATGCATACCTTTTCCATGAGTATGGCTTTCTTGTTCAAAAAAAAAAAAAAATGCAGGCAAATACCAAAAATGATATGTGGTTGGGTCACATATTGGTTGGGTCAGCCTGATCCTGGGTCAACAAAAAATGTGCCAAACAGCATATGAGTGATGCTGAAAAGTAGGAGCATTTAGGAGAACAACTCTGAAGACCTAATTACTGGGAGGGTATCGGAAGAGGAAATGAAAACCATTTAAGTTCTGAAGGTTTATGTCTCCAGGGAAGAAAGGTGCAAAGATATTAACTTAATGGAATGCTAATATGTTTAGCGTTACTCTCACTGTCTTTGCTTTCCATTTACATAGTTACAGGTGCTCCCACGAAGCTGTTATTTTAACTTTGCAGAACAGAATGCCACTGCTTCAGATTTTATTTAATAAGCATACTTTATTTGAGAGCTTTTGCCTTTAAATGTTACAGAGTAATAGAAGAATCCTGTCTCCTCTACTCCCAGCTTCACGTCACCGAAATGAGACTCTAGTTGCCACAGATTTCAAGTTCAAGGTGCTCACCTTTGAACTAATCGAAAGGGGTCAGAGGTCTAGATCTGTGGTAAAAATTACCAGGAGCCATTTCCATGGCCATTTGGCTGGAGACTCAACTCTTACCAAAAAACATCATGAATGTCCTTCACTTATGCTTAGAGCAAGATATCAATCCGACTATTTCCCCCAAAGTACAGTCTGGGAAGTAAAAAGTGTGTTAGTCATCTCTTATGGAGGTCTTAGATTTTACTTTTCTTCGTTTGAGCTGTCAGTACAGCCAGAAGCTCTGTGAGAGCTACAGTACTCTTCCTTCAGGCATGACCTTACCATGTACCTTTCCTCTTGCCAGTGCTGCGTGCTCTTGTGTGCTGTCCTGGTGCTCCCCTGTTGAGGGCTTAGGATGCTTCTGAATACCTATAGGTGAACCCGAAAGGGAGATAAATTTAACACTCCAGGAGGTACCTTTGGTGATCAATCCCTGCCCCTTGCACCCTCCCAGTGGACTGTCCTGAGACATGATAGAACGTCTCATTAAATGATCAAATATCAAATAGTCAAGACTCACCTACTGGCAGTCAACTCAGTAGCACATCCTTCCATTGATTCTCTCATGAGACCTACTTAGCTCTCCTCGTCCCTTACTTTTGCTCCCTGGGATTGCACTGCCTGATCCAGTAGAAACCACAGGCCTTTGCCTCAGGCTCTGTTTAATCTGGAGAAATCAGACTAAGTCAGAAAAACATAAGGTTCTTCACTGATTCCTTCACAAGGCAAACAATACCCGCTGAGAAAAATGAAAGCTTTCATATCCTCCACATATTGCTTTAAAAACACTTATTGAATGACTATTAAAGGTCAAGTAACCTACTTGATGCAGTAGATACAACGGTGCATAAGAAGGCTACCTCAGGGGGTGCCTGGGTGTCTCAGTGGGTTAAGTCTCTGCCTTCAGCTCAGGTCATGATCTCAGGGTCCTCAGATTGAGCCCCGGGGGCTCCCTGCTCAGCAGAAAGCCTGCTTCCCCCTCTCCCTCTGCCTGCCTCTCTGCCTACTTGTGATCTCTCTGTCAAATAAATAAATAAATTCTTAAAAAAAAAAAAAGGCTACCTCAGCACTGGAGACACTCACAGTCCCTTGGAGACATAAAAATCAAGTCAATAAATAATTAGAACTTGCATTACATGCTAAGAAGGAAACAAAACAACACTCTAAGGAAAAAAAAAAAAAAAAACATAGCTGAAGGAGGCTCTCTTAAATAGGGCTGCACTGGGGATGTTCAACAGACAGAATTCACAGTTCCAGGAAACAGAAGCTAAGTCCCGCTGGTAACCGGAAGATGCTGAAAGTCTATCAGGTAGCTTACAACATTGTCAGGAAGAATGGAGAGCCAGGCTCTGAGACAAAGCTTTCCAGGACAAAACCCAAACCCAAACAACAAAGTAGCAGCTGGTGATGTTTCTGCTGACCCACCAGGACCAGGATACACCATATCTCCTGCCCACTGATGTCACTTTGGTGTGAAGAACTTGACTTCCTAACCACTGGAAAACAGCTACTGTAGCACCAAAGCCCAGACGTCTCTATTCCTGTCACAACAGCAAAAAGCACCATCCAGAACTTCTGATGGTTTACTGAGAGTAGGTCTGATTAGTCGCCCTCGACACGGATCTGCTTCTTCATGCAAGGAAGCCAGGAATTTGGAGTTCCGATGTTTTTGCTGGACAGGTGAAATTCACAATGTGGGGATTCCCATAAATGCAGAAAGGCAGACATAAGAGGAAAGATGCATTAGCAGAGTATTCAAAGGCCTTGGGGAAGTTTACTGCCCCCAAATTGCTATATAAAGAACTGAGATATGGTTTATATTCAGAACTAGATCAAGATATAATAGGGCTACGTTAAAGAGAGCTATATCTGGATCATATAGGACAAAAGTAGCACAGGCTGGGGTTGGACAGCTGGACAGGGTCACACCATGGATGTCAACACATGTTGCCCTTTAAATACCATCCCTGTCCAGCTATCCGCTATTCTGACTGTTTCCAGTGGTGAAATAATTTGGAGTCCACATAAACCACAACTATGAACTTGGAAACTCATTTTCTCAGCATTATAAATTCAGGGACCCAATAAATATTCATGTGGAATGAATGGATGGCACAAAAGATGAATTTTCATATAAAGGATTTGGTCTTAAAGTTGGAATATTTTAATAAGACCTGAACATTTTCATTTGGATGCTAATATTCTGAAAATTGTTAGTATATGACTAATAATCAAGTTCTCCAACTATTTATGATATTTTGAAAAATAGAACTACAAAATATTTTGTTGAATCCTCCTTCTAGGTAAATCATAACCATATGCATATTTTCCTAAATCACAGTATAAATCCACAACTAATTATTTATGCACCTGATAAATTTGTTGCAGGATTTCGGCATCCATTCATTTTTCTATCACTAAGAATTAGATTTTAAACACTCCTTTCAGAAACCCAAACTTGGGTGATATTTAAGGACAAATAGTGTGTCCTCTTAAAGCTTTGAAGGTATTAATACATGTTGTATGAAAAATGTAATATCATAAAGGTATATCACACAATAAGTATCAATACCTCCAATCTTTTATTCTTTCCGAAATAACACATGGTATAGAAGCATGCAAATCTTTTACGCTGAGAAGAAATCTGTGGGTTCTTTTTTCATAACAAAGAATAAACTCAGTTTGAGATAGCTGGCTACATGCTATCCATTTTCTGAACCTGTAGCCAGAGATTACTTACTGTAATAACTAATGGCTACCATTTACTGAACAGTGTCATACACCATCATGATCACATGAGATATCACATTTACTTCTCACATCAGTAATGTGGTTCTTATTCCCATCTTACACATAAAAGAATGATGGTTCACTGTGATTTATGGACTTTCCAAATATTACCAAGCTAAAAATCACAAAGCAGTGTCACACAGCTACATGAAATACATGAGATCAGGGATTCCACCAAGGTCCTTGATCAGAAAGTCTGGTGTTCCTTTTACTTTTCCACACTATCACTACAGTAGGAACACTCCTCCATAAACATCTCTACTAGTTTAGAAATAGGTATAAAAATAACTCCACAAGTGGCCACTTTATATTATAACTAGTCAGAGCAACAAGGCAGCTCTGATTCCTCTTTTCATCAAATCTAAACAGAGGCATTTTTTCCCATTTTTCTTCGCGGCTGATGGGAAGGGAGCTACACAGAGGAAAAAGCTGATTCTCTCAGCTACTCTCCTGGATGGAAAGAGCAGTCAAGATGTAAAGACATCTCTAAAGCAGTTATTTTATAAGTCTCCTTGGGGAATTGCCAGAAGGTAGAGTGTGCGTCCAAATCCCAGATGTGGAGATACCACACATTGTCACCCATCACATACTGTCACTTGGTATGTTTCGCTGTGTCTTTGGTTCTAATATATTTTACGGTGTTCCCATTCTAAAGCGATGAGAAAGACACAACTCCCAAAAGCATAATCCTCACTAGGTAGTGATTCTCCAAATAGAAACAAGGACAATATTAAGAGGAAAGCCTAGTATTTACTCGGCAATAGCATACACCAGCAAGGTCACGTGGGGCATCACGTTTATTCCTCACGTTAAATTATGTAGCAAAGGCCCTTCTCCACTGGAAGGGACAGTGGGAGGAATAGCTACAGAGGGCATATCTAGATGCAAGGGCACTATTTGTTGAATGGATGTAGTACGTCCAGCTGAAAATTATTAGCTAACAGCAGCCCTGGTCCCATAGGTCTCTGCATTTCTCTGGAAACTAACCCTCAACTATCTATGTCATGACTTAATTCTGGAAGGCCCAGAAGGTATGCCATGTGCATTCACAAAAACATTTGTCTGCAGCTGTAAAATGGCAATGAATTTTTTGTTGCTTTTAATGTGCGGAAACCACAAAGGTGTTCTGTGTCAATGAACAATATCTGAGACGACCTGTTTATCATCAGGCAGGTCTTGAGGAGACACTGTAACAATTGAGGAGTAAGCAGGTGGGTTTATTTCTGAATTAGGAAGATCTACATAATTTCTTGTCTTCTACTCCTGGCTTCCTAGTACTTTATATTTGTATTAGCTTTTCTTGAGTGATGTGTAAATGTATTACCCACATATTACTTTCAGATGTCACCAGGAGAAGCTATTCTAAGCTGATTCTTAATTTTGCAGATCTGCAAATCTTATTTAGTTTGCCCAGAGGACAGACTTAGGCCAACAAAATTAACAAATACCGATTTCTAAATCATATGCCAACCAATTAATTTATAGGGAGAATATTTATTACTTAGGGACATAAATATTCATGTTTGTATTGTACCATGACTGGAAATTTTCAGTCATTTTGATTTATGATTATGCATTTATCAATATCTCTATGTTCTCCGTAATATGAGTGTTCAGGAAAGTTGGCTCTCCCTACGTTATTAAGAAGAGGTAGGATACAAAATATGCCGACCAAAGACATTTAAGTCATATGCAGGAGAAAAGTGCCAAATTCTATTTGATGCTTAGTCTACAGATAACAACTTTTCAGATGTTTCTATCTCAACAAAATGATAGACATAGACTAGAAAAAAATGCATAGAGAGACATAAATCATTTTCCTCATCTGTGGTCTTATATTACAGAATCAATTTAGATGCTCAGGCAATTGAACTACATCTGTCATTCAAAAGTCTTCAAATGAGAAGCTGATGTAACTTCTTGACTAGCATTCAAAATGAATTATTAATATTATTTTTACTACACTCAGGTCACACTGAATAAAGGGCATAAGTGGAAGACAAAAAAAAAAAAAAAAAAAAAAGAGGGAACCGGGTGGGTTTTTTGTGATTTTTAAGTTTCAACCTGCCTTTGTATCCCTACACATTCTCTATTTCCAATAAATAAGGTATTCCATCATTCACTCCTTCATCCAATTATTACTGTTGTCTCCTCACAGATTTGATGCCAATATTAACGTCTTTGAAAGGGGAAATATTATGAAAGTACAACATATCATGTCTTATACTCTCACCTCATAATATTTTGGCTTATGGTCTCCACCAAAGCATTAATAATCAAAATTGAGAATAATTCAAAACAGAAGAGCTCGACCATAATCTTTTAAAATCAGTTTTATTTATAATTTCTACAGTTTTATTCCTTAGTATCTTTTACTGGAGATTTTTTTAAAAGATTTTATTTATTTATTTGACAGACAGAGATCACAAATAGGCAGAGAGGCAGGCAGAGAGAGAGAGAGGAGGAAGCAGGCTCCCCTCTGAGCAGAGAGCCCAATGTGGGGCTCAATCCCAGGACCCCAGGATCATGACCTGAGCCTAAGGCAGAGGCTTTAAGCCACTGAGCCACCCAGGTGTCCCTACTTGGGATTTTTTTAAGGTACTTTTTATTCTGCAGTCGTTCAGTAGCTGAAAACTAAGATAAACATTGAAAGAACGTGACAGATAGAAGACAAACCAGGCTTTCTTACTTGCAGGTGGATATCAAGACTTGAATATAAGATACTTGGATATACTAATGTAAAAACAAGCTAAATATTCAAATAAATATTTTCTAAGATAAAATTGAATGACTTGTACCATTATCTCATAACCATTTATATAAATAGTTCTTTTACCATTTAATATTGCTATTAATGGCAGATCGTGTGCTCTTTTGCCCTACCAGTACTCTACTAACAATGGTTTCAAACATAGTCATAAACATAGTCGTAGTCTAGTTTAAGAAAAATACCTGCTATTTTTTATTTATTTGAATGTATAAGCTCTGAAGCAGCATACTGAGCACACAAAGAATTATAGCTATATCCTAAAGTAAGATGGATATGTCATTAAGTGAACAAACTCTTTCATAAATTGCCCCTGGGAACTACAGGATCAGTTCTTTTATGTAGGAGATTGGAGATGTCACACTAGCAAACTTGTTTGGTCTTCTTAAGTCTACACAATCGTGTTCAAGAACAGAACATGAGCTAAAGACATGTGAAGAAAGTCAAAACTAGCTATCTGCTCTATCACAACAGTTTCTGATTTTTTTAAAGATTTTATTTATTTACTTGACAGAGAGAGAGACATGAGAGAGGGAACACAAGCAGGGAGAGTAGGAGAGGGAGAAGCAGGCTCCCCACTGAGCAGGGAGCCTCATATTGGGCTCAATCCCAGGACCTTGGGATCATGACCTGAGCTGAAGGCAGGTGCTCCACTGACTAAGCCACCCAGGTGCCCTTGTTCCTGATTTCTTAAATATATTCTCTATAAATGAATCATGTCTTAAAACAGATGAAGAAAGTCCCCCAGCTGAATGGTCCCCCTTCTAGCACCATTGCTGATATCAAAAAACTTTCCCTCACAGCCACGGAAAGAGTGCGTGGGCTGAGTAGGAGCAGAGATCACCCAGCTCAAAGGACACCGAAGCTCTCCACACACCTGCCCAAAGGCTGACCCGACCACACGGGTCACTCAGGAGAGAAAGTGATTGAAGAACTCAGAGGGCACCTGTATGATTGAAACTATTCAAAGTCAAGAGTCTGCCTATTCTTTCAACCATATTCCAGCACTCCCAGGATATAAAATGTGATTGAACTGAACATCTATTCGGCTGATCATCAGGAACTATGCTGTTAGCAGGAAGAAAGACAAAACATGGATACATATGCCTGAAGTTTATCAAAACGTTACATTCCCTATAATGCAAAGTTTCTTGGCAGTATAGAAGTGGAGCAGCCTAAAGGAACAGAAGTTGTGGGAGGTGCTGTCAGGAAACTCAATTTTCCAAGACCTATCAAGAAATCTGAAGGCCAGAAAATTCCTCAAGTTGAGCTGCAAATACCAGTACATGGAGTCAAAGTTCCAGAACTGAAAACAAAGGAAGGCCAACACAATTGCCAGCTTCATAGAATATTATTTTGTGCAGATGACAAAACTGACAAGAGGATATTCACTTTCATATGCAAAGATTCTGAGTCAAATAAATATTTGTGTTGTGCATTTGACAGTTAAAATTATGCTCAAGAAATAACTTTAGGAATTGGCCAAGCATTTGACCTGGCATACAGGAGATTTCCAGAATCTGGAGGAAAAGATGTTGAAACAAGAAAACAGATTGCAAGATTATAGAAAAGAATTCAAGACTTAGGAACTGAAAATATGGAACTTAAAAACAAAGTACAAGATTTGGAAAGCCAGTTAAGAATAACCTAAGTATCAACATCTCCAGCGTCAGTGTGACACCTAAGTCACCCTCCACTGACATCTTTGATACGATACCATTTTCTCCAATATCACACACATCTTTGACATCTACTCGCAATGGGACATAGCTACCTCCAATACCTAGTAGATCTACTGAGATCAACGGAACTTGTTTAGAGCAGAACCCTTTGACCCATTTAACAGTGGAGCAGGGGTTTTCCCTCTCAATTTCCATCAATCAAAATTAGAGGAGATGCAGGAGTGATTCAGAATGGGACTAACTCCTGGAAGGCACAGTCTTTTATCTTGAAACATGAGATAGCAGGTGATGATGTCAAGAACAAGAGATCCAGATTTGTGTTAAATTTGTTTTATATGCATATACATCATTCCTTATTAGTTTATGACAGGTAGTATATGTGTGCCAATATATTTTTTAAGATCTTTACTTTTTGAAAATTATTTTAGTAGAATGTCTTCCACTATTGATCTATAATGTTTATTTTAAAAATAACTCACCGAAAAGTAAGTCATAATTTAATGTTCCTTTCTGTTTCTCTTGTAGATGAATTTATAATAAAAAAAACAAATTATCCAAATATCTGTTTTTGTCTGAGTTCTGAGTAATTAGCATCTTGAAATTTGTGTTCATTTTCCAGGCTGATAGGTTATTGTTGACCCCCAAAAGCCATACCTTGATGATACCTTCCAAAGTTTTTTTTTTTTATTGTGTTATGTTAGTCACCATAAAATACATCATTAGTTTTTGATGCAATGTTCCAAGATTCATTGTTTATGTGTAATACCCAGTGCTCCATGGAATACGTGCACTCCTTAATACTCACCACCAGGATCCCCCATCTCCCCATCCCCTCCCCTCTAAAATCCTGGTTTTTTGTTTTGTTTTGTTTTTTATTTCTTTTCAGCGTAACAGTATTCATTGTTTTTGCACCACACCCAGTGCTCCATGCAATCCATGCCCTCTCTAATACCCACCACCTGGTTCCCCCAACCTCCCACCCCCCGCCCCTTCAAATCCCTCAGGTTGTTTTTCAGAGTCCATAGTCTCTCATGGTTCACCTCCCCTTCCAATTTCCCTCAACTCCCTTCTCCTCTCCATCTCCCCTTGTCCTCCATGCTATTTGTTATGCTCCACAAATAAGTGAAACTATATGATAATTGACTCTCTCTGCTTGACTTATTTCTCTCAGCATAATCTCTTCCAGTCCCATCCATGTTGCTACAAAAGTTGTGTATTCGTCCTTTCTGATGGAGGCGTATTACTCCATAGTGTATATGGACCACATCTTCCTTATCCATTCATCCATTGAAGGGCATCTTGGTTTCTCAGAGTCCACAGTCTCTCATAGTTCATCTCCCCCTTCAATTTGCCCCAATTCACTTTTTATTTCCTTCTCCTAATGTCCTCCATGTTACTCCTTATGTTCCACAAGTAAGTGAAACCATATGATAATTGACTTTGTCTGCTTTCAAAGTCTTGAGGAGATATACCAATGCCAAACTAAATATGTTCTATATTTAAACCAATAAGCATGTTACCATGCATACACAGATGTTATTTTATGTATTAAATGTTCATATCATTGGCAAAATGTAAACTTCAAATACAATGCCACAAGGTCATTTTTAGTGGGTAAAATAAGCAAAAGCAAAAATATAATTTTCAAAATAATTAAACCAAATAATTATATTTATTAGTAAAAGCAAAGTAATAATGTTAGCTATTATCATTGGTTTACTCTTAATCTTTTATTTCATAAATAAGGATAATGGAAAAAACAAAAATTCACTCATTACAAAACACTTAAAATTTAATTTCTTATGAGCTATATTTATTGCTAAACATCTAAACATCATCTGATCTAATCTTTAAAAAAATCATATGGAATATATGTTATCTATAGTTGCAATATCTATTACCCACATTTACTTTACCAAATACATTTTTTTCTCACTGAATAATATTATTCTCATATTTTCTCCTTTGATAAATATTTTCTCAACAAATTTTATTTTGTGATGCCCCATTAATTTTGATATTTTAAAATCTGTAGCAATTATTCTTTATGAATCATCAGTATTATTTAGCAATATTAATTTGTATTTGTTTTTGTTGAAGTCAGAATTCCATTTTTTACAAAAATCAAGTGGCTTCTCAATTTGGGTTAATATGAACAATAAAATTTTCTTGTACTTAGTTCATAATGTGCTGATGAACTCTGACCTTTAAAAATGTTTTCTATACCTTTGCCCATTATGTAATGGACTTTAACTGGTACTCAGTGCAAGAAGAACCTATGATTAAAATTTATAGTTTGGTTCATTGCATCACAAAAATAGATTAAATTAATGAAAATGTGAGCATAGACTGGGGTAATTCTCAAAAATAGAGTTTTCTTTTATTTTTTTAATTTTTTAAATTTTATTTTATTTTTTTCAGTGTTCCAAAAACTCATTATTTATACACCACACCAAGTTTTCTTTTTTTTTTTTAAGATTTTATTTTATTATTTGACAGACAGAGATCACAAGTGGGCAGAGAGAGAGGAAGGGGAGCAGACTCCCTGCTGAGCAGACAGCCCAATGCAGGGCTTGATTCCAGGGCCCTGGGATCATGACCTGAGCCGAAGGCAGAGGCTTAGCCCACTGAGCCACCCAGGCGCCCTTTGAGTTTTCTTTTATTCACGGGAATTTTTGTCAAATGCTAAAGGTACATATTCACTAGGAAAAGAAATTAAATACACTTATGCAATATTATATTTGTTAATCTTCAAATCTATATTTGTAATCTACAAATCTTTATTTGTAATAATCTTCATAATGTTCTATGATATATATTAAGCCTTATTAGTTTTCTGTTATCTGTTAAGTTGTATCTTAATTAAAGGTTAGTATATGTTTCATAAAGAAGAATCTTTATAATTTTTTGTCATATAGTGTTTTAGAATTTGTATAATGAGGATGTTAGAAGTTGTATCAATGACTTTTTTTTTAACAGACAGAATTTGTATTTTTATTGTACTTTAAATGCTTTATGTAATAGGTATATATTTGGTGGCCCTTTATCAACAATGGTAACACAATAGAGTACTAATATGGTATTTGCACGCTTAAATATGTCACTTTACCAATTTTTAATGGTAATCAATTCTGCTACTGGCATGACTGAAGAGTACATAATTGGTCATTAATTATGAACTTTTGTTTCACCAGTGTATTTTTATAAAGATCCAGTTGAAAATTGTATTTCTATGTAAACTTAATGATACATTTCATTTTGCTGAGAATAAATGATTTTTTTAAAAAAGATGAAGAAGGCCACTTTCTATAGAAACAAAATGATCACCAAAATAATGATTAATGCTATATTTTTTTAAAGAAGATAGTTCAGATATATATTGCTTTCCTTTTTAACTTTCTCCTAACTTGTGTTTATTGAAAAAATAATTGCTATTAATGTAGGGTATCTCGGTGGCTCAGTTAGTTAAGCATTTGCCTTCAGCTTGGGTCTTGATCCCAGGGTTCTGGGATGGAGCCCCATGTAGCACTTTCTACTCAACTAGAAGTCAGCCTCTCCCTCTCTCTCTCTGATCCTCCTATGCCTGTGCTCTCTCTCTGTCTGTCTCAAATAAATAAATAAAATCTTAAAAGAAAAATTATTGATATTAATGTATATGTTAACATGTGTCTGTATCTGTATGTATTATATTCTGAAGCTCCGTGGCCCTGTTTTCCCCTTGCTCTTGCTGCTGCACATTTCAGTGACTTCCTCCTAGACCATGTTTGCCTAAATATTTGGCTGCATTCCAAGTCCCATAGAGGAGTTATATTATCACATTGTCTTCTAATATGTGTTAAATCAAATATTTAATCTGTCTAAATGCTACAAAGGCTGATGAAATGGTATGGCCAACAATCACTTCCTGAACTCCACACCCTCAAATTTAGGCTTAGAGAGTTGAGTCTTTATGGACTGACTCCTTTAGTTCTCCTGCTGTGTAATGCTTTGTAACTAATTCTTAGACCTGACATTCCCAGGAGAAGACAAACCCTGCAGTCTGGGCGGTTTTCTTGGATGGGGTTACTCTACAGAGAAATAGTGTTAAGGAATCTCTCTAGAACATAGATATTTGTCTGGACATTGGGTTTTAGAAATGAGTTATCCTCACATGTGTTCTGTCTCGCTCCCCATCTCACTCCTACTGCCTGAGTTAAAATGAATTAAATTTTAATTAACTTCTATCATAGAAATGTATTTCCTATATTGGTTATAAAATGTGTTTGGCTTTCTTAAGAGTTTAGCTCTTCTGCAACTAATACTCTGCTCCATAAAGAGTGACTTCTACATTTAGATCAGTATATGACTAGTGTAGAAGTTTAATTTTATTCTATATTGAGAGCACTTTTTGAGGATCAACATATTAGAGATTCTTTGGCTCTCTTTCTTAAATAAATGGCATTATAGTATATGAGTAAGACAGGGAAAGTACAAGGTAATCTTGGACAAACTTGTGGTGCCATGAAGTAAATGCATTTCTCATTTTTTAATGATAAAGACATGTCCAAAGGAACAAAAGTCAACTCAAAGGGACTTCCAAATGCCAAATCTAGGACAATTTAAGGAAAAAAATAAGGTAATGATAGCAATAGACTATAATGTATAGAATAAGCCAAGTATCCATGAGTTTATTAATAACTATAAAATAGAATATAGAGATAGAAATAAATTAAAATTATATAAATAAATAATTGAAAGACATAAAATATTTAATAAAAATAAATGTATTTATTTAATAATTGACTAAAGAAAAACAAATTATATAAATAATTGAATTATAAAATAATAAACAAATACAAATATTTAAAAGTAAATAATATAAATATAAATAAATAACTGACATAAAAAAATGACTGAATAAAAAGTAAATGAGGGAAAAAGGAAAACTCTTCTTTACCATGAAATTCCAAACAATATACTTAGAAGAAATGATGAAAAGAGAAAATTCATTATTTAGCAAGTACCATACTAATAATTGTTTTAGGCAAGACTCATCAATAGATGATAAAATTAGTGAGCAAAAATGATGAGACACAGTATTTACATAGTCTCCAGTTATATCCCCTCAAGAAAATTATTAATTACAAGGAGAAAAAGAGTCACAGTAATTCTCCAGTGGAGAAACATGGCAGTCATCATCTTATCCAAGTGATCAAAATTAATATCATCACCAGTGAGAATATTAACACTATGTGTCTCTGGAAATGATGCTGCACAGAGGGCACAAAAGCCCTTCTGTATATTTTTGCCAAACCTAAACTTAATCAGGAAGAAACATCAGACAATCTCACATTGAAGGTCATTCTAAAAATACCTATCCAGTACTCTTAGCAAGTGTCAAGATTATGAAAGGCAAAGTTGAGAAACTGTTCAGGATTAAAGGAAACTAACGTGTCGTGACAACAAAATGCAATATATGACTGTAGATCAATGCCTGAAAATCAGATATAAGACATAAGTAAGAAAATCAGCTAGATTTGAATATGATAGACAAATTAGCTAATAGTATTACAACGATATTAATTTCATGGGTTTGAGAATTACATTGTGGTTATCTAAGATGAGAGCATGTGAAAAATCTATGTTAAGAGTATAGAAGAATATATTAAAATTCTCTGGTTTTTACAAATCTAAAACTATTTCAAAAATAAAAAATGGGGAAAATATTTTAAAAATCATAAAACAAATTTCTGAACTCCAACACGTTTGCAACTTCCTTTTTTTCAGGACCCAATTCATGAAAACCATAGTTTAGGTAACTGTGGCATATGCAAGAAACTCTAGCTACCATTATCTACTTTTAACTCTCACCTAGACTATTACAATGGGCTCCTAGAAATGGCTGGTTCATTCTTTATACTATATCCAGAATGAGCTTTCCAAAACCTAAATATGATTATGTCACCTGCCTCCCACCCATGACCTTGAGTTTCCCTAAGGGTCAAGATGCCATCTGCCCTCCAGTAAGAGTCTTCACAATATTTCCCCTTCTCGTGCTGTGCCTCTTTCTCTTCTTTGCTTATTAATCCTAATTTTTTAGACACCTGCTAAAGCCTTCCCTGACCTTCCTCACTTTGTCTAATACCTCTACCGTAGACACAGTAACATAAAATCTGTGCTTTTTAGCATCTGTTAGGATTAATTTTACTTGTTTGTGTGGTTATTTGATTAATGTTTGCCATTCTCACTGCACTGTAAACTTTATGAGAACTTAATCAACGTTTGTCTCCAGGATGTAGCCCAAAATATAGCATTTAATAAATATTTGTTGGGTAAAAGAAATAAATAAGCTGTATATGTACATGACTCTTCCAAAATTTTGAAATATGCTTTTTCTAAATTGATACTTTTAAAAAGCGTAACTTTTTTTTAATTTTTAACTTCACCAAATAAGAGTATAATTTAAAGATATTAACATTTTGGCTCTTCTTTCTATAAACACATTTTCTGTGTCTGACATAGACTTTAGGAATTGCATAACACAAGACTTTTCCTGAAATAAGTAAGGCAGAATATTGGCAGTTTGAACTTAATATCCTCACTCCCTTCCAAGAAAATTTTAGTGGATTACTTCAAAATAGATGGTCTTAGATAGAAAATAAAAGTAGAAGCAGAATGTCAGAAATGAATATATAAGTGTTTCAGTAGAATGATCAGCTTGGTGTACTAGGATTCCCATTTGGTTTAGAGCTTCAAGGCCACAAAGGCAAAGGGAAAAATCCATTCACACAAGAAGACTCATATTACTTATTTAGACCGATCTATATTTGCTTATTCTTGGCACTATGAAGTTAGCTTTTATATGAAAAGTAAAGTAATAACTCTGGGTCCACTTGGGAGTCTTCCTCCAGTCTGGTGTCCAGCAAAGCTGGATTAGAATCCTACTTTACAAACTTACAAAGCTTGTAAACTTGAGAAAATCACTTCTGTGTGAACCTCAGTTTTCTCAGTTAAAATAGAATGATTGGAAAGAATTTACTATAGAGGGTTTTGAAAGGATTCAACGAGATTATGCACGTACCCTTAGTACACACAGTCTATGTGTATCTAAGTGTACTCATCTCTGTGTCTGTTTCTTTCCTTTATAAGCTTTCCAGTTCTAAAAAGCTGCTTGAAAAAATAACACATTACGGTGGATAACAGGAGTTTTTGAAATTCATTGTGAAAAAATGGCCTTTATATTTAATTTTTTTGTTTGTTTTTGTTTTTATTTCAAGCTTCACATGAAGGATTCTAATTCAGAATGTCTAAGTGGCCACACTTTCAGTTTATTGCCCAGCAGTCAGGACTCTCCTCTATTATCAGATAAGACATTAATTGGGATTCTGAGAGTTCTGTTTCCTGGATAGGAAAAACTGAAGGAAGTTGTATGTAAGGAGGAGTAGATGACAGAAACCTGAGATATCTGGACCAGGGGAGAAGAAGCCCTGGGTTTCCATGCTTATAATTTAACTTTTTGTGTTGACAAAAGCCAAAGATATTCAACAAAGGTACCACACTGGCCTCAAAGTCTACTCAAAAAAAAAAAAAAAAAAGATAAAGATAATGGACAAGAGGGAATAAGAGGACTTATGTGAAGGCTGTGGACTGAATTGTGTCCCCCTAAAAGTCATTTGTTGAAATTCTAACCCTCAACATAACTGTACTTAGAGATAGGACATTTAGAAGGTAATTAAGTTTCAATGAGGTCAGTAGAATGGGTCCCGGATCCCATGGGATTAGTGACCTTATAAGAAAAGAGACCAACCAAGAAACAAAGAGATTCAAATACAAAGAACAAACTGGTAGCTGCCAAGGGAAAGGTGGGTAGGAGAATAGGTAAATGGATTTTAAAAGAAGTAGAGAACCAGAGACTCACTCTTATTCCTCCCCTACAAAGTAAGGACACAGCCAGGAGGTGGCCATCTGTAAGCCAGGGAGAGCTCCCACCAGAAACCGGTCCTGTCAGACTTTGATCTTGGGTTCTAGCCTCCAGAACTGTCAGAAAATAATTTTTTTGTTATTGAAGCCACCAGTCGCAGATATTTTATTATTCCAGTCCTCTCTGACAATACAATGAGGAAAGTATTTGACTTTATTTTCACCCCAAAAATTCAATGAGAGCAATTTGAAGTTCAGTGGGAGATATTTGAGGGGAAAAAAATTATGAGAGTTAAAATAAAAAATAAAATAATTTACTCTGATAAGATAAGGAAGTCAGTGAATACACAGTGCAGAACTCTCCAGTTAGTATGTTTATTATCAAAAGGCATATGTTTTATTACCAAAAGTGATGCAGGCATCACTTGCTATATGGAATATTTCAACCATCCTATATCTCGGTCTTGGAGCATGTGCTCTTGTTTTGGCTAGATGTCAAAGTAAATTTCTCTCTGACTAATTAAAGGTATAGCTAATTTATTCCCTTTTGCAACACAAATAACAAAGTTCTGATTAATCAGCTCTAGAACAAAAGTAAACCTTCTGCTACACTTAATTAAAAATCAGATTTCTCTGGAGAGTTGATTACACCAGGGAGTTGGAATATGCTGCTGATAAATGTGTGTTGCTTGCAGGACAATGCTAGAGACAGACCTTGGGGACTTGTGCATCAGTATAAATAAGAATATGCTCAAACATTCAGTTAGGTGCCTCCACATTTTTATTCTCAACAGGGAATGGGTGTAAAGAGAGAAACCAGGGGAACCGTCAAGAATTTTTAAATTATTGAGTCCTGAGTTTCCAGTCACAGTCATTATTCAGAAAATAGCTATTCAGGGGATTTCCAGGAAAAGAAAAACCAGGTGAGTTATTTTATACCCAGAGATGGCATGGCCACCATGCAAAGTCGAATTTAAATGGTAGGGAGAGATAACATCCCGATATTATAAAAGTATAAGAATCAAAATTACCTTGACATGCGTGAATCTAATTGCTTCTAGCTGTTCCATCAGGAGCAGCCCTTCACTCTCCAGTCCTGTGTCCTTGTGTTAACCTTTCACTTCCCATTTCTGAAGAGAAGGTATAATCTCAGGTAAGGGACCACTGAAGACGTAACCTGCCTTAAGGCAGAGATCAAAAGATCTAACTGATACAGAGAGCAGGGAGATAACATGAAGGAGAAAACAGGTTTGGTACAAAAAACTGGAGAGAACGGAGACTGTGATACACTGGAGAGTATAGATCTTCTGGTTGGTGGTGGGTGGGGGCCTGGAGAACTCTCCAGGGTCAGGATGTTGACACCACACATTTGGGAATATTCGCGCGATGTAACCTGGTTTTTCAAAAGAGAATGGAAAACCACATTTTAATATAAGATATTCTAACTTTACATGTTTATTGTAATTACTATAAAATTATGTTTAGGTATAAAAAGCACTTCTACCTGCATTATTCAGCTAGTGTGCTGCCATCTCCCCTGCCCTCCCCCTGGCTTGGTGATCTGTGCTTAAAGGACTAAAATTGAGCATTTTTTTAAATCTTCCTTCATAAAGGCTGCCTGATATACTAGAAAGAATTCTCAACTTGGAACTATAGAATTGCCCCTGATTAGTGAATTATCTGTTAGGTCCTAGAGGTATGACCATGAACCTTAGGACCTCCATCTAAAACACTTGGTAGATTGGACGATTTGTGTCTCAGTTTCCTTTCAACTTCAACATTTCTAGCATTTCAGCAGTATGAAGAAAAGAAGTTAAATATCGCATCATCCAGCTCCTGATCCAATGACAAAAGTATGTTTACAGGACCTACTTTATGGTCACATATTTGAAATTTGAAGGAATGTCACTCTTAGTTTTCGCTATATTTGTCAACATGGTATAAAGTATCTGAATTTACAAAAATATCGAGGAATAAGGTATCTAATAATTTGGACTAAGGAGTTTACTTGTCTATATTCACTTGAAATAAATAAAATAATGAATTAACTTCATAAAAATATGGAGATTGTTGAAACCACAACTTGTCATCTTATTAGAATTAATTTTTGCCCTGGAAAATTATTTTTAAATCATGTATAACTTCAATAAATATTTCTGAGTTCCAAACATTAATATATAAAATTTCTCATCCCTCAGATACACTAGAAGTCACTGAAACAGCAATAATTTTAATTTTCATTCATAAGAAATTTACTTTTTGATATTTTTAGGTTTGCTTCCTAAGAGTAAGAGCAATTACCAAGGTCATTGGCTATCTCAGTGAATCCAACCCCTACAGACTTTGTGATATAAGGATTTCTTTTTATAGTCAAAGGCATAATGATCATTCTACTAAACAACAACAGTAGTGCCTTATACTTACAAAGCATTTTTTCGGTTTGCAAAGTGCTTTCATGCATTAAGTTGAATCTTCACCACTATATCAGGGGATATTTATGGCAATAATTATTATGTTCATAAGGAAGATAAAGAAACTTAGGCTCAGAGAGCTTTTTGTCATCTAGATAGTGCTGCCTTAGCACTGTCTAATGAAACTTTGTGCAATAATCAAAATGTTTTATGAATTTTCCTTATGGTAGCCCCTAAGGATATGTGGCTATTGGGCACTTGAAATGTGGCTAGTGAGAATGAGAAAACTAATTTTTTATTTTACTTTATTTTAATTAACTTATATTTAAATTATCATATGTGGCTAATGGCTTCTCTATTAGACAGTGAAGATCTAGAAATTACATATTCATTTTCTTATTAATCTATCTTTTTTCTTTTCACTTTGCATTAAGTCTTCTAGTTTGACCCATACTCTGCTTGAAATGTCTTTCATATCTCTCCTTTACTTACCATTTTCATTTCTAATAACTGATTCAGATCACTGGACACACAAACACTATAGCAGCCTGCAAGGTGATCTCCATTTGTGCAAATATCTTCAAAAAAAGAAGCCATACTCAGAAGACAGGCATACAGATAGCCAGCAGACACATGAAAAGATGCTCAACATCACTCATCATCAAGGAAATGGCAAAGCAATACCACGATGAGATATTACCTCACACTGGTCAGAACGGCTAGAATCAAAAAGACAAGAAATAGCAAGTGTTGGCAAGGATATGGAGAGAAAGGAACACTTGTGCACTCTTCATTGGAATACACATTGGTGCAGCCACTGTGGGAAACATTGTGAAGGTTCCTGAAAAAATTAAAGGTAGATTGGCTGTATGATCAAGTAATCCCCCTACTGGATATTTATCCAAACAATACAGAAACACTAATTTGAAAAGATATTTGCATCCCTGTGTTTATAGAAGTATTATTTACAATAGCCAAATTATGGAAATAACCTAAGTATCTATCAATAAATAAATGGATAAAGGAGATGTGTGTGTGTGTGTGTGTGTGTGTGTGTGTATACAGAGAGAGAGAGAAAGAGAGAGAGGAATATTATTCAGCTATAAAAAAGAATAAAATCTTTCCATTTGCAAAAACATAGATGGATCTAGAAGGTATTTTGTGAAATAAGTCAGAGAAAAATGTATACCATATGATTTCACTCACATATGGGATATAGAAAACAAAACAAATGAATAAGAAAAAAGATACAACAAAAAAACAAAACAAAACAAAAAACCAGACTCTTAAACATAGGGGACAAACTGGTAGTTACCAGAGGGAAGGTAGGTGGGGAACAGATGAAATAGGTGCAAGGGGCTAAGAGCACACTTATCATAATGAGCACTGAGTAACATACAGAATTGTTGGATCGCTATATTATATACCCAAAACTGGTATAACACAGGATGTTAATTATACTGGAATTAAATTTTTTTAAAAAAGAAAGAAGCCATACTTCTAACAGCTGTCTTCGGCCACCATAATGCTGCATAACAAATAATATATCAACAAATTTTAAATGAAAGCATGTATTTAGCTCACAAGTCTGCAGATCACCTGAGGATTTGGCTGCCTTCAACTGGATTGAGATGAGTGGTTTTACAAGTCTCAGATGGCTTTATTCATGAGTTTATAGCCAGCTGGGAGATGCTGATCTTGGCTTGGCTCAACTGGTGGCGGCTCTGTTCCACTCATATTCCATCTCCCTCTTGCAACCGATGAGGGAGATGCAATAGTTTGTTCCAGGGGTGGTAACAAGGGTGAACTAGAGCAGATAGAAGCACAAGAGATCCCCTGATGCCTAGGCTTAGAACTCCGCCACAATCATTTCCATGCCATTCTATTGGCCAGAAGAAATCATCTACCCAAACATACAATCAGGAAGCAGAGAAATAAACACTGCCCATGCTGTGAAGCCAGTGCAATAGTCCCTAATAAAGGGGACATATTCAAGGACAGGTGAAAATGTCATGGCCACAACACTTGTTTATGTCTGTGTATTCCTTGCACTTTCTATTCCTCATTGTAGAAAAACAATATCAGGACGAAAACATTTCAAAATTCAAATAGCATCACCTGAAGATACCAGTTCAGTATTCACCAAGTCATAGTGGTATTGTGTATGCGTATTTGTTTCATGATTATAGTAAGGGGTTGATTACAGTAAGGGGTTATGAAACAGACATGAAGAGTTCAGAATTCATTAATCCATACGTTCACACACTACAATAGCATCTCTGTCATTCTGCCACCCAGTGAGTCTCTTTTAAAAACCTATTTCTAATAAAAAATAAATGTATTTCTTAGGATCTTGATATCACATATTCTTTGAATGTAGAATGCTCAAATTAATCTCGACCCCTTACTGATACTGTTTTTCTCTTCCTCTAAAATATTATTAAACAATAACATCATATATCATGTACATGTCAATTTCTTTGGGGGATCTTTTTAAACTCTTAAAAACTTAAATTAGAATAATAAAATATATGAACAGATCTATATTTACCCTAATAACAAAGTTAAAATCTCTTTCTGTTCCTTTTTCTCTTGGGATTACATATTGTTTAAGCTAAAATTTTCAAGCTTAAATTCTTCCTTAAATATTTTCTCTTTTAACTAGGGCTCTTAGGAGTCTTATTGAACAACGTGTTTATGTATTTTCCATCACATTTTGTCACATCTACTTGAGTGTGAAGGAAAACTTTATGACAGATATATCAACAAGCAGCTTTTAGCATAAATCTGAGGCATATTTTAAAATTAGTTGCCTACTTAACCATAAATGAAACATGTTTGTGTATGTTAAAAATAATTAACATCCTTAAAAGGAATCTTAAGTTGTGTCTTTATGACAGTTTAGGGAAAACTTAGAGAGTTGATTGCTAAAGAGCTGTCACCATACAGAAACAGGAGAAAAGGATAGGTGAGAAAATTCTAGCACAGAGTTATCTAGTAGGAGGGCTTGGAAATGGGGTGTTTCACAAAGACTATTTTCTTGTTAGTTGTGTTTCAGAATAAAACTTGTTTAATTATTGTTGAAAATGGTGGGGAATTGTATTTGTTTGAGTTCTATAAAATAAGTGCAAAAAATATTTTTTGGTTTAGTTATTAGGGTCCCCCTTTGTACACTTTTATTGTTGCAGAATAGAATGAAATAGTAAATCAAATTATGCTGGAAGAATATTGATATCAAGACATCTTTGGAAATGCTTACTTTAAAATAAATTATTGAGGGATGCGGGTGGCACAATAGGTAAGCATCCGACTCTTGGTTTCAGCTCAGGTCTTAATCTCAGGGTCAGGTTCCACAATCAGCACAGGCTCTGCTTAAGACTCTCTCTCCCTCTGCCCTACAATCCCCCCCCCAACTCTCTCTCTCCCTCTCAAAATAAATAAATCTTTAAAAAAAATAAAGTAAATTATTGAAAAAAATAATATTTTTGTCTTCTTCATCATTCTCTAAAAGTAAAGGAATAATAATTTAATTTACTAAAAACCTGGGTACTTTCCACTGAAATTTTACCCAAATGCTTTTGAATATAAAGCAATTATTTTAACCTGAATGAACTAGAATGAATGACAATAATGGTTTCTTTTATAACTTATTTCAGAAGAGTCCCATACAACATAATAATGAGTTTCTAGTTTCAAAGACATATGAAGTACATCAGAATTTTGGGCATGAGAGTTGACACTGTTATACATGTGATTCAGACAGAATTGGACATGTCTGGAAAAAGTATAAACAGGGTCTAGCACAATTCCATTTTGTGAGTCTTTTGGGTAAAATAATTATGACAGGGTGAAGTGGGAGTAGTAGAATGGATTGAATCATGGATTTGAGTTCAACTCCCATGGGGAAAGTGTGTGTGTGTGTGTGTGTGTGTGTGTGTGTGTGTGTGTACATACATGCCTATGGATCACAGATTAAGCTAGGACTTGTTCATTTGACTTAAAAAAATTGTTTTCTTTTTTTAATCGTCTGGTAGGTTTTTATAAGTAACATTTCTTTTCATTTGTATGATTTAATTAATGTGGAAAGAACTGCCATGTGATAGAAATTAAAAAGCAGGATTCTTACTGAGCTGTGCCAGCCCCATCACTGATGGTTCATTAGCCTCCTTGAAGCTCTGTCTCCTTATCCATAACCTACTTTTGAGTGGATTACATGTAATATACATCAATTATCTCAGACAATTGTTAAATAAATATTGTTTTGCCATATTTTTTAAGAGACAAGTTTCTTCTGCATTACCATTTTTAATATAAGAAATTACTCAAAACTTGGTCTCCAAAATTTGGTATGGAATTTGATTTTCTGAACATCGAGCCACTGATATCAATGATTTTATGGCAGAGTTGGTAAAATAGGAAGTGATTCATGATAAAATTGAGCACAAAAATATAAGATCTTATGTAGTGAGAAGCTGGAAGACCATCAATAGCATGAAATCATTTTAAATCAGACTAGACAAAACACTTAGTATATTTCTGCTGTGTCATATAAAGAAAGTAAAGGTTTTGGGAAAATTATACCCCCTGCATAAAGCCAATATGTTTCTTACAAAAGTAACTATGAAATTGAATTCAATATGGTGACTTTTTACACAGCCATAAATTACTTTGTTCAAAACCACTATAACAGTTAATTCTTTTTAAAACATGCATTCAACATAGGAATCAGAAAAAATACATCACATGTGATATTTTTAATTAAGGTTTTTCCATTTTAAAAATAGACATGCTCTAATTATGGAAAATACAAAAAAAAAAGTACTAAAAATTTTAAGAAGGAAAAAAATGTCCCATGAGGCAAACACAATCACAATTAAGACTGCAGCTTTTATGAATTTGGTAGATTTTTCTAACCAGTCTTTCCTTATATAATTATTAAAATACACTTATTCTCTAGGTAGATGTTTTCCTTCCTTTCTTCTTTCTCTTTTGCCTTCTTTTCTTCTTTCTCTTCTCTTACTTCACTTCTTCATCCCTCTTCCAGTTTCTTCTTCTTTCACTGATCATTGAGAATTTTGTCAATTAAAAATATTGTTGTGTAGCGTAAAGTCAGAAACCACAATTGTCCCAGACCTATGTGAAATTACACTTAATAGAAACCAATTCTAGGTACCAAACTGTAACTAGAAAATCTAACTTTTCTTTCAAAAGCATTAAAAACAATAAAATACTTACAAATAAATTTAACAAAGGAAATTAAAGATTTGCACAATAAAAATTATAAGATTTGATTGAAACATAGAACATTTTTACTATGTTAAGCACAACATAAGAGTACTGTTTACCATCTTCTAACAATCCATGGCCACTATCTAATACCATCTGTGATGAAGGGAAGATTTTAAAAAGGGAAAAGAAAACCAGAATTTGTGGTCTGCCTATTATGCGCCAAAGTTTCAGGATCACTATGGAGCTACTTAAAATCTTTACTGGCCTGTATGTATTTTGACATATATTTTACCAGAATACAGAATAAGTAATATAGAATAAAGAATAAAGAATCTCTCTCTATTATAGAGATGATAAAGGTAACCTTTATTAGGCACTTAAGTGTCCAGATCCTTTATAAATATAGTGTGTGTGTGTGTGTGTGTGTGTGTGTGTGTATACATATATTTTTTTTCCATGATTAGAATGTTGGAATGTGTTCTTTGTTTCTACATCTTTGTTGAAGTTACTCTCATCATGGGCATGAATTGCTAGTCACTAAATCTTTCCATACTTTTTAGTTCTCATCAATACTGAACACTTTATGGCATTTTGATTATTCCCACTCCTTTAAAAAAAAATCACCTCTCTTTTCATGATGCCATTCTTTCCTTAGTTTGCATTCCTGCTTTCTGATTATTTTTCCTTAATTTCCTTGATGATGTGCTCTTTCTCTTCCCACTCCTTTAATATAAGAATTCAGCAATCTTCTTTACACTCCAAATATTATCTCCAAATAAATCTGACCTAACAAAAGGTTGCAGCATTAATCTGTATACTAATGTCTGGAAAATATGCATAGAAAGTTCTACCTCTCCCTTCCATTCATTTAGTAAACTACTTACTACCTACTACCTACTGGACATCCCAAAGAAATTTTATATTCAACTGTGTCTCAAAAGAACTCATTATTTGATCTCAAGAAAACCCCCTGTATTCTTTATCCCAGAGTCTAACATGACCATACTCAATGATTCAAGGTTGGAATTTATTTGTTATTTTCCAGATCTCCTTTATTCTCATGTCCACAGCCAATGTACCAAAAAGTCCATATGATAGAATGTTACCCTAACCTTCTATCTGGTCTCATGGAACATTTGTCATCATTAAAATCCATTCTCTAAACTGCCTTCAAAACAAATATTCCTAAAACAAAACAGGCCAAATTACTCCTCCCTTGAAAATAATCATTGGATTCCTGTTATCTACAAGTTTGTTAGAACTTAACAAACTAGAACCTTTATGGAGTAGTGTTTGACTACCTCTCTAGATTTGTGACCTCTAGATACCAATTTCTTGTGACTACATATGCCTTTACACTTTCTGCCCATTCTGCTCAGGATGCACCTGTATGTAAAATGTTATCTAATACAAAAATAGTTATTACCCCTTTTTCTGAGAGTTTCCACTTCACTCTAGTACTTCTGTGTTTGACGTTATGATATTAGAACATTATCTGGTCCAGCAACTGTGGTTATTAGTTTACATTTCTGTTCCTTTTACTTACTTCATAAAGCAGCAGTACACAGTGCAATGTATAGCACGTAGTGATGTTCAACAAATATTTTTTGAACCA
Organism: Mustela erminea; assembly: GCF_009829155.1. Taxonomy (NCBI): domain Eukaryota; kingdom Metazoa; phylum Chordata; class Mammalia; order Carnivora; family Mustelidae; genus Mustela; species Mustela erminea. The sequence goes on along the minus strand of NC_045615.1, from coordinate 133,457,365 downwards.
TACTGAAATTTCATCAATTTCTGCAAATATGAAGGGAAGAAGATGTTTCTTCATGTGCTATAATAACTGGTTGTCACTCAAATCAATGACAGTTATAATTCAAGTTAATTAAAGGCCATGATGAATCAAAGCAATCAGTTCCTACCAAGTATGTTTAACTATTCAATTGGTTTGTCATGATAAAAACATAACTTCATTTTAGTTGAAAAAAATCTATGATTTCAGAGGAGAAAACTCATATTGTCTTGATTGTTTGACATTTTCTGGTAGCTCTGATGCCATTTAAATAGACCTTGAATGGCATGGCTTATCTTACTTTCCTTTTTTTGCAGCAAAGAAACACGGAATGACTGGAATACCCTATCATCTAATGTTTCAAGGTAATTATTTAAGGCCTGTAGCTGTCATTGTAATACTGAACTTCCTTCCTCTGTTTACCCAGGAGAAGCACACTGACATTCATCACCATGCTGCAAGGTGATGTTAGCTTGCAAGTGTCATGTTCAAACTTTTAAATGTGTAATGTTTAATTTACCTTAGTTTGCTTTAGAAATATTTTATACTTAATCCCTTATCTTCAACTTAGACAACTAATTGCTTTTGAAAAATTACACTAGTCAATTTCATATTTCACTATATGGTAAATGCTGATAAGTAACTCTCATTTATCAATGATACCCAGCTCTACATTAAAAATTTTCAAGACCTAATACTCTCGGTAACAGTTGTCTTTGGTGATGCTCAAATTAGGTATTGAAGTTGAGCTGTATAATAAACTAGATTAAAAGTACAAAAATGGAGACTTTTATTAGGTTGAAAATAATAAAATGATGTATCTAAGCATATCACATATACTTAGATGGAATAAATGTCTTTACATGGAAAAGATGTCTTTACATGGAATAAAAATTTCACACATAAATAAAATGATGGTTACCTTTACTTGAATGACCAAAATGAACCAGTCTTGTTTATTAATAGTTACTTATTTTTTTATTATTTTGCTTCTTGACAAACTAATACTATACTTACAACATTTATATTTTTAAGTGCAGTTATAACTCTCTACACAGATTTTTTTTTAAAGATTTTATTTATTTGACAGAGAGAGAGAAATCACAAGTAGGCAGAGAAGCAAGCAGAGAGAGAGAGGGGAGGAAGTAGGCTCCCTGCAGAGCAAAGAGCCCGATGCGAGGCTCGATCCCAGAACCCTGGGATCATGACCTGAGCCGAAGGCAGAGGCTTTAACCCACTGAGCCACCCAGGTGCCCCTCTACACAGATTTTTAACCAGTGTAAAAAATGAGACACAGGGGCGCCAGAGTGGCTCAGTGAGTTAAGACTCTGCCTTCGGCTAAGGTCATGATCTCAGGGTTCTGGGATCTAGCCCCGCATTGGGCTCTCTGCTCAGCAGGGAACCAGCTTCCCCCCTTCTCTCTGCCTGCCTCTCTGCCTACTTGTGATCTATCTGTCAAATAAATAAATAAAATCTTTAAAAAAAAATGAGACAGAAATGCAGCTGAAGAACAACAAACTAATGGCTGCCAGAGGGAATTGGAGGTGGGGAATGGGGGAAGGGGAGTGGGAGATAAAGGCTTCCAGTTATGGAATGAGGAAGGCATAGCAATAATAAAGTCCAGTAAGAGAATATAGCCAATGGTATTGCAATAGCATTGTATGGTGACAGATGGTAGTTACATTGTGGTGAGCATAGCATAATGTACAGAAATATCCAGTCACTATGTTGTACATCTTGAAACTACTCAAGAATTTATGTCCACTACACTCACATTTTTAAAAAATTTAAATAAAATTAACGAGGCTGATCCTAAAGAAAACAATATGTGAAGAGATTATACAGAGTATTACCTAAGAGTGGATTAAGTGCAATTTTAAACTATATAAAACAGTTCATTTTGCTTTTGTTAAGACTTCACTCATCTCACCATGAGCAATATAATAGGCTTCTCTAATTTCCTAATACTAGACTCCCAAAGTCAGCTCAGAATTGGATATTGCTATAATAGAGATTTAATAAGCAAACCTTAGTACATCTTTCTGTTTAAAAATCTTTGATGGCTCTCTATTGCTTATAGAACAAAACTGAAATCCCTTATCATAGACATAAGGATCTTCAAATACTTCTACAGTTCACCTTTCCAAACTAATCCCTATTCTTTGTTCCTCCCTAATAAGAATAATAAAAATCCAAAATGTTGAATTTTCTTAGCCATTTCCAACCATAATATATTTTTCTTCCTCTTCTTTCTAGTACAACTGACATACACTGTTACATTAGTTTCAGGTGTATAACAAATATGAAGGTTCCTCAAAAAAATTTAAATACCATATGATTCAGTAATTCCTCTAGCGGATATTCACCCAAAGAAAATGAGAACAATAATTCCAAAAGATATACGAAAACCTATGGTTATTGCAGAATTATTTGCAGTAGCCAAGATATGGAAAGAACAGAAGTTCCCATTGATAAATGAATGGATAAAGAAGATGTATAGATGTATAATGGAATATTATACAGCTATTAGAAAGAGGAGGTTGTGTCATTTGCAACAGCATGGATGGACCTGGAAGATACTATGCTAAGTGAAATAAGTCAAACTGAGATATCAATCATATGTATAATAAAAAAACAAATGAATAAGCAAGCAAAAAATCAGAACCAGATCTACAAATATAGAAAACAAACTGATGGCTGTTAATCATAGTCTATTCTTATTTATTCACCTTTATTTTTTTCTCCAAAAAGAAAAGTATTCATCTTTCTCAATCACTTTTCCCAAATGGTAGCTCCTTTGTAAAGCATTTGGCAACAAATCCAGGCAGATCAGTACCACTTTCTGATCTGCCCACACCACTTTTGTCAACTATCAGAACATGTATCTTCTTATATCACAATGGCTTTATTTTTATTCTTTTATTTTTATTTATTTTTTTAATTTTTTATTAACATATAATGTATGATTATCCCCAGGGGTACAGGTCTGTGAATCGCCAGATTTACACACTTCACAACACTTACCATAGCACATATCCATAATCCCACCACCCTCACCCTACCCTCTTCTCCCTGGCAACCCTCAGTTTGTTTTGTGAGATTAAGAGTCTCTTATGGTTTGTCTCCCTCCCGATCCCATCTTGTTTCATTTATTCTTTTCCTACCCACAAACTCCCCCACATTGCATCTCCCCTTCCTCATATCAGGGAGATCATATGATTGTTGTCTTTCTCCAATTGACTTATTTCGCTAAGCATAATACCCTCTAGTTCCATCCATGTTGTTGCAAATAGAAAGTTTTCATTTCTTTTGATAGCTGCACAGTATTCTGTTGTATATATATACCACTTCTTCTTTATCAATTCATCTGTTAATGCACATCTAGGTTCTTTCCATAGTTTGGCTATTGTGGACATTGCTGCTATAAACATTTGGGTGCACATGCCCCTTTGGATCGCATTTGTATCTTTAGGGTAAATACCCAGTAGTGCAATTGCCGGTTCGTAGAGCAGCTTTATTTTCAACATTTTGAGGAACCTCCATGCTGTTTTCCAGAGTGGTTGCACCAGCTTGCATTCCCACCAACAGTGTAGGAGGGTTCCCCTTTCTCCTCATCCTCGCCAGCATCTGTCATTTCCTGACTTGTCAATTTTAGCCATTCTGACTGGTGTGAGGTGGTATCTCATTGTGATTTTGATTTGTATTTCCCTGATGCTGAGTGATGTGGAACACTTTTTCATGTGTCTTTGGCAATCTGAATGTCTTCTGTGCAGAAATGTCTGTTCATGTCCTCTGCCCATTTCTTGATTGGATTATTTGTTCTTTGGGTGTTGAGTTTGATAAGCTCTTATTAGATTTTGGATACTAGCCCTTTATCTGATATGTCATTTGCAAATATCTTCTCCCATTCTGTCAGTTGTCTTTTGGTTTTGTTAACTGTTTCCTTTGCGGTGCAAAAGCTTTTGATCTTGATAAAGTCCCTATAGTTCATTTTTGCCCTTGCTTCCCTTGCCTTTGGCAATGTTCCTAGGAAGAAGTTGCTACAACTGAGGTCAAAGAGGTTGCTTCCCCTGTTCTCCTCAAGGATTTTGATGGATTCCTTTCTCACATTGAGGTCTTTCATCCATTTTGAGTCTATTTTCATGTGTGGTGTAAGGAAATGGTCCAGTTTCATTCTTCTGCATGTGGCTGTCCAATTTTCCCAACACCATTTGTTGAAGAGACTGTCTTTTTTCCATTGGACATTCTTTCCTGCATTGTTGAAGATTAGTTGACCATAGAGTTGAGGATCTATTTACGGGCTCTCTATTCTGTTCCTTTGATCTGTGTGTCTGTTTTTGTGCCAGTACCATACTGTCTTGATGACAACTTTATAATAGAGCTTGACGTCTGGAATTGTGATGCCACCAACTTTGGCTTTCTTTTTCAATATTCCTTTGGCTATTGGAGGTCTTTTCTGGTTCCATATAAATTTTAGGATTATTTGTTCCATTTCTTTGAAAAAAATGGATGGGGCTTTGATAAGGATTGCATTAAAAATGTGTAGATTGCTTTAGGTAGCATAGACATTTTTACAATATTTGTTCTTTCAATCCATGAGCCTGGAACATTTTTCCATTTCTTTGTGTCTATCTCAATTTCTTTCATGGGTACTTTATAGTTTTCTGAGTATAGATTCTTTGCCTTTTTGGTTAGGTTTATTCCTGGTATCTTATGGTTTTAGGTGCAACTGTAAATGGTATTGACTCCTTAATTTCTCTTTCTTCTGTCTTGTTGTTGGTGTAAAGAAATGCAACTGATTTCTGTGCATTGATTTTATATCCTCAAAGTTTACTGAATTCCTGTACAAGTTCTAGCAGATTTGGAGTGGAGTCTTTTGGGTTTTCCACATATAGTGTCATATCATCTGCAAAAAGTGATAGTTTGACTTCTTCTTTGCTGATTTGGATGCCTTTAATTTCTTTATGTTGTCTGATTGCTGAGGCTAGGACTTCTAGTACTATGTTGAATAGCAGTGGTGATAATGGACATCCTTGCCATGCTCCTGACCTTAGTGGAAAAGGCTCTCAATTTTTCTCCATTAAGAATGATCATAATGGCTTTTTTTTTTCTCTTTTATCCTTGGGCTGTGAGTTCCTCATACTTATTCTTGTACCTCTCATGCCAAACATGTAAAAAGTACTCAGAAAGTGTTTCTTGAATACATACTTGAATAAATAAACAAATGAATGGATGATTTATACTCTGTATGTGTGTTCCAGGAGGAAATATGGAAATATGGTTCATGCAGAACACAAGGTTCCAACAGGTATTTATTAACAAAGTGAACATATACCAAGGCTTGTCATAAGGCATAATGAAATAATCTAGATACCAATCAAACTCTCACAACCCTAAGCTCAACAGGACAGAGAGAATAGTACCTGGAAACAAGAAGGACAGAGATTCATATGGAGTGAAATATCTTGAGAGGAGAAATGACTCTCAATCAAGGGACAGAGTGCTGGAGACCACACCAAGGAAGTTAACTATGGAATAAGTACCCTGACTCTATTCTATTGATTCTCTTTAGTCTCTTGGTGGTCCTTAATGGCAGATCTGAACTAGAAGCCTCTTAGAGACTTTTAATGTAACCCATCTTTATTTGTGATCCAGTGATGATCAACATGGAAAAGGATGGGGAGTAGTTCTAGAGAGGCAAATGGAGACATCCATGTGTGACATATATGTTTCAAGGTGACATTACATATAATATATTATACATAATGTCATCTTGAGGGATAATCCAATGAATGTTATCTTTACACCCTGCCAAGGTTCTGAATAAATTGGGACTTAAAACTTACCTTTTTGTGAGGAAATCTGGAAATCAAACTACTATTTTCTTGTTAGAAGAGGCTAGATTGAGGAATGTGACTTTAAGTTTATTTTCAAATAGGTTTGCAAATACTAAGTCTTAAATCTGAAAGACTTACTCATTTACTCATGATGATCTAAACTGGGGTGGTCTTATGTGGTACACATGTGGTACAGCAGATTCTATGCTCTTTTCAGGCAAATTGATTCCAAAAGAAAGAAGGACAGCATTAAGCAAGAATATCTAGTTTTTCTTCTCAAATTTAGAAATAAGATGTAGTAAATGCTGAGATGTGTACTGTATAATTATGCAAATTCATGTGTAATATGTATCATGATTGTTTCCTCTCCTCATTCCAGACTCCCAGGCATCAAATGGGAAGAGAAAAAACTCCTAAACTTCAGAAGAACAAAGGAAGTTGTAAAGGAAAAATGAGGAATGGCACCAAAATGGTAGCAAATCCCACCTCAGGAAGCTGGGAGGTAGAATGTGTGTCCTCTGCGATCAGTAGTCTTTCTCCTGACCAAATCTGCTTCTGTCAGATTGCTGAAATGGGCATCAACAAACCAAACAGTTTTGGAATGGCTGCCTCTATTCTACAAGTCCTTGTCAACCTTAGGATCTAGGATGATCCTTATCAATATTTAACTCGGATTAATAAAAATCAACAGATGATGTCAAACATAACATTTAGATGGATCTGAAATGTGAAGTTGTAACTGGGACACAGTATTGTAAAAGGGCCTGGTTCTGGTGGTCCCAAGCAGATGAGCTTTAGCCACTCCCTGCTGACAAAATCCAAAGGCAGAGAAGCAAGTGATGGTGATACCAGAAAGAAATTTATTTCCGTGAGACCAGCACAGGGAAGACAGCAAGCAGACTAATGTACCGAAGACAGTCTCCAAAGTGCTGAAAATACTTCTGGGTTTATATAAGGAAAATGTGGGACAAAGGTCAGTGGGTGAGTGTAGCTGAGCAGTGAAGGTCAGATCTGTCATAGCTGTGGATCATTGCCATGGAGTCAGTTACACTGAGTCTGGCTGGCTCAGGGCAGTCCCTATCAATTGAGTGGGTAGTTTCAGTTCCCATCATGGAATGCTTTGCCCACTGGGTCCTTTGCCTGACTTAAAAGATAAGCAGAAAAGAACTTAATTAGAAAGTACAGACTGAGGTCAAAATGGAGGTAGTCTTCCTTCAAAGTCACATCTTCAGAACTCCAGCTAGCCCAACCCTGATCACTCAGCCTTGTCAACAACACAACTTACATTTAATGTTACTGAGAAATTTTAGACCCTGTATACAGTATCATGGTGATGTTGTAAGTAAAGGAGGACAGACACATAGCAAGAATCCCTCCTCATTGAATCAAGAGCAGAAAAAACATATATTGACTTTTAATGATATACTTATCTATATAATACTAGAGTAATGTATCTGGAAGAGATTATGCTGAATGAAATAAGTCAAACAGAGAGAGTCAATTATCATATGGTTTCACTTACTTGTGGAGCATAAGGAATAACAAGGAAGACACTGGGAGTTGGACAGGAGAAGTGAGTTGGGGTAAATTGGAGGAGGAGACAAACCATGAGAGACTGTGGACTCTGAGAAACAAACTTAGGGTCTGGGAGGGGAGGGGGATGAGAGGTTGGGTGAGGCTGGTCGTGAGTATTATGGAGGGCTCATATTGCATAGAGCACTGGGTGTGGTGCATAAACAATGAATTTTGGAACACTGGGAAAAAAATAAAATAAAATTTAAAAAATATTTGGAAGGACATAGTCTAATTTTTTAAACACTGAATAGTTGTAATAGTTGTAATACTGACATTATATTTTTAAATTATTATTTGCCTATCTGCCTTTTTTATTTGATTTATATTGAAAATGTATTATGTGTGTATTTTGGGGTCCTGAACCCAATTCCAATGTATTCAGGGAATTTACCTTCTATGCTACCACCTAAGCAATGTTCCAGACACAACAGCAGGGTTTCCTACAATTCAGTTCTGAACTATGTACCCGAAGACAGCATCAGATTCCACAGAGTTACCCTACAAGACTATCCTGCTCCCACTGCAGAGGCCAGTTGCAAACCCAGGTTATCACCTATGCATTCGACTGATGATCTATAGATAGGAGATTCCAATGCTTCCCAGCGTGGGTTCAATCTAGCTAGATGCCTCACAGAAATCAGAGAAACATTTTACTTACTGGATTCAGTTTGTTAGAAAAGAATATGATAAAGAATATAGAGGAACATCCAGATGGAGGAGGTATGTAGAGCAAAGTATATGGCAAGAGGTGCAGAGCTTCCTTGTCCTCTCTGAGTTTGCCACACTCCCCAAATCTCCACATAGTCACCTGTCCAGAAGCTCTCTGAACTTTCTTCTTTGGGTTTTTAACGGAGGCTTCATTATGTTAGCATGATTACTTAAATCACTGCCTTTGGGCAATTGATTCAACCTCTAGCCCCTCTCCTCTCCCCAGAGGTTGGGGGGTGAGGCTGAAATTTCCAACCTTCTATTCAAGATTGGTTCCTCTGGTGACAAACCCCCATTGTTAGCTTCTTTCTAAACGTCACCTCATTAACACAAACCCAGTTGTGGTGAAAGGCTTGTTATGAATAACAAGACACACATTTCACTTTTATGGTTCTGAAGTTTCTGCCCTCCACCCCCCAACTGAAAACAAGAGATTACATAGTATAACAAAAGATACTCCCATTGCTCTTATTGCTCAGGAAATTTCAAGGGTTTGGGGAGATGTGAGCCAGAAACTATGGATAAAGACCAAACACATATTTCTTGAAAGTGTTATCAGCAAAGCTAATGTTATGGCAACATGCCTAGGGGCTATAAATCATAATAACCCAGTGTGTAATTTTTTATTTTAAGAAAATCCCATTATTCTCATTGTAATGGCACCTCAGAGAGAAATTATGGTTTATCCCTTATACTGTCAGACTTTATAGAATACACAAAAACATTGGTAAAATTTTATATAATTTCAAAAATAGGTATAGTTGCCTGGGAATGGGCCTGAATTTCAAAACTGTGAGTTTTTTACTTCATCCTCAGATTATTTTTCCTAGAAAAAAAAATCTTTTGATTGGTCATTTCAGCTAAACACTCATTAAAGACTCTTTTCAGAAATGAAAATACTTGAGACAATTTCATTCTGACACTGTGTAAAGCTTTGTAATGGGTAGCCAGATCTGATCAACTGTTGATCATTTCCCTTATGTAATAAGTGCTTCTTTATTGCCAATGGTTTGAAGTCTCCATCCCTGTCTATTAGTGCATTAGTTCTTGCAGAATTAGACCTACTCTGTTTGAAGAGTTGTCTAGGGTAGATGGAACATAGAGATGGGGAAAGTGCCATAGGGAAGTAACAGGTCTTGCCTTCACTTTGCCCTGTAAGAGAAATGGTGCCAACAAAAGGGCTGGAGCTTGGGACAGCATGATTTAATCTGGACTTCCCATGGCTCTCACATGCTGTATTGAGAGAGAATGCATAAATTAGACTTTAAGAATAATAATATATCTAAAGTTTATAAGAGTGCCAAAGAACAAAAGCCAGATGTCAGCAGATTGAGCGAGGTTTGCCTAGAAAAAGGAATATGTTGATAGTCTCCCAGCCTATCAACCTACAGTGACACACATTGTGAACTGTAGACATAATTTCTATTACTCTGAACATTCAGTGAAGTCAAGTTGAAAGTTAGAGCTTGGACTTTCTATTTGCACATAGAATTACAAATCCATCTCACCTAGGCTTGAGCTGGATCCCTTTCATGAGGTTGGAGTGGTAATCACAAGAGCAGTCATCAGTGAAGGACAGCTGTGCCTGAAGAGTGGTGATACCACCATAACCATCATCAGGAGAGCCAGCATTGTGGCAGCATGTCTGGGGGCTGAGGCAGAATAATGTGGGAAACTTATTTCTGAGCACTCATGTGACAGCTATCTGTGGAGCTCTTAGAAATAGCTAAAGGACATGTTGAGAGATGCTAATTTCTGTCATTCAAACACATAAGGATGACGCCTTAGAAATTGGGATATTTAGAGTTATTTATTATGATGTGTGGTAGTCATAAGCTGGTCAGGCCAGAGAACATTTGGGTTACATAAACCTCATTTGTTATGCAACACAGGCTATATGAACTTCTTTTTCATTTTTATAACCCAACACAGAGAGATGAAAATTCTATTCTAGCTATTTTATCCCTAAGGGGGTCTCTCTGTTTTAGAAGAGGTTTTGGAAACTGCTATTTAACAAGAATATCTCTTCTCTAAAATAAGTTACTTTGTACCCTAAATAAATTAGTTTAATATGTGTATGGCCAATTCTTGCTTTATGAACAGAATCTTGGCTGATGGGTAAGCCAGTCAATTTGATAAAACTAATCAATTCAAGGAACAAAATAAAGGAAGAAATTGTCAGTCGATTCAGTCAGAAAATAAACTGGTGTTTTTTCTTGAAAAGTCCATGGAGAATAAGATAGCTGGATTTTATAAACCAAGGTAACACTGATTTTACAAACAAAAAAATACGATATCTTGATCTCATACATTTTACGAAATATATGGTGACTAGTGTAGTCACTCGAAGACCACAAAGCTCTTTGTGGAGTGGGGATAGGGGGAGGGTGGGGTAAAGAAGAGGAATCAGAATGAAAACATAATAAATTGATTATACATTGATTAGAAAGTCTTTATTATGGAAGGGTTGATATATGAAATTGTGGTACATGCTTTATAGCTGAGACCAACTTACCAAGATGTCTTGGACGTGATTGTCATGTATTCCTTTTAGTATTCTTTCAGTTAAAGTAGTTTTTTTCAAACACTCCATAAAAAGGTAGCTGGTAGCTGTTGTCAGTCCAAACTCAGGTATGTGTAACCTCTCTTTTTTTTTTCCAGTCTTCACTCAAAGAAGAGGCCTGAGTCAACTTTGCTGTTAAAAAAGAATCAAAGAAAAAAAAAAAAAGTCAAAGCGACATAGGATTTGAGGGAATGTTTTCCTCTACCCCAGAGAAAATATATTCAACATATTTTCAGTAGAAAACATATGGTTCAATATATAGTTCAAACAGATCAAGAGAAGGAGGTTTTTAATGATATCAAGCACTTCAAAAATGGTCATTAATATCTTAAGTTGGAAAGAAATAAAGTAAATAAGTTATAATGTGGAAGGAAGGAAGGAACGAAGGAAGGAAGGAAGGAAGGAAGGAGAGAAAGAAAGGAGGAAGGAAGGGAGGGGGGAAGGAAGGGGGAGGAATGGAAGGCAGGAGGGAGGGAAGGAAGGAGAGAAAAGAAAGTCTTCTTCCTTTTTTCACCTCCTTATCTCCTCCCCCTCTCCCCCCAAAAATAGGTCTGCTGTTCTTCCTTGTACATTCCTAATGTTGGTTGAAGGCAACTTCTCTCCCAAATCTGAAACATGAGTCATTCAAAATTTCTTCATCTTCTGGGTCTCACCCACTCTGCATTGACCCTTCTCTCCCCACACCCAACCACTCACCACATGTAGTGAGGTCTACCTACTAAGCATCAGAACCCACCTTCTCCTCTCCAAGGGACCCTATCTAGTTAAGTCCCTGTCACCTCCTTCCTGAACTGCCATGACGGTCTTCTATTCTTTACAAAAGAAGAAAGAAGAATCCAGGACAGCCTTTTTGATCTTACCTCTCTAGCCCAGAGTCTACAGTGCCAATAAAAAAAAAAAAATTAAGCAATATTTAGGCAAAATACAGAATATCTGTCACTACAGGAAGTAAACCCTTTATCAGCATTGAATGACCTCAGTGTAAGATTATTAGGATAACATATAGGGATTTTTAATTTCTTGTCCCCTGACTACCTCTACAGACTCCTCTTTCACCAGCCTCCCTTCTAAACTTAAATCCAGCAACTCTAATCTCCTAACATTTCAGAAACATGCTATGTCATTTCAAGTTTCTATGAACACCCTTCTGGATTGTGCTTACACTCATCCAACTGAAAACTGCCCACCTATCTTCTAAATCCCAAATCAATAGTTCTCCCTTCTACAGTGTTTAATTTCCATCATCCCAGAAGTAATCATCACTGTTAGAGTCAAACAACATGAAAGGGTAAGAGCCGGGTTGGGCCTTTCTGTAACTATACGATTTTGCATAAATCATTTTGCATCTCTTTACCTCATTTTCCCCATAAATCATTTTGCATCTCTTTACCTCATTTTCCCCACCTGCAAAATGGGGACATTTGTTGCAAGGCTCAGCAATTCTGAATACATGATGAAGAGTAAATGCTCAACAAACTTTAGTCATGAAGTACATGTGCAGAATGATGTAGGTGTTAGTAGGCAGTGAGCTTGTTGTTTGCTGCACTACTCTGTTTCACCGCTGGAATATGAACTCTTTGAGGAAAGAGACTTCGTGCTATTCCAAATTTCTCGATCTCCAAACTCTAATACTGTGCCTCCATTTAGTAGTTTTTCAATAACTCTATGTTGAATCAATGTGTAAAATGATGAATATTCACTACTGTAATAGATATATTAGTGTGTGGGAACTAAAAAGAACTCAGCTACTCCCTCATGACAAGAGAATCCTTTATGATAGGCCTTTGGCTGATCTCCAGTTGCAATAACAGCACATTTGTAAGTCAATATTCTTGGATACCACAAAATAACTTTGTGAAGGTCAGAGAGTGGGGATTGATGTAGACAGAATATTTATAAGTCTGTGATCAAATATACAAAGGTAAGGAAGTTTCCATTTTTGTATCTCCTGTATCTTCTCTCTTCGGATCACCTCTCTCCATGTACGTGTAGCAGGATGTCTCTAAGACAAATTATACTATCTTCCACTTCTAATTATAGCATTTATAATAATAGACACATTAACCAGGACTTTTCTCTTTTGTGGTGATCTAGATACGATGATCTGGTCTGCCATTCTAAATGAGTTTCTGCTGAATATATTCTAGTTTCAAACTCTTACAGTTTATAATTCTTGGTGGCTTCTTATATACACCTGCATTAAAGAACTATTTTTTAGACTATGAACTATCAGTTATTATATTATGTGAACAAAAAAAAATAGAAACTAGCAATAATTATGTGCCCATTATGTGCCAGGCACTGTGCTGGGTAATTTACACATGCTGTCTTGTTTGCTTTTTACAACACAGATAATTATTTTATCCCTCATTTACATATGAGGACACTGAGACCTATAGAGATTAAGTAACTTGTCACAGAAGTTGTAATTAACAAAGTAAATTAATTAACCAGTAAAGCTGATCATTTTGTCTCTAAATATGAAGTAATGTTGCTGTTTTTAACCTTAACAACTAACCATGCATCCAAGAAAGTGTTAAGAAATTAAGCATGATTACAATATATAGGCTTTGCATTAGAGTGGAGCCAGATAAGAAGCAGGGTGATTGGTGAAGTTGATCTAATCGCTAAACACAGAGTAAAAATATTTCCCTGTTTCAGTGGAGAGCCCAGTAGAGAATCCAACAGAGCTATGTTCAGTGCTATTATCTATCTATCTATCTATCTATCTATACATACACACACACACACATATATATACATATATATATATACATAATACATATATATGCACACACATATATATGTGTGTATATATATATGAAAACATTTGGGAAACACATGAAAATGGGAAAAAATGTATTATTTGACCAAAAAATCATTTGTGTCCTTGGAGTTTGTTTGTCTTGCTAAATCCTTCTCCTCCCCAACCCCTCAAAGGCCCCTGCTCTACCCAGCGCACACTTTAACAATGAACACTAAAAGAATTGATTCATTCTATACTAAATGTAAAGAAAAAATCTTTGCTTATAAGCCCAATGATTGTAAAGTTCAGCGTTGGCTCCTTAGCAGAATAGAGAGCTATGTTATTTTACATTGTCTAAGTGCTTCTAAAGTGGAATGGAGTCAGGGTAATCTAATAAAAGATTGTAAATAATACATATATTTTATGTGGAATGACAAGAGTTGATCAGAATAATATTATATATGCTCTACAGTAATGATGAAAGATCCCTCTAGCTCTTGGATTATTACCTAGTATGTGAGACATCCATCAGACATTAAAGACCATTGATTAGACAGAAATGAAGCTGGTCATTGAGCTGGGGATTATGAAAATTGTCTCTCGTTTCTTACAGAGCACACTGGGTAGAGTTTAGAATGTAATGACCTATGATTGCTTACATATATCATTTCATCTTTCATATTTCCAGGGAAGAAGAATACAAGTCTGAAGTTAGTATCCTTTGTGGAAATATTTTGGGAACATTCTGCTGCTTTCCTCTAAGTACCAAAGGAGTATAAGTAAAACTTGCTATTCTAGGAAACAGAATACTTGATATGACTCCAGTGAAATTGCTAATGCAGGAAAATGTTTCTCCACTAATTTTAATCACAGCACCAAAATGCACTCACCATTGTACAGTCCTCAGAACTGAACTGATTTGATTTCCCATGACCAAGTCAGGGCCTAAATTTTTGATATGTTTAGTAATATTTTACCATGCCATCCCTATACATTAAATCAAATTGTGCAATCACCAAACGAGACTTTTGTAGAACACTACAACCTTTCTTAAGGTAGGTAAAGCCCATCAAATTGAGTAGGATTGGAGGGCTGGAGTACAGAGTCCAGGACCTTTCTTTACTCCTTTCCTGCTTTGGCCCAACATTTCTTGATGTCTCAGTATCCCTCCAGAATTAAAGCTCTTGACAAGAGGCCCTCCTTTATAGTTCCAAATTTTATAGAGCTCCATGTCATTATTTATTCCTCTTATATCTTCATGCTTAGGAGTGATAATGGCTTCCTTCTATTGCTGGTCTCTAGGTGCCTCAATATCCCTTGCTGATTCCATTAACCATGCCCACATCTCTAGAAGGTGTCCCTTGGTGAAAACTTTCCTTGACTGATGAATCTGAGTGAAATTCTGTTTTCTGACTACCACAGTGAAGTCATATATAATATATGTTAGGCAAATATATGTTCATTAAATGTTTCCATCCTTACTTTTAAAGCCGGAAGAAGGAAGGAAGGAAGGAAAGGGGAGAGGGAATGAAGGAGGGAATAGAGAATAAAAACTCATAAAACTTAGTTTAGTTATTTCTTGCAAAAGGTGTCTCAATTAACAATGAGATGCTCAATTCAACATTTAAAAAAATACTGAAGTTAGTCTTAGACAACTCCACAGATTAATGAAAACAACAAATTTAGTTTTAGTCTTATTATTTGGTTCACATGATCATAACTCAGTATGGTACCACTAGTTATCATAGGATAATTGGAAATTCTAATTAATGATTCTATACATATGAATAATAATCATCTGACAATGAAGGAAAGTACAATGAAGGAAAAAATCAAAATTTGCAACCCATTAGAGGATAATCAATATAGCATTAAGCCAGTTATTGTCAAACTTTCAACCCCAAGGAGCTCTTAGGGTTGAAAGTTTGACAATAACTGGCTTAATACTATATTATCAGTATAGAAAGCTCTCCTTAAGTCTAGAACCTCTCCCTGAATACTATCACAGCCTCAAGGATATGTTGCAATGCAGATAGCCACATACCCACAGATATTCAGTCCAGAGAAGCCCTAGGAAATAGCCTTTCATTTTGAATGTGCGCATTGTTTGCTTCAGTTTCATGAATTAGAGATGTCCATGGGATGGCAGAGTTGGACCAGAAGTTCATGTTCACCAAACCTAAATTTGAGAATGAAGCTCATAGACCAACCCTAAGCTTGACTGCTGGATGACCTGATGCATCTAATTCTCTGCTCTGTTTCCCCCATTTCACCACCTAGAAATGAAGATGACCGAATCTTCTGGGTGGGTGCTCCATTTTACACTATAGTTGAAGAATTGAGCTCATCTCCTTAATAAGTCTCCTTTTATGGAACTAGCCTTTAACAGAGGAGTCCTGGGCTTGAGTGAGTAGTTCCCAGAGCGTTAGAGAGATATCAGACTCACCGTCCCACATGAGAGTTAATAAATGCAGTTGCTTTTGTCAATAAAATACATAGTCTCTGAAAAATCCCATACTGTTTTGATCATCTTTTTCCAAGGTCATTTCTCCTGAAAGTCATATCTTAGGTGGCTTAGACATGGGTTAGTAATTTCTAACTTGAGATCATGCCTGGTGCCAGGCAGAACTTTACCAATAGACTTGGGGAAAGAGGTTTCAATTTTATACAGTGAACATCTATTTCTTTTTCTATCTGTATATGTGTATGTATATATATAGCAGTATAAATATGTACACTAACACACAACAAAAATTCACATTAAGATAGCATTCTTAAAAAAAAAGAAGATAGCATTCTTAAATAATTTACTTGTTCTTAATGCCTTTTCCTTGGGGAAAAAAACTTCCTTTTCTGTTTTTAAAAACACACGTTTGTAGTGTTATGTGTATCTGAGAGCAGTTATCAGATTTTAAAAGCTACCAGGCTATCTGAAAATACTAATTTACAGGAAGACATCGAGTGAAAGAGCCTGGATCTTGGCGAGGGGAGATATAAATTTCAGAGCAGGCTTGTCCACCATCTCCCTCAGTGGTCTTAGCCAGTGACTTTATCTGTCAGGACCTCAATTTATTTATTTATTTATTTGTTTGTTTGTTTATTTATTTATTTTAAGATTTTATTTATTTATTTGACACAGAGAGAGAGAGAGAGAGAGATCACAAAGGTAGAGCTTCAGGCAGAGGGAGAGGGAGAAGCAGGCTCCCCACTGAGCAAGAAGCCCACTATGGGGCTTTATCTCGGGACCCTGGGATCATGACCTAAGCCAAAGGCAGAAGTTTAACCAACTGAGCCACCCAGATGCCTTACGATGTTTCTAATATGCAAAGCATGGAGACTGAAAATTCTTCCTTAACCACTCACCCCACCTCCAGTTCGCCATCTGCACCAAGAATCAGTTCCTCCCATTGACAGCACTTCTCCTATTTTTCATTTCCACAACTTGGAATTACTTTGTAGAGGAGATTAACAGACCTGCTCACAGAGTCGAATGCTGCATCTCCTTGCAGTATACATCCAAACCTTACAGTCGAGTTCAAAGATTCTCTGTGATTTTGAAAAGAGTACTTGTTGTGGAGTAATGAGGGCTAGGCTTGGAATTCCTCTCTGCTCCTTATAAATTGCATGACTGTGGACAAACAACTGACACAGCATTTTTTTTATTATTAACATATAAAGTATTCTTTGTTTCAAGGGTACAGGTCTGTGAATCATCAGTCTTACACAATTCACAGCACTCACCATAGCACATAGCCTCCTCAAGGTCCAGCCACCCCATCCCTCCCAGCTCCCAGCAACCCTCAGTTTGTTTCCTGAGATTAAGAGTCTCTTATGGTTCTGACACAGCATTTTAAACCTAAATCTTCATTCGTGGAATCCAGATGACCACATCTGCTAACCTACCAGATGGAATTGCTGTATGTATTTTAAAAAATGGCTCCACGGAAGCACCCAGAGTATGTGAACCTCACTGAATGCAGCTGAACGTTAATATTTAGATGGACCTTTGGGAGAATTCATCTATAGACAAATTTTGGCTTTTATATTGTTTAAAGGCCAATGTGAAAAGTGCAAGAGATAGTTATTTACTGATTTCTCAAGAAAACTACAAAAGTTATTAATCATGACAATGATCCAAAATATTAAAAATATTTACAGAATTTACAGAATTTACAAAAATATTTACAGAATTGTCTACAGGAATTAACCAGTTAACATGACTCCGTGTTAAGAGAGGATGAAACCATTGCCAAAGATTAAAATAATAACTACAGGAAAAATATGACTTTAAACCTGGATTGAAACCATGAAACTGAGTTAGTAGTCCATCGTTGACCATCAAATTCTGGCTATCAGTGTAGCCCTAAGAAAACCACGACCTGAGATTTTAGAAATGAGCTAGTATCTGTTCCTCCAATCTGGCAATAATAGCCTCTGGTAACAATCATGGCAGATAGGTAATAGCAGCCAACACACACTGATGGCTCAGGACACAGAACTGTGTTTCCACGTATTGTCTCATTTGATTTCTGCAGCGACTCTACCAAGTTGGACTCTGCTATTGCATTTTAAAGATAAGGTAACTGAGGAGCACCTTGGTGGCTCAGGCGGTTAAGCTTCTGCCTTCTGCTCAAATCATTATCCCTGGGTCCTGGGATCCAGCCCTGATTTGGGCTCCCTGCTTCTCCCTCCCCCTCTGCTGCTCCGTCTGCTGGTGCTCTCTTGCTCTCTATCTCAAATAAGTAAATAAAAGCTTTAAAAGAAGATAAAAATAAATGGAAAGAAAGGAAGAAAGAAAGAGAGGGAGAAGGTAAAGAGAGAGAGAGAAGGGAAGGGAAAGGAAAGAAAAGGAGGAGAGAGGAGGGGAAAGTGGGGAGGTGAGGGGAGGGGAGGAGATGCAAGGCCAGGCAACGGAAGGCAAGGAAGGGAGGAAGAAAGGAAACTGAGGTTTGGAGGTTTAGAGACGTGGTTTGGAGACGTGGAATAACTTGTCCAAACCTCAGGTACTAAACTTTGGAGTTAGAATAGTTTTGGAAGTTACCACTAAGAAAAGAGCAAACTACTGGGTATTTACTCTAAAGATACAAAAGTAGTGATCCAAAGGGGCACGTGCACCCAAATGTTTAGAGCAGCAATGTCCACAATAGCCAAACTATGGAAAGAACCTAGATGTCCATCAACAGATAAATGGATAAAGAAGATCCAAGAAATGGATATATATATATATATATATATATATATATATATACATACATACATATTTATATGATGGAATACTATGCAGCCAGCAAAAGAAATGAAATCTTGCCATTTACAATGATGTGGATGGAACTAGAGGGTATTATGCTGAGTGAAATAAGTCAATCAGAGAAAGACAATTATTATATGATCTCCCTGATATGAAGAATTTGAGAGGCAAAGTGGGGGTCTTGGGGGGTAGGAATGGAAAAAATGAAACAAGACTGAATCAGGAGGGAGACAACCCATAAGAGACTCTTAATCTCACAAAACAAACTGAGGGTTGCCGGGGAAGGGGGGTATGGAGAGGGTGGTGGGGTTATGGACATTGGGGAGGGTATGTGCTATGGTGAGTGCTGTGAAGTGTGTAAACCTGGCAATTCACAGACCTGTACCCCTGGGGCTAATAATATATGTTAATAAAAAAAATTTTTTTAATTAAAAATAATAATAAAAAGAAAAGAGCAAACAATACCTGGATGACGGATTGACTGGATTTGGCACTTATGGATTAAGCCTGTGAACAGATCCTGCTTCATTTTTCTTACCAGTCTGAGAAGCCATTTACCGAAGCTACTCAGTCACTCAACATTCAAACATTAATTACAAAAGTAGCAAATGCCCAATCAAATAAAACTGCTGGTGTCCTGCTTCTGAGACACATATGGACAAGCAGTATGTATCAGGAAATTCTTACTCCAGTCAAACAAGAGATCAGGCATCAAACTCTCACAGCAAGACTTGACTTAAGGAGCAGAACTTGGTCAACTCCACCTACCTGACATCATGGACACCAAGAAAGCTGTCTTTTCTGCTCTCTATACTCCCACTGAGATCTTAATTTATTATTATAATCACATAATTAAATGACTAATGATTGTTTTTTCATTCCATCTTGAGGTGCTATTGGAACACTACATAAAAAACTAATCATGTATTGTCTGGTGACTAACATAACATAATAAATAAATAAATAAAATCATAATTACATCATTTAGAACTACTGCTTTTTTATTCTTTCTCCTAGTGAAGTATTTTACCCAGTTTTCAGATTTGCTGTCAATTATTTCATTTTAGATACCTTTCATTGCACATACTTCATATTTTAATGATATCTTTGGGTTAAAAGTCAATCCAGAAAACCACAATCCAAATTCAACAAGCTTTATACATTTAGCCAATAATTTTATTTTCACACAACAAGCATTGTCTAGAATTTTCAAGTCAGTATATTCCATTTACTGCCCAAAGACACGTAAAATGTAACTGAATGTTTTCCTTGGTAGATGATTCAGGATTTTACAGGATTCTAAGATAGCTGCTATTAAAAAAAAAAAAAGAGAGAGAGAGAGATTATTTTTTAATATTTTATTTATTTTTATTTTTCTGTTTCATTATTGGAGAACCAAAGTGATGAAATGATCTCACCAAGGTCACAGAGCTAATTAAAGTTTACGAGGGCAGGATGTAGGTCTGATATGAATTTCTCAACAGGCTACCTAATGACAGTCTACATGAGAACTGGCAGCAACAGGATCACCAGAGACCTTGTTAGGAATGCAGACTCTCAGGCCCCACCCAGATGGCACTGAATCAAAATCTACATTTTACAATATTCTTGGGTGATGGGCTCCATGTTCAAATTTGAGCAGCACTGCTCTGGAGAACGCTGCTAATTTTCTTCATTATCTACCTACAAAATATTATGGCCCTTAACAGATGGATTAGTCTACAGCTTAAAAGAAAACTGAGGTCTGAAAATTCTTTTAAACTTATACTGAGCAATTTTAAATACATCTTTTTACTATTAGGTATTTTTCTTTAGAAATAACTCATGACTACATTTGTAACTACAAATGTGAATTCTTTTTTGTATGAGCATGTATTTAACACATATATACTAAAAGGAGTATATATCTCAGCTTTTTACTAGACTGCATTTTTTTTCCATCTGTAGAAATGCTACAGAGGGCAAAATGTCTGCATTACCCATCAAACCTCAACTTTTACAGCCTGTCACCTATCAGAAGCACACTATCGCCACCTGCTGGCACCTCCATAGAAAAGCTAGCAAGGTGGTGGTTCCTTCTACCAAGATCGTTTCATTATACAGAATTTTACTGTTTGGCATTCACATGTTCCCCCAATTTCTGATTACTCTCCATCTCTATCACCACTTTACGTGACACTTTTATCTATGATGCTTTTACACAGTAGCTAAACGTTAGGCCACTACAATCCAACAAAAAATGTTTTTAAAACCAGCTTCAGTATATGAAAAGCAATTTACCTTACTCTCCTCCTTGCATAGATGTATAATTACCAGGAACAGTGTCCCAATTTATGTTTAAAAAAGTAAAATCAATTTACCAGGTGCAGCCTAGTGACCAGTGCAGAATGCCTCATACCTGTGCTCAATGAACGGGTATCTGAGATACAGATCCGTAAAAAAAAAAAAGAAAGAAAGAAAAGAAAAGTCTCTCCTCTTCATTATTCCTTCTCCGTGTATGTTTTCATGAAAAGAATGTTGTCTCTCCTTTATTCTTAATCTAAAAAAGTTAATATTGCCATACACAAATATCTTTTTATCTTGTAAAGGCAAATTTTCTTTAACCCTTATTTTTATTTCTCTCCTCAGCTCTGATTAATTCAGACCCAGAAAAATCTCTCCTCTCTCCCTCATATTACTAAAAAAACTGGCCTCAAAAAAGACAACTCTTCAGATAGTTCTAGAAGCATTTTAAAGCTGGCTCCATAGGATTAATTAAAATTAATATAAACAATAGAAATAAACCTTGAGAATCTCAAAATTTCCTCCAGAATTCCTCAGAACTTCCAGTAGTTAGCAAAGGTGATTTTGATCACTGGTGTTTTTGATGTTATTGTTAATGATGATTGATTGTGGCATCTTTAAGAGAGATCCCTCTAGGGGAATATAATTGTTTACCCCAAATATTGCATTACTGAGTGTTACGTGATATCCTCCTTAAAAGAAATACAGAATATCCTTTATGTCAGAGTTAAATTGAAAAAAAAAATCCCTGCATTTCATTTTTAAACATCTTAAGCCTCTATGGAGAGAAAAATGTTACTTCAACATTAGTAAAATTTTAGGAGACAAATTAAAAGGAGAAGAAAGTTAATTCCCTGAAGAAGTACGTGTCCTCAAATCTTAAAGTACAAATTCAATGTGTTAAGAAATGATGAGACATAAAATACTCAAAAGAAATGAGAGCAAAGGGAAGTTGAATTTTAAGAGCAGCTCAAATAAGAATTTGCATGAAATCACGTCAACTTTACTCTTCCTATTGGGTGTGGCTACAATAACAATTTTTAAAAGATTTGCATGCTGGGTTTATTTGTTTTGAGAAAACTATTTTAGATTGTATGCAATGAAGAAGGAGGAGGAGGAGAAGAAAAGAAAGAGAGAAAGAAAGAAAGAAAGAAAGAAAAAAAATCACACCAGTTAGAATTAAACAAACAAGGAATACTTTACTCAAGTCTACCACAGTAGAAGAGAGACAGGGAGCAAAAGACAGGAGGGTTTTGAAGTGCTGAAGTGAGCTAGTGAAAATGTACTTGAAACTGAAAAGAGAGGTTGGTCAATGAGATTTCGACATCTGTGCTTGCTAATTGGTGCTTATCTAAATTAGGCTCCTTTCCTCCCACAGAAACTGAAAGATAGGGGTGCTACCTCTCTTGATGATTCCATTTCAAAGGGATGGCTCTCAAGTCCTTTTGGGGTTTTTTTGTTTTGTTTTGTTTTGATTTTTTAGTAGGCTCCATACCCAGTGTAGAGCTCAATGATGGGCCTGAACTCATGACCCTGAGATCAAGATGCTGAGATCGAGGGGCACTCTTAACTGAGCCCCGCAGGCACCTGGACAAAGACCTTCGTGGGCTGTAAAAATGGCGAGAGGCTGAGAATTTATTCTCAAAGGGCTGAAGAAAGAAATTACAAGTTTTCTAAAGTAAATGCTCTAGGAAAACGGAGGTCAAGGCCTAGCACGAGGAAGAGATTTGTCAGTGGTTTAATCAAACTAACGGGGTTACAAGCTGTCTGGGTCAGCATCTAATTATTGTTATCACAAGTGTGTTAATGAGCTTTAAAATGTAGCATTGTTTTCTGTATTCACAAGATGTGAGTATGCAGTAAATAACCTAGATTTTCCTTACTGATTCAAACACTGACTATGCAAGTAATTTACAAAGAGAAATTCTTAACCTATAGCATCATGATTAAAATAAGTGAATAGTGTCACAGAGGAGGGCTCTGAAGGAGCCACTTATTTGAATATGTTAGTTATTGCAAGCTGGCTTAAAAAGTCCCTTCACATAGTGTTATAGGTGACTCTATCCTTTGTCACTGGGTGACTCTTTTTTCTTTTTTTTTTTCCCTAAAATTACAGAAAATCCATTTTCTTTCTCTATTAAAAAATCCACTCTGAAATTACATTAGCTATTACCATAAATTCATTGCTCTAAAACCACTGCCATAAAATCATTGCAAATAGTCATGACACTTCAATGTCATACGACAATAATTGTTTATTTCTCATGCTTTTGCAGGTTCCAATGATCTATGCTGGGCTTGGCTAAAGTGACACAAAATTTTTCCACAGCCTTTTTCTGGGATTAGCAAACAAGCCCCGGTTTATCCTTCTCAGGAGGATGGAAGGAACACCAGAGCAGGCAGAAATATTCACAGTCCCTTGAGGACTAGGCACACCATTACTTCTGCCTAACGTTGGCCAAAGAAAGTCACATCAATGAACCAGTGTCTACGTGGAAAAGAACTGCGGAATTACACAGCGAAGGGCACCGATATAGGGAAGGGGGAAGAACTAGGGAAATGAACACGATCTACCACAGACATATTCATTAAATATTCATCGAAAACTTGCCATGTTCCTAGAATAATGTGGAAGAGGACTCCCCTTTTCTCTCAAAGGGTGTGCGGTCTAAGAGAAGTCTGAGCAAGTCCAAAAGCTAAAGCAAATATTTACGATGGGGGGAAGAGACTTGAATTGAGTGGAAATGGAGGAAAAGCAACCCAGGAAAAAGAAACTCTGATAAACAGGAGAATGCCAGTTTGAGCAAATACAGTGTGTATTCAGAAAGGTTTGATTTGAATGACATAAAGAGTACATGAAAAGGAGTCATTAGAAATGTTGTTGAGAGAAAACATCGACTCAGTGTCCTTTACTACATCATCACCCTCCTCCCACCCCTCAAATATTAACAGCCCCAGGACTTACCACACTTTCTTCCACCCTCCTCTCTACTCCTCTTGGTTGGCCTAATGTCAGCATCAGCATCCAAATTTAAGCAAATGACTCACAAAGTTGAACCTCCAGTTATAGCCATTCTTATATTCAGAGCCTCTATTTTCAACTGGTTTCTAAATATCTTTAACTGAATGTTCTAGAAATAATTAAAAGATGACGTTTATAATGGAATCTTCCCCACTCCCACATGTCTCGTCTTTTGTACTCCTTATCTCAGTAATCACCACTGAGGCCAGCAGTCCAGTTCCAGGGACCCGAATGGGTCCTACAGGACCAGCCAAGAGGGTCCTTGGTTTCCCATAGGAAGGAAAGCAAACACAAGCCAGCAGGAAATGAGAGCAGTGTTTATTGGAATTTAGGGAGGTATATAGACAGAACATCTGAGAGACTCGGAAAGGAAAAGAGCATGAGTCTTGTCTTTGTTAGGGATCTGGGGGTTTTTACTGAAGATGGTGGTCTAGTATGTGTGTCCTCTCAGGCATCCAGGAACTGGTTAGAACCTCCTTCTTTCTATTCCTACATCATTACCTTAGACCACCAGCATGTCTTACCTGTGATATTACAATATTCTCCATACTTACCTCCCATCTCTGAATCTTCCCAATGCTAGCATGACCCCATCAAATTGGATTGATTATATGATTCCTCTGTTCAAAAATTTAAAAATTAAGATATTCTCTTATTTTCAGGAGTCTCTTATTTGGTCATTTATTCATTCTGCAACTATACTCCCAGTCTCAGGCATCAGGATCTGTTCCAGGCAATAGAGACAAAGCAGTGAACAATATAGACAAATGTCCCTGCTCTCATGGAGCTGACATGATAGTAGGACAAATACAGTAAGACACAGAGAAAAAAACACATAGCATGACATATTTTAAGAGAATGACAATCACCATAAAGACTGCAATGAAGGGCAGTGGATAATGGACAAAGAGTAACCAGGTGTGAAGTGCCTATGTTAGGGTCAAATTAGGAAAATGATACTGTGGAGAAAAGATGGTGACTGAGATCTAGCCTGGAAACAGTCAAGATGTGATTAAAGATAGATTGAGATCCAAGGTACATCTTGAAGTGTTGAGGTGAAACTGACAGGTCTGATTAGGGGTTGGGTGTGAGTGAGGAAGAAAAGAAGAATCAACAACAGTTCTGTGTGTTTGGACAGAATGATTGGGTAAATGGTGGTGCTATTGACCACAACTGGGAAAGCCAAGGAAAGAGCGGTTGAGAATGGAAGAGCAAAATTTCTTGTTCTGCCATTTTAGTTTGAGATGCCAAAAATAACTGCTCCATAGTACAGAAATTAAATTAATTGATAAATTAACTATGAAAATTCAATATAGTTTAAATAAATTAAATGGTAGATAAATTTTAATGGGAGCTTTAAAAATATATGAAAGTGCTTGCCTCTTTTGAATTTCCATGAGGATAACCTTCTGGCTGGTCATCAAAAGCTTTCCTTCTAAAATGAAAGAAGATGGGATAGGGAGGGAGACAAACCATGAGAGACTCTTAACCTCACAAAACAAACTGAGGGTTGCTGTGGGGAGAGAAGGTATGGAGAGGGCAAGTGGGTTATGGACATTGGGGAGGATATGTGATACGGTGAGTGCTGGGAAATGTGTAAGCCTTATGATTCACAGACCTGTACTCCTGGGGCAAATAATACATTATATGTTAATAAAAATAAATTAAAAAAAAAAAAGCTTTCCTTCTGTATAATGAGATAGGATGGTAGAATGGATAAGAGCTGGATGAGGATCACTGGGTTGGTCTGTTATTTTTTTTTAAGATTTTATTTATTTATTTGACAGACAAAGATCACAAGTAGGCAGAGAGGCAGGCAGAGAGAGACAGGAGGAAGCAGGCACCCATCAGGCCAGTTTTTATGAAAAGATATTATGAAAGTCAGATATCTGGATACTTAAAACCATGTCTGCATAACTCCTGGAAGATTGCACATGTCTTAGTTTGAAGATATATTAGACACACCACCACAACATGTGGTTCTGGCATTTGGGCCCACCCACGTTTAAAGACCTTAGTGAGGCAAACTTTGTCCTCTTTTTTTTTATCTTATTTCTTTTCAGTGTTTCAAAATTCATTGTTTATGCACCACACCCAGTGCTCCATGCAACATGTGCCCTCCATAATACCCACCACCAGGCTCACCCAACCACCCCCACCCCTGCAAAACTGGCAGTTTGTTTCTCAGAGTCCACAGTCTATCATGGTTTTTCTCCCCTTCCAATTTTCTCCAACTCACTTCTCCTCTCCATCTCCCAATGTCTTCTATGTTATTCCTTATGCTCCACAAATAAGTGAAACCATATGATAATTGACTACCTCTGCTTGACTTATTTCGCTCAGCATAATCTCTTTCAGTCCCATCTATGTTGATACAAAACTGGGGCATTCTTCCTTTATGATGGAGGCATAATACTCCATTGTATATATGGACAATATCTTTACCCACTCATCCGTTGAAGGGCATCTTGGTTCTTTCCACAGTGTGGTGACTGTGGCCATTGCTGCTATGAACATTAGAGTACAGATGGCCCTTCTTTTCACTACTTCTTTTCAGTATCTTTGGGTTACTTGCACCAGTGGTGCAATTGCAGGGTCAAAGGGAAGCTCTATTTTTTAATTTCTTAAGTAATATCCACACTGTTTTTCAAAGTGGCTGCACCAATTTGCATTCCTGCCAACAGTATAAGAGGGTTCCCCTTTGTCCACACCCTCTCCAACACTTGTTGTTTACTGTCTTGTTAATTTTGGCCATTCTAACTGGTGTAAGGTGATATCTCAGTGTGGTTTTGATTTGAATCTCCATGACGGCTAATGATGATGAACATTTTTTCATGTGTCTGTTGGCCATTTGTATATCTTCTTTGGAGAAGTGTCTATTCATGTCTTCTGCCCATTTCTTTGACATGATTATCTGTTTTGCGTGTGTTTAGTTTGAGGAGTTCTTTATAGATCTTGGATATTAGCCCTTTGTCTTTACTGTCATTTGTGACTATCTTCTCGCACTCCATGGATTGCCTTTTTGTTTTGTTGACTGTTTCCTTTTATGAGCAAAAGCTTTTGATCTTGAGGAAGTCCTGAAAGTTCATTTTGGCTTTTGTTTCCTTTGTCTTTGGAGACATTCTTGAATGTTCTAAGCAAGGATACACCTGGTCCATGAGCCATCTAAACTCTTAGATGTTTCCCACCAAGCACTACAGGCTAGGTTAGCCACTGGACTGCACTCACTTACCTACCTGCCTCTTGTCACTACTTCCATAATTCACTGTTATGCTGTATTGGAATGTGATACTGAGTCCTGGTTAAGGTTTTTCTAATGGCCTATACACTTCTCCTCTTACTTTGCCTAGGAAAACAGGGCTCTAGCTCCAGCTTCCTTGGTATCCCCATATATATCTGGATGTTTAAAACAGAGTCCATTCAAGATATAGTCTGAACTGTGTAATAAAGTGTTGGGGGAAAAAAAAAAAAAGACACTGGGTTCTGATTAATTCTATCACCCTTCTTTCACAATATATTGGATAGAAAAAGTGAACATAGTGTTTCCATCTTCCTTTGCATGACCTTCTCCCTTCTAGTTTTGGACAGCAAGACTCATAGGCTAGTTTTTATAGAACTAAACAGAGCCTGGGACACAGGAGATACTTAAAGCATAGTTGTTGAATGATTGCTTACATCAGTGAAAAGAAGATCATATATATGCAGAAGTAATTGGTAGAATTTAATTCTTCATGCTTGGTTGTAGGTAGCTATTATAGTTCTCAAGACTATTTTTTCAATTCCCAAACCCTACACTCCTAGTAACAATGTGAAGAGCATTTCATCAATAACAGGCCAAACCAGAGGTGCCTGGGTGGCTCAGTGGGTTAAAGCCTCTGCCTTCAGCTCAGGTCATGATCCCAGAGTCCTGGGATCAAGCCCCACATCGGACTCTTGGCTCAGCAGGGAGCCTGTTTCCTCCTCTCTCTCTGCCTGCCTCTCTGCCTACTTGTGATCTCTCTCTGTCAAGTAAATAAATAAAATCTTTTTTTTAAAAAAATGCTTTAAAAAAACTGGCCTGACTAGGAAAATGCCTGCAATGAAAATACCCATTTTTCAATTTTTCTAGAAAGGAACAACCCTCACTGAAACTAAATTTTGTTAAGGTATGTTGCAGGGTAAAATGTCAAATATATAGTTCAAAATATTCATTTTAGGGATCCTTTCTTAGGATTATTCAAAGTGCCATAAACACATAGGGCTTCTATATTTTCCTTGTATATACACAGTTCTGTTAAAGTGGAACCCTGATGCAAATCCTATTATTAAAATATACTCACACTATTCCTGTACCCCAAGACTTTTAATGC
Source organism: Mustela erminea (assembly GCF_009829155.1). Taxonomy (NCBI): domain Eukaryota; kingdom Metazoa; phylum Chordata; class Mammalia; order Carnivora; family Mustelidae; genus Mustela; species Mustela erminea. Next base: position 133,429,019 of record NC_045615.1, on the reverse strand, counting down.
TAGAATGTAAATTTCATGTGCTCAATTTTATTCAGGCTACATCTAGATCATCTACCATAAAGACTAGAACAAAAATACAGTTCAACAAATATGTTTTGAATAAATATGTCTCTTCCCTTTTATTTCAATCTTATCCAACCCCAAATCTAATCCATGCATGAACTACTCCACAAAGACCAGTGCGCTTGAGGGGCAACGATTGGAACTTCTGCCTTAGGGGTATAGAATGAGAATTAAGAGCACAGACTTTGGGGCCAGACCATCTGGGTTCAGATCCTAGTTCTACCACCTATCTGAAACAATAAATTATATGTGCTATTTATGACTATGTTTGTTTAAAAAAAAAAAAAAAAGACCCTAACTCGTTTTGGGTTTGTTTTGAAGCTTCAATTAGAATCTGTACATGAAACACTAAAACACCACCTAGTATATCTTAAGTATTGTGTATGCATTAACAGTTCTCAACCAGTAGTGTGATTATCTCTAGCACTAACTTGGCATGAACCAATAGAACTTTTTAAGTGATCTTGCCTTGTTTCTCTAGTATCTTGTGAAGATCATACTTTTCTAAATTAAAAGTTGTCATCTTATTCAGTACTGGGCATTTTTAGTACTGCATGAAATACTATTGTAATTCATTAAATAGTTTCTAATGTATACAATAGGTTTTTAATAAGTTAACTACCTCATTAAATACAGGATTAAATTGGATAATCTTTTTATATAAAAATTCTAATGCAGCACATTTGTTTATCTATAATTTAAAAATCAGCAATCTATAGCTGTTCAACTGGCACTAATTTTTTAATTCATCTCATTGTTGCAGTATTGTTCCACAAATCCTGTTTAAAATTATTTACTACTAACCCTACTTCATAATAGTCACAGATTTCTGCATCCATCCAACTGCCTTCTGCATCCTGACAAAGAAGGTTGACTTGTAACCACTCAACACTAAAAACATGCTAAAATATGCAACCAGAGTAACGTAATTATTAATGGCTTCCCTCTTCACTTGAAAAAATTTAGGGAGACTTTCTTCCATGAGTCATGGTCCTATGATTTATGAATGTCTCTGTTTACTTGCCAGTACGCCATTTCCAGGAAAAATTGATGAGGCATCAATAATTAAGAAATTTTAAATTATTGACAATTGCTTCAAGAAGTACTAATTCTATGGTTGTCTGAGGTTTGGAAGAAAGTGAAAGTAAATGGATTTGTAGTCATGGTTCTTGTACAAAATGAAGTAAAAAAGCACTAAGATACATTGAGATGAAATAGAAACCAAGAGTAAGACTATGGAAAAACAGGTTTGGGAGAGTCCAGCAAATGGCTGTCATCGGCTTTGCTAAGAAGTGGCCTTGATGGTACGGCTTTGCTAAGAAGTGGCCTTGATGGTACAAACTTTGATTCAAGAATGAAGAAACTTAGGGGCTCCTGGGTGGCTCAGTCAGTTGAGTATCTGACTCTTGGTTTCAGGTCAAGTCATAATCTCAGGATTGTAAGATTGAGCCCCACTAAGTTTCCATGTTCCTCAGGGAGTTTTGCTTGGGATTCTCTCCCTCTGCCCCTTCCCCTGCTCATGTGTACTCTCTCTTTGTCTCTCTCTCAAATAAATAAATAAGTGTTTTTAAAAAATGAAGAGACTTAAATTGGCAAATATCTTATTTTTAAAACACAAAATATTGATTATGTTTTATATTAATAGTAATATGTACTAGTATAAATAATCTATCATGCATAAATAAGATACATAACATACTACGTGTATAAGAATCTGTTATCTGGAATGTGTAGGTATGGCCATTGGTGGTGTGTAGGTAAATGTTCAACAACCATCTTTCCAGCAGAGGAGAAGTATGTTTTGTATGTGTGCATGTGTGTGTATTAGTCTGTGTACAAATATACATACATATTTGTTATTATAAATTTTACTTAAATTAAGGATATGTAGCACACAATTTACAAATGATAATAAAATATACATTACTGTTTATTATACATTCTGCATGACCAATAGACTATTGTTGATTTTTTTTATTGATCTTTGCCAAACTCTTATATCTGTAGCCAATTTATGGTTGTAAATGATGACCAAGTACAGTTCTAACATGAATGTAGGTTGATATACTTGGCTGTGTATAAGTAAGATAAAAGAAAGCAATGAAAATGAATATTGGAATTACTTATCTGTAAGTAATATAAGTGACACCTTTCCTGAATCAGATGATAGTTTTGAATATTGAAAGGATGCTTCCTCAAAATTTTTTATATGTCATTCATAATAAAACACATCACAGAATGCCAAATTTTAAGTTTCATCTACATTATTGACGTTTTCTTCTTCACTTTCTGAAGGCAAGACAATCAACAAAACAGTAGACCAAATCTTCAACTGTAGAGTTTCCCAACTTGGGGGTTGTAAATTGTCCCACACCATAGATGCTTTCAGGTTATAAGCACAGTGGCACACCATTACATAGTATTTCCACCACACAGATACAATGGATATAATCTTACTTAAGATCATAGATGAGGCAAATATGTAGTAGTAAAATTAGCAGGTGATGACCGTTGAGTACAATTTATTTAATGTAACTGAGTTTGTAAGTGTTCGATATAACTGTCATAGTAAACATAACAAAGTTTTTAATATAATTTATTTTTGTGATTTTGTATGTAACTTATTTATTAACGATGGCTGTGTTTACTAGCTTGCAAAGTTTCCTCCTCTCTCACAAGCTGGTACAAGCCCACTCCAGCACGCCACTTGGTAAGCCTCAAAAAGCAATGGCTTTTGACATAGGAAGAATTTAGCTGTATATTAACTCTCAAGAGATCCTACCTTTGTAGAGGGGCTCAGCAGAAGGCTTATACAAGATTGGTGAGCTGACGTGCCAGGAAAAAGCTGATTCAGGAAAAAGCTGATTGCTCAGTGTGGCCGATCCACTCCTGGTAATTTTCTGTACTCTCGGTCAAATAAATCAATAACTTGTAGAAACTGCATATAAGTGCAATCACTCTCCACCAATTCGTCATCCATAAAATGCTGCAGGGTGAACAAAATAAGAGTAAAAATGCGTAAACTCTAACATGAAGAGTTAAAGTCACATACATTTATGGATATCCTGATACTAACCTCACTAAAACTGTGATGGAGTTAAACGGTGAACACTGGTCCAAAACACAGGAATGTTGCTAATTTGACTCAGTGTATGAAACATACTGGGTCCTAAAAGAGTAGTTCCTTTATAAATGACCAAAATGTGTTAAGTACTAACTCTGTGTATGTTCTTGTGCCAACTCTGTAAGAAACATGAAGTGTTATAAGCTAAAGACAAAAGATCTAACTTTACAGGTCCATTCATCTCGTGTGAGTTAGATAGGCTTCAGGGACCCAAGATGCCTAAAGTACAAAGTAAACTGAATGATATCACAATCTAGCTCTTTCTACAACTCTAACATAACATATAATGAAAAAATAAATATGGCTCTTACCCAAAATGTTTAAATGTTGAAGAGGGAAAAAATGCAACATGTAACCATTACAAAAACTTCAGTGTACAATTAAGTATAGCTAAATCAGAACAACATTCTAAGTTTTAAATGATACATCCCATGTTCTATAAGCCTGTGAAATTTCTCTACGCAAACCACTTCAGTATTAATAGTATCCTGGTCATTTCCACCTGTGAATGATTCAAACTTTGGTCATTGAATTTTGGCCATGCCTATTTCAAAAAATAGAGCTTTCAGATGATAGAGACCAAGTGTGTGGATGTATAATGGTATATTTCTATAAGCACATGTGTTTTATTTGTTTTGATATGTTGCATTGTTGCTTCCGAAAGAAAATCTACTTACTGTCATATAAACAAGAAAACATTAACCTTGAAAGTAGGCACGGTGTGTGTTAGTCTGCTAGAGTGGCCATAACAAAATACCACAAACCAGATGGTGGAAACAACAGAAATTTATTTTCTCAAAATCCTGGATCCTAAAAATCCATGATCAAGATGCCAGCAAATACAGTTTCTGGTGAGAGCTCTCTTCTTGTGTCCTCACACAGCATCTTCTCTGTGCTTGGAAGGATTAGACAGAAAGAGAGATTTCTGGCATCTCTTCCTCTTATAAGGATACCAGTTCTATTGGATTAGGGTCACATCCCTATAACCTCATTTAAACTTAATCCTCAAATAGGGTCACACTGGAGGATAAAGCTTCAGTGAATTCATGGGGAAATAATTCAGTCTATAACACAATGAATTTTAAGAATGAGTAAAAACAACAGCAAACAATTACACAACATTTACAACATGCCAAATACTATTCTAAGATCTTAATTTTTACCAATATAAGCAATCCTCCTGGCAACTCTTTGTATAGTATCTTTGGGCTAGATACTATTATTATCACTATTTTACAGATGAGATAACTTAGTAACAAAAAGGTTACCTTGCCCAAGTTTCTTCCGCTCATAATGTAGAGTCCTGCTAATAGAGCCAGGATTCAAATTTAAACAGGCTCCAGAGTCTAAACTGAATAAAATCTGCTAAAACCATCAGTCATGTTAAGGATGGAACATTGAATTCCCAACTTCTTTCTCAGCTTTATGAAGAAGACTATCAATGCAAACTATTATTTCATACTGAGGCTCATTGGCTTTCATGCAGAGGCATTTTCATTCATCTGTTTGAATTTCAAGAAGAACATTAAGTCTTCCTGGAGAAAACCATCCGGTGTACAGTGCTTTGTGTAACCAATACTGGCTTTGCTAATGGGCATGTAGTGCTGATGTATTTGCCCATTTGAACAACTTACAGTTATTCTCACAAGAGAGGCTTACATCAGCATTCTGTATGTAAAAACAAGTAAATGAAGGAACTGAGAAACTGAGCTATGGAGGACATCATTTTATTGAGCTGACTCGGACCTTTTGTGTCGAAAAGGCTTGTTAACGAACTCATCTGAATAATTCACTAAATGTGTTATGAACATTATGTAGAGACATTTCAAAGACAGTATAAATAGTCTGTATTAATATTTTCCAAACCAGATCACAATAATTCATGAATAAGGAGAAATTTGCCATGACTCTCATTTATTTTCCGAAGCTTGACCTATTCAGAAATTAAGCAGGTAAAAGGGTACATCAGATGACTTCATCAAACAAAAATCTATTTTGAAGTAACTCGCATCATTTTCTTTGGAAAAATAACTCTCAGTGTTAAATCTTAACAGAGAGAGCAGTTAAATATCTTTAGTTCTTTCCAATGACTTGTATCATTGTGTAGGGATTCTATTAAAACTAACACAAAAGTTATTTTTTCCTTTAAAAGCTTATCTTCATCTCAACCTAATCAAGCTGAATATGTCTTTATTATAAACTAAGCATAAAGAGCCCTAACTGAGAAATATTTTCAGGGGAAATTTTTGTGAAATTTATTAGAATCAGTATTACTTATATTTCAGTTATTTTAATTTTATTTATTTTTTTATATTTCAGTTATTTTAATTTTAAAACACTGTTTTTTTATTTTATAATTTAGCAACTATAGTCTACCCTTTATATTATTTTATATTTTTTCCCCTCAACAGTAATAGTTTCTTTTTAAAACAAATTTATTTACATAAAAAAAATAAATTGATTTTTAAAAATAGTATTTAATGATAATAAGAGTGCAAATTGCCTGGGTGTCTCAGTGAGTTAAGTGTCAACTCTTGATTTCAGCTCAGGTCATGATCTGAGCTGAGACTGGGCTCCATGCTGGATGTGGAGCCTACTTAGGATTCTCTCTTTCTCCCTCCATTTGTCCCTCCCTGAACTCTTTCTCCCTCTCTAAAAAACTAAATAATAGCAAGATTGCATGCATTCAACAGGAACCATGGCATTAGTTTGTGAATGAGAATTATGAAACAGCACTCTAGTATATGGTTTAAAAATCTATATCATCTTTATTACTCAACCACATCAAAAATTTTAAAAATGAAAACCACGTGCAATAAACCTGAAAAGTATACAGACAAGGTTAAAAGTCAAAAGAGCATACATGTTTATCACTTATTGCTACCAGCAGGAAATGAGACCCAAATTCATTGTCATATTGTTTAGATAATCTTAAGAAATTTCATTTACCTACTCTCCTTCTGATCACCTGTAAATTATTCCCGATATTGGTTCACATTGTATATTGACTTGTCTGTTTTATAACCATTTCCCTCTATTAGACTGTAAGATATTGGAAGGAAAATTTATCTGTTGCAGATATGGTGCGCCTAGAATTGTGCTATGCATATAGGGTGGTTCAGTAGATACTTACAAATAAACTAGCATTAAGTTATATTATTACTTCTACCCCACTTTAATTAACATATTTTAAATACCTCCATTAATTATATAAATAAAACAGTAAAATTTAAATAAATGTACACATTTTTAAATCAGAACAAAGAAAAATACAAATTAGACAAGAAAAAAATGAAAGGAAAATAATAAATATAACTAATATATATTTAATTTATTAAAAGATAGTTTTTATATTGCATATATAACAGAAGGATCTACACAGCAAAAATTGGACTAGAAGTTGAGTTCTAAGCTTCCTGATCACTAAAGGACAATAAAAGAAGTAATTCTACATATATGGCACATGGTTTTCATGTTCCATAAAAAAATATTCTGCTTTTAAGGGAAAGCAAAGCTATTCTCAAAAGTCATTTCTAAAAAAAAAAAAAAAAAATCATCTTAGAACCCTGAGAGGTGATAGACAATATCAGCAACAACCATCTAGAATGTGGGATTCTTTCCAAGATCCTCAGTTAAATCTAAGGCCATACATTTTAAATGTAACTTAGTGTGCTTTCAGTTTTAGATAAAGACTGAATAATTGAAAGATGTAACTCTAAATTACCGAATCTACTGTTCTCTTCTATGCAGCGATCAGGACCCCTATCAAATTAATAAGCTTAATTTGTTAGCATTTAGAATGTCATTCTTCCTGATGTTAGTTAGGTATAAGTATCAATAATTTGCCAAATCAGTGATTTGTCAAAACTGACCTATACCTTAAACATTTTTCTGCATTCTCTCTGTTTCAGTAGAAATGCATCTAAATCATCCAAAGACGTAAGCATTTCAAAAGGAAAAGAGCTGGGACTTCAGAAGACTACAACTTAATGTCATTCAACATCATGATATAATCTGTCAGAAGAACACCCTTGCCCACCTTGATCCTCACAAGGGTATTGAAATGTACGCATTAGTAAGTAAAAGCAAATTTTTAGTGGCACCTGGTGGCTCAGTGGGTTTAGCCTCTGCCTTCGACTCAGGTCATGATCCTGGGGTCTTGGGATCGAGCCCCACATCGGGCTCTCTGCCTAGCAGGGAGCCTGCTTCCCCTTTCTCTCTGCCTGCTTGTGATCTCTCTCTCTCTCTCTCTGTCAAATAAATAAATAAAATCTTAAAAAAAAAAAAGCAAATTTTTAGCTCATGCAGGTTAACTCACATTATTCCAGTCCATATTTTAAAGATGGAAAAAAACAACAAAAGTTACAATCATATTATTCTTAACAAATATCTCAACACTTGGATAGAATAGCCAATAAATAGAATAGACAAACTTAAAAAAAAATGACTGTTTCCTAATTTAAAGTATTTGCCTGGAAAATTCAGACCTGGAAATATTAAAGGAGGAAACAGACATGAGGATCAGCAGGCTGTTTCACCAACTGGCTGGTATAGACTGAATGAATGCTCACACCCTCTTCAAAATCCTTAGGTTGAAACCTAATTCCCAGTGTGAGGGTATTTGGAGGTGAGGCCTTTGGGAGGTGATTCAGCCCTCATGAATGAGATTAGTGCTCTTCTGAAAGAGACCCCAGAGAGTTCCCTCTCCACTTCCCACCGTGAGGACACAGGTAGAAGATAGTCATCTCTGAGTCAGAAAGAAGATTCTTATAGATACTAAATCTGCCAGTCTCTTGATCTTGGACTTCCCAGCCTCTAGAACTATGAGAAATAAATCTGCTATTCGTAAACTACCCAATCTATGCTATTTAGCCCAAACGGACTACAACACTGACTGACCACAAATCTGAGAAGAAAGAAAGGTACTCCCTCTGGAAAAGAGAGCACATGATTCAGGGCTCATTCAGCAGGGAATCCTACATTTAGACCCCATTAAAGGACACAGCTGGTGGGAAGAGGAGCCCACTTTTTAAAAGATTTTATTTATTTATTTGTCAGAAAGAAAAAGAGAGGACAAGCAGAGGGAACAGCAGGCAGAGGGAGAAGCAGGGAGCCCAGTGCAGGACTCGATCCCAGGACCCTAGGATCATGACCTGAACAAAAGGTAGATGCTTAATCGGCTTAGCTGCCCAGGTACCCTCATTCAGGAGTTTCAAAGGTCTTTGGTCACAACCTACTTCTACAAACACACCTTACACGTGAGCCAGTACACCAAATATGAATGTTTCCATTAGTTTGCTAAAGCTGCTATAATAAAATACAATACAGTGTGTAGAATAAACCTCAGAGATTTATTTTCTCATGGTTCTGAAGGCTGGAAGTCTAAGATATGTGTGTCAGCTGGTCTGGTTTCTCCAAGGCCTCTCTTTCCTTGGCTTGCCAGTAGCTACCATCTCATTGTGTCCTCAATAAGCCTTCTCCCATTCATACACATCCCTGGTATCTCTTCCTCTTCTTATAAAGATATCAGTCTTATTGTATTACAGCCCTACACTTAAGACCTAATTTAACCTCAATTATCTCCTTAAAGGCCCTTTATGCAAATACAATCACATTCTAAGACACTGGTAGTTGGGACATCAACACAGTAATTTGAGGGGTACACAATTCAGTTTCTAAGAATGTGTCTGTGTATATTACCTGACTAAAATTAAGTTTCACAAAACAGTTTCTAATCTCACTACATGCTAGGCGACTTCAGATTTTCTTTTCTGTTCTATTATTTTATATTCTTCAAACAAAAATAACCTTGCCTGCGATCCACTAAACTGATTTCATGACCCACAAATTATAGTTTGAAAACCATTGGCCAAGACTATCTGGCCATATGGTCCACCAAATTCCTGGAATAGGAGAAACTGTAGGGACATAATCTAGGTCATCTACATGGGGCAGTAACCACTCGAGAGCCTGTCAATTACAAAAAAAATATGCTAACACTATGCTAAATATTATGTCAAAGAAGACTAAGATATTGGTAAGAATAAAACGGAACTCCGAATTACCAGCTGACTCATGGAGAAGTAGGTAACTGCATTTGGGGAATTTTTAAGCCCCATCTTTGCCAACAAATAGAGATAACCAGTGTAACTTGGCAAACACTTAACTGAAGATATGAGACACTCGGTCGGTCTCAGGAAAAGATAATCTTCAGCATGAGTCCTAGATGTAGAGGAAGAAAGGGCTTATGGAAGAAAAATATGCTTTGGAGATATGTTTCACCATAATCTAGGTCATAATATTGTATTAAATTTTCTTTCAGAATGACTTGCCTTTCCAAATACTGGAAAATATTCTAGAGGCACAATAACTAAAATAATATACTGCTGTTGTGTGGAGAACGGCAGCATCAGGGATTTTTTGGGGGGAGGGGAGATGTGGAAATCCTTACAGCTGTGTGTAACAGTCCACATGGCCATTTAGATGCCCTCCTCTTTGTTTTGTCCAAGTACACAGAAATTATTCTCACCTTGGGCAGGTGCAGGAGGATTTCATTATCTGTACCAATTCCACAGGTATCTTTTTCAAGATTCCTATAAGAGATGTGCACCATCAAGAATCATCGCATTCAGAAAAGCCCAAAATATGACCTTGTCATCCAGTATTTGTAGTTCATTTATAATTTATCCTATTCCAAAGGAAATATGCCAATAAAAGGGTGTTTAAACCATAAGCAATATTGTCTAGTAACCTACTTGACTTCTTGTCTTTATCAGGTTTTCAGAGAAAGAACTAGAAAGTTCACAGAAGTTAACCAAAGAACTAAAAGTTAATTTGACTGAAGAGCAAATTCTCATATTGAAGGAAAGAAATGTTTTCTACTCTTTACTCACAGCCACTTTCTGTTCAACGTTTATACAGTTACCCAGGTCTGATAAGCAGAAGACTTTCCTAAGATGAGAAATTGTCAAAAGGCTTGTGTCTAAAATCGAGGGCAGCTCCTCTGTGAATCCATCCCATTTGGTTTGGGAATGGAAGCTATTTCCCTTTCTCTCTTGGAGGATTCTGCTACCTAGACAACTTTTTCTCCAGTCCCAGGTGTCCTTCTGCTACATTTCTCCTCCAGCTGAAACCCAACCTTCCCCCTTTGACCCTATTTTATTTACTCTTGGAGAGTGAAATTTCTGACTGTGCAAGCCTCGGGCCAAATATTTCAGCTTTGCACTCTGAGTCTTAGTTTCTGATTTGACATGGCCTGGGAATGCATTTGTTGAACGAACAAGATATCACGGGATGATGTTTACTCTGCACTTGGCACTGTTCTGTGAAGTGGGGATGCTACAGTGGATAGGACCAACAAAGTCCATGCTTTGAGGACTTGCATTCTAGTGGTGTAGGCAGATAACAAAATGGTAAATACAGAAGCAAGAAAAATGCCAAATGTAATGATGGCATGCAGTGAATTAAAATTGGGTGAAACAATAGAGCATCTGTATAAACTGTAACTAATCTTTTCTTTATGCTTTTATACCCTGGTCCACAGAAGAGCAACGAGATACAGGCCCTTAAGCTGTGAAATACCTATCAAGAATGTGTTCGATTATGTAAAAGAAAAACCTGACACACAGCGGACTTAATTAGGAGTTTACTTCTCTCAAATCACAGTTTTTAATTAACTAATTAATTAATTAATTAATCCGTCTATTTATTTAGCTAATCTATACAGCTCAGTGCCCTTGTAATTCACTCGGCCTTTCCCCCATAGTCACAAAAGGCTTCTCTAAGTTTCAGACATAACAACCCAGGAACAAAAGGGAAGGATTTTTCAAGATACGTATTTTTCAAACTGCCCACACCCAGCTCCCAGAATTAGTCGTACATCTCAGTCTCATGAGGGAGTGGTATGGCCATCCCAAACTACAAAGGAAAAAGAAAAGTGGAAAAATAACTCTCATGGTTGGTTTACATCAACTAAGACTTACCACCCAGGGCCTGCTATGTTGCTACCTCAAACAAGGTCCAAGTACTTTTAGTGAAGAACTAAAAGGAGATAAACATTTGGTGGGCAACGGACAGTCACTAATATTTTAATTAGCCATGCTTCCAATCTATAAGAGGGAGAAATATTCTGTTCTTTCCTCTATAAATTCTGAAGAAACTATGATCATGAATATAATTTTGGTTTTTATTCAAGGCCTTCTATACCCAATACTATAATAATATTAAACCTCAAAGAAGATTATGATCAGATTTCCCTAATTCGTCTATAGGCAAATCAACATGTATCTAGATGTTTTATGTTTCTTTGGACAATTCTCTGGTCTTCACTTTTTAAAACTAATAATGACATAGGGAACACTAATACTTAGTGATATTGAGAAGAAACAATGACTCAGAAAGAAGACCAGCAGGCCTCCAGAATGCCTCCATAGTGGAGAAAGTTTTAACTGTTCTCCGTTAGTCTATAATACTGAAATCTATAATACTGAAGTCTATAATACTGAATCCACTGGATTTCACAGTGGAAAGACAGGTAAGATGAAAAATAATAATAACTAAAAGAAGTTCAAAGGGAAAGATTGATAAATCTGTGGTGTTAAAATTTAAAAAAAATTATCACAGCCTTCGTAATTGGGAGACATAAGATAGAATATTTCCTGACTCAAAGGACACTATTTCATAATTTTGTAGGAAGAAGTAAAAAAAAAAAGGAACTTATAATAATCTTTTATTCCACCAGAAATATGAGGGTACATAAATGGAAAACTGTAGTGTATGCTTAGTTATGCTGTTCTGGTCCCCGTCTACATGTTAGCTACTTGTAGTTCACAGCTGTATCCTTCTCTGGAGAATTTCATTCAGCCAGCAGGAGCCACCTTACTGGAGAGATTGTGCCTCCCTTCTCTGTGCTTCCTCCTGTAACCCCAGCCAGAGCAGCTTGCAGCCAGTGACACGAAGATTCAAGAAACTCCTCCTTGCTAAAAAGCTGGTCTACCTCGTTAATTCATGTTCCAACACTCTCCTTGGAATTGGGCAGAAGCTAGATTCCTGATGAGACCACATCCTTCCTAAACTACTTTCCTTGGCCTGTTCTGGAGCGCTCATTCCTTCCTCAATAGAACACAGGCCCCTGAATCCTTGACTCAGGCTCTGTGAGTTGGAAACCCCACAGAACACAAAGGTGAAACACCCCTTTTCACCTGTAGGAATATTATATTTCTGGAGACATAGCGAAGACCAGGGAGGCCTTCTTCCATGAAAGGACATGCCTTCCAGGGTTTCTTCATAGTCTCTTGCCTACAGCACAGTTTGGTAACAGCAACTTCTGATATTTTAGATATGTTGTTCCTCCCTTGGGTCTCATAGGTTTGTTACTATTCTTATAAATCATTGACAAGCAAGAATGCTCTCTCTTCAAGATGTTCCTCCAATACTCCGTGCTCTCTTTTAGTCCAAATAGTGCCTCAACTACCCTTATAGCTCTCTAATGTACACATTGAGCTCTTTCTGGGAATAACTCATTGGAGAAAAATGTTGAAGGTTCTGAAACTGGCAGCAAGAAGCATAGTCTCACTTCTGGATATCCATATCTGAGTAGAAGAGTCATGGCACAAATTTCCAAATTCCCACTTGACCAGTTCTTTCCCTCCCAGTCATGACACATGGAAATCAATGTTGGCGCGAGTCCTAGACTCTTCTTAAGCCATCCCCACAGCAGTTTCGACAACTGGTTTTTCTTTTCAGATAAACACACACATGTGAACATAAGTTTGTATGTATGTATATTCTGCTATATACATATGTGTATATATATACATATATACATATACAGTAGTGTGTGTGTGTGTGTGTATATATATATATATATATATGTGCGGATATGTATGTTTAATCTATAGTTTTTATATAGAAATATCAAAATTCTATTCCACTGCTCATTTACTTAAATCCACTGTCTAGTGAAGGATATATTTCTCTCAGTTGTCTTGGCAGACACCCTGCAAAAAAAAACTTCAATATTTCCTACATTATTTTAAAAGGCTAAAAATAAGAACAAATCTAGTCCCTTTTATTCTCTTCCTATATCAATAATATCATGACTTAGTTAACCCTGAAGATCCACTAGACTTGTTACTAAATTCAATTTCTTAAAGCTTGCAAAAGCAACACAAGAAAAGCACTTCAGGGGAATTCCTACGGTTTTTGTTGGTTAGAATCACTTGGTTTCTTTGCCTACTTCATCCTGGGGTTGCTCAAGAAGCTAAAATGTTTCTTATGACACAAGAGCCAAGTTCTATAATGTCTCTTTTCACAACAGAGTTGACTAAAAGCTTCCGTTTTCCCACATGGAGTGTTCAAGGCAGTAACTTTGCATAGTAAGGAAAGTTGCCATAATGTCATTTTCATGAAAGTCAAACACACACACTGATGAAGCTGTTGACAGAAATATAAGTGAATTATGGCTTGGCAAAGCATGAGGCCATTAAAGGAAAAATGTCCTCCAAGTCATCCCTAGAGATCAGCAGATTTTGTACTTGACAGCTTTTCTTTCCTTAATGGAGTTTCAATGGGAATTATAGTGGCAGAGTTTGCATTAGATGATTCTTTATTTAACGTGTTGAAATACGGCTCCCCGTTGGATTAAGTTCTGGAGACAGGCAAGGAATAAAGACCATGGAGGCTTGCCTAGAAATGGGAATGAAATTCCACTTAACACCCAACAATCCCACTTGTTGTAAGCAATTATTTAGGGAGAAATACTTCCCTAAATGAGTGATAGATTGGATAGTGCAGTGGTGGCCTCTCATTCTAAATCTTCTGAGTTTTTTATGCCCTTACAATAAACTATGTTAAATCTCTAAACAGAGTTCTAGGGATTTTCTGAACCTAATATTGACTTGATTCAATTTGTTTTCATCATTGGGACAAGTTGTTGTTTGCTTTATATCCAAGGCACTTATCTATAGAATCTAAATAATAGCACTGACTTCAAAGGGATGAGAATTTCAAAAGGCTAAATAATAAAAGGAAACAAAATAAAAACATTTTTTGTGTACCTTGTTTTGGCCATATGCTGTATTAAAGGTTCTATTTCACAGTTAATCCTTTCAAGACTGTAAGTGGTAGCTGGTAGTCTTTCTTTCTTGGCACCAGAAGCAAACTATCTTTAAAAAAAGTTATGAGACGATGAAACAAGCTGCTATTTTGTGTCCTAGAGTGAATGTGGTGGGTACTTATTATACTGGTCTAGCTTTATTCAGGAATGCATAACTGAGTTTATTCCAATACCTTTCTTTTCAGTAAGATAGCTCAAAAAAATCTTTGTAGTCCTGGCTGAATTTATCAATCAAACAAAAAGAGAAAATGGTATTTAAGTAGTAACATTGACTGAGCACATATGAAATCTTTAGAGGTGTTAGGTGAGCTGGTTGATTGATTATTCTGCCTTGAGATCCATGTCTACCGTGATGACGTAGGTGTCCATTATCATGTACAATACACAGATGAGTTGTATAGAACATCGTCATTTTTTAAATTTTTTTATTTTTTATTAAAATATAATGTATAATTAGCCCCAGGGGTACTGGTCTGTGAATCTCCAGGTTTACACACTTCACAGCACTCACCACAGCACATACCCTCCCCAGTGTCCATAATCCAACCACACTCTCCCTACCCCCCTCTCCCCAACAACTCTCAGCATCGTCATCTTTTTTTTTTTTTTAAGATTTTATTTATTTCTCAGAGAGAGAGAGGGAGAGAGAGCGAGCACAGGCAGACAGAATGGCAGACAGAGGCAGAGGGAGAAGCAGGCTCCCTGCCGAGCAAGGAGCCCGATGTGGGACTCGATCCCAGGACGCTGGGATGATAACCTGAGCTGAAGGCAGCTGCTTAACCAACTGAGCCACCCAGGCATCCCAGCATCGTCATCTTTTTATAGCTCTAAGTTATCAAGGAGTAGGCATGGTGTCCTGGCTAGAAGATATTAAACCAGTTAGACTGAATTGACATGGATGAGACCCCTATTAGAAATATAGAAAAAATAAAATCAATTTATCTGGAATATTAAAATTGAACATTTGGGAGAATTTAGAGAGATTCAATATTGATGTGGAAAATTAATTAAAATGTCAATTAGGGCATTTGGTTGTTAAGGGACTAGAGTCCCAATCCTGGTTCTCTCTCTACCTGGCTTTGTGCCACTGGGTACTTACTGGGTCTCAGGATTACCTCTAAAATGGAATTGTTGAAGAGGTCTTTTAAATCTTCAGTTACCCTTTTTTCTCTAAATTTCAATCATTTTTAATGCTCAAAAAATGTACTAAATTGAGCTTTTGACTATGTGTAAATGTCTGCTGTTTATTTATTTGATCCAATTCTGCAACAAAAGTTAATTATGGAGAAAGTGATTCCATTATAGAGATCACTCGGGAGGTAAAAAAGACAACTGGAGTCAATTTAACTTATTAACATAGTTAGTACATGAGCATTCTTGGCCATTTGTGAGTTGCCTTATTCCTTCTTCTGAGTATCTGCTATATTTAATATATGCACCAATTACATGACATTTAACAAATACATTGAATGGTCCTATTTTGTGCCCATGGATCCTATAATTTTCACTGCTTACATAAATTCTTTAGTGTACTGGATTCTAATGTGGCTATACTTATTATTCATAATCTTGTGGATAACATGTATTGAAATAAAGTCTGCTGAATAAATGTTAAGTATTTCCTCATTTTTATTGATAAATGTCTTTAAATGTATGTATTAATTCAAATAAATACATTCCCTTAAAACTAAATATCTATGAAAAAATGAAAGCTGGAATTGGTAAGATCAGCAAATACAAGTACAGCTCTTTCTATATGCCATGCATAATTGTTATTTGTGTAAGTGCTTAACACGTATAATCTTATGGTTTCTACCATAATCGTCTGAGGTCAGTGCCATGCTGAACCTAATTTCTTAGAGAGATTCAGCAAAGTCCACATAGATGGTCAGTGTCAGGGTTGAAATTCAAACCAAAGCAGTCTGAAACCAGAGCTCACTGTGTGATCCTGAATAGGAGATATATTTTTGTCTCTCTAAGTTAATCATTGAAAATTAGAAGAAATTTTTTTTGTAATAAAACTCTTTCTAGACAGAGTTGGCAAATTACAGTCCATGAGCCAATTTCAGCTCTCCGCCATTTTTTGAAATAGTTTTATTGGAATACAGCCAGACTCATTTAGGTCTTGTCAGTAGCTGACTTTGCATTACAATGGCAGACCTGAGTAGTTGCCACCAAAGGGTATATGGCCCTCCAAAGCCTGAAATACTTATTACCTGATCCTTTGCAGAAAAGGTTTACAGAGCCCTGATCTAGAAGAATCCTACTCAACATTCTTCTTCTTGAATAATCAACCTTATTCTAGTAATTCCATAATAAGAATATGTCACAAATGAGGTATATCCAAATTCATTCTATCTATCCCAAAATTCAAAACATATGTACAAGTTCGCCATTTTTCTTGCCTTGTTTTTACTCTCCAAACCATTTTATTATCTATTTCCCTTTTTCTCATTTAAAAAAAAATTAAATATTTACTTCATTTTACTTCTGCACCTATAATTAATATTACAGTCTCCATTTTGACTTTTATGTTTATTAAAATACATTATGTATCTTATGTTTATTGACATGTATCAATTCATAAGTGACTTTCCTCATATCCTTTTGTCCTGATCCTGGATAGATTTGCTCCCAAATCCAGTCCCCTAGTTCCTCCTTTGCTCCTATTACAGGGCATCTGATCCCTACAAGATGTATTTTACAGATTCCTCAAACAGTGGGCATCCAGAAGGGTTCAGCCAATGAAGAGCTCCTGGGAGATGGGAAGTAGGGAGAAGCCAAGGTACTTCACCCCCTTCCAGCAACTCCTCCATAGTGTATCATGGTTCCAGCTTACTCATTGGTAACAAGGATGGAGTGAATGGGACGACAGCACATTGGTTCCAATAACACCTTCTCTTCCCTCTTTAGATGGTCCAGCCTTCCTCCCATGGCTAATTTCTAGACTGCTTCTCTACCCCATTTGTCTTTATCACCATCACATTTCTTGTGTGACCATTCCCCTTTATTTAAGTCCTTTAGGTATAAGTTCTTGATGTGATTTCTTTCTTTTTCTTTTTTATTTTTTTTTTGACATTTACAATTCTATTTAGTATGATCTTTAGAAAGAGACTGCATTCTTGAGATTTTGTCAATTATCACACATGATTTTACCAAAAAAAGGACTGCAACAGTTCATTATTCAAGTCCTTCACATGTGACATATGTTTCAAAAAATATACTACTGCTGGAGCAATATGGCAAAATGAGCTTTCAAGGAACAACAACAAAAAGGGTACCTTCTTGCTTTGAACTCTGCTTATGTACAACATGAACAGAAGGTTGCCAAATTCCAAAGAAAAGTTTAAACTTAACCTCACATTTTAGGTATGATGCATTTTAATTTAACAGAAAATATTTCAAAATTTTAGTCTTAAGATGTAAATGATCACTGGAAAGTCTCAAGGGAAATACAGTATATGGGAATTTTTTTAGGTCTCTCTTTGCCAGTTCCTCAGGCTTAAGTTAAATGCTCAATGAGAATTGGGCACAAAGACAATACGAATGCCTCCCTTAAGATTCCTGCCTTTCCCCAGGATAGAAAACAAGCATGGTTTGTAATGTGATACTGAAGTAAAAACAAATGGTAGCCAATAGACATTTCCAGGTTTAGGGTCCAGAGTACATTGTTTGGTCTAAAAAAGCTTTAATATTTATATTATACTTTATGAGTCATTCAGTTTTATTCATTCTGTATAAAATGTGATTTTTTTTAATTTATTTTAATTTCAAAAAATTTGAGATAAAATACAATTCAGGACAGGGGCACACCTAAGTGTCTAAGTCAGTTAAGCATCTGACTCTTGATTTCACCTCAGGTCTTGATCTCAGGTTCAAGCCCTGCTTTGGGCTCCATGCTTGCCATCGAGCCTACTTAAAAAAAAAAAAAAAAAAAAAAAAGAAGAAGAAAAGAAAAGAAAGAACACATTATAGGACATGGAAGCCTCCCTGAAGGAATACTTACATGATTATATGACACCTTTCTACTACTACAAATAGAAACTAGTGTTAGGAAATACTTCTTAATTTCTCTTCATATTGAAAGTAGAATGGCATTAAGAATGTGTTTAGCTGGGTGAAGACTGACTGAATTTCTTCTTCTTTCCTTCCCTTACTCTCATTTTTCCAACTTCCCTTATTCTCAGTCCCAATATGTTCTGCAATGATATTACAAGAGTATGAATTTTGGAGTCAGAGACATTCAAGGACAAATCCCGGGTTCCCCATTTGTGACCGGGGAACACTACTTCTTTATCTGAGCCTCTACTTCTCACATGTATAATGTGTGTAATAATATCTCCTCCACAGGATTTTGTTAGGACAAAATCACTTTAAAAGTATGACCCAGCAATTGCACTATTGGGTATTTACCCTAAAGATACAAACGTAGTGATCCAAAGGGGCACGTGCTCCCGAATGTTTATAGAAGCAATGTCCACAATAGCCAAACTATGGAAAGAACCTAGATGTCCATCAACAGATGAATGGATAAAGAAGATGTGGTATATATACACAATGGAATACTATGCAGCCATCAAAAGAAATGAAATCTTACCATTTGCGACAACATGGATGGAACTAGAGAGTTTCATGCTTAGCAAAATAAGTAAAGCGGAGAAAGACAACTATCATATGATCTCCCTGATATGAGGAAGTGGTGATGCAACATGGGGGCTTAAGTGGGTAGAAGAAGAATCAATGAAACAAGATGGGATTGGGAGGGAGACAAACCATAAGTGACTCTTAATCTCACAAAACAAACTGAGGGTTGCTGGGGGGAGGGGGTTTGGGAGAAGGGGGTGGGATTATGGACATTGGAGAGGGTATATGCTATGGTGAGTGCTGTGAAGTGTGTAAACCTGGTGATTCACAGACCTGTACCCCTGGGGATAAAAATATATGTTTATAAAAAATTAAAAAATTTAAAAAAAAAGTATGTTAAGCTCAACAAATCTGTAAGCGTTCAATACATCTTAACTCCCTGCTTTCCTCCTACCCTCCTCCCTGCTGACTTCACTACTTTACATCACAACCAACAAGTGCATGTATTCCATTTTTTGTGTTAACTTGTCCTCCTTTCTGCTTGAATTATCTCACTCTTGATATATCTATGTGAAGAAATGGAGGAAAATACAAAACAATATTTAAATTTGCATTTCTTGGGCACCTGGGTGGCTCAGTGGGTTAAGCCTCTGCCTTTGGCTCAGGTCATGATCTTAGGGTCCTGGGATCGAGTCCCACATGGGGCTCTCTGCTCAGCAGGGAGCCTGCTTCCCCCTCTCTCTCTCTGCCTGCCTCTCTGCCTACTTGTGATCTGTGTCTGTCAAATAAATAAATAAAATCTTTTTTTAAAAAAAAAGATTACTTACTTATTTCAAAAATAATAAAATTAAAAAAAATAAATTTGCATTTGTTTCTGATTTGAATTTATCATTGAAATAACTGTGGCTCTAACCACAGTTTTAAGGCTAATTTTACCTTAAAAACGTATTTGGATGAGCTATGAAGCACTCCCTCCTTTACTCTTCCAATCCATGCTACTCTCCCTTATCCCCACCATGACTGCACAACAGGAGGAATACCTGGCCAGAGGTGAAGAGAGAAAGACAGACATGTAGGTAAGGGAACAAGTTTCAAACATGGCTACAGAGCATTCTGGTGGCTTCTGCTCTTGAAGACCTGTAGGATGGGCCACTGGCTGGGTGGGAAGCCCTTGTATGCAGAGCAAGTACCGGGTTGTCATAGGTGATACTCCAGGGATTCTATTAGAATCAGCTGTGTGTTGTCAATTACAGACAACGAACTCCTGGAGCTATTGAAGCCTACAAACAAGAGATAGCTTGTGAGTGTTCAGGACTGAAGAGAACGTATACTGATTCCTCAGGACTGAAAGCCAGTATTTAAAAGACATATTTTTATTTTACTGACTTTCTTCAGTTGTGATAGAAACATCCTACTTTAGACTGATTGTTCATGGAAGTGTGCCTGCCAGGACACACTCTTAGAGCTGTAACTGTGAAAACCAAAGCCAGAAAATCCAGGAAGAACATTGTAATTTGTGATGTCTCCCTCCTTGGATGTGGAATCCAAGAAGATTTTACTACAACCTAGACACCCACACCCCCCCCCCCGGTGTTGGACAGACTGGGAGTATCTGATTACCTGGGGGAGTTAGAACGGAGGATACCAATGGCAGAGATGGACTGAAGAACTGAGGGATTTTTCTTGCTAGAAAGAGAAATCATACAGAACTTCCTTTTGAATTACATAGGCCCTTTGAGTCCTTAATCATTCATAAATGAGAACCCCCTAGAACATGATACCAGGTTCTTGTCAAGCACACAGATAAGGATATAGAGTTCATTCTAGCTGAGTGTGAAAATAAACTGGGCCATAATTAGTACCCTGGCTATTACAGAATATTTATACCTGTTAATGTTAGTCAGTCTCAATAGTCATTAGTAAGCTTTGTCCAACTTTCACCAGAACAGTAGATTAAAACCTTTGTTACCTTTAATATCACTTGTGTTTTCAAATTGTATAGTTACTAGGGAGATACAGTGAATTTGAATTCCCACCCAAGAGGCTCTTACCAAGTTAACCTCATTTTCTTCTCTCTATTAAGTACCTCAGATTTTTTTTACCACACCATTTACAAAATGCATAATTGTTTACGGTTTCTGACTAAACTGTCACATTGTATCACAGAAATATCATTTGTTCTCATTGTGGCTGTAAGTTATACTTTAATTGGACTTTATTCTTTCCAATCTGATCAGTGTGTTACCATGCGATCTAACTGGCTTGGTAGTTAGTTCTTCTTCATAGTACCAGCAGAGGTAAAAGGCAGAAGAGTGTGTAAACCATCAAATTCTTGTTGTTGTTACTGTTGTCATTTGTTTTACTTTTCTGCTAAATCTCACTTAGATTTTCCATTTTTAAATTATGTAAATAATTTTATGTAAATATAATAATTATATAAATATAATAAATTATAGTAAATAAGGAAAATACTTGGAATCCATTCAGAAAACAATTCTATTCTTTATCTTTAATGGTCAATTCAAACTTGGCAAATTCATGGGACACGTGGGTGACTCAGTCAGTTAAGCATCTACTTCGTCTCAAGTCATGATCCCAGGGTCGTGGGATTAAGTCCCACATCAGGATCCTTGCTCAACAGGAGCCTGCTTCTCCCTCTGCCTGCTGTTCCCGCTACTTGTGCTCTCCTTCTCTAATAAATAACATCTTTAAAATAAATAAATTAAATAAGTAAAAATAAATAAATTTGCATTTGTTTCTGATTTGAATTTATCATCTTTAAAATAAATAAATTAAATAAGTAAATAAATAAAATTTGGTGGATTCTTTCTGTAAGTCTGAAAGAAATCTCAGATTCCACACAATTTTTTAACAACTTTATTTAAGAATAATTGAAATACAGCGAATTGCATGTATTTAAGGTATACAATTTGATTAGTTGTGATACCTGAAAGTATAAACATGTACTTTCAAACCCATTATCACAGTCAAGATAATGAATCACTTCTGAAGTTTCATTATGCTCATTTTAATCTCTCCCACCTTCCCTTTCTACCCTCTACTTTCATCTCCAAGCAAGTACTGATCTACTTTTGTCACCATACATTACTTTGGATTTTCTAAAATATTATGTAAGTGAAATCAAATAGCATGTAATCTTTTATTACTTTAATTCAGCATAATTATTTTGACATTACCAATGTTATGGTGTGTATTGATAGTTCATTCTTTTTTTATTGCTGATTAGTATTCCACTGAATGGATATACCACTATTTACAAATCTAATCACTCATTGATGGAGATTTCTATTGTTTCCAGTTTTTGTTATTATGAGTAAAGATACTGTGAACATTCATATACAAGACGTTGTATGCACATGACTTTTGTTAGACAAAGATTTCTTATATATAAAATTAAAAGCACAATCTGTAAAAGAATGAATTAAAAACTGTTCTTTGAAAAACACTGTTAAGAGAATGTTA
The DNA here is from genome assembly GCF_009829155.1 of Mustela erminea. Lineage (NCBI taxonomy): Eukaryota > Metazoa > Chordata > Mammalia > Carnivora > Mustelidae > Mustela > Mustela erminea. The sequence continues at coordinate 133,406,649 of NC_045615.1, read as the reverse complement.
AGAGAATATTAAGCTAAGGGTGAAGAGAAAATATCTGCAAAGTATAGATGTGTTGAAAAACTTATATACAAAATATTTACTTTTAAATATCAAAGCTCACAAATAAGCAAGCATTCATATTAAAAATTGGGAGTGATTTAAACAGATACCACCAAAGATATAGATGGCAAATAAATGCATGAAAAGACACTCACCAAAATTAATTACTAGGAAATTCAAATTAAAAACATAAAGAGATTCCACTACACATTTATTAGAATGACCAAAATTAAGAAGACTGAACACACCAGGTATTGCAGAGATCACAGAACAACAAACACTTTAATACCTTGCTGGAAAATTCAACATGGTTTTAATGACTTTGGAAAGCAGTTTAGCAGTTTCTTAAAATATTAAACATATACCTCCCAAATGGTACAATAATCCCACTCCTGATATTTACTCTTAAGCAATGAAAGTATATCCAGGTGTGCCTAGGTGGCTCAGTTGATTAAGCATCTGCCTTTGGCTCAAGTCATGATCTCAGAGTCCTGGGATCAAGTCCTACAATGGGCTCCCTGCTCAGTGGGTGTCTGCTCTAGTGCCTGGCCCCAGCGGAAGAGAACAGATTAGGAGTTTATATGATAATATAAGTTTATATGATATTTCAGAAGATTTGGTTTCTCTGGAAGTGTTAAATGTTCAAAACTGACTTTTTTTTTCCCCTTTTAAGGGTCTCTATGGGTTATCTCAAAACATACTTTTCATATTGCTTCCAGTTGCTGAAATGTCCCACTGCAGATCCCTGACATGGGTGCTGCACTTTTTTGCAGGAGACTTGTGAAACCCAACAGTTTGGGGAACCCAGGTAAGATGCCACTGTAGGCAGGCTTCTCTGGCAGGATGTTAGCTGATTACAGACCAACTCTTTCTGTGCGCGGTCCATGTCTCATCCACAAAGAGTGCTTTTATGTGATTTGGCTTATGTGACTCTGGGAGTCCAGGTTATGGCCAAATGACAACCTTTCCTCAGAACTAACCTCAGTCTCTCAAAGGAATAGGTCAAACATAAGTTAACTATAGCCCTTTAACTCCAGGAAAAATTTCAAGTTCTCTCCAAGGGCTTGAGATAAAAATAATGTACAACCAATCTTTCCTCCATGGGGATTGAGACCAGGACTCTCAATGGCCTTCTCAAATTTACTGATCCCAGAGTATGAAGAAATACTTTTTTCTACTTTCCAGTTATAGCCTCAGCAACTTCAACTTTTAAGCCTTAAAAGTTCAAGAGGAGCTATGCATCACAAAACTAATTATTGGACATGTCTTTTCAGCTCTACTTCATAGGTTCACATTTTACTTGGAATATAGTAATGCTTGCCTTTTTTTTCCCCCTTATAATAAAACAGAAATTCTCTTTTCTTATAGATGAGAAATGGAGATTCTATCCTAAAAGAAAACTAAGGATACAGCCCTAAACAGAATTTACTTCCACAGGTCTGGAACTGACCTTATTCTAAAGCAGTGGGGAAACATTTCTTTAAGAAGAAAGCAAAAAAAAAAAAAAAAAAAAAAAAAAAGCGAGTAATTAATAGTCTCAAAATATCTGAGAAAATCCAATACCATAGACCATACATGAAAAACTCAATAACATAATGTACAAACAAAAAACAAATTCTCAAACAATTTGTAAAGCACTTATAAAAAATAATCTAATATCTTCAGAGAAACTGGAGTAAATTAATCTATGATAAATAACAAGAATGTACATCTATTAAAGAGAAATCAAATAGAAAGGGGAAAGGCAGTTATTAAACCATTTAATTAAATATGTTAATAAATAATAGTTTGGATACAAATAAAGAACAAATTACTGAGTTAAAAGATAACAAATAATGATTTTCCCAGTTTATAGATTAGAAGGATAGATAAGAAAAGTGAATAAGTAGGTAAAAGGTGAATAGAACAAAATAAATATATTTGATACCCATATAGAAAAAAATAAGGAGTAATTAGAAACAATGGATGAGACAAATGGATGAAAAGTAAAAAAAATAAGAATATTAAAATTAAAAATCTGGAACTGCCATATTAGTATCAAGGTAGATTTCAGAGCAAAGAATATTACCAGGAATAAAGGGTACCATTTTATAATAACAAAGTGATCAATTCATCAAATGGAGATAATAATCTTACATGTTTCTATACCTAATAACAGCATTTTGAAATACATTAAACAAAAATGGATAGATTTGCAAAGAAAAAAAGAAATTCATGACTAGTTGGAAATAGTAGCACCCACACAGTAAATTATTTTTAAAAATACAAAATTCAGGAATCAAAGAGAAAACATGAAAAGCATTACCAACAAATCTAACCCAACTGACATTTACAGATCTTTCACCTAATCATAACAGAATGAAATTCTTTTCAAATAAACATGGAAAATTTGACAAAATAGACCATATTCTGGCCCATTAAACAATAATCAATAAATTTACAAGTACATTCTTCCATAAAAATGGAATGTTAAAATAAAAAACAGAAGGAATTTGGGGTGGCTGGGTGGCTCAGTCAAGTGTCTGCCTTTGGCTCAGGTCATGATCTTGGGGTTCAAGTCAGTCTCCCTCTCCCTCTGTTCCTTCCCCCCTACTGTGTGTGCACTCTCTCTTTCTCTTTCAAATAAATAAAATCTTCAAAAAAAAAAAAAAAACAACAAGAAAGAACTCTGGATAGTCCTCAAATATTTTGAAACTAAGTAACTAAGTAACATGTTTTTAAACAATTCATGAATCAAAGGGGAAAGAGAAAGGGAAATTAAAAAGAATTTTAAAATGGATGAAAATGAATACACAGTGTATAAAAATTTATGGAATCCAATTAAAGCAGTACTTGGAGGAAAATTTTTAGCACTAAAGACGTATCAGAAAAAAGGGAAGTCTCAGATCAATGACCTCAACTTCTTCCTTAAGAAACTTAAGAGTGATTGAAACCCAAGTATCCAAAAAAAAAATAAAAAATGTATTAGAGTGGAAAACGATTGTATTTGTAACCCTCAAATAAGTACTGAGAGCACTTTCTTAGTTATTTATGGACATGCTCAAAGCAGCAGACAAGTGAGCTGGTTGATGTGCGTGTTCCCAGCTGAGATGGAATGAGGCAACACTGCTTTTTTGTTACAACTCTTATATAGCAAACAAGGATTCTTTTCACCATTACTGAGTGCCACATTTTTCACAGTTCCACACTCTTTGTTGGTGATTTTATTGCTTAAAATAGTCTCCAAGCATAGCCTGAAGTGTTATCTAGTATTCCTTGGTGCAAGAAGGCTGTGATGAGTTTTACCACCAAAAAAAAAGAAAGAAAGAAAGAAAGAAAAAAAAGTGTGTTAGACAAGATTTTTTTCAGGCATAAGTTATAGTGTTGTTGACCATGAGTTAGATGTTCTTAAATCATAAATATATATATTCATATAGATAGATAGATAGATAGATAGATATAGATATAAAGTGTATTTAAATAGAAATACATATAAAACAAGGTTACATATTGATCAGTTGACAAAAATGTAACCAGAGGCTTGTAGGAACTCAACTCTGTATTTCTTCTAGGAACAATAGCTCAGTAATTGTTGTCAGTGTTCATAGAAACTTTATAGAACATAATGACTAAAAAACAGTATAGCTATAATGCTATAAATGAATGAATGAAAGAATGAATGAATGACTAAAAAGTAAATAAATAGGCCGGAAGAAACAAAACTTTATTTTCTATCTACTTAAAAATCCGTATAGATTCTAAAAAAAAAAAAAAAAGAAAATACTAGAACTAATTAGTAGGTGTAACAAGTTTGCAGGATATAAAATAAATACGCGGAAATCAATTGTATTTCCATATAAGAAAAGAAGCTATCAGAAGTTGAAATTTTTTCAAATTAACAATATTACCAAAATATTTATAATACTTAGGGGTGATCTAACAAAAGATGTGAAAACACCTCTCCGCAAATAATAAAATATTGCTGAGAGAAATTAAAGACCTAAATAAATGGAGAGAAATACTGTATTTACAGAATAAAAGACTCAGTATTGTTAAGATGTCAGTTATACCCAGATATATCTTTTTTTTAAAAGATTTTATTTATTTATTTGCTGGAAAGAGAGAGAGCACAAGCAGGGGGAGTAGCAGGCAGAGGGAGAAAAGGTGAAACAGACTTCTCACAGAGTAGCGGGAGCCCATGTAGGACTTGATCCCAGAACCTTGGAATCATGACCTGACCTGAAGGCAGTCGCTTAACCAACTGAGCGACTTAAGCACCCTACCCAGATATATCTAATGATTAAATACAACCCCAATAAAAATCCTGTCAGGGTTTTTGTGGAATTGACTAAACTGCTCAAATTCACAAGGAAATTCATAAGGACCTAAAGTAGCCAAAAATATAATCAAAAAAGGATAGGTTTGGAACACCTTACTTCAAGATTTTTTCATAAAACTTATGTATCTAAGACATGTAGTATTGGTATAAATGATTTATTGAAAAAAATTGGAATAAGAAAGTGTCCAGAAGTAGATCTATATATACAAGCTCAGTTAATTTTTGAAAGGGGGCAAAAGGGAATTTGCTTAAAAAAATAATAATAATAATAATAATCTTTTCAACAAATGGTACTGAAACATTGGTTATCCATATGCAAAAAAAAGTTTAACTTGAATTCATAATTTGAATCATATGCAAAACTAACTTAAAATGAATTATATGGAAATGTGAAACCTAAAAATCATAAAATTTCTAGAAGAAAACAAAAGAGAAAATCTTTCTTTCCTTGGATTAGGCAAAAATTTCTTAGCTATTTAGTTGAAACTAATATAACATTGTACATCAATTATAATTAAATAATAAAAAAATTGTAAAATCCTTAGCATAATGCAAAAAGCATAATCCATGAAAGAAAGCAGTAATAAATTTGATTTTATCAAATTCAGAACCCCTGCTCTTTGAAAGACAACGTGAAGATAATTACAAGTCAAGACTGGGAGAAAATATTTCAAGACACATACTGGAAATGGGCTTGTATCCAGAATACATGAAGAACTCTCAAAAGTCAATAAAAAGAAAACAAACAAACATATTTAAAAATGGGCAAAAGATTTGGTCAGACACTTCACAAATGGAGATATACAAATGACAAATAAGAATATGAAAAAAATGCTTAACATCATTAGTCTCTAGGTCTTCAGGAAAATGCAAATTGGCATATTAGACTAGCTAAAAAGAAGTTCTTTAAATTGACTTTACCAAGTATTGATAAAGATGTAAAGCAACTGAAACTTTCATACATCATGGGTGGAAATGTAAATGGTAGAGTCTCTTTTGAAAATTCTTTGGAGGTTTCTTAAAAAATTAACTATGCACCTACTTTACGACCCAGCCATCTGACTTCCAAATGCTTGCTGGAAAGAATTTAAAGTTTCAGTCTACACGAAGACTTGTATATGAATATCTGCAGCAATTTCATTTGCTGTAGACAAAAGTGGAAACAAGCTAGATGCCCACCAACTAGTGAATACGTACACAAATCGTGATTTATCCATACATCAAAATTCCACTCATCAACAAAAAGAAATATAGCATAAATGCATACAACAACATAGATGTTATCTCAAAATCATTATGTAGCATGGAGGAAAAATACAGTATATTATTTCATTTACATAAAATTCTAGAAACCGAAGATAATAATGACAGAAAGTAGCTCAGCAGGTGCCTGGAAGTAGGGGAAGTGGGGTAAGTTTCTTGAAACTAAAGTCAACATAAAGAAAATATTTGTCATTCCCAAAGTGTCTTTCTGTCCTTTGAGGATTCCTTCCATTCTCCCCTCATACACTGCTCCCTCTACCTATGTACACTACAAATCGCAGCTTGTTGCTGGTCACTTGTACATCAGTAATACTGCTCAAAATATTTTTAGGCATATTACAGAAATGACTAAAAGCCACTCATTCCCAGGCTTGGCAACCTGCAGCCTGTATGTCAGAAACAGCCCTTTGGGTGTTAGATGGGCCCACCTGAGCTGACCGTGACTTGATTCATAGCTCCAGGAACACGGTGATGCCCTGTCCTGCACTCACTACTGAAAGCTCAACACGTTCAAGTTGTTGAGCAAAACCACCCGCAGAGAGTAAAAGTGCCAGTCAGAAGCAGCCGCTCCACACGCAGCCCAGCAGGGCTCAGCTCCCTCGCCCTTCTCATCTGGGATCCCGTGGCTCTCTGCCATTGGATCTGTGACTGATTCTCCACTTCCAAACTGTGTAACACCGTGCAAAACACCTTGGTACTCAGAACTTCATTTTGCTTACCTGTAGAGTGGAGAATATCATATCTACCACATGAGGGTTGTTCAATAAGGATGTAGTGAGCAGCAGGCCAGAAATAATTTTTCACAAAAAGCATCATTCATCTATCATTACAGTTAGAGCAATAACAAGATGCTGTGGTCCAAAAGAGGCTGCTGGGTCTTGGGTTGTAGGACGTCCTTTACGTGTCAGAGAATGCATGCACTCATATTGTTTCCTTTTTTGACAAAATATTTAAATACCTTTAAAAACAAATTAGGTCACAGGGCACCTGGGTGGCTCAATGGGTTAAGCCTCTGTCTTTGGCTCAGGTCATGATCCCAGGGTCCTGGGATCGAACCCCGCATCGGGTTCTCTGCTCAGCAGGGAGCCTGCTTCCCCCTCTCTCTCTGCCTGCCTCTCTATGTGTGATCTCTGTCTGTCAAATAAATAAATAAAATTTTTTTAAAAGTTAGTTCCCTTTTACCTGGGAGAGGCCCACGAGTAGTAAGGCATGTAGTGATAGGTTAACTTCAGAGCCATCTTAAGCACAGCCAGCAAAATAGACACAAGGAAAAAATGGTTACTAAACTATGGGGAAGAAGGTGTTCTTGAACAAAATGTCTTTTGCTCTGTTACAGAGATTCAGAGTCTCACTAATTAGAATGAATTAGCACTAGTAGTGCTCCCATGAAATGGATTGAAGACTGGCTGACACATTAATCAACACAGAGTAATGATAGATGACGCTGCGCTGAGTTGGGGTGATGTGATTAATAGAATCTATAGAAGTCCAGTCGGCCTCTTACTTGGCTTAATATTTTTCTGAATGAATTCAAGAAGCAAATATTTTAAAGCACATCAATTTAAATGAATAGGAAATAGTGGTGGTGACATGTGTTTTAAACCCTCGAGAAGTCAAGCTGAAGATAATATTGCTTCCTTTGGCTCTTACTGAACTAACTTGTTTACAAAGCGTTTTTCATATTCTTTTGTTTATCTTTCTTATTGACATAATGACTTAGGCAAAGCTGGTATTAACCCCATTATATAGTAGAAAAAACAAAATTCAGAAAACTTGGGTCACTTATCCATAGTCAAACAGCTAGTGCGTTTCAAAGGTGGGTCTGTGTTTTAGAACTCTGCTGTACTTTTGTCAGCTTGACACCTATTACCTATTCTAAAAATAATATTCTGATTTTGTTTGGGAAAAACCCCCTCTCCTCCTTTCAGGCATAGACATTTAGTGCAGCTAACACCACTCATAGGTTGTGTTTTGGAACTGCTACTAGATTTGTCAAGGAAAAGGGGGAATCTCTTTTTTATTTCCTTTCCTATATAAGTTGCTTAGTGGAAACAGGTGTATCGAAGGTATGTCATATGGAAAACGTCTGCCTACCAACTCGAAATGAAAGAGAAGTAATGCCAACAAAAAGAGGGGCTAGAGGAGGAAATGAGGGATTGGGGGAGAGAAAGGAGATCATTTGGGGTCATTGTTTGAGTCTCTTGATGGTAGCATCTAGCTGCGTCCCAAAACCAGACCTACTCTTAAAATTTAAATTACATAAACCAATAAATTCCTTCTTATTTTGTTTCGTCTAGCCTGTTTTTTTTTTTTTTCTTTCTGTCACCTCTACCTGACTAATAAGACAAGAATTCAGATCTTGGGAGCCATATTTCAGTGTTCCTTACTACACTAGAATTCCTCTCTTGGAAAAAAATAACACAAAATGTGATAGCTCATATTTATTAAGTACTTTGTATATGCCAACTACTCTTCTAACTACATATACGAACTCTTTTAACCCTTAAAACAGCCCTACGAGTTAAAATGTAGAATTACCTGGTGAATAAGCAACACGCAGAATAATTAAATACATATACACACCAAATAAACGGAGGAGCCGGGATTTGAACCCACTCAGTCTGGCCACAGAGCCAATGCCTTTTAATGTGAGGCTATACTCGCTATTTTTTTTAAAAACCTGGATTATCCTCTAATCAATATGAGACCAGTTTTTGAGTAAATGCTAGTTTCTAGTAAGCGGTGAGTAACAAACACGAAAGAAGGAGGAGCAGCCTTAGCCCACGCTCTGGGTCTACCCAAATTAGGGCAAAATCCAATTGGGATGAAAAATCCCTCCTCACCTGATTTGCTTTTTCTCTACATATTCTTAGTTATCACTGAGAAATGAGCCATGGGAGCCTTGATAAAGCTGGCACTCCAGTAGGAACAAGTACGTCATATTATATGTTTTAAACACTCCATGTTTTCCTGAGGCTTCAACTTGCCCACAAATAGGCTATAAATACCCTGTGCAGGCAACCAACCCAGTGGGTTAAGACTGGTCTCTGCTACAAGTTCCACTTCGGTCCTTCCCCTGACTGTGATCCAGTGACACTGAAATGAACCAGTAAAATCCGCTCATATCTTTTGCTTGAGCATCCCGCCATGCCGCCCAGTGAAAACACTTCCCCACGGTCCCTCTCCTGCTCTCAGTTCCCCACCCCTGCTTGGTTGAGCCCATTCCCTTGGAGGCGCTCCTATGTGCTATGGTGTGCTATGCCTCCTTCTTCTAGGACCTGTGAGTATGATCAATGTATTTCACTCTCAAATGCCATGCTGTAGTGTTTTTCCATGTCCATACTAAACTGATTATCAAAATCCCCAATTTAAGATAATAGAATTGTTCCTTACAAAGAATATGCACATCTTAAGATTTTTTTCTGCATTCTACCCCTGGGTTCCTTTTCATAGTCTGCCAGGTCATGTCTAGGTTCACTTCGTGAATCTAGAACCAGAGGATAATGACCTCAACTAATTACTCTGAAATAGAATTTTACATATTATTGAAAGTGTTCCCACAAATGTTATTTCATTTGATCCCCCAACAGATCCTTGAGGCGGGCCAGGCAATAAAATCCTTATCTGTGAAGATGAGAAATCTGAGACTCAGGATAGGTCTTGTTCAGGGTCATCCCACTATTGGGTAAGGAGAGAACCAGCTTCCCTTCCACTACACCATCTCACTTTTTAGAAAAGATTTACTTCATTTATTTGAGAGAGAGAGCGGAGCAAGAGAAGGAGAACAAGCAGGGGAGGAGGGGAAGAACGGAGGAAGGGTAGAACTAGAGGAAGAACCAGGCTCCCACTGAGCAGGGAGCCCGACATCAGCTCTATCCCAGTACCCCAGGATCATGACCTGAGCCTAAGGTAGATGCTTAACCAATTGAGCCCCAATACCATCCCACCTTTTATTATTTTCTTGGGTGAATTATGCTAGCTTTTAAATCTCATTTATAAAATGTGACCCATTTCTATCTCAGATATGCCCAATCCCAAGCTCACAGTCTTCATCTCTAAACCATTCTCTGATGTCACTGATGTCTTTATTTGCCCTTCAGATATTTCTACTCAGGTTTAGTGGCCTTCTTTGTTGCCATCCACCTCTAGTTTCTATATACTTCCCTGTAGATGGACTTTAGCATTTCAAGCCATGATCCACATTGGCAATCTTTAATTGAATATGACCAACACCAGTCTTCTTCCTGATACTCCCTCATGCAGACTGCTCTCCACCTTCCCCAAAACCTTCAGTCACTCACTCCCCTCCTCCCCAAACCTCTCACCTTGAACCTTCAGAATAGTAACCTGGTCATAGATGGTAAGAACTCCTAGTCCATCATTTTTAGCAACTTATGGCATTCTTTTCAATCTATCATAAAAAAAATCAGAACATACGCATGTATCACCAATGTGCTTCATACATAGAATAAGAAGAGACCTATATATCTAGGCCTCACCAAAATCTATTGATGAGAAAGGTCATCAACATGACATGGCCACGGGTTGACCTGTGAGCTGGACCCCTACAATCAAAAGCTCCTCATCCCTTCCCTGACCTTGGAATGCAGATTCTCCTTGCCTTCTTTACTTCCAGAAACTGTCTCAAGGACACAACCTTGAGATAATATTATGGTGTTGGAACTATCTGAATGATATCTTTTTTGAACTTAGTTAAGGCCTCCATATAAATTTTTAAGATTTGGCAGGCAGATGCAAGATCTACTTGTCTTGCAGCTGCTCAAAGCAAGTGCCATGTGTAAGTTCCTTTGCTTATGAAACCTGCCACCTACTAATCTGGAATGGCCTGCCTTTTTCTTTGGTTTCTCCCTGCCTTTCATGTATGGAGGGCAACTTCAGATTACATCTGGGAAGCTCCCCCAAAAGTTGGGAAGCTCCCAAGGAGGATTGCAAGCCAACATCTACTCTGGTCCCAGATTCAACATTAAACATTTTTCACCCTCCAAGAGAATATACTCATGACGTATTCTATAACCTTAAAGCTTACAGTACTATAGAGTTTAGAGGAATCTGATGGATGAGGAAACTGAGCTCCAGAAAGATAAGGAGGACCTCTACCACTCAGGACAGGCTAATTATTACAGCCTGCAACACCAAAATTATAGTGGCTTAGCACAATGCTTACTCAACCTCTTACTCAAATCATAGACCAATTTAGGATGGCAGATCATACATTAGGGGCCCAGGATCTTTTATTTGAGTCCTTGGATTCCTCTTTTTTTAAACTAGTGGTTGGAGAAAGAAAAGTACATGAAACGGGAGATTTTTTAATGGGTCTAGACTGGGAGTACCTCATGTCAGCTCACATTTCATTGACCAGATCTCAGTTACATGAACACATCTAACAGCAAGAAATACTGAGAAATATAATGAAGCTTTAAAAAGCCAAAGATTTTATTTATTTATTTGACACACAGAGAGAGAGATCACAAGTAGGCAGAGAGGCAGGCAGAGAGAGAGGGAGAAGCAGGCTCCCTACTGAGCAGAAAGACTGACGCGGGGCTCAATCCCAGTACCCTGAGACAAAGGCAGAAGCTTAACCCTCTGAGCCACCCAGGCACCCTAAACCTTTTTTTTTTTAATTGCAACCATCATGTGGTTTATAGTTTGCCTTAAATATTTTACTTTAAAAAAAGACCATTTAGAAATTTGTAATAAAGAAATCAAGTCACATAGTATTAGAAGAACCTAAACAGAGACACATGTCTATTGCTTTATAGTTCAATATTTTTACCCCTTCTATTCAATCACCATTTCAACAAACCCTCCTCCATCTCTGAAACAGTTCAAGCCATTCCATGTAAGCTTCTTCATCTCTCCATCTTAGTTACCAATTTTGTCTCTTAAAAGTGTCCTGTTATATAAAGTTCTCCACAGTCTTCCAACTCTTCTTACTCACTATGGGACTGCATTGCAGTACTGATCCAGTTTTTCTCTCTATTCACGTGCCCCAGCTGAGAGCAGACCCCAGGGTATTTGAAACACTGACTGAAATAAAGCTGCAGTATGAAAGTTACAAACAGTTCTCTAGTTCTCAAGATTAAGGATTTTAATTCCTCTTTGATGCAGCTAATTCTCCCCCCAAGAAAATTACTTCAATAGGCTCTTCAATTATTCAAATATTAAGTCAGAAGTTAAACTGTGGTGCAGACATTAACTTAAATACCTATGTTTTACATGGACCATATGACTTTTTATGTTACTGTAAGACTTCCTTAGTTTTCTACATGTAAATTTATTTATCATAGTAATTTTCTATTTCTTTTCTATGGAACAATTATTACAAAATAATGAAAACATGAATTCATTACCATTCATCTCTATAGTTTACAAGTCTGACAGGGGTCTCACTGGGCTAAAATCAAGGTGCTGATAAGGTCACCTTCCTTTCTGGGGTTCTAGGGGTGTATCTGTTTCTTTTCATTTTCTGTCTTCTGGAGGCCATCCATATCCAAAGCTGTGACCCTTTTCCTCCATCTGCAAATTCAACAACATCACACCAGTCTGGCCATTCTGTAGTTACACCTCCCTCTGATGCTCTTCTGCTTTCCTCTCGCACTTTTAAGGATCTTCATTATTATACTGATCCCGGTGGATGATCCAGGATAATAGCTCTATTTTCAGGTCAGTTGATGAACAACTTTAATTCCCCTTTGCCATGTCAGGTCATACACTTACTTGCAGTTTAGGGATTAGAACATGGACATCTTGGGAACCATTATTCTGCCTACCAGTTATTGTGTTGGGAGAGGTACTGAAATGGAGAGATGGATTTCAACGATATATGAATGGAGACTTATAAGGCATAGGCCCAAATTACTGTGTATACTTGTAAAAGTGAGATGCACATGAAGATGGCAGTAAAATATTTGCATCTGTAAGAGAAGGGCCAGAGGGGAGAAGTGGAAATAACTGCTCTTATGAAAGTCTTTGTAAGTCTCCAAGCACAAGGAGTGTTGATCCAGCACAAGTTTGGAAATTTTAAAAACAAGTCTGGGGATCTGAGAAATAATTGAGGTCACTCTTCTGATGGCTCTTGAGTATCTCAAGCCCATTGTTCAGAGGATAGAAGCTACAGCTGAAACTTGGTCCGAAAAAATTAATCCCACTTCAAAATCTCCTCAGAGACTTCAAAGTATATACCTATATCTGTATATCTATCTCACTGTTTTAATTCCTCTATGAATTTAAATTTCCTTCTATCATTAAATGTGATCAGAGCAACCAAAAAAGCATCCATTTGACTTCTGCTGCTTTTGTTTCTGTGTTTCAAGATAGAATTTTGAAGTATTTTTTGTTGTTCTTGTACATTCTGCTATCCCTTCATTCATTTAGGCTTCAGCTGCCTGCTCTGTAGATCCTCGCTTAGTGGAAATGTTGTAGGAGTACTGAAAGCAAAAGTTATTGGAAAAACATCTCCCTTGTCAGCTGTTGTTTCCCAAAGCCAAACCCACTGACAAAATTGACGTATGTTTCCTAGAGAAAGCAGAGAAAGAGAGAAGAAATTTGACTTTAGAGTCCATTTGAGAAATACATAAAAAGAAGACCTGGAAAAAGACCTTTCTGAAGACCAAAATAAGAGACAGATACCTGTGGTTTTCATTTGGAGCGAAGGCGTACACTGCTTCAGGTAAATACCTCAAGAAAGGGCCAGACTTAGGAAGGAGTTATTACACATCCCCTTAGGAACTTTAGCCATGAGACCCCAGCCTTAAAAGACGCTTATGTTTCAGGTATGACCCAAAGCAGCAGAACCAACTGGGATTCCTGCCTGTCTCTACAGTGATTTGTGTCACTGATAACAGATAATAAGAAGGACACCTTCTTGTCTTCAGGACCTGGACACTTTCCGATGAAATCCCCAGTGCCTTACACTTCTCTGGAGAAAGGGGGCAGCAACAATAATGGTTTGGGGTAAACAGATTGTCTAGCCCCTTCCCAACCACCTCTTTCCAGCAAAAGGAAACAGAATGCTCAAATGTGAGCTAATTTTAAAAAGCAAGGGATGTGCTGTTTTATGCTAGGTTATGCCTGGCTTTAGCTCCCTTCTATTCTTTTCTCCATGATTTTATTGTTAGCAACCGGTTGTCTACAAACACTACCTCTGAATTATTACAATTATAGTACAGGCCCTACCTCTGCATCCATCCCCAGTAAAGGAATCAAAATAAATTGTTACTTTGTTTCTCCTATCTACCAGTAGCACTTTTACGAATATCTTCTCTCTACAAGGACACTAATGATCTTCCTAGATTGCAGGTACAACCATGACCTTGACAAGATAGCAACTTGGATGTTCAAACTGAAATATTTAGTTATATATATAATATTTACATATTATATATATAAATTCACTAGGGTATATTATGTATCTCATCTCAGTGAAGGATTCATGGTCATCTTAGGCACTGAGAGCCCAGACTGCAGCAAAGAAAGGTAGGGTGAATGACTGGAAAAACCACTTCTCTCTATAGCCATGAAGATGAGAAGTACCCTTTTCTCCTCTCACTAAAGTATCATAACAATAAAATTGGCTGATTTTTTAGAAATAATAGCAAGAAAAAGAAAGAAATATATGGAGTATTTTTAGAATTGAATTAGTCAGAAATAAACCATCCATTGATTTTTATTTTGTCATAGGAGATCCTGAGTTCTGTTTACTAAGAGGAGAGTCTTCCAGGTCACCGTATTGTGGGGGTCAATCCTCTTTTTGATTAATAACCAATAAAAGCTTATTATTTGTATATCAGATGCTTTGAAAGTTCTTATAGATGAATGTTAGTAAATTATTTGGAATGAAATAGAGAAGATGTGTGCAAAGCAGCAATGATAAGAAGTTCATGCTTACTACTATATGATAAGTAATCTTCTGAGTATTTTACTACATTATCTCATTTAATTCAGCCAATCAAAACAATAGCAAGAAATTACAAATTAAAACCATAGAGATTTTAAGCTCATCTTTTTTATTTAGGGATAACATTAAACTGTTGCTATTATGCCAACCTTACTATTTTGTAAGCATTTACATTATAAATTAGTAAATATTTCAATAACACTTCACATCAATGAAATTACTGTAAATTTTATTGTACATATAGCTGTTAAAAACTGAATGTCCTTAGATTTTTATTTAAATATTTAGAAACATTAAATAATATGAGTGCAGGCTTTCATAGATAATGTTCAAAATCCAAAAGAATAAGACCCATCTTTTTTTTTTTACTTTATTCTGGTACAAAATATTTAAATACAATACCCCTTTCTTTTCTGGTTAATTATTCTCAGTGACATTTTGAGATCAGAATCAGCATATAATTATTCTTTCTCTAAAACCCCTGAAATTAAAGTTAAGCTGACAAAAGAATATTTAAATCTAAGAACTTTTGAAAAATTACCTCTAAGTGAGTCAGCTAGAACTAACTTTATTAAGATTTTAATTTAAAAAAAATCTTTGATTCTTCAAGGTGAATAAGAGGTCTATGATATTGAAAAAACTTATGGGATGGTACAGAAAAAATCTGTGACTAAAAAACTGAAGGTATTCTGAAATGTTGAGAATTAAAAGAAACTAGAGATTTGGCTCCACTGGCCTTCTTCCAGTTCCTTAAATTGCAAAGATTTTGGCTACTTCAAAAATTTCCCATAAGCCACTTCTTCTCCCTAGAATGTTTACCCTGCCCCAACCTCCCCTCAATTCTTTGCCTAGTTTCTACTTCTTCTTCCAGTCACTTCTTTTGGCAAGTCTTCCAGACCTCTCAAGCTATCTCATGCCTCCCTCTAAATGCTTGGTGTAAGCATCCATTTCCGCAGCTTTTAATTATATTTTTAGTTATGCAAATTTTTGTTTGTCACCCTTACAAAATTGTAAGATCCATCCCAGGAAAGCAAGTGCTATGGGACCCTTGTTCCCTGCTGCAATTTCCAACCCTCACCATCATGTCTGCAATATAGCATATGTGTCATGGATATTTAATGAAAAAATGAAGAAGATAATGGGTATTTTGAAAGGAAAAAAATTAAAGGGATTATCATTAATAAAATCAATAATGCAAAAATTATTTTTTATCCCCCATAATTCCGTATCAAAAAATAATATCAAATTTCTTCAGTCAACAAATATTTATGGAGCACTGGATCTATGCCAGGAAATGATGTTGAACCAGACCCCATCTCTGCACTTGGGGTATTTGTTAGTTAATGGGAAAAACATACAGTGAGAAACAATTATGAAGTACTGTGATGAGCATTACAGTAGGGTAAGGACAGAGCACCATGGAAGCCAATCAGAGGGGTATCAACTCCAGTATCTACCACTATGTTACAAATCATCCCAAAAGAGAGTGGCTAAAACAATCTGTTGTTTTTATATTTCATAATTTGGCGGGTCAGCTGTTTGAGCAGAGCACATATAGGATGGCCTGTCCGTATTCCATGATGCCTGAGACCTCAGTTCTCATAATTAGAATGGCTGAGAACTGGAACAGCTGCAGGCTAGCCACATACTTCTCTCTGTCTTCTCTGCCGGTCTCTATCTCTATCTCTTTTCTCCACCCTTTGCATGTTGCTAGCTTCAGATTCCTCATATGACAACTGTAGTAGAACATCTTATATGGAGATTCAGAGCTATAAGAGTCAATGTTTCAAGACACAAGGAGTCAACATTACCAGTCTCTTACAATCTGGGCTTTGGTCAAAGTGAGCATGAATGAAATGCCCATGTCAAATTCCTATCACGTATCTTGAAAAGGAACAGTGTCAAACATTTTGTGGCCATCTACAATCCACCTATAGTACTTAACTCGGGCTTTGGGGGGTTTGTCAAGAGAGGGTTGGTAGAGGGCATAACATCGCTTCTGACAACCTACAACAACTATGAGTCAAGAAGAAGTGGAGGGTAGAACAAGGGAGGCATTTCAGGCAGAGATCAGTATGCAAAAAGTCTTAGTGCAAGAATACCCACAGTCTGGCCAGAGGTAAGAGAGCTGGGGTAGGAAGGAAGGGACACTACGGTAGGGAATGATAAAAGTGACTAGAAAACCAGTGATGCACTAATGATGGATCAAGCAGCTCTTCTCTCAACATATCTGTTTCAGTGGTAACAGTCAGGATGAAGACAGTAAGTAGTGTATACAGGAAAAAGAGGATGGAGTTGGGTATGCAAGTTCAGGACAAAATGTCCAGCCCAGACTCTGACACTCTCTAACTGTACCATCTTGGACACATTTCTTGAGCTCTCTGAGCCACAGTTACTACAACTCTAATAGGATGAATCATTTCTCTTCATCATGATATATCATATTAGTTATTTTGGTAGCTAATATTTATTACACATGTGAGGTATTGGCTAAAGGCACATATCTTACTAAAAACCCTAAACAATGGGTAATTTCATCTCATAAGAAAAGAAACAGGCATAAGTAGGAAATTTTCTTTTTTCCTGAAGTTTCCAAAGTTTCAATGGACCATGAAGTTGGGTAGTCTGGCCCCAGAGACACTGTCCTTCTTAACCAGTTCTTTACGTTTCTATGAAGATAAAATAAGGTGTCCATTCTAAAGGTCTACCTCAGAATCTAGCAACCAGTAGAGATATTCAATACTTGATAACTTTATCATTTGAGTAGGATACCTACTTCTTAATAGCGTGTCTTGAAGATTCTTAGGAGCATGTCTAATAGTGCATGCCAATCTTTGTTAATAGCAAAATTAATTAGTATGCAAACTCAGAAAGTCACTTAACCCTCATTGAATTCCACCTCTGTACGAGTCTGTTCTGGTCTATGATGTGAGTCACATGGATAGAGCAGCTGGGATCTCAGCTCAGTTCACTGCTGTATAACCTAGGCTATGGTTCCATCAGAGACAGACTCTGAGGCAAGGATTCAAACATAAATAGTTTATTTGGGAGGCAATCCCAGGAAACAACCACAGGGAGTGGGAAGCAAAACAAGGAAGTAAAGAGAGTCCGAAAGGTACTTTTCCTAGACTCTGGGCAATAGAACTTTACTGCATATACAAAGAGTCAAGAACTTCAGAGTTATCCCTGACAAGGGACAGAGAAGCTGGTATAACCATTCCTCAACTTACTGCCCATCATTAGCAGTTGCTTCTGGGGTATTAATTCTCTAAGATTTAGCCCACCTTGCTCTTGAGCCAAAAGCACATGGGCAGCCAAACAGCCCTCAGACCAAGAGTCAGAGGTATTCAGAGTCAACATTCTGTGTGTGGAGGCCAGACTGGGTCAAGGGCCTGTGGAAGGGGCCCTGGCAGTACCTGCAATGATAAGCATGTAAACACAAAAATAATATAAATTAGGATGTGATAAATGCTCCAGTATTATAAGAACTAATGAATGTTACACATTCTCCCTGTTGAAAATAAAGGAAAAGATAACCCCTTCCCTTCTTAGAGCATTCACTTTAGAAAACTTGTCATTATATTTCTCCATCATCCTGTAATGTGTTTGAAAGCAAATTTCAAATACTTATTTTTTTTAATTTTTTATTTTTTATAAACATATATTTTTATCCCCAGGGGTACAGGTCTGTGAATCGCCAGCTTTACACACTTCACAGCACTCACCAAAGAACATACCAAATACTTATATTTTTATAGTCTCCTCTGTCTCCCTACATATAATCCTATACATGGAAAATCTCTGTGACATGTGATGTATAAACCGACACCTACCTAATTCCACATCTGTGCTGTGGGGGTGCGTCACCACAGGCCGTGCAACATAACAAGCCTACCTTGAAGATACTCAGAATCCTCAGCTAGCAGGAAATCCTTACTGATCTCAGGTGAAGAGCGACGTCCTGACAAGCAAAGCTGTTTGGGCAGCCCTCTCCCGTTGCTGTCAGAGACCTAAACAGAGCATTTATAAGGGAAAGATGAAAAGCTGTGATTTTCATCACACTAAGAAAACTGTGAAGGCCATTTTACAGACTAGAGATGTTTCATGTCGACCCAAAAACCACCAAAACCTCAAAAGGACAGTTACATGAGGTGGGGAAAAACAATACGGATATAAATAGTAAGACAGAAATTATCTCAGCGCTTGAAATCTCTTTATAATCTTTCCTGTTTTATTGGGAGCTATTACCAGGGGAAACAAATGGTTTCTGTACTCTCCCAGTAGACAATTTTCTGGGGCAATCGGCATTGGAAGTGAATGATTTATTGTTCAGCAATAGTTATTGCAGAAGGATTAAGCATTTCTGATTTTAAAGTAACCGACAAAACGGGCCTATGTATGTGATTCATAAGCCACGTTAATAGAAAGCCAAATAGCTAAATTATAGTCAGTGATTTGTTCTCTGTCTTTGGGAAAAATCCATCACAGACTTCTGGTTTCAGTGACTTCATTTCTCACATTTGAGGCATTTTTCACCTAGTACTTTTCAAGGGCATCATAATTAATTCAACTTTCATTTGTTTGTGGTACAAATGTTTACTGGATTCTTGATAGGTGCCAAGCCTGACACTTGACTCTAGGGACTCAGTATTGAAAAGACAGGGACCTACTCTCAGTAAGCTAAATAATCAAACAAATAATTAAAAGTAAATAAGCCAGCACAGTACAATGCAGTAAGAACTTCACTATGGGGTGATTACTGATCCAACTCAGCAAACATTTATTAAGTGCCTCTTTGTGCCAAGCAATATGTTGGATGCTGATGAGGAGACAAAATAAACCACCATTGTTGTAAACAGGACATCATCTACTGCCAATATGTACCACTGTTCATTCATAATTCACAGTATGTGCTACAGTGTGGACAGACACTTAGAGATTTACAGGTAACACCACCTGCTCTTCAAACACAATGCAATGAAGGCCATTATCTTTGGGTAATATGCATGTCATGAAGGATTTCTCTGCAATAATTATTATACTATCAATGTCTTTAGATCATGATGAATCCCACATTCGATATCATTTACTAACGTGGTCGTAACTGGAAAGAACTGCTGCTATTCATAATTAATGCTTTTTACTACTTTGAAGGGTGCATAAAGTCTGTCCTTTCTTGTTTGGTTATTTGCCTTTTTTTAAAAAGAATTTCCACATCACGATATTTCAGAATGGGAAATGGCAGGTAAAGTTTGGCCCCGCATAGCAGCCCCTTTTGAGGAAGAAATGAATTTCTTTGTCAATGCATTCTCTAAAGAATTCTTTAGATCCTTTATTTAATTTGTCATACTCCTATCCCTTTTTACTTTGTGGCATCTATTTTGGAATGTGGGGCTTAAGCAACTCCCTCTTTAAAAGAAAAGTTACTTTTCCTTTTAATTAACTAGAGAATACACAATCATGAACCCTTAAGTGTCTTGGTATATGGATTATTTTTTCATTATTAATGGCACGTTGAAAGGATTCACCCTCAGTATTTTGGTATCAATTTCAAACAAATTATGAATCAAGTGATTATGGAGGTTGTAGACATTATAATTTCTCCTAAGGCTCAAAGATCATGGTATAAGTTTTGAGAAAATCAAGTGCACAATGTAAACGTGTGATTACATATTCATCTTCAGTTAGAGTAACTTATGATCTGCTTCTAGGATGACAAAAAGATAGTCATGAGTCTGTGGTTCGGAACTGTTAGTTTGTATATGCGAAACGGGTAAAATAAATGTAGTTAAAATTCAAAGCCCACACACTGGTGGTCAGGAGACAGAGCAGAGACTGGACTCCAGTCCCCTCAACCTTGACTGCAAAATCCAGCCTCCCTGGATAGCTGAAACTCTCTGCCCCTTGAACAGCATATGGTGCAGGCAAGTGAAAGCAGGTGCGTCCTTGAAGGAGGAACTCCACTAAGAAGGCTGACAAGACCCAACTGCATCAGTCTCTGCCAAGGTGGACCCCAGAGCTGACCTTCACGGACTTTTCTTTCCAATTATCATACTAAAAGTGACACTCAGAGGTGGAGGTTTAACATGCCAATTAGATATACAATTCCTGATAACGCCTAACTTGTTAAGTGCTCAGGTCCCAAGAAATCCCCACCTCTAAGGGCTTAAATGTCATTCCTTTCCTGCTTCAGTCCCTTTAAATATTTCCCAGCTTTTGTTCAAGGAACCAGCCAGAAGGACCCTTTCCTTTGTGTTGCCTCCCTTGTCCTCCAACATGAGTCCCAGTAAAAGCCTTGCCTGGAACTCCCGTTTGGCCTCTAGTCAATGTCTATTGTTTGGCAGCCCAAGGACCACAGTCCTCCAGTCAGATGAGCTGCTCTGACTGTCAGTGATTTCCAGTTCTTCAAAGATCCTCTACGCTTCTGGGATCCAAAAATTAGCCAGTGCTTGATTCTTATGCATGCTCAAATTTTAACCAGGAGAGATATAACCATTTAAGGAAAACAGCAACAACAAGAATGTTTTAACTGAGGGAGACAAGTCTACGATTGAATTATATCCAGGTAAGAAGTTACTGATTCAATAGCAATGGGCTGAAAACGCCGGTCCCAACATCTGGCATGATGTGAACTAACGATTCCATATAATCTTTGTTAACTGATTCATGGTCTAATTCTTATCTCTGATGTTAATTATGGCATTTAAAAAAAATCGAATTTTCCACTTGGGCATTTTCTATCTTTTATACTTTTGGTTAGGACAAAATCACCCAGCTTGAGAACTACTTTTCAAGAGTTCACTGGACATTATGGAAAATTGGAAAATATATTGAATTTTTACTTAATGGGAAGATAAATACACTTGATTATCTGTGGAAAGTAAGCCTTATACTCACTAAAAGTTCCCAAAAAGAAATGTGATACATGATGTTTCATGTTAAGCTTTTCCTTCCAAATGGGTGTATGGAAATATAATCAGAAATTTAGGACTTGACTCTTTTTTAGTATATGTGCTGCCGAAGCGAGCACTAGGACTTGACTCTTTTACTTTTAAAATTTCATTATCTGCTTCAGAGAGGGAAGATCAGAGAGGTGGTCAGAATCTGGAACCAAGTGAAAGCAGATATCATGGGGGAAATTACACTAATAGTAAATTATGGGAATTAAGAAAGATCAGGAAAAAAGTGACTCAAATTTGCAGCTGAGACACTGGCAGAGTGTGGAGGCTTGTGGAAGTATGGCCTGCTACTCTAGCCCCATTCTGAACCCCAGGACACCCATGTTCTTGGCTGTGATGTAACCATAAAGCCCTCAGGCACATTCAAGACAGTGCTGTGTGAGGTATATTGGCCCATTGGGGCAGTGTAAATGGCAGTTAACTACAACAGAATCAGAAGCTCTACTTGGTAATAATTCTTTATGACATTTAGTAAATATCTTTTGCTTATGCCACCTAACATCCCTTCAGTTTTCTTCTTTTAAAACAGTACTCCAAATTTCCTTTACACCTATTTCAATGCCATGCTAGGGAATTTGGGAGATTTGCTTCAGCAGACAGCTTTAATTATCCATAGTAATTAGTCAAGGGATGGACACATGACAAAGCCAGAGATAGTGAAACATGATGGAGCTTCTGCCAAGAATCCAGAGGAAAAAGACTCCCTCTCGCTCCCCAGACCTGAAATCTGGTTCAACATAGACAGTAACTCCTATAATCAACTTGCCTCTCATAGAACTGAGAATAGAGAAAACATATGGAAGAGAGCATTGCGAAGCTGAGAGATACAGAAAAATAACATGGGACAAGGCCCTAGTTTGAGGCTGTGGCTTGATCAAGCTACAGCTGAAATCAGACTTAGCCCAGGGCTTTTCAAGTATATAAACAAAAAACTCCTTGTTTTTATTAAGCCAACTTCATTAAAACTAATGGGCCTCTGTTTAAAATATAGCAAGGTTCTTCAACATAGTAGAAGAGATTTAGAATCGTACATGTTTATGTTTAACTCCTAATTCTACCCTTTCCAAACGTATAAGTCAAGGTAAATTAATTAACCTTTTGACAGGTCAGTGTTCTTATAATAATTTATAAATAATAAAATCCAAATGATTAACAATAAGTCTATGGAAAGCTTTTCTATAGTATATACCATATAGTAAGTACTCAATAGAGGACGGTTATTGTTTTTGGTTTTGGTTTTTTGCTTATACCACAGAAATAATGAATCATTCCAAAAGGTCTTTATTGGCATTTATGAAAAATTAAATATATTGTGGGGGCGGGGAACCAAAGATATAAGTTTTTTTAATTTTATTAACTAAACTCAAATGTTCTAATGCTTACCAGTTATATGACTTTGAGAACATCATGCCACCTTTGTCATCCCACTTGAGCTCTAAAGTGACTGAATGATGAATTCCAATTCCTCTCTCAGTACCAAACTTTTGATCTGATAGTTCTTAAATGCAATAGTTACAAATGAATAATATTTAATCAACATGTTTCTTATATAAAAATGGAAAAACCATAGTTCATTCTCTTTATCTTGTTAGTTACCCCGAAGTAGTGATTGAATAGATAACTTAAAAAAATAATACCATTTGAGATTATAAACTCCTTACATATAACTTCTGTCTGCTTTCTTTCTTTTCTTCATTTTTTTCTTCTAAATAATCTAGCCATTAGGAGGGGGCATTCAGAGTTGGGGACAGTGGCAGTCATTTGGCATAAGATTTTGGAGTCAACAAGATGAAGAGTGTGTCTACTCACTAGTGAGTGTCCCTGGTAGGTTGTTCACAGAATCCCAGCAAGATAAGGACAGCATCCACATAAGGAGCAAGGGGGTTGTGACAGTGGCAGTAGGTGATTGGAAACATGCTGAGAGACTGAATTCACTAAGTTATAGATTGAAGGTTTTGGAGAAGTGGAAATGCTGCAGTTTCAAGCAAATGGTCAAGAAAGAATTCTTGAGATGTCTTTGGTGCAAAAAGATTTTTTAAAGCAGGGGAACAGGAACAGGGCAGAAGGAGCTGCACTGGGATTGTGAAGGGCGACTGATTCTATACTTTCAAGTTGGGCAGGCTTAGCGAGAGTGTCAGTCTCTAAGAAATTTTGGAAGCAAGGTTTACAGGACCTTGAAGGAGTTACAGATTGTTGAGGAAAGGTCATTTATTATTGTCTAGTAAAACCTGAGTTATGAGACCCTTCAGATGTCTATTGGTGGGCCATATGCTTAGAGGATAATTGTTAACATACAACTTGGTGAGGGTGGGGCACAGAGATAAAGGAAGTTTCTAAATGAATTTTTATGTTAAAGTAGACTGACTTACATATAATGGGTGGTTGGAATAATGTTAAACTAAGACTGCCTTTTGCTCTTAGCAAAGTGTCAACATCAAGGGAACTGAGTTTCTAGAGGAAGGTCACTCTACCTGTTTCAGAGACTTGACAATGGGCCATAGGCAATAGAAAAATTTAATTTTTTTCTCTTGCCTTTGTTTCCCACAACAATAAGACCTCTGTTTTTCCAAAGAAGAGAGTTTCAAATAGGAAAAGGGAGTAAATTAAAATGAGCACTTTGTTACAGAACTAGAATTGAAGAAATCAGTTGAACTGATGGATAGATGTAGATGTAGCTAGATAAATATTATACAAATATTTATATGTTTAAATGTATATATGTATTTACATACATACTTCCCCTTCACTGTCCACTGAGAAGGTCTAGAGTAGTTATAGCCCAATAACAAAAGCACAACTTGTATCTAGATCATGGTTTCTACTGAAAGGAACTAGAACTTTTTGGTGGAATGGCTTATTTTTAAAGCTGGGGCAGAGAATAAAAAATGAACCTGAAAAGTTTTAAAAAAGAAAGAAGAAAATGCTCAAATGATGGAGACATGCTAAAAGAACAACAACAAAAAGCCTAGCTTATAAAGATTATTTGGCCACATTTAAGACAATTTGAATATCAAAATAAATAATAACCATAACAAATTAAACACTATATAAAAAACAGGAACCTATGAAGCCATACCCTATAAATAAGTAAATAAAAGTATTCTGATAAAAGAAAACATTTTCTTTTGGCACAATTTCAACTTATAAATATAGAGTGAATGCTAGAACTAGAAAATCACAATTTGGCATAGTAATATTAATTTACCCAAGACATATCAGTGGATGCTAAAATGATTAAAGTTTATGAGCAAAGGGAATTTGCATAGTCTCAAAGTACCTCTCTACAAAATACTTATTAATCACAAAAGGGCACATGAATAATTTTACATGGAGAAACATAGCAGATTCCAGCTTAATCAAATGATCAAACTTACCACCACCAGGAACTGAACAAATTAAAATTGTGTACCGCCTAATAGAATACAGTGAAAAAACACATTATTTCTTTGGTATTATTGCCAAAAAAAAAATGTATAACTTACATCTAATCATGAGAAAACATCAGACAAAATCCCAACTGAGGAACACTGAAGGCTGTATTCTTCAAAAAATAAGATCGAGAAAGACAAGAAAAACTAAGTTGACTGTTTTTTTGTTAAAGTGCATTAAAAAAACTGCAACACGTTCTAGTGTATACCTGAAACTAATGCAACATTGTATGTCAACTCTATTTCAATTGAAAAAAAAGAACTTCGACATGCAACCTTGGTTTAAACTCTTTCGAAAACAGGTGAAATTTAAGTAGCTTCTGTAGATTCCATGGTGATCATGTATGAATGTGAATTCTGATTATTGTGTTTTGATTATGTAGGAGAATATTCTTGTGTATAGGAATTATACACCAAAGTATTTGGGGTAAGGAAATATTATATTGCCAGCTAATTCTTAAATAACTAAAAGAAAATTAAATTCTTTGTGCTGTTCTTGTAACTTTTATCTAAGTTTGAAATTATTCCTGAATTCTTTTAACAAATAACAAATTAGAAGTAAACATCATGAAAGCTAAAAGCTGGAGAAAACTGAAATGTCCATCAAAAAAACAAATGTGTAAAGAGATTGTAGCATATTCATTCAACATAATACCACTCTAAATAAATGGAATGAACTATTGACACATGCAGTAACATAGATGAATCTCACAAGCATTATGCCAAATGAAATAAAACAGACACAAAAAGTAATTACTGTGTTAATACATATTACTGTGTGATAAGAAATCCTAAACCAAGAAAAACTAAACCATAATAATACATATCAAATCTGTAGTTGCCTGGCTCTGGAGGGTGGGAAGATCAGAGATATGGGCAGCGAAGTGGCACAAAGGAACTTTCTGGAAGGATAGAAATGTGCTGTGCTCATTGGAATAGTTAGGCAGATGAACACTTTTGTCAAAAGTCACAAATCTGGGGGCACCTGGGTGACTCAGTTGTTGAGGGTCTGGACTTCCGGCTCAGGTAATGGTCCCAGGGGCCTTGGATCTAGCCCCACATTGGGCTCTCTGCTCTGTGGGGACCCTGCGTCCTGCTTCTCCCTCTCTCATTCCCCCTACTTATATTCCCTCTCTTGCTATCTCTCCCTCTCTGTCAAATAAATAAAAAATTTTTTTAAAAAGTCACAAATCTGAATTTTAAGGATTTTATTTATTTATTTGAGAGAGAGAGCACACATACAAGCATGTGCAAGCAGCTGGAAGGGCAGAGGGGGAGGAAGTGGGAGAGAAGAGACTCTCAGGCAGACTTCTCACTGAGTATGGGGCTCAATTTCACAACCCTGAGATCTGGACCTGAGCTGAAACCAAGGGTCGAAACTTCAATTGACTGAGCCACCCAGGTGCCTCTGCATTTTATTATATGCAATTATATCTTATTAAAGTTGATTTTAAAATAAAATATTTCTTGTAATAATGAAGCAATGGCAACAGAGGAAACAAAATAGCAAGTAAAATGTCAATAAAAACAAATTTTAAAAAGCTAGTTGTGACTGTTCTTTTTGGAATTATTTTTAATAAACAGTCACAAAATGGTAAATTACCTGTTTACTGAAAATCAGCTAATAAGTATAATAAGTTTATAAGTATTTAAGTTACTTATGTCTCTCAATTTCAATGCTATGTTTTAATAAAATTTTGTATAAAAACAAAATTTCTAAACCAAACCACTTCATTATGTAAATTTGCTTATTCATGGTGTTCCTTAGCCTAATAGTTTATTTAATTAGGCTTTGTTAAAATAATGTTGTGTTTTAACACCAAACAAATTCAGTTAGCAAATGGCTTGATTGGCTTGGTCAAGGAGGAGAACTCTGGCTTCATTATCCAGATCTCCTATAAATTATTTGAAATGCTTGGCACCAAAAGCTTTATCATGACTCTAATGTACCTGAACACAATTTATCCATTCTCCTAAAGCTAAAAGCATTTTTAATTGTTACAGTACTATCGTGTTTTAAGAGCATCAGACATTCAAGGAGACAGTGGCCCTTCATATAGGAATGATGAACATATGGGAGGAAGAAAAAAGAAAAGAGAGAGAGAGTGAGAAGTAAACTATAAGAGACTCTTAAGGACAGAGAACAAACTGAGGGTTGATGGAGGGAGGTTTGTGGGTGGGGGATGGGCTAGCTGGGTGATGGAGACAAAGGAGGGCACTTGTGAGGAACAGTGGGAGTCGTATGTGATGAATCCCTTGAATTCTACTCCTGAAAGCAACATTGCACTGTATGTTAACTAACTAGAATAAAATAAAAACTTGAAAAGAAAAAAGAAATACATAGTGTTAGGAAAGGGAAAATGATTTATGTGATATGAGTCTTGCAGGAAAAGTATAGCAAAGTTTACAGCAGATGGGCCTTATAATTCTATAATCTTTCAGTTCCTTGCAGAGAACTCACTCAACGGAGTACTGAGAAGCTGTTCAGAGCTGGTAGTTTCAGAGTTTACTCCCCACTCATACCTTTTAAAACAATTCTTTTCAGATTCATGATACTGGAATAAAAGAGGAAAGACATCTAAGATTTAAATATCAAAAATTATGCACTGTAATTTTGCTCCTCAATTCATAGGTGGATTAATCAGTGCCCTAAGTGCCACCCCTAAATTATTTAAAGGAAACTAAGTAATCTAAATTCTTTTGCGGGCTGAATTATTTAAGGCATAAATGTTTCCTGTTGAATGCTTTCGTGGTCACATTTTGTGTCTTGGCCTAAGTGAATAAAAGTAGCTTTAATGGTATAATACAAAAACAATGGTTAGAAATAATACATGAAGTGATTGTCATAGTTTTTTCCTGTGAAAAGGATGAAGTCGATCTCGACAATAATCTACATTTCTTATTTATTTAGTTAGTTTTAAATCAAGACTTGTGCCAACAAGAAGTTGCTCTCTTTGGTCTTTATCTTTCTCTCACTCTTAAACTTACATGAAAGTCAGTTGCAAATAAACGTTCCACTGCCAAATTTTTAACTCACTTCTAAATCTGCCATTGCTAGTTCAGGTTTCCTAATACCTATTACAATATTTTATATTAGGAATAATACACTTACCAGTGTGGCCAATTACCTTGTTGAAGAGAAATTGGCAATCTGTCATTTGATGTGAAATCTAGTGCATTCTCTCTGGGGTAGAGCTTTGATTATACTGCTAAGAGATAATATTGTGCTTTATTTGTCTCTCGGGCTTAGGAACAGACTACCTTGAAGCCTTACTAGAACCTCATTTTTGTCGTTAAATTTAATTGTCTCTCATTTAATACTGCTTTTAGCAAGTCCAAACCACATAGTTTGAGTTTCAGGTTTTATTTCTCTTTTCATCTTCTTATCCATTGGGAGGATGGGATTCAGGAGGAAGAAGGTCAATTAAAAGTTCACAAACCACAGGACAGCAGGAAAAATAAAAATTTGGAAATGACCAAATAAATCAGAAAAGCAGTAAGCTATAATGGCATTATTTTGTTCATTAGATCCTCTCTTGAATTAAATAGATACTTAAAGAGATATTTAGATATTCTCTAAATTGAATAGTATTTTAAATGTAATGAACATCCCTTGTTGCTTTATGTTGCAAGTAACAGGAACCAGCTCACGAATCACCAAAGAAAAAAGTAAAAAAAAAAAAAAAAAAAAATAGGTCAGACAGGTTGAGGAGATAGAATTTACTATATGGACATAGGGATATTTCATGGAACCCAAGAGTAACAATTCTGTCTCCAACAGAGATGGAATTGTAGGAATTGTAAAGATCTAGGGATCTCATCATATTCCTCAGCCTTCTTCTCTCTGGACTTTATTTCTCTCTCTTCATAGATTGACTTCCCTGCCCACATGGCAGCAAAATTTGGCTAACCCAGAGTTACCAAATTCAGATCTGGTATGAGCAGGCTCACTGAAAATTCCCTGGAGGAAGAATCATTTCAACCACCCTTGAGCCAGCTGCCTTCCCACGGTCAAATCAACTATGAACCAAGATTTCATTACGTGGCTTTGGGGACTAGGGTTGTCATAAATTTCCAGAGCAAAGGAGAGTATTGTTTCATGAGTTGGACAGATACTCAATATATGCTTACCACAAAAACTTATAGCTCAACCATTTTAAAGCAAATTGTCCTTTTAGGTCATATCCTTTAATAACTGGCATCCCTAAAGTAATTTACCAAACACTAAGAAGTTAGACTTCCAGAATCCTATATTTTGTCTGTGCAAGTATAAGATACTTTGTAAAATGAGTGTCCAATTTTCTCCCTCCAGTGCCGAGGTTTTTCAGGTTTTTATATCTGAAACACAATTTCCTGTCCTTGTATGAAGTTGCTTTCAAAAACTGGGCTGGAGAGTTTGCTGTCAATTTATCATGACTGCTATCACTTCTGACATATAACCCAGGACTACAGGGAAGGACTGTAAATGTAAGGACTATATTCTGTATTTTCTGCCATCCTCTTCTTTGCAAAGTTCTGGGTTAGAGCTTGCTAATGAAAGGCATTTGCGTGAGATTAGTAAGGAGCCCTTGTTTTCCAGAAAGGGTTGCTGTCAAATGTGTGGACCATCATGAGGCCCAGCCATTGTAGGCAATTAAAGAACCACCAGCCTCACCACTGATGAACGAGCCTGTTGATAAGATCTTCTTGGGGATGCTTAAGGAGTACAGCAGCTTCCGGGGGAGGACTTCCAAACCATCTATATGACATTTCAGGCTAACTCCCTCTACGTTGGCTCCCTGGATTCCAGCTCCTCCAACACCTGTGTATCTCTTTAATTCAAAAATCAAACCTTAATATCTGTATATTCTTGGCTTCTGTGTTGGCCCTTGCACCATGTCTGATAAAAAGATTATCAAATTCTGCCATCAGCTGTTATTCATATGCTATGGAATGCACAGTGGTCCAGAAATTATGCTCTTAATAATTCTCAAATTAAATTCCAGGCTTTCAGTTACATCATTTTCATTTTAAATTGTGCTTATATAATCTGGAGTCTGGTCACTTTCCCTCCAAACTTTTCAAAAGTTTTCAAACTTTTCAAAAGTTTTCAAACTCAGAAGTCCCATAAAACAACTTTATGGTCAACTAATCTTCGACAAAGCAGGAAAAAATATACAGTGGAAAAAAGACAGTCTCTTCAATAAATGGTGCTGGGAAAATTGGACAGCTATGTGTAGAAGAATGAAACCGACCATTCTCTTACACCATACATAAAGATAAACTCGAAATGGATAAAAGACCTCAACATGAGGCAGGAATCCATCAGAATCATAGAGGAGAACATAGGCAGTAACTTCTTTAACATCGGTCACAGCAACTTTTTTCAAGATATGTCTCCAAAGGCAAAGGAAACAAAAGTGAAAATGAACTTTTGGGACTTCAACAAGATCAAAATCTTCTGCACAGCAAAGAAACAGTCAACAAAACAAAAAGGCAATTCATGGAGTGGGAGAAGATATTCGCAAATGACACTACAGACAAAGGGCTGATATCTAAGATCTGTAAAGAACTCTGCAAACTCAACACACAAAAAACAGATAATCATGTCAAAAAATGGGCAGAAGACATGAACAGATTCTCCAATGAAGACATACAAATGGCTAACAGACACATGAAAAAATGTTCATCATCACTAGCCATCAGTGAGATTCAAATCAAAACCACATTGAGATATCACCTTATACCAGTTAGAATGGCCAAAATTAACAAAACAATAAACAACAGGTGTTGGAGAGGGTGTGGAGAAAGGGGAACCCTCTTCCACTGTTGGTGGGAATGCAAGTTAGTATAACCATTTTGGAAAACAGTGTGGAGATTCCTTAAGAAATTAAAAATAGAGCTTCCCGATGACCCTGCAATTGCACTATTGGGTATTTACCCCAAACATACAGATGTAGTGAAAAGAAAGGTCATCTGTACCCAAAGTTCATAGCAGCAATGGCCAGAGTTGCCAAACTGTGGAAAGAATCAAGATGTCCTTCAATGGACAAGTGGATAAGGAAGATGTGGTCCATATATATAATGGAGTATTATTCCTCCATCAGAAAGGAAGAATACCCAACTTTTGTATCAACATGGACAGGACTGGAAGAGATTATGCTGAGTGATATAAGTCAAGCAGAGAGAGTCAATTATCATATGGTTTCACTTATTTGTGGAGCATAAGGAATAACATGAAGGACATGGGGAGATGGAGAGAAGAAGTGAGATGGGGGAAATCGGTGGGAGAAGTGAACCATGAGAGACTGTGGACTCTGAGAAACAACCTGAGGGTTTTGGAGGGGCATTGGGTGGGAAGTTGGGTGAGCCTGGTGGTGGGTATTATGAAAGGCACCTATTGCAAGGAGCACTGGGTGTGATGCATAAACAACGAATTCTGGAACACTGAAAAGAAATTTAAAAAATAAATAAAATTTTTAAAAAATTTAAAAAAAACACTATTTCTTTTTAGAAGGGTACAATATCACTACTTTGTTTTTAAAGATTTTATTTATTTATTTTGCTGACAGAAAGACAGTAAGGGAGGCAATACAAGCCCTGGGAGGGGGAGAGGGAGAAGCAGGCTTCTTGCTGAGCAGGGACCCCAACGTGGGTCTTGATCCCAAGATCTTGGGATCAGGACCTAAGCCAAAGGCAGATACTTAATGACTGAGCCACACAGGTACTCTTAATATCACTACTTAAAAAAAAAAAAAAAGATTTTATTTATTTATATGATAGAGACAGAGAGAGAGGGAACACAAGAGGGGGAAGTGGGAGAGGGAGAAGCAGGCTTCCCACGGAGCAGGGAGCCCAATGTGGGGCTCCATCCCAGGACCCTGGGATCGTGACCTGAGCAGAAGGCAGACGCTTAACGACTGAGCCACCCATGCACCCCAATATCACTACTTTTTTAATGTATTTTCCCCTTTCATCTATCCAGATGCCTGTGGGAATGAAGTTTGGCAACAGATATGTTAGTTTTGAAAACTGACAATCCTCAGGGCATCTGGATGGTTCAGTTGGTTGGGCGTCTGCCTTCAGCTCAGGTCATGATCCCAGTATCCTGGGATCCAGCCCCACATTGGGCTCCCTGTTCAGCAGGAGGCCTGCTTCTCCCTCTCCTACTCCCCCTGCTTGTGTTCCATCTCTCACTGTCTCTCTCTACATGTCAAATAAATAAATTAAATCTTAAAAAAAAAAAAAAAAACCTGATCGTGCAGTCACCATGGAAAAGCTGCCTTCAAAACTTCTACCTTTCTCTCTTTCTGCACTGCTTTGCATGGGACTGCCAACCCAACTGTGTGCTGTAAAGGCTTTCAGAGGCAAAAAGATCTCTATTTTTGGAACACCTTTAGAACTCCTTTGGAACCTTCAGTACCCACTCCAGATAGGATCCTTAGCATATAACACTTGACTCATCCTTCCATACTTTGCTAGCAAGTATTTGCTTTCATTAAAACTAGTTTTGGTTGCTGGGTTTGCCTTGGATATTGAATTTATATTAAGTTCACATCAGAGCACTGGGAGAAATAGGCATAGTATAAATAAATCAAATCAAATGAATAAAGCATTAGGTGGGTTGTGCAATGGGGCCGAAGTGTCTGTATGTTTGCAGAAAATTCAATATGAGATGAATGGTTTTGGAAAACACATGCACAGCTAGGAAAGGGCTCCAAATGAGCCAGCCAAAGGCAATACTTTCATTCACACTTCAGTGGCCCGTCCTGCTCAAATTTGCATGATCCTTGAAACCTAGCCGTTGAAGCCTCTTTTTCACTTTGAATCCCAAGGCGCTGGATTCTACTATGACTGTCACACATTAAAATAAACATGTCTATTGGTAGTTTATTATTCTCTTGGCTAGACTGTTTTGAAGTGATGAAATAATGTTTTTAGTTAATTGGAAGATACTAATAGGATAGATTCATAATGATCAAGGCTGTCTTTATGAAAGTCTTTCAGCAGAATTTGACACCCACCAGTTGGTTAAGTTTATCATTACAGCCCTATTATGGTTTCAGGTGGAAATTTGGTTTTCAAATGGCAGAGATTTCCTTAACTTGTTTTCTTGTTATAGAATAATGTCTACACTAAAACAGGGCCGACTTCCAGGATAAGGTGTGTCAAGCAATGAAGAATAGTAGCAAAAATACAGCTCACCAGCGTCCACACCTCCTTTCAGACCATTAAAAAAAAAAAAAAAAAAAAAGTCATTGCATTTCACCTAGATCTGCTATGTTGGCAACAGTTTGAAAAATATTGGTAAGACTTCAAAACAAAGACTGTTCATTTTATTTCAATCACATTTAATTTTGAATGTGTTCATCAACTTCGCTGTCCCCTATTTTGGAAAAAATTATAAACATAATAACTACATGTGTTGATTCTCCATGTTTCGCATAACTTAGGCAAATATGATACCACACATTCTAAGTCATCCTCACTTATCAAAAATTTAGACATAGGCTTTTTAGAGACTTTACTTTTCAGACTACTGGGGAACTGTCCAGGGTATCAGCAGGAGACACATATTTAGCAAATACTCTGGTTCATCACCTGGCTCTTCTTAAGACAACAGTTTGAAGAGGAAGAAAACATAAAAAAAAAAAAAATCAAAGGTTTCTATTCCCATGTTCTGAACCATGAGCAACAGAAAATGGCAGGAGGCTGTCATCTATTCAGAAAAAGTGAAATAAAACTGAGAGTCCGTTAGAGAAGAGTTAGAGATGCATCCCCCTCAAACTATATTTAAGCTCTGAACATAAAAGGCAACAAGAATTTAAAAAAAAAAAAAAGCCTATGTTAAGAAAAAAAAAAGCCTATGTCTACAGTAGATCTCAGAAAAAGACATTTTACTAAAAACTTACCATCAATTTCCTTGTCAAAATTATCTACTCATGTGGGTTTTGTTCTGATTTCAGAATGTCAAACCCTCCATACTGTGATTGAACTCATAACCTATACTGTCATCCAGAAAAAAAAAAATCTAGAAACACTAGTAGCCTTTGTGTTTGGACTTCTTAAGCAAAGAATAATTGATAGAATTATTTGGAATGACATTGTACAAATACAGTCCGAGAAAGTATATGGAGGTGATGGGGGAATGTATTTACACATGTTGTAAATTTTTGTTCATATGTGTTTCATTGGATCATTATTTTTAAAAATCACTGAATAATTTAGTTTAAAATCTCTTTCAAAGATGTCAGATGGAATGTCAGCACTAATAGAATCTACCAAGTAATATGTAAGTCTTATATCACTTTTCTTAAATAAGCAGAGCTAGGTATTAGAAGAAGCACAAAGTATTGGCATTCCAGTTTTTTTTTTTTTTAATTTTAAGGTTTGTCTATTTTATTTGAATAATGATGAATATCTTTCATAGCATCTTGCTGGATTTCAGATTAAAAGATTCCTGGTGTAAGAAAAGCAAACACTTTGCACTTTGAACAAATGCCTTTGAACTAGTGAGAAAAATAGTAGCACACTTATACAACAATAAATTCCAATGATAAGTCAGATGTTCTATAATTTAACTTTACATTCATTATATGTTTATGGTATGCCAATTTCAAACATCCCAGAAGGTATGAGCTCTACTCTGTATCACTGAACTTTCCAGTACCTGAATAAAAAAAAATAAAAAAAAAATAAAAATGGAGGGGCTGGAATAGTAGTGAATATGTTCTAGTGTGAAGAAAGTAACCCAGGTCATCAGAAACTGCAAAATACATGGGTTATAATTGTATCTCTGATGCTACTTAAAACATAAGTGTAAAAGTCATAGAGATAGTTTGTTTCTTTTGTTTTATAAACTAAAGGCCTCTAATCCCGTCTTAATATTTTTCAATAATCTTTCTTGAGTATTCTGATGAGTTTCATCTATTTGTTCCCTTTTAATATCCCTGTGGCATTTGGAAAGCACATTGAATTTTTTCCATATACAACATCAGGGATCAGTTAGCAAACTAGAGGGACAACTGATTCTCTCTGAAGAATAAAAAAGTTTAGATGTAGACTGATGCCATGCGTGGGAAATTCTAAGTAATGCCTAAAAAACTTCTCATTTATAATCTGAACTGTGATTTCCTTACCCCTATTTAGAAAAGTAATAATTTTTTTTCAAACCATGAAGTAAAATTTAGGAGTGAATTACCACTTCTACATATACACTTTTTAATTCATGTTATAGCTGCACTTTGTCTATAAAATATATGTTTTCAGGAAGGAAGTATATACCAAATATTATTGGCAAGAATTTTGTCTGCCCTATTATGAAGGGAAAAAAAAAACATGGAATTTAGCCAATGGCTTTATGAAGATTAGAATATTACCAGTTGATTCTTGTTTAAATTCAGTGATTCCATGGGTATAGCTTTGGACATTATCCACTACTTTGTATTCACTTGATGGTGGGTCTTCAGAAGCCTCATCACTACCATCCAGGGAAAATCTTTGCAAAGAATTTAATCTCTGTATATTTCATAGAGCTTTTTCTGGCCACTAGATCTACTGAGTGGTAATTACACTTGGAAGGAGAAAACGGATAAATGTGCTGATTCCCTGAGTGTGGTTTACCTTCCCCTTTCTGAGCCATTGAGCATTGCTCAGATTAGAGGGGAACAATTGAAGGAGCATAGAAACCTGAAAGTCCTCAACCTGACAACAAATGTAGTCACTTGCATGACTGCAGCACATGTCAGGTCACTGAACTTCATTTACTCTTCCTCTTCTACCTCCTTATAAGAGGATTTGAACGGGACCAAAAAGAAACAAATGATTCATTTACAGATTTTGACCAGTTGTAGTGAGAATCAATTCCTAGGCTCTTCTGCCTTGGTATGCTTCCATACTTAACAGGTTTGGGTGGCAAGAGATTAAAAAAAAAAAAAATGTGTCAGCGATCAGATAGTCACTTAGTAATTATTAGTTAGGAATATAGTATAATTTAAGCCTTATGCTTAGCATTGACTATATAAAGGTTAAAATATATTACTAATACCTACAGAAGGGTTGTAGTCTCTACAGAATATTATATTACTTTACCAATCAATCAACCATTTTCAGCACCCAATTATTTAAATATATTTCTAGAAAATTCAGGTGAATCAATTTCAGTATTTTAACAATCAGCAATAAAGTTCAAAAAATGACCAATACAAAACACCTTTAAAAAAAGAAAGCTGCATATAAATCACTCAAAAATACAATTGGAAAACATAATCATTCATCATACTAATGTTAACAAAAGAAAGGAGGAGAATACATGAAATTAATTCTACCGTGATTAGGGCACCTGAGTGGCTCAGTTGGTTAAGTGTTGACTCCTGATTTTTTGGCTCAGGTCATGATCTTGAGGTTGTGAGACCAAGTCCTGTGTGGGCCTCCATGCTGGACATTAAGCCTGCTTAAGATTCTCTCCTTCTCCATCTGCACTTTCCCCACCTCTCTCTCTTTTCTTCTCTTAAAAAAAAAAGAAAAAAGAAAAGAAAAAGAATGTAATTCTACCACAATTAAAAAAGCCAAATGGGTAGAATAAATAACAATAATTCTAACAAAATATTTAAATTACCTACATAAATAAAAAAAACTTTACTGAATTACGTTTTTTTAAAAATTTATACAATAAATATTTACTGAGTTTTTATACAAAATTGTCTTTATTCTGGCATCTTGGGATAATGAAGTGAACAAAATCTGTGCCCTAATAACAATTACATATACACTACAATACCAGGTACCAATAAGTGTTATGGGGAAAAAAAAAAAAAAAAACCAAAGTGGGAAACAATACAGGGTTGCGAAAGTGATCGTTTAAATAGGATAGTCAGGAAAGCGCTCTCTGGTTGAGGTGACATTTAAGCCAAACCCAAATGAAGTGCTGAAGAAGAGATAGTTCTTTGTTTCTTGATCTGAAAATATAAAATTAACTAGCCTGGGTGGCTGTCATTGGGCCTCTGCTTTCGGCTCAGGTCATGATCCTAGGGTCCTGGGATTGAGCCCCACATTAGGCTCCCTGCTCAGCGGGAAGCCTGCTTCTCTTTCTCTCACTCCCCCTGCTTATATTCCTTCTTTCCCCCCATCTATCTATCTATCTATCTATCTATCTATCTATCTATCTCTGTCAAATAAATAAATACAATGCTAAAAATTAGCTAGAGGAAATAAACATACAGAAAGATACAGAGCGATGTTAGCAGGATGGCAGAACAGGAATTTCCATCATTTGTCCCCTCATAGAAATATCAATTGGAACAAGTTATACATGCAAAAAATACCTTCACAAGAGCTAAGGATCCCAGGTGAGAGATTATGGCACCTGGATGGAGCACAGAAACAAGAAAAGACTCATTCAAGAGTGTAGTAAGGACAGTTTCAGCTTTCCTGCATTGCCTTTCCCCCAAGCCCAGGTAGTGAAGCACAGAGAGAGATACCCTCCCTGCGGGTTGAGAGAAGAAGCGTGACATGAACAGCAGACTGCTCCCTGGACCTCAACCTCCAGACCCTCCTTCAAAGCCAGGCCAGCTCCAGTATGAAGAGCTGTACCATGCGAGGCTCTCAGTCTGCCCCAGCACCAGAATGACCTCTGTGGCCCAAGGCTCCAGCAAACCAAGAGTCCAGGTCCTCTTCTCTGGACCCAGAATCTAGCACACCCAGCTCCAGGTCAGTCCTCACAGCCTCAGGAAGCAGTTCTATGGCCAAGGAATCAGGCAACAAACCTGCCCTGGCAATAAGCCAGTCTCCTAAAGACCCAGGCATCAAGCCTGCCTCATGGACCTAGATGCCAGGCCAGCCCTAGACTCAGGACAAGTCTCATTCTCAGGGACCCAGGTACCAGGCCAGCTTCCATGGTCTTAGGTGACGGGCCAGCCCCAGACTCAAGACAAGTTTCATCCCCGGGGATCCAGGCACCACAGATACCCTGGCATCAGGTTGACTTCATGGACCTAGGCTTTAGGCTTCATTCCATGGACTTGGTCTCCAGGATTATCGCTATGAAGCAAATCTCCACGCTGGACTCTGTGTACCCAGGCATCAAGTTTACCTACCCACTGACCCAAGAAATGCAATTTTACCAAAATTTCAATGTGTGTTTTTACAGAAATAGAAAACAACAATCCTAAAATTCATTTGGAACCACAAAAGGAACCAAGTAGCCAAATTAGTCTTTAAGAAAGAAGAATAAGGGGCACCTGGGTGGCTCAGTAGGTTGAAGCCTCTGCCTTTGGCTCAGGTCATGATCCCAGGGTCCTAGGATTGAGCCCCACATCGGACTCTCTGCTCAGCAGGGAGCCTGCTTCCCTCTCTCTCTCTCTCTCTCTGCCTGCCTCTCTGCCTACTTGTGATCTCTGTCAAATAAATAAATAAATAATATCTAAAAAAAAAATAAAAAGAAGAAGAAGGAAGAATAAAACTGAAAGTATCAAAGTATCATAGTATTTGGTTTCAAAATACACTGCAAAGCTAAAGCAACCAAAACAGCATGAAACTGGCATAAGACCAGACTTAATAGACCAGTGGAGCAAAATAGAGAGCCCCGAAATAAATCCACATATATATGGTCAATTAATCTTCAACAAAGTTGTCAAGAGCACTCAATGAGGAGAAGATCATCTCTTCAACAAATACTGTTGGGAAAATTAGATAACCATATGCAGAAGACAGAAATTGGAGCTTTCTCTCACTCTACATACAAAAAATTAACTCAAAATGAATAAAAGACTTAAAGGTAAGTCAAATGCAAAACTGTTAGGGAAAAAGCTTCTTGACGTTGGTCTGGGCAATGATTTTTTTGGATATAACCCCAAAATCCAGGCAACAAAAGCAAAAATAGACAAGTGGGACATGGTCAAACCCAAAAGCTTCTGCACAGCAAAAGAAACAATCAACAGAGCAAAAAGACAACCTATGGAATGGGAGAAAATATTTGTAAGCCATACATCTGAGAGGTTAATGTCCAAAACGTATAAGGAACTCAAGTAATTCAATGCAAGAAAACAAACAACCTGATTTAAAAGTGGACAAAGGATCTTCAAATGGACAAAGGAATAGACTTTTCTTTTTCTAAAGAAGACATGCAAATGGCCACCAGATGCATGAAAAGGTACTCACCCTTAATACCAGGAAATTGCAAGTCAAAATCACAATATATCACTTCATTTTTGTTAGAATAGCTATTATTCAAAACACAAGAGACAAGTGTTGACAAGGATGTGGAAAAAAAGTGAACCCTTGTTCACTGTTGGTGAAAATGTAAATTGATATAGTCATTTTATAGGCAATAGTATGGAGTTTCCTCAAAAAAATAAAAATAGAATTACTACTTGATCCAGCATTACCACTTCTGGATATATACCCAAAGGAAATGAAATCAGTATCTAGAAGAGATATCAGTGCTCTTCCGTTTACTGCAGCATTATTCATAGTACCAAATATGGAAACAACCTATGTGTCCATCAGTGGATGAATGCTTAAAGAAATGGCACATGTGAGGTGTCTGAGTGGCTCAGCTGGTTAAGTGACTGCCTTCAGCTCAGGTTGTGATTTCAGGGTCCTGGGATGGAGCCCCACCGTGGGTTCCCTGCTTAACAAGAGTCTGCTTCTCCCTCTCCCTCTGCCTGCTGCTCCCCCTGTTTGTGTGCTCTTCTCTCTCTCTCTCTCTCTCTCTCTATCAAATAAATAAAATCTTTAAGGAAAATAAAAGAAATGTACATGCCTTTAAAAAGAAGGAAATCCTGTCATTCACAATGATATGGGTAGACCTGGAAGACATTATATAAAAAGTTAAGTAAGTCAGTCACAGAAAGATAAATACTATTTCCTATCTCTCACATTTGAGACCTAAAAATGTTGAACTCTCAGACACAGAGAGTAGAATGACGGCTGCCAGGAGCTGGGGGTTTGGGAAAATGGGGAGTTGTTGGGAAAAGGACACAGAGTTTCAGTTATGCAGGATAAATAAATTCTGGAGATCTAATGTACAACATAGTAACTCTAGTTAGTAATCCTACATTGTATACTTGAAATTTGCCAAGAGGCCAGATCTTTAAATGTTTTTATCACCCCTACAAGCACACACACATGTACAAAGATAGGCAAATGAGGTAGTTAAAATCAGTTAATTAGTTTGATTGTGGTAATCATTTTATAATGCATGCATATATCAAAACAGAACATTGCACAATGTATATATATACAATTTTTATTTGTCAATTATACTTGTATAAAGCTGGAAATAAAAAAGAATGATCCAAATGTACACAAGTTCATACAAATACAGGTGAAAAGTTCTAAATTAAATTACATCAAAGTGTGAATTTGTGCTGTTTTTTTCCCTTTAGTTTTATCTTTATTTTATTAAAAAAGGGTCATGTATAAATTTAATATTCAGAATTTAGTAATTATATGCACTGCAAATCACTCCTGCAACTCAGCCAGGCAAAGAAAATCTCCTGGCCTAAAAGCCTACTGCAACATGACTGATTTTTGCAAGCAATTGCTCAAATAAGCATCTTCCATATCATCAGGGAATAAATATCTCTCACTTAAGAACTTCAGCAAGCCCTTGGATTTTCCAAAATTCTGGGGAGATCCTAGTTTCCTGCGCTAGCATCTAATCATTCCACTGGGGGTATGATTTTCACAGCCACCAGTCGCTGCTGAAGATGTATCCTGCAGAGTCCAACGACGGGTGCTTGTCATTTCTTAGCAGGGGACACTCCCTCATCCAGATTCCTGTCCAGGATATAGTAAAATCACCACCCTGTTCTTTTTAGTTCACACTCTCCTTTCCAGACCCTGTTCTCCAAAACACGATAAAGTTACCGACTGTTAAAAAGCTTTTCTCATCAGCTATGTGCTATGCTGAAAATATCTACCCACCCCCCCACGAACAAGGACCCACATCTTTGATTCTAGCCTAGGTTACTCCTAGGCCCCAAAATGAAATTATAGCTGCATTAAAAAAGGAATGAAACTAACCCAGAGACAGAGACAGTGACTGACAATGATTGATGAGGTTTTGATATGAATTTAAATATGCACTCAGTTAAAAAATTAATTACCAACTCCACACTCTGCACAATAGCAGGGGAAGGTAAGAGGGAAGCAAAGACAAAGGTATATGGATACAAATAGAGATAATGGGGACACTTATGGCCTATCAGTAGCTACCCTGATC
This sequence comes from Mustela erminea, assembly GCF_009829155.1. Classification (NCBI taxonomy): domain Eukaryota; kingdom Metazoa; phylum Chordata; class Mammalia; order Carnivora; family Mustelidae; genus Mustela; species Mustela erminea. The sequence goes on along the minus strand of NC_045615.1, from coordinate 133,365,521 downwards.
CCTGTTTCTACAGTGGGTCATGATACTTGGTGTGTGTTTCCAAATTTCTTGCTCATCTTATTCTATGTTAAGTCTGCCCCTGTCAACACCCCAATGGACTAGGTTCTTTTCCTAGTAGAGTGACCCAAAACTTTCTTTGCAGGTTGTCTTACTTTTTGGTTGTCCTTCTTTTATTACAGGACTTTAATCTTCCATTAACCTTTATCAGTGAGTTACTCGTAGTTACTAATAACTAGAAGAAATGTCCTGAGTTCCCAATATCCTCCTCTTGCATATGTGATGTAAGCTCTCATACTATTCTCCATAGAGAAACAGGATCAATCAATCAGCCATAAAGTAACTTATTTTCCGTAGGTTTGGTGTCATCATAAGCTAAAAATGGCCTCATGGAAGTCTCAACTTTCAGTTCAATAGACCATTGTTTGAATCCAGATGCCAGCACTGCTCCTCCAAAAGCTAAGATATTAATAGTGTCACATTATGAGAATAAAGATGAAAATATGTTGAGCTAAACCATAAGACTAAGATTTAAAAGGATCCATTCCTACTTCTACCTCTTGGTTCCCAGATTCATGTATTCTTTTTTAATGTATTATGATTATTAGAAGCAAAATAAAACAACCCAGCACTGTTCACTGTCATTGGTTAAAAGTATATACCACACCCTGAATTCTTGAGTTATTATTCCCCACCCATCACTTTTTTTAATATATAATCACTTTATTTTTTTCAAACCAATCTTTCTTTTTTTTTTTTAAAGATTTTATTTATTTATTTGACAGAGATCACAAGTAGGCAGAGAGGCAGGCAGAGAGAGAGAGGAGGAAGCAGGCTCCCTGCTGAGCAGAGAGCCCGATGCGGGGCTCGATCCCAGAACCCTGAGATCATGACCTGAGCTGAAGGCAGAGGCTTTAACCCACTGAGCCACCCAGGCGCCCCCAAACCAATCTTTCAAGGAATAAATAGTTTGACTGAAAAAGTATTCCTTGCCTCCAGGATGAATACAAAGTTTTGTGCTTTCAAAGCTTTTCACGACCCGTTTCTAAACTATCTCTAATCTTATGTGGCAGGTACTGAAATAAATACTTTAATTCTCCCAGTAACCCTGTGAGTTAGGTATTGATGTTACTCCCCGTTTTGCAAATTAAAAAATCAAGGCACAGAAAGTGTAAGAAAATTGCCTCAGATCACACAGCTCGTAAATATCAGAAATGGGATTCAAAACCAGATTGTCAGAATCCAGAGCCTGTGCTTGGAACCACAGTGACACCTGGCCTGGCAGCATCATCTCTGGGGTCACCTGGAACATGGAGTGATGGCTGGCATCTTGCCAGGCATCTGCACAGACAGACCATGGGCCATGACTTTGATCTCTATCTTGGCTAATAGATATCCTAGCTATTGTCAAAGGCCCTGCTTCATGCTAAGACCCCTAAGAAGGCTTCCATGGTGATATATTCTGCTTGTTTGAGCGACTTATAATATTTAGTGCCCTTACCAGACATCTGAAAAGCAATAATTCCGTGATGGGGTTTGTGTCCCATGGTAAAGACAAAGCTGCATTATGCTCATCTTTGAATCCCTCACAATGCCTGGTACATCTCTTGACTGAGAGTCACATGCTTACTTTGGGTTCCAGAAACTCAGGGAGTTTTCCACAATTACTTCCTCATTCGCATTTCTGGAAACAGGGAAGGAGACGAAAGTGCGAAGAGGACAAGTTTGGTGGAGGAAATGCAGCAACTGGTAGCCATTCATGTATTTACAATGACACAGGCTTCATGGCAACTACTGGAGAAAGAAAAAACAACAACAAAAAAAAAAAAACAAAGAGAACAGACAATTTTACCTTAGGGAAGAATGTTCTGAAAAACAGATACATTTCTCTTTCTTAAGAATAAAGCCTGCTGTAATATTTCCTACCCAGCACACAAAAAATATGATAGAAGATGTATTGACAATTCTGTCTCTAGGTAAACTCTACAGCAGACAGCAAACCACTCAAAATAGACCTCTAAAGGTCGAAGCAAACATGTAAACTTCAGAGCAACGAGGTGACATCTGCTTCTCCAGGGAACAGCACCTTAGGTGTTGTCCTGGGGCTCCTCAGAGGACCATGTCGGCCTTCCCAATGGCTTTATTCCACAAATGTGAAGAAATACACAGTATATGCAGTCTGTGGGCCAATCGGCAATGTGTAAAAAAAATTTAAAAGGTCACTACTTCCACCAGTCTTAACATTTTTTTCTTTTATTGTAATGAATAAGCCCTCTTTCCAGATTTCCAGGCTACCACTTTCCCGATTTTGCACTTTTTGTTTTCTCTCACCTTGATTTCGAGTCCTCAGATAACATCTATTTTGATATTCCTCAAACAAGTTTGCAGAGAGAAAAGGGTTAAGATCACAGAAAATGGAGAGAGAAAAAGTGAGAAGAACGCAGAATGCTAACTGGGGCAGGTGCGGTGCAGAGAATCGATATGGATTTTCCAGATATTGATTAATATTAAGAGTATTCTTCAGTTTTGCTGCATATAAGCGATGCTTTTCAGGACATCTTACATTCTTTTATGAGAAGTATAGTACCATTCAAAGTCACCTTGCCACCAAATCGTGCATTCTGAGTTTTTCAGTGTGCTCTGTGCTAAGTTTAATGAAAGAATCCAAAAAGCTCAAAATGGGACCAGAACGAGACATTTCCATCAGAAGGAGTGATCTTTCTTTTCCTGGAGGAACTGTGCTTTAAGACAAGGATACCTCCCCAGAGTAAAAGGAAAGCTCTGTCTCATCAAGGAATTTCCGAAGAGGTTGACAGTTCCCTGACGGAGAGGGCTTCTTGATAAACATCCTTTGAGATTGCTTCCAGGAAGGCACAAGTCCGCATAGCTTCATGCTCTCTGACAGTCTTTCTTTTTTAAAAAGAATTATGTTTTTAAAATTTAATACAAAGGGGCACTTGGGTGGCTCAGTGGGTTAAGCTTCTGCCTTCAGCCCAGATCATGATCTCAGGGTCCTGGGATTGAGCCCCACATCAGGCTCTCTGCTCAGCAGAAAGCCTGCTTCCTCCTCTCTCTCTGCCTGCCTCTCTGCCTACTTGTGATATCTCTCTCTCTCTCTCTCTCTCTGTCGAATAAATAAATAAATTCTTTTAAAAAAGTTTAATATAAAGTACATATAAGGTGTATATTTTGATTTGGTATACCCGTACATAGTGAAAGGATTAATACAGTCAGGCTAGTTAACATATCATCTCCTCACATAGTTACCTTTGCGTGTGTTTGTCCAAGAAAGCACCTGAAATCTACTCTCAACAAATTTCTCGTATTCAGTGCGTTTGTATTAACTATAGTCATCATGATCTCCCCCACCTTGGATCTTTGTTAAAAATGTTTTCAAGGACAATCCTAGCCCTGATGGCATGAGATCCCTAAGACTTATTTGTCCAACATAATGCAACTTTGTACCTTCTGACTAACACCCATTTTGCCCACCACCTCTATCTACCCTGCTAACCACCATTCTGCTCTTCTGCCTCTATGTATTCCATTTTTTTTTTTTTTTTCAGATTCCACACATAAGTGAGATCATGCAGGGAGCATTACGCTAAGGGAAGTAAGCCGGACACAGAAAAAGACTGTCTCTCAGGGAGGCAGGTATGGGGTCTTCCAGCCTTGTGGGGAGCAACATGCCTTCCTGGGTAATTGCGTCTCTGGTCAAATGCCGCAGGTCAAACACAGCCTGCATTGGAAATGCAGGAAGCTAAGCTGGATGGCAGCTGCTGATAAGCCTGAAAGGTGGCATAGAAGGTAATGGCAACTAACCTTGAGCATATTATCAACAGCGCCCCTGGTTACTGTTAAGGTCATATCAGTCCGCTAAAGCCTCCACTTCACGTATACTCCAGGCTGGCAGATGCTCCCCATTCCCTCGTAATACATTCCTTCTGAGGCCCTCTGCCTGCTGATGCTTGCAACCAGGAGAAATGCTCTTCTGCCAGCGGACCAATAGATCTCCCAGGATTCAGTTGTTTCTTCCCAAATCTGTAAGATTTATAATTGCGTTAGTAATCATATACATAATTGTATAACTAAATCACATTAATTTTAATTAAGCGAAATAATTTGTTTTAACTCAATGTCACATGGACTGGTTAACCATGAGAGCAAAGAGATGTTTACTCTATGAAAAAAAAGTTTAATGTCTTTAGAAATAACTTTATAAAATCAAGTACTAAAAAAAAAATTTGTCAAATTATTGTGAATGAGGAAACTACAAAAGATCAGGGAAATAATCACCCAAATCTAAAAAGATACTACATTCAGATTACTTGCCCAAATAGTCTTTAAATTTTCAGTCCATTTTGAAGAACTCCAGACTGACTTCTTTACTGGGTGTGAAGCTTGTGCATGAAAGACCAGTCAAAATTCTAATCAATATGCGATAATTTAGCCTTTTTTAAAAAAAGACCTTAGGATGACAAGAAGATTAAAAAACAAATATGCATTTATATTTATTAGGTATATATCATTTTTTTAAGCTCTCCCCCACTTTGAATCTTTGTTAAAAATGTTTTCATGGACCATCCTAGCCCTGAAGGCATCACTATGTGCCCTTTGCCAACGACCAGCCTTGCCTGGCTTTTGAAATACATGGAGAATTACAGGCGAGACTGTATGAAATTCTAACAGCATAGGAGCATGGGGCAGACTTTTCATTCCTATTCTGTTGCTTGTGTACATGTTATCTTTGAGCAAGTTTGTTATTTGCTTCATTGATTTCCTACTTTACACCAGAAATAAAACCAGCTCATATGAACACTTAAGATAATACCACAAATTAATATAAATTTCAAGACTTTAGGAAAATTAATTAACATTCTGAATCAGTTTCTTCACAGTATGGTACAAGTCAGACACCTTCTAAAAACCCAACCCTACAAAGGTGTCCAATAAATGTTAATTCATTTCCTTATCCGATTAATAAAAAGATACTGTTGATGTATAAAATTGTGGTAATTATGAGGTTGTTCTATGCTTCTTTGTAGTGCTTTGTGTTTTTAAAATAGATATACTGGGGTGCCTGGGTGGCTCAGTGGGTTAAGGCCTCTGCCTTCAGCTCAGGTCATGATCCCAGAGTCCTGGGATCGAGCCCCATGTTGGGCTTTCTGCTCAGCAGGGATCCTGCTTCCTCCTCTCTCTCTGCCTGCCTCTCTGGTTACTTGTGATCTCTGTCTGTCAAATAAATAATAAATAAAATCTTAAAAAAAAAAAGATATACTTTCCTATATATTCTAATTAATCGCATGGAACGCACTGTGGGATAAATATAGATAAGAACCTTTATTTACATTTTATAAAACAGAAATGGATAGACGCGAAACTTCTAAATCAAGTTCTTTCAGAAGGGGAACATAAGTTTATGTTTATATAAGCCTATTTATGAGCTTATTATTCTCACTAATTTCTGTAACTCTATGAGATGTCTGAGGTTGTTGTTGGTTTTTTTTTTTTTTTTTTTTTTTTTTAGTTTCATTACTCTTCCATAATGTTCTTCTTTAGAGGCTCACAAATAATCAGCAGAAAACATAACACTTTAATTCCATGCCAATGCATGAGAAAAGAAAAAAAGAAACAAAAATAAATTCCTCCTGAACGCAATTGAAAGAGAGCTTTTGTCCAAGATGGGACCTGAAAATTAGAATCCCCTGTACTATTCTAATTCTCCATCTGGGTTATACCCCAGACAAGGAGGATGTGGGGACTGTGGTTGGATTTCCTGACACATAGCCAGTGCTGGAGTACTCAGGAAATTTCTGGATAGAATCTACTGCTTCATAGAATCTCAGAACCATATTGGAGCTGAGAGGAGAATTTGTTCATTGATTAGAGAAACTTTTCCCCCTTTCTTTCTTTCTTTTTTTTTTTTTTTTTTTTTTTTTTAATTTTTATTTTTTATTTTTTATTTTTTTTTTATTTCCAGCATAACAGTATTCATTATTTTTGCACCACACCCCGTGCTCCATGCAATCCGTGCCCTCTATAATACCCACCACCTGGTACCCCAACCTCCCACCCCCCGTCCCTTCAAAACCCTCAGATTGTTTTTCAGAGTCCATAGTCTCTCATGGTTCACCTCCCCTTCGAATTTCCCCCAACTCCCTTCTCCACTCTAAGTCCCCATGTCCTCCATGCTATTTGTTATGCTCCACAAATAAGTGAAACCATATGATAATTGACTCTCTCTGCTTGACTTATTTCACTCAGCATAATCTCTTCCAGTCCCGTCCATGTTGCTACAAAAGTTGGGTATTCATCCTTTCTGATGGAGGCATAATACTCTATCCCCAGGGGTACAGGTCTATGAATCACCAGGTTTACACACTTCACAGCACTCACCAAAGCACATACCCTCCCCAATGTCCATAATCCCATCCCCTTCTCCCAAACCCCCTCCCCCCAGCAACCCTCAGTTTGTTTTGTGAGATTAAAAGTCACTTATGGTTTGTCTCCCTCCCAATCCCATCTTGTTTCATTTATTCTTTTTTTCCCTCAATTTAATTTAATTTAATTTTTTTGTGTGTTCCAAAGTTTATTGTTTATGCACCACACCCAGGGCTCCATGCAACATGTGCCCTCCATAATACCTACCACCAGGCTCACCCAACCCCCAAACCCCTTCCTTCCAAAACCCTCAGTTTGTTTCTGAGTCCACAGTCTTTCATGGTTTATCTCCCCCTCCAATTTCCCCCAACTCACTTCTCCTCTCCATCTCCCAATGTCCTCTGTGCTATTCCTTATGCTCCACAAGTAAGTGAAACCATATGATAATTGACTCTCTGCTTAACCTATTTCACTCAGCATAATCTCCTCCAGTCTCGTCCACATTGATACAAAAGTTGGGTATTCATCCTTTCTGATGGAGGCATAATACTCCATTGTATGTACGGACCACATCTTCTTTATCCATTCATCCATTGAAGGGCATCTTGGCTCTTTCCATGGTTTGGCAACTGTGGCCATTGCTGTTATGAACGTGGGGTACAGATGGCCCTTCTTTTCACTACATCTGTATCTTTGGGTAAATACCCAGTAGTGCAATAGCAGTGTCATGGGGTAGCTCTATTTTCAGTTTCTTAAGGAATCTCCATACTGTTTTCCAAAATGGTTGCAGCAACTTGCATTCCCACCAACACTGGAAGAGGGTTCCCCTTTCTCCACCCCTTTCTTGACAGAAGAAAAATCTAATCTCAGCTAGTGATAATTTGTACTACTGTCTTATTCTGGTCCAGTCATATTTAATTTCATCTTTTTGCCCCTTCCCTCCATTGAGACAATTGTTTTATAGATCAATTTTGTCCTAATCTATAGCTTCATGTAAGTGGAATCACATAGTATATGTTCTTCAAGTCTGTCTTAGTTTATTCATATAATGTTTTTGAGATTCATCCCTGTTATTGCTAGAATCAATAGCTTGGTCCTTTTTTATTATTGGGTAGTGTGCCCCTTTACTAATATATCATATTATTATATCTTAGTATATCATATCATATCATATCATATCATATCTTATTAGTTCTCCTGTCAGTGGGCATCTTGCTTTTTGCCTATTACAAATATAGATTCCATGAAACATGTACACAATGTGGACATAGGTCTTTTTATTTTTCTTGAATAAATAACTAGGAGTAAAATTATTGAGTGTGCAATTACATTTATTAGAAACCATCTAATAATTTTCCTAACTGGTTGTACCAATTAACATTCTCATTAGCAATGTGTAAGAGATCCAGTTGTTCCACATCTACATCAACACTTTAGATCTTCAGTCTTTTATATAGGTTTTTTTTTTTTCAAGATTTCTTTTTCTTTCTTTATTTGAGATAGAGAGAGAGAGTGAGCACAAACAGGGGGGAAGAGTAGAGGGCGAGGGAGAAGCAGATTCCCCACTTAGCAGGGAGGGTTCCATCCCAGGACCCTAGGATCATGACCTGAGTCAAAGGAGATGCTTAACTGACTGAGCCACCCAGACGCCCCTAAAAGGTTAGCTATTCTAAATGTGATACAGTAACTTTGCATTGTGGCTTTAATTTGCATTCCCCCAATGACTAATTTATTCCCTTGTTTTCAGCCATTCAAATGTCTTCTTTTGTGAAATTCCCACTTCTTTATTAAATTGTCTTTTTTTTTAAGATTTATTTATTTATTTATTCGACAGACAGAGATCACAAGTAGGCTGAAGCAGGCAGAGAGAGAGAGGAGGAAGCAGGCTCCCCGCTGAGCCCCGATGCAGGGCTCGATCCCAGGACCCTGGGATCATGACCTGAGCTGAAGGCAGAGGTTTTAACCTACTGAGCCACCCAGGCACCCCTAGATTTTCTTTAATAATGATTTTTCAGAGTTCCTTATGTATCCTAAATAGAAGTCTTTGGACAGATATTTGTACTGTAAATATTTTCTCCCAGTTTTGTCTCCCCTCTTCATTTCTTTTTAATGAGATTTTATCATTTTCTATAGTCAGGTGTCTTGTGACTTATTCAAAACAGCTTTGCCTACCTTACGAATATAAAGATACTCTCCTGGCTTAGCATTAACATTTAGATCAGAGTTTCTCTGTCTTGACACTATTGACATTTCAGGATGGAGAATCCTTACTGAGAGGTGGGGTTATCCTGTGTTTTATAGGATATTTAACATCATCCATGGCCTCTAGCTACTAGAGGCCAATAGCTAGAGTGGTGGCAATGGTAGTAGTAGTAGCTTTCAATGCCATTTTTTTTCCATATGGAAATCTAATAGTTCCAGCCTTATTTCTCAAGAAGACTTTCCATTCTTCATTGTCTTGAACTGGAAAATTCAAGAATTTTCTTTCTTGAAAATCGATTGACCTTATTGTGTGTGTCTATTTCTCCAGTCTATTTGTTTATTTCACTCTACTTATTAAACATTTTCTTGAATACCCTAGATTGTTTGCATTTTTGTATAGATTTAAAATTACGGGTCAAATTCTGCAAAAAGTCTGGTGGAATTTAGTTGAGATTGCATTGAAACTATAGGTATCTTTAAAATGTCATCTTCCCGTGCAAAACGTGAGATGTTTCCTCCTGTATTTCGGTTCTATAATTTCTTGGCAAAGTTTACATTGTAGTTTTAAATGGGAAATCCTATACATATTTCATAAAATGTATTCCACATCCTTAAATATGGCTGATAGCATTATAAATTGTATTACTTTAATTTTACATTCTGTTTGTTTCTTGTATATTTTATTTCTAATTTTTATAAAATGACCTCAAATCCAACAATATTAACTTCACCTTGAAGTTCAGTAATTTGTAGATATTTTTGGATTTTCTACAATCCAGTCATGTTGTTTACAAATAATGAGCTTTATTGTTTCCCAGTCTTTATGACTTTTTATTTTTTTTCTTGTCTGTTTCATTGGAGAGGACCTTCATCATAATATTGAAGAGAACCGTTAAAAGTAGACATTTATGTACTCTTCTTGATCTTAAAGGAAATGATTTAATCTTTTTAGCATTAGGTATAATGTTGGCTATAGATTATCATACCCAGTGAGTTTCTTTTTATTTTTAGTTCAAGTGTTGAGTTTTGCTCTAGCAAGCAGCCAAAGACACAATGATACCATGGAAATTTTGCTTTTGGTCTTCTGAAGGAAAGGGTGTTTTGTTTTTTCCCTTATCTTTACAATATAGCCCTTAATCCTTGGCCTTAACTCTAAATATGGGGCTCTTCTGGGATTTTAAGGAAATATTCACTGTTTACCACTTGAACTCCAGATTCTGACTTTGCAACATAATCAGCTGTTGAAATCTCTGCTCTACTATCTGGTCTCTCAGCTACTTCTTTCCTCTGAGTGATAGTGTGATTTATAATAAATATATATTTGATCTTTTTGTCTTTTTCTGGCACAGAGCTAAAACCCTTAAAATTTAGGACCACTTCTGAGTCGTGGAACATGTGGGGATGCTGGGAGAGTGACATGTTCAGAGAGCACTTGGAAGTTCCTTTCCCCACACTTCACCATATGTGTTTCCTCCATCTGGCTGTTCCTGAGTGATAACCTTTTATAATAAACTGGTAATCTAGTAGGTAAGATGTTTCTCTGAGTTCTCTAATCAATCTCAGATTGAGGGGTCTTTGGAACCTCATATGTCTAGCTGGTTGATTGGAAGCACAGGTGACAACCTAAGCTTTTGATAGACATCTGAAATGGTGGTGATGGGAGGGCCATCTTGTGGGACTGGCCCTTCCCCTCTGGATCTGATACCATCTCCCAGTAGACAGTGTCAGAATTGAGTTGAACTGTAGGACCCCCAGCTAGTAACAGAGAATTGCTTGGTGGTGTGGGGAAAACCCACATGCATTGCAACTGGTCCCAGAATTTTACTCTGCATGAGTAGGTTAGGAGTCAGCCTGGGATTTAAGTGGAGTTAATAAGCAGATTTGTTGGTTCCCCTCTGTTTGGTTCTCTCGTTTCTTAGAATTTTCCATTCAGTTCCAGGCATCCTGCAACCCCAAATGTCAATATTTATTTCTTTAATCCAGTAAGTTTTCAGTTTCTTTATGAGCTATATTCTGAGCAAACTGGTAAGTGTTCTCAGAGGAGAAGCTGGATAAATGTAAGTTCATTCTGTTTGTTTCTCTTCCCCCAGTGATTGAATCCCTTCCAGTTCCTTTCCGGTAATAGCTGCTTTCCAAAGCCTTCGACAGTTGTTTATTTTTCATTATTTTGTTCAAAATAAATGTGTTATTAGTAGAAGACTTAGCCTGCTATAAACTGTTCCTCTATTACTGATTTTCCCTCCCCATACTGGATTTCTTACGATTCCTCCAACACACAACTTTTCTAACTTCTGGGTCTCCACATATGCTATTTCTTTACCTGGAGCCCAGTCACCCTTGCTCTGTAGCTAACTTGTTTCCAATTATCCTTCATGCAGGAGTTGAAACATCAGCTGTTCAACAAAGTCTTTTCTTACCATCTTTAACACATCTAGGTTGGTTCTCATGCTGTAATTCCCATAGCACACTGTACCATTTGTTATGGTATAAGACTCATCTTTCCTGTACTTATTTAATACTTTCTTCCTTTTTAGAGTATAAGCTGCATGAGAATAAAAACCATACCCTATACCATGCCTCACCAATAAGAAAGTATTCGATAAAGATTATAGTTTTCTTTAATGTCAAAGTATAAAATGTTTTGATTACCTTTTCACAAATATTGAGCAAGTGATTTATTAAAGTTATTCATAAGGGAATCCATCAGGATACAGACACATGTACAGGTAGGCATCGACCAATAATTACACAAAATTTCTTTTTGTCCACTTTGCTAATGTTGCCTATGTGTTCAAACTATGTCCAGCTCGGAAGTACAATAGCACCTTTTTGGAAAGCTTTCAGTGATAGTAGCACAAAGCAAATATTTAAAAAACTAAGTCCAGATAAGTCTTCTGGAAGCTTTTAAATCATCACCAAGAAATCCACCCAATAATGTTAATGATCTATCATTAATGTCATCAGCTCCAAGACAGCTTTACAGCTTTAAAAAATTCTACTAAGTATAAATATGATTATATTCTTTTCCATTCTCCAGAGCCATCTTCCTCTCTGTAGCTGAGACACACAGAAGTGCGTTATACATCTCGGGAGTTGGATTAACTCATTTTAGACAAAAGGGTGACATGGCCATAGGCACTGTTAGATATATTCTGTCTTCTCTTCAGAAAAATCAAACACATTTAGCAAATCAGAGTTTGGATATCCTGGGATACTCCTGGGTACTCCATTAATTCCAAGCAGAAACCAAAGTCTAACCCAGGGCATGGCACATCATAGGGAAACAAACCTTTATTTAATAAATCGATGAAAATGGCCACGGCAAAAATTCAAAACAAAGGCAATTACAATGAACAAAGTTTATTAATTAGTCCATAAACATGACCTTTAAAAAAAAAAAAGTATAAACCATACAACTGACTTTGGTGAATAAATCAAGGTGCTCCCCCGGTGGGAGGTCCACCTAACCGACACAGCTCTTACAGCGCTGAAGACCATTCTCGTTGCAGACAGTACACTTCAGAGCTTTGAAAGAGTCTGTAAAGCAGTTTCGAAACACTGACATCTTGCTCCCGTGGCAGACGGAGCACGGAAGAAAGCCAAAGCCTCCACAGGAGGGGCACTCATGTGGATGCTGTACTCTCTGTAGAGGAACAGGGAGGACAGAAGACGTGTTAGCATGAACGACTCAGTCAGCCTTCCTGTAGTTCTATATTATGGATGGTCGTAAAATAATATTGACATGATATGGCTGTGGACTTGAAATCACCGACCATTTATGCACATTAGACCCGGGGGGAAGCTTGCTAAAGTTCTACTTATTATCCCATTGATGGCCATCAATAGCACAACCTCGGTTCGTGAAGGCTGGTACATTTTAGGTGAAAGGGTCCATAACCCAGGAAGTCTATCTTATGAAAACATGCATCTTTAAACCAAGCAATTCAGGAAATGGTTATTTGCATTAGAGGAAAGTACTGTAGCTTTCCCTTCAGTAACTCTGAACAGTCTTCTAGTTTTGTTTATAGAAGAGTATCGCTAATAGTGAGTCTGGAAAATCAGAAAACTAAAAGCTGAATAGTGGAGGAGCCACTGTCAGCTGAAGATTTATTGTTGTGCTGCACATTTGAATAATGCTTTGGTTTCTTAAAAGCACCTTCAAATGCCTTATTGCATAAGTCTTCCCTAAGCTCATCCTTTACACATACAGACACCTTCTACGACAAAGCAGGTAATTCAGGCATCTTTACCCTCTTTTTATATTTAAGGAAATAGGCATTGAAATCTTAAGACATTTATCTAAGTCCATGAAACGTCCCACAATGGCTATCCACCGCTCTACCTCAAGTAAAGATAAAACACCCTTCTGCTAGAATGAAAATAACTATGTAGTGTGTTGAGGATAATATTTTGAAAATTATTCGCACACATTTCTATTTGCTTCTTTGAGCACATATCCTTTGCTGGCGCCCACTAGTGGTATCCATCAGCTGGGGGGAGATTAAGAAAGAGTCATTACAGAATGAATACAGAGAGAAAAGCGAATTAAGAACAAGCTTCTGACTTGCAAAATAGGAGTCTGCAGCAGTGTTTGAGAGCTTGGCTTTGTGAAGGGAATAATTGCTAAAATAAGATTGGGAAGGGGTGCCTGGGTGGCTCGATGGATTAAGCCTCTGCCTTCAGCTCAGGTCCTGGGATTGAGTCCTCCGTGGGGCTCTCTGCTCAGCAGAGGGCCTACTTCCCCCTCTCTCTCTGCCTGCCTCTCTGCCTACTTGTGATCTCTCTCTCTCTCTCTCTCTCTCTGTCAAATAAATAAAATCTTTTTTAAAAAATAAAGAAATAAAGGATAAAATAAAATAAGATTGGGAAATATGATCTATATACACACAGAGAAACACACTCAGACAAACATATTTTATATACACATACATATGGCTATTCTCTGGAGATTCACAACTGCACATACTAAGTCCCCAAATGAAAGGAACCCATTAACTAGGTTTAATCCACCGTTTCCCCAGCTCATACAGCTACAATAACCCTTTTCCCAGGAAACAACTGTAATTCTCTCACAATTAATACCTTAAGGAATGCACTTTGGAGAACAAACATGAAGGGCATGATTGCCTGAAAATCTGTATGTTCCCAGATTCTTTTTCAGATATACATTTTCTCTATATGGCAAAGTTCACTTGCAGTCACAGTTTGACTTAGCTATTAGATCAAGATGGCAAAATCCATGCAATATCTCATTTTTAGTGGCACAGAATTACTTTGATGGAAAGTAGTGGCTGGCAAGCTGAATGAAGCAAACAAGGAACTTTATCAAGATTATAGACTCAAAACTGCTCCCAAAAAGTTAGATTAAGGGTGTACAGCAATCTGATTACTTTCTAGGTAGGTTTTTGTTACTCCTTTGTGCAAGAATTGACCAAAACATGGTATAGTAAATCAATAATTGTACATAATATTAAAAAGTCTTTAGAAAAAAATCCAACAACTTCGAGTAAAAGCAAACCTAGTGATAGGAAATGAAGGGAGGCAAGGAGAAGGGAGTTGAGGGAAACTGGAGTGGGAGACGAAACATGAGAGACTATGGACTCTGAGAAGCAAACTGAGGGTTTTGGAGGGGAGGGAGGTGGGGGGTTGGGTGAGCCTGGTGGTGGGTATTAAGGAGGGCATGTGTTGCATGGAGTACTGGGTGTGGTGCATAAACAATGAATTCTGATACACTGAAAAGAAATTTAAAAAATAAAAAATTTTAAAAATAAAATAAAATAAAAAGTTAGAAAAAAGCAAATTACAAGAGAATTAGTAAATAATGGTGTTCTTAGTTAGAAAGAATATGATGAAGATAGGCCCTTGACATTCATTAGAGCTATGCTAGAAGTTTATATTAAAAATACATAATGACTTGTACAGCAAGAGCCCTGACTGGTCAGAACAAATGTTGGGCTGGCCTAGGTTCTAGAGAAAGGTCCTGCAGGGCCCCTGAATCCGGGACTTCACCTATTCGTGCTAGATTACAACTAGGTCTGGTTCCAAGCAGAATAGGGTTATCAAATTTTGCAACTGAAAAGATGAGATGCCCAGTTAATTTGAATTTCAGATAGAGTACAAATAAATGTTTGTATAGGTATCTTCCAAATACTGCCAAACTATGGAAACAGCCCAAATGCCCCTTGATACTTGAATGGATAAAGAAGATGTGGAAGATATATGCATCGGAATATTACTCAACCATCCAAAAGAATGAAATCTTGCCATTCCCAAAGATGTGGATGGAGCCAGAGAGTATTAGGCTAAGCAAAGTAAGTCAGAGAAAGACAAAAACCATATGATTTGACTCATATGTGGAATTTAAGAAACAAAACAAATGATCATTGAGGAAAAAAAGAGAAAGAAAGGCAAACCAAGAAACAGACTCATAACTATAGAGAACAAACATAGTTGTCAGAGGGGAGGCAGGGGGACGATGGATTAATACAGGATAGGAATTAAGGAGTGCACTTGTGATGAGCATCAGGTGTTGTATGGAAGTGTTGAATCACTCTATTGTATGCCTGAAACTAATATTATATGGTATGCTAACTAACTGAAATTTAAATGAAAACAACCAAAAAAGAGCAAATCCCACAGTCTTTCCTCTTTAAGAGTAGTTTTTAACCTTTATTTACATCCATGCTTGTCTCCAATAATGTATTACATGGGATCCTCAAACCAAAAAGAATTAAAATGATACGTGCTGTGACCGAAACAGAAGTGGGGTGGGGGAGCAGGTCTGGAGTTCGCAAGGCTCCATTAGCCTCCAGGAATCTCATTCCGGTTAAGCCACCCAGCACAATCGACTCCATTTGTTCTTCCAATAAAAATAAATAATTCAGTCATTTCTAGCTGTCTCCTTCAGAGAGCACTTTTGTTATAATGTTAGAATGTTAGACTTTGGTTCCAACTTAAAAGAGTCTCAACAAAGAAAAAGAACTGGCTTGGATTCGATATATTAGATGCAGCTAAGGAGATGGTTCTGCCCTCAGGACAGATGTTGAAAGAGCTGGAAAAGTCCCCTAAACAGGGACAATGGAAACAACCCAAATGTAGAATCTAGAAAGGAGGAAGAAGGGAGAACCGAAAGTAGCAATAGTCATTATTCTTAGCAACAAAGCAGACTTCCACTTTCAATGAAGAAGTTTACTGCAGCAACATTGAACTTGAAGCAGTTAGCTCTTCCATGCCCTGTAGCCCAGCAAAGTGAGAAACTATGTAGACCTGGGTGAGAATACCACAAGGAGGACTGAGTCTACAGAATGACCCTCCTTTGAATAGTGGTTTGGGTAAAGGCATGTCCTTTTGGGGTGGAATTCAAAAAGAAAGGGGGGAGAAGTCATTCCCCCATTTTACCTATTTCTGTTCACATATACTTGGTGAGAGACTTTAAAAAAATAGACACTCAGTAGGTAAGACACATTCATGTATTCCTTCATTCCACAAATACTAAGTGTCTACTTGCCAGGCACTGTACGAGGCAGTGGGGATAAAGCAGTGAGCCAGACACTTTCCTGTTCACTTCAGAGTAGCTCTCAACCCCACCCTTAGGTCTTTGAATAAGTCTACTCCATACTGCAATCATCTGAATTGAAGCACAGAAGAACTCCAGAGTTTCAACAAAGGACCAAGGACACAAGGAGAAAAGGGTGGAGGTCATCAATGGTTGTCAAATAAATTTCCTTTGTAGCACAAACTCAAATTCAGAAACATAAAGAGATTTTCCCCTTATCTAATACAGAAACATCAAAGGCTTTCAATGTCTTCCTTGAAATTAGGAAATGAATGTATTTATTATTTTTAACCTCAGATTGCCCATTCCTATTCTAATAGAGCTGGAAAGACTTTTTTAAGTATTCCAACAAAGAGGAAGTAATTTATCTGAGTTCCTGTAACCATTAGCCTCATCAACCAGATTGTCTATGAAGTGAATTTATCCACATAAGAAATCGTCAAAGAGTGCACACTTGGCATATAGTCCTCTCTGGACAATTTACCTCTGTCTGTGTATTTTGTTTTAAACTATATTCAACAAAATTCAGTAAATGCTTGCTAAGTAGCTGCTAAACACCTCTCTGTCTGATCAGGCTGATAATAGACACAATCTTTCCTGATAATCAGTGTTTCCAGCATCCTCCTTTGCAGACTTGAGAAAGAAGCCACTGAACAAAATCCAGACACAGAGGAAATTTGTAGCTCATGATCCTAAATGTGTAAGTTAAACATATGAGTCTGTTTCTTGAACCCATGGTGATGGACTGCCACAAACATACTTAAAAAGATGTTCAGATATCAGAGAGAGGCAGGCAGAGTACATGGCCTGATTTTCCAGGTGAGTAGGTGGTGTTCTGCTGCTGTGGTCTATGACCAAGCCATGGGCACCCCCAGAGGGACGGGCAATCATCCAGAGCAATGCTTCTCCAGGGAGAGTTAGAACACTTTCTGACAGCTCCAATGCCCCGTAAAAATAGCCATAGCATCCTCCATCTGTAGCTGAAAATCTTACCCCTGTTCTTCATGAACAATAAGTAGTCACCAGCCCTCAGGGGAGAGTCAAGATTTTACAAGAAAAAAGAACAGGCAATGGACACTATATTGGCAATCTCATTAGAAATGACAAGAATGTTTGTTCATATCTTTAAAAAAAATAGCAAGGCAAAAGCGTACTTGGAGCTTCTCTACCATCTGCAATCTTTAATTCAGTATCTGCCATAACCAGGTGTTTGCTAATACATCTCAAGGCTCCCCCGGCTTTCTCTGTGTGGACACCAGCAGGATCAGCCATTCATCATGGTTATTGTTTAGGGGAGCCTGAAATACTTCTTTGCTTCTAATCTTCAGCTTGTTTATTCATATAAAGAAATATATAAATACATAAATAAAAAATTTCACTCAAATGGTGTTTTCATTTCATCCTTCTCACCCAAGCATTATCCTACATAAAATAATAATTTTTCTCCCCTTTTTCATCAGTTAACGGCTTTGCCTTCTCAAAAAAGAAACCTTAGATGAAAGAGGATTTATTCATCTTTTCGCTCAACAAATATTTATTGTCTATTATTTGCCAATCCCTGTTCTAGGCACTAGAAGAAAAGAACAGAACAAAGTAGACAAGGATCTTGTGTCCACATACTGCTCATACTGTGTCCCCATGGGGCTCATACTCTCAAACTGGGAGAATCCCCTGCAAATTTCATCTCAGGAACAGAAGCCCCACTGGTGCACCTAGCTCCACTGAGCACAAGTACCCATACCAGCTATTGCTATATTCCAGCAGCTTCTGCTGGCTTTGACCAGCTCCTCATGTGTAAGTCCACTGACAATCTTCATCAATGAATCAGGCTCACTCAGCTTCCCAGAGCCGTTTTCACTTGGGCTGAATGTATGCTAAGATTCTTCAACCAGGAAATTTTAAATTATTTGTTGACTGCATTTTTAATGGTCTAACTGCAACTGCTCTGCCTCTTTGCTCACCATCATTTGGAATAACTATTGAAAACTAGGACCTGAATTATGAGGACCAAGACAGGCATCATCTACCATGTAGTACCAAGTTACAGCAAACTAGAACCTGGAAAAATTTGCCTGGTCTCTCTCTAAAATTATGACCAATTTACCTATCTTTCAGGATGCCCCACCCCTAGTTTCAGAGCCTAATGTTAAAATCTATCCTGCTCCCTGGATGTAATGCTCTGTCTACTTGAGCCTTAGGTCCTATCTCATATGATCAGATTTCGCAGACAACTATATGCCACTTAATTTGAGAATCATGGAAGCATAGATTCATGCTGAAGACCATGGGTTTTGGAGTCAAGGTGACTGGAATCATGACTCAAACACTATGTGTAAGGTCTTTAGCAAGGGATCTAATCTTCTGTGCCTCCATTTCCTTGTCAATAAAATGGGGACAATAATAGAACCCAACATGTAGAACTGTTGTGAGGTTTCGATGACTTAATACATGTAAAACATCAAGAATATTACTTGCTACATAGCTAAATCTCCAATGTTTCCAACCTCATGAATATTTAATTCCTACCACGGCCAAAAGTCAACTTGAAGAATGAGATTGGTTTAGACCAGAATCCTGCATCCCTAGCCACTCTTCTTGGCTCTTCCAATTGTCTCTCTTGAAGGTATCTTTACCTAGGTTAGTGTGCCTTAAGCCCTAGCCTCTTTAACT
This sequence comes from Mustela erminea, assembly GCF_009829155.1. Classification (NCBI taxonomy): domain Eukaryota; kingdom Metazoa; phylum Chordata; class Mammalia; order Carnivora; family Mustelidae; genus Mustela; species Mustela erminea. Next base: position 133,346,716 of record NC_045615.1, on the reverse strand, counting down.
GGCAGAGTTTAGGGATTTCTTGGATGGCCACAATTTCCCTACCAGTTTTGCCATACAGGAAAAGCAGCCCAAAAGAGTTATAGCACTTTACAGCAACTACAACAGCATAAGCCAGTACCATACAATTCTTTTCAACATCAGTAAACATCTTAAACATTTGCACCTTATTTATGTTATCTGTAGAATGGAGACAGACTTAGTGAAGAGGACAAAAGCTTCTTTCTAAAATTCTTTGAGTTGAGAGAGAAAGGTTATATATATAGCATGAGGGTGTTAACCAATCTGAATTAAGGGATTATAGACACAAAAAACAAAAGTCCATGAGCAGCTAGGCCCATCATCAATCTTCAAAAACAGTAATGAGAGAGATTTACCCTATATGCTCTATAAGATGCTATTAAATGACAGAAATAAAAACAGTATGATATTGGTACAATGAGAACCGACAATGGAACTGACTAGAGAGCTTAAACCAAGACCCGAATGTACATGAGGATTTACTATGGTATAAAACTGGTGCAAAAAAGCAATAAAAAAATGGTAGATTATTTAGTAAGTGATTTGGGGAAGCTATTTCATTATAAGTAAGAAAATGAAGGGCAACCCTGACATGACCCCTCTCACTCCTGAGAACTCTTTCAGTATCTTCACTTCAAAAACTTCTATCATTTTATTCACAAAAAAAAAGGAAGAAAGAAAGAAAGAAAAAGAAAAAGAAAATGAAAGACATTTCATATGAATGAAGACCTAGATGTGAGACATTAAAAAGTTAATGGAAAGAGATACAGGATAATACCTTTGTGACCTTAAAATGAAAGTTTACTTCATTATGAGGAAGAATAATTTGATTCTATCAGAGGATTTCTATTGGATGAAGGACATCATAAAAAAAACTGGAAAAAGGAAAAGGAAATATTGGGAATGACTAAAATGAACAAAAAAATTAATATTTAGAATACAGAAGGAGCTTCTGAAAACCAACCAAAACAAGCAAACAAAGAAGACTTTTATGATGTAAGATGTAAGAATACACAATCCACACAAGAAATCCAAACTCTAGCAAGAATAAATGAGATACCTAAACTCAGTGGTAATCAGGAAAATATAAATTAGAACAGTAAGGCAATATATATTTACACTTATTACCCTAGCAAAAATTAGCGAACAGTACATTAGAGAACAATGTAAAACAATAAAGAATGCAGAAACAAATAAAATAATGTGGCAACACACTAAACTTCTTTCTCTACAAGAGGGACTAACTCCAAAGTGAACCATTTCAGAGACACAGCTACTTGGAAAATTAAGTGTACACTTAAGCTATTTCTACTCCCAGAGAAGTTCTTAAGGGAATATGTTCAAGGCTATGTTCACTGTCTGAGAAGGATGTTGAAGGACATCTAGGTATCCATCAATGGAAGAGTAGGTATGCAAAAAATAGTGGGTGTCACCATGGAGTGGCACTGTCCAAAACGGAGCCACTGGCCACATGTGGCTATTTAAGTTTAATTTTAAATAAGTAACATTAAATAAAATTAAAATTTCAGTTTCTCAGTCATACTAGCCGTGTTATTCACTACAATAGTGGCTATAAAGTGCTCGGTAGCCATATATAGCCTGTGGCTCCTACTTTGGATAATGCAGATATAAAATATTTCCACCCTGGAGTAGTTAGAAGAAATGGATTAAATGTTCATACAGTAAGATAGATGATCCTTAAAAACATAGCACCTAGTAAAAATAATTTACAATACAGTTGGTACAGTACATAACAGTGTTACATAAATAAAAAAATGTACACAGAAAATAACATACCTTAACCAAGTTAAATCATTTAAATAAAAAGATATGTCAAATTAATGGTTTCAAAGGGTTGGAGTCGAGTATAGGGACAAAAGGAAAAAAAAAAATCCATCCATACAGATTTTCAAGCTGAGAAAAGTGGCAGAATATGAAGTACCTGCCCTCATTGTGCTTGTCCTTCAGGAAAGATCACAGTATGAAAAAGGCATGATTCCTAAAACCAAGGAACACATAGTTCATCTGGGACATGAGCCAAATAGCCATAGAAAAGTAATACAAAAGCAAAAAGAAAAAAAAAATTGATACGCATCCAACAAAAAGAGGGTTATAGGAATTCCTAGGTGAGAGAGACCAGGTATGATTTGGGGGAAGAAGCGATACTCTATGTGGGTCTTGAAGATGGTGGAGGGAAATGAGGAGTTGGGCCAAGAGCATTCTAGTCAGACTAGACAGCTTGCCCAAAGGAATGGTAGGAAGAAGCCACACAGAGTTCTCTCTTTCAAGTGAAATACAAAAAAATGGTAGGGAATCAGACATGAGGTCCGTAAAGGAAACTAAAGCAAGAAGAGCCAGTACTAGCATATAGATACTGGGTGGCCATATTGCTCAGTTCACCTGGGAATGTCCTGGTTCATGTGTGCTGGCCCAGAACAATTATTAGTAGAAACTTTTCATTCTCAAAGTGTCCCAGTTGGGGCAAGAAAATGTATGACTTTCCTAATGATGGAGAGAAACAGGCTGATAAAATAGTGCAACAGAGAGCTTCCTCTTTTGATACATTATATATTTTGATTTAATACATTATATATTTGAACCAATCACTGTTCTGATGCTATAATCATAAGAATTAGAACAAAATTAAAGTGTGTACTTTTGGAGAAACCATTCTCCTGTAATCTTTAGAAATGATAAGCTGGTCCATGGAAAAAATAATTTAAATGGAAATTGTAAATGTGCTTCAAAACAATTGCCTGATTCTGAAACACTTCATCAACAACTCTATTATGATGAATTAGGCTCTAATAGCGCTGACTGGAATTCCCAGCTAATAGTATGAGGTAGAAGCTAACACCAAAGTCACTCCAGCAGGAGCAAATCTAATAGCAGGTGATATCAAATTAAAACTGCCACACGTATCCTGTTCCATATTTGAAAGAACATGGAGAGAAGAATTCAATTAGGAAAACTCAGTTACAATCAGAATGTGTTTAACATTTTGATTACTAAAAATAAGTTGCTAAAAGCACAATTACCTCAATTTTGGTTAAGAGGTCTTGCAGTTCTCCTGATTCATTCATTGACAAAATTTTCTCAGCACCCTATTAACAAGAAAGGGTTGGGGGGGGGGAGAAAATCCATTTTGTTAGTATTGGAGGAAACAAAGTTCTAGCCAGGAGAGAGCTTAACCCACCAGATATCGAACACCATTCTTCCCTTCAGGTCTAAGTAAACTTACAACCAGGAGGCCAAATTGGGGAGTAAATTTCTTCTTCCCTTCACATATTCTCCCATTTGTTAAGGTTTAGTGGAAGCCAAAGGAAGACTGCCAGCAGGAGGTGAGAGCCAGGAAGCCCACAACTGTCAGATTAGGTCCACATATGGAAGGTTCCGGCACACCCTCGGAGTTGTTCAGAGAGCCTGAAGGCCGCTGTGCCACCTGGGAAAGGAGACCATTGAGCAAATTCCCAGCTGGGGCTGTCTCCACCCTATTCCCATCAGTGCTGACATAACCCTTATAGCCATCCGTGTAAAGAGAGCAGCAGCTAATAGTAATAATGAAATTAATAACACTGACACTAATTAAGCACACATTATGAACCAGGCATCCAACACCCCCTGATTGGAAGTGGTAGACTCTACTGAGAGCAGAAAGTGAGCCTCTGTGAGATTAAGCAACAATTCCAGGACCAGGCAGAAAGCATTCAGAATGGGAATTTGAGCACAAGCAGGGGACTCATTCCACCCAGAAGGACACCGTGCCATTTGGGACTCCAGAAACGATTCAGAGCAAACCTGAGCCAATCCCAGAGAACTGACACTTTCAACAGCCCCCTTGACACAAATCCTGAGCCTGACACTCACCCCAACCCATGCCCTCAACGCGGCCCTTGGGGAAGGTCACCACAAAGCCGGCTGATCGGACCTTCCATGCTCCTAGGCCCTAACCCCAACCCTCAGTTGGGTTCTGAGAGGTCCATTCCCAGAGGCCTGGCTCCAAAGTCCCAGGGACTGAGAAATACCAGAGGACTCAGCCTGCAACATAGAAGGAAACGGTGCCATATGGAACTCCAGAAAGGATTCAGAGCAGGAGAAATCTGAATGCAAACCTGAGCCAGTCCCAAACTTGACCATGAAAACGAGAACAGGGGCAACGTTTGCGCTTTCCAACAAACTCACAGTGTTTCTTCTTTTCTCCTTTCCTGTCCGGCCTCTTACATTCTCCTACTCGATTTCCCAAAGTAGAGGCATAGAGAAGAAAGGGAATTACTTCTGATCAAAGGCAGAGACCATGTATGCCTTGTTCACCACATCTCCCTGGCACAGAGTAACAATTGCTGGCACAGAAGAGAGGTTGAAACAATTTTTGATTAATCAACAAGAGCAGGAAAAATAGCATCACACAGTAAGTAGTTCTTGGATTCAATCCATGCTGGGCAGGGCAGAAAACACAAAGACTCACTTAAAAATTCTTTAAAGTTCTTTGTTCATAAAAAGGTTACAATAGGTTTTTATGCAAACACCCAACAAAGCCAGCCACAATGTAGAATGGAAAAGAAAAGTGTCAAGTGGACAGTGCAGAGAAGGTCAGTGAGGAAACCCTAACATGGGGGAAAGGATCTGCTTATTGAGGGCAGAGAGGGCATTCTGAGGTTAGTGGCGTTTGATCCGAACCCTGAAGCTGAAGGGGGGTTTCTAAGACAGTGTAGGCAATTTTCATACTGGTATAGAGGAGCCTTGGGTTCTGGGTTTTATTTTACTTCAGTTTATCTTATAAAATTCATGTCATCTGAATCACCATCAGAAATGTCAACTTGACATATGAAAAAGTACTATGAATGAATACCCAGGGCTACAGAGAATGTATGTAGGTCAGGTTATTTTGTTTCCATTGGGGGTGGCTTGGCCAGGAGTACAGACAGACAGAGCTCCAGTGGCAACCAAGGTAACAAAAGCACCGAACGAAACATGGAATTCTAAATCATAGCAATAACTGGCACTATTTTACTTTGGCTGCATTCTATTTCTTTAAAGGAGTCAGCTCCGCGCTAAAATGGAAAAAGCTCCTGGGGAATCTGGTCCATGAACGAATTCAGCAAGGAGAATATATGACTCATTTTTCTTCAATGAAAGCACATGCACCACAATGACCCCAGACAAAATGAATGTACCAGAGAAGCTATCACGCATCTGCTTTCCAGCCCTTTTCTTATCTCAGCCGTCAGCGGAGCCTTAGTTGTTTAGAATACAATGCATAGGCATTCTCATTACCCATCAATACATGAAATTTGCCCTTCCTCAGCCAAATAATTCCAGCACCATCAATAATACAAGAGCAGATTCTGCGTTTCAATAGAAATATCTTTGCTCACATTAAGCGATATACCTACATGCATGATAGTCACTGCTCTTCAAGACACACCTGGGGTCTGGCGCATAGCCGATATACTAAGTGCTGAAGGTGGGAAAAATTCTACTCTGTACCTAAGACCGGGGAGCTGAGTACTCTGTCCCTCTCTCCACAGCTGCTACTCAACATGGCATCCGCCCATAAGTCCACCTGGCTGGCCCTCAGATCATTTCCTCAGAATGAGCACTCTGCTCTTTTGCCAAGTACTGAGCAGAAACAGTAGTTAAAATCCCCTGCCTCCCTGCTGGGTCCTGTGTCCCCAACCTCCTCCTGACCCTGTCCTTGATGAACCTAAGTGCAAGCTTTTACAAGGCAGGTCAACAAAGTCGCCATCCTCTCTGCTCCGAAGCAGCAGCAGGATGGGGATCTCAGCTTCGCTGGCAAGTCTCGGGAAAAAATGAGATTCCTCCCATCCTGAGGCTTGGAACATTTCTCAGGCTCTCTCTCCACCTACGGGGCTCTGCACTGCATTTTGCTGTTCCAAAGGTCTCATTCCCTGCAGTTTTCCATCAAAAACATTCTAATTATTACTTGGTTTATAAAAACACTTTTGTGTCCAAAAAAGAGAGTGTATTTTGGTAAGTGTTGACACTCTTAAGGAACACTCTTTCCCCGGCTGGTATTTGGCAAAGAGTATCACGTGTGAGTTGGTTAGCTTTTAAAATGTAAGTCTACCATTCAGTTCCACGCAAGTGGAAAGTGGCAATTAACTAGTCTTTCTGTTCCTTGGCATAGATTACCAAGACTTCCAGGATACCAATGGGAATATTTCTAATGTATTTTTCCAATTGATTCAGAATTTTTTTTCTGAAAATTAATACAATCTTGAAATTAATGACCACAGGAAGGTGCTGGGTGCTTTAGAGACGCTGGCTCTTTTCATCATCAGGGCAAAGTAAGCATTATTATCTCATTTTTTTTAATAAAGAAAGTAAAGCTTGAAGAAAATAAAGAACATGGCCAGTACCTTTTAGTTCATCAACACAAAGCCTGGCCAGATCTTGAATTCAGGTCCCCCTGCCTCTAAGCCTGTACTCTTTCCATGATGCCTGGTCAGTGACAGAATTTATTAGTTGAAGAAATGCTACAGATAAATCCTAGTCTGAGGAACATGATGGTCTATGATTGGGATTCGCTGTTGACAAGGTGCCCAAGAATATCAAGCGAGTGTAAGCTTTCACTGCAATGACTTTAAACAATCCATTTAAATGTGCTGGAGAACCTAAGAAACATCCCAGTTCTGTTCTTATGTCAGTGTCATGCCTTATTTGGTTATTTCAAAAACACTGCATATTCCAGGAAAAAAAAGTTAGCTCATTATCAACTTCAATACACGAAATTAGCTCTATTCTCAAATTCTTCCCACCTTAAAATTCTGAGCAGTGAGCTATGACAAGTGAAGAAACCACTTTATTTTACATGTAACAAGTTCCTCACACTAAAATAAGACAGTCTCCATAATCGTTTCTCATATAAGTCACCAAAAAGAGACTCACACGTTCAAGGAATAAGAACAAGTTGAGAAAAGATATCAGCCCCTTGCTGATTAGGACTGCCAGACTCTCACCCACCATTTTTGATCCATGAATTTGCAAAAGTGTGCCACCATACTCACTCATACTCGTGTTCACTCACTTATCTCCACATTTGACACAATTTGGAGCCTCCATGGTGGGTTAGGCACTGTGCTAAGAGTTAGAGATCTAAACAATAAACAAACAAAAAGGCTCCCTGTTCCTGAGGTAACCTAAAATCTTTTGGAGGTGACAGATGGTGAACAAAAGATCACACAAAAAATGTAAGTTTATAACTGTCATAAATACCCACAAAAGAGATGTCAGTACAAGATGTTATAAAAGTATATATAGAAATGTGTAATTAACCTAATCAACAAGATTAGGGAAAACTCTGTAAAGTAATGATTAAGTTGTTATCTTTATGAAAAAGAATAGGTAATTGAGCACATAGATAAAAGGAAGGAAGGAAATTAATTAGGGCAATAAGGCAACCAATTATCATATGTACATGACTTTCAGTGGTCACCATTTCCTTTGATCCAAAATAAGAAAAACCACATTCCATGAAACATGCTATCAAATTCCACATAGTATTTTGGATTGGTGCCCTGGAAGAAACAGAGGGAGGATACCAGGCCACAGTGTAAGCCATCTATTTTACCAATAAGCCCAGGAGAAGATAAAGTCGGTATAAGCCAGCTTGGATTCATACTCTTCCAAATCTCTATGAAGAGTTGTAGATCAAGGGTTTCCAAACATCATCACCAAAAACCAAAATAAATAAATACAAACAAGTATTTTTTTCTGAAGAATTAATTAAAATCACACATATAGATTTTAGCTGTCTCCGGGGTGATATATTTCCATGCTGATATCCAGGCTCTGCAAGTCCACATTGAACAACCATGTTTGGAAACCACTGACCTATTTCCGAGATGTCCAGAAGATGTTCTCATTAACCAAAAAAATGTTCTCATTAACCAAAACCAAACACAACTTTTAAGATACACACACACACACACACACACACACATACACATACACACATATGTATGAGCATATTGTGTGTTATGCTTATATATTATATATTATTTTGTTTTGTTTTCTATTTACATTTATTCACAGACCACGTCATCTTGCTAAGAACGTTGCCCACAATAAGAGATCCACACAATGATATAATAAAATAAAATTTGAATAAAAATTTAGGACATGAGAAATAGTCTAAATACATTCCAAAATGATAGCTAGGATTGAGCCTTTAATTTAATTCTAAGCCAGCTCCTGGGTTGAAACAAAGTTTTTCTTAGCATAGTCACCAAACAACTCAATGCCTTACTATAATACTTTAGATGATCTGGTTACTATAATAAATAATAACCCTGCTTTTTCATTAACCATAAAAACAGTTTCCAAATAAATGCCAGCACAGACAATGGCTCCTGACTCAAATAGGTCAAGTTTTCATCCTTCTTGCTGGCTTCAAGCAAAAGACTCCTTTTGCCCTTTGCTTAACTACCTCCCTGCCATCTATTTCTCCCTGTTCTACTGAACACCTTACATTGCTTGCTGGAGTATCTTCTGGTGATGGGCTGAAACCCAAACTCCTCTGCATGGTTGAAAAAACCTCTAAGATCTGGTGGTCCCAGCCCTCCCAACCCTGTCCTTTAATACCATATACTCATGATACTCTGAATCTCTCTCCTTCTCCTGGACATACCAGGTCCTTCCATGAGATAATATGCCAATACATGTGTTCTGTACCTTTGTCCAACATTTCTTCTATCCTTCCCACACTGTCCTGGAAAACTTCTCGACATCCTTCCAAACCCATTGCGATGTTACCCTATCCATGAAGCTTCTTTGATTTTCCCAGACAAAAATCAGTATTCCTTCCTCTGGGTTCTCAGACCACATTATGTCCCACTGCACAGTGAGCCCAGCAGTGATGACAAGGGCTGCGACTTTTTCAGGGACCCAGTGCTTTGTGTGGGGCACCAGAGACACTCAGTAAGTATTTTCCACATGAATGTCATCAGCCATTTTGTAGTAAATACAGCATTAAATTCCGAATGGCTGTTTCTTATCATGACGGCTGATTTAAAAAGGACAGAAAAGCAAAGACATAGATCAAAATGCACGTTGGTGAAGGTAAATGGGAAAGCTAATTTGGGTTGATGATAGAATGCCAGACCCCTCGAGGAGTGAGAGGAATGAACACGGTACAAATGCTTTCCCCTAACCACTGCTTCTTTCAGCCCGGGCACTTGATGGGAAGCGAAGAGCCAACCCCCGGAGGCTACCGTCTGAGGAAGATAGGGAGGCTAGGACTGCCTAGTGTCAGTTGCTAAAGGATCTTTCTGCTGTGTAATCAGGAGAGCAGATGGCAGGGCTGGCATTCAAGGAGCTCAACCAGCACCTAGCACGGCGACTGCCAAAGGATGCTCTCAATAAATGTTTTGTTTCTGGGGCTGCCGTGCCCACCAGAACGGGAGGTTACATCAACCCTGGAGACAGGCCACCTGAGCCCTGCTGACAACGGCAGAATTTACTTCAGGAATCAGCTCTGGATCATCTCCAGGACATGAGCAAACTCCACTGAGACCCTGGAGTTCTACACCAAACACTTACGCCTGGAAAATGTTCAAAGCAGGTGTAGCGGTATCCCTCCAGTGTCTTATAAAACACAGTAAAACCTCCATAGAGAATCTCATTCTAAAGAGCACGGTCTTCCTGTGTCCCTGGCAGGAAGAAGAAACTGCAAAATCGACTGTAAACTAGTGGACTTGTTTTGTGTAATTATATAATACGGACTTTGGGGTTTTAAAAAATGCCTGCCAAAGACAGTGATTTAGGTTTTGGGTAATTAATGCTCAGCCACTTTTTTTTTTTTTTCAGTGTAGCTATAAAGAACAATTTCTCATGGGGGCCAATTTTGATATTTTTATAATAAAGCCATATCATCCAAGTAGATGATCACGGGGATATATTGTTCTCTTTTCTATTCAAAAGTCTATTTAGTTTGTGCCTTTATTTATGTGTTCTTGTTCCTTTAACATTAATATCAAATTATATAAAACTGACATCAAGTCACTAGGTTAAAAAAGAAAAAAAAAGAAGAAGATAGCGGGGCACCTGGATGGCTCAGCAGGTTAAAGCCTCTGCCTTCTGCTCAGGTCGTGATCCCAGGGTCCTGGGATCGAGCCCGGCATCGGGCTCTCTGGGAGCCTGCTTCCCCCTCTTTCTCTCTCTGTCTGCCTCTCTGCCTGCTTGTGATCTCTGTCTGTAAAATAAATAAATAAAATCTTTAAAAAAAAAAAATAGTACTGGGGGCTAAGCTAGATGCCAGAAGACTATTTTACTTAATAGACTTAAGACTATTGTCTACTGTGTCACAAAATTCTCTGCATAAACTGATTTTTAGAATGCAGTGACTGAAGTTCACCAAAAGGTTTTTTTTTTTTAATTCAGATATAATTGACACATAACATTTTCCTAGTTTAAGGTATACAACATAATGATTAAATATCTGTATATGTTTGCAAAATGATCACCACAATAAGTCTGGTTAACGTCCACCACAGCACATAGGTACACATTTTTTTCTAGTGATGAGAACTTTTAAGATCTACTCTCTTAGAAGCCTTCAAATACACAATGTGGTGTTGTTAGCTATAGGTACTACCCTGCACATCACAGCCCCATCAGTTTTTTATAACTGGAAGTTTGTACCTTTTGACCCTCTTCACCTATTTTTCCTCCTTGTCCTATGTCCACCTTTGGCAACCACCAATCTGTTCTTTCTATCTATGAACGCATTGTTTTTTTGTTTCTGCTTTAGATTCTGCAAATAAGTAAAGTCATACAGTATTTGTCTTTGTCTGTCTGACTTCATTGATTACCATCATGCCCTCCATTCCATCCAGGTTGTCAAAAATGACAGGATGTCATTCTTTCTTATGGCTGAATTATACATATACATATAACATATATGTGCATCACAATTTCTTTATCCATTCATCCACTGATGAACAGTGGATAGCCATATCATGGCTATTGAAAACTTTGCTGCAGTGAACATGGGGTGCATAAATCTTCTTGAATTAGTGCTTTTGTTTTCTTTATAATTTTTTTTAAGATTTTATTTATTTATTTGACAGAGAGAAATCACAAGTAGATGGAGAGGCAGGCAGAAAGAGAGAGAGAGGGAAGCAGGCTCCCTGCCGAGCAGAGAGCCCGATGCGGGACTCTATCCCAGGACCCTGAGATCATACCTGAGCCGAAGGCAGCGGCTTAACCCACTGAGCCACCCAGGCGCCCTGCTTTTGTTTTCTTTATATAAATACCCAGAAGTGAAATTGCTGAATCATATGGTAGTTCTAATTACAATTTGGTGGGAAACTTCCATACTATCTTCCACAGGGGCCACACCAATTCACTTTCCCTCCAACAATGCACAAGTGCTCCCTTATATCTACGTCCTCTCTAACCCTTGTTATTTCTTGTCTTTTTGATTATAGCCATTCTAACAGGTGTGAGGTGATATCTCATTGTGGTTTATATTTGCATTTTCCTGAAAATTAGTAACGTTAAGCAACTTTTCATGGACCTATTGACCATCTGTATGTCTTCTTTGAAAAAAAAAATTTTCCACTCAGATCATCTGCCCATTTTTCATTTGGATTGCTTATCTTTTTGCTATTTAGTTGTATGAGGTTTTTTTTTTTTTTAGATTTTATTTATTTACTTGACAGAGAGAGAGATCACAAGTAGGCAGAGAAACGGGGGAGGGGGTGCGGAAGCAGGTTCCCTGCTGAGCAGAGAGCCCAATGCGGGCCTCAATCCCAGGACCCCAAGATCATGACCCGAGCCAAAGGCAGAGACAACCCACTGAGCCACCCAGGCTCCCCAGTTGTATGAATTCTTTACATTTTGGGGTATTAATCTTTGATCCGATATATGATTGGCAAATATTTTCTCTCATTTGGCAGGTTGCCTTTTCATTTTGTTGATGGTTTCCTTTGCTGTGCAGAAGCTTTTTGGTTTGATGTAGTCCCAGTTGTAAATGTTCACAACCAAAGGTTTTTCTGAATAAGACTCCAGATTCAATTCTAGTGCCCCCACTTACAAATTAGTTTAACTTAGACAAATAAGGTAAACTCTTTAAGATTCAGTTTTCTTATTTGTAAACGGGGTATAATTATGTTTATAGTGTCATTGTAAAGATTACATGAGTTGATATATAAGTCCAGAACACTGTATGACACACAATAGGAATTCAATAAATGGTAGGTGTCTATTATAATAATAATAGTTATTATTATTGAAGTCTTTTAGAAATATTTTAATTTAAGATTAATTTTGAGTGTACAAAATTTGGTATGCAAACATTTCCTATCTAGAGTCAGTAAATAATAAAAGAAAAGTGGAGACCAACAAGATTATTACTAGTTTTTGGATGATACCACCATAAAGTAAAGAGAATGTAATTAAAAAAAAAAAAAAAGGAGGTGGAGTGTCATACAAACTGGGATGAAAGTGACTTATTAAAAAGAACAGCTGCATGTGGTATAAAGAGCACTGGGTGTTATATGCAACTGATGAATTGTTTGAATTGTTGAAAACTACCTCTGAAACTAATGAGGTACTGTATGTTGGCTAATTGAATTTAAATTTTAAAAAAAGGAAAAGAAAAGGTGATATGAAATTTGAGGACATTCTAGCTAAGTTGTAGAATTGCTGAAGTATTCTTTATTATGAGAGATTTAACTAGCTTTCAGCTAGGACTCTCTGGAAAGTCAGAAACTAAGGACAGTCAGTGAACAATATTACTGAAAAAAAAAAAGAGTTGATTATTTTTCTTGGATAACATGGATATTTAATCACTCAGCAGGAAAAATATATGAGAAAGATTCACATGGTGAGGGTAATTGAGAAATATAATTAGTTGATCAAAATGTCAATTATAATTCCATTAATAGGAGGGAGCTCCTACTTAAATAGGCCTATATCCCAGAGGGGATCCCAGGATATTTAGACATGGACAGGCTATTGAAGATTCATCACAGAAGCTTATTTATTCAATAAAAATTACTCTATCTTTCTTATTATGAGCTTAGTGAAATAATCACCCCTACCTAATTGCTACCCAGAAAGACTTCTCTGTATTGTCCTGAAGTTCGGGGTCATGAAATGAAAGAGATGTCCCATTTTTATAAGGTACAATAATGCTAAAGAGTCATGAGTTTCCTAATGATGGTTCTTTTTAAACTCATGAGAATAACCTAGTGCCTCTTTACAGATCCCAGCAGGAAACGTGGATTCCCAGAGTTTAATTGAGGAGCACTTAATGAAAGGATAATCCACAGAAGTGTGGATGACATTAAGCAAACAGTTCACTTGGTGAAACACTGGGGATGGGCAAAAACTAAATTGTAACCAACCCTAGGTCTAGCAATCTTGAAGAAGGTATTACATGACAGAGTCTAACAAAAGAGATAGCCATGGGAAGGGGGCTGAGAACATAGACAGCCTCTCCATCCAGCCTCACTCAGATTTCCCCCTTAGCCTCCCCCTCACTGAAGTCAGAAGGCAGAATATTCTGTGTGGGGGCATCTGCCAAGTTTGCCCTTCTTTGGGTCAGAACAGGCTAGTGAAAGGGAGGGAATGGATCTGGAAGGGAAAACAGAAAGTAACCAGCCCACCAGCCATGAATCACATGATTCCTTTCTGTCTACTGGAGTCGCTCACCATTTGAGTCCGTTTATTACGTGTCTTCAGAGCAAGAGGCTATATGAGCATGTTTCTGAAAGCCTAGGGTAAAAGGAAGTGAATCGCGTGGGTAACAAGGTATGTTGGAAAGGCTGAACTGCTGGACTTAAAACTCTGGATTCGACCACATATTAAATCCTGTCTCTGCTACTTAATTGGGTGTGCAGCTTGGGAAAGCTACTTAAGCCCTCAAAACCTCAGTTTTCTCAGCTATAAAATGAAGGGGAAAATATTTTTATTGGGTAGAGTTGTAAGAAATAAATAAGAGAAGGCACGTGACATGCTTAGCATAGTACCAGGCACACATAGAGCCTTGGGAATTAGAATCATATTTGTTTATTTTTGTTGTTTTCGGCAGACTAGTAGAAGTAATAGATTTTCCACTGAGTCTAATTCCAAAGATCTATTTTGAAAGCCTCATTGTCAGCTGTTTTCTTTCTTAAATCAACAGCAGTGACCTCCTCATTGTGGTGAGGAGAGAATATTAATTACCTCCATTCCACTGTCACTATCTATTCTCCTTTTTCGTCAGAGAATCCTCTGAAATTCATTTACGCACAGCTTACAGCGAAAGGCTGTTTTCCTCAGCCTCCTGTGCAGTTAAATGTAGCCATGGGTCTGAGTGAGACCTTGCCAGTGAGATGTGAACACAAGTGATGCATACAGGTTCCAGGCCAGACGCTTAAAAGCAAACAGCTCACTCTATACTTACTGTTTTTACCTTTTAACAAGCCAGAAAAAGTGTAATGAAGGTGAGCCATTTCTACCAGGAAGTGAGAAATTGCCCAGAAGGGAGGTACAATAAGGTAAAAATCACTCACGGAGCAGAGACAATCTATACCATTGGGCCACTACCAGCTCAAACTCAGTTGAGAGGCAAATAAATATCTACCTTATTTCAACCAATAACCTTTGATTTGTATAAATGGTGGAAAAACACATACATACATAGATACAGGTATACATACATATGGATGGATAGTTGGACAGATGATGGAGAGGGACAGATTTACATTGGGTTATAGAGACAGAGACAGAGAGAGATAGAGATAGGATGAGGATAACATAGATGTGAGTTAGAGCCTGGCGTTAATTCCCAGGTACTGTTCAAAACTTAAGAATTTTTTCAGCTATAAGATTTAAGAAAAGAAGTAAAACAGGGTAGAAATAATAGCCTTGTCCAGAGAGATTTCGAATAGCTATTTTTGACTCCTTCCCCATTCCTTTAGGAACTCTCCTTGCCAGAAATTTCTTCTCTTGGGAGAAGGACACTGAGGAACTAATTGCGTAGGCAGGTCAGGAAGGATGAATAAAACTCAGGTCTCTAAATCTGGACTGAGAACAAAGCCTGGTACTCCTTTGTCATCTCCCTTTGTCTTGGCCTCTGTGGCCTCCAAAGAAAGCAAGCTTGGGATTTTCCCAAAGTTTTAATGCTCCCATGATTCATCACTTGAGAATCTTGGCTGTTACAGGGGTAGGACAATGCCAGGAGGACAGTTCTTAAGGAGTGTGGGAGGGAGGGGTTCGAGCAATGGCCCTAAGTGAAGCCTCCAGTCGTCAGTCTATTGAGAACTTCCCATTAACCATGACCATGTGCACTGTAAGTATTACCCATTTAATCTTTACTGCATCTCTGCAAAACATTTTTTAAAATCCTAAGTTTTAAAATAGGGAAACTGAAACTCGAAGAGTTTAGAAAAGTGTGTCACAAGAGTACTTGTTCAAGATTGCCCCACAGCTAACAGTTGTCAGGGTCAAGGTTCACATTCGATCTACCTGGCTCCAAAGTCTATACTTTTCTTCACTGAACTTCACTTTTTCCATTTATATATATATATATTTTTTTTTATTCATATATATAATATATATATTTTGATATCTAATTCTAAAGCATGCTATGAGAATAAAGCATGATGCTAACATCTTAAGCCACAGTTTAATATAGAACATAGTAAGTACTCAATAAATAATGCCTATTGTACTATTATTCCTATAAATTTTACTCTTATCCTCACACACCATGATAATATACATTACAAATTTTGCCTGATGTTCAGTGATGGTGGAGGATAAAGAACATAACTTTTAGATCGTGTCATGTCTTAGGTCCCCTAGACCGTTTCAGCCTTTCATTTATGCCATCAGGGAAGGCAAACTTCTGCTCTAAGGTTCTGACCTGTGTATCTCCTATTTGCCTCCCTGAAGCACAAAAGTAAATGGCTGTAAATAGAGGCCATCTGTTAAAGGATAGGTCTGTTTCAGAGCAAAACCAGACGGTAAGTGTGTAGTGCTCTTATTTAGAAGGTGGACTAATGCAAAAGTCATTCGTGAAATGACCACTTATCTTACCCACCTTAATAAGGCAAAGTGCGATCATAGATAAGAAATAATACCCTAATAGCCAAAGGATGAAATAAGCTAAAAGAAATGAGAGCATACTTGAAGCAGTAAAAAGTACAATATAAAAGTAGGTTCCAAGAATAAAAAGAAATGTAATATAATCAATGAAAACTAGATAAAATGTAGCAAATAAAAACTAAGAAAAAGATATTAGTGGAATAAAATATTGTGACCAAAGCCCCCACAGACCAAGAAAATTAAGATAAAGAGAGCCCCAGGAACATTTTAAAAATAAAATGAAATAGGAAAAAAAAATTTGAAATTAGGAAATTAACCAGTTCAAGTATTATGAGGTATGAGAATAAAAGCCAAGGGTTTTATTAGAATGCATAAATGAGGCAACCTCTAAGACCTGGTAAACCCTCTCATGGAAACTACCCAGGCATTCAAAGCCAAAGTACCGAGTTACTAAACTATAAAAGGCACCACCAAGCAGCCAATTCCTCCAATCAGCTTGCTAGCCATCAACCTCGACACTATCTTTCATCACCTTACGTCCAACCCAACCAGTAAATCCTGTTGACCCACCGGCAATGTTCTTCTGGAATCCACCCATCCCTCACTACCTCTACCGCTGATATCCTACTCCAACGGCTGGACTTTTCCCTGCTTTTATTCTTGCATACCTCCACGTCTCTGCTCCAGGGAGAGCCAGAGTAATATTCTATCAAGTCAAAAGGGTCACTTCACTTGCCAGTCTCCTGATCAAAAGCACTGAACACCTCTGCCTTCCATTCATATCAGAAGCCAGATCTCCTACCGTGAACTACAGGATCCTGTGTAGATGGCCCAAACCCTACAACCCACCTCAGTCTCACTTCACTCTCAAGCTCACAAACTTCCCACTGGAAGATCCTTCCATGTTCTTTTAGCTCCTAGAACAGGCCAACTTTTTCACGCCTTAGCGTACTGGCATGTGCATCAATGCACACAATCTCTACCATCAGAAATGCACAACTCCCAGGACCTCTTGTGATGGCCTCCTTGCCACGCGCCAAGTCTTAGCCTCGAGTCCCAGATCCTTACACCTCCTCAGATCACCCAAGTTAATTACACTCTTTTTCTAATTACTAATTAGATTCTAATTTCTAATAGGATCCCAGATCCTATTAGCAGTTCACAGTCTATAATTGAGTACATATGTATTTACCTGCTCATCCGCCCCCCGCCCCGGTAGAATGTAAGCTGCACGGGAGCAGAGACAGCAGCTAGTTCATTCAACACTGTGCATAGCTGGCATCCGGCCTGGGACTGGACTCCTATTAGTTTCTCATAAATATTTGCTGAGTGAAACACCATGCCGTGGGCTTCCTTTCCAAAGCTTTGGGCTCTCTGTTGGGGAAGAATCCTCAAGATTCAGAACCAAAGGCCAGAAAGCAGGATGCTTGGTCTCCTTACCCTTCACCCACATCTGGCCATAAGTACTGCCTACCATAGATATAAGTGTTAGGATAATTGGGTACAACAAGGTTGAATTCAGTGGCCTGTCTCCTTGATGCGTACAGTTTGCAATCTGGTCACAGACTCCCTTCCTGCAGTGGCTTTTTGTTCTTGGACAAAATAAGGTTGAATGACACGGCATTGCCATCATTGCCAAAAATGATCAAACCTCAGCAATTTGTTATTGTTCAAGTTAATACATACATATCAATCCACAAACAAGGGAGCATAGAATTAATGCTAAAGAATGTGCTACAAATAATAAAATGCATTCAACCAGTTTCTCAAAGGCTACCATAACATGGGCATATTTTTTATGTGTATATATGTATATATATTTTTTAATCTAAATTCAATTAGTTGACAAATAGTACATTATTAGTTTCAGATGTAGAGTCCAGTAATTCATCAGTTGCATATATATGGCCATATTTTTAAATAAAAGATGCCAGCAAACACTCAGAAACTGAATTCCGGTTCAATACCGGTTTTGTCTCTATCAGACCATAAGTATCAGTACCTTTTTCTATGAGACCAAAATAAACTATCATCTCTTTACCCCTGACATTTCTGGTCAGGATAAAAAAGCAGGGGGAAAATCATAGCACCAGTTCACCCAGACCAGCATTCAGGGACAAATCAGCAAAATATAAGACAGATATCACACACATGCCCAACAACGACAAGCAAGGCATTTGGAAGCCCCAGGTAAGGCACATACACTGCTAAGAACTTACATTTTGAAGTATACAAATACATAGATTTCTTCTCCAGAAAAACTCCCCTTACTTCCAGATACCTTTCCTCATAACACAGAATAAATGACACTGACTCCTGAATTCAGTGTTTTACAACCTACACAAGAGTCCAAGACCCAATTGCGAGAGCAAGCAGGACCCTTTGTAAAGTCTAGAACCACACCCCATGCCAAGCCATCACCCACAGAGGCGAGATGAGCCTTAGTCCCTGCTTAAGGTGAATGCAAAAACTAACTGAACAAATTAGACAACCATTTTTAAGGCAGGCGGACAAATGAAGCAGAGACTCCCTGAACGTGTATTTTATTAGAAACACAGCTCACTGAAGATCAAGGGAAGCAAATTTGGCAGTTGCACAAAGGTATCCAATAATCTTTGACAAAGAGGTAAGAGTTGAATCGAGGAAGGAGGAAAGTGCCTCCAACTACACACAGTATCCCTAGGGGAAGACTGAAAAAATTATGAATTGGTAATAGACTCAGCTTCCTCCCACCGTGTGTTTTGATAATAACACAACCACTGCAGGCTTATCTATCACCACAGGTAACAAAGGGGATATTAAGGTGAAATTAAACTCCAGCAACCATCTGAAATGGAATGTAGTGGGCTCGTCTGCTTACAGATACTTGCAAAATAGGGAGCCCGCCAAATGCTTTCCTGAGCTACTAGTGAATTAAAACCTTTTTTTTTTTTTAAATTCAGTGAATGGCAAACTTTATATGAGTTTTAAAAAATTCTTGTTGCCACCCCAAGCTTTTTCCCTTAAAGGCAAAAAGCTGTTTCAAGGATATGCTTTGTTGGGGGTGGAGGGTAGCTTGAAGGAAAAAGTGAGTCTGAGGACAGGACAGAAGGACTGAGAGGTGGCAAAGGAGAAGGGTGCACTGCTCTGTAGGAGACAAAGCAAGATTTTTTGTTTTTGCTTTCAGAGAAAGAGAACGGGGAGATGGAAAGAGGGTGGGCAGGGCCGTGATAAATGCAGCCATCTAAGGCTTTGTAGTTGAGAGCTTGAAGGGCCCCGCAGCCAAAACAACTTTAAAGAAGCTCATATTTAATTGGCATTTGTCTCTCTCAAAGCGTGTTTGTTTAGTGTAAAGCAAGTCTTGAGTAAATTCTGCTCCCATTTGCTTTAGAGGTATCCTGTGCAGAGAAACAGGAGAATAGCTAAGTTTCACGCCAATTTCACCATGGCACAGGACAGAAACTGCACAGAGAAGAAATATGTCTGCGGCAGAAGCAATCTTAATTAACCGAACATAATAAAAAAATAAAATAAAATAAGTTTAGAGGCACCTGGGTGGCTCAGTGGGTTAAAGCCTCTGCCTTGGGCTCAGGTCATGGTCTCAGGGTTGAGCCCCACATCAGACTCTCTGCTCAGCGGGGAGCCTGCTTCACTTCCTCTCTCTCTGCCTCCCTCTCTGCCTACTTGTGATCTGTCTGTCAAATAAATAAATAAAATCTTAAAAAAATAAATAAATAAAAATAAATAAGTTTAAAAAAAGAAAGGTAAGTTCAGAGCATCAAAAACAAACAAACAAAAAACAAACAAACAAACGCTGATCACTCTACTTCATTCCCCCCTTCACCCTCAAGAATTCACGAAAGGTCTTGGTGAGGGTTTTGGACATGTATCAGGAATGCAGTTTTGTAGCTAAACTGAATGTCACCCATATCCGTGGGGATCAGGAGTCCCAGGCATCACCCGGGTTTTGCTTCTGTGAAGCCATTTGTTCCTAATTGTCATTTGAAAATACTTTTTGATGTCCCAGAAGGACAAAATGTAGGTTCCAAATATCAAATCAACAACATGAGTTGCATTGCACAGTCAAGAAAGCCAAACTAATTGGCTAATAGGTTTTTAAAGTCAGTTCTCAAAATTTATCACTTATTTGTGGAGCATAACAAATAGCCTGGAGGACATGAGGAGTTAGAGAGGAGAAGGGAGTTGGGGGAAATTGGAAGGGGAGGTGAATCATGAGAGACTATGGACTCTGAAAAACAGTCTGAGGGTTTTGAAGGGGTGGGGGGTGGGAGGCCGGGGTACCAGGTGGTGGGTATTAGAGAGGGCACGGATTGCATGGAGCACTGGGTGTGGTGCAAAAATAATGAATACTGTTATGCTGAAAATAAATAAAAAATGAATTTAAAAAAAATTTATCTGTGACAGACAAAAGTGAACAATGACTAGAGGCAAGAAGAATGATCCAAAAGCTACAAAAATGTCTTCTGTTTAAATTTCCATTTCCAGAGGTTATTATCCCTTGAAACAAAACCCTCTGCATTATGGAGTAGTCAGAACACACATGACATTTTTCGATTAGATGATTCTCTGCTGGGAAATACAACAATTGTGGAATTCAAGTATGCCTGCCGAAGGGCAGACCCTGCTGTATTTTCTTTGTTTTATTTTTTTAATAAGAAGACAAAAACCTGTAAAACTTGGCCACTTTGATAACTCTTTATTCAATCATTTACAATTTTAGAACTTACCCTTAACTTCACCAAATATTTGAAGTTTCTCACAGATGGCAAAGAAAGGAAAACTAGCATAGAGGTAATCTAGATTTCAACTTTCAATGATCTCTTTTAAGACATCATCTGCCCCAAAGTGTATCATACCTCTGGGTAATAATCTGCTGTTAATATGGAATATTTTTATACACGTATCAATTAAGATGTCCATAAATGGTATACATAGAAGTTTGTACGTCATTTATTCGCTCAATAGTCAAAATGGCTACAAACTAAACATGATAAGAGCCTGAATTAGGATATAAGGAAAGAAGCAGAAATAACCAGTATTCAGGAGGTAGAATCCAGAGTTCTTGGTAGTCAAGGGATCATCAAAGTAGTCAAGGGCGATCATCCCATTGAGTGATGAGATAAAAAAGAGGACTATACCTGCATATTGTAAGACACTCATATTTGATTAATGCCTATCTTATTAGTTTGAAATATTAACTCATAAAATTTATAGCATCTACTGGAGTTTATATTTTTATATAGTTGGGATGTTATTTTGCCATCTTCTATAATTGCAATTTTGAGGATGCATAACAGTCATCTTCAAAACGCTATAATTACGGATGACAGCTCTCAACAATAAATCTAAACTTCGAGAATTTACGGTTTTGCTATGTAGATTTGCAGTACAATGAATACTTGACAATTTTTAAAGCAAAAGTAAAAACCGATCACAGGCAAATCTGTTATTATACTGAAATTACAAAAATAAATCTTTCAAGTACATAGATTATTAGTCAAGTTTTCTTCATTGTACAAACCAAAGGGTCCACATATCAAAAAGCAGAAGTTAAAAAAACTAAGATGATTTATTCTCCAAGTAACTTTAGGTCAAAGTTAAAGATGACTTATTAGGGTCATAAAATAGCAATGGATATAGTAAATTTATGTCTTTGCTTTGTTCCCTGTCATATTGTAACCAAAGCTATTTCTACCCTGCCATAATGTGTATTTTTAATCAGACAGTATTAGCCACAGCAGAGCAAACCACAAGTCACAAGGACAGATGACTGTAACTCTATTTATGTTAGAGATAGATTTCTGTGACACTGCATATAAGCAGGATTTATAAATCAAATTAAATTTCCACTTCACTTCCATAATAATTTTGCTTCTAATGAAATCATTTTGACCTTAAATTTCATCTTTAAAAACATACTTGGAGAAAATATACACATTTTTCTGCAGGTTTCTAGAGTAACCACAGTAATCTAAAAAAATAATATCTACTCTTTATTGATTAAATGCTGCCCATGATAAAGTAGGGTAATGAAGAAATCTGAAAGCTTCAGGTTGCTTATATCTGAAGTGTTCTCCAGTAAGACTCAACACTGGTAGTTAAGGCCTCTGGTTTTGCCTGAGCAATGATAGCATAGTTTTGCTTTAAACAACTGCTAAGTCCTTAGACTGAATGAGACCTTGTCTTGAGCTGGCTGAATGGACCCCCCCCCCCCAGTTCTTCAAAGGTAAAATTCTGTTTACTTGCACATTACCTTAGAAGGAAAGAAGCATTAAAAATCTAAAATATCAGGGCACCTGGGTGGCTCAGTGGGTTAAGCCGCTGCCTTCGGCTCAGGTCATGATCTCAGGGTCCTGGGATCGAGTCCCACATCGGGCTCTCTGCTCGGCGGGGAGCCTGCTTCTCTCTCTCTCCCTCTCTCTCTCTCTCTCTCTCTGCCAGCCTCTCTACCTACCTGTAATCTCTCTCTGTCAAATAAATAAATAAAATCTTAAAAAAAAAAAAAATCTAAAATATCATTTCCAAATTTACCAATTCATTGTATTGACTTAAAGTGTGGCATACATATATTTAACATACTTTTTTTAAAAAAGATTTTATTTATTTATTTGTCGAGAGAGAGAGAGAAAGAGAGTATAGCAGGAGTAGCAGTAGACAGAGAGAGAAATAGGCTCCCTGCTTAGCAAGGAGCCCCATGTGGGATTGGATGATACCAGGATCCTGGGATCATGCCCCCAGCTGCAGGCAGACACTTAACCGACTGAGCCACCCAGGTGTCCCTATTTCACATACTTTTGAAGACAGCAAAGGCACCGTAGGTGCATTCCCACGCCACCCAACTCAGCTGCATGTTTAGAATTGTAGGTACAGAATCTTACGGCGTGGATGTGGTAAACTAGTGACTCCTAGTGGTTGGTACATAGTAGTGCAAATTACCTCTTTGCAGCAAAGTCAAGGGGGAAAACAATATATATTGCTTCATTCCCTTCCAAAGCAAACAAATGAAAAAGACTTACTGCTACCAGAAATATTTTTATAAGGATCATTTCTACACATGCAAAGAGAACACATGTATAAATAAACATTTTAAAAACTCTTCTAATAAAAATTACATTGGAAATTGTCTCAAGCAGCAAAACTAAAATTTATTGACACATTTGCTAGCTAAAATACAACTAGAGCTTAATATTCCCAGCTCTGGGATTTTTGTCCTAAAAACATAATTCACCAGGAACAAAAAACTATATCCAACATTATCTATAAAACAAACCAAAAAACTAGAAAGATTAATTTCCAACAAGAAGGAAATGTTTTAACAAATTCAAATATGTCACCACGATGATACGCAATAAAATCTTCTCGTGTTTAATTATAAGTCCTAGGGAAAAAGAGGAACACTGTTTTGGTAAACTATTAGGTTTAAAAAGAAAGTAAAAATGGTTCATTTATTGCGAAATGTCACCATAAAATATATATACATATGTATATACATACTGGAAGTTACTATAGAAAGATAGAGACAGTAATATTATGTATTTTATGTATTTTTCTTATTAAAGACAAATTCTTATTTTCTTATTATTTTTCTTATTAAAGACAATTTTTTCCAGAGTGGTTTTAGGCTCAAAGCAAAATTGAGATGAAAGTACAGTGATTTCCCATATACTCCCTGCTCCCACACATCCAGACCCTTCTCCCCCACTATCAAACTCCCCACCCCAGAGGGGCACGTTATTACAGCTGTTGAGCCTACACTGACACATTGTTATCAACAAAGGCCAGAGTTTATATGAGGGTTCACACTTGGTGCTGTACCCCCCAGGGGTTTGGACAAACATTTAATGACACATATCCATCATTACAGTATCATACTGGGTATTTTCCCTAAAAATTCCATGTATTCTATATTTTTAATGTTTCACACATCTCTTGTTTCCCCAATAAAAAATGTTAAAGAAAAGAAAATATCTACAGTGTGAATTTCTTCCCGAGTAACATGTAAGCTGACAATGAACTTCTCAAAATTCAAATCTAATCGGCTGCTTCTCTCCAGCGTCTATTCCCCCTTATAGCCCACTCCCTCTCACTTCCTCAGGAAAGTCTTCCCTAACACCCTAGTCTGGGTAGAAGTACTTTATTAAAAGTCCTCACAGACCTTACATTTTTTCCTCCAGAACGTATCTCTCATTTCATGATTATTAGAATGACTGCTAAGATCTGTGTATTTCACTAGATTGTGAGAGAAACACTGTGTACACGGGAAGCACCCAATATAATTTGTGGGATAAAATGAAGGGCAGCACATGCTCAATGAAGTATTTAGTTGTTCTGCCTTTGGCTTCGTTCATGGTCTCAGAGTCCTGGGATGGAGCCCTACATGGGGCTCCCTGCTCAGTGGGGAGTCTGCCTCTCCCTCTGCCTCTGTCTCTCCCCATGCTCCTGCTCTCTATCTCTGTCTCTCAAATAAATAAAATCTTGAGGAAAAAAAAAAAAGAATTTTGATGATCTTAGAATTACGTACTACATTGGGGTAGAGTTAATCAGAATCTCTGTCTCTTTATTTCCTCCTATCAACTCCTTATATCATCTAGAATGACACACATTGAAAGTCTGAAAATTTTTCATTTGCGCCCCAATTTTGTCTTCTGAAGCTGTTTCTCTCCCCTACCCTGCTACATAAGAACTTCAGCCCCTAACCCGTCCTCTCCGTCCTTCCTGATAGGGTCCAAATCAGCCAAAAGTTGTAGTGAATCTACAAAAATAATAATAATCATCATCCCTCCTTCAAGAATCAGTTTGGGCCAATATTCCTTAAACCTAGTGAATTTCCTCTGACCTATGCTTGCTGAAGTCCTATAACACATTTCCTCCTCCTTTCCTAAGTAATTAAACTGCTGCCACGCCTTATTAGAGTGGCCATCATCAGGTAAAGGCTGTGCTCACAGAGTTCTGGTCCCTTTTCTTGCACAACAGCTAAGAAGCCAGTGAAAGAGAAGAGATGACATGTTTGTCCCAGTCTTCAGAATGTACACAGCTGCCAGCACAGCCTACTTGGAGCCTGACGACATTTTTCAGTTGAAATTAAGTGATTAAAAACTAGAGCTTGTTGTTCTGAAACTGTCATGAGAGACTAAAAGCAAAAGTCTGCGTCCTCACTACAGGTTCCCACTTTTTCAGCTCAAGGTAAAGAAGCATCAAGGAATGAAAAACCCAGCGTCCAGGAAAAGCAAGGGAGGAGACAGATCATGAAGATGCAGACAGTGTTCCTGAGATGTTACGCAAGTGGATGGTTTCCATCTGGCCAGGAGCATCTTTTTCAGCTGTTCCTCTAGTATCGAGTATGTTTTGCCTGTGAGAGGTCAAATATACTGGAGTTGGAAGGAAGGAAGAAAGGGAAGGAGAAAAGAAGAAAATCCCACCACTAATTAAAGCCACATTTGCCATTTTCAAAGCTGAAATGTAGTATGTGAAATGGGGACTGAGAAAGGAAAGGAGGGAAAAAAAGAGAGAGACAGAGTCTTTTAAGAAAAACTACATTTTTATTCATTTTCTCCCCAGATTGGAAATATAAGAAATTTTAAAACTCGATAAACCAAAAGAAATACAAAAATGTTCATCTTTATAAAAACTGTGAAAATCTTTTTAAGAAACCCACTTAATTATATTTTATATTTAAGTAATTAGATTAAAATGTGTGAACTCTACCCCCACCCACAATCACCTCACTTTAATATTCTGAAGGCACTGACAGCTGTGAACAATGCAAAGTCATTTACTTAGCACATTAGGTGCTTGAATCAAACTACTAAACATTATGGGCTTCTGGATCCCAGTATGAAAACCAGGACAAGGGTTTCCATGTCACTGAGGAAATAGCATGATCTGCTATGAATGTATTTAATGTAATGTAAATAAATCTTATTTTCAACTCTTCTCCACACTAATATTAGAGTTCTAAGTAGGGAAATTGTGACAACTATGTATCTGAATAATAAAGTGTTGGTAATCTTCAAAGATAGAAAAAAAATAGCAGGCAGTATAATACATCTTATGTAAAAATATATAAAGCACAAAATCACAATAAATTAGTCATCTGTGTTGTAATTAATTTAAAGAATGACTTTTGGTGTGCAGAGAAATTGACATTCCAATAAAATGATGATCCCAAGTTTGACTTGGAGCACTCCTCTTTCTCCTGATTACAAATTATCAATCATATTAAATTATTTAGCTCTCTGAAGAAGGACATTTGCTGAGTTTCATTTTAACAGTGTGCCTATGGTTGTGTTCCAGAAATTTATTAGGAAACAGCCATATGGGTTTCTAGGTAAGATGATGACATAACCCTATGGGTCTAACTCCTTTATCCTCCACTACCAAATTTCCCCTGAAGAGAAAAAAGAATGTAAGTGTTAGGGGAAATGTGATTTAGGAAGGGGTAACATCCACATGCCACGGTGGTAAAGGAAATGTTGTAAAAGAAAGAGCAAAAAAGACTGAAAGTTCCATGAACTCTGCCATTAAAGGGGCTCTATGCCTGGGAGAAAAGTGGGAAATACTTCCAAACACTTGACCAACACCCACTCATTCAGAGTTGAGTGGCAGTCAGGAGACCCCTGTCCAGCAAGTGTCTTCCAAAGGGACAATGTTGTCTCCAAGGTGGTGAAAGTTGATTTTTCTTTTTAAGATGTTATTTATTTATTTGATATAGAGATCACAAGTAGGCAGAGAAGCAGGCAGAGAGTGAGAGAGGGAAGCAGGCTCCCCGCTGAGCAGAAAGCCCAATGTGGGACTCGATCCCACAACCCTGGGATCATGGCCTGAGCCAAAGGCAGCGGCTTAACCCACTGAGCCACCCAGATGTCCTGAAAGTTGATTCTTAAGGGTGGGAGGAAAGGATATATACTCTATAAGTATATACATACTTACCTAGGAGGCAATGATGAAAAACAAAAAGATTGAGAAACACTGATACATATCACCAGATACAGAGAAGGGCTTTTGGACTCAGGAACCACTGAGATGTTCACACTTACTCACAGGGCTCTCTAAACACCTGCGAGATGCCTTACTGAAAGAGGCAGTTTATTCTTGCAAATCCCTCTGATGCTATCCCCATCATGTTCCCCTTAGACTGCAAAGAAAGCACAGTACATTTAACAAAAGAAAGAGTTTAGATTTGTTTTTAAAGAAAATGGAAAAAAAATACACAAACCATAAAATAGAATGTCAACACTAAAGTAGAAAATTCTAGTGATAGGTGAATTCTCTTACTGAAATAGATTCACAGATGATGACAAATAAAATCCAATTATATTTTTGTTTACAAAAGAGGTACCTAAATCGACATTACTAAGCAAAAGAATACAGGCAAACGAAAACAAAGTACATAAATATGCCATGGGACATATGGAGTGGGCTTTGGGAGCAGTGATATAACACAAGAAAAATTCAAGCCAAAAAGCATTGATTTATCAAAGGTGAGTTTAGAAAAACCATGAACATATCTATCTCTACATATTTAATATATGAAGTCACACTGGTGAAGACTAAAATACAATAGCTCTCCTTACGTATTTATGAAAAAAGGAGATTAAAATAAAAATTAGAGTAGTTGAATGATATAATCATATAATTAAAATGTTAAATGGAGGTTACATATTCTTCTCCCCAAGTAAATTCAAAGAAATGACACAATGAACATCAAAAGTGTCCTATCCACACAAAAAAAGAGAAAATAATGAAGTTGTAAATTTAGAATCAAGTTTAACCAGACAGTCAAGAGAGTGAGCAGAGAATACCAATAGCTTAAGTCCTGATTATACTAAAATGTCTATGTGCTTTGTTCTAAATTTGAATTACATTAAAATGTTAATGCCCTTGGCTTTAATTTTCTCATGTTTTTGAAAGTTCTCTAAAAAAAGATAGTCTAACTATGTAAAAGTTACATTCACACAGATATTTATTGCAGTATTTTCTACAACACTGAGCCCCAATTCTCAATAACAGGGGGAAGATGAAAAAATGTGGTATATATGATAAAAATATATAAAACCACTAAAAAAAGACTTCATAATTATGGAGACTCCAAAACCCTTTGAGGGGAGTTCACAATGTGGGTGGGAAATATTGAACATGTTTGCTGATACCTTCTACCACCACAGCTTGGCTTGAGAAGAATATAAGCAAAGCCAACCAGCTTCATAAAACAGAGCACAACATGCGAATGACTCCATTACCTCCAGCAGCCTCTCCAATCTTACCTCCCACAGCTCCCTCTATATATTTGTGGTAGATAATATCCAGTGATGGCCACCATCACTTTCTTCCTTCCCTCCCTCCATCAAGAGGTGGAGTCTGTCCTCTACTTGAATTCAGGCTAGACTTGTGATTTGTTTGGACCTTTAGGAAGCGGGGGGATACAATGTTCTGGAACCTCAGAGTCCAGAATTTAAGAAGTCCAGCATCTTCCGCTTCTTCTCTTTTGGAAGTCAGATGCCATTTAAAAAGTTGACTACCCTGAGATCATTACGTTGTGAAAAACCCCTAGACAGCGGAGGATGACAACGACTTTTAAGTGAAGGGTCCATGTACCTCCCAGCTCAGCCCAACTGGCTGCTAAACACAACTGAGTGAGTGGCCCTAGCAGATGCCATGTAGAACAGAAAAATCACCCTGCTGAGTGCAGTCAACCCATGAAATTCTGAAACACAACAAATCGTTGTTTTAAGTCACTAAACTTTGGGATGATTTGTTACAAGGAATTCCATAACTGAAACCCATCTGCTACATTAGCCATACCCAACTATTCAGAAACTACAATGTCTGTGAGTTTGCACATTCTATGTTTTTGTTCCTGCCTTTGCCCACTTTATGAACTTCTAGTCCACTTGAAAGACCCAACTGGGTATTTTCTCTTTTGTGAAGTCTTCACAGATTATCTCGGGCAGTTATTCTTCGTGCCTCTAGATGTCCTAATATACAGACACAGCACGTACTTCTTTCATTGCCCTGTCAGTGCCAGGTCTACCTTCCAACTCTTGAGTTCCTTGTAGACAGAGACTGTGATGTTATCATTTCCATACTTCCATTGCTTAAAACAATACCTATGAGGCAAAAAGGATTATTTCTCTTTTATATATGTGGAAATTGACATACAGAGTACTAAGTTAATGTGCTCAAGGTCACTCAGAAAGTTGAGTTAAATGTATAGAGAGTATGAAAGAATGAAATTCTATGAGCTCAAGAAGTGTTTGCAGATGACTCCATCTTTCATTGATCTCTTTCTCCTGTTATATCCTTTGGCACTTGTAACCTGAAAAAAATATCCATATGGAACAAAGAATATTCCACCTACTCTTGTCTTCAGAGTCTTACCACAAGTGTCTAGCATACAAACATCACAGTTCATATTGCTACTAAAAAGGCCTGTCCTAGCACACAATAGGTTCTCATTCATGTATTAATCAATCAGTCATTTCCAAAGTACCAAACTAGTCAAAAAGAAGTTCAGGAAAATGTATCAAGCATTTTTCTACAAACTGAAAATATAATTAAACATTCAATTATATTTTCAACCTCCATTTATTAAATTGCAAGGTAATTTAGTTTTAATTTTTTAATTGCAAGGCAATTTAATTGCAAGTGAAATTTTAGAAATTTGATGCAAGTAAAATAAATATTTTTGAACCCAGGGAAAAGAATGATCTTGAATGAATATTCATTGCGAATTAATTCCCTTTCACTTGAGTTCTGTACTACCCAAAGTGAAAGAGCAGATTGAACTTAGCAATCTTCAGGAAAAACCATATTGTTATTTTTTTTTAAAGATTTTATTTATTTATTTGACAGACAGAGATCACGAGTAGGCAGAGAGGCAGGCAGAGAGAGAGGAGAAAGCAGGCTCCCCGCTGAGCAGAGAACCCGATGTGGGACTCGATCCCAGGACCCTGGGGTCATGACCTGAGCCGAAGGCAGAGGCTTTAACCCACGGAGCCACCCAGGCGCCCCCCCATATTGTTATTTTTACTGTATCTTTTGCTGGAGAAGGGACTGAGATTGGGTGTCATTCTGTGTCAGTGCTCTCAGTCAATGAAAGAATAGAATTGATTTATTTCTCATTTTAACTTATAAAAATCTGAAAATTTCGATCTTACCCTTTTTTCCTCAGGGACAAAACACAACAGACAGATAGAAGCCATGATTTTTTGCAGGAATTCCCAGAGCGAAGATAGCACCCAGGTCCTTCTCACCCTCTTTACTACGTGTTTTAAGTTCTCCTGACATGTTCAAGGTTAAACCAGAAGACTAAGGCTCAGATTAAAGTCATTCAAGCTCCAGAGCACAGCACTGTCCAAAAAATGGGTGACATCAGACGACCCCAATGAGAAGAACAAAGAGGGACCTCCTGCCCTCAGTGGACGCTAATGCCTTCCGGGCTTTTGACTGTCAGCCACAGTGGTAGCAGGGAAGCCGAATGCAATCAACACAGAGCTAAGGGGTACATCAGAGAAAGCTCATAAAAACCTTATTCCTAGGTAATGCCATTTTATAGAAGTCTAAGTTGATCTGTTATTCTTTCAGGAAAACCCAGTAAGTCCCCAGAATTCTTTTACCCTGCATTTCATCACCTGGCTCTTTCCCAGAACTAAACTGAATCACACTTCATTAGAAAGAATCAAAGATGTTCACAAGTGGGGCGCCTGGGTGGCCCAGTTGGTTAAGCATCTGACTTTGGCTCCCTTGGGCTCTGTGCTCAGTGAGGAGTTGGCTTTTCTCTCCTCCTCCCCTCTTGCTCGTGCTGGTGCTCTCTCTCTCATATAAATAAATAATACCTTAAAAAAAAAAAAGATGTTCACAAGTTAGAAATTACACTAGATTTCTCTCTAGAAATCTCTTATGCTAGGAAAACATGTGGCGCACAATTAGGGACACATCCCCATCACCTCTGATTAAAATCTTACTCATTTTGAAAAGCACAGTTCAAATGCTGTCTCCTGCTTAGAAAGCTTCCCTCATTGCCCTGATTGGAATATTTCTCTCTTCCCCTTCTAAACTTTTATAATGAACTTAGCGTTTAGTACAACTAGCTTAGAGTCTAGCCTGTATCATGCTCAGTTTCTTCTCCCCTTCACACATATCACACGTTTTGACCCTAGATGGAAGGCACTGTGCACTTAATATCTTTGAATCCTTACAATGTTGCACAGTGCTTTGTATACAGAGGGTGCCCAACGTGTGCTCCATGACTGTTCACTTTATTCCTTCTAGGCTTTTCAGGATGACTACTTTTACAATAGCCCAGAAGCCATTCAAAGAGACATATCCAAAGCTGCCCTTATCTGATATAGATCACGACTCCCACCCCGCATTTTAGCGATATGACCCAAGTTCTGGAAAAATACAAATAATACAAAATCCCTGAAGGGAACTGTAGCCATTTGTTTCTGGGTTTTCCCAAGTTCCTCGACTGAATCTTTTTGTTGATTTCAAATCTTTCAACAGAAACCTAGGTATACTATAAGACATGTGGATTGGAGGGTGTAGTTTGGTATTCCAAGGAGAGCTTGAAATCCTTCCCACTCACACCCATCAGGTGTCCTTTAAGGAAAGGTTGAAGGAACCTCTGGGGCACCACAGAGAGCACGCTGATAATCACTAATTTTGATTCACCTCCTCAGATCCTCAAAGAGGCTATAGGAGTCAGAAAGCATTGCCGAAATCCACAGTAAACAGATGAGCACCAAACCTTATTGATTTCCTGCAAGACGGACTTCATTACACCCAAGAGGAAGCCCAGGGTGCAGCTTTTACCTCAGCATTTCAGAGCTTATTATTAGACAGGTGCTTTGCTTTATTTTACTCATTCTATTGATTCTTTGAATCTAATCCAGAGAATAAACACCACTAGGACCAAACATATGGTCAAGTCGTTAGCTTAATTTTTGTTTTTGGAGAGAGAAGCTTCTTGGGCTGAGTTCAGCCAAACTGGGAGCACAAAGAGTGATTAAAAACAAAACAAAACACAGCACAGTGTATCACAATCCTACCTGAGCATAAGGAAGCCTGCCACTTGGCACAGGAGCTATTTACTTTGTCAAATCCCTGTGTGAGATGTTTGCTCAGTTGTAATCATATATAATATCATGGTAACAAACTACATGTTTATAGAAAAATAGATCCTAAGGGCCAGAAACTCTCAGAGAAAATACATGCTCTTCGCTTTTATTTTTTTCCCATTCAAAATATAAATGAATGGTATAAATGTTTGATTTAAGGTTAAGCCCCCAAAGTATGAACTATTTATTACATTTGTTTTAAGTTTTTGAATGGTCAGTTTAAAATTGTTCCTGCTAATTTTTTTTTATCTTTTCTTAAAAGGAAATCTAGATTCAAAGCTTTGTCTATTATCCATGTATTTTAGATACTTAACTTTAATTGAGCTTATTTATTCTGCTATATATTCAATGTGTTTTCTTATATTGTGAGAGCCCTCTGGTGGTTGAGAGAACACTAAATCCCTATGCTCACAAGAACAGAAATATAGTTCATTACCAACCGAAGCTTTTCTTTACTGATTTCAAGTTGTATTAGAAATGGATGTTCATTAAATTGCTATTAACTTTTACCTACTCATAGAATGGTGCATTTTTTTTCATTTTCTAAGATTAAAAAAAAATCTTAAATGCTTATGTTATATCTTTAAATCCAAATAAGAAAACACTGTTAATGCACAAATACATTTTCTTTTCAATCAGATTGGGAATAGTTAGCAATTTATATCTAAATTGAGATACAGGGAAATTGGCTCTTAGACCCTTTATTAGGTGGCATGCTCCGTGTCCTCTTTTTTAACTTATGGCCAAGTCAAAAACAGACACAACTATTATATATTTCCAGACTACCTAGGTCCATAGCACCAAATTCAAGTCTCAGGTTGTGACATATCATGCAAGTCACTAAACAATGAACCTACCAGACACTATGTAAGTATCCCGCCATACACAGAATTACAGCAGGCAAAACGAAAGGTGGCAAAGTCTTGATCAAGTGGGACAATGCATTGAAATTTGTGAAATGACAAAGCCAGGATATATATAAGTGGTGAAGCCTTTCCTTGGGTGTATAATTTCAGAATACTCAATAACTACATGCCTCCAAATCTCCCTTTAACTGATTCTTAAGATTTTGGAGTAAAAGTTGAAGAGCGCAGAAACAGGTTTCCAGGTGCTTCCTGCTATATGACTCTTCATGGCATTCATTTAAGTGCAGCACCCAAAATGTGAGATGAAAACATCATAATCATACTACTTCTGCATTTCCTCTGCAAGAATAAGATGAAAGCCAAACAAATCAGCAAAGCTGAAGATAAAGATTTGGTCAATGGACCAAGTACATCACAAGATGTTAGTGGGGAAGTTATTGGATTATTGTAGGAATAAAATGATGGTGTGTGACTATGGAAATCTGAAGAGGATTGGTGCTTTGACTTAGTTCCACACACCTATGCCTTGAATCCCAAACTGTTCCACAAACCAATTTCATGAGCACATGCAATGTTAAAGCATGATTAACGGACTTGGGCAAATCAAAAGTATGTAATCCTCCAACATGAAAATGTCAGTGAACACACCTGACTCCAGCAAAAAGCCAGGATTGAGGATGTCAAAGTTCTACACTTCGGTGGTTTGTTTCAGTAATTGTCACCAATGTGTTCATGGCTCATTGTGTGCATATCACTCTACAATGTGATATTGGTGGTCCTCTAAGCAATAGGCAGAGTGTGTATTCTCCATCTTAAATCTGGCCCTGACCCTATTACCTGCTCTAGTCAACAGGACAAAAACAACCATCATTTAAGCAGAGGTTTTAAATGTGCATGAGCATCTGGGCTTGCCTCTTTCACGTCTAGGAGTCCTTTGCCACCACGTAACAAATTCCAACTAGGCTACTATAGAGGGGAAAATCCAAGGAACCAATTTCCATGTAAGTGAGACCATCCTAGACCATTCAGCTCTAGCCAAGCCACAAGTAGACTGAAAAGAGAAGACAAGCCCAGCCAACATTACAGTCTATCCAAGAATTGTTGTTTTAAGCCTCTAAGCTTTGGAGTGCTCAGTTATGTAGCAAAAGCTAGCTGATATGGCTACTTCCATCATACAGCCCAAACTTCGACTATTTTTCCAAGTCCATGACCACACTCCTCTGGAGCCAGAATTTTGAGTTACTTAATAAATTCTTTGCTTCTGACTTAAGGAATGATACTAGCACCAGACTGCAGAAAGAGAATGGTAGTCATCAAAAATAATGGGCTGTATTTCACAGAAAAATTATATTTCCTTATTGTCTTAGTCACTGTCTAGTAACCACACATCCATGGGAAAGGGATCTTGATACCCAGTAAAATGGATCTAAAAACCAAGGATATAAGGAGTTTATCTTGAGAAACAGTTTGCATAAAAGTTATATAAGTATTTTAATAGTCTGAGACTCAATGAGATCAATTGTATGGCATAGACGTTTAAAGTAAATGTAAGCTCCATTAGTAGAGCAATAGATAATGTTCACAGAGATAATTATCTAGAAGCCTGGCTCTAGCTTTGGGTGCTAAACTTAAAGACTAGATTGTGTCCTAAGGAGAATAATTAGGATGTGGAAGTTCAGAGATCCAGGAGAAAAGAGTAAGAGTCGAGGGAACCACGGAGAAAACTTGCCAACGCTTTTGAACATGAAACTATAATTATGAATGAGGAAACAGTTTGAATTTGCATCATTCTCAGTAGAAGAACTCAGACCAACAAGTGAAGGCAGAACTTTCTAATATTTAAAAGGGTACTACAATAAAATTGGTTGCATTGAACCATATTGAGGTTGTTGTCACTGGATGTGTTCAAAGGTGGTTCCTCTTTGCCCAGGGATGTGGTAGAAAGAATTCTTGCACTGAGAGGAACACTAGACAAGCTGCTATCTAAGGTTCCTTCTAAATGCAAGGTTCTAGGCTTCTGTATGACACTTCTGTATGCATCTATATACATTTGTCTTTACAAAATCTAATAAAATAAGTCTTCTGCAACCTCATCATGATCATCGCCCCACCAGTATCTCAACTTAGTCTTGATCTGCAAGGATATGAGCGAAGAAAGGTGCTACCAGGAGAATGTTAAGAAATTAATTCCTTCACCCCTCCCCTCTTATTTGGGCACACGTGTTTAAATGGATTAGCTTTGCTCTAATAATAAAGAATAAATCAGATATCACTTTTTGGCATTTTCACATAACAAAATGCTTTCTGAGTTGAATAAAGGAAAAATGGGATTTACTATTAAAAAGAGAAAAAATCAGTGTCATATGTAAGGAAATAATTAAGATGTAGAGCTTCTTATATATAACTCTTATGTTTTATCTTGAGACAATAGGTATGTTGCTAATAATTTTCAAACCTCATGTATATAAAAAATTCTCACTAATATGTTGTAGATAGCTTTGTTAGTAAAAATATTAATAATTTATCTGGTATGAGAAGAACAAATATAACATTTAAATAATTATGTTTAATATTCATGGGAAAGTGTCACAAACAGAGACAGAGTATCTTTAACAGCCCACACATCAGCTCACATGAATCTGAATGGCATTTGGCCTAATACCTGCTTCATATGGAAAATACTACCAATATCCAGAAGCTCAGATGCTAAGCAGCATCCTGTCCCCATCAGACCATTTGGACACTGATGTTTGAGGACAGACAGAATGATACTCCACCTTTTATCCTTTCATGATTTATTGACCCAGCCCTATCTTAATACTTTTCATTCTCTCCCTCTCTTTCCACCTATACACCCTAAATATAAGCTTTCTCTAAAGTTTCTCCCCAAATAATATTAGCAAAGGATTATCTAGATACACCATGTTCCAGGTACTATGAGTTTTTGTGCTTCATCTCATTTAATTCTCAAAATACCTAATGTTGTAGTTATTTTATTATTTTATCTACAAATTTTTTAAAAAAGAATTTATTTATTCATTTGAGAGAAAGCACAAGTGGAGGGGAGAGGCAGTGGGAGAGGGAGAAGTAGACTCCCTGCTGAGCAGGAAGCCTGATGTGGGGCTCAATCCTGGGACCCAGAGATCATGACCTGAGCCAAAGTTAGATGTTTAATAAATAGGCCACACAGGCACCCTACTACTTTCATCTTTTTTTTTTTTTTTTAAGATTTTTTTTTTTTATTTTATTTGACAGACAGAGATCACAAGTAGGCAGAGAGGCAGGCAGAGAGAGAGGAAGGGAAGCAGGCTCCCCGCTGAGCAGAGAGCCCGATGCGGGCCTCGATCCCAGGACCCCGAGATCATGACCCGAGCCGAAGGCAGCGGCCCAACCCACTGAGCCACCCAGGCGCCTACTACTTTCATCTTAAAGAGGGTAAGTAACTTGACCAACACTCATACCAGCATAAAAAAGAACTTATTCCAGCTACCTGCTTCCACTTTACTCTGCTACTCCTATTTTCCAGGAGGAGCTCCCAAAATGTGAAACTTAAGATCCCATAGGATACAATGTAAATCTTGGCAAGAGACCAGATATGAATAAGAGAAAGATGGTGGAGTAAAAGAAAACTGAGCTTTTGAGTGTCAGCAACTGGGGAAATTGTGGGGTCACTAATCAAAACCAGAGAACTGAATTAAGTAACTAATAATGAGGAATCATTCTATGGTGTGGTGTGGGTGCGTGTGGGTGTGTGTGGGTGGGGTGTGTGTGTGTGTGTGTGTATGTGCGCGCACATGCGCGTGCATTTAACCTTGAAGTAAAATATATGCCAAAAATTAAAGACTGGAGCTACAGATAGACTTGAAGACTGGAAAAAGAGAAGGATAATAATGGATGTGGTAAAGAGAGAGCAGGATATGCAATGGAACTTCTATTTGGTGAAATTAGAAAGCATTGGGGCAGTTGATTATGTGGATTGCAATAGAAAACCAAAAAGATATTAATAAGAATAGTAGATAATGCTGATAATGCTGATAATACAACTTTTTTGGAGACTTCTTTGCTGTAACTGAGATTTTCTCCAAAAATGCCCTGGGTTGTACTGGAATAAAAGAGGACAAACAGATGAAGGGGGTTGCAAAGGACTGGGAATGGAGCTTAAGAGAGCTTTTCCAGCAGGTGGTGTTAGACGAGGTATTCTCATATTCCTGAAAGCAGTAAGGTAGGGAAACAAGTGAAACCAAAATTGTGACTATAAACTGAGAGAAGGGAAAAAAGGGAAAGGACAAACAATACATTGATGGTCGAGCAAGTTTAATAGGGAGACAAGGGGAGAGGCTCAAGGGCAGAAAATCATGGCCACAGCAAGACATTTCTAAGTTCAAGATCTTGAATGTGGAGCAGTTTTAAGTGATGAAGTAAATTCAGGTTGTGAGTGTGCTGCTAAAGAGTAGAATTGAAAGGGTTAAGAATTCTGCAGCCTTGATTTTAAAGGGTCCGATCTCTAGAGTTACACGCTGTCAAATTTGAATCCTGCTATGCCACTTGTGATCTGGGGGTATTTAAACAGTTTCTTAACTTCTCTAAGTCTTACTTTTCTTCAGGTGCAAAATTTGGGGTGGAGAGATGATAGTAGTATTTTACAATGTACTATATACATAGTACAATAGTACTATGATCATTCTATTTTACAGTGTAAAAGCAAAAAAGCTGGCAAAAAGCTTGGAAGAGTATATCATTCTAGTTAGCTTTTACTGTTATTCTCATTGTTGTCAATAATAAAAACTATCCTCAAATATTTGGGAAAAAAGGACAAAGAAACAATCTCACAAGAAAATATTACTTAAATTCTAAGAACCTGACTTAAGGCCTAAATTTCAGACAACTCCTTTGGCGCCTGGGTGGCTCAGTGGGTTAAAGCCTCTGCCTTCAGCTCAGGTCATGATCCCAGGGTCCTGGGATCAAGCCCCGCATCAGGCTCTCTGCTCAGCAGGGAACCTGCTTCCCTCTCTCTCTCTCTGCCTGTCTCTCTGCCTACTTGTGATCTCTGTCTGTCAAATAAATAAATAAATAAATCTTTAAAAAAAATATTTCAGACATCTCCATCCCTGTGTTTTCTGAAATAGAGTGAACGACCAGGAACAACTACTACATGACTTTGAAGAAGGAGGCTTGAAAATTAAACATTTATTACGCTTATTTTGAATAAGATCCAAGACAATAGGGGTAGATTTGAATGTTCAGGAGATTCTCATCCATCTAGACCTCTGATGAAGTTGCTAATGATCAAGGAAATGACCACAAAAGAATAAAGATGACTTCCTAAAGAGAAAAAGAAGAAGGAGGAGGAAAAGGAAAGGGGGGGAGAAAGAGGTTAAGGAGGAGAGATAAAGATCTAAATTCATCAATTCCATAATTAAATATTAAAATATCAAAATGAGCTATGATTATACTTACTTGTGATGAAGTGCATCACATTACTAAATAAAAGCTTTAAAGACAACCAAGAAGTGGAGTACACTCCAGTAGGCACCATCTCTGAAGTAATCCTTTTAATGAAAATTTTGACACCTAGGGATAAATTCTCAGAAAGCTCTGATATTATAAAGATTATATACATGTATAATGGGAAGGTCTATAACTTTCATTAGATTTTCAAAGAAGAATATGACCCCAACATTTAAAAACCACTTCTTGGGTCACTTGGGTGGTTCATTCAGTTAAATACCTGCCTTCAGCTCAAGTCATGGTCTTGGGGTCCTGGGATTGAGCCTTGCATCAGGCTCTCTGCTCAGTGGGGAGTCGGCCTCTCCCTCTCCTTCTGTGTGTGCTCTCTCTCTCTCTCTCCTCTCTCTCTGTCTCAAATAAATAAATAAAATCTTAAAAAGAAAACACTTCTCATATGTATATGGTAAATATTTTCAAGAGGTTTAAAATATAATGGTCTCAAAACCTATCAAAATATTTAACTTTACATTGATTACATTGATTGTTTATAACACTAGTTACTATTTCACATCATAACACACTCCCATAAAGAAACCAAATTTACCCAACATTCCCCACTAGTCCTCCCACCATCTTTGTAACCCTCTTAAATAGAGTAAATACTAGGGATTTGTCTGGTTCAAGGAAAGAATTAGTGTGAAACACAAAGCATGGAGTTTATTCTAGTCATCTACTCAAAAAAATTTTGTTTAGTGTGGCAGACACCAACTACCTACTTGATTTCCATGCTTTCCTCTTTTTCCTCTTAAAAAAAAAGATCTGATCTTTTTCAACATATCAATGTGTCCCTCTGGAAGATCACAGTACCCAGCCTACTTAGCAACAAAAGATGAACCATAAAATGCAAATGGAAATTGGGTGAGATTTCAGGAAGAATTCTTCAGAAGGGAGCTCCTTTAGATAGGATGCACTTCTCTTTTCTTTCCATACCCTTCCTTCCTGGAATGCAGGTATGATGTCAAGAGTTTCAGCAACTACCTTAAACCTTTGGGACACCTCAAAGATAGACAACATGTGCTAAGAATGGCAATACCATAAAACAAAAAATGGTCCCAGGTAAAATCATGAACTCTATGCCCTATCTAAAACATCTTCCCTTATGTTTTTCATGTGAGAAAAAACATCATAAAATTCCCAACTTTTAAGTCTTCAGAGTTTGTGGCTTTTTTGTTTGTTTGTTTGTTTAGGGATTATTTTGTGTGTATAAAGGAATCATTTCATTCAAAAAAGAATGTGATTCACAACTACCATAGATATCCGGCCTGAAAATTCCACTTTCCTTTGTTACATGCCTAAGAGTGGACCAATTTCTGATCCACTTTGATAAACAATGACTTTTAATGGATTGTCTGCATGATATTGGACACTAGGCAAAAATGAACTAATATCTCTGAGAGGCAGGACATAAATTAGGTGAAGGGGAATCCAAGCAGAACCTGGTGGACACCCTGTGTTGAGGAAATAAACCTAAAACACAGG
The DNA here is from genome assembly GCF_009829155.1 of Mustela erminea. Taxonomy (NCBI): domain Eukaryota; kingdom Metazoa; phylum Chordata; class Mammalia; order Carnivora; family Mustelidae; genus Mustela; species Mustela erminea. The sequence continues at coordinate 133,306,668 of NC_045615.1, read as the reverse complement.
AGACTAAGACAGCTAGAGTTTACAGGACAAAGTACGAGAGAGTAAAGAGCTTCATGGAGACCTCTAGAGATAGGCAGAGAGCCCAGATTCTGTTCAGCAGAGTACAGATCAGCACATGCATGAAAGAAAACTATTGATGTCCAGCAAAAGAACCTAAAAAGATTAAAAGGGACAGTACCTAGAGATATGGCTGAGAAGAATGCCTGTTCCCATCAGCCAGACTGGAAAACCTTATAATAATTAGCTTTGGACTAAACTATTCTGGCTCTCTCTAGAAAACCTTAAAAACAAAACCTTTAATAGCAGATTTTTCCAACTAACTTAACTGCATCCCAGCAAAAAGTTTAAGAATATTTATAGGAATACAAAAATATTCCAACAAGGACTACTTTAACCCACCCAGGTCACATTCACAATATGCAAAATCCAATAAAAGATTACCAGGCAATCAAAGAAGTAGAAAATACGACTCACAATGAGGAGAAAAATCAATCCACTGAAACCAACTCAGAACTGACATAGATATTAGAATTGTCAGACAAGAAGATTAAAATAAGCTATTATACTGATATCCCATATGTTAAAAAGAAAGCTAGAATAAATATTGAATGTGCTAAGTAGAGACATGGAATATATATTTTAAAAAAAATAGGTGTCTAAAGATAAAATTACAATGCCTGAGATTTAAAAAAATCTGGATAGGATTAACAAAAGATTAGATATTTTACGAGAAAAGATTAGGGATCTAGGAGACATAGCAAGAGAAATAATCCAAGAAGAAATAAAGTGAACTTTGGAACAACTTCAAGCAGCCTAATATGTATGTAAGTAAAGTGCCTGAAAAGAAGAGAAGGGGGGGAAACCCTAAATCTTATTTGAAAAAATAATGGCTAAAAGTTTACCAAATTTGATTTTTTAAAAAGAAAAAAAATCCAAGGATCTCAATGAACTCTGGGCAAAAGAAACATGAAAAAAACTATACCAAAATATATCATAATCAAGTTTCTCAAATCCAATGATGAAAAAAAAATCTGTTTTTAAGATAGTATTTATTTATTTGTCAGAGAGAGAGCACAAGCAGGGGGAGCAGCAGGCAGTGGGAGAAGCAGGCTTCCCACTGAGCAAGGAGCCTGATGTGGGTCAGGATCCCAGGACCCTTAACTTACTGAGTCACACAGACATCCCAAAAAGAAGAATCTTGAAAGCACCAATGTGAAAAGATACACATACAGGGAACAAAGATAAGGATGACAGCATATAATTTATCGGAATTATGCAAACAGGAAGACAAAGCAATGTCTCTTAAGTACTAAAAGGAAAGAAAAAAAAATTTTTAACCTAGAATTCTATACCCAGCAAAAATATCTTGTAAAATCAAAGGTGAGATAAAAACTTTTCAGGCATAAATATGCTAAAAGAATTCATCTACAGTAGACCCACACTAAAATAGTAGCATATAAGAAGTCCTTCACATAAAGGGAAAATTATGTCAAATGATTTAATGCTCTACACCAAGCAATAAAGAGAATAAGAAATTGAAATTGCAGAAGGTAGAGCACTTCCAAACTCACTTGATGAGGTCATCATTACCCTGACACCAAAACCAGACAAAGTCATTAAAGGAATAGAAAACTATATTGACAGAACGATCAATGATCACCAGGAGATGTAGGTTGGAGGCAGAGATTGCCAAATGACATGAGGAATATTGGGGAGTTATGGAAATGCTCTGATCTCAAACGTGTTTATACATTTATGAGTGTACATATCTGCTAAAACTCATCAAATTATAAGTTAAATGGATACAGTTTATTATACTTAAAATGTACCTCAATATTCTGGTTAAAACAAAACAAAATAAATGAAAACAGCCTATCTGGCAGATACTATGGTTTGGCTCACTTCATAACCAATCCAGTCACCTTCTAGAATGTCTTCCTATACTGTAGAGGCCAGAAAGCTAAAAACCACATTTCCCATTTTCCCTCATTGTTTACATATGTGACTGATTCAGTAACCACAGATACACTCACTCAAGGCTTTACTTAGGAACAGAATTAAGTAGAAAAAGGGGCCAGAGAACAAATCATCTGTCTTGCCAGAGAGAACCAAAGATAGCATTTCTAGAGAGCCAGCCACTTTCTGATTGTGGCAGACATTCCTTAGAGGCCATTTCTGCAGAGAAGTTCTGCAAGTTGTCTCTAAAAACATGCCTAGAGTCTGTATTTCTCATGTATAAACTACATGTACTCAATAGCAATTCCTTCATTCTTAAGCTGAAAAAAAGAAAAAGAAAAAAAGAAAGAAAAACCCAGAACTTTCGATGGATACGGAATTATAAATCAGTCACAGCTCAACATCAGCTAGTTTAAAACACCTGTCTAGATCCACAGTCCTTCCATTCCTCTCTGTTACCAGAGTCCCCACTCTGATTCATTCCATGTTTTATAGCTCAGTTCCAATGTAGGTTTCACGGATTTGTACTATAAAGTTTTATGGTTGGTCTAGAATTAAGATAGTACTTCTAACCTATTTCCTACTAGAATTTCCAAGATCATCTTTGTCCGAACAATTGAAATGCAATCTTTTTGTGTAAAGATCTCCCAATGCCAAAGCAACAGGACAATGGCTTTAAGCAAGCTTCAAGTTGAACTTGCTTCTCCTTTAACCTTCTCAGCCTCCAACTCTTTGACTGACCCATCGTCTCCTGATGGAGCATCTCAGGGCTGAGGAGCTTTGTTTTCTAAAGTAATTTCTTTCCCTTGACTATTTCACTGCTTTCATCTTTACATAGAAGTTTGGCTGGGATCCAAAGTTGTCAGGGAAAAAAAGCTCAGCATTTTTGTCAATTCTTCTGCTCTCGCCCATTGAACTCTGCGATCTTCCCCTCAGTGAAGATCAGTGAATCCCCTTGGTGCCACCCATCCCTGGCTTTGGTGGAAATGATGGCAGGGAAGTAAGGGAGCTACAAAATGGTCTCATGCTCTCCCCATCCCATCTCACTACCTCCATGGGCCTATTTCTGTCCCTATCTACCTCAGTCTCTGGCCCTCTCTAGTTCTTTCTCTCCCTCCTTAAAAAAAAAAAAAAAAAAAAAAAAAAAAAAAGTTGTATTGCACAGATGATTCATACATCTCAATTTTTCTCTCTCATCTAAATTTAAACTAAATCAAGTGGTTTCATGTGACTGTTTAAAATATCACAGATGTTAAGGAAATTACCAACATCAGCTTCTTTTCCTCCCTAAAAATTATGTTTCACCATGTGCCAAAACCCAGCAGAGGGCATCCTTCCATTTCAGATGAATGAATACTGCAGGGAGAAGGCTCTATGATTCCAGCAATGTCTTCCATTTACAAATGTGCCCTGGAATTTAAAATCAAGACACTTTTGTGGTAGGAGGAGAAACTGTTGTAGAAGTTGTTTTCTGGAGTGCTTACCTCCATTTCAAATTATAGATTTTGAAGAATTATCCATTTATAAGAAAAAAGAAAGAGGAAAACAAAATCTCTGTCTCTGGTCTATTTCCAGATTTGGGGCATTAGCTTTAAATGGCAGAATCAACAAGGTAATTAACACCTGTGTGATCTTTCCTTCTCTAGGCCACTGCACCCTGTTTCTTTTGTCCATTGCCTCTGCCTCTAGACATCAAATGCAAAGAAAAATAGCATCATTGCCTGTTAGATTGCCTTAGAAGAAGGAAGAAGGTAAGTATGGTGAAAAGCAGGATGTCAGGTAAGGCCAACCATATTACACCTGTGTAAGGAGGCAGTCACCCACTAAATTTAACTGGGCAGTTGCACAGAAATTAAAATTCTACAATGGAAAATATCTTACATCATCAGAAGAATTTTGCCAGTTAAAATCACTCTTATCAGTGATTTTCTCCCTGGGGAGTAAGTTTAGCAGATTCTTTGCTGGTAGAAGAATGTCATAGGGAGAGGAGGAAAGAATTTGAGAGAAAAGTATAGCAACATTCATACACCCATTCAACATACGTTTCTGAGCACTTTGTGCCAAACCATGTCCTAGGTATAAGACCATATCCGCAAACAAAGTATCAAAGATTCCTTTCTTGTGTTTGCTTCAGTAGCACATATGCTAAAATTAGAACAATACAGAGATTAGCATAGCCCCTGCTCAAGGATGACACACAAATCTGTGAAATGTTCCAATTAAAAAGAGAGAGAGAGATCCCCTTCTTTGAGGTAATGTGCAAAAAAGCAGGGGTTTAGAGAGTCAGACCTAATTTTGAGTCCTGGTCCTGTCACTTGACCAACTATGTGACTTGGAGCAAAATAATTAATGTTTTCTTTAGCAAAACAAGGATAGTTAGATTGTTACCATTGATTTATAACTAAGTAACAAAAGATTGTTACTATTTATTAAAAACCTACTCTGTTCCAAGCACAAGAATTGAGTACTTCTATATATTATATATGGTCATATCCTCACAATTAGTCTGTGAGAAAAGTTCTATCACCATGCTCCTTTTACAAATGAGAAAACCAAGACACAGAGAGATTTATAAATTACCCAGAATCACATAAAGTATCAGAGCAGGAATTTGAAACAAAACCATCTTGCCTCTCAACGAGTAGAGCAGAGAAGTGTTCTCTAAGGCTGTCCTGGGGATTAGATGAGATGAATGTATAAAGCTGAGAACACAGTATAGTAATGTTATTACTACTATTATTATTAATTTATCGTTACTATCACTGCCATTGTTGTGGCTTTCTGGGACCTTAAGGGTACATGTGGAAATATAACAAAAGAGGCTCAATGCTTCAAATCTAAATTCCTCCTCTTCAAAATGTAGTCTGTGTCCAACTCAAGTTAAAAGTAAAATTGCAGAAGGCAGAGCTAATGAATCATGGCTTCTCCCCATTTATCTTTCCATCAGACGACAGGCTGCCTCTAACAGCGATGGCTCTAGCCAGGATATCAGAAGAACAGTTTCCCTGTAACAAAACATGAGCATTTCCTGCTCTGGATTTTTTCTAACCATCTCTGAAAGCTGAAGGTTAAGACCAAATGCAAAACAAAGCCAAGCTCCAAATATCCATCTGCCATTTGAAGGCAGCTCTTTGTTCTCTGATAAGTGATCTGGGGGAGTCAGTCCCACCCCCTCAACCTCTGGCGTCCCTTGGCTCTTTGTTCTTACTCTTTCTAAAGTGCTTCTCCAGAGCCCTCTTTTGGGCTTCTTAGTGATGGAGCCTGTTCATAGATCAGTGGGGTTTAATTATGCTAACAGTATTATTCAAAAAGAAACGAGGCAGTCATGTTTCCTTGATGCTCAGGAGTTTGCTCTGTTCTGCTACAGCAAGCCTAAACTTGGGTCTCACACTGCCACATTACCAAAATCCAGAATAATTTTAAACAACAAACAAATAAAATTCTGGTTCCGGGCCTCATTTCTTACTGATTTTGTTTTGGGACTGTCATCTTAGTTTCATTAGGTAGGAAACTGACTGTTTGATAATGGGGTGTAAGAGAATTCATAAATGTGTATCTTATAAATATTCCCTTTTTCTCATGTGCAATAAAAAATAGTTTGTATCTCACACGCTAAGCTTCATAATGCAAAACTCAAGTCAACTGAACAAGTGAAAAATGTGTTCCTATTAAAAAAGGCAATTTCATGCTGATTTTATCTCACCATGCTTCTGTAGGGATGAACACTGTTAGCAACACATCATTTGGGATAGAAATAAGTGCTTGAATCCCTTTGGTCTGAGCTCCAAAAAAATAGCAAAAGTCCTAGGAGTTACGTTGCAAGTCACCTTGTCATAGGCTTACAGATTTCTAACAACCCTGGCTGGGTTCAATAAAAAAAGATTTTCCTTAGCGGAGTACTTACCCCAAGATAATGGCCATCGATGAATACGACAGGGAGGGAAGGGGCTTCTGAAACACGTCGGCATCGCTCATCTAACTCTTTTCCATAGTCACCATTCAGAGCTATGTTTTTCTCTTCAAATTTTACTCGATGGTTTTGGAAGATCTTTCTAACCAGTTCACATCTTTCAAAGGTTGTCCGTACCACACGAAGGCAAGTGGTATAAATCACTACGCGGTCAAATTCTAGGTCAGTTGATGGTTGCTGAAGGAAAAACATGGTAGCGTAAATATTTTCATTGACTTCCTTCTATCTTATTAAGACAATTAACATTTTGACACATAGAAGAAACTTGTCTTCTATATTAAAGGCATGCAATAAAAGCTGAAGTGTCATATTTGTCTATCCTAAGACATGCTTTTATGTTAGAAAATCTGTACTTGAGAAAGGGAAAACAATCAACATAATTTAAATGACATAATTTACTTGACAGTGTTTTTTCTGTTCTCAATGGCATATCAAATAACGGCATATCTTAAAACCAATGATGTCTCACATGGCATGCCATGTGGTAAAATAAGGAATGGTTGAATTATCTTTCTCATGTTCCCTAGACAGGGTTCAGTTACCAGATTGGCCTCTTAAACCCAAGTGAAATACGTAACAGAACAGTCAGGTTAGCTTTTAACCATTTAAAAATCCTTCGCCTTATCCTTGGGCCACCATCTTCTGGGAATAAGAAGATGCGTATCTTCTTTCAGCAGCACAGCATATGTGCCTGCACTCTGTTGAGTGACAGGGCTCTGACACGCAGTGAGAAGGCACTCCAAAGATTGGATGACTCAGAGGGACTGCAGAGAAACCAACACCCTAGTGGACAGTGGGTCAGAGCCAGGCATGGAACAGAAACAACGAAACGGGTACACTGCAACAGAGACAAACAGCTCTCAAAACCAAGAAGAAGATTCCCTACGTGTAAATCTTGCTTTCTACATTTCCTGCTACATCAGAAATCAGTGACTAAGTTCCTGGGATGATCAGCCCAGCACTGCTAGGCCCTGACAACATTAGGAAAAAGCCTCTTCTTCTTCACCACAGTCTTCCTTGAAGGAGACTAAAGGGAATACAACTGAACCTTGAGTCCAACGGATATGTGGGTTTTCATGGTGCTACAGTTTTTGCAACACAACCACACAACTTAGAAACCCCTCTGAAATCAAAATTTTGACTGGAAACCACTCTAGATAGCTAAATACTAGAATCAGAAGGAGGGATACTAAGCTTCACCACTCTGTAGTCAAAGAAATCAGCCCATCACATGCAAATATGAAGAGTCCTGAGAAGGTCTTAAATCATAAAGATGGCAATGCAATGGTCTCCACCTCACCAAGGAAGAGGTCATTTTTTTTTCTTGATAATAAAATTTATTTCTTCCCTCAATAGAGTTCAGAAGCTAAGCTGAAAAACCAGAGACCTGGAGGGGTCAAACAGGTCATCAACGTTGGGCCAGGCCAGGAGTAAAAGAGGTATCAGTGAGATGTAGAAAGTCAGCTGGAAGAGAAAAATGTTACTCAGCTTCCCGCAAGATTCAGGCTGGCAGGCATGTTACTCAATATTGTCAGATATGATGATTTTATTTCAGTTTTTTATTTTACTTTTTTAAGACATAATTATTCTAAATATAAGCTTGAAATCTGGATTTTTATGGAAAACTTTCTGCTTTCTAAATGGCAGCACCTCATTAAAAATGCATTGAGACCATGTGAACCAATATATTTGAAGGCCGAATTTGGTCTGGACACGATGAGTTAACACCAGGGTGGAGAAAGCATCAGATACAAGGGGACTCTGCCACTGGCCATCTGTGTATTTGGGGGAAGAGAGTGAACTAGTAAGCCTCAATTTTGTCATCTTTAAAAAGTGATCTACCTAACAAGTTTGCAGAGGAGGCTAATTAATGAGACTATGAAAACAACCAGTGTAAGGCTTGAGGTACTACTGTGCTCAGCTACCTAGCTTAAAAGATTATACTCCACAATGGGGAAGTTTCAAACTTAAAAACACACACAAAAAAACAAATCAGTGTAATTAATGACAAGAAAGTGGGGGTTGTTACCATGCTCTAGATTAAAAAGCATTGATCTTTGTTCGGGGTGCCTGGGTGGCTCAGTCAGTTAAGGATCTGCCTTCAGTTGGGTCATGATCTTCGAGTCCTGGGATTGAGAGACGCATTGGGCTTCCTGCTCAGTGGGGAGTCTGCTTCTCCCTCTCCCTCTGCCTCTTCTCCCGCTCATGCTCTCTCTCTCTCTCTCTCTCTCTCTGTCTCTGTCTCAAATAAATAAATAAAATCTTAAATTTAAAAAAAAAAAAAAAGTATTGATCTTCAGAGAAAGTAACCAAATGCCCAAACCTATGCTCATCTTCAGGTTCTGGTTATAGGCAAGTAGGAAATCAACAAACTCACTACAAATACTGCAGGTTTTGGAAGTACACTCTAGTTCTCTTTTCTCTGATGCTATTATGTGAGTAAGTATGCATTGTCCCTCTGGTTGCAAGGCCACTATAACTGCATTTGGTTCTACCAAAATGTTCCTCTTCTTTCAATAACTACACTTACTTTTGAAATAGTTGATAAGACATAAATTTCCCCCATGAAGAGAGGTGGGAAAGTTTAAGATCAGACCAATCTGCTGCCACATTAACCAACTCCTATGGGATTATCTCTGGTCACACAATAAATGCTAGGTAACACTTTGCTGTTTGTCTCTAAGAGATATGCATTTAAAAAACAGGAACAAGATGGACCCCTATCAGGTAGCCATGTTGGATGATGTTAATACAAAGGGCAAAAAAAAATATCCCTTTACCTCCTGTTAAGGATGAGCTTTGCCTGGAATCAGTGAATTTCCAAGATTGCTGGAGATTAGAATAAACCGGGAAGGTTTTGTTTTGGGGGGTTTTAAGCTGGGGAGTTTTTAAAAATTCCCATTACCCAGGCCAAGTACATAACAATTAAACCAGAATCACCGGGGAGTGAAATCTCAGAATTGTTATATATATTTTTTTAAGCTCCTAAGGTGATTTCAGTCTACAACCAAATTCTAGAGCTAGTCACATACGAGTTGGAAATGCAGAATGACAAGCTTCACCCTAGATCTACTGAATAAGAATCTGCATTTTTAACAAATTCTCTGGGGAATTTGGATGCACATTACATTTTAAGGCAGCCTACTGTAATCACATTGACAGCTTCACTTAAAAAGAAACTGGGATTATGTCCCTTTAAAATAACTGTTAGTCATTTATTCAGTTACTAGAATCATTTATTTGCTATACATGGTGACAGGTAGTAGATATATAATTGTGAGCAAACAATATCATTTGCTTACAACCTGAGGCTCATAGTTGTTTTTTTTTTAAGTTACAGAAATAAATATAGATTCATAAACTGTTAAGTACTGGGAAAGAAATGCACAAGTTGTTAGGAGAGACTATTGAAGGTGTATGCTTTTCTTGTTTCAGAGGTTGAGAAAGTGTTTTCTGGTAAATGAGTTCTGCTTTAAAGGACAGGAAGGAGTTAGAGATATTAGGTTAGTAAGCATGGGGAGGAGTATTATAGGCAAGTGCAAAGATCTTGAGATGGGAGGGAGATGGCATGTTTAAGACTCTGGTTGAAAGGCTTTTGCCAAAACACAGAGAAAGAGAACTACAGTAGTACTAAATGAATCTGGACAGGTATGCAGGATAGATAACATGTTGTACTTTTATAACCACTTTAAAGATCCATGGACTTTAACCTTAGAGTAATGGGAAATTCCTGAAGGTTTTTAAGGAGGAAGGGAGAAATTTACATTAAAAAAAAAAGTAAGTGAAATATGACCAGTGTAGATAGTTGCACAGAATGTGCACTGCACAAGCCTCAGGGGTGTCATTATTAGCATAGTCTAAATAAATTATTCCCTCAGGGTTGTGTAGCCCACAACTTGAGCAATCATATTCAGTCCTATTCCCAATTCTGTTAGTCTGAGAACTGACATTCAACACAGGATAAAATCAAGGTAGAAAATTTGGTTATCTATTAGAATAAGCTATTATGTAAAATGGTCAAAAGAAGATCTTATTGAACAATTTTTTGGTTTGATTTGGAAGTAGATCTTCCTAGAGGTTGTAGGTTTTATAATATGAATTATAGTTTTATAATGTGAATTTAAATGATATTGTCTTTGGAAAAAAAAAAAAATCCTCTCCTACATTTGTTTCATTCTCTTCCCCTCAACAGATTTGTCAAAGCATCTGGCCAGAAATCTAAAAATAGCCACTCAATGGTTAGCTGTCCTTCTTCTTCCTGCCTAGGGTTACCATGGGAATAACATAATGAAAGATGGATGCTTCTGAGACAGTGCTGAGAAGCCATTGGGATTTGCAGCCTGCTTGTTTTGAGAGAGCCGACCTAGATAATAATAAAGGTAGGCCATTTCTTCCTTTCCGTTGATTAAAAAGATGAATCTTAGGAGTGGCCTGAAGCCTCACAAGAGCCTGCAGCCAAAGTAGATGTGTTGGCAAGGGATGGAAATTGCTGGGAACAAGACAAAGAGGTTACCAAATAGCCAATGTATGTCCTCAGCCTGCAACTGTCCTGCAAGTGCCACTGTGAAATGGTCATACCTCATCATCTTGGGGCAATTCTGGAATCCCTACACTCACAGGAACTGCCACTGAATTCAGGCCAAGAATCAGTCCCCACTGCTCCCTGACAGAGGATCAGCTTGGAGCAGACCCGGCTCCTAAGGCTGGAGCAAATCCAGTGGGTTATTTCCACTTGACCCTTTGCCTGTCCAGCCTGGCACTGGTTTGAAAAGGTGTCCTGATATAGGGGCCTCCAGACACCTCCAGCAATGCAGTTCTTAAACAAAAATAAAAAATAAAATGGGAATTTACACTCCAAAATTACTAGAATTAGTATAGCAATTCAGTAATGTGGCAGGATACAAAATCAGTGCACAGAAATCAGTTGCTTTTCTATACACTAACAATGTAACTATAGAAAGAGAAATTAAGAAATTTATTTCATTCACAAAAGCAACAAAAATCATAAGATACCTAGGAATAAACCTAACTAAAAAGGTAAAGGATCTATACTCTAGAAACTATAAAACACTTATGAAAGAACTGAGGAAGACACAAAAAGATGGAAAAATATTCCATGTTTATGGATTGGAAGAAGAAACATTGTTAAAATATCTGTCCTCCCCAGAGCAATTTACTTGTTCAATGCCATCCCTGTTAAAATACCATTGACATTTTTCGAAGAGCTAGAACAAAAAATCCTGAAATCTTTATGGAACCAGAGAAGATCCCTAAAGACCGCAGGAAGGATGAAAGAGAAAAACAAAGCTGAAATCTTTATGGAACCAGAGAAGATCCCTAAAGACCGCAGGAAGGATGAAAGAGAAAAACAAAGCTGGGGGGATCAAGTTGTCTGACTTTAAGCTATATTACAAAGCTGGGATCATCAAGACAGCACAGCATTGGCACAAAAACAGACACATAGACCAATGGAAAAGAATAAAGACTCCAGAAATGGACCCTCAACTGTAGGGTCAACTAATCTTTGACAAATCAGGAAAAAATACCTAATGGAAAAAAGACAGTCTCTTCAGTAAGTGGTGGTGGGAAAACAGGACTGCTACATATAGAAGAATGAAATTGGACCATTCTCTTACACCATACACAAAGATAAACTCAAACAGATGAAAGACCTCAATGTGAGACAAGAATCTATTGAAATCCTAGAGAAGAGCATAGACAGTTACCTTTTCGACTTTGGCCGCAGCAACTTCTTTCAAGATATATCTCCAAAGGCAAGGGAAACAAAAGCAAAAATGAACTTTTGGGACATCAAGATAAAGGCAGCCAACAGAATGCAGGAAGATATTTGCAAATGTTATTACAGATAAAGGGCTGATATCCAAGATCTATAAAGAATTTCTCAAACTCAACATTCAAAAAACTAATAACCCAGTCAAAAAATGGGAAGAAGACATGAACAGACACTTCTCAGAAAAAAAAAAAAAGACACACAAATGTCTAACAGACATATAAAAAAATGCTCAACATCACTAGCCATCAGGGAAATACAAATCAAACCACAATGAAATACCACCTTATACCAGTTAGAATAGCAAAAACTAACAAAGCAGGAAACAACAAATGTTGGCAAGGATATGGAGAAAGGGGAACACTCTTATACAGTTAGGTGAGAGTGCAAGTTGGTACAGCCATTCTGGAAAACCTTACAGAAGTTCCTCAAGAATAGAACTACCCTATGATCCCACAATTATACTACTGATATTTACCTCAAAGATAGAGATGTAGTGAAAAGAAGGGGCACATGCATCCTAATGATCATAGCAGCAGTGCCCACAATAGCCAAACTATGAAAGGAGCCAAGATACTCTTCAACAGATGAATGAATAACCAAGATGGAGTACATACACACGATGGAATATTATTTCACCATCGAAAATGATGAATACTCACTATTTGCGTCAACATGGATGGAACTGGAGGGTATTATGCTAGGCAAAGTAAGTTAAGCAGAGAAAGAATTATCATATGGTTTCACTCATATGTGGAATAAGCAATAGCACGGAGGAACACAGAGAAGGGGAGGAAAACCCAAAGGAGGAGAAATTGGAAAGGCAAATGAAACATGAGTCTATGTACCCTGAGAAATAATTTAGGGGTTTCAGAGGGGAGGAGGGTGGGGAAAGGGGTAACAGGATGATGGGTATTGAGGAAGGCACAAGCTATGATGGGCACTGGGTATTATGCTTAACAAATGAATCATTAAACACTACTTCAAAAACTAATTATGAACTATACAGTGGCTAACTGAACATAATAAAATAAGTGAAAAGTCACATTTTAAGATGTTCATGGCAGACATAATTCTGGTAACTTTACATTCATTTAATCCCCACAATACCTGACATGTTGTGGCTGCTTTATTCACAGATGGAGAACCTAAGTTCAAGGGAGAATAAGTATCCTAAACAAGATGACAGAGTTAAAAATTAAGCAATTTAGAAACCTGAAACCCCGTGTACACCTTTCCAAAGTCCACATGTTTCCACTGAGCCAAGATGAACCACTAAACCGCCCTCTTGTTTTATTACTCCCTCCCCAGAATAAAGTTGTTGCCCAAACACAGATGGCTATAGACCGAAGTCATTGCCTGTGAGATAGTGTTTGTGATTTAAAGAGGTTTGCCCCTTCACTAATTTATGCTCTGACATATAATAGGAAGTAACATCACAAGAGGTGCATTTTACTTTCTTTTTTTTTTTTTTTTTTTCAGGCTAAAGACATTCTTTTGAGATGGAGAAGGTGGAGAGATCTTTTCTCCTCTACCTGAAAACAAAGAGGAGGAATGATGAGCTCAGAGCCATATAGCATATCAGAAGGCAAACTGGGACCAGATCCAGACTTCTTGATTATCAGGCAATAGGCCAACCTGGCTCCAGAGCTGCCATCTTAAAGAGCAGGTGCATGCCCGTGGAAGCAGGGCTGTAGACCTTTACAAAGGGCAGGGAATTTTACATCTCTCTCTGTGTCTCTCCTTCTCCATGCTATTCTGTAAACCCCTATAGCTGTACGCATGTTCTCAGATGTACCCCAGGGAAATTCTCTGTGTCCCTTCATAAGACACAGGTTATAAAAATAATTATAATAACGTTAGTTATGACATGACCCTTGTATATCTACATGTAGTGCTTAGAACCTGACATGTTCAATTTTCCTTTATCATGACATAAGGATTATAATTCAAATTTTACAGTTAAGGGAAGGAAAGCTTGGGATGAACTTAAGGTGCCCAAATACCTCAGGGGAAAAGGACCAGAACCAAAATTTCAATCTGGGTCTGCTTCCTAAGTCCTTGCTATTACCATAAGAAGATGCTTTACATAACCCTCTTAAATACAACCAACCAATGGGCTGTATTGTTCTAGTACTGAGTGGTGGATTATACCATGGAGGGTCTGTCACAGAGACAGCCCTAGAAATTACCACTGCTCATCCCTATGTCATTCTACTATCTCTGGATAGATGTCACCTCCTCATACAGACCTTCCCTGATCATCTCATTAAAAAATGGGCCTTTTATCTTCATACCCAATTCTTTCCTTTAGAATACCTAGTACTCCTAGACATTATATCATGTTTGCTTATTGATTTACTTTTGGTTCCCTCCAAATAAAATATAACCCCGACAAAGCAGGAACTTAGTTTGGCTCACTAGAACTAAGAACCCCAAATATGATCCGGTATATAGTAGATGCTTAATAAATAGCTTCTGGCCTCTTTTCCACACATTTAATAAGAACTTGATTTGAATCTGCCTCTTAATAACTGGATAATCGTGACTAGTCACTTAATTTCTTTACATTTCAGTTTTCTGGTAATATGGGGATATTAATGCCTCTTTCATGAGGATTTATGGGGACTCGATGATTTAATGAATAGGAAAACACTTGGCATGAAACCTGATGCATAATAATAATAAACACTCAGTAAATGGAACCTTTGGATTTTTACTATCATTATTACTGTAAAATGCTACTAACAACACCAGCAGCAACACTATCACCCCTGTCATTACAACCAAATGCCATGATGACCATCCGGTGACCTGAGGCCTTCTTGAGCACAGCACCCTCCTCCACATTCTTTCTTTTTGCTTAACCATATAATGGTCCTTAGGTACACCCTGGAGGCATACTGTCCTTGATCCAAGCTATGCCTATGACACACAACTGTTCTCAAACAGTTCCCCCAGTGGCTCCCCAGCAGTACTCTCAGTCTGTAGGCTACACGGGAAAGAAGAGCTATGGAGATCCACTCCTCTTGCAGCAGCCCAAGACCTCTGTCCATAGGTCCCCTTAATAAACTATTTCTTATCAAGCTAGAGTTATGGGCCTTTCTCTTCAGTCTCACAACTTCTTTGGCTGTGGGAGGTCAATTTGCACACAACTTTTTACAGAACACCAAGTCCAAATTCACATATGTCATCAACCTCATAAACTAGAATGGCAAAGTTAAATCTCATAATTACACAGTGATCAAAATATAAATCTCTTTGGGGCACCTAGGTGGCTCAGTTGGTTAAACATCTGCCTTTGGCTCAGGTCATGATCTCAGGGTCCTAGGATTGAGCCCCGCATAATAATCATATAAATAATAATCAATCGATCTCTTTAATGACTAAAATTACAATTTACATCTGACTGAATGTGCCGTCAATTCTAAGAATGAAAACAACCAAGTGGAGAATATATATATTAGATGCCATAAAAATCTTTCCTTTTCTAAATTTGGGTGTCCCCTGGGTGGCATGAAAGAGATGCATGAGCACAATCTTTGCAGGCAAGGATTTCTGGATAGTGTGTTTTTTGTATTTGTAATGCTCTAAGATCCTATAAATAAATGAATTTCCATTATTACTTCAGGAATTATCTATTTGTCCAAATCAATTATTGAATTGGCCTAGACATTAATTGAAAAGTCAATGAACCTAATGAATTCTCCATACCAAACAAACAAATAAAAAAGATTTTTCCAAAGAGTTAAATGGAAACGATGTTGATTTTACAGCACATCTGAGCTCATGAAGAGGAAGGTGTCCCATTACCCTACAATAGAGACCTTAGAAAAGGCCATAGCTCTGCCAGTTTAGCTCTAATCAAACACAGGGAGATTTCACTTGAAAATCTGGATTTCTGTCTGATCTTGAAAAAAACAGAATCTGATAACATTAGTTCTGTTGTCTTCTTGTGCAAAAACAGTAACTGAAGCTTGGTGGCAACTACCCACTTGAGGGGCACATGTCTCTAGAAGCCACATGTAATAACCATTTCCTTACATCTAGATAATTTCTTGCATTAACATTACCTGCACTGCTCCTTTCAATCTGAGTTTGTGATGTTGCATCTAGTCTAAAGAATCTGTACATACATCTTACATGGGGGAAACTGAGACTCCCATTTTACTTACTTGAATCAACTTTTTGGGGGGAAGCAACACATAGTGGAAAGAAAACCCATCTCGAGCCAATGCTTTGGTTAGCTGTATGAACTTAGGGAAATCAGTTTACTTTTCTGGAACTAGGTTTTCTCTTCTCTAATATGGGAATGGCTGTAATCTAGCCCACAAAGGAGTTGTAGGAGCATATGTAAAATGCTTCTGAAGGCACACTGTAAATTATAATACTTCAGAAACATAGCAGCTCTCATCATTGCCCAGTCACACAGATGGGAGAAAAGGAACTGGCCTCTACTGGAAACCACCTTCCTACCAGCAAACAAAAGCATCTCCTCTAATAGAAATATTTGGGTTTCTATAGACATTGTCACAGATATGATTTATTGTTATTTGCTATTCGGCAAATAACACTTCAGATTAACACTGACATCAAGGTAAGTGCCCAAGTCATCATATTCTGAAGCATCCAATCCCGAAGTGATATGCTTACAACAGTAAAAAGCCAGGGAGCAAATGAATTAGGAACATACCACAAATGGAAACATGGAAAAAATATACTTCCCCTCACATCCTATGAAAAATTCAAGTTACAAAACAAGAAGAAAAGGAACGAAAGTGTTCCAGAATAATAAGTGGCTAGATAGCCCTGCCTCAACAATTTTTTTCATGCCTTTCATCTTTGTACTTTGCAAAAACCCAGTGCTCTTTCTTAAAGATACAGGTGCTTTTTTCCTCCCATTCTGCCAAATATATACATATCATGGATAAAAACCAAACAAGGAAAGATTAAACTCTTCCTCAATTCTCTCCATCCAAGAAAATGCCTGAATAATCAGTCCCTTTTCGTGGGTTTGGATGTGATCAGAACCTACTTTAGAGGTTGAAATACCTGCATCTCCCCTCAGCTTGATGGTTCCGTAAATATCAGGATGATAAAGGGAAGGGATCTTAGTCTCTGTGGAAGTCCCAGAATAGACTGAGAACCAAGTGCAACAAAGGCAGGGAAAACTCAGAAGTCCAGAAAATCGGACCTAGCCTCAGGCAAATCCTTATTCCTACCTCCTCCTTGGGTTTCCACATATAATTCATGTCCCCCAGACTATTCTGCTTGTCATGATTCCAACCTCCTCTAAACATGCTCTTCCCCAGACTCCAAATACTGCATACAGGAGAAGAAACTGCTGGGGATCCCTCTATGGGAAGCTTGGAAGCTGCCACTCAGAGCTGATATGTGTATTTTATGAGCATTGAGTCCTTCAATTCCACAAGGAACATAGGTATGCTCATTATCCTAACTCTTGAGAGGAGGAGGCTGAGGCACAAAGAAGTACGTGACAAGTCTAATGTCAGACAACTAGCTTATGATGGCCCTAGTATTTGACCTGAGTAATTCTTAGAACTCAGATCTTTATATGGTCCTATTGGTCAAGTACTGACTCTGTTTGAATATTATCTATACCCCATCTCATCTGGTAGAGAACAAGGAATTGGAGGGACAAATACAGGACATATATGAAACTTTAGGATATATCTATAGCTATATCTATATATTTATCTATATCTATATCCATATGTGCTTCAGCCCTAGGAAACTAATACACTATGTATCTAAAATCCATAGATATATATATGCACACATATTTACACTATGTATCGAAAATCCATATATACACTATGTATCTAAAATCCATAGATATATATATGAATTTTAGATACATAGTGTATTAGTTTCCTAGGGCTGAGGTACCAAATTCCCATATTCCCAAATTCCCCAAATTCCCAAATTCCCATAAACACAGTGAGTGGCTTAAAACAACAAAAATAGCTTTGCTATTCTGAAAGTTGGAAGTCCCAAATGAGACTGGGAATAAATCACGGGATCAACAGGGTTATGCTCCTCACTAAGGCTCTAGGGAAAAATCCCTTGGCTTCCTTTACCCAGCTTCTAGAGATCACCTGCATTCCTTGGCTCTTAGTCCCTTCCTCCATCGTCAAAGTGTGGTAGAACAGCCTCGGCTTCCATTGCCACATCCCCTTCCTGACTCTGATCTTTGTGCCTACCTCTCATAAGGACCCTTGTGATGACATCAGGCTCAACCAATAATCCAGGATAATCTTCCCATCTCCAGATCTCTAATTCAATCACATTCTCAAAGTCCTTTTTCTGTTAAGGTAACATATTCACAGGTTCTAGGAATTGGGACATAGACGGCTTTACCGGGGCTTGGGGTGGGGCCACTTCATTATTTAGCCTACCATAGATAGACAGATTTTAAGATACTGGATCATGAGTATAGGAATAAAAGGACTGCAAGTTACACAATCTTAAAAACAGAAAGGAAACTTGGAGATCATCTAATCCAACTTGAACAAAGGTACGACGATGTCAAGAATACACTCGAGCTTCTGGTTATGAGCTCCATCTTCCTCATTGTGTTTATCAGTGTGCCTTATAAACAGGAAACGAGGCAATTCTAGTAAGGTAGGCATGAAACACATTGTTCGTCTAAGACCTTCGACACAATTACTTGTAAGTAGAACATTCTCCAAGTTGCTACTGAATAAATGGAAAGGGTACTAAAAAAGAAGCAAGTGCATTCAAAAAAATTCACCTGATCTTTATCTATCCGGTGTGTTTTCTCTGTCTTTTCTACTGCTTGCTAGAAATATGCTTTGCTTCCTCCAAACAAGCCTCAGAAATTGCTCTGAAAACCAGACACTAAGCATGACCAAATGAGGGGGGTACTTTGTGTTACATGAAAAGGAAAACACAAATGAAAATGTTTGAAATTTCTACCTAAAGCCAGAGGTTGAATTTGTCTGTGTTCTCCCCAAAAGCATCAAGCTAATTTTTCAGTTCAGCTTCAAAGAGAACAAACAAATAAGATTTCAAAGGCAAGAAAATGTTGCCTTTCCATTTCTTCTCAAATTTCCCTAAATTAGGTTGCTTTAATAAAAGCAACTAAATTGTAAGGCACACAAAGCCCACAGAAGCAGATGTGAAGAATAATGCTCAAAACCTTACAAGTCCTATTTTTTTTTTCAAGTATATACCATACTATTTGGGATGACCAATGTAATTTTGTAAAGAAAGTTTACTTGATATTGATTGCATATTCAAGTATGAAATGCAGGTGGGTTTGGGTTTTTTTTTTTTTTAAGATTGTATTTATTTATTTGAGAGAAAGAGTGGAGTGAAGGGCAGAGGGAGAAGCAAGCTCCCTGCTCAGCAGGAAGCCCCAGGCGGGACTCAATCCCAGGACCCCCAGATCATGAACTGAGCCAAAGGCAGACACTTAACCAACTGAGCCACCCAGGCCCCTCAGTGCAGGTGTTTTTAAATTATATTAATCACAATATTATTGGAAGGAAGAAAATAAATTTCTGGAAATATTCTTCAACAGACACTGCTTGCTTTGATACCAGAGCTCCTAGCTGGAGTTCATTATTTGAATTTTGGAGATTCAGTTATTAGGAAAAAAATATGACCAAATTTTTAAACAAAATAATAAGTCCCGTTAAGTGGAAGATCTTATCATGAACAATTTTGTTAGTGACCTGATCAATACTGGAAACAAGCAAACAAACAAACAAAAACTGATGAACTTTATGTCACAGACATCATGTCAAATGAATGCATTTATTGTCATTATAAACCTCATAACATACAATGCAACAGAGATCATTATTCCATTTTCACCAACAAAGTAAAAAAGTCACAGAGAGATCATAAATTTGCTCAAGGCACATAATCATAAAAATTTTTTCCTGTCGGCATAAGTAATGCCTCCTCTCCTAGATTTTCTCTTGTATGTCAAGCTACTCCCTCTCCATGCTCAGCTAGAGCCCCTCTTCCCTTAAGAACTCCAGTTCCCATGGGCTCTCAGCTTGGTCTACCTCCTTCTCTGTGGATGATCTCATCCAAATCTCCAAGAGCGAACTGAAGAGTAATAAACTCTCAAGGATATAGCCTCAGCTCTGACTTCACTCCAACAGTCCAGATTGGAAATCCAGTTACCTATGGAACATTTCTGCTCAGATATACCTCTACACTTGAATTCAGAATGCCTGAAGCTAAGCTCCCCATTGTCATTATTCCTACTGAACCTCTGCTTGAAATCTGGGAACAGTCCTGATTCATCCAGAGCTTTCTCTTATCGCTGCCCCCTACACTCTATAATTCAAGCACTCATCAATTCTTTCTTTGTATGTTTCAAACCTGTCTCCTCTCTGTCCCTACTCCTATAGCTTTAACTCAGGTTCCCACAGATTCTCATCTGGATTGCAACAGCCTCTCAACTGGCATCCATGTCCCTAAAGTAGACCCTTTCTATCCATTCTCCAGAGCTCATGTCATCTCTTTGAATAAAATAATAATAAACAATTGCTTCCCACAGCTTTCAGGATAAAGGTCAAATACATAAAGCCCTTTATGATGTGGCTCTTATTTTGTCCCCTGGCCTTGTTTTCCATAGCACTCATTGCCAGGCACTAACTGTTTATTTCACTCATATTTATAAATTCCAACCATGTGCCAAATTTTCCAGACACAGCAAAACATTTTTACCAAAACATGTCATGACTTTTAGTCCCTCTGACTTTCTCTTCTGTCGTCCTTATGCCTAGAATACACTTTCCTCCATTGTTCACTCTTCTTTCTCAACAGACACAATCCATGGCCAGCAGCACTTCTCAAGGGAGCCTCTCCCCCTTCTCCCTCCAATGGGATACACACTGTCCCTCTTTTGCACCCCCAGAATTCACTCTGAGCCACCCCCCCACCCCTACCATGAGACTATGAGCTTCCTAAGATTGAACGATTTGTGTTATTTAATTTTGCAGCCTCTACACTTAGTAGAATGTCTGGACCATGATCAGATGTACTAAGCATGTCTCTGTTGAATGGAGAACAACCCAAGATTTAAACCTCTGACCATCGGATTCTAAAGTATATGTACTTCCCAATGTAATACAATAACACAATATAGCATGATAGAAGAAAATCAAGAAAAAAGAAAACTCTCCAAAGTGATGTTTTTAATCCAAAATAAGCAAACCAAAAGAAGCAAAACCACACTATTTTATTATCAGATTGATTGTTACTTAAGGAAATATTTACTTAAGGAATATTTTGCTATGTCATTAACAAGCTTCTGATATAATAACATATTTGCTCTTAGCAAAATACTCAAGGTGAAAACGCAGGTGGTTGTTGTTGCTTGGTCATTGCAATAGGTGTATGGAATCCAGGACAGGATAGTTTTATAGTGGTTATCTCTTTTTAAATTGAAACCACTTGCCAGGAGAAAACCTGAAGGCTGAGTGTTGCATAGTAACAAATAGGATGCATTCAAACTAATCACCAAAGGATGATTTCACTCGTCCTCATTTTATTGTTTTCAATAAAATATAGAAAAGGAAAAGACCAAAAGACTTGCATTTGTCATTAAAATTAAATAACATAGTTTTATTCAAATTAATGATGATTTTAAAAACACCAACTATGGGGGCCCCTGGGGGGCTCAGTCAGTTAAGCGTCTGCCTTTGGCTCAGGTCCTAGGGTTCTGGGATTGAGCCCTACATCATGCTCCCTGCATAGCAGGGAGTCTGCTTCTACCTCTCCCACTGTTGCTCCCCCTGCTTGTTCTCCCTCTCTCTCTCTCTGTCAAATAAATAAATAAAATCTTTTAAATAAAATCTTTTTATCTTTTAAAGATAAAGACTACGAAGAAGTACTTTAAATGTGTGTGTGTGTGTGTGTGTGTGTGTGTGTGTGTGTGTAAAGCAGTGAAGCATGAGGTAGGATTAAAAAATAGCTAACTACCTTTAAAACAGAATAGAGAGCATCATTATTCTACATTCGTCTCTCCACTAACGCAGAGATGTGGTTAAATGTGGTTAAATGCTTATACAGATGTTAGCCATGCCTGAGGAAAGGCTCGCCTCTTGCCTTTACTGTCCTCCACCATCCGCCTGGCAGCTGCTACTAAAATGGTATCTAAATGTCTATAAGAAAACAACCACCTTCCAAGGAAACACCAAACCTGCATGCCACCGTCATCCCTTCAGCCAGGCCTGGGAGAGAGAAGCCATCCTGCTCTCTGTTACCCAAGCCATGAGAATGTAAGCATAGAAGGTGCCAGGCGTGGTATTCTCATCACATCCAAATGTTGAGAAAGAAGAAAGGAGGAAAGAAGCAGACGGAGAGAAAGGTTCACAATAGTATACTCATTTTCATTTCCTTCTCCACCCCGGCCATGGCTATGGTTTATTTACATGAGCCAATAAATAAATTCCTCTTCCTGTGTGTGTGTGTGTGTGTGTGTGTGTGTGTGTGTGTGTGTGTTTGGTTTTTGTTTGTTTGTTTTGTTTTGTTGTTTGTTTTAGTTTTCTTGTTTTTGTTTTTGTTTTTTTGTTTTTGTTTTGCTTTAGTCATGTTTGTCATAACCAAACAAAGAAGCTGTTACAGTACCCAGGATTTCACCAGATTCAACAGACTATAATGATCACATTTTTCTCTCCAGAAATAAACATCTTTCCAAAATAACCACCTTAGGTAAAATCAGACTTTTTAGCAGTTTTCACATGTTTGGGACAAAGTCTATTTCTACACTCATATATCACCTAGGCTTGAGTAGAATAATTGACAGAAGCCCTCAGGAATGCCTGGCTGGTCTCTTCTCTTTTGACTTCACGGTATTGAGAATTCTGAACTTGGAGGTATGAAACCTAGGTTGTGAATCCCACCTCCGCTAATCTGTAGTAAAATGACCTATAACAAATTGATTCTCACATTCATATAGTAGGTAAAAGCCTCCTGCGTCCACATGACCCCGCTCTTACAAGGTTCAAACAAAATGGATGGCATTGCCTTATCTTGTATGGTCATGCGTAAGTAACTGCTATTGATCACTGGCATTTCTCAGGACTAAATCTTTGAATCTTTGATATCTTTTGTAAAATTATCTTCCTTGAAGGACTAACCTGTTTGATTACCTTCAGCTTTCACCTTCCTGCTCCTGGCTCCCAGGTCAATAATGTTTTTTTCCTTTCTTCTCACCTGAGCTAGTCTAACAAACATTTCCTTCTTAAAATCTTGACATAGGGGCACCTGGGTGGCTCAGTGGATTAAAGCCTCTGCCTTCAGCTCAGGTCATGATCCCAGAGCCCTGGGATCGAGTCCCATATCAGGCTCTCTTTTCAGCAAGCCTACTTCCGCCCCACTCTGCCTGCCCCTCTGCCTACTTGTGATCTCTGTCTGTCAAATAAATGAATAAAATCTTTACCAAAAAAAAAGACTAAATCTTTGAATCTTTGATATCTTTTGTAAAATTATCTCCCTTGAAGGACTAACCTATTCGATTGCCTTCAACTTCAACTATCAGGTCATTATCTCAGAGTTTTGGGATTGAGCTCCCTGTCAGTCCCTCAGCTCAATGGGGAATCTGTTTCTCTCTCTCTCTCTCTCTCTCCACAAATAAATAAATAAAAATATTTTTTAAAATCCTAACATAACCTCAAACTCAGCAAGTCTAAAATAAGACCTTTCCCCAAACCCATACTCTTCTGATCTTCCATTTCTGACTTTGGGGTGTTCATCTTCTACTGGGTCCTGAACTCAGCTTCCATCCATTCCTCTCTATTGATCAGACCCAATCATAAATCAGTTTCCACTGTAGTTGTCCTTATGAATTTCTCTCACATCGGTATTGTTGTTCTTGCTGTCCCCATGCAACATTAAACTCTCATCACCTTCTGTTTAGATTACTATACTCTAACTGACTTGCCTAATTCTATTTTTCTATCCCATGCATTATCTCCTCTCTATCAATGTCAGAATAATCTTCTTCAAATCTTCTTCCTGGGAACTTACTGATCATATACATATGTATATACACACTCCTTATTTCTTTGAAAGATGAGGCAGCTGAGACTCAGAGATCTAAAATGACTTGCCCTAAATCGCAGTTACGTTGTGGAAAAACAGAAGTGAACCTAGTATCTCTGCCCCCCAATCTGATGGTGCAAGGTCTTCCGCTAACTTGTCACATCTCAGCACTTCCATCAAGGGCTGTATGGCTCCCTTTCTCTCTCAAGCACCTTCCTATTCTCCCCTTACCCTTCAGTCTATGCTTTCCTACATCACCTATGAATGGCATTACATCTGACAAATAAATTGTGAATACCTTGAAGGCAACCATCAGATCTTCAAGTTTTCCATCATTGTATTATTGTCTGCTCCTAAAATAAAGTTGAACATAGCAAAAGAGAGAGATACAGAGAGAGAGAGAGAGAGAGAGAGAAGGAGAAAAGGAGGAAGAGAGGGAAGGAAAAAGGAAAGAAGAAAATCAAATTTTCTAAAATTCTTATAGGAAACAAGATGCATTATCATCACTTCTCAGAATAAGGCCTGTAGATACCCTGCATCACATGCCCAGGTGGTGGTAGGGTGGGG
Source organism: Mustela erminea (assembly GCF_009829155.1). NCBI lineage: Eukaryota > Metazoa > Chordata > Mammalia > Carnivora > Mustelidae > Mustela > Mustela erminea. Next base: position 133,282,333 of record NC_045615.1, on the reverse strand, counting down.
GTGGGGGTGTCCCAGGCCCCACCCCCACTGATTCTGACTAGGAAGCAGTAGCCCTAACTCTACACCAAGAACCCCAGACAATTCTTATGGACATGACAACCTGCAAATCACTGAAACCTGAAGTCTCTCCACGTTTTTGCCGCAAGACAGAATTTTTAAACAGCATATTCTATTTGTGTCCCTTGAGAGTAAACAAACATTTCACAGGAAATGTGCCTAATTCCTATGACTATCAATGGGTGAGACTGACACCTTTTTCTCATTTTCTCTTTTTTATGGAGAGAAGAGCTTCTAATTAAAACCTCCCACGGAGCCGACAGTGAGTCAGGTTCAGGCACCTACACTGTCTTGTTTTCTCTCCCCATTTTGTGAAGGAAATGAGACAGAAGATAGTGAAAGCTTTTTTTTTTTTTTTAAGATTTTATATATTTATTTGGCAGAGGGAAAGAGCATAAGCAGGGGGAGCAGCAGGCAGGGGGAGAGAGAGAAGCAGACTCCCCAGTGATCAGAGAGCCTGATGCAGGGCTTGATCCCGGGACTCTGGAATCATGACCTGAGCTGAAGGCAGAGGTTTAACCAACTGAGCCACCCTGGCACCTTGAAGATACTGAAATCTTATACAAAAGTCCAAATCACTGTTAAAACCCTCATCTCATCTTCAGTCTGACTCTCTCCCAACAGAGCTATTCTGGCCGCCCAAAACCCTCATCTCATCTTAAATAAACCTCAACTTCTCCAGCTTCTCTGCTTATATAGGCTTCATTGCATCCAGTTCACCAGATAAGGAGTATTCAGAATTAAGAATATCATTTTTCTTCCTCTTATATTTTGTAGAAATGATTTCATTGTTATTACCATGCTTATGACCAGAAGTTTCCAATTATGATGCTCTAGTCCCACACAAGTAACTTTAGCTTACTCTCTTTTTTCTTTAAAGTACAAAGCTATATATATATATATATAATTTTATTTATATATTATATATTAATATATATTATTAATATATATGATATATAATACTATATATTTTATATATATATGATTTTATTTATTTGAAAGGGAGAGAAAACACACACAGGCACAAGAGCAAGACAGCACCAGCAGTAGGGAAGAGCAGAGGCAGAGGGAAAGGCAGATTCCCCACTGAGCAGGGAGCTCAACTTGGGGCTGGATCCCAGAGCCCTGGGATCATGACCTGAGCTGAAGGCAAACTCTTAATGACTGAGACACGCAGGCACCCCAGAACTTTATTTTTCTTAATTGAAGTACAGTTGACATACAATTTTATATTGGTTTCAGGTGTACAATAAAATGATTCAACAATTATATACCTTACCAAATGCTTACCACACTTAAGTGTAATTACCATCTGTCACACTACAAACTTACTACAATATCATTGACTTTATTCCCTATGCTGAATTTTCATCTTATTTTTTTAATAACTGGAAGTTTGTACCTCTTAACCCCCCTCACCAGTCTCACCCATACCCCCCTCCCTCCCCTCTGGCAACTATCACTGGTTTGTTCTCTGTCTTTATGAATTGGTTTCTTTTACTTCCTCTTTTAAGGACAGCACAGGAACAGGCTTGAATTGAAAACTTAGTGAGCAGATTTTCAAATGATGTGCTCAAAATGCTGTTTTAGTTTAAAGGACATGCCAAGTTAATTAAAAAAAGAAAAAATCATCTTGATGGTTTCCTAGGTTGACCCATCTATATAGCGTTAAAAAGGGGAGGAGGACATTGCCACATACATTAAGTCTATTCATTTTGCCTTGTTTAGCTTTTTTGGGTTTTGGGTTTTTTGGGTTTTTTTTGTTTTTTTTTTTTAAGATTTTATGTATTTATTTGACAGAGAGAAATCACAGGTAGATGGAGAGGCACGCAGAGAGAGAGAGAGAGGGAAGCAGGCTCCCTGCTGAGCAGAGAGCCCGATGCGGGACTTGATCCCAGGACCCTGAGATCATGACCTGAGCCTAAGGCAGCGGCTTAACCCACTGAGCCACCCAGGCGCCCCTGTTTTTTTGTTTTTGTTTTTGTTTTTTTATTGTGAAGGTAATTTTGTCTTTAAGAATTTACACTCACCCTACTGACATGTATTATAAGATGATGGGTCCATCTGAAGCCCTACGGCCGACTGTCATTAAAGAGGGACTGGATCTAAGCAACTCCAGCTAAAGCAGAAGCTGTGGGGGATAAGGCCAGCCTAGGAATCAGAAGTCCTAGATCTTATTTTCTGTTTGGTCACAAGTTCAGGCTCTTTATAAAATCCCTCTGGAACTCACTAGCCACTCTATCAAATGAGAGGAGCAGACTAGATGAAGGGCCACAAATTCACAAGTTTCTCAGGAGCTGAGCAGGTAAAGCAAATGTAGAAGCAAAATGATAGCAGAAGACAACAGGCTGGTGGGGATTAACAGGACTGGATTTCAGACCCTCCGAAAAGGCACCTGAATTGGAGTACCTGGGTGGCTCAGCTGGTTAGGTGTCTAACTCTAGATTTTGGCTCAGGTGAGGATCCCAGGATCCTGGGATCCAACTCTGCCTCGGGCTCCATGCTGGGTGTGGAGCCTGCTTAAGATTCTCTCCCTCCCTCTGCCTGCTCCTCCTTCCTCTCCCCCTTTAGAAAAAAAAAAAAAAAAAGGCATTTGAATTGGAAATAATTTTAAAACAGTATCTTAAGCAAACCTCTGAAAGTCAAATTTAGCCCACAAGTTACCTATGATCTCTGAACTAGATAGTTTTTCAAGCGCCTTTCAGCTTTAAGCATACGTGATTCTAAAATAACAAGTAATGGTCATTGAGATCACCTGAAAGCAAAGATATTTTAATTAATTAATTAAGTTTTAACACCTTTCTAGTTCTTACTCAATGCCAGGCTCTTAGCTAAAGACTTGACTTATAGTAACTCATTTTAATCTTCATAATTACTCAATGAGGTGGGCATGTGGTTGTAATCCCTCTTTTCCAGAGGAGAAAATGGAAACACAGAGTTTAAATAATTTATCCAAGCCAACCCGTACGTTTTTGTGTTGCAATTGCCTTATGTTTTCCTCAAGTCTTGTGATTACAATATATTAATTTTGCTTTGGATTAATTTTTTTAAGTATAAAGAAACCAAAGAAATAGTTATTACTTACATGAGCTTGCTTCCTGGAAACAACACCCCACTCCCGACATTTGACATATTTTCCTGGTCAGTTTCAATGCATTTTGGATTCCAAGATCGTACTGTATACTTCAGATTTGCTTTTCACTTAGGTTTTTAACTGATATGTTTTATGCTACACATTGTCAGAAGCATTTCTCCATTTCATAAAAAATCCTTTTAAGCCTCATTTCTAATAAATGCCTAAAATACCACTTAAAGAAAATAATTACAATAGCACTATGCAATAGAGCAAACCAGGCTTAATCATTTTTAAAATGGATTAAATATGCAAGTTATAAGCCTTAATTAAGAGACTTAATGAAAGATAAAAATAATATTTGAAAGTTAGGAAATATTTTGTATGTGAACATTATTTAACGTTCTATTCCATAAGTAATAAATAAAGTTATTTTTGATGTCTCTAAATTGCTGAACCAGCATTGTGTACTTAGAGGAGTAGTTGTTATTAACAAGTTAGAAAATAAGAATGCGGGTACATTTTCACAAAAAGCAAATTATCTAAAATGTTAATAATTTTTAAAGTTAAGAAGTATTTGATCGATGTCCTCTGAAAGTTAATAAAGTCGTAGAATCAGAATTATAGAAATGGAAGAGCTTTCCTAAAACCAACACTGTTCCTTGACCCATTTATTGGACTGTACTGTAGCAGCAATGAGATCATAGGAATTAACAATTTATTTTAATCCAAAATGTCAAGTGAGATAACCATTAAAATGTGATCATTCGGATTTATTGTTTCTGCACCAACATGTACAAGCATGGAAGTTGTCACTTCCATCCTTGAAACAGGTAAAAGCTGGACAATACTAAAATCCCTGAGTTTTGGGAGGGGGCGTCCACCGAAGAACTGAGGTTGCAGGGCCAACTGCCACCCTGAAGCCAGGGAAGGAGATGGATTCAGAGAGACAGCGGAGCTCTGTTTACCTAGAACTCAAGTCTTTGGGGCCATAAATGGGTAGGACACTTAAAGGATAATTTTGATAAACTGCTGGTGGCTAAATGTAGACTAGCATGACAATGTGCAAGTCCAAGGAGCTGCTGGTTTAGGGGGATCTCCATACTTCCATGAGTTTTACTTCCAGGAACCCCAACAGGTTCTCACAGTGAAGAACCAGTAAAGATACACCAGGCTTTGCCAGGCAGAGAGGGAAGAGAACTCGTGGGAAGTACAGTTGGAGCTAACTGTCCTTCCTTAAGCGTGGGCTGCACAGAGTGATGTCCCTCCAAAGAGTACAGCAGGAGAGGTAGGGAAAGAGGGTGAGTATACAGTGGAGAACCCTGGCAAGCACTGCTTCAGCCAGGCAGTCAAGTTCAGCTTCATCTGTGAAAAGTCAGGTCCATAGTGGGTACCGTTACATAATATGATGAAAATGGCGCTTTACATCTGTGTCTTCCTCTCCAAAACACGTAACCCCAGTATAATCTTGAGAAAAACACTGAACAAATCCCAATGGAGAGAAATTCTTTATCTATGCAACACTTCCCCAAATTATCGAAGTTATTAAAGCTACTTAAAGTCTGAAAAACTAAGTGTACTGTGTTATCTTACATGGAATCCTGGAACAGAAAAAGGACATTACATAAACACTGGACTTTAGCTAATAATAATGTATCAATATTGGTTCACTAATTGTGATAAATGTACTATACTAATTTTAAGATGTTAATAATAGAGGAAATTGGATGTGGGATATATGGGAAGTCTGTATTATCCTCACAATCTTTCTATGAGAACTATTCTAAATAAAACATTTATTCTTAAAAAAGCAAAGGCTATTGCATGGAGTGCTAGATGTGGTGCATAAAAATTGAATCTTGGAACACTGAAAAAATAGAATAAAATTTTTAAAAAAGCAAAGGCTAATAAGCATGAAAAAATCTAACACTAGTCATGAAAAGCTTACAAAATAATGTAAGTATTAATAGTTTGCTATAATTCAAATAATTATTAATTAAAATTAAAGAATTAGATGTTGTTCTCTCATTAAAGATCAATTTTCAGCTTGGTATGTGTTCTCAAATACCAGCATATTGTGATTACTATATTTTTATTGAATTTATATTAGAAAGTAAAATGACAATCTTGTTTTTCTAATATTTTTATTATTTGATAAAGAAGCACGGTCATTCCAAGAAGGATACTTCTCATTCTTCTTCCCCTCAACCAAGAGAAGAGTGGGAAAATACCTGGTAGAGCATTTTCCCAATTTAATTTCATAAAATCACAATTTTTCCACAGGAAAAACAGAAAAGTAGAATGGGAGGGTTTTTTTTGGTTTTTCATTTTTATGTTCAATTAGCCAACATAAGTAAGTACATCATCAGGGTTTTTAAAATACTTTTATTTTTATTTATTTATTTGACAGACAGAGACCACAAGTAGGCAGAGAGGCAGGCAGAGAGAGAGGAGGAAGCAGGCTCCCCACTGAGCAGAGAGCCTGATGCAGGACTCGATCCCAGGACCCTGAGATCATGACCTGAGCTGAAGGCAGAGGCTCAATGCACTGAGCCACCCAGGTGGCCCAATCATTAGTTTTTGATGTAGAGTTCAATGACTCATTAATTGTATATAACCCCGTGCTCATCACCACATGTGCCCTCCTTAATGCCCATCACCTAATTATCCCATCCCTCTACCCCCTTCCCGAACTCTGTGACCCTCAGTTTGTTTCCTGGAGTCCAGAGTTTCTCATGGTTTGTCTCCCTCTTTAAATTCTTCCCATTCAGTTTTCCCTCCTTTTTCCTATGGTCCTCTGCACTATTCCTTATATTCCACATATGAGTGAAAACATAAGATAATTGTCTTTCTCTGCTTTCACTTAGCAAAATTCTCTCCAGTTCCATCCATGTTGATGCAAATAGTAGGTATTCATCTTTTCTGATGGGTGAGTAATATCCCATCATATATATAAACCACATCTTCCTTATCCATTTATCTGTTGAAGGGCACCTGGGCTTTTTCCATGGTTTGGCTATTATGGACATTGTTGCTATGAACATTGGGGTGCATGTGCCCCTTCTTTTCACTACATCTGTGCCTTTGGGGTAAATACCCAGTAGTGGGAGTTTTTTAATGAAATAATACATTCGTCTCTTGAAAAGCCACAGTGTACTTTAGCATAAAAGAATGAGAAGTCCTAAAGTAAAGACACTTTGTGTGGTCATTATACAGTTTTTCACGAAGCACATGTTAACATCTGAAAGAACACCAGATTTCCAAATAAGAAAGTGCGTTCAGATCATTCAGGAAGAACTTTAATCAAAATAACTTAAAATGCCCTTCTTCATCACTCCAGATGCTTCGGCCTGGCATTCATACTGTTCTGCTGTACTGTCTGTTTATCTTTCATTACATGTCCAACCCCTATCTTGGACTCCTTCACCACGAAACTCAGCTCGTACAAAGCTCCTCTCTCCTCATCTGGAGCTTAGTTTGATTTGTGAGACTTGCTTGTGTCTACCGGACTATCCGAAATGCCTTCTTCCTTCCCTCCTTTCCAACATCTTCCCTCTTTCAAAGATTAGCTTACATCACACTATTGTACAAAGCTCTCCCTGACCTCTCCTGGCCTGAACCATTTCTTTCTTTCTTCTTCCTCCTACTGTCTATGATACTTACTTTGCCGTTGACTGCATAATGTCCAATGACTTCATTCAGTATATCTCAAAATATGTTTCCACAGACCATCCAATTTTTATTTGGTTTTTTCTTTCCCAACCAACCCTTAGTACTAGAAATTCATATGCTTCGGTAGAGAAAATGCTAATTTGGCTACTGTTTGTCTCTGAACGCTTGTGTGTGCCATGTCCTTTACATAATTGTTTGAAGCAAAAAATAAGTCCTTCACTTGACGGTAACCTACCAAACGTAATGTTTCACATATGGTGCACGACAAATACGTGTTGCATTAACATGTTCTTGAGTAGTCATGGTTTCAAGGATTCCAAAAGCATCTGTATATTCAAAGAACATGTTCAACACTCTTCCTCCTGTCACCAGAAGCCAAGTGTATGGAGTCACCACAACCTCCAACCAAAATCCCAATGTCAGACTCAGATCCTGGGTAGGAAGTGTTCTTAACTAAATGTGTTACATCTCAAAGACAAGTGCCATTAACAATAAGAATAATCTTTGTCCAGGATCCTGAGCTTTCTCTGAGCTCATTGATAGGGTCTTCTCATCACCATTCATCTCCTATCCAAACCCCTATCTGTACATGAATCTGTCCGAGGCACTGTTGGGGCCAATTCCACATTAAAACCTGTTAAACCCCTGGGGCCTGCCTGGGCCTACTTAGCCATAGTGACTCCATGTTGCCTATGTGGCCATTTTGTTGTTTAATAAATGCCTCAGCAGTTATTGATACCAGTTCCAGGTAACCGTTGCTAAAACACATACCTGAAACAAGACCATTTTGTTGTTTAATAAATACCTCAGCAGTTACTAGTATCGGTTCCGGGTAACCGTTACTAAAACACACAGGTAGGAGACGTCCAATCAGCCAAAGCCACATACGTAGAAGTCTGCGGTTGTGCCCTATAAAACTAGCCTGTAAGACCAAGGGGTCATCGCTCTCCTCGGAGGCGGCCCTGGTCAGTCAGTCTGACTTCTAATGCTTGGCATAGAATAAAGCTTTGCATAACTTCCACTTTGTCTCAGTCTCGTTCCTTTGTTAACGGACCCAACAGCACTAGTTTGAGCTATTACGTATGTGGCTTTTATTTTTCTCAAGGTTTATTCAAACATGGGTCTAATGCAAACACGGAGAAAAGGTAAGTGAAACTATTTTATAAAAAACAAAATAGAAGTCAGGTCAAAAGAAATTAACTGTGTCATGTGACAGAGCAAATATAGGACTAGGAAAATGTGTAGTTTACTGTTAGCTAAGATGGACAGAGAACATGTTTCTTTAGGTACAGCCTCAAAATCCTCTCTGTAGATTAGCATTCTCAAGAAAACTAAAAGACTTCTATGAAAAGAAGTGATGATCCATGTGTTCAGACATAAAAAAGAGACAATCCGTGTGCGTGTGGTGCAGAGGCTGGGTGTTAAACTGAATTATCATTTGTCTCCTCACAAAATTGCTCAGCGCGTCTCTTCTGCCCTTTTTATTGCTTATTTTCTCTATTACCAAAATTGCACTTATATATGCTAAACCATGTGGCACTTTTGAATAGTTATAGTGTCATATCATCCATATGGGTATATTACGGTATAGTCTCCACTGAACATAACACTCTTATGTTTTTCCGTTAACGGTCCCTAACCGTGCTTTATCCCACCAAAGTCCCACCAAAAAGAAGAGGTCTCCTTAAGGATGCCATAACTTTCTGCTCCTTTCTGACTTACAGTGGTATCATTTAGATATTTCCAGTAGTGCTGTTGATTTTACAGTTTCAGTCTCACCCCTAAAGCAGACTCTTCTCTTCCTCCTTCCTGTTCAGCTAAAGTATCTCTGTGTCTAACTCAGGAGAAGGAAGGGGAATCATGGAGTCTGCTCTTTGCTCCCCGTTTTCCTTTCTCAGAGCACCAGCTCCTCCACCTTATAGGTAAGGAAGAGAAAGAGGGAAAAGGAGAAATGTCTCACTTCACTAAGTGGGCATGCTGATTTCCCCTGGAGGCGCCAGAGGCATTCTCATTATAGGATGGAGGGTAGGTAGGCATAGGTGCAGCTCTAACAAGTGGCACTCCTCCACTCTGGCAGTCCCTTGTAAAATGGAACCATGTCTTCTGGATGACCTCCAGCTTATGGATTCAGGCAACATCCCTGAGACTCATATTCCCCTTTTTTCCTCCATAATTCACTCCAGTATCACTGGATACTGATACTTTTTTCCTCCATATTCACCCCAGTATCATAATTCACTCCAGCAAGACTCCAGTATCACTGCCCTCAATCGCCAGCATATGGAAGGATGTCCTCTCTTCCATATCTATTTAAACTAGGAATTAGATGTGGGGTGTGTCCTGGCTTTCTCTCTGCCTTGTAATGTCTCATTATGCCATCTTTAATTCTCTCTTCCTGTGCTTTAATATACATTGGCAGTTTAGAAGGTTCTCTCATGAAGCATGTGTCTAAGTCGAGCGAAGTCTCTCCTACTTTGAGGCTCCTGAAAATCATAGATGATTCTCTCATCACTCTCTCCACTGACCTTTCTTAGCTTAAAAAAAGAGGAAACACCAGCCCACTTCTTCCCTCTCCACCTCAAGGGGTAAGATGGTAGTCAATGAAGGGGTAAGTTCTCCCAGCAAAGCCTTCTGGGAAGCAGGCATCTCCAGCTGCTGTTAGCTCTCTAAAACTCAGGGCCACTTAATTCCTTTTATACTTAGCCTTGGTCTTTCCAGGACAAAAGGAAATAAATTCTCTTTCAACAAATAAACTGCAAACAACTGTGTGGACAGACATAACGTCACACTTCTCTTAGGCCCCACTTGTGGCACAGAGTCCTGTGCTGCCACTCAGAAAAATACTCATTTATTCATTCTAGAGCCACCTGTGGTTGATCCTCAACAATGCATCCTAGGTTTTGCATTCTGAGGATGGTTACCTGACAGTGATGATAAGCAAACTTTCTCTGTATGCTTTATAGGCCAGAGAGAGAGATTTTGATCCATGTTTAAATACTTACCTTTATGAATTCTGAGATGCTGTTAACCACATTTGAAACTTCAGTGGGTGATACTGAATAAGGAAAAACACTGGTGACCCGCTTTCCAATCTTTGGTGTTGACTTCCCAAAAAAGAATGGTAAATTAAATGAATAAGCTAGAATCCTGTCTGCATATTGCAACATGGTAGTTTCTTTAGCTTCTAGAAGACTTCTTGACTCAGAGGAGGCACTTGGTCAATTTTAAGCTGATGGGTCAAAAGAGTACCTAGATAAGAAACTATTTATCCAGCATGATAACATATTTAAAAGGTTTCCTGGCCATTAGCTCACCATTGGACATTTGACAGAAGGATGGGATGAGACTCTTTCTGTAACAATTTTGACTGTGACCTAAAGTGGAAATAAGCTAATATGTGGTAAAACGAGTCCTGTATCCTAAAAAGATATTCTCTAGAATGGGTAACCGGGTGCTGCATGAAATAGCAACAAAAGCATCACTCGAGGCCCAGTTGGAAACGCAGGATCTCAGGCCACAGTGCAAACCTCCTACATCAGATCCAAGGTCAATGGCCTCCCCAGGTGATCCATATGCATAGAGCATGCAAAAAGGCTAATGCCAACTTCAGCCCTAACCTCACTGACCTGAAGTGTCTAAACAGATCGAAGCCAAACAAGAAAAAAAGGAGAGCGTTTCCTTGGAGTATGTTTGAAGAGTTGTGGTATTTCTCTGCCTAGTACCTAGTTAGAGGCAGAGGGGAACTTAAAGAGAAATACTCAGAGTTTGGCTTGACTCTCTTCTCTTGGAGTTTATGAAAGTGTCTACAGGCAAGAGACTGGCTGAGAGGCTTTGGCTGCTTGATAAAGAAGTGGCATTGAGAACAAACTGCACCAAACCAACTCTGGGAGGTTCAAGTGTTTTCTCTCTGTGGACCAAATGTGGGCCATGAATCAGGGAGTCACCTGGAGCTGCTGTGAATCATGCCCAGGAATGTGGCTGTAGAGAAATGCATTCAAGGGATGGGGCATAAGAAGCTGGATGCCAGAGGCTGAAGAAGGAATCTGTGCAGGCCTGGTGGGGCTAACGCTACCTGCATCTAGAAGATAGCAGTTGAAAGGACCCAGAGGGGATATAACAAACACAGAGATAGCCCATGAGAGGTAGAATCAGCCTTGGAAAGGGGACATTTCTAGAAGATGCCATCACAGATGACATTGAATCAGCCACCCGAGACCACGCTTTCACCCCCAACAAAAACCCTAAAGAAGGCAAAGTGTAATGAACAAGTGGTAAGAAGAAAGTAGGGAAACGGAGATGAAGTCTTCATACCCCACTCCCCAAGGCAGGCCGACCTGACCCAAGAGTTCCCAACTGGAGGACAGAAAAAAATTAACTTTGAATGTAGTTCAAAAGTTTTTACTATTGCACTAGATTGAGCAGTTTATTTATGGAAATGGCCTGTGACCAGGCCAGACGAAATTTTACTTTCTAAGAAGGGACAGCTAGGTAAACTGCAAGAAAATTTTGCGAAGCTTCAGGAAAAATTATCCCGGAAGTTTGAAAGACATCAAGGAAACAGAGTATAGAGGTTTGGGGCTCATATTATAACAAATGCAGCTCATTCAATGTACATGTTACACAAAAAAGAAAAGATGTAGAGAGAAGAAATCAGACAATATTTTACTTTACCTTTTGTTGAACTATTATCTGTAAGCCTTAGTTTTTAACCTAGACTGCACTGACACCATTAAACTTCAATCTGAGCAAACCACTACTAGAAAAAAACACAAATTTTTATTTTGGCTCCCAGTCTCAATTTCAGTAAGAGTTAATAGCAGCACTATGACCTGGATGCCAGAGGCCAGAAAGCCAAATAGATGAATAAAAGGAAAGAAGGGACAGGAAACACAGGGAACTTAATGAGTATCTCAAAATTAATATATCCAAAACCAATTTCTGGATATGCAAACCCAGGCCCACTTCTTGGTTTAGAAAAGAGGTTTAAAGCTAATCTGCTGCAAGGAATAACCTAGAGAGAAAGAAGATAAGGCCTGACTTAGATAAAGAAATGGTCTGGAGAAATCTCCCATAATGGAGAACAGCTGATGGCTTTTTAGCACCGTGGTGTCAAACACTAAGTGTTAATTTGGTGCATTACCTGCACTGGGCTAGCCTGGAATCCCCTTTTCTCGGTCTCCAAAACTTTACTAACAATCTCCTATGCACAACAGACTTCTATTGTTAATGGAATTTTCAGGGAATGAAAAAAATGTTGGAGGGTGATGGCAGGTTGGTCAAGAAGGGCACATAAACAGAAGTGAGATAAAGAATGGACATAGAGTAGACAGAAAATCCACTAAATAACAAAGGTCACAGTACAGAGAGCTGCTTGGGTTCATAGCTCAGTCCTGATGTGTACTAACAGCATGGATGAGTAAGATAAAAATGGGTACTGAGAAGTGGGGTGCTGCTGAAAATGTGGAAATGGCTTTGGAACTGGGTCAGGTTAAAGACTAGAAGAGTTTGGGGTACATGCTAGAAAAAGCCACAATTGCCACGAACAAAACTGTAAAGGTGTTTCAAGTGGAGCTCAGAAAGAAAAAAGATCACCAGAGAATGAAAGAGAAGAACCACCCTTTTAGAAAATACCTAAATGGTCATGAACACACAGTTGGTAGGAATACAAAGGATAAAGACATTCTGACAGAGGCTCTGATGAAAATGAGGAATTTGTTATTAGACAGTGAAGAAAAGACCATCCTTGTCATAAAGAGACAAAGAACATGCCTGAACTATATTCAGGTTGTAGTGTTTTGTGGAAGGCAGAACTTGCAAACAATGAAATTGAATATTTAGCTGAAGACCTTTCTAAGCAAAATGTTAAAGAAGTAGCATACATCCTTCTGCCTGCTTATAATAAAAGAAGTGAGCTAAAGATGGAATTGTTATACAAAAGGGAACCAGAACTTAAAAATTTGAAAAATTCTCAGCCTGTCCATATTGCATAAAAAATGAGAAGGCATGTTTGGAAGGGAACACCAATGGTGTGCCTGAGCAATTGTTTATAAGGAGATTAGCAAAGATGGGAAAAATCATTGACTTCATCAACTGTCTCAACAAAATCCAGCAACAGAGATGGGATTAGACCAGAAGAAACACTGCCAGGTGAGACTAAAAGAGTAATAAAGAAGACTTCTTAGATCCCAAAGGACCAGACCAGAGCACTTTTTGGTTGCAAGCATGGGATTTTCTTCAACCTCAAAGGCAATTCAAATATTAGTGCTGCCACTCCCATCACAGGCCCAGAAAGGCAAGGCTGTCTCCACCTTGATTTCAAAGGGCAGGGCCAATGCCTAATGGAGCGGTGGGGCTGATCTGCCCTGTAGAGCTCTGGGTCACATCTCTAGCTCTGATATAGCTGCAACATGAGCAGTGCCACTGCAGAAAGCCAGGGACTAGGCAGGGCTCTGCAGAGCTCTGGCAGTGATGTTACTACCCTTATGGGTCCAAAAGGTAGGACCCCTGTCCCAGTGGGTTCAGAAGATAAGATCTCTGCTCCAGTGGAGCCAGAATGATGAGGATCAGACCAAAGAGAATTAATTGCTCTCCAGCCTTAAAATATCAGGGAGTTGCCTTGCTGGGTTTTGGGCTTGCTGGGACCCATCAGCTTTCCTTCTTTCCTATTTCTGCCTTTTATGATAAGAATGTCTGGTCCATGCCTCTCACAATCATTGTATTTCGAAACCAGAGAATTTATTTGACTCCATAGTTACAACACAACACGAGAGAAGAGTTTTGCTTCAAGAGGAGTCTCCTTCATATCTCATTTAGGTCATAATTAGATCAAACTTTGGACTTTATACTTCATTTTTTTAAAAATTTTTAAAGATTTAAAGATTTTATTTATTTATTTGACAGAGAGGCAGAGCAGGCAGAGAGGCAGGCAGAGGGAGAGGAGGAAGCAGGCTCCCCGCTGAGCAGAGAGCCCGATGCAGGGCTCGATCCCGGGACCCTGAGATCATGACCTGAGCCGAAGGCAGAGGGTTTAACCCGCTGAGCCACCCAGGCGCCCCTGGACTTTATACTTTAAATTGATGCTAGAAAGAGTCAAGATTGGGGTTGGGGAGCTTGTTGAAATAGAGTAAATACATCTGATACGTGAGGAGGACATGAATTTAGAAGGTGGGGGCAGAGTGCAATGGACTCATATCCCCCAAATTTGTATATTGAAAGCCTAACCCTCAATGTGACAGTATTAGACGTGGGGCCTTTGGGAGGTGATTAGGTCATGAAGATGGAGCCCTCATAAATGAGATTAGTGCCCTTATAAAAGAGATCCCACAGAACTCCTTTGTTCTCATTCTGCCGTGCAAGAAAATAGGAACCAGGGAATATATTCTCTTTAAACACCAAATCTGCTGGTACTTTGATTTTGGATTTCCCAATCTCCAGAACTATGAGAAATGCATGTTTATTGCTTAAGCCACTCAGTTAATGGTCCCTTTTTTTTTTTTTTAAGGATTTTATTTTATTTATTTGACACAGAGAGAGAGAGAGATCACAAGTAGGCAGAGAGGCAGTCAGAGAGAGGGGGGAAGCAGGCTTCCTGCTGAGCAAAGAGCCTGATTGGGGCTTGATCCCAGGACCACAGGATCATGACCTGAGCCAAAGGCAGACGCTTAACCCACTGAGCCATCCAGGTGCCGCTATGGTTCTGTTACTGCAGCCCAACCTGACTAAAACAGTGGTCTTAGATGACTATTTGACCTCTTTACACTTGTTTCCTTACCTCCAAAATGAAAATTATAATAGAATTTGCTCCAAGGAGTTGCCATGAGAATATAGGAGATAATAGATGTACAGAGAGCATAAAAGCACCCAGCACTCTTGTTGGTGATGTGGTGGTGGTTTTGCATGATAATCTTGAGGAATACTGAGTTTCCCACCATTCATTGAATCAGGCCTAAATCATTCTATTGGAGATGGCATGAAAATGTGACCTACATAATACAAAAAAAAGGTTTGAATGCCTAGGCAGCCTACCCTCCTGTTACTATAAGAAAAAGCATTTCTCTGCCTTCTACCTCCTCACAGCCCCCTACCATGTCCACCACCCCACACACACAGCAACCTCCAACTCCTTCTGCAAACAAATCTAGGTGTTTATAAGAGAACTCACATATGCTAATGAGTACAACTGCCTCGGCAGCCATCTGAGCCTGCCACGTTTCTCCTCTCCTCTACCATCTGCCTCTCTTGTCTACTGACAATATTTCTGCTGAGAAGCCTCCATGAAGTCATTATTGCCAAAGGTCCTCATGCTGAGACTCATGAGTGCTACTGAAAGTCCCTCCTTTACAGTTCTCTGCTCTCCATGCACGCTGGAATACACCACTGGGCAAACCTTTTTGTGTGATAGTTTTGCTTGCTGAGATGAATCCTTCCCAGGCCTTGCCATCCAAGACATAAGTGTGGTGGCTCTTGTTCATAGACTGGTCTTAATTTTCATGATTGCAAAGTGACTGCCTACATGGGATAGCTCCTTGTTATTATATAAACTATGGGCAATGTAGTAAGAGAGTGCTGATGGCAGACTAAGAAATTATACCCAGAACCCAGACATTAAATCCAGATGAGCAATTTCTGCAACCAAATAAGATAGTATCTGGAGTTCCAGAGTTTATCATACACTTTTTTTTTTTTTAGTTTTCCATGTATTGTAATGGTTTGACATCTTAAAAAAGCAAAATTCTGTCTGGGGAAAGACTGCCCCTTCTGGGGCTGGCCAATTTTTAGAGATGGTAAGAGATTCAGCCAAGAGCATGACTTAGATATGCAAATTAACCAGTCTAGAACCCTGCCTCTATCTGGTCTGTGTACCCCAAAAGACAATATTCTGCCTTAATCACCCCAAGGCCACTAGAACAACTAGAGACCTCTTCCGTAGTTCAGAGTCTGCCAAAATTATTCAAACTAGCCAATTCTAAACTGTTTACCCTGCCCTACTTTATATTCCCCATGGAAACACCAACAAAGTTTGCGACACAAGCTTTCTCCTCATTCCTATATTCTGCCTCATGTCCACCCTGGTGGTTTTTGCATGTGGCTCTGCGTATCACACCATGCCTCCTGTCTCTAGAAGCCATAAGTATAAAAAGCATTGTTTTCCTGACCCTCTCCTCTGTCCTCTCTTGTGGCACCTGATTGACATCTCATAAGAGAATCTAGAACACCAAGTAAATCAGTTACTGGTATAAAGGTTGTGGTAAGCCCCTGACCATCAGGACCTCACCCTGGGGAGGCAGAAGACCACTGCTGCTAATATAAACACATCTCTTAAGAGAAAATGGAAAGACATAAGAAACCAAGCTTCCCGAACATCCTCAGGACTAATAGCTTTTGGTGTCATTTGCTGAGTGTGTATCTTTTACATTTACTGAGGCAAAGTCAACTCCTAACAGATTTAAGTATCAGAATACTTTTAATGCCAAGCCTGAGAGCCTCTGCAGAACTATTTCCCCACATGTGTTCCAAAAGTAGGACACCCTCCCCCCACCCCGCCCCATTCTCCCCATGCATGCAGTTTCAGGGTATACCGCTGATCCTAGGACACAAACCTGTGACCTCTCTACCTGTTGGCTTTCTCTCAGCCGGGAGTCCTGGGCAGTTAACACTTGTGTGGAACAGCCCTCCACCACTGATTTATGAGGGCTGGAGAATACATATCCCAGGTTCCCTGCCCCTCTGAAGTGCACACTATATTGTAGGGTTGACCTCTGGTTGTCAAGAGCAGTAACTTGCTCAATAACAATGTTTATTTCCTTCCTTCCCTACTCCGTCTTAATTTCTACTCTTCTACTGGGGCTTCCTGTGATCACTTCACTCAAACCCTTATCTGGGGAACCCAAGCTAAAACAAACATTTACCCTTGACGGGAAAATTTCCCTCCCTTCAACAAAGCACATTGCTATTCTGTTTTTTTATTTCCCGGATTTCAAAGCAAAGTTATCTCCGGTCTCCAAGCTTTCCAAAGATCTTAGTAAAATGGATTTTTTTTCCACTTTCCACTTACTTGTATCCCTTTCCACCTGGAATCCAGGCATTCAAACCATCTTTTTTTCTTTCTTTCTTTCTTTATTTTTAGTGAAGTCTTTTTTTATTTTTTATTTATTTTTTCAAATTTCTTTTCAGGGCTCCAGAATTCATTGTTTATGCACCACACCCAGTGCTCCATGCAATACGTGTCCTCCGTAATACCCACCACCAGGCTCACCCAACTTCCCACCCCCAGCCCCTCCAAAACCCTCAGATTGGGGAGATGAACCATGAGAGACTGCGGACTCTGAAAAACAATCAAACCATCTTTTACTATTACTATTGTTTCATATGTTCATCTGTCTCTTCCAAGTAATACGTAAAGAGCTTGGGAAAAGGAATTGACTCTTAAACATCTTCCTACTTCCTACTTCCCCCAAATGTCTACTGTAGTATTTAGCACATAAACATTCAGCAAGTGTCTGAATGTAAGTTCATAGCAAATTTATCAACTATAGGTTGATGAATACTGTCAGGTGCCAGCCTCAGAGGGATTCCTTTGGAAGTATAGTCATAGGAGGGGATTTAGAGTACTTTCCCCTCAAATTTGGCCTAATAAATTTCTGCATCATAATTTCTAGTATCTGTATCTATATCTGGTTCTGCTATAGATCCTTTGGTCATGGTACTCAGCTCAGAGCAAAACAACTACACTCCACCTTACAGAAACAGAACACATTGTATTTCATACTCAACTATAAAACTTAGGCAACTCTTCGAAGTCTTAGTGAAAACTAATAGCTGGTCATCCCTACCCTGCAAACTAAACTAAAACATCTCTGGATCCTTTAGAATGGTTCAGACTAACTAATGCTCTCTAAGAGAGTCCCATTCTGTATTAGGTCATGTCAATTGTGGTACAAAGGTAAAGACAAATAAGCCAGTTCAGAATAATAATAATGATTTGGATAATGGTTTGTTTTTATTTTCTTTCTCCCACAAACTCCAGAATTTACAGTATGTAGTGATCAGTTTTTACATTGGCAACAATGTACTAAAAAAACAGAGTAGATGCTCAATAAGCATAAGAATGGAGAATAAGTAACTCCAGCAGAAATGGAAAGAAGAAAATCACTAAAAATCAATATGTTATTTAGGGATTTATTAAATATGTACTTCAGTGCAGTAAAGGCCACAAGCCCACAGCTAACATCATACTCAGTGGTGAAATACTGACACCTTTTCCTTTTAAATCAGGAAGAAGTATGCCTACTCTCGCCATTTTTATTCAACACAGTACTGGGAGCAATCAGGTAATAAAAAGAAATAAAATGCATGCAAATCAGAAAGGAAGAACTAAAACTGTCACTATTTGTCACTATTTGCAGCGACTGATATTATATATAGAAATATTATATATTGTCACCTGGAAAGATATACTCATAGATTAGAAGAATTAATGCTGTTCAAATGTCCATACAACCCAAAGCAATCTACAGATGTAATGCAATTCCTACCAAATACCAGCAGCATTTTTCACAGAATTAGAAAACAATACTTCGAGGATGTGTATGGAATCACAAAAGACCCCAAAAGCAATCTTGAGAAAGAAAAACAAAGCTGGAGGCCTCACAATTCCAGATTTCAAGATACACTGCAAAGCTGTAGTAATCAAAACAGTATGATACTGGCATAAAAACAGATGCATAAATCAATAGAACAACATACAGACCCCAGAAGTAAACCCACGCTTTTATGGTCAATTAATCTATGACAAAGGAGACAGGAATATACAATGGGGGAAAAATACCATCTTCAATAAATAGTGCCGGGGAAACTAGACAGCTACCCACAAAAGAATGAAACTGGACCACCTTCTTACACCATACACACACAAAAACTTCAAAATTGGTTAAAAACCTAAACACAAGAAAAAAAAAACATAAAATTCCTGGAAAAAAATATAGGCAGTAATTTCTTGGTTGACTGTCAATACATTTTTTTCTAACTATGTCTCCTTAGACAAGGGAAACAAAGGCAAAAATAAACTATTGAGACTACATCAAAATAAAAATCTTCTGCGCAGCAAAGGAAACCAACAATAAAATGAAAGGCAACTTAATGAATAGGAGAAGATATTCACAAACATATCATCTGATAAGGGGTTAATATCTAATATGTTATACAACTCAACACCAAAAAAGACAAATATTCTAATTAAAAAGTGGGCAGAGGACCTGAACAGACATTTTTCTAAAGAAGGCATACAGATGGCCAACAGATACATAAAACGATGTCAACATCAGGGAAATGCAAATCAAAACCACAACGAGGTATCACCTCTCACCTGTCAGAATGGCTAGATTTTTTTTTTTAAATCAATAAATAATAAGTGTTGGCAAGGATGTGGGGGACAGGGACCCTTGTGCATGTTGGTAGGAATGTGAAATTGTGCAGCCACTGTGGAAAATAGCATGGAGGTTCCTCAAAAAGATTAAAAATATAAATACCTTATGGTTCAGTAATTTTACTACTGGCTATTTACCCAAAGTAAATGAAAATACTAATTGGAAAAAGATATGCACCCTTATGCTATTGTAACATTATTGACAATGGCCAACATATGGAAGAAACCCAAATGTCCATTGATAGATGAATGGATAAAGAAGACGTAATCTACATATATAATGGAATATTACTCAGCCTTTAAAAAAAGTTTGAGATCTGGGGATGGCTCAACCAGTTAAGTGACTGCCTTCAGCTCAGGTAGTGATCCCAGGGTCCTGGGATCAAGCCCTGCATCTGGCTCCCTACTCAGCAGAGACTTTGCTTCCTTCTCTCCCTCTCCATCTGTGCTCTCTCTCTCTCTCAAATAAATAAATAAAATCTTTAAAAAAAAATGTTGAGATCTTGCCATCTGTGACAAAAATGAACCTAGAAGGTATTATGCCAAGTGAAATAAGTCAGATGCAGAAAGACAAATACCATATGAATTCACTCCTATGTGGAACCTGAAAACAAAACAAAACAAATCAATAAACAAACAAAAGGCAGAAACAACTCATAAATACAGAGAACAAAGTGATTGTTGCCAAAGGGAAGGGAGATGATGGGTTTGGCAAAATGGGTGGAGGGAAGTGGGGGGTACAGGCTTCCAGTCACGGGATGAATAAGTCACAGGAATGAAAGCTACAATATAGGAAATAAAGTCAGTGGTACTGTAATAGCACTGCATGGTAACAGATGCTAGCTAGCGACACCTGTGATGAGCAGAGTATAATGTAAAAGACTGTGGAATCATTATGTATACATCTGAAAATAACGTAACATTGTGTGTCAACTATACTCAAAAAATTTTTAAAACAAATATCAATGATGTATCTGCAGATGGATAGAGAGAGGAGGTTAGAACCCATTTGAAAGAAACCCTATCTCTCAAGGAGATTGGAAATGTTCAATCAAAGCAGTTTATCTCCTGGCAGTATTTAATGAAGTAATTACTGAGGTAGAGTTATCTGAACTTTTCTCACCTAGAAGTATCCTATACTGAAGTTTTTGCTTATTTACTTCCAGAAGTGTCCAACTTAGCTTCAGGGTCTGATTCTTGGAGGTGGTGAAAATGGTTGATGAGATTAAATGAATTAAATGAAACCCATTCCTCCACTATTTGCCTCCATCAAAGTAAGTAGTTTCTCTCCATCTTGTCCTCCCTCTCCACCTCATTAAATCCCCTTCAACATGGTGGAAGGGTACCAGCCCAAGTGTTTCCATTTCATTTATAACTGTAAAGGAAGGAAATTGACTGTAAAGTTTTTATATGTACAGATTCAGCATTTTTAAAAAGGCAGTTCCATCTGGGAGTGTCACTCTGAGAAGATTAAGGAAATTGTTGAAATAAGTTACAATAATGATCAAATTGCTGGAAAAAAATAATAGGCAATTAAAATCAGCAAAATTCAGTTAATTGATCTGCTGCAATTTATACTTTTTAAAAAGTTTTTATTTTAATTCCAGTTAGTTAGCATACAGTGTAATCTTAGTTTCAGCTGTACAATATAGTGATTCAACACTTCCATACAACACCTGGTGCTAATCACCGTAAGTGTCCTCCCTAGTCCCCATCACCTATTTTCCCCAGCCCCCCACCTAGCTCCACTCTGGTTGCCATCAGTGTGTTCTCTTTAGTTAAGAATCTGTTTCTTGGTTTGCTTCCCTTTTTTTTCCTTTGCTCATTTGTTTTGTTTCTTAAATTCCACATATTAGTAAGATCATATGGTATTTGTCTCTGATGGACTTATTTTGCTTAGATTTACAATCTCTAGCTCCATCCATGTTGTTTTGAATAGCAAGATAGCATTTGTTTTTATGGCTGAGTAATAATATATATGCAATGGATGTGTGTGTGTGTGTGTGTGTGTGTGTGTGTCTTTATCCATTTATCTATTGGTGGAATGCTGCAATTTATTCTTAAAATAAACCTCTGATTACAATGCTAAGGCATTTCATAAAATGACTCATGTTTTATTTGCTTCTAGAATTGAATTGTCCAAAGGTTTATACACTCCTGAGTAACACAAAGTTGAGGCTTTTGTTTTTGTATCTATAGGTTTCACATTCTGCTTTCGTTAGCAATTTGCCCTAATGCAGTACCTAATTTCTCACTTACTCTCTCTCTTCCATCTAATTTTCTTCCTCTTTCCGAAACATGTAATATTGGTCCTCATTAAATAAGCATTCAACCTAAACACAAGATCTGTACCTACTTGCCATGTAAGGACTTGAAATCATTTTATGTATACTGAGATGATTTCCCATGCATTTAAAGACATCTCATACACTTCTTTTTCATAACGGATGCAGATGCAGACATTGCTGCATAAAACCATGGGCTACAAAGTGCAGAAAGCAACCAAGAGTCTTCTTTGATAAATGCATCTTGTTCACAGGGCCATGGTGAAACTTAGACATTTCAATAAAGCAGTCAAGGCCTTATAAAACACATCAGTTTCTAGACCTCCCTGACCTTCATATCTGAAGAACAATTTTACCTCTTCCCCTGACCTGTTACCTCATCCCTCTTTCTCAAATGCCTTACCTTTTGGAGATTTCCTTCATAAAATTTACCAGCATCTGAAGGTACATTATGTATTTATTTTAGTTTTTTTTTTTTTTTAATTTGATTACCATCTGCCTTTTCAAGCCAAAGTCAGGAACTTTGGATTGTCCCTGGTGTATACATAGCACCTGGAAATGTATCTGGCACAGAACAAGTACCTCCTACATTTCTGTTAAGGAAAGCAGTAAAAGAAAATGGGAGGGCAGTAAACGGTGGAAAAGAAAACTGATTTTGGAGTTGGAACGTCCTGAATTTGTGACACAATTTCATTGCTTCTCTTGTCGTTGTTGTTTCCAGCTTTAGCAAGGTGCAACTGACAAATAAAATTGTAAGACAAATAAAATTGTAAGATAATTGTAAGATATATTTAATATCTTAAGATATTTAAGATATTAAAAGTATACAGTGTGATGATTTGATATATGTATACATGGAAAGGATTCCCCTTCATTGAGCTAACACACTCCACCACTCCACATACTTAGCTTTTTGTGTAGGTGAGAACATTAAAGTTTTACTCTGTTAGCAAATTTTGATTATACAATACAGTGTTATCAACTATAGTCACTATGTTATACACTGGATCCTCGGACCTTATTCATCTTATAACTGAAAGTTTGCACCCTTTTACCAACCTCTCCCTACTTTCCCCACTGTCAACCTCTTGGCAACCATTTTCCTACTTTCTGTTTCTACGAGTTCTATGGGTATACATATATATTTTTTAATATTTTTATATATTTTTTAGAGTCCACAAACAAGTGATACTATGTGGTATTTGTCTTTCTCTGTCTGGCTTATTTCACTTAGCATAATGCCTTCCAGGTTCACCCATGTTGTCTCACATGACAGAATTTCCTTCTTTCCTGAAGGAAGAATAATATTCAATTGTATATATATCATACTTCCTTTATCCATTTATCCATTGACTGACACTGAGGTTATTTCCATACCTTGGCTATTTTTAAATATTGTTGCTAGAAACATGGGAATCCAAGTATCTCTTTAAGACAGTGATTTTGTTTCCTTTGTACATATACTCAGAAGTAGGATTGCTGGACCGTATGGTGGTTCTTTTTTTAATTTCTTGAGGAACCTCCATACTATTTTCCATAGTAGAAAATACTAGTTTATTGCTTTTTAAATGTATGAACTCAGGCAGATTATGTAAGTTCTCTGAGCCTCTGTTTCCTTATATATAAAGTGGAATTATCTTTACTTCTTTCATTGAGTTGTTTTAAGGATTGGTTGTGAAATATAGGTAAAACTATCAATTCATCAATCATTGTTCCTGGCATATTCCATGCACACATGTGTACACATGCACACATGTGTTTATTACAAAATTCTCACCTTGTTTCAAATAAATATTTCTAAAAATTTGATATCTATATGAAATCAAGGCAGTAGCAGCTACTGAGTGCTATTGAATCTGAAAGTGAAATATAGGACTATTTATCTAGGACCTTCCATAAATTAGGGAACCTCCCCAAAGTCAGATTTTCTGTGTTTATTACAAATTCCTGCTGTCTATTGCCTTTTCTACTTTAGATCATCAAGGGAATTGCTTGTCATTTTAGTATCACAAACAGTTGTGCAATTTGTGGTAATTTTTATCAATCGTAACAATGGTGTTTGTAAATGATTTGCCTTTTAATATAAAGTAGCGTGAATTCAAGGTTATCCCCATAATGATTTCATGCTCGGTCACTAGCATTCTGAGATGATCCTTGAGTGAGAAAGATTAGAAAGAAGGTACCCTCCAGAAGGTAGGTATCACCTTGCCTATGGAATGATGCCTAGTAAGTAAGCAATATCTATTATGTACATCTCTGAAAAACAACAAACATGTAGACACATCTTTGGAGATTTTTTAGGAATTGGTGTTTGCAGGAATACTGTGTGTGTGCATCGCCTATCCTAGTGACAGATGGTGATGCAGAAGCATGGGGCGAAGCTAGGAAGAGAAGGGATTAAATTGGTAATTTACATGTTGCTCGGAACACATTTTTAAGCCAAATTACAATTATGCTATTTGTATACTGTGAAGTAAAAGAAAATTTCTATACACAAAAAGCAAAGATCAAGGTAAATATTTGGCTAAACAGTCCTTTTTCTTTTTAATTGGCAAAGTTACCCACTCTAATAGGAAAGATATTTGGTTTGCATGTGTGTTAGGTTATTGAGAGGTTTTCTTATTGGTCCTGGAATGGCTACTGAGACTATAAACTGAGAACAGGAGCATAAATCACCTAATAATTGGAGACCAACAGACCCTCCTGGGTTTATTAAGAAATAAGGGAGCTCTGTTATCCTCCAACCACCTCCCCCACTCAGTTCAACACCGCCCACCCCACCTTATATCAACAGAAGACAAAGGGGAGCAGAGAGGATCCTTAACATGACTAGTTGTTAGCTTGCTCTGTAGAGAACCCTATTCTTGCTCTCCGACAGTCATGTCCTTCCCTGTAAAGCGAGGGACAAAGGGATGTGCCTATCCAGAGCCCACAAAGACTTCTTCCCTGAGGAACACAATGGCTCCACCCAAATGGTGACCAAAGCATGGCTGTTCAAAGCAGGTGTCAGGAAGTCAAACAGAGCTTGAACATGTCAGCTCCAGCAACTACACACAAGTGTGCAAGGCCACAATCAGTGTAAAACAGATCTAGGCCTGGAAAGATAAGGATGGTAGACTTGGGACCATGGGTGGAGAGAAGGGCTGGGACAGTTCATCCCATGTTAACACACAAAATTGCAAGGAATTCAAGAATTTTAAATTTTAACCTGGCCTTGAAGATCATTATGAATGTATATATTCATATCATATCATCCATATATATATTCATATATATATACATATATCAAGATAAGCATACAGATACATTTCTTTTATACTTTGTTGGCTTGATATATAACTCTTTCATATTTAGACATAGGGTGTCTAGACCTCCATCTGTACTCATGCCCCAGGCCCCACAGATGTTAGGGCAAGGCAACAATGCCCTAGAGACATCCATCAAAAGCCAACCAGTATTAGCCAAGAGATAAATGAGAAACACTTGTCACTTTCAATCACTTTTCTCCTTCCTGAAGCATGAGCATGGGGACTTAGGAAAGGGGGGAGGGTGAGGAAAGGGAAGGCAGATGGCATGTTCTAGAAGCAGAACACACCCTCTCATCTCTCCAAGTCCTTCCAGCCCTAAGTCAAATCAGCTGGAAGTGAAATAAAAGCGTTGAATGGAATAAGAGAAGTAATGTCTTAGGAGTAGAAAAGTTTGGCATAATTATGGGATTTGTTTGAGATGTTTATGAAATAAAAAAGACTATTTGGTGAATCTCACCAAATTCAGACTATTCAAAAAACTATTTAGAGATGAACTAAGTGTGTGTATATGTGTATGCATTTGCAGTATTTCCCATGTACAAGAGGCCCCACGCCAACCTTCTAACGAGAAAATACCCACCATCCTCCATCATAGTATTTCTCGCAGTGGGGTCTTCAGTAGCCAGAATCATGGTGCTGTTCTGAAGTCCCAAATTTAGATGATCCTTAGACAAAAAGAGGAAAATCTAGAAATGGGTAACACTGGGGCTACGGGTATAAATGGAACCTGTGTGGACGCCTCATTGTTATTTATTTTCTGGGACAGAGATTTAAAAGGAAATTATTGTAGGTCTGGATAATACCTCTAGAGAAAAGCCTATTGGCAGTAATTAATCAGCCTTTGCTTACTAACGATTGAAGGAGAAAAACCAGAGAGAAGAGCTACGAAGATCACTATAATAAGGATTTAATCAGGACTAATGTAATGGCTTGATGTAGGGAATAAGGAAAGAATACAACATTTGAGTTCCTGAAAATTACTTTGAAGAAATTTTTGCAAGAACTGAGAAGAGGAAAGAAGGGAGGGGAACAGGAAGGAAGGAAAGATGAAAGGAAGGAAGGAAGGCAGATTCTTCCGGATTATTTGATAACATGAACGACTCACTCCCATGCACTCCACAGAGGTGGGACCTGAAGCTGAACCTCGGTACATACCTTCTGATGGGTGCTCTGCACATACCATGTCAACACATTCTCTAAGCTTCCAGCTCCTCTACGTATGATTACCACACATTACACTGTTATTTGCTATTTCTATGTGACACATTGTCCCAACACATATATCATAATTTAGTAATTGGTTTTGAACGCTGTGCTGTCTGATGTGTGCATTAAGGGCAGATGGCGGGGGAAGCAAATTAGTTCTCACACTAGTTCATCATAAGCTGTAAAATAAAAACCTTTTTGGCTGAATGGGGAAGAATACGATTAGAAATATTAAAATTTTGTCTTTAGTTTGGATAACTGCCAAGGAATGTAGTCACTGTCTATGCTCGGGGCTCATCCTTCCCCCCACACCTCCCCCTTCACCTTCCCAACTGCTGACTCCAAGTAAGGCAGTCAGTTCTAGAAGTCAGTGTATCCCTTATCCTGTAATTAACTCTTCCTGCCAGAAATGCAGAAGCAGCACACTGCAGAAAAGCCCTCCCTTGGATGGTCAGCAGTGCCTAACTCCCTACCTTCTCTTCACACGCAAGTCAAACTTTTTGCTTCTCTCTCTGAGAGCTAAGGTCCTTTCCCTTGTGCCACAAAAGCCATAATGCTTTGTTCAGTGGAGACACTTCACAGGCGTGCTGGAGATACACATGATAATTCTACACACTCCATATCTCTCCAAGCAAACCGGTAGTAATCATCCTCCTTGAGAGTTACAGAAGTCAAGGACAGATTTCCAAATCATTAATGGAAGTGGAGAAGAACTATTATAGAAATTTACACCCTTATAAATTAAAATTTTAAGCTCCGGGAAGAAAATAAAGGGTGGGTTTGGAGAATTGGTGTTTGTTTATTTGTTTACTCAGTACATAATACGTGCTGGGAATTGGCCAGTGCCCGTTGGTTTCATGTGTTCTAAAGCGTCCAGTGAGAGCAATCAAGAAAACACGGCTTGTGGGTTTCTATATCATTCAAATGTATTTTCACATTCTGTCAAACCCCGAATTCTGAGGGCACTGATGCGAAAGGTCTGAATCTTTCTGTGTTTGGAATCACAGTACCCCAGGTATACCCTGGAAAGGAATGAGGTTTGACAGTACACCTTTACAAAACAGAAAGCAAAAGAAAATGGCACACCTTAAAAATATCATGTCCAAGAAAGGAGACTAAGAGGCTAGCCTGTGGTCTCCAATTCAAACGCCCACAGGAGATAAGCAGGCAATGTAAACAGGAGGAGCTTGGACCAGGTATAAAAAACCAACAGAGTAGATATGAGGATAAATCCCGAGGGCTCTTGAACTTTGGGTTAGAGACATAATAAAAAGTACAAGAAGTAGCATTTTTGGAAAGAGCAACTGTGTCCCCTACGCAGCTCGACCTGATGTCACCTGAGAAAGTACAGGTCCAGGTATGTCAAGAGATGCTACTAATCTGTATTTATGTAAAATCTCCTGATTTAAAAATATTAGCAACTAATAGAGGGATTTTTTTTAACCCGGAGTATTATTAAGTCATATGATAGCTATTATTAAAATGTCAGCTAGGGGGCACCTGGGTGGCTCAGTGGGTTAAAGCCTCTGCCTCTGCCTTCGGCTCAGGTCATGATCTCAGGGTCCTGGGATCGAGCCCCACATTGGGCTCTCTGCTCGGCAGGGAGCCTGCTTCCTCCCCTCTCTCTCTGCCTGCCTCTCTGCCTACTATGATCTCTCTCTGTCAAATAAATAAATAAAATCTTAAAAAAATAAAATAAAATAAAATAAAATGTCAGCTAGTAGAGCTCCCTGCTGGAGCCTAGATAGATTCACCCTGACATTGAGCATGTATAAACAGATGCAAAGGGGAGAGTGCTCTAGGACTTTATTCACATGAGTAAATTCAGACGCCTGCTGGCAAATAACTCCAGTGTCAGAAGAGAGATGGTCAAGGTACAAGAATTTGTTATAAAACTGATGGGAGGCAGCATGGGGGATGGGGGATCTGGGGACAAGTATCCTTTATGTTGTCATCTGCTCCTTCAACAGAAAGCACAGAGAGGACACAGATTGCACGGAGCACTGGGTGTGGTGCAAAAACAATGAATACTGTCATGCTGGAAAGAAATTTAAAAAAAAAAAAAAGAAAAAAGAAAAAAAGAAAGCACAAAGAGCTTCATCACAGACCACATGGGCACCTGCAGGGGCAGTGGGTTTTTCTATGGGTTCTCTCCCCGCTCACAGTGTTCACGTTTTAACCAATCAAATATACCAGTTAACTGATTATAGCCAATAATTACTGAAAGCCAAGTAAAATGGCACTCTGGAAGATATAAGACATGCTCTTGGGGAAGATGCAGTCTAGAAAGGAGCAAGACAGACACACTGAAACATTAAGGAACGACGCCTGCGGCCAGCAACAGCGGGAGGCAGAACAAGGAGGTGGAATGAGGGGAGGAAAGCAAAGGGATACCACAAAGTCAAGGGTGAGATCCAGTCCTCTCCTGCCGCGCATCCCAAACTGTGGTTTGCAAAGGAGTCCCCTGGGAATCTTGTTAAAAGGCAACTCTGGTTCCCCAGGTCCCGTGGAGCAAAAAATTCTGTTTCTTACAGTAAACTTCCAGGTGCAGCTGCTGGTCCTTACGTGACATGTTAAGAAACAAGGGGGCTCAACTCTCTCTGGGAACTTTAGCGCTCCAAGGGAAAAAAAAAAGCTTTGTCGGGGCTGGAGTTGCTCAAGAAATACATGACAGTGACCCCGGGTTTATCCCTTTGTGAAGGTGAAGCTGGCATGGCAAGGAAGACGCTCACCAGGGCGACTTCAGGAGAAATATTAGGTGCATATGAAACTGATCTCAATCCATTGGATCTATACTCAGATACGAGTCAGCGCTGGCAGTGCTGGAATCTTCAAACACATACTCACCAGTGAGGTTCCGTATTGTGTCTCATAACATTAATAAACTAAACATTAAGGGGCCTCTTTCAAGGACGTCCTTCCTTCCTGTCACTTTGTCTAATTCCTGTCTTGTTTCCCTGGCAGAAGACTATCATGGGCGCTTCATAATCCCAGTTGTTCCCATTCTATACATTAGTATTGAGGTAGCCTTTCTGCCCAGGACAGCATCTGTTAGAGTCAGATGTATTCACTCTAAGAAGCTCTTATCTAAGAAGCCCTCTGTACCTCCTTCACCCTGCCTGGCCACCTGTTTCAGAGTCTCTTTAATTAAAACGAGTGTCAGTGACTCCATTTGTCCCTCTCCCCGTGTAAGCGAGAGGAATCATGAAGT
The DNA here is from genome assembly GCF_009829155.1 of Mustela erminea. Taxonomy (NCBI): domain Eukaryota; kingdom Metazoa; phylum Chordata; class Mammalia; order Carnivora; family Mustelidae; genus Mustela; species Mustela erminea. Next base: position 133,253,097 of record NC_045615.1, on the reverse strand, counting down.
CACGAGTCGCTGCCCGTAAAGCCCTCGTCCTCGAGTCTCAGCTGAGCTGCAGACACAGAGCATTTTCAGTGGAAGTTGTTCCAGCCCTTCATTTGGGATTAATTACTCTGCAGGAGCAGTCTGCCTAGTAGAACAAAACAATTTTCATTCATCAGCTGTGAGTGTGAAATTAATGAAAGCCACAATCTCATCGGAATGCAACACTAAGTTCTCATTTGTGCTATCAATACTGGAGGAAATGAGATACTTTTTGCCCCCCCTCTCTGTATTTCTGCTCTCAGCAATAACATCAGATTAGACTTTCATAAATGCCAAGGATACATACACACATACACACACACAGAAAGAGAGAGAAAGAGAGGGAAAATACCAAATGTATTGGGAAAAGAGCAGTAGCCTCTTGCTTTTGTATAAAAGCAAATTACAGAAGCTATCAGTGTTCTCTTTAAGGAAATAATCCTTTTTGCTTTATTTTCCCCCAAGCTTTCTTCTGTGACCCTAAACCACCACACACTATTAACGTAAAAGATCATAGGGAGAGAGAGCATAGAGTTCCAGTCTCAAGGTTTTTATCAGCATATACATTAATTCATTGAAAATCTCCATTTAAATTTTAATTACCCTGGAGACTGAAAGTGCCCTGGATAAGGAAGACACCAAAAGACTGGATCTCAGAGGTTCTGGTCAGCACTCATAATGGCGGCTTCCTGAGTCCAAATCACTGGATACATTCTCCCCGCCAAAAGTAAGATCAATAAGGAGCAAAAATAAAATGACACATTCCAAGCATCAGCATTACCAGGAGAGAAAGAATGGATTTGAGCTTCAAATTAACTTAAAAAAATATCCAGATTATGAAAGAGGTCCCTCCACCATCATCATTAGATTCGCTCACTGAAAGGACAGGCAATTAATGACAGACAAGCAGCAGTGAGCAAGCCTATTACCCAGATTTTGGTTTCCTAATGCCATTCTGCCCCGAAAGCTACCAAGGCTCTTTGAAGAAGTGGTCGATTCCTGAGATTCCTGAGAGAAGGTATAAAGTGAGCTTGGAATGCTTTAAGACAAAAAGTCAGGAAGAAATTGATTATTTAATTCATTTAATCAAATTATTTAAGAAATTTGATCAAATTATTTAAGAAATTGATTAGGAGATGTGATACACACACATACACACACAAGAATACTATGCAGCCATCGAAAATCACAAAATTTTGCTATTTGCAATGACATGGATGGAACTAAAGGGTATTATGCTAAGTGAATAAGTGAATAAGTCAATCAGAGAATGATAATTATCATATGATCTCTCTAATAAGAGGAATTTGGGAGGCTGGGCAGGTTTTCATGAGGGGAAGGGAGGGAAAAATGAAACAAGATGGGACCAGGGAGGGAGACAAACCATGAGAGTCTCTCAATCTCAGGAAACAAACTGAGGGTTGCTGGAGGGGAGAGGGATGACAGGGTTATGGTGGCTGAGTGATGGACATTGGAGAGGGTATGTGCTATGGTGAGTGCTGTGAGTTGTCTAAGACTGATGATTCACAGACCTGTATCCCTGAAACAAGTAATACATTATATGTTAATTAAAAAGATTGACTGGGGCTGGGTACCTGGATGGCTCAGTCATTAAGTATCTGCCTTTGGCTCAGGTCATGATCCCAGTGTCCTGGGATTGAGCACTACATTGGGCTTCCTGCTCAGTGGGAAGCCTGCTCATGCCCACTCATGCCCACTCCCCCTGCTGTGTTCCCTCTCACACTCTCTCTCTGTGTCAAATAAATAAATAAATTCTTTTAAAAAATTGATTAAGTTGTGTCAGAAAGAGACCAGTGCTAGTTTAAGGGGTTCCTACTGGTCCAAACTGGAAGATTTAAAGTATTAAAATAAATAAGGACAGTGATGGATTATAACCCAGTGAATAAGAGTCCACAGTCTACATGCTAATAATAAATAGATGGGATAAATAAATCTATAAACAAAGGAGAAAGAAAATATTTCTTACAGAAGACTACTAAGCACGGTAGGGGGAAAATCTTCATTGTGCAAACATAATTCTAAAAATTTATTTAGGCAAAAATTATCAATATGTACTTAATCTTGGGTGTACAAATTTGATGAGTAATGAGATAATCACACAACCTCAAAGTATCTCCCAATAAATTATTTATTAACAGAACGAGAGCCCAGAAATGGACCCTCAACTCTATGGTCAACTAATCTTCAAAAAAGCAGAAAAGAATATCCAATGGAAAAAAGACAGTCTCTTCAATGAATGGTGCTGAGAAAATTGGACAGCCACAGGCAGAAGAATGAAACTGGACCATTCTCTTACACCATACACAAAGATAAACTCAAAATGGATGAAAGACGTCAATGTGAGACAGGAATCCATCAAAATCCTAGAGGAGAACATAGGCAGTAACCTCTTCAACAGCGACCACAGCAACTTCTTTCAAGACACGTCTCTAAAGGCAAGGGAAATAAAAGCAAAAATGAACTTTTGGAACTTCATCAAGATATAAAGGTTCTGCACAGCAAAGGAAACAGTCAACAAAACTAAGAGCATACCCACTGAATGGAAGAAGATATTTGCAAATGACATTACAGATGCCTGGAAAATAGTATGGAGGTTCCTCGAGAATAGAAATAGAGGAACCCTAAAAATAGAGCTACCCCACTACCCAGCAATTGCACTTCTAAATATTTATCCCAAAGATACAGATGTAGTGAAAAGAAGGGGCACATGTACCCCAGTCCACATAGCATAGCAACAATGTCCACAATAGCCAAAATGTGGAAAAAGCCCAGATGTCCTTCAGCAAATGAATGGATGAGGAAGATGTATACAATGGAATATTACTCAGTCATCAGAAAGGACGAATACCTACCATTTGCATCGACATGGATGAAAGTGGAGAGGATAATGCTAAGCGAGATAAGTCAAGCAGAGAAAGACAATTACTTTACGGTTTCACTCATTTGTGGAATATAAGGAATAGTGCAAAGGACCATAGGGGAAGGGAGGGAAAACTGAACGGGAAAAAAAATCAGAGAGAGAGACAAGCCAAGAGAGACTCTGGACTTAGGGAAACAAACTGAGAGTTACAGAGGAAAGGGATAAGGTAACCAAGTGATGGGTATTAAGGAGGGCACATCTTGTGATAAGCACTGGGTGTTATACACAACTGATGAATTGTTGAACACTACATCAAAAACTAATGATGTACTATATGTTGGCTAATTGAACATAATAAAAACAACAACAAAATAAAACAAAAAACAAGGAATCTGAAGAAAAATTAAATAAAATAAGAAAAATGACTATACAGTGGAGATACTAGACAATACCATAATAAAGTTATCACAAGTAATATTATTCATAAGGAATAAATGGACATATGCCTTCAGATGTGATACCCCCCAAAAGATACATCATTTACATAATATCCCAGCCAAAAATGTGTAACCTAAATCTAGTCATGAGGAAACATCAGAGAAACCCAGATTGAGGAATGTTCTACTAAATAACTGTATTCTTCAAAACGTCAAAGGCATGAAAGACCAAAAAACATTGACTAGCATCTCAAAATGATAAATTTGCATATGCTACATATTGGCTCATGACTATTTTTAAGCCTGTGGTTTTCCCTGATGTTTATAATTTACTTTCTTTTCTCTTGATTAATGTGTCGATGTGTCTCAGGTAACCCATAATGTTTCCTAAATTCCAAAATTTTCTCATCTCTTGGTTTGTGCCTTTCTTTTTTGTAAAAGTCATGCTTAATTTTTTTTTTCCTGAAATGATATGAGGAAGGCAAATGCTCCTGAATCTTTGCATGTATGGAAACATTTTTGTTCTATATTTATACTTGATTAGTAGTTTTCCTGGGAGAGATATTCAAATCTGTTCAAAATCATTTTTCCAACTGATGCTCCGTCAAGATAGCAGTTACTATGAAGTTATAATACCTAGTAACTTTAGGTATAGATATGCCCCAACTCAATGCTCCAAGCAGTATGGGAGATTAAAATGAAAAAGGGTAGGGGTGCCTTGGTGGCTCAGTGGGTTAAAGCCTCTGCCTTTGGCTCAGGTCATGATCCTGGAATCCTGGGATGGAGCCCCACATCAGGCTCTCTGCTCAGTGGGGAGCCTGCTTCCTCCTCTCTCTCTGCCTGCCTCTCTATCTGCTTGTGATCTCTGTCTGTCAAATAAATAAATAAAATCTTTAAAAAATATATTTTTAAAAAATGAAAAGGTAGATCTTTTGGGAAAAAAAAAAAAGAAGATATTCACATCAAGGACCAGAAATAGAAACAAAGTGTTAGGTGGGGATAAAGTGACATAGTTCCCAAAGCAATAGACTAAAGCCAGACTCATTACTTAAAATGGGGTGAGGCTAGGACTTATCATTTCATGACTGGTACTAGGGAGTAGGGAGGGTGGATAAACTCATTAGCTGCCTAGAAATACAGCTTATACAAAATATAGCAAGACAGAGCCCTGCCAAAAAGAACCTGAGCCAAGCTACCTCCTGGTTTTGTAACTGGATACAAAACATACCCAGTATCACCAGAGAACAAAAGTCTTAAGTAACCATTTAAGATGTGCTTCTGGACTAAAGTGATGGTGCCAAAACTACCAGACTGGTCAGTGGAGAGAGAGAAAGAAATGTCCTATTTGAGGTGACCTTGCACACCCTAATTCCAAATGTGTGAAGAAAATGAACTGAATTCAAAGAAGAAGTCAGTACAGGTGAAATGAAAATACCAAGGCAATCTAAAGAAGATTTTGTATCAGACACTTCTCACACACCACTTCAGATCCTCATGGTGTCACATCTCACATATCCCATTCCCCACTGTGGTGATCAGCTTTGCATAGGTTCTGACCAGTTTCAAGCTGGTACAAGCCAACAGGGCTCATGGAAGTCCTGTCTTGCATCTCTTACTCCTGCCCAGTGAGTAGACTTAGGTTGACTCAACACTAGATTGATTTGTTTTTTTCAAGTACAACTGATGACTTTAAAATTTGCCTTATTAAAGTCACAAGAACCATGTTCATATCACCGTTATCAGTACTTTAGTTTCCCAATTTCTCAATTATGTGTGTTAGATAATAAGGGCAAAGTGCAGAATGTTGACATCACTACACAAAAATTGCCATGCCAATACTAAAGTATTGACGAGCGTATACAATTCCAAATCAGGCATATGAAAATAGTTTAGAGCTGTCATTTGAATATGAAGTAAAGCATTTCCCATATGCATGAGCTATTTGTATTTTTTGCCATGAGCTTTGACTTCCTTCTATTTTTTGTATTTTGCTTGTTTTTTGTTGTTTATGCAAAAAATTCAGCTTCACATATTTCTTTGAACATTTCTAAATACACTGAAAGCAAATTACAATGTGCCAATATAAAAATGAAGAATGAATTCTACCATCTATCTCCAGGCCCCTTTCAGTGCTAGATTTTTATGATTCTGTAGAAACAAATATGATTTTAAACAAACAACAGTTTGTTATCAACCCATGAAATGTTTTTCTCAGTGTATGTCACATATTTATGCCAGATAACCTCCACAAATCCCTATGACCCTTGTTTAAATATCAATTTTTTAGATACCTTATCCAAACAAGACACTGAAAAGTGAAAGGTGTCCTAAGAACTATACCAAGGCACTAGTTAAACTGCAGGGGAAACTAAGACATACAGTCACCTTATCTCTGTTTGCCCTCATTGCTGGCTAGAGCTGACTTTTGGGGTCCTCACTAAGAATCCAAAACAGCTCTCCAGTCTTATCTCTCCCCATTTCCACACACAAACTGTCTTTATCGGCTCCCAAACATATCTTAGGTCTGCTGAGACTCACCTCCCCATTTTCTAAGGTAAGTATATCATATGTAATAAAGCGTTATATGCCAGACACTGTTCTAATCTCTATAAACATATTCCTTGTTTTAACCCTCATGATTCCTTATTTTAATCCCCACATAAATTAAGTATAATTACTAACTCATATTTAGAAATGAGGCAACTTCCTTATCCTTTCATCCCCAGATCTCAGAATCCTCTGACCTCCTAGTAAATATATTTTCTTCTAGTTATTTCCCTATTCACCCATACTATCTCACAGTATTTCATCTCTCAGTGTGTCATCTTCTCCCCTTTATTATTATTCATAATGTTATATGTTATATATTATTATTCATAATGTTATGTGTTTGTGTCTAATTCTTGAGAGTAGGAGTCCTATGTTTATTATTACTGATTTATTGCTTTTTTTAAATTTCGTTGTTACCGCTTTGTTGATTTTATATATATCAAAGACATATTTGGATATCTAGTAAACTTCTTTCAAAATAGATCCATGTTCCATTGTTTTAGAATGGCCTTAAATCAGATTAGATTTTCGGGAAAAGCAGTTCATTGCAAAATCAAAATGTACTCATTTCATTCAGTCCACAGGTATTTATGGACATTTATTACATAGCAAGTACTATGCTAGGCACCCAGGATATGGAAATTTAAAATACAGTCCCTCACAGATCTCTCTGTGGCAGGCTCAGCAGTAAATTTAGATTTCTGTGTTAGAGTTATAGTATGTTGTAATGGGGCTTTAGTAGAGCTATAATAAGGGAGTTTCAAGAGCTATAGAGGCATTTAATACTAACTGGGGGGGAACGTGGAAGCTTCCAGGAAAGAGGCACATCTGAGTTTAGTTTAAAAGATTGAGTTAACTAAGAGAGAAAAGTGGCAGCATTTCAAGATTTCAAGAAGAGAAATCAGCATGCACCAAAAACAAAGGGGGAAAAAAATCAGATTATATAAAAGGGCAAAGTATTGTTAGAGTAACTATATTGATACATATAGGCTCTAAGGGTTACCATGTCCAGAGATGAGACTGGAAGAGTAAAATAGAAAATCAGGGAAAGCTTTGTAAGTCATGTGTATCAGCTGCCTCTTTGGTTCCATCTCCCAACCATGGCTTCGAGAAACAGTTCCACATGAACTTTGTTTCATTTTGTTCTGAGAGATACTCCCTGTGAATTTGTGCCATACATCTTTTGCTTTGAGCTCTGGGTTTTCTCCAGCTCCTCAGGGTGGGCCCTGAAAGAAGACCCCTTAGCTTTTAGGCATATGGAGCCTAGAAATGCGTGTGTGGTGAGTGGGGGGATAGAGATCTCTTGGAGCGATCCCCACCAAAGGGAAAGTGCCCATAAAAAAATGCTTCTCCCTGTTGATATGGATTTTGAAAGGCGTTTTAGACACTCCTTGGAAGTCCCCAGCAGGATGTGACTCAAAGAAACCCTAGTTGCTCATGGCTGTAATCAACGCACCTTTGAATTGGTTTTATCTCCCTACTTCTTCCACATTCCTCTAGCTCTTCCTCCTGCCCTGAGATCACTTTCCCAACAAACGACCTGCATGCAAGTCCTTATTTCATATTCTGCTTTTGGAAAGAACTCAGGCTCATACAGCAGACTAGCAAGTTTGACTTTATATGTAAATGCTACAAAGAGCCATGGGTTTGTTTTCAGCAGGAGAGTAACATGATTAGCTTTTCAGTTGTATGAGGAAGAAATCCACAGGAGGCTGAGAAATGGAATGGGGGAAAGTTTCTTCATATCTATGGCAACATAAAGTTACTGAAAAAACCCTGGAAGTAAATGGATTTCTTTTAATGAGAAAATGACAATAATGGCCTTTAAAAATGGCTAACCAGATGGCACTTTCTGATTGCATTTTGTGGAAAAGAAAAATGTGCCGGGACTAGCTTTGGCTGTAGGATAAATTATTACGTTGGTAGAGTTTGAGGTTTGGGGGCTCTCCTACTCTTCACCTTTTCCTGTTTTGACATTCTTTTCAGAAACTTTTTAGTAATAACCATGGTGTGCTGGTAAACTACTTTCAGGGAGAGGAACAAAGCCCCAATTTCCAGTGTTAGCCAATTTCTGTTTTAGGAATACTCCCACCACAGCCAATTTCAAACTGCCAAGTGTTTCACAACTGACTCACTAACTTCCTGAATATTTAACAACCCTCTCTCCCCAACACCATTGCCACTTCCACAGGAAAGCCCCTGGCTACTCAACACACGGAACCAGCACTCCAGTTTCCTCTCTTTCTCAAGATGCTAATTGCCTTTCAGGGCTGTTCCATGAAATCTTTTCAGGAGAGATCCCAGCATCCTGAATTTTGATCCTGTCCCCATCCAACGCTTCCCCTCCCTCCTCTCCAGATAACACCATTTTCTGTTTACAGGGTGTGGTGGACGCTAGCGTGTGTACACACCCCTCCCCTTCTCCAGGCTGGTACACTGTCCTCAGCGGCTGTGAATGGGGGCTGCGAACTCTTCTCAGCTGCCTCTTCCTCTGAGTAGACAATAACTCCCTCAGATGAATGGGAGCCACTTTATCCAGGAGACAGCAGGGGGTAAGGGCAGCCGACCACTGACATGACACAGGATCTCAGAGTGACCTACCAGAACTAATAACTCATCTTAATAAGACCTAATGAACAAGAAGATCTACATATAATAAGACACACTGCTCCAGAGTGTGGGCGATAAATCCCACAAAGAGCCAAGAACTTTCAACTCCTGGTGAATTATTTAGGAGTCTGGTGGACTGAGGCATGTTGGAACCTCCTCTCAAAAGAAAAAGACAAATTATTTTGCTCCTTCTACCTCTAAGAAAGAAGCAGAGTTCTCGGTAGACCTCCTCAGGTGTTAAAGGACACCTCCATTTATCACGTGGCACAGAAGCTCGCTTGTTTGGGCCAGGGCTCACACAAAGACCAGCTACAGGCTGAAATATGAGCAACCCCGAAGTGTGGTTCCCACAACCCAGCAGATTCCATGTTCTTTGAGTATCTTTAGGGAAGAAGGGCCGTCAGAATCTTTAGCCAGCCACAACAAAGACACAGCACCAATCCCTAGGGCTATGGATCAAGACCAAGACCATGCCATACCATGTACCATACTGTCCAGAACCTACCACCTGACAGGTCTTCAGAACAGCATCTTGAAGGTACAGATGATGCATTAGCTTGGAGATGACAGCCTGTGGGAAGGGGTATCCTTCTTCAGGATGCCACTTACACCTTAAGCCAGGGGTTATTCTATGGTGCTATATTGTCAATAGCTAGAATTCATAGGTCCAGGAACCAATGGGAAGATGTAAGGATGGTCCCATTCACCATTACTCCTAGGTACCCAGCTGGGTAATTCCTACCACTTGAGGTGTGTGATTAGTTTCAAGTTCTTGGTCCCAGAAGGGAATACTTCCACCAAGTAACACAGTGAGAGGCTCACTAAACTTAGAGCTATCGTTGACACAGGTTCACCATGACAATACTCTAGTTAGTATAAAAAGAAGTTACTGTACTGGCAGAAAGATTTGACCCTGGTTGTCTCAAAGAGATAGACCTGCTGCTACATATTAGGGACAGACAAAAATACATCTGGTACTCAGGTGCCTCTCTTAGTACTCACTTGGTTTTAAATGTAAGTGGTTGAGTACCGCAACCATTGCTTGACAAGGGCATAGTGATCATAGATAGACTCAGACTCCACAAGGACTTAAAATATGTGCCAACCAAGCAAACCACCTAGAGCAGCAGAAGGGTAGGAGGAGGGGGTCTGAAATGGATGATAAAAGAGGGACGAAAAAAATACCAGTTGTCACCTCAAGACCAACAATAGTGCAGGGGTTATAACTTATCCTATTAACTCTTCCACTCGCTGTGGCCAGTTTGTGCCTGGATGGAATACACTTCATGGAAGAAGCAAGTAAATTTGAACAAGGCAAGAGGTAGACTATAGCGGAAGCTCCCAGGCTACTTTTCACCAAGCTGGCTGACCCATTTCCCCCTGCAACCCTGACATTGTGAGTACTAGCTGCTCAAACCTCACAGCTTTTATTTTCTCTGGATAAACGTCTCAGCAGAATGGATGACGCCTTGACACACACACATAAAACACGCCTACAGGGACAGCCAATGGCCAGTGGCAGACACACGGGCCTACTAAATGCTAGCCCCTTCCTGCAAGGTGGGAAAAAAACCCACGATGCAATTTGCTTGTATTCTGAGTCTCCAGCCAGCAGCTGGTCTCCTGCCAAGATCTCTCCCTTGCTGAGTTTTCTTCCCCTGCCCTAACCTGCTTTCCTTACCCTTTTCTTCTGAGACTACTCCCTCAATAAATCACTTTTCACAAGAACTTTTCACAAGAACCAAATCTCAGGCTCTGCTCCTAACGACTTCAACCTAAGCCTAACAGATCGCTGAAGCAGGAAAATGGGAAAATAATGGAAAGAATTTCAGGCAGTGGATCAAAATGAAGACCAAAATGTGTGCGGACAATTTTTTTTTTTTCGTTGTCCTTTAAATCCCACTGGGAAGTTGTCAGCTTCTATCATGCAAAATAAGTTGATACCCAGCTTGCAAATGTGCTGAGGATTCAAGAAACAGTATTGTTAGAAAGCTACCTAAGGTCATTTCTGTCACAGATAGCCATTCAATAAAGGGTTGCTCTGATTACCAATACGAATATTATTCTTTGAAATAATTGTCTTAAAAAGCGTGTTATGACTAGCAGAACCGGGACAGTCAGAGCAGCCTTGCTGAAAGGCTTGCTGAGAGAGTCAGCCCTGCTCTGCATGCAGAGAGCTTTTCTATCATTGTTCTCCTCAAATGCGAAATGAGTTCCACGTCACTGACTGCAGAGCCCCTGAGGTGATTTGCTTGCAAGGGAGGGGGTGGCAGGAGAGGGACCTCGAAGGAAGAAGCTGTGGGAATGATCACTGCGACTCTGTAACTCATTGTGTTTTCTTTTGTTTTTCAGTCAAAGTAGGCAAGCAGAAGGGAAAAATAAAGCAATGTATGTCTGGGGGACGCTCCTCTGTTTGTCAGATGGCTCCGCTCAAATCAGATGTGGCATGCACCTTTTGAAAATGACACAATTAGCGCCCTGCTATGATGATGGCAGATAACTAACAGACAGACTCATACAGCAGTTAGTTAGTAATAAATTGTTTACCACCTGTAATGTCATTTGAGGTCTGTGAAGTACTGGTGTTAGAATAATAGAATCAGGTAAAAAGCTCTAGGCCTGGGGCACCTGGGTGGCTCAGTGAATTAAAGCCTCTGCCTTAGGCTCAGGTCATGATCTCAGGGTTCTGGGATCAAGCCCCACATCAGGCTCTCTGCTTCCTCCTCTCTCTCTGCCTGCCTCTCTGCTTACTTGTGATCTCTGTCTGTCAAATAAATAAATAAAAATCTTTTTTAAAAAAAAAAGCTCTAGGCCCTAGAAAAGGTGGATGGCAGCCACAAATGAAAAGGAATGAATACTGAAAAAAATAAGATGAAATAAAATTAAATTAAATTAAATAAGAGAAAATGAACCTGGAAAGACAGGGAAAAACAAGGACAGGCAGAATAAATGTTATGAAATATGATCACTATTAAAGTGCTTTTCTAGGGGCACCTGGATGGCTCAGTGGGTTAAGACTCTGCCTTCGGCTCAGGTCATGATCCCAGGGTCCTGGGATCGAGCCCCGCATCGGGCTCTCTGCTCTGCAGGGAGCCTGCTTCCCCCTCTCTCTCTGCCTGCCTCTCTGCCTACTTGTGATCTCTGTCTGTCAAATAAATGAATAAAATCTTTAAAGTGCTTTTCTAATTCAAGTAGCATGACCTAGTGTGACTGAAATAAAAATTAAATCTTATCAAAGTTCTTGAGTAACGGTGTGGCAGACACTGTTGCTTATTTATCCAACAGTTATTTCCAAACCCATGCTGCATGCTCTCTTCCCCCAGAGAGGCAATGCCATACATATTCACCTCCCCAGCCTCTTGGCATAACAAGCGGTAGCTGTGAGACCCTCTTCCTGCTAATGAAATGGAAGACAGAACTTCTAGATAGAGGTACTGGTAGAAGGGGCATACCTACATAGAATGTTCTTTTTTGCTATGCTTCTTTTTCTGTTTTTGACTCTGGCTTGGCTCTAAACTACGGCAGACATTGTGAACCCATGAGGGAAAGACACAGAAGCTAAGGACGAGAAAGCAGAACAGGAGGAAATGGGTTGTTCACCCTATTATCAAGCCGTCAAACCAACAAGCACCACACCAGCCTTTTCTGGGCTTCTTTTTCTTTTTCTTCTTCTTCTTCTTCTTCTTCTTCTTCTTCTTCTTCTTCTTCTTCTTCTTCTTCTTTTTTTTTAATTTTTTTTTATGAACATATAATGTATTTTTATCCCCAGGGGTACAGGTCTGTGAATCACCAGGTTTACACACTTCACAGCACTCACCATAGCACACACCCTCCCCAATGTCCATAACCCCACCATCCTTTTCTGGACTTCTTAACTGATATAACAAATGTCTGAATATTTTAAGCCACGTCTAGTAGTCTGCTTTGTGGCTTAGAGCGGAAGCCACTCCATATATTTACAAATAATACCCTGATTGGTGTTGAGAGGTGTAACAAGTCAATCCAGGCTATTAGTAAAGGAGAGAAAAAGTCCACCTCTGCCCAGGAGAGGCAGGCCAGGCTTTTAGGATGACAGGTGTTGTACAGGAATGCTCAGACACAAGGCGCATGGATGGCTGGCCGAGCTCACAGGTTTAGAGCCAAGAGCCAGGCTGGAAAACTCAAGGCCAAGTCATCACAGGAGGTTAAGACTGCAGAATCCAAGACAAAGACAGAGCTCAGGGCCAAGGCCAAGATCAAATCACAGAGGAAATGGCCTCAGGAAAACAGGTTTGTGTGGCAGAGGCTAAGCCAAATTTAAAGACAGCAGCTGAGATTTCCCAAAGGAAAGGAGTTCAGCCAACAAAACTTGCAGTACCATAATAGCTTTTAAGGAGTGGCCCAAGGCTTTCAAGCAGCCCTTAAAAGACATTATGTGAGGGGAATAAGATTTCTGTTAAGATTTACAGAATTCAGATGTCCTGCCCCTGTCCCTGAGTAAGCACTGAGTACTTACAATACTCATTCTTAAAATACATATATTATAAGTATATAAGTATAAGCATACTTATGTAAGTATATACTTACAAGTATATTATAATACTTACAAGTATATTATAATATTTATAATAGTAATTGAGTTCCTCTGAGGACAGAAATCATGCTTTATTTGTCTTTGTGTCTCATTGGCTATCAGAGTACTTAGCAATGACTGATTCTATAGGGACCAATGACGGGGTCACTAAGGGGTCTCTAAGAGGGGCCATTTTGGCATGAACATTATTTTGAGTTAAAAGTAATCAAAACCCAGTAGATAAGGAAAAGCTCTCTTCCTGATCTTCAATTGCCTAAATTTAAATTGGAAAGGAGAGTCTATACCAGGAACAAGGTTATTAATACAGACTCCTCTTTACCTAAGACTCTTATCTGTATAATAGGACAACCTTTGTTTTCTGAAACATCTCCTTTCATCTTCCTGCTAATGGCCTTTCTCCCTTTGTAAACTCAGACCTCCCCCACCTTAGTACATGTAAACTTCATGTTGCCTCATTGTCCTTGGAATTCCCATGTCTGTGTGGATTCCCTTACATACACTATTAAATATTATTTTCTCCTATTAATCTGTTTTATGTCAATTTGATTCTCTAAGTCCAGCTAGAAGGACCTTGTAGAGCAGATGTATGACTTCCTCCCCTACAATTCACATTTTGTTTAGAAGATGGATAATAGGGGCATCTGGGTGGCTCAGTTGGTTAAGTATTACACTCTTGATCTCAGCTCAAGTCCCATGCTGAGCTCTATGCTGTGCCTACTTAAAATTTTTTTTAAATGGATAATAAAAATAATAACAGTATTTATTGAGTACTTACAATATGCCAGCCGTTATGCAAAATGATTTCTACACAATAGTTCATAGGAAATCATCACAATCATTATCCTGACTTCAGCAATGAGAAAACTAGGGCTTATAAAAGTTAAATAAATTTCCCCAGAAAACCCATCTTGGAAACAGCAGACTGTGTGTCTGAAACCAGGTCACCTCCCTCCAGAGAATAGTGTTCTGACCTCTACATGGAGGGAAAGAGAATACAAAAATCATTTAAGATACAACTTAAGAATTATGGTATTTGTTTCTTTTTTCTCTCACAAGGAAAATTAGGATTCTTAGAAACTTGGGGAGATTTTTTTGCCCTTGTGAATAATTGGTAGAACTATGTTTTTAAGGGCCTGGACATAAACAAGATGAAGTTGGGTAGTTTTAAGAATTAGAGAAAGTACAAGTTGGGCATCGTGAGAAAGAACTTATGAGAAGGCAGGGGGTGGGGGATTACTTATGTGAAGGGCCATGTGAGCTCCTACAACATCAGTGCAGTATCACAGGGCTGAATGAGCAGAGATGATGATGGATACACGGAATCCATGACCGGGACCCTCTCTAGATTTTCTGGTCTCTCGCAAAACTGCATCTCCTGCAGATCACAACTGGTAGGGAAAGAAGCCCCAGTGATGACTACGATAGTACTTCCTGTACCCTCCCCTGAGAAATAGGAGGCAAATTATTAGTCACTTTTCATCTGGTATAGAAAAATCAAGTCAAATGCTCTTTCCAGCAGTGGTTGGTTGTGCCACACATTTATACCTCAGAAATATGAAAAACACTTCTTGAGAAAGCCAACTTGTAACTGAGGCAGAAAGCACTGGCCATGGAGGAGGCTGAAGTAGGCACAAACTAAGAGGAATAATAAAAGAAAAAAAATATCTATGTGAAAAGAAAAATCCCACAATCAGAGGAGGATCCCTGACCTCTGTGATTAAGTAAGAGCCTCTAGGATGCTGTGTCTCAAAGTTCCATGATTTAGTTTTTCTTATGATTGAAAAGAGAGCTGGTCACCTCAGGAAAGGATGGTTGGTTTATTTGTATTCCTCTTGTAAGAGATTTCCTAATACCTCTTTCGCCTGACCAATGTGCCTAACTTTATGTTGTCCTAAAACTATAGTTAAAAGCATGAGGTGCTCAGAGAGGCAAATTTTCAGCCTTCGGGCTCCTGCTGCTAAGTTTTAATGGCGAATGAAGTTCCATGATTCTAGAAGCGTAATCCTACTGAGTATTGATCGAGTTGACCCAACATACAGAATTTGTCCCATGACTACAAGCGACCTGCTTCCCAGAAATCAGTTATTGTTCTGAGATTATAGGCAATAGGATCCATGACCCCTAGGAGACAAATGACTCCCTTCCTGAACCAAGTTTCTGGCACCGTATGAGTCGTGTGTAAAGACCATTGTTAAAGAACATCGTAAAGGAAAACCCCCAGAGGCTGACAGTCACCACTTACACTTCATTTGTTTCCCTCCTTTTCCATGTTAGAAAAAGTCCGCTAGTTTAAATGTATTGCTTTCTAACATTTACTAAAGTACATTTGCCACTTCGTTAGGGATGCTTTATTTCCTTTAAGCTCATTTCTTTTTACTCACGTAATATTACTCCATGCTGATAATTCACCATAATCAAAACTGTGTTCCATCGACTCCATTAAAAATGTGCTAAGGCATGGCTAGTTACAGGACCAGAGTCCAAAAGGATTAACATCTTGGACTAACACAATGAAATTAAATTTTGTTGAACATAGAATCTTGTATATAAACACAGAAAAAAAGCTAACGAGGATTATATTAAATAAAAACAGATGTTTTATGGGATTGAAAGATTTAACCTCATGAATATTTTCACTGAGAAAAGATATTGGAATGAGTCAACAAGCCAACAACACACCAGTGTGATATGGCCACCAAAAAATTAATTTCGTCTTAAGCTACACTCACAGAAGTGGATGAGATGGCTTTCCCCTACCGGGTGTGATCAGATTGGGTAGGTTCAATACACATAGGAGGTGAGACTTGAGTCCAGGTCTTGCCAAAGACTCTGAATCTCTTGCCCCAAGACTTTGTAAGATCTTGGCAGAGATACGATAGAATCAGGTATCCAATGAGTGGTTGGGCACTAGTTGCTTAGTGGATAAGAGCCCAAGCTCTGAAGACAAACTTTCCAATAATTCTATCACTTACCATTGTGTGACTCTGAGCAATGCACTCAGTGTCTGTGAACTTGTACCAACTTGCTTCTGCTGCCTAACCAACCACCCCGAGCGCTGTATAACACACTGCACTTGTTGCTCACTCATGAGTCTAGCTGGCAATAGGCAGATCGGCGCTAAACTGTGCAGGATTTGCCTTCAAACTATTGGTTGGGTCCAGGTCTGTTCTTCATGTCTCTCCTTCCCCTAGGATGGGCCAGCCTCCTGCAGCATGCCCTTATTTGGTGATGGAAGGGGTGCAAGAGGGAAAACTCAGCCATTGCATGTGCCACACCTATGATCATTCAGTTGTCCAAAGGGAGTCATGTGGCCAACACTTAAGTCCAGGGCCATATCCTCATGTGGCCACAGTAGAAGTGTATTGATGTGTGACACACATTAGAAAGAAATTTAAACTACAACAAAGCTATAGTTTTCTCATAGACGAAATAAGTTTACCACACATATGGAGTGTGGCTGGCCGACTAATGACTGCCCCAAAATCCCTCTGTCCTAATCCCCACAACCTGCGAATATAGTACTTTATATGGCAAAAGAAACTTTGCAGACATCATTGCACAAAGGATCATGAGACAGGAAGATTATCCTGGATTACCAATGTAGGCTCAGTATAATCACAATGGTCTTTAGAAAGGAAAGAAGATGGAAAGTTAGAAAAGGAGACATAACAACAGAACAAAGGTCAAAGTGAGGCAGGACCAGGAACCAAAGAATGTGGGCAGCCTCCAGGAGCTGGAAAATGCAAAGAACAGATTGTCCCCTAAAATCTCCAGGAGGAATACAGCCCTATAGAAAGCTTGCTTTTTGTCCCATAAGACTCATTCCAGACTTCTGACCTCCAGAACTATAAATAAATCTGTGCTGTTGTAAGCCACCAAGTTTGTGGCAGTGTGTCAATGGGAATAAGACAGTAATATACTAGGTGAGTAACTATCATTGTTCAGTCTCCCCTAAGTATGAATATCGCAGGCTTTATTCTTTCTCATAACCACATAATTAATGTGGATGCCAAAGGTCTTGCTCCTTATCTCTGGGGACAGTCAGGAGATCTGTGTTGCTGAAAAGGGAAGTTTTCACTCGGAATAGTATGGAAGGAGCTCAGCAGAATCTTGAAACATGAGAGGGCATCACTTCTGCCAGATGTTTCCCAAGGAGTGTGCTGACAGCTGTCAAATGACGGCACTCATGAGTCAGTCACGAGAGGACACGCAGAGCTGTCTCTACATCCAAGGGCATCTGTAGGTAAGCACAGCTGCTCTGCCAGCACAGGCTGCTTCTGGGGCAGTCGTGAGCAGGGTTCTTGTCCATGCTGACCTTGCTCTACTCCAGGAAGTCCACCCCCCAATCTCTAGACCTGCCGATTTCCCCCGAAGTCACAGCCCATCCAACTCTTCTCCCTTCCTAAAGTGACCCTCATTCAGTCTGCAGCAGATTGGCACTCTTTCCCCCTGTTTGAGCTCCACTGAGTTGTTAGAAAATC
The DNA here is from genome assembly GCF_009829155.1 of Mustela erminea. Lineage (NCBI taxonomy): Eukaryota > Metazoa > Chordata > Mammalia > Carnivora > Mustelidae > Mustela > Mustela erminea. Next base: position 133,235,547 of record NC_045615.1, on the reverse strand, counting down.
ATTCCCCTGCACTTTCTCTTCTGACAAAAACCATCTCTTGCAAATCAATAACCTGGCTTTCGCTACTCTACCCATTTTGTGGACAAGTCAAGCTTTCAGAATTTTCACATAATAAAGATCTTCAATTCCATACACATCGTTACTTTAAAAAGGTGCAAAAGAGAGTCTACCCAATTCTTCCATGGCCTAACTGTTGGAGGAGTTAATCAAGAAGACATGACTGTCAGTTGACAGGCAATTAGAGGTTCCTCACCTTGTCCCCTGTCCTCGGAAGATATGCTCTGCTCACCCTTCCCACGGTGGGAGCTGTTTCAAGGATGAAGCCTTGAGAGAATAAGGTGCCAGAGGTCATCTGGAGAGTATTGTGACTGAAGCCAATTAAGGTCTTTGTATAAACTTAAAACTCTGGCAGGTATGGAAATCTACTCATCCTGTGGCCACTCAAGACAAGCTTCACATGTAGGTTCCCTTGCTTGTTAAACCTGCCACCTACCAATCTGGAGCAGCCTGCCTCTTTTCCTGGTCAGTTCTGACCCTCCATGTATGGGAGCTGGTTTCCGATTTCATCTGGGAAGCTCCAGAGATTGGGAACTCATGCTAATTTTGTTGTTTGGGAATCAATAAAATACGGAATACTACTACAATTTGTTCTATTAAATATGAGGGAGAGTTACATGAACAAAATGTGCATCTATCTTTTTGCTCCTAACCAGATATTCGAAGGCATAAATAACTTGCCAGAAATTAGGTGAGATAACGAATTATTGCAAAAATATTATTGAGCAATGAGATCCTAGCTATTACTTGAATAGACTTGTACACGTGAACCAACATCCCTTACCAAAAATTCCTGAGTGACATTTTAATCTGTCTGTAATTTCTAAAATTCCTTCCAGACAATAGTAATTGAGGAACTGACACATTTATATAGTGTGTCAGCTTATAGACTGTTCAACGTTTATATTGCTTTAATACAAAATCCAAAGTACTGGGTTTGAGAGAAAATATCAGAAACTCTGTAAGCATGAGTAGGGCCACCCAAAGTTGTCTTATCCTGCAATTCTATTGCTTTTGTAATGTTTAGAAACATCAGAATACTAATTTCCTAATTATGTGGTAACCATTAGCTGCCAGTAAGAGTTCATTAAGCAGTTTCCAGTCATCTTGTGGAATCTGTGGGCTTGCTCAGCATGTTGTCCTAATGTCAGAATTTGGGTAAATTAATGAATGAAGCTTCAAGTTCCACAAATTAAAATGTTGTGATGATCCCATGTCTTGATGATACAAGTGCTCTGATGAATAGGGAAGAATGAGAATTATTCCAATAAGATACTCACTGAACTAATGAGAGAAAGTTGTACTAAGATCCATAGAACTTGGATAAATGCTCACAGTCGGAGTCACTGTTACTGACTTCTGGAGCCTTGTAGGATCAAGGTAAGGTCACAAGTTATGCAGATTATCCTTCAGTTCTTGGGCCGTGAGATGGAACTAATTAGAAAGAAAGCAAGAAAAGTTGAAGAAAGGAATACAACAAAATGAAGGTCTAATAAAGGAAACTAAATGGAGGAAAATATAAGCGTTGGAGAAATGAAGAATGGGTAGCAGAGGCTATGTTAGGCCAATTAAAAAAAGAGAGAGAGAGAATCCTCTGGAAAAGGAGGAGAAAGTCAAGTTCTGTATCCAAATTCTTACAGAAATCACTTTAAACAACCATTCACGATATACCACTGAACAGTTCATGAAGCCAAGAGTTGGGTTTTATTCTTCACATTATCTAGTTTAGTGCTGGCTCCATAAGAAATGTGCAGTAAATGGTAATTAAAAGAATGACTGAGGGGCACCTGGGTGGCTCAGTGGGTTATAGCCTCTGCCTTCAGCTCAGGTCATGATCCCGGAGTTCTGGGATCGAACCCCGAATTGGGCTCTCTGCTCTGCGGGGAGCCTGCTTCCCCCTCTCTCTCTGCCTGCCTCTCTGCCTACTTGTGATCTCTGTCTGTCAAATTAAAAAATAAAATGTTAAAAAAAAAAAAGAATGATTGAGTGAATAGAGAAGATAACCTACAACAGAAAGAATTTAACGGAGCAAATGACTAACCTCTACCATGCAAAATCTATTCCTATCTGTAGAGAACAAAATGGAGTCTCTCACGTTGTCAAGGAGATGCCTGTGTCAAGCAATGACATAAGCAGGTAAGGTACTGCAGCTAGGAGATGTCCCTGGGACCCACATCAGCTGACTCCCCAGAACTGATAAGGAGCAGAACCAGAGGAGGTTTGCGGGGACCCAAAACTGATTAAATCCATTTAAAAAGGGAAGGATTTGGGCAGCAAACTGTCAGAGTCTTTAGACCTGACCGTTCTATGTCTGACCACTTCAAAAAGGCAACTGCTCCGAAAGGTCTACCTGATGGATCTCCAAACAAAACCAAAACCCTTCCCTGCTTGATCAGAAGCAGCGAGTGCTAAGAACTGACCTCAGATCAAACTGAGGCCTTATCTCAATTGCACGCCCACAGACAGACTTCACATTTGGTTCCTGAACTTCCTTTCCCCTTCTGTTGTCTTCTTTGTTGTGGGGTTTGACTTCTCTCCTCCTCTGTGTGCTATGTAAGGAGCCCGGTTTAATCACATGGTGCAATGTCACTGAGTTTGGAATCCTGAACTTGCTTTAAAATTGTGATTTCACTTTGCTTTCTGACTGAATAAAGCTGACATTGGGGAAAGACACACCTCCCGTGTGCGCCTTCCTAGCATGCTCCTGGCACTATCCAATATGGGAAATCTCCAAACCCGGAAGAGATGGAAAAGGAAATAATAATCACTGTGGAAGAGAATTTTGCTTCATTCATTAACTCAAAGAAAGAACGTTTATTGAGGTCCTCAACAGTATCAGTGTCAAATGCTGTGGCTAAGAGTAGCAAAGTGTTGGTATGTGGAAGACGATCAGGTCACAGCACACCAGCTGGTCTGAACCATCCCCTTGCTTCAAGCTGATGCACTCCTTGCCTGCTAACTACATTTCATTGGTTGGAAGCGGAACTAACCCCCTCTGCTTGAGGTTTCACAGGCCTTGAGGAATAAATAGCCAGACTTTCCCGGAAGCTAAGGTCTGGCCCCATTAAAAACACCTGCCACTGATGCCAGCCAGCCTGTTCAGGGCCATGTTGACATATGATTAACTGTGTGAGCATCAGCTTCTCCTGCCCACAACCCCCATCATTTCCCAAGCCTTCTGCTTTAAACACACACCCCCGCCCCGCCTTCGCCTAGACTGGGAGGATGGTCTTGGAGACATTAGCCACCGTCTCCCCAAGTTGAGGCTTCCCGAATAAGCCAACCTGTCACTTGTCTCTCAAGTATGGATATTCACAAGGTGAGCAGCCAAACTGAGATTAGAATCAGTTCTCTGTCTGGTAACAACAGGACCCTCAGGCCCATCAGTTGGCAACTCTTATCTGTACATTAAAAATATAGATCAGTAGTACCAGCCCATTTTTGGTGCTTCTTTTCCTGTTTCTTAGAGAACAGTCACCCAATTTCCTAATGTAGTTTCTTGCATCGTTTGGAATTGTATCAAAAACCCTACAGTTTCTTGCTACTTCCTGATAGCTAAAAGAGGCAATATTTTTATTACTAAATGCTTATTTTGATAGAACATTACATAAGGATTTTTTCTGAATAAATGTGATACTGAATCCTGTAACAATGTTTCATACACAGAGAAGATGCTCAAATTATTATTAATAGTATACTACCTCATAAAGTTGCTATGAGAAATAAATGTCAATGCACATAAATAATAAGAACACTGTATATGTACTTAATCAATAGTTAATATTACTGTTACTGTTTTCTAGTGTGATCCAAATAACCCACTGGAAGCCAGGAATCATCAAGAGAATCACCTGGTTTTCACTGGAATATTATTCTATTGCTAAAGCTAGATGAAGTGAACCAGAGAGGAATAATACTACATACATCCAGGAAATTCTGTTAATCATCTTTCCTAAAGTTAGTGAACAATGCTGAGGAAGGGTCTTCCTTGAGCTAACCCATCGCCCCTTTCCTTGCAATCTCAAAACATTTTAATCAAATTATGTTATAGAGATGAAAAGATTAGCTAAATTTTAAAAATACAATTTAAAACTGGGTAGAAGCTATTTAACACTGCAAACGAACCTTCCCTAAGTGGAGATTTGAACATTCAATAAACAATAGATTTTAAAATCTGCTAACCAAATACTGAAGTTTCAGAAGACTAAATCATATCATAACATTGGTAACTATGATAACTATGTTACGATAGGATTTAGTCTTATCAATCTTTATATTTGTAATTATGACTTTTCAAAAGGTGAGGTTGAGTATTCTTGTATATAGCATTGTACTTAGATAAACTATGCCTACATACTGAAAGGCAGAATTCTCATGTTTTTATCTTTGGGCCAGACACTTAATTTCTCTGACACTCAGTTACCTACAAACAGGCATTATAATAGTCATTTTCGTGCTTATTTCACAACAATCTTCAGTACAATCAAGTAAAATAATGTAAGTGAAAACCCTTACAAAATGCAAATTGTTCTGCAAATGTATGATTATTTTTATTTTCCTTATCTTGAAATGTTAAAATGCTCATAAATATAAGCACATTAATTACAAATGTTCGTGTAAATACAAAGATGAAAGTTATATGTTTGAGGGTTTTTTTTTAAGATTTTATTTAATTTGAAAGACAGAGATCACAAGTAGGCAGAGAGGCAAGCAGAGAGAGAGGAGGAAGCAGGCTCCCTGCTGAACAGGCAGCCCTGGGACCATGACCCAAGCGGAAGGCAGAGGCTTTAACCCACTGAGCCACCCAGGCGCCCTATGTTTGAGTTTTTAGAAAGGAGCCAGCGAATTATAGTATGTGGTATAAATATATCCCTTTTTGCCTCTATTTTTCTCTAATAGTTTTAAATTTGTAAAAAAAAAAAAAAAAAAAGGGAATGAAAATTATAGAAATTACAGAAAAAGATTCTGAGTATAAAACAGATTACACAAGTTCGAAGATAAGGTCAAGATAAGACTACTGATTCTTAATTACCATCTGAAATTTAATCCCAGAGGAAAATATTAGAAAAACCAAATGATCTTAATTATCTGCATCACTGACCCACCCCGAGAAACTTCAGAAATATGTTGCTACTAAGATCAAGGTGTATCTCAAATCTAATCGTGCTCTGAGTGGATGAGAGCTATGAGCTATATAGTGGTTTTATAATTTGTCTTCCATGAAGTAAGTTATTTTTTAAAAAATAAATAAAATTTTTTTTCTAAAATTTTCCAGTTATGAGGAGTAAAACCATTTATCTGGGTAGGATTATCCTTACAGCAGAATATCTTAAAAAGAACTAAAAAAAGACACCTACATCAGAATGTTCTGTTAATTTCAGGAACCATTTCTAAACCAATTAACTGATAAATTAGAATACCAGTAGGAAACAAGTCCATCAGGATATCTTTATTTATCTTTGGCTCCGGAAAGACTTTCCTGGTCATCTAACATGATCAGAAGAAAAATAACAGATCAATACACAACTTCTTTGTTTTCCCCCTTAAATATTAAAGACATGAAAGACATGAAGGAATATTTTTATTAACGCTAGTAAACTAGATGAATTTCCCTTTCACACGCTTAGTCAGTGATTCTCAAACATGAGTGTATGCACAAACAACCGAAACAGTGGCTAATAAATGCGTATTTCCAGGCCACAATTAGATCCCAGGTTTTCAGATTTCCAAACAGGCCTCTCTTGAGCATTATACTCTTGTCGTTTCTGGGAGAAATGGGAAACCCAAGCACCTATATCTGAAGAGCCATAATCTAGACCCACTGGAGGCCTTGAGTGATTTACAAGTGAAACAATGAACACACCCATTCCAATGCCCACCTAAGCATCTAGTGACTCTTCTCGTTTTACCTCCTGGTCCCTTCCTATCCACAAAAACTTTTGCACATCCTGTATCACCCAGGATTCTATAGGGTAAACAAATAAGCAAGTGAAGTGGGAATTTGTTCTACATCCCTTTTATAGATAACTTCCTAAATAAATACTGCTAACTAAAAGGGATGCCTGGGTGGCTCAGTTGGTTAAGCATCTGTCTTCAGCTCAGATCATGATTCCAGAGTCCTGGGATCCAACCCCACATTGGGTTCCTTGCTCAGCAGGGAGCCTGCTTCTCCCTCTGTCTGCCACTCCCCCTGCTTGTTCTCTCTCTGTCTTCCTGACAAATACATAAATTAAATCTTAAAAAAAAAAAATAAGTACTGCTAAAGAAGTATAAATGTTTGAGGCAAATAATTTCAAAGACTACCCTCTGCACAGTTGAAATTTTAGCAAGATATATGCCAATATTCTATGAGACAGAAGTAACAGAATGGGAAACTAACAAAGAGGAAGCCAAGTGATTTACAGATTCCTTGGAAGCTTTTATTTATATTTGGGGTTTCCCCAAGTTTCAAGTTGAGTGCTTTAAGATTTTATAACTTAAAACTGGAAGAAAAACCTGTTTTTTCAATTACAGTTCCTTTCTGCAATAAGATTGTGCATTGAAACCTTAATCAAATATCTAAGATATCACTCCTCATTTTTTCCTCCCTGAAAGAAATTGCCTAATTACAGTTATATCCAGTTAAGTTTGCTGCTTACTTTCTAAGGGATATAGGAAATACACAAAGATCCAGAGAAGAGTCACATCTATTTCCCTAACCATAGGAGTAACTGAATGGTAACTTCTGTTCTTCGTTCCTGGGGCTTCTCTGCTACTGCATTGCAGGAAGCCTACTCAGTCACCCTAAGGCACATGCCTAAGACATTTGTCACTCCTTACGACATACCTATCCTTTAGCAAGCAGCAAGCATCCAAGTTAGCTCTCTATATAATGCTATGTAGGTTCATCGCATCACTCCAAGGGATGCTCTTTACACATGATGTGAATGGGGCCTCCTTAAATAGTGCATCTGGCACTATCCAAGGTAGGCGCTCTGTTAACTTAGGTTTCATCCTGGAGAAATCAGAGAACGGTCCGTGAGAGTGATGGCAATGATGACGATGAAACTAATGATGGTGGTCAAAATTGGTGACTTTGCCCACATTATAAACAAAGAAGTGCCAGCTAGAAAAAAATGATTAAATATCAGACTTTAAGGGGTCTCTGCTAGTAACCACTACTGTTGTCTTAAAGCAAAGGGTAAATGGTGTAGTGGTAAATTATTAGGAAATAAGAGTTTTATTGGATTTTTTTCTTAAGAAAAGGGGTGATGGAATTATGCATAGAAAAATATGCAAGTAGGGGCACCTGGGTGGCTCAGTCAGTTAAGCGTCTACCTTCTGCTCAGGTCATGATCTCAGTCCCAGAATTGAGCCATATGTTGGGGCTCCCCGCTCAGTGGGTAGTCTGCTTCTCCCTCTCTCTCTCTCTCCCTCTGCCTCTCCCCCTGTTCATGTGCACTCGCTTTCTCTCCAAATAAATAAACAAGATCTTTAAAAAAAAAAAAAAAAGGAAAATATACAAGTAAACTACTGTTAACTAATCTAGTACTAAGATTTGATTTTGGAATTTCCTTTCTCTCCTATGGGTGGATTTCTAGCTCTACTAGGACAAAGCCATAGAGAGGAAAAGTTGTGGGGTTTTTGTGTGTGTGTGTGTGGTTTTTTTTTTTAGGATTTGAAAATTTAAAGTATTTATGCATAAGTCATCGTTTTTGGGGGCGATCTGAACAAATTCAAATTAAAATTCTAAAATTGGTGCAGCACTTTTGTAAAACCCTCCAGATCATAAAGCAATTCAAATCATGATTCAACTAAAAACTAAATTAATCAAAATAAATGCAAACATTCTTTAAACTTTATTATTATAGAGTCTTGGTCTACACCTTGGCAATAATAATTTCTGCAGTGGGTAAAACACAGCCACCACCAAGATGATTTCAATGTAATAGTCATATCTCTAGAAATCTATACAAGATTTTTTCCAACCTAGTCAAACATAGTCATCAGTTCCCTACCTCCAGCCTTAATCAGTGAAATCTTTCATGGGCAAATTCTGAGTATGAAAAGAACCTTTGATCTTAACTGTTTTTACCCTTTGATTTCTTTTTTTAAAATCCTGGTGTTATGATCTTTCCAAATACTTCCCTCAAAATGAAAAATAATCAAATACCTTTGGTTAAAATCCTTTCTCTCTACCACTACTGCATCCTTCTATAATGCAGAGGCAATGAATAATTCATCAAGGATATTTTATTTAAATGTTGAGAATCATAGAAAATGGTATTACAATGAAAAATATTGGTCTGCTTCCTTAATGATAGTGATTATGACTTCTATTCCTGAAAAAATGATGCCTGTTTTCAACCAAAAATCATTTACCAGTGCTTCCGGGCAATTTCAAAAATTTGTCTAAACATTAGATCATTGCCAAAGGCCCCAGGACCTGAATAATACATTCCTACATTACTGTGCAGAATCTATCACATATTAAAGGCTAATGTTTTTTAGTATAAAACCTGGATCTCACTCCATATATATTACAGAGGAATAACTTCTTCAAGTGCCACTCTAGAGTTCTTGCGGGCAAATGAATGAAGAAATCCACCTCAGAAAAAAACCTGCAACTTCCAGAGCAGAAGGAGAAAGCTCAAGTTCGTCTTTACAACTTCCTATCATTCCAACTTAACCCAGTGCGGCTGAATGCGGCACTCCAACTTCTCTGTTTTAAAATCTATACAAGAGATGATAAATGCTGATCTGCCATCTTGAGGAAGATAAACCAGAAATTAACTTCCAAACTGTGCTCAGATGTTTTGAACATTATAGTCTGTCTTTTTTTTTTTTTCCCTTGGCTAAGAAACAGATGCATTGTTCCAGCCATGGCACACTGGAAGAAAAGACCACTTAAATGTTAGAAATTTGGCTTTGAGAATCCATCTAATTTGCTAAGCATAATAACCCTATTTTTAACCGATGGCTGTTGAGACAATATCTTCGATGGGGGAGTGACTCATGAAGTATGTAGGAATCATGAATAAGAGAGGTTTGCTTTCAACTGGAGGGCAGAGGTACTGAGAGGGTGAGTTAGGAACAAAGCCCAGGGGGAGCAAAGTACACGGACTTACCTGCAGTACTTTGGCCAAATTGTTAAATAGAGCTTGTCCAGCACTCACTTTGTATTTGACGCCTCTGACTGTGCCATTTTTGCTTAAAATGTTGACTCTTCTTGTTCCAAAACCCTTCTCGCTGGCAGCCCTTGCTAACGCCAGCAAGTTATCCTGGTCGTCTTCGCACTCATCGCTTTCCGATCCCATGTGGCCATTTTGCTGTCCATCGGACTCACTCCGTCCATCTATCCCGCAGATGCTGGCACATTCGGAATCCAGAGAGCCCGAAGGCTGCCCGTCTTCATACACCTCCTTCAGCACCCGCCCGCTGTGAGATGACGCGATCCGAAACCGGACTTTCCGTGGCCTGTCACTTTCTGGCTTTATGTCCCTTTTGAGCATGATCACTTCCACCCACACACACTGTTCACATAATTCTGGATCCCTCGCGAATGCACGAGTCTACTTGCCACATAGCAATATCAGAGCTTCATTCTCCTGACAGCAGCACCCATACGAAACTAACATCGAAAGGAAAGAGGAGTCCTAAGACTTACAGTGCATCTCTATTAATAATGAATGTCTCTGTGTGTGCTATGGTTACCTTTAAACTAAAACCTGCAAATGATCCCAGCCTTTAAATATTAAATAGCTATGGGGGACTCTTTAACAGGACAAGTGCAAGAAAGCGGCATGCGATGAAACAAAAAATAAGTGTGGGGCAAGGAAATGAAAGACTCCAACTTTAAAGCCAGCGATGAGTGTTGAAAAAGATGTTAGCAGACGAGGATCTCTACTATTCACTGTCAAGGGTGAAGGCCAGAGATAAAACGTGGAATCTAATGTTTAGGCTGGAACGAGTCATAGCCTTCCCACAGGGCTTATATCATTTGTTCTTTTCCCTGTTAGCACAAGATCATTAAAATGGGCAGTGGACTACATGCCAACATGGAGCTTTGAATACTAGTTCTTCAATCATCTATTAGACTTCCTCAGTATTGTATAAGATGCATTTTCAACCGACGTCTTCTTGCACAAGTGATTTTGCCAAAGAATAACTTTTTAACAAATTATGAAACTTTTGTTACTTTTCCACTTTGGCTAGCAGCAAGCAAACATACTCTCAGACAGAGGGAAAGGTTTTGGAAGGAAACTTAATGAAACGATCAGGGAAGAATGGAAGATCCTCCAAGCCAGCCAGATCAGGCAAAGCAGTCCATGTGATCTGTCTTAATAAATATATCCAAATCACCCATGCATACAGAAGCAGCCTCCTAACACTGTGCTCGTGGATTTGCTGACACTTGGACGAGTGACTGAACAATCTCTTAAGATACAAGACCATATTAAAATGTACACTATGGGGAGTGCCCCAACCTGTCAACCTCCAGAGTGAGGACACACAGCTGGCCCTCATACTGCACTTCAAGCTTTTTTAATGTTTATAGTTTTATCTGATATAATCTTAACTTACACTTATTTTAGAAAATTCGGAAGAGCACAGTACTGAAAATAAAAGTCAAACCAAAAAAGAAAAGTAAAAAATAACCTCACTAGAGATGTTAACAATTTTGTGAAATATTGGGGGCGCCTGGATGGCTCAGTGGGTTAAGCCTCTGCCTTCAGCTCAGGTCATGATCTCAGGGTCCTGGGATCGAGCCCCGCATCGGGCTCTCTGCTCAGCAGGGAGCCTGCTTCCCTTCCTCTCTCTGCCTGCCTCTCTGCTTACTTGTGATCTTACTGTGCTTACTGTCAAATAAATAAATAAAGTCTTAAAAAATAATAATTTTGTGGGTATGAAGATGAGATGCTCTGATGGTCACAAAACCATATTGCCCAGCCTCTTGCAATTTAAAGGGAGAAGGAACAAGTGCCTAGCCTTTGCTGATGGGAAGTGAGCAAAAGTAATGCATCATTTGTGGACCGAAGCAGTTAGGAGAAAGAGTCCCCTGCCCATGCCCTCTCTCTTCGTCCCCCATCTGCTAGCTGGAATGACCCCAGGAGTCCCGAAGCCATTTACTGAGCTTGTCAGAGTCACAAATTCACACCGGCCGCTGAACTATGTTATAAGCGAAAAATAAGCCTTTACTGTGTCAAGCACTTGGAGGTTGAAATTTAAGGGCTGTTTGTCAGTGCTCCCATATATAAAATTATACCAGATTTAACAACTTGCTTTTTTCATTCACCATTATATAGCGAGTCATTTCCTATATCTTTATTTTGAAAAACATGAATTTAGTGTGTGTATTAAAAGCCCTTCCAATAGTTGTACAATATTTTCTTTCTCTTTCTGGATGGCTAGATGTTTAAATTATTTAAAATATTCAGTAAAATAATGCTGCATTGAATGTTCTTGTTCAAAAATCAGTGTAGATATATCTAAGTAGTTCTTTAGTGTCAATTCCTTTGGGTAAAATTGATGAGGTAAGAATATTTTTTAATGTCAAGCTTTTGACATAAATTGCCAATTACAGATAAGAAAAGTTGTATAATTTACACTTCACCTAGTATATGAGTTCTTACTCTACTGCACTCTCACCAGTGCCAATGGTGCATATTACTAATTTTCAATAATGTTTATTTTGTCAAGTTGAAAAGCAGTATTTCAGTAATGTTATAATTTCCCAACTCTGAGCCCTGTTGATGACTTTCATTCTGAATATTTTCTTCATATAGAACTCTCACTGAAGAAAAAGGTGGGAGAAAAATAGAAATCTCTACTTCATGGCCAATTGAATTAGGAATCAAATATTAGAGAATTCTATATAATCCCCAAAAAGAGGAAGGGGGGGTAGGAAGGGAGAGAGAAAGAGCTAGCACTATATCAACTATTTCTAAGTGACAGTAGTAAGAGGATTTAACTTGGCAAACTAAAGAGTGTATAGTCAAAGGGCATAACAAGAGAGCATAAGTGAGGAAATACTTATTGGGGAAGAAGAGAAAAAATAATTCATTTTTACAGCCAAATGTTAAGATCTTTAAAATACATCAAAGTGGGGCGCCTGGGTGGCTCAGTGGGTTAAAGCCTCTTTCTTCGGCTCAGGTCATGATCCCAGTGTCCTGGGATCGAGCCCCACATCGGGCTCTCTGCTCAGCAGGGAGCCTGCTTCCTCCTCTTTCTCTGCCTGCCTCTCTGCTTACTTGTAATCTCTGTCTGTGAAATAAATAAACAAAATCTTTAAAAAAAAATACATCAAAGTGAGTGGCGAGAGCATGAATATTAGCCTAATCAAGAAAAAAATCAAAATTCTTTGATCGTCCCAGTTATTTTTTGCCCTGGACTCCTTATGTAATCTAATCCTGTTCCCTTTTGCTAGATGTTTGGTTTGGACAGAGTGCTACAGCATGAGAAGAATTTTGAAGTCAAAAAGCCTAGGTTCAAATTCTAGCATACCTCGGTGAGAATGTTCTTTCCATCACCCAAATCTTCAATTTTCCCCTTAGTAGAATGGAGATAACAATATCTGCCTTAGTGAGTCATGCTTACAGAGTATCTGCAACATATTACTTAATGTGTTTGTGATGATGTCTATATATACTATATGTCCTCTGTATGGAAACAATGAATTTTAGCCTGAATAAGGCAAGACAAGGACTACACAAGATTGCAATCAATAAATACACTCAAAGTTAAGAGTCACTTATGGTACCCTTGGGGATAAAAATATATGTTTATAAAAAATAAAAAATTTAAAAAAATACACTCGAAGGATAGAAAAATTTCAATAGAATGATTAAAAATTTTGTGATATTTTAAATATATATGTTAAAAATATAGTGTGCATATATGTACCTATACACATGTGTATGTATGCATATCTATTATTTATATACTTATATACTATCTTAAAATGAGACTAGTTGAGAGTCATCTCTCTTTCAAGGATGAGCTGAAAGTCCGGTAAACTGGAAACCAGCCTGCCACAAGTATAAGGAGGTATCTGCTGCGGTGAGAATACATTTTAATAATTGCAATTCACACACTTATCTTAGACTGATAAAAAAAAAATAAGCTCTTTTCAGCAGGTAACTTTGCAATTTTTCTTTCATTCGGGCAATGATTCCACAAGTAGCTACTGCATGCCACCCAAGGATAAGACACAGCTAGCCACTATGGCAAATATAAAGATACGTAAAATTGTGCTCATGCCTTCCATTGGTAACGTTGCTGAAACAAAAGAGCTGGAGTTCAATGCAGTGTATCCTAAGCTAATATAAAATCCCACTTCTGTGAAATAACCAAGTCAACAGTCCTTTCCAGCAGAAGACATCAACAACATTCTCAACACTTTCCGCTCTCATTCTGCTTACTATTTGCTCCCAGCTGCTTGATGTTAATACAGCAACTTCTAACTACTCCATTTGCCACCTTTTCCTCGTATCAGTTTATTATTCCCTACATTTTACTCACTCTGCCGGGTTAGCCGCCTCCCTTCAGAAAGAAGTTCCTTCTTCTCTTCCTTCAGATGTACTCTTTCAATCATTTATTCATTTTAACAATATTTATCAAGCACCTAAAAAATACCAGAGAGTTGTTAGATCTATACAGGTGAACACAACAGGCATGTTCCCTGCCTTTGGAAGTAAATGGGGGAGGGGGGATGGGTGAGCCTGGTGGTGGGTATTAAGGAGGGCACGTATTGCATGGAGCACTGGGTGTGGTGCATAAACAATGAATCTTGGAACACTAAATATATATATATATTTATATTTATATATTATTATATATTTAAGTATATATTTAATATATATATTATTTTATATATATATATATATATTTTTTTTTTTTTTAAAGTAGATAACATGGGGGGCCTGGGTGGTTCAGTGGGTTAAAGCCTCTGCCTTTGGCTTCGGCTCAGGTCATGATCCCAGGGTCCCGGGATTGAGCCCCACATTGGGCTCTCTGCTCGGCAGGGAGCCTGCTTCCCCCCCATCTCTCTCTCTCTCTCTCTCTCTCTCTCTCTCTGCTTCCCTCTCTGCCTACTTGTGATTCTGTCTGTCAAATAAATAAATAAATAAAATCTTTTTTAAGAAAATAGATAACTACAATAAACAAATAAAGGTATAATAACATTATAACAAGCGTTACAGAGAAAAAGAGGTGGCTATAACAAGAAATGATAAAAGAAGGGAGCCTACTTTACACGAAATAGTCTCAGCCAGCCTCTCTGAAAAAGAGACATTAAATGAGGGTCTACCAACAATGGAAGAGATCCACCTTGTAAAGGTTCGAGGTGGGCAGGAGCAGTTGGAGGCAGTTCCTCAGCTGTGGTAACGTAAGGCCCTGGGGCCGAATATTAGCAGGTTTGTTCAAAGAACTAAATAAAGGCAGAGCGGCTGAAGACAACTGTGACTCCTACTCTGCAAAGCCCTTCTGAAAAGGGCCAACTAACTAACTAACTAACCTAAGTAACGAGACCTTTCCTTCTTAACCCCATTCCTTAATTTATGCAGTCCCCTCAAAACATGAAACAAACCTTGTAAACCATATTATCAATGTAGAAATATTTCAAACACTCATAAATTCAACACCAATGGTCATCTGTTTGTTTAAAATAGTAAATTATAAACTCTAGAAGCTAAATAGAGGGCAGAACATTGCATGAGCCAAACTAGAACTACTTTGGAAAGTATTATTAATGATCAATTCAAAGAAAAAAAATTTTCCTTGCTCAATTCCCAGTAGAAATGATAACCCAACAGCTAGACCTAGACCTGGGTTTTTCTTGTTGGTGTCAATTTTTTAATCAGAATATCTAATTATTTCCTTATTTGTAGAAAAAACAGGACATCAAAATTTAATTATTATTTTACTCATCCTATCTCCAAATATTGCCCCACATACTATGAGACACATACTATCCTGTGTCTGATTAGCATTGCATGGTGAGAAGTAATTTTAACTATATCCCTGATATATCTGATATGATAACCAGAACATAATTTTTAAAAATCCCTTGAATCATAGTAAATATATACAACATGTCTGCATTTGCTGCTATTTTATAACTATCACATTCACTATTTTGTTTTTTGGTATTAAAAACAGTAAAACTTGGTCATTGAAGTAAAGCAAAACTCTGCCTGTCATTAACGAAGTAATCGCCTTTTCTCCAGCAACACTTGTCAACCGAGAAGTAATAAGTCATGACTCACTCCCCAAGTGCTGTTCTCAGAACTCCTGGATGGATGGAGAGAACGTATCAATTTTTATTTTCTAACTACGCTGGTGACTGGAAGGGAAAAGTGATTCACTAACCATGAGTGAAATAGGGAAAATAAACTGTCCCTGAAACTTTTCAGCATATGGAATATTGAACCCTTCTTAACGCTTCTTAACATGACTTTAAAAATCAAAATTCACAGTTCAATTATTAATTTGAAGTGGAGAGAACTTCTAGCCAGAAAAGAAACTAAGTGCATTAAAGAAAATATTCTTTAAAAGCAGGACTATTTTCTTATTACACAACAAGAGAGATGGAGGATTTCTGAATTTATATATTAGTTATGAATGGGAGCTAGGGGTCCATAAAATGGACCCATAGGGGTTTGAATCTTGGATCAGCCAACCTCTGAATGACCTTGAATCTCAGTTTCCCGATCTGTCAAGTAGTTCCTACTGCATAGAATGTTTGGAAAAATTAAGTAGAGTGATATATATGAAGTGTTTAGCATAGTGCTCAACAAATGATAGCCATAAATTCTTATCTGTTTCTTAAACAAGCTAATAGCCAGTACATACTGTTTGGAGGACAGTAAGAAGAATGGAGCCCGGAGAGCATAATTAACTGACAGGGGGTCAAGGCAATCCCATTCTGTTTCTGGCCTGATTCTAGAGCTTCAAGGCTCAATCAGTCTGTCCTCACCAAGGTCCTGGAGAACAGCTCCGGGTACCAAAGCCTTGTTCACTCTTTACATCTCTGGACTGAGAGTTTACCATATGTTAAGTGGATAGTGGGGGCAGGAGGTTTCGGTGCTAGCTTACATCTCTCACTATGGACCCTGAGCAGGCATAGCTGTCTCAGCATCCTGGGCTGCTCAGCTCTGGATTCCACATGCACCCCAGGATTTCCTTCCATTGGACAATTATATAAAGTCTCTAAAATTAACATAACCACAGAAGAAAGAAGATCAATAAACAGTCCCCAGAGAAACTACTTCCCACTTTTATAGTTTAATTTTCATCTTGGATTCACCACTATATCTTGTAGAGTGTTTTGCAAATAAACAGGGCTCGGAGAACTATTTGCTGAATTGAAATGAGCTAAGTTAGATTTTAATGTCAGAACAAAGTGACCTCACATGTTAGGAGAGAGGTAAATAACAACTGATATGATTACTTCCGTCTCTTTCTGTCCTGCTTCCAGTTCATATGTGAGGTGGGAAATAATGACTATTCACTTTTGAGGCAAAATAGCTGAGGCATATAATGTTGTTGGTGTCATTAAAGGCACCTTCTATACTACATTACAAATTATTGGATGCTAGAGAGTAAATAGTGTATTCTGCCTATAGAACCCAAGTCCCACTTCGCACCAAGGAACTTTATATAAGGTCAACCTTCATTCTCAAGCATGAAACTCCTTATTTTTCTTGAATAAGGAGTTTCTTGTGTATTCTGTGACTAAGATTCTTCAAACATGGAGGGGAAATAATCTCTTTTAGATTCTTCTTCAATCAGACTGTCACTATGGAAAATGTCTATAAATATGTCTTACGGTAGAAAGATTTTTAAACTAACTACATTGTACTATTACTCCAAGATACTGGTGTACGGATTCAACATTCTTAATTCCTAATAAAGATATAATCAATAGATTAAATTGTGCATACGTTTATCCTACACACAGGAAGTTTACTTCTCTTCTGCTTGGAACCATCCAAGGGAAATCCAATCACTTTGGGATGGAGAGAAGTTTGGACAAAATGAATAAACACAGCACTCAAGAATAAAGAGTAATCAGAAAGGATGAATACCCAACTTTTACATCAACACGAATGGGACAGGAGGAGATGAAGCTGAGTGCAATAAGTCAAGCAGAGAAAGTGAATTGTCATATGGTTTCACCTACTTGTGGAACATAAGGAAGAACACAGAGGACATTAGGAGAAGGAAAGGAAAAGTAAGGGGGGGAATCAGAGGGGGAGAGGAACCATGAGAAACTGCCGACTCTGAGTAATAAACTGAGGGTTTTAGAGGGAAGGGGACTGGGGGGTGAGCCTGGTAACGGGTATTAAAGAGGGCACGTATTGCATGGAGCACTGGGTGTTATATGTAAACAATGAATCTTGGAACACTGCCCCAAAACCTAATGATGTCCTGTATGGTGACTAACATAATACAATTGAAAAAAAAAAAAAAAAAAGAATATAGAGTAATGAACAAAGCATTAAAAGTACTACAGCAGATCCAGAGTTACTTGAGGGATCCTACTAAGTATCATTAAGACCAGATTTCATCCCCGAGATTTTCCCAGAATCAGGATAGAAAAAGACAACAGGGAAATTGAGTCACAGTCTTAGAAACATCAACCTAGAAAACTAAAAGCAGCTTTCCAAATCAGCAGTGGATTTCTACAGAATGTCAGTGCTGAATGGGGTAGTAGAGGAATGTGAATCCCGAGAGTGGCAATTTATTTTTTCTATGAGAATATGCCTGCAGAATGTGTAAAAGATTCTTACAAATTTTCCAATGTATTGAGGAAAAATAGCAATGTTCTCAGAATCTACCCTGCTGATAAATTTTTCTCAGTTGTTATTTTTTAAATTGATGAAAGAGATAAAATGTCAAAAGAAACCTACAAAGCTGACGGGAAAATATATGTGAAAGAAATCCTTATCCCGAGACACACTTCCTGTCTTACTCTTGTCGCTGATGTTTTTTAAGTCACTGAAAATTTGACATGTTATATCTTTTACCAATAAATGCCATAAATTTATCACAAATTATATTTCATAATCATGTTGCTTTTTTTCTTCCAAAAAGCATGAGGCCAAAATGGAACCCTGGGACAACCTAATTCTATTATCTTACCACCGTTGCCAGGGTAACAGGGGACTGTTGTTTCTACTGTCTGAGATGAAGGTTAAAACTGGCAAGAAGAAGAAAAACAGGGAGCCCAGACAGAAGGAAAAAAAAAAAAAAAAACCAGACTGGGTTCACTTAGAGATCTAGAGATGTTTTTGTTGTCTTTGTGGGATTGTAGTTCCAAGTCCACAGATAAACTAGACAGTTTCTTAAGAGCATGAAAGTGGTCCCCAAATGACCAGGAAAACTTCCCCTGAAGAGAAAGCATGATGTGATGTGGATGACGACTCTGGTCTGGGAAGTCACCACACCTCAGAGAGCAGAGAGTTCAGACAAATCTGTCAAAGTATCAATTACACATTGAAAAGGGGACCTTTTGCTGGTATGTCTTTTTGCATCGCCTTTTGCAAATGAATTAATGCAGTTTCCAAAGCTCTTGCATATATAAACTTGGAACCCTAAAATAATCTGACTGAGTTGGCTTTGATCTGCTCTGTTTGCAAATAGAAGCTTTTCCAAGTATGAATATATAAGTCATATTAGAGACTAAATAAAAATTCATTAATCATTTATATTGACTGCCTATTATTAACTCCTGAAGCTGGGAGTCTCTGTGAAGAGTCAACGGACTCTAGGGACAAGCCTTGATGCTTTGAGACCCAGGAAATAAACTAGGATGAGGAGTTGAGAAAAGTATGGTCCCCACTTTTGTATGAAAACTGCTTCATCTCTGACAGCTTGAAGATTAACAATCCCTGGGACCGTTAGAAGGTGACACCCCCAGCCTGGACACTGGGGCTTCACAAGGGGTGGGGGCAGCAGGTGAGGGAAGCAGCTAGGCAGCTTCAGGGCCATTGATAAGCATGAGCCAAAGGGGGAACATCTGCCACAGTTTTCCATCTGAGATTCACTGAGCCCCCTTTCCTGAAATAATTCTGGAGGCTTTGGAGCAAAGGACCCCAAGGTCCAGCCATCCATCTGCTGGAGGCTCTGTAATTGAGGGACCATCTATTTTCTCCGGCTGTGGAAGCCTGCATCTTATGGGCAGCAGTGCCTAACTGTGAAAGGCTGGACCCAGAGCCTTATTCGGGTAGTTCAAGATCAGATCTGGACATCTTCGCATTGCTGAGGATTTACCACGGGGCTACATCAGTTCTAAGAGGTGTATTTTCTCACTTGTTAATGTCTCCAAAATTGGTGGGCATCTGACCCTCACATATATCCGCAATGGTCATGATGTAACTGCCTTCACATTAAAGCTTAGAGACGGGTTTCCCAGACTCAGGAGAAAATCCAAGACAACAGCAAAGTACATTTTTAACAAATACCCCATCACCTGTGCTTTTGATCACAAGAAGGACTGACTGACTTGTGCAAAACATCACACACATCAATGACTCTGAGAGGAAAAGTGATTAATAAGACTCAAACTCAGAGTGCTTGGGACTATCCTAATTAATTTATTTTACATTTCTTTGCCTTTATATGTATGCTCAAGAGCGATATACGAAAACAATCTCTATATAAATACATCTAGAAGAGCTTTTTCCATATGTTTAAAAATTTTAAGCCATAATAATATATTGTGCCATGATTAAATTAGCGAGGCTTTTTTTTTTTTTCCTTTCTCAGGGGTTCATAAAATAAGGATGCACGTTGTAGCTGATAGCATCTTAGATTCGATGAAATATGGGCATATGCTACAATTTTCATATACATGTAACTTTTATTTAATGCTGTGCCACATCCAGAGGGACAGGCAAGAAACAACTTCATTCCCAGAAGCGATGCATTCTTACCAGGGGTCTGGAGCACACTGGGAGCCAGAGGATGGGCTATTAATTTGTTTGCTGTCTGCATGGGGTCACCTTTCTGTCCAACAAAGTCAGCCTCAGAGAGGCATCCAACCTGCCTTCCTCCCACTCCCATCTTCCCACTACCCTCCTTCTTTCCTGCCTCTCTGCTCTCTTCTCAAGACTCTAGTTCCCTTTGGTTGTCCCTGTGTGGGGTCAAAGTCACTGAATCTGGCTCCTCTCACCCCTCCATGGAGACAAGCTCCAGTCTTCCAGACATTTCAGAATAGGGCTTCTCTGAAAGCCCCAAGATGTTCTCTTGCCCGTAAGGATCGTATCTCACGGCCTGAATGTAATATGCATTGCAGGTGGGGGGAAGGGGCGGACGGAAGGAATGAACTGGGGGAAGAGAGAACCCTGCCCGTTGTTACCTTCTTCAACCTCACAACATGCCCGACAACAGGGGATTGCGAAACATTCATTTTACAGAGGGCAAAATGGGGTCTAAATGGTGAGTTGTGCACGAACTATAACAGGGACATGTAGAATGAAGAGCGGGGGCAGCGCATTGGCTGGGATTTACACTGGGGGGAAACGGTCTTTCATTTCCCTTAAAATAGTAATAAGCAGAGTATGTATTAATAACGAGCTCTCATATATTTACAAATGTTTACGGCGAATTTATGAGGCCTTACGTACAGGGGATCTAATTTGACTTAAAACAAAGCAGCTATTGGGGCGCCTGGGTGGCTCAGTGGGTTAATCCTCTGCCTTCGGCTCAGGTCATGATCTCAAGGTCCTGGGATCGAGTCCCGCATCAGGCTCTCTGCTCAGCGGGGAGCCTGCTTCTTCCTCGCTCTCTGCCTGCCTCTCTGCCTACCTGTGATTTCTCTGTCTGTGTGTCAAATAAATAAAAATCTTAAAAAAAAAAGATTTAAAAAAAAAACCAAAGCAGCTATTATTATTATTTCAATTTATTTTTTTAACTTTTTTTCACTGTCAAGTTTTTAATGAACAAACAAGTTAAATACAAACTTTCATATGCAAAATAGATCATTATATAACAGGCAGCCTCTGAGACGAGTACTAAATTTTCTTCCAATTTCAGTGGAGATGGAAAGGGAGGAGGGGGACAAAAATCCTAATGAGTACAAAACTTAATTTTGACTTTATATATTTACAAAAAAAAAAAAAACTTTGAGAAAAAACAGCTTTTACATTGAATAATTTTACATGTCTTTTGAAATCAACAGCCCTGGGACGCCTGGGTGGCTCAGTGGGTTGAGCCTCTGCTTCTGCTCGAGTCCTAATATCAGGGTCCTGGGATTAAGCCCAGCATCGCATTGGGCTCTCTGCTCAGCGGGGAGCCTGCTTCTTCCTCTTTCTGCCTGCCTCTTCGCCTACTTGTGATCTCTGTCTGTCAAATAAATAAATAAAATCTTTGAAAAAAAAAAGAAAAGAAAAGAAATCAACAGCCCAGGCCAGCCCTTACAATTCTGATGTTTATACTCAACCAGATCTGTGATGAAAAGGAAGATTTAGGGTTTAGAGTTACTTCAAATCCAGTTGCAAGAGTAGCCAAGTCACCCCTGTTCCAGAAACAGCGGTCTCTTTAGGATGACCATGACACTCTTCGGAAGATGCTTGGAGAACCCCAGTTCCACTCTTCCAGGCCCCCAAGCCAGTGTTTTCCTGTCAGACCAGACATCTTCTCCTCGCATCCTCAAGCCCTCAACACAAGATGGCCGGCTTCCAGGTGGCGGTCTCTGCTCCAGCCTTAGAGAAGTTCATTCCTTCCTCCCCTGCCTCCCCTCACCCCCACTGCCCTCCAGATCTTCAGCTGGGAGTGGAGATTGATTAACATTCTTTTCAAAAATAAAGAGCTCAAACAGGCAATTCAGAGTTAAAGGTCAGCGCAGCAGCAAACAACCACTGCCCATCATGTGAGCAAATGAGTGAGTGAACGAACACACGTGAACAAATACACAAAAGACAAATCATAAAGTCCTGCATTTCCCACATTCATACGAGAAAAAAGTCTTTAAAAAAAGTTATTAATTTTTGTGTTTGTTCTTGTGTGGGTTGAACCGTCCAGGCTCTGAGGAGGCACAGGCTTACACACAGGGTTGCAGGCAGAACCTCCACACGCCACATGAGGACTAGGGTGCAGGAGAAGCCGGCGCACACACCCTACAGCTCAGTGCCTGTGAGACAACAGAGGTGATGCAGGGACTTCATGCATGACGTACATGGAGACATCTGTCCTCCCTGTCAGAACCACCAGCAGCTGGAGGGCCTGGGCGGGACCTTCTCACAGCAACTAGTGAGGAAGGATTTCCCACAGTCTTCATCCAGAAGAGGCATCTGATGTGGAGTAAATCTGATAGGTTTGTCCCTAGAGAGATCTTCTGCATATTTACAAGTAAACATCCTGCAATCATTTCCATCCAACTGTTGAGGTATCTCATATGACTTCATGCTGTAGTGGGCCCACTCTAAAAGATTCAAATCAATATTTCTTTTGGTCTTACTTTCAACCCGTTAAATACTAAAGGCAAATCCCACAGATCCTGTGTCCCATTTGTCCCACAGAATCCAGATACTTAAGACACCTTTTTTTAGGTCTATCACCACCAGGTTCCAATGTACCTTCCTGTTCAAGGAGACTCACCCCTTTGGTCCATCTTGTCACTGCTTGGTAATCACCAGATTTTAATTTGGGATAGAAAAAAGTACTGAATGTGCGAAGTGCTGGATACCCTTGTTTTTTGTTTCTTTCCACCAGAAGATTCATGAAAAAATTAATGAGTTCATCATTGAGCCAGTGATAGTTCTTCAAGGTCTGGATATCCCCTCAAGTGACTACTTAGGACCTCATCCTGTGGGCCATGACCTAGGGCATTACTGATTTCCCTTTCCATGTCCTCTGTAAGTTCAAGATCATGAATCCTTTTATCCCTCTCTTTGCCTGAGCAATGCTTTTCTTTTGTCTCAAGTATTGACATTTTCCTCCTGAGTAAGCCATCGCTCCGACTGCCCAAGGCGGGGTGGGGCTGACACCTCTTCACACAGGTCACGTTCCAGCTGGCGCCCCCTCCGACCTTCATTTTCAAGTCTGATCCCAACTGTCCTCTCTGTATCAGAAATTTTCCCCCTTGAACAACATCCCTTCTCACTTCTCACCGAGCACAGAGGCCCCCTTGTTTCAACAACTCTCTGCTGTTTTGGAACACACTGAGTTGCTATGACTCCATGACTTTGCTCTTCCCCCAGCCTTTGGTCTTTACTGTGTCCATCTGACTTCTTTGAGAGCTGTGATAAGTCAGAGTTACAGGAGGAACAGAGTTTCCATGACCACCCTCTTTAAGTCACTCCAATAACCTTTGGTATTTCTCTCTTTCCTCTTTTTGAACATCCTCCTCATCGGTACAGTGGGGACACCTCAGACCCTTGCCACCCTCTTCAGAAATCACCTCCATTACAGCCTGTCCTTGAGGCTTCCAGGTTAAGGAACTCTCTGAAGGGCCTTTGCCATGATGACAGCCACCTGGTCTTCTGTTAATATCCCTCTGAGTTCAAAGGAAAACCAAAGGAAGGCAGGACTCTGCAGGGCTGATCTCAGGTTACCATCACTTATTCTATTAGGAGATTTATTACTCAATTTCAGCATGTTGTTCCAGGACCTGCCAGTTCACAAGATGAAGAGTTCGAAAATACCTCTCCTGAAGGGGTCACATTCCGTGTTCCCTTACAAGTGGAAGTTACCACAGGTTTTGTGGTCAGCTGGAATGGGAATCCAAATAAGCTGAAACCATTGAAGACACTGGTTTTGACTTGGTGAATGAAATAATCCAATCTTCCTCTTTCGACTGGTATTTCATCAGCATCCACTGCAGAAAACAAAGTGCTGTTCGAGCGCTGCCTCTTTAGGAGGGCCTGGGAAGGGGGCACAGGCCAGTGACAGAAACAGAAAATGGTGCCGAGAATCCTAGCCAGCCATTTGTAAACACCAGGCCCAAGCAGCAGCCGTGGCTACGAGAAGCAAACCCAGAGCTGTTACTGCCACTGCTGCCTCGGCCACCACTGCCAAACTGTTATTTCAATTTATAGTTACCCAATTATTATTTTTTTTAAGATTTTATTTATTTATTTGTCAGAGAGAGAGAAATAGGCAGGCAGAAGGAGAAGTGGCTCCCTGCTGAGCAAGCAGCCCCATGTAGGACTCAATCCCATGACCCTGTGATCATGACCTGAGCCAAAGGCAGACTCTTAACTGATTTAGCCACCCAGGTGCCCCTATATATACCCAATTTTTATAGACACTGAAAGAAGGCTATAAAATGTATGCAAGATAGCAACATGCAATAAATTTAAAATAATCCAGAAAAAGGAGACATGGGCAAAATAAAGATAGGAGGTAAATATTAATATATCCAACTTTCAGACAGAAGGAAATGAGGCATGTGAGATAAAATTATTCTTAATTGATTACTTACCCCACCTTTCTATGTCCTACATAATGAAACATCTGAGTTGAAGTTGAATGCCAGTAACCTCTCCAAAGTCAGAAAACCAATCTCCATCTTGATATGTTCGCTTTGTCCCTCACAAACTCAACTGCTTAATTTCCCAACCGATTCATTTACTCGGCAAATACTTTTGAGTAGGTTTCTTGTACCCAGCATTGCCCTTGGCCCTGTCTGTACAAATAGGAACAAGGTAAATCTCCATCAATACAGAAAGTGGCCTGCTCTACTTCTTCCTTTCTAAGTGGATATCCAGTTCAAATACCAACACAGAGCAATTTGAACATAAGTATTTTAACCTCCAAAAGTTCCCAAGATATCTACAATTGTTTGTGGTTAAGAAGTAGTACCCAAGAAATAGTATTCTCCACAGAAAATAATGTTCCTAGTAAATACACAAGAAAAAAGTGAGGCATGTCCACATGTCCTAGTATATAATCTGCTTTGAACTCCCTTATTAATATATTTGTTCTTCATAAATAAATGACTTGAATTATGCTGTCCTGATATAGTGTATAGTGAATAACAGCTTATCATCAAAAAAGAACATTTTCATGAAAGGTTATTTCATCTTTCCAGTTTTCCTCATCACTCCTTACATAAAAGTCTAATGAAATCTCAGACAAATGCAGAACGCTACATTTTAAAACAGAATCATGATCAGCACTCATCTTTTTCTCACACTAGAGTTTCTAGTATTTCTTTTATGTTGATCATGATGTACACTGTATGCACAAGAAATCTTCAGCATAAAAGGCTGAAGACTCAAAGAAGACTTCTTAATCAAAGTCTATGGATCCGTTTAATTTTCATATGCTGAAATAAATCCTTTTTACTATCAACTTTCTTGCTCAATATGTCAACGTTGAATTCTCCAAAACCAACGTATAGCAAACCATTGATGTTCTCAGAGTATCAGTCTCACATTCAATATAAACTTGAGGATTTATATCAGAGATAGTGTGAGTAGTGGAGGAATTATCAATATCTACATCAAACATCTGAAAAGTATTGAATCAAACTGGAGAATTTAACAGAACTATTGGCTTAATTTTACTCAACTTAATTAAAACAAACAAACAAACAAACAAACAAACACCTTACAGGAAGTTTAGCACAAATTTAGCACATAAGGAAATAAACATACGGCTAAGTGGGGAAATTTTTTTTAAATGCCTTCTATCATAAGGTAATTCTGATCAATGACTCTTCCTCTATGAAAGAGGCAGGATATAACTGATAGTTGTTTTTTACTTCATTGACTAAGCACATGCCCAGCAATATGATTGTCAGGACATACCATGTATAAAATTGCTCCAGAAGTTAGGTCTCCTTTTCTTTTCAGTTTATTGTTTTACCTACTGAATTATTCCTCTTAATACATGCCAAGTTTCATTCGTTTCTTCTAAACATAGAGTTATACTTAGGAATACTCCATGACTGGTAAGAAGTTGATCCCTACTCATGTCTGAGTAATTCAACTTAACAATTTGATAATTATGTTCCCTTTACTATCGACTTATTCCTTAGAAGCATATTTTACCTGAATATCACAAAATGGGCTCTCAGCTAAACAAAGGATGATAGTCCAATAATTTAAGGCCTGGCCTTGATTATAACACTAGAATATTATTTTAGAACATAAAAAAGGCATGGTAAAACAGTTTTAAAAGTAAATTATATAACAAGAAAATTTCTATTAAAAAACAGAGACAGAAAACTAAATACATAAATGTTGGAGGACATGGAAAGTTGAAAGCTTCCTACAGTTACCAATGGGTGTATACATTCTGGATCCCATGACCAGAAAAGCCACTCACAGTTCTATAATGTATATTTGATAAAGGTACATAAGAGAGAAGAGAGAAACAGAACTGGGAATAGATGAAGGGGAAATCTGGGGCTTCGCATGGGCCAGTGATGACACAGCACCCTGAATAGTAGGTTGTAATTCATTCACCTCACTGTAACCAAAAATAGATATGTGATTGTCTCATGGTTGGGATGTGATGGTTAGTTTTTATTTTTTATTTTTGTGCTTTTCTGTATTTTCAGATGAGCCTATTTTACCTTCATACTTACTCGCTACAGTTATTCCACAGATTTTTGAGTTATATTTATACAAGTTCATTTATACAAAATAAAATGTACCTATTTAGTACAGATTGGTGACTTTTAACACATACAGACAGGACTCCTTAGATTTTTAAGTGACTTGCTTAAACCAGAGCTTCTGTACCCAAATCCAGTGTTTTTCCCACTACCTCAAAATAACTTTCACAAAGTTACCCCCGAACTTCCCTTCATTTCTGTTTGTATTCCATAATAATACATCATACCATTTTATAACCTTAAAAAATTAATTACTATAATAAACGCCTCCACACAAGTGCATGTGGGAGGACATCATTAGATGTGCCCTTTGTTAGGTGAAACAATGGAATTGAGAGAAAGTAATTTTTCACAGTGAGAAAGCAGAGACCAGATAGGAAATCAGGACATCGTGGGCCTGACATTTGCTTTGGTGAATTTTAATGACTAACCTTTTTGCCGAATAGCAGTTGGCCCATCTTAAAAAGATAAGGAAGCCAAGATTCCATACCTTTAAAAGTAAGCCATTCTAGAAGGAGTGATAACTTCCAACTCACTCCTGGTGTCCTTCTTTCTACCTGCCATGGATCATTTGGGAGATCCAGGGGAGTTTTTGGAGATATTAGAAACAGAGACAAGAGTAATGTTGAAGGGAAGAAAAATGAGCCGCTGGCTCCAATCGACACAGCACAGTGAGTCTGGACACAAGGAGATGGATACGATATGAGGTCAGCCACCCAGACGATGGGATGATATTCCTACAGCTGTTAGGACATTGTTCCCAACTAGACTGGCAACAGCTTGTAGTCTAGCTCAGAAATCAGATCTCCCTCACCCAAAATAAATTAATTAACACCCACCCCTCTGAGTTAAATAGCCCTGTCTGCCTGCCCAGCTTCTGTCAGCATTCTTTCTTCCTTAATGCCTGCTCCTTCACTGAGCTTTCTAACTGCCCTCAGCGCTGCCAAGCAGACAGTTCCTGTTCTTTAATTCGCTTTTATCATGTTAGAAGATTGCCATCAAGCCTTAATAACATTCTGCAGCCCAGGGAGACATGAGCCATCCCTAAAGCCCAGCTAACTTTTTGTTACAGGCACCTGTTCAAAAGATTGACATCTGCCCAGGCTCAGGGAGCACAGGACACACACACTCTGAAGAAGCATCAGTTGGGGGGGGGGGCGACAGAAAATGGACTAGCCTCTTTGACTTTATTCTTTTGTCAGGTTTCTTATTCTTTTTAGGAATATCCAATGATCAGCCAATACTCTTCTATAATCTAAAAGATGACCAAGGACAGTTGAGACTAAAATCTTGAGAAGCGTTCCCTGCCAACTTTCCAGATGGCCCTCATGCGTCGTAACGTTGCATTGATGATGATGATGATAACACTCTGCCTTCATTTAGTGCTTTATTTAGCTTCCAATGGCTCTCACGTGCCTCACACATCAGGTCAATGAAAAGGGATCTGAAGAAATTGATTTTGCAAAATAATCACCCAAATAGCTGCTTAGTGAGAGAAAATTTTAATTTTCAATCAGATGATGATGTTGGCAAGCAAATATGTAATTATTTGCAAACTCAGACATATATTACTTGAAGCACAGCCAGGACTACAGCCTTCTGTGGCCTGGGACAGCCTGGGAAGAGGGAAGACAGAGCCCAGTGTTGGGACAGGCTGTGAAGGCTCTTGATTGAGCACAGACACACCAGAAAGGGGCGGCGGCGGGGGTGGGGTGGTGGCAGTGCACGAAGAGAGACTTCTCTAACTTTTCAGTGTGGCTTGACACCAATTATAAGAAACACATCAATTTGCCTACTGTACAACGTTTTCTTCTTAGAGACTGTGCATGAAACCTATCCCTGGCCTCAGGAGACCTTAGACCTAACTAATCATTTGGCTTTGTCTCTGGAGAACTTCTAACTTTTTGCAGTGATTCTCATCCATGGTTGTAGGCACTAAAATTCAGGGTCATTCTTGGATAATTTTTCACCATATACATGAAGAGGCCAAGAAAGCCATTTGTAAAGACAGGGAAAGAGGAAATGCAGATAAACAGAGGAAAACTGAAACAGAGTTTGGAGTGGGGAGTGCTAGCAGGACAGAGAAACAGAGAAATGTCCCTTAGCTCCCAGTCTCATTCCCATTACTGGCTCTGGTCTGATTGCAGGAGAATACAGTTAGTTTTCTAGCCTGTTTGGTTCAGACACCTCTGAGGAACGTGGGATTTGAGGAACCCCCACTGGGAAATGTTGCCAGTTCTGTCAGCCTCCCTGTTTGACATTCAGATCACAGCGATGTCCTTGCCTGTCCTCTTAAAAGAGTCCTTTGCTTCTGACTTCACAGCGCCCTCTTAGTGTTCATGAGTTTGCGTATTAGGGTCTTTCCCTCAGTTCTCAATGTTCCAGCAGTGGGTCAGCTCTCTGCAGGATTAGGGGAATTCATGGGCTTTACAGATCGCTCTGGATCACTGTGTTCTATCCTGAAGCTCTCCAAATAAAGAAGCAATTAATCTATTTTACAGAAGATAGAGCTGTCAGTGAGGCCAAGTGCAAGGACCAAGAAGCCAACCGACTGGAATTAAAATACTAGTTAGGAGTCAAGTTGTGAGACTGGTAAGTTCATTTTTCTTAACATCACTGAACTTTCCTCTCTTTGCCTGTAAAATATTAGGTCTCACCACATGAAAATGTCATTTCTGCAGGTCAAAAATGATAAAGGATAAGTAACTTCACAGGGATAAATCTAACAGCATCATACGTGTCTCACAGGTGAATGAGAATTTGAGTTTTGAATGCCTCATGATTTAAGATATATAATAGAATTAAGATATAATAGAGCCACAAAATGAGCTCAGCCTTTTGCCAAACAACCTCACATTAAAAAAAAAAAATTAAGATTTTATTTATTTATTTGAGACAGAGAGAGAGAGAGCACAAGTGGTGGGGAGGGGCTGAGAGAGAGGGACGAGCAGCCTCCCCACTGAGCAAGGAATCCCAATGTTGGGCTCTTTCCCAGGACCCTGAGATCAGATCACGACCTGAGCTGGAGGCAGACACTTAACCCACTGAGCCACCCTGGCACCCCATAAAGCAACCTCACATGAATACCATCTTTCTGCAACCACGGTGTGGAACAGGTCTTTTGGCTGGTGATGTCCTTCCTACAGTGACAATCAGCTATCTCAGTAGTCAGGCTCTGCCAGGGCAGGTTAGCCAGTCCCCACGTGGCTAGTCCTTAGGTGTCAATCCTAAGAGAGGCAATGCCATGGTGGAGTCCTCTTCTTGTTCTAGAAATTCTAAAATTATAAATTTGCAATGGCCAAAGTCTGTGCTGAATGATTCAAGCAATCCCTCTTCCTGGACCACTTACCCTTAAATAAACACATAACTTGTTCCCCAGTTTCTCCCAATCTCTGTACTTAGTGTTACACTGTCAGTGGGGTGACCAGATTGCTGTCAACGGTGCCTGGGACTGGGCCAGTAGACGTCCGTTATTCCAGAATTACTAAATAGTGCATACTCAATATAAGTTTGAAATAGTGCATACTTATTTGAATACTCAAAATATCTGCATTAGAAAATAAATGAGGGGGGCACCTGGGTGGCTCAGTGGGTTAAAGCCTCTGCCTTCAGCTCAGGTCATGATCTCAGGGTCCTGGGATCCAGCCCTGCATCGGGCTCTCTGCTCAGCGGGGAGCCTTCTTTCCCCTCTCTCTCTCTCTGCCTACTTGTGATTTCCCTCTCTGTTAAATAAATAAGTAAAATTGTAAAAATAAATAAATAAATAAATGAATAAATAGAATGAGGGGAGCCTGGGTGGTTCAGTAGCTTAAGCATCTGACTATTTCAGCTGAGATCATGATCTCAGGGTCATGGGAATCTCAGGGTCAGGATCTCAGGCCTTGGACTCCATGCTCAGTGGGAAGTCTGCTTGAGATTCTGCTTGAGGTTCTCCTTCTTCCTCAGTCCCGCCCCCTGCCTGCACACCCTCTTTCTCTCAAATAAATAAATGTTTAAAAAAAAAAAAAAAGAATGAAAGAAGTGATATAATCATTCTGCCTTCCCTGACAACTTAGATAAAATCTGCCACTACTTCTCTTAACCTGCCTTATTATTCTTCACATCATAATGATTTGTCTCTTACAGTCTGTCTTCCCATTGTAAACTGCTCTAGAGCAAAGACTTAAAAAATTGTGATAAATGCTATATTCCAGCATTTAGAACAATCCCTAGAAGACACTTGGGAGGTATTCCAAAGATCCTTGTTGAATGAATTTAAAAATTAAGGATTGAGACAAGTTTCCTTTCTAAATAGTAATATTTATTTTAATTAGCTGGTAAAATAATAATCAACTAAACCCATACCCAATCTTTTCTTAAAATGCTTCAACATTCTTATACAGCAGTATTCTTTTTACAACTGTGTTGCCTTGCAATATTTCCTCCAACCTACTCAGGACCCACTGCCCTCCACATTCCCAGTAGAGGATTTTGCCCATGGCCCTTAGGTGTATTTTCAAATGGCTTGCTTTGGGTGAGCCTCTCCAGAGTGTCTGTTCCCTCAGCTCTACTAAGTTGGCCATGGGTCATATAACCCTACCCTTTGGCTGGCCCAGCAAGATTACTTGGAATTAGAGCACAGCAGTTCTGAGAGTTTCCAACAGCGAGCAAGATAAAGAAAATCGCTGCCTTCACTCCAAGGGATTTGCAGCTCTTGGCTCTTCATGAGGCCTGGGCTAATGTCTTGCCATGTATACCTCTAGTTACTCCACCTGTTTACTGAACCTACTTTGAATAGATTTATGTGGCTTACAGCCAATAACTGAGTCGCTGGGGAAAATTCACCAAAAGAACTGTTCCTTCTTATTTCTGTAAAGCATCATCCAGGCATAAACTCCCTGGTGATCACTTCTCTGGGACCCAAAACTCCAAACAGGAAAAGCTTTCACTCTCTGGACCTGATTAGACATAGACTGGCTTTAGGGAAATGGAACATCAGAATGAAAACATATTAATGGTTCAAAGCTATTTCATGAATTTCCTTGACGTCCCCATGCTCACCAGACATTACCGACATGTGTGTTTCTGTTACCTAAGCATAAAATATCTAAAATAGAACATCATTATTCCTTCTTCTCTTCTTTCTAATCAGCTCCGCTTCTGCCAATAGCACTCCTTTTTAAGGAGATTTAGAATTTCTGCCCTACAATCCCATCCGCTTCCTTTGTCTCTCTCCACGTGGTTACCAAACCTGTAAGAATTACTGTGCTCCCTCCTAAATGGATCTCAGTGCATCCCTTTGCATATGCCTAAGTCCTCAGTGTGAAAAGAAAACTGTACTCAGAACTGGTAGATCTAGGTTTATTCCAAACTGCCCTGCTACCTAGCTTCAAGTCCAGCCACATAAAAACTCACACATTCTGGGCACCTGGGGGCTCAGTGGGTTGGGCCGCTGCCTTTGGCAGTGAGTCGTGATCTCAGGGTCCTGGGATCGAGTCCCGCATTGGGCTCTCTGCTCAGCAGGGAGCCTGCTTCCCCCCACCTCTCTCTCTGCCTGCCTCTCCATCTACTTGTGATCTCTGTAAAATAAATAAAATCTTTAAAAAAAAAAAAAAACTCACACATTCTGAGTTTCTAAATGTAAAGATATAGGCCAGATCATTTGAATGGAGGAAGCTGAGCACCCACCTGTCTGAAACAATTAAGATTAACTATCATTTCTTATCCAATAAATTCACTGTTCAATAAATCCTATGCGCACTTTACACCATCAAAGTGTTTCCATGCGGTGATTTTTTTCTCTTTCCTTTCTACCTTTCCATTTACTTACTTTTCATTTACTTCTTTCCCTATGCCCATACACTGTTTCTATTTTTGAAATATCTTGTTTCAGCTTTCTCCACATTTGATTTTTATGCCCTGGCACCTGGAGAACACACGAATAAGTTCCAATTTTAGATGGTACAGCTGGGCTTTTATGGGAAGTGGAAAAGGACAAAACCCCTTTTTAACAACCTGGCCAGCTCATCTGGCTTTTCTAACTGTTGCTTTATGCTTCATGTTTCAGAGGACTAAGTAACATTCTCTTGTCAACAAAGCACCAGTGGCCCTGACTGCAATCCCTTGTTGTAAAAACAGACAGAGATAAATAACCTGGCTTGTACATTTCAATATTTTATGAATGGACTCTAGCCTCAGGGAACTATCTCAGACTCTAAGTCATAACTCAGTCAATGATTCACTGCATATGGTTAGTTAAAAGTCTGAGTCTCTCCGACTGTATCAATGGTCCATAACTGTATCATTCTTAAAATCTCCTTTTGTACCAAATACTTCAATATCCCCTTTACTATTCTGAAATGAAAAGCATGGACTCTATAATCCATCTACACAGAAATAACACATTCCCACCACTGTTTCTTCTTTACAATTCTAAAGCAAACCAGGCTTTGAAATCTGAAAACTTTTATCCAAGTTTGGCTGTTAAATTTACCTGGCTGCATCCCCCAACCTGAATTGATGAGAATTATGTATTTTATTTTTCCCATCTGCTATGAATAGTTGCTACAACAAAATCAGTGCATTTGGTAGCAGATCCCATATTCCACAGAGTACTACATTCTATTAGCTGTATGTACTTCACTGGTTTTCTAAAATGTGAAAACGACTGAAAATAATTCTGGCTAAAATATTCAGAAAATGGTTTTTGTAACCATGTAACTTACCTGCACACAAAAACTCAGTATATACTCTAACTCTAGCATAAAGAAGAAATAAAGGATACTAATCTATAAAAACCCATACCCACATCATTATGTAAGCCCTTGGACATGACATAGTAGCAGATATATTGAAGTGGACTGATGCCTGTGCCAAGTCCTAGAAGCAACCCATCACTGGGTATCATAGGCACATATGCAAACTGGCAAGAGTGGGTCATGTCAAGTCCACAACTGCATGACCAACACAATGACATAATTTTCTGAAATGAAGAATAACTTTTGATAAAATGTCCAACAAAGCAAAAATACTATACTCCCTTCAATTTACACATCAGTTGCATTTCCTGGAAAATGAACTGTGTATTAAAATTTTATTGGGGCATCTGGGTGGTTCAGTCAATTAAGCATCTACCTTCAGCTCAGGTCATGATCTCAGGATCCTGGGACTGAGCCCTGTGCAGGGTCCTTGCTCAATGGGGAGTCTGCTTCTCCCTCTCCCGCTTCCCCTGTTTGTGCTCTCTCCTCTCTCTCTCTCTGTCATATAAATAAAATATTTAAAAAGAACTTTATTAAAAAGCAACTTGTGTTCACACATCAGACAGAATTCATTTCAAAGCTAATATTTGTATTTGAATTTGTACAGGATAGATACACATTTGTGGGGCCGGTCTCTCCCACGCATGGCAAGACATCTAGAATCCCTGGATCCAACTTTACTAAATGACAGAGGAAGCCCCTCCTTAAATTTTAAACAACAGAAAAACACTCTCCCCTCATTTCCAGAAGGCCACCCCCCATCCCTCAGAGGGGAGTAATTCAAATTTGTATTAGCATTATTTTAGCCAGCGCTTGCTTTATCCAGATTTATTTCCTGTCTGATCATTATGATTTTCACCTAAATGAGTTGCCAAAATACATTACCTTTGATTTTATGTAACAGTAAAGTTAGGATACAAAAAGTATATAAACATCTACAAGTACCAAAACATTTGATGATGCAGGAAAAGGGGCACAAATAAGGAATACAAATAAATTATAATCTAAAGAGTTACATACAATGCTTCCTTTGATTATTTATTAAAACCCACAAGTAAAGTGAAAGGAATGTTTTTCCTTAAAAAGCACTGGACTGATATATCTTCAGTTTCTCTAAGACCACAGTAGCCTTAGGAGGATTTGGAAAACAGATTAAATTGGGAGAGAATCTTAACCCAGTCCTTGAAGATGCTCTGGAATCTCAGCTACCTCCCTCCCCAGTACATCCCAGCCATATAGGAACCCTGATATCATGATTGTTAGCAGCATTCCGTCTGCGGGCATGCATATCGCCCCTGCTTCTTCCCCAAGACCCTTGTTCCATTCATTCTTCTGCCGTCCATTCCACCCATTTGATTGAGCACATATGTTAAACAGTTAAACAGCAGGGATTCAAAACCTTGTTAAATTCCTGCCCTCCAAGAACTTCAGGTATGGTCTAAGAGGCAGTATGGTAGAGATGAAGTGCCATAGACTATGCAAGTAGGTAGGAGGGATACTTAGGCTAAGACACAGAAGGTCATAGACAGCTTCTGAGAAAAAATTAATAGTTACTGCTGATAGGATTCCCAAGAGCGCTAAAGAAAATCCTTTTGCAATAAAGGCAAATGGAAAGAGAAATATTGCTTGCATCATCAAAGATAAAAATTTACCCCTTTTCTGAGTTTCATACTCAATGGAAAGAAAACCGGATGGTAGTCCATTTGTTCAAAAGCATGGTTTTTAGAACACCTATAAATACAGGTTTACTGAATACCTATAAAATATCATATAACCCTAAGTCCTTATCTTTGTTATTTTTTCCCAAGCTATGCTTTAGATTAAGAAAATCTACCCAAATATTTCCTTCTCAAGAGTTCTTAATATTCCACAGTTGCTATCTGGTTTTGCCTCACTTTCTCTATAAAAAGGATATATATTTTTATCACCACAGTTGAGGGCACAAATACCCAAAAGCACTATGTGTCCAAAGACATGTTTTTACCACTTTTAGTGACTGTCTATTAGTTTACAAATAAAGTGAGAGGATAAATAAAAAGCTTGGTGGCGGTAACTTACCATTCAATAAGTAAGATTAGCTCTTAGAATAGAAATGTTCCTGAGAAAACTGTTTTTGCTATTTTGGAAGTAATATCATAGCTGGAACATGGAACTGAGAAGTTGCTTCTCAAACGTGGAAGATATAAAAACATTTTCCATTTTCATGGCCTATTTAGATAAGTTTAGACTGGTTGCTGCTTTGAATGCCAAAATATTCTTGGTTTTTCATTTGTGAACTACATCTTTCTTAATTTCTCAGCAATTAAATTGCGCAATTTAAAATTGTGAAGTCTAATTGGAGATAAGAAGCTGGATCCTTAAAAAGTATAAGTTGAAGTGAGAAACTCACTTTAGCTTATACTAATGCTTTTCCTTTTGGATAATCTCCATTTCAGATGCTTCATAAATAATAAATAATAATGAGAGAAATCACATTTATTAAGGATTTTCTAGGTGCCAAAAATGCTCCATATGTTACTTCTTTTAGTTCTTAAAGTAAACCTGTGAAATACGTAATAATGTCCCAACTTTACAGATGGAAAAAATGAGACACTAAATACTTTACTCAAAATCATGAAGGCAGAACTGAGATTCAAGCACAAAACTGGCTGATTTTGCTTTCCAGATTATAGACATCATGATATCGGAACG
Organism: Mustela erminea; assembly: GCF_009829155.1. Classification (NCBI taxonomy): domain Eukaryota; kingdom Metazoa; phylum Chordata; class Mammalia; order Carnivora; family Mustelidae; genus Mustela; species Mustela erminea. The sequence goes on along the minus strand of NC_045615.1, from coordinate 133,199,514 downwards.
AAAAGACCAACTCTTTGATGTTTCTATTCTCCCACTTCTGGGTTCCTGCTTTCATGCTCAGAAAATGCAACTGGATTCTTATCCTCGATACATCCTTATTCTATGACCTGTGCTCCCCACAGCTTTCATGCAGTAGATTTCACTCAAATACCCCTTTTGGGAGCAACACGTAGGGGGAAAAAAAAAAATTAAAAGTCTCTGAGAGATGGTAGTACAAACTCACTCGATGGTGAGACCCTTCATGAGTCTGATGCCAAATGTCATAAATGTTAGGAAACCAGAAGCCAAATACTGCACCAAAGTAATGTTTTATAACTGCTCTGGTTGGTTTCATTTATCATCACCTTCCAATACCTACACTTTTTCTCCCATTTCTAGGATATATGTATCTCTTGAAAGAACCTGAAAACAGCAGTTGGCTAAATCCATAATGTACCAGCCCAATCGTGAGAAGGGAAACGATGGACAATGCTTACAGAAAGTCAGAACTAGAAAGAAACTTAGATATCAAAATACATTTGATCAGTTTCCAAAGAAGAGAACCAGGGTGGTCTCATGAGTGGTTAGGAACATTATCCAAACTAAGACTGGTTTCCAATGGAGATATTGTTTCATTACCACTGTTCCGTGCTACCAAGTCTGAATAATGCCTAAGAGATCATATCTACACTCTTGGGTTAAGTTTTAAGTTCACTTTGCTTATTGCTATGCTATGTACATTGAATATATAGCCCCCTGAGCCGATGAGTATTGTTACGGATCCTCTTTCCTCTTAGTTCCCCTGATAGATGCTGGTCACCTGTTTCTCCATTATTTTCCCTTCTACTCCACACCTGTTGGGCTCTGCAGCCTTTGGCTTTACAACTTTACCTTAGCCTTTATCTTCCTTCCATCTCAAATTTCAGTGCAAAGCTTATATATTATTTTATTTGGAACAACAAGCAGGAAAGTGAAGCTTGATAGAGACCAAGAAAAACATTAAGACCAAAGGAGAGTGTCATTATTCAGGCAAACTCAAAGGACCTACTGAAAAGAGGAGAAAGAGGAAGGAAAAAGAGAAGAAGCCAGGCATGGACAGCCCTCGAATTAGAGAAAACAAAGAGGTTTATCCAGAAGAGTGTGAAAAATTCATCTCCCACTCAGAAAAGCACCTGTGTTCAATGAGGTGGCGGGGGGGGGAGGCATGGCAGCAGAGGATAGGTAGGGTGATCTGGGTAGGGTGATCAATGCAGGACTAATGTGAGGTGGGGGAGGGGACAGGGTCAGGGTTCTGACTCCTTCTCTGGGAACAGACTCCATCATGTGCCCAAATAAATGGGAGACAGCTTACAGAAATCGATAGTAAAAAGGGAGCTAGCAAAAGAGCTAGGCCAGAACTGGTCAGGTTGTCAGAGACCCGGGAGAGTGTATAAGGGTTCGGGACAAAGCTCTAGGACCAGAAGGACCTGATGCAATGATACTTGTGACAGATAGAAACCGAACTGAATGGAGGAGGTCAACAAAGAAGAAATTAAGGTAAGGCTGCAGGTCAGTGCTTTGAGGGGGCTTGCCCTGGGTCTGTGGGTTCGGGCAGCAAGCCTGGTCTCCCACTATCTGCCAACTAGTCTTCTACATTAGTCTCTCTTGTGTCAGAAAACGAATGGGACCCCAGTGCCCAACGCTGAACTAGAGAAAGCTGAGGCTTCCCCATGTCACGGGTAGCATGCAGAACAAAACCAGAGACAAGGGAGTTGGTGGTAAGGGTGACACAGGAGCTGAATTCATATCGTGGCACTAACCATGTTAGCAGACGTGCTACCCATGCAAAATGGGGCTTTGAAAGTGAGGCAGTGTCTGTTCTGGAAAGTTTGTCTTCTCCATGGAACCAGCACCAAAATCTAGCTTCCTGGAATCGGAGCAGCTCAGGACCCAGGCACTGCATGGCGATGAAATGTAAGTCCACATAGTACCTGGAAGAACCCAACAGCCTGAGAGGAATGTTCCCATGCAGTCCACTTCGGAATCCTGCCCCCATCTACACACATCCAAGCCCCAAGTCTTAAGTCCCCCACAGTGCACGACTGCTTCTGAGAGCAGGAGGCATCTTACCACATATGCTGCAGATCACAAGCAAAGCCAACTTTTAAGTAGTGAGAACGACTGTGTTCCAGAATCATCTCCACTACGTTTTCTTATCTTATACAAACAGACTGTAGCTTTTCTAAGGAAAGCACATTAAAGTAAACATAAAGTTAAAAGTGTGTTTTTAAACCTTCCCACCTTTAAGGCAGTAGGCACAGAAGAAAAAGACAGTTCATTCACTGTGGTAAAGAACAAAGGATATCACCAAGGAATGACATTTATTTTAGAAGAACTTTAAAAAAAAAATGCTGAAATTCTTATGACCTGTACTTATTCAAAGGTAGTGGCTTTCTGTACTTCATGAAAAGGTCACATTTATGGTTTCTGACAGAACAGAAACATTTACCATGTTGGCCTTAGAAAACCAGTGGATAATAAATATCAAAAGACATATAACTAAAAAAGACCATCATGTGATCTAATTTTTTTTTTCTTTTCAGTCTTTCCTGGCTGTTTTGGGTAGGCCCTGCCTGGGAGGGGTATCAGTAAGGCTCTAGTTGGGAAAACAGCATTGACCCTAGGTACTTCACAGAGAGACTATTTGCTAGAATTGTTAAACAGGTGTTAGATAAGAGAGATAAGGGATGATGAGGTGACTCCGAAAGGAGACACTGATCGGTTCATTTCTCTAGTTTTGCATGACAAAGTACTTCAAACTTCAGGGGCTCAACACAACAATCTTTTTTTTTTTTAAATCATTATCTTTCACAAGTCTGGGATTTGAGTGGGCACAGTGATGGCCCTCCTTTGGGTTCCCTCATGCATTTAGGTCAGATGCAGCGGAGGGTGTAGTCATCTTGAAAGCTTACTTGCTTTCGTGTGTGTGATGATCAATGCTGGCTGTTGGCTAGGACCTCAGCAGGAGCTGTGGGCCAGAACACTCACACAGAGTTTCTCCATGTAGTCTGCCCTTCCTTACGACATGACTGTGCCAGTCTTCTTACTTGACGACTCCTGCTTCAAAGGAAGTAATCCAAGAAGAAGAGGTAACCCCTTCAAACATCACTGTCCCTTCTGCTCTACTCTGTGGGTTGATTAGTGAATATGTTTGGTCTAGATACAAGGGGAGGGGACACCGGCCCCATCTCCTAGTGCTAATGTCAGAGAATTTGTGGACATATTTAAAACCACGAGACAGAGAAAGCAGCTACCAGTCCTATGTGTGGGACAACAGAAAGAGTCAATGTTGAAAGAAACAAGGATTGTGGAATTGGAGCCGTAGGAATTGCTAAGAAACAGAAGGGAAACCAGGTCGTGCTACCCCAAGCCCACAAAAGCAATACTAATTAATACATCATACACATTGTTCTTGTTGTCTGTATCTTCCATAAATAAGCCTGACTTGACAAAGTACTGACTGGTATACTAGTAATTAATTACTAGCATAATTACTGATTTTTTGTTATGACAATATGTTCCAGTGAACAACTCTATCGAAGTAAGCAGGCTGCTTTCTAAAAACTAAGTCTTATATTTTGGAATACAAAAGTCAGGATCACAAGAAAAGACAATGGTACTAAATTTAAAAAAAAACCAAGAGGCATAATAACAAATGCAATGTGTGGTCTTGACTCAGACAAATCAGTTGTAAAGGACATTTCGGCCAACTGTAGAAATTTGAATATAAGCTGGGTTTTAGGTGAGACAGAAGTTTGCTGAACAGGAAAGATGAAGATCACTGACTAAGAAAAGAAGCTTACAAAATGGAGTATACAATACAAATACATACTAAGGTATTAACTGTGGTGATCCCTGAAGGAGTGGGAATGTGATGTTTGTCTTCCTTTTAATTTAGTTTGTTTTGTTTTTAATTTACTACATGCATGTGCATTATTTCTGTAACTATAAAAAAGGTTATTTTAGTAAGAGTGTTTTAAAAATAATTATGACATATAGACAAACTCACTGTCATATAGAACCTGTTTCAGATTTGCAATTTCAGAAATGCAATGTCAGGCTGAGAAACAAATTTATGTTCATGAACTCTGATTTCAGACAGAAGCCAGAGACAGAGATATAACTCCGTGTGGGAATCAACATACTTTTTTTTGGAATCAAAGCTATATGAGTGACTCAAAACAAAGTGCTAAAGAAAAGGAAATTGAAAAGTCTTCCTGTAAACTAATTTCCTCTCTCTTGTCTCAGCCCATGAACATATCTAAGTCTCTTCATCCTAAATTAAAGTTCATGCTCCCCATAGTTCTTTCCTTGACATTCTTCTTTTTTTTTTAATATTATATATTCATACAAAGCAGACCATCATCTACTGTGATGACTCCCAAATGTATAGTTTCATTCCTGATTATTCCCCTAAGCATGGATACGATTGCTTACTAAACATTTCCAACTGAACTCCCAGGGGAACCTAAAATTAAGTGTATCCAGCAGGAAATTTAATCATACTTTTTCCTGTAAAACATATTGACTTTATATTTCTAATCCTTATTAATGATATCAAAATCAACCCAGCAAATCAAGTCAGGAATGTGATGGTCATCCTAAATTTCCTCATAATCCCACCCCCCACACACATACCTAGTTATTTGTTGATGCCTGCTAATCTATCCTTGCAGAAAATCTATGTAGCTACTAAGACTAATAAGTCAGTTTTCAAGGTTTCAGGATAAAAGATCAATGTCCAAAAATCAACTATAATTTGCATATATTAGCAAATGTTGAAGACTGCAGATAAAAATAAAATCTGTTAAAATATGTGCAAGATCTAACATGGAAAACTATAAAATATTGAAAAGAGAAAATAAAGGAGATTTCACTAACTGGAGAAATATTTCATGTCTGTAGATCAGAAACCTCAATTTACTTAAGGTGGCATTCTTCCACAATGAATATACGTATAGCTTCAACAAAAGGGCAGTAAAAATCCCAGGAGGCTTTTTACAGACGTTGATAAGTAATTCCAAAATTTATTTAGAAATATAAAAGAACTAGAATAGCCAAAAGAATCTTGGGGGAAAAAAAAAAAAAACAGAGTTCTTCCACCTTACTTTACTATTTATCATAAAACTAGAGTAATCAAGTCAATCATCTTTAAGACAGGCAAATTGAGCTATCGGGCTAGAACAGAGTTCAGAAATAGACCAATACATACATAACCAATTGACTTTCTATGAAGTTTCAACTGCATTTCAGCGAATAATCTTTCAACAAATAAAAATTCATATACATATAAAATAAACTTCAATCCATACATCACACCATACACAAATATTAACTCAAAAATGGGTCATAGATAAGCATATAAAATCTACACTATAAAATTTCTAAAACAAAGCATATGAGGAAATCTCTGTGCCTTGTGTTAGTTCAAAATTTCTTAGATAGGGTATCAAAAGCACAATCCACAAAATAAAAAATAGTAAGTTGGACTTCATCAAAATAAAGAACTTCTGCTTTTCAAAAGACACTGTTAAAAGAACAAAAAAGACCCAGTCACAGGCTGAGAGAAAATATTTGAAAATCTTATATCTAAAAAAGGACTTCTATTCAAATATAAATAAATATCAACACAAGAGGGAAAAAATGAAAAAGGTAAATGCTTTGAACACTTTTCAAAGAAGATTTGCTGATGACAGGTAAGTATATGAACTGCATCCAACATCATCTATTATTAGGGAAATGCAAATTAAAAACATAATTTCATACTACTATACATCTATTACAATGTCTAAAGTTTAAGAGACTGTCTATACCAAGTATTTGGGCAATATGGGAAAGCTGGAACTCTCCCACTGCTGATGGGAACGTAAACTAAACTAGTACAACTACTTCACAAAACTGTATGAAAGTTTCTCAAGTTAAACATACGGCTACCATATAACCCAGCAATTCCAGTCCTAGATACTTACCTAGAAGAAATAAAAACATATGTATATAAAAATACTTGTACATACATGTTTACAGCAGCTTTGTTTATAATAGCCACAAACTGGAAACACCCCAAGTCCATGGATATAAAAACTTTGGTTCATCTACTCTAAGGAATACCATTTAGCAATAGGAAATGAATGAACCACTGATACAACCCATAACTTAGAGGAATCTCAAAATAATTATGCTGAATACCTCAATTTTTTTTAATAAACACATATGCAAACTTAACAGAATAAATAAGTATTTAATATTATTATAATCTGCACACATTACACAGTATATTCGAGATGGCCATTGAGAGGAAGGGACTGCCACCTGACCCTCAAGCTGGACCCAGGCCATCAGAGCCTCCTCATACCTTCCCCCATGCTAGGAAGGAATGCTCCGCCTACCATTCCCACAGTAGGAACTGTTTCAGGGACTCGGGCTTGAGAGAGTAAGGTGTTGTTGAGACCATCTGGATGGCATATGTAACTGAACCCAGCGAAAGCCTCCATATAAGTGTTAAAGATTCTGGCAGGTGGGTGCAGAAAGCTACTGGTCTTTGCCTGTAGCAAACCTCCTACGGAAGTTCCCTTGCTTATCAAACCCACCACATACCAATCTAGAATGACCTCTTTCTTCGGTCTCTAGTTGCCCTCCACATACAGGAATCAGTTTCAGATTTCACTCTGGGAACTCCTAAGATGTAGAACCAACATGTCTAAATAAATATGCCTACAGGGTGATTAACTCTTATGGTATCATTGAACTGAGGACTCGACTCCCCTCAATGTCAATAATGACTATACTAAACTCTTTTACGTTCCAAAGTAGAACATTCCAATTCTCATGGTGTGCCATCATTAATTAATTCTATTTTTATATAAATGATTTTTTAAAAGATTTTATTAGACAGAGATCATATGTAGGCAGAGAGGCAGGCAGAGAGTGAGGGGGAAGCAGGCTTCCCTCTGAGCAGAGAGCCCAATGCGGGGCTCGATCCCAGGACCCTGAGATCATGACCTGAGCTGAAGGCAGAGGCTTAACCCACTGAGCCACCCAGGCATCCATTAATTAATTCTTCATAGACAAAAACCTTTGGAGGCTTCTTAATATTTTTGAGTTAGGAGACTCAAATTTGTGAACACAGCATATGTTTTGTTTTTTAGTGGACAGGGGACTCTAGTCCTAGGTTTGAGCTCCAACCACTCAGCAACTTTCAAGTTTCCCTAGTTTTGTACATACAGGATTTTGGTCCTCATAAATATCCTGTATGTGTAAGTGCATAAGGCCTAAATACCGTGCTTAGTGCGTGGTAAACTTTCCACAAATGATAGCTACTACTAGCAAATTTCATACAAATACTTAAATAACTTTCAGAAGATTTTTTTGAGTCCTAGTTCAAATTAATTCCAAGAAGTTCTTGGTTTCTGTCTTGGACTGAAAGCAAAATAATCCCCACTTGTCCTGTAGTATAGAATTTCCCATTTAGATTTAAATCTTTACTGACTGCATCAAGATGGTAATTTTGACAGGATGTAAACTCTCCCAAGAGTGGGAAAATATAATCATCATTTTCCCATGTGATATAGAAAGTTAAATATTTTCCAGTTTCTGAAATTTCCTGTTTCTTACAAAGTATGTACTCTAGTAGGAAAAAACATTCTCAGAAAATATTCAGAAATGTGGGGGCTCTAGAAGAAGAAAAAAATTAAACAAAAAAACAAAAAAACAAAAAACTTTCAGTGTAACTGCTGGAGGTTTATAATTAATAAAAGTGCTTCCCCCTATATGGAGAATCAAACACCCTAGATTTGTATCAAAATACAATAAGTATTGTATATAAGATTTGATTAAGAATGGAAGAAGACGGGTGCCTGGGTGGCTCAGTAGGTTAAAGCCTCTGCCTTCCACTCAGGTCATGATCCCAGGGTCCTGGGATCAAGCCCCGCATCCGGCTCTCTGCTCAGCAGGGAGCCTGCTTCCCCTTCTCTCTCTGCCTGCTTCTCTGCTTGCCTGTGATCTCTGTTAAATAGAATAAATTAAAAATCTTTAAAAAAAGAAAAAAGAATGGAAGGAGAAATGACTGAACATGATTTCTCCTGGAGGAGGAATTAGTGGTACGACCTCTTTATATCTTCTTTGGGGCAGACATCTCTGGGCTATATGCACCAGTTCTAGTTACCGGCCTATTCCTGATATATAATTAAAGCAGAGTCCAGGTAATTTTCATTCTAGACAGTCCTCTAAAGTTGATTATCTTTTTTATTGTGAAATCACAAAGGAAATTTTAGGTCAGAAATGAAGCAATATGTCAACATAAAGTTTTTGAAATGACACTAACCTTCTCCTTCTGACTCATCTTCCTTAATGCTTTCATGTTCTTTGAGTAAAGATCGCCTTCAAATGTTCCATTTCTAATCAGAAATTTTTGTATCATTCCTAAGAGGTTAGATATCTTTTTAAAATTCTTCACTGATTTATAACAGTATAGAACTTCCTTACAGCTGGTTCAGCCATATTGAAATTTGTGGCCCATGTCCCACCATCTTGGAAAGTTGATACATAATTAGCCCCAAAGTGTAGGCACAGTATATATAATGTCGTTATGTCCCCTTTTCTTAATTTTTACTTTATGAATTAATTATTTTATATGTTTTTTAGAATTTTTAGACTTTTGTGTTCATTTGCTAAGACTGCCATAAGGAAGTATCACAAATTGAGTGGCATAAACAACAGAAATTTATTGTCTCACAGCTCTGGAGGCTGGAATTCCAAGATCAAGGTGTCAGCAGAATTGCTTCTTTCTGGGGGCTGTGAAAAAAAAAAAAAATCTCTCCTATGCCTCCCCTCTAGTTTCTGGTGGCTTGCTAGTAATCTTTGACATTTACAACTTATGTAAGTATTATCCCAAATTCTGCCTTCATCGTCGTATGATGTCCTCCCTGTATATCTGTGTACATAGTCGTCCTTTTTATAAGGACAACAGTCATACCAGGTTAGGCCGTAGCCTAAAGACCTCATCTTGACTTAATACATTGGCAGTGACCCCATTTCCAAATCAGGTCATGTTCTCAGGTACTGGAGGATAGCAGATATGATTTTCAGGGACACACTATTCAACTCAGAGCATACATATAAACATACATATGCTGCATAGGAAACTTTTTAGCATATCATCGATATATTAACATTGGCCTTCTCCATGCCTTTTTTCATAAGACGAAGATGAGTTTCTTAAGACCATCAACAATGTGGAACAATATAATAAGCAGAAGTTCTAAGATAAGTTACTTCAGTGGAGCTAAGAGTTCTGTTAATTCTTATAGACCATTCTGCCTGATGGACTCAACCACCAGCCTCTCTGAGACACAGGCAGTGTACACCCAGCCTCCCTTCTTAGCATCCTTTTTGGTTTGTTTGTTGTTTTCTAACTCTAACCATATATAGTCCCTGCCTTCTAATAAATTCTCTAAATATGAAAGAATATTTATAGCCCATAGCTCTGTGTGCTGTCCACATGACTTTGGTCATCAAGTTTAAACATAACAGCTCTGTGACACTGCAGCAAATCAGATTATTTAAATTTGTTTCAGAAGTATTCAAAGGGGTTTCATTTCTCTTTTAGTGCCAACTCCATTAAATTTAATTTCTAAAGAATTTAATTGGTTTCTAAAGCCAATGGAAGAGCAGGTCATTGTAGATTCTTCTTCTTCTTCTTTTTTTTAGATTCATTTGTTTATTTGAAAGAGAGAGAAAAAGCATGAGTGGGAAGAGCAGAAGGAGAGGGAGAGGGAATCTCAAGCAGACTCTGCACTGAGTGGTGAGCCCAAAGCGGAGCTCGATCTCACCACCATTAGCCAAAACCAAGAGTCGGACACTTAACCGACAGCACCACCCAGGCGCCCCTCATTGTGGTTTCTTAATGTTTGCCATGAGTTGGGCTATAGGAGGTGGTATACTCATTCCATGATCCTAACTCAGCCCAAGGCACCCTAAGACAATCAAAATTACCCAAAGACAACTGTACTCTAGATTAAGGCAACATGATTATTCCATTCCCCAGATCCTGCTTCCCTCCACCCCAATTTCCTGTTTATGAATTACCTCCCTGCCTCCACGCCATCTAATGTGTAGAGGCACACACCAATTATCTCTCTGTCTCTACTTCATTGACCCTGTGAAATCAGCTTTGTCTTCATTTTCTGGATTGTCTCTCTTAACCTTTGCACCAAACGCCTTCTGGGTACTATAGTTAGTAAATTAGGTTCTGCTAAACAGATGCCTTTTCATAAAATTCTGAAGGCAGAATACAGTGAACACCATATTCCTGTGACTATTGGTTGTGGCTGCTGCCAAGAAATGCCACAGAAATATAAGATCCTCCAACATCAGCATTCCAGGGTTCGCTGTCCAGCTCCATGGGTTGAGAGGTGGGTTTAAGGGGAAGGGAAGCTTCTTGCTTCCAGCAAGGCTACAATGGAGGCTTTAGAGACAACGGTCACCTAGTAGGACAGTGATCCAGTCTTCCTAAAGACATTTCTGGAAACACAACCTAGATTTCTTCCTTTAACCTCAATAATCATTATCTAACCACCTATATTTGTGTAGGAAACCTCTTTCTGCTTCAAATGCATAGAGTGGTATTCCTCCTAATAGTAGATTTAACTGACTATGAGGGAAGAGTTTATGCCATGAAGAGTTTATGACTCAGAAACACAATTTCAAGAGCATTAGACATTAGATGCCTCTCTTTATTATCATCTCTGGGTCATTTCCTTGTGGAAGTTTTCATCGGATACTTCACACTACACCAAATCCCAGGCACATGCAATCTCACTCCTTTCCAGAATATTTCTAATTTGCCAAGTTCATCCTAATTGTAGAGAAATCCACTCTCTTCATTTCCCAAGACCAAACCCAGTTTTCAAGCTGATTTTGTATATCCAAGCAGAGGTACAAAGGAGCTTACAAAGCAGCTTGAAATAACTCACATGCCAGGACCCATTCTCTTATATGGCAACCACGCTTATCCACAACTTCTTCATCCATGAGGTAATGATCGTTGACGTGGAAGCCAATGTAACAAAGGCTTATATGTCACATGAGAAATTTAAGGAGTGACCATCATGGCGTTATGGGGAAATACCACGTTTCCTTCATGACACGAAAAGAGCACTACATACTTCCCAAAGGGGTGTGACAGGGAGCACAATGAAAAGCCAGTGCCACCAGCCTGTTTTTTCTCTCTTCCTCTCACCTCCAGCCCTCAGCTACAGAAATCAATCCTGCCTGGGCACTTTCTATCTGAATAAACAAGTCTTTTTTTTTTTTTTTTTTTTTTTACCCAGCCAGTGTGATTTTTCCCAATTGTTATTTTAATTATTATGTTTCCTTCTACTGGTTCCTTTCTCTTCTTTGTAGGGTCCATATTCTCCCCATTTTACAATTCCTGATGCTGTGCCCCAAATCTCTTAGCTCTCTCCTCATGATTTGATTCTCTATGTGTTTTCGCTGTTTTGCATGTGTCTCCCACTTGACCCTCCAGGCTGATCTCCACGGTGACTAATCTCTCCTTAATTCATCCACTCCATTTCTAAATTTTAAATTTATCAGATTTTTAACTTTCAGGAAGTCTCTATAAAGCTATCGTAGAATGCTTTTAGAAAGCATTTTGTTGTGGTCATTCTTATAGCCAACTGTCTCCTCTAACAGTTCTACCATCATGCTAGAAGCTTTCCTATTCTACCTCTCCTCTCTCCTTAATTTTCTCTTCCCTCTCCCTTCCTCTTCAGTTTTTTTTCCCTTCCTTTCCCTTCTCTTCCCTTCCCTTTCCTCTCTTTTCCTCTCCTCTCTCTCTCTCTCTGTCTCTCTCTCCTTCCTCTCTCTCCACTCTCTCCCTCTCTCTTCCCCCCATTCTCTCTCCCCTCTCACTTCTTCTCTCCCTCCTCCGGTTTGTTTTAACTCAAAGACTATAAATAGACTTTAGTCTATTTATATACCAAGCTACTATGGTACCTGGGAGTGATGGAAAACCACAAGAGGCAGGAAGTACTGCTGTTCACAGAGATGTGAGAAATGGAAACTCTTCAGTCCCCTCTGCAAACATCAGGCAGAAGCTGGACTGGGGCTCTCTTAGGCAGAGGGAGGATCCCTGTGCCCCTCTGAGGCCTTTACAATCAGCAGACCCACCTGGAATGACATGCACAGGACAGCAAGGCTTTTCTTCTTGGGAATGCACAGATCTCGAGGCCCGATCTCTCTTCAGGAAGAAGAGTTCAGCTTCTCAGCCCAGATCAACTTCCAGGAAAAGACTGAGAAGCATCCTAAACTTCCAGCCCATGTCAGGGCTGAGGATTTCATGCACATCCTCTGGTCCAAGCGCTTGTTTCTCAATGAAAAAATGGCCAGCAGTTGGATTAGAGTTGAAAGTGAATGTTAGGGCAACAGGGAGGCAGCAGGCCACCACAGCATCAGAATTCTGATAACTGTGAGGCAGATGGAAAAGATAAAAACAAAGGAGACAAACAAGATCGATGGAAACAGCGGGTATTACTTGCTTTAGCCTTATCACTTTCCACAAAAGATTTAATATGACTTACGGCAGAGCCCATGCAATAAACCAGCAAAATGTAAACAGAGATGAAAAATAAGAACCAAGCAAAACATAATTGAGAAGAGGATATCTAGACAAGAAAAGAAAGAAATAAAATAAGTAACTTTTATCTGAGTCCAATTAATGGCCAGACTATCCAGGAGGTTGCCTGGGATGCTGATTTCTAATGGATTCTAGAGCATCACTGGGATTAATTCACACAGTGTAATTGGTCTCACTCCCATTAAAGTAGAGAGAATCAAGTCAAAACTAAAAACACCCTTTACCACATTACTTTATCTTTTGAGTAATTTATCCCTACCCTTATATAATTTCAGTAAGTCTGATGTCAGCAAAGTGAGCCGAGTTTCTAAAACCAAATAAAGTCAGACATAGGTCTGCTTCTGGGGAATGAATAATTTAGCTAATGAAATGGGAAACCTGAACGACGTCTTCTAAGAAACTGTCCTGAACTCTACACTTCTATAATGTCTGTAAGTTAGAAAATTATGAGAGAGATCAAAGGATTAAAAAGCAGATAAAATAGCAAAGAGTGTGACAAATATTTTGGTCGGTATTAATGAATGAATACATGTCTCTGTCCATACAACTTCCTAGAAAACGTTTATCTTACCACCTCCACGACATAAAAGTTTCAAAATATATTTTTAAAGTTTCCATCTGGAAAGGCATCAAGGGATCGAGCCTGCCTCTCCCTCTTCCCTGTTGTGCAGTCCATGCAGTAATATGTTTTGTTGAGTACTTTTTCTGACCCTGTTCTACCTTGTACCGAAGCCAGAATCTTGACTACAATAACCAGAGTATGATCTACCTAGTTCAAGCACCTGTCTATGGAAATATGTAGGATGACTTTTATATTCATATCACTTGAAGAATAACTGTGGTTTCTTTGAGGACTACTAAACAGAAAAAAACCATCTATATTCAGATACACTTACGCTGAACATGAACATACACAACTTTCTTTAAATAACTCAACAGTGTCATCCTTGAGGCTAACCAAACTTCCTTCTTAGTCATGAATTATCAGGAATTACTCTTCCTTACCCAACCCACCAAGAGAAATTCTGTTTTGGTCCGATTTGGATTTATCTTCTTGAAAATTCTGGTGGTAACCTTGTTATTTGAGCCTGTAATACTTTGACCATATTATTCTGAGATGCCAAAAAGGTACAAGGTTCATGGAAATGACCAAATCTATAAATAATTGCTTTTGTTGGATGATGACTTCCTCTCATAGGCTGTGCATTCAGTGCCATTTTTTTTCTCCAAACTCAGCTCTAAGCTCTGTATCTCTTTTTACTATTGTGATTATCCTTCCACACTTCTGTTCTCTACCTGGATGTGGAACCAAGAATATATTTAGTAGGAAGAGACACATCCCTGTTGGGGTCCAAGCAGGAAACAGCTAACCCCAGGTAGTTGGCACAGAACACGTGCTGTACCACTACCTGGGAAACATACTTAAGAAGCCCCCCTTGCCACAGTGTCTCAGAGTTGTTAAATAACTGAGTACCTCAAATCTTATGGGCTGCATTCCAATCCTTAGGTATTAATGTTATTTCATATTTATAGAATAATATCTAAAGTGCTTTCTCACAGGCTTCCTCAACTGATGGCTGACACAACCCTGGGAAGCAGGTAAATAAGACCTAATTACCCTCATTTTATAGCTGAGGAAGCTTAGAGTCTTAAATCTATAAGTCAGGACAAAAATCCACTGTCCATAAAGCCAGACAGATATATGTTGTAATTCCAGAGCGCTCACTCACAGAAGTTCTCCATCTTTCCATTCATCACAGCTTCCTCCACACTCGTAAACCAGTTGTGAAGATGAAGTGAGACACTGTATAAAGAAAAAGTACTGTTAGGATCCTGGCATTTTACTACTGAATGCTCATTAAATAACATTTCTCTCCCCCTTCCCTTCCCTCAGAGTTGTGGGTCTGACCATCCGGCCAATAAATGGCAGAGTTCAGAAGACAACCTAGCTTCTGATTCTTGACCAAGCAGAAAAGTATTAGCTCAGGGGCCACGATTCCCTTCTATACCCACACTTTAGAGCTTGTCCATACCATGAGAAAATGGCTGCCGCAGAAAGACAGGGGACAGATCCACATTCTGTGCACCCTGCCACTTAACACAATTTGGAAGCTCCTTCTTTAAGAAAAGAATTCAAAATTGAGAATATAAGATTAAGTGTAACAGGGCTATTTAGTTATAATAAAAGAAGTCACAGCAAATTATAAAATTTTTAAAGCTGACTAAAAACAAAAACATTCCAGAGGCACCTGTGTGGCTCAGTCAGTGAAGCGTCCAGCTCTTGATTTTGGCTCAGGTCATGATCTCAGGGTTGTGAGATCAAGCCCTGCATCAGGCTCTGTGCTCAGCTCAGAGTCTGCTGGAAATTTTCTCTCTCCCTCTCCCTCTGCCCCTTCCCCCTCTCAAGATCTAAATAAATAAATAAAATCTTTAAAAAATTAAAACATTACAAAACCCTGAAAAATAATACATTTATTATCTCCTTCCAGAAATCTCTCTCTATACTACCTTTTCTTAATTTTTTTTTTTTTTGCTGCATTCTTTTTGATTACCTCTTCATGCAACAATTTTGAAACATTACCTAAATACAGAGACTAGCAGAATAAGTCAGTCTTTCTTTGAGCATAGTCGATTGTTTTACTTTATGGGAGACAATTTTATCTGGAACTGCCAAACTTTACTAAGGTAAGACATTCCATCTGATGTGCTGGAATGTGCAAAATGTGCAACTCTGCAGTTAATCCTACTGCTTTCGGTTTATGCTCTATAAACATAGGAATTTCTACAAATTCTATTTCATATAATTCTCATCAAAGAAAAAAAAAGATGAAGTGTTATTGACTAGAAAGAACAGCTTTAGTTAGGTGTCAGTGTGAACCCCCATTTACAATTTTCCACATCTGAAGGGCAGTTGAGAGAATTTTCCAGAGTAGTTTCAGTCTCCATATATTCCAAGGTTTGTTTTACCCCTTTTCCTACATGTTTCTGTAAGCTGACTTATTGCATACTACTGTGCTTTTAAGTCAAGATGCCAGACACATCATACAGTGGGCATGGTTTAGTTAGCTTATGTGTACGCCAGGGTGATGAGTAATCACATAGGTATATTCTCAGATGACAGCAAACTATGCAAAGTAGCTCATAAATTCCCCTCATCAGATCCCCCCAAAAAATGCATTCTCTGACCCCACACAGCAGGAGAGAATTCTGGAGGGGGAACAAGTAGTCTTAACTGATGGCTGTTAAAGCACCTTATGTTTTTCAAATTTTACAAAACATACGACCATTAGAACTCATTGCTAGGGCCGCCTGGGTGAGGCAGTGGCTTAAGAGTCCAACTCTTGGTTTTCGCTCAGGTCGTGATCTTATGGTCATGCGTTCGAGCCCCGCATCAGGCTCCGTGCTTAGCCCTGCTCAAGATTCTCTCCCTCTGCCCTTCCACTCATGCTTTCTCTCTCTCTCTTGCTCTCTCTCTGAAAGAAATAAATAAATCTAAAGAAAGAGGGGGGGGAGGAGGGAGGGAGGGAAGGAAGGGAGGAAGAGAGAAAAGAAAAAGAACTCATTTCTAGGGCCCCAGAAAGCTAGTGTAGCGGAGAGGGGCATGTTAGCTTTACTGCAGGGAAATCCACTCCTGGAGGGACCCATTCCAAAGCATGTTCAGGGAGCCAACTTAATGAGACGTCTCCGTTTCTGATTATAGGGGGAAAACATTTCTAGGACCTCTGGCAATTTAAAAGGATACGTTAACTCCCTGCAAAGACTCCCTTTACCCCACTTTCAATTAATGTATTTTCTTTGACCACTCTTGCTGTTTTGAAAACTTGAGGAGTATCTAAGCAAAGAAAAGCAAAGGACTGCTAGCTGGGAAAAAAGAATGTCTAGGCATTGGTTGCTCACTCCAAGACATTGACACTTGAGAATATTTTGTAACATTTTACCTATAACCGCCACCTTGATCTGCCTGTGTTGTATTACCATTTCAGATTCACTTTAACCCTGAAAACTCCAAGCTGAAAAGCTTCCGGGCAACTAACCACGGGTGGTTTCTGTGTGCTGGCTTGTTTTTTTATCACCACGGATCTTTGAACAGTCACTGAGCTAATTCGATTTTCAGGACCATTAATCTGGAACTTCCAATCAAAGGAGAAACGATGCACCTCCTGGATAGGTTTGCAGAGCAACAGCAACTGTGGCGACAGCATCTTAAAACTCCCTGGGCTGCCTCCAGATCAGAGTGTGTGCCCTTTCCCTGAGCCCCGACCTATACAAGGATGGCTGTTGGAATGCCCCAGAGAAGGGGAGGGAGGCAACAGACGCTTCTGCTTGGCATTTTTTCACTGTTTGTCATCAATACAAACAAGCCTGGCCTTCCGGCACAGTGAAATGGACAGCACTTGGCTTTGGAAATCCCATGTCTTCCACTCTGAGTCTTTGGTTTTGACCGCTTGGCTTCCCTTAGTGTCCAGAATTCTCTTTCTTTACTGCCTTTCTCCCCTCTAGTAGCCTGGTTTTCAGGAAGACAGCTGATCTAAAACAAAAGCAAAATGCCCACACTCAGCCATCTCAGGTGCAAATGGGCACACCTTAGTGTCCCACGGACAGCGCTGATCAACCCTGATGCCCATTAAAGTTACCTAGGGGCTTTAACAAACACCGGTACTTGGGCTCTAACCCGGACTAATAAGAGCAGACACTCTGGGGTCAGGTCCAAGCATGCGATGTTTTTATAGCACCTCCCCAGGTGAATCTATATGGTTATTTTGTGTTCAGAGGGAAAGGAAACATAAGAGGAAATCTGAAACTCCATTTGTGAAATTTCAGGCACCAGAAAACAAGGGAAGTATTTTAGGGAGCAGATGGCAGAGGGCTTTTCCAGCACTCTTAAAATCCCTTCAGTATTCGATTTACTTCCCCCATTCCTAGATAGAGCTTGCTATAAAAATGCTGTACCTATAGCAACCAAATGAGAATTAAACCGACCCACTGAAGTGCCAATATCTGATAACAATCCAGTCCCACAACATCTGTAAAAAGTTGCTTTTCTATTTCAACTATGGATTTTACCAGCTATGTTGTGCACATCACAAACACTGACACCAGATGTCATTCTAAAACAGAAACGTTTCTTTCTCGGCCAATGTTGTTTGTTAACAAACACTACGTGAGCACCTGCTGTGGAGACATGCACAGGAAGCGATTAGGAGATTAGGAAGTATTGGCAGAAATAATCCCTCTTTAGCTATAAAATCCTATGATTCCGAGCTAAATCTCTTCTCTGAATGTTGAACACTTTAGAACGATCTCTTATGAGATGGAATTCTGGAGGCATCAAAGACCAAATTATCTATCCAAATTGTCTCCTTTCTGATCTGTCTGAAATTCCCATTTCTTCTCATTGAGTCAATGTAAGTTTCACAGAACTAGTTTGGAAGAGGGGGACTCCACTGTAGGACCTACTGATCCCTTGGCATATATCTGGAATAAATCTCTCAAGGTTTAGAACCCTGAACCAGAATATTCTGTAGGGGAATAAAGGGACCAGGACAGCCCAAGACTCCATGAGACGTGTGAACACTGCAGGCCTGGAAAGGACACAGACTCTCCAAAGAGCAGAGCAGAGCTTCAAGCACATGGTCCCAAGGAGAATAGGAAACTGAGGTCAGAAGCATATCATACCACAGTCTCCACCTACTTCCCAAGTGTCACCTCGAGCAGGCTGAGCCTCTGTGTATTCAGGACAACCTGTCACCTTTTGAACTTTTCTGCTTCTATGACCTTCACTTTACTTGACTTTTTTCCACTAGTTTCTATATGGCTTCATACAACCTGACTCCTGCTTCTGCCTGCTCCTAGTTTCTACCTAATTCTACTTTTCACCAGCTGCCTCCACCACTGTCTCTCCTCATATATATAGATTAGGATGATATCCTTTTAAATATTTTATTTATTTATTTGTCAAAAAGAGAGAGAGAGCACAAGCAGGGGGAGCAGCAGGCAGAGGAAGAAGCAGGCTTCCCATTGAGCAGGGAGTCCAACATGGAACTCGATCCCAGGACCCTGGGATCATGACCTAAGCCGAAGGCAAATGCTTAATGGACTGCGTCACCCACATGCCCAAGATGATGTCCTTTTAAAAGCAAGTTGAAAAGTGAAGCATGGGTTATTGGGAAGCAGAGGAGAGGTAAGATAGGTGCTGGTCACAGGAACTGTATTTCTAAAACCATATTTACTAATACATAGTAATGTCAGCAGTGAGCAGTAAATGTTCCCACTTTTAGGAATGTGCTCATCCCTACCCACTTTTCCCTCAATTCTTGTAGCACTCTCTCTCTAGAAAGAGAATGTTTAGAGCACGTGTGAAAAACTCACAAAACCACCAGTCCAAATGGAAAAGATCTGGGTATGAGCTTTCTCGCTAGTTAATGGGCAAGACCTGAGTCCAAATTAATACTATATACTGTTTTTATGCAGAAATTCTGAAGTTAACATGATCTGTAAGAATTATGGGATACAAATACAATGTATTTTTATGATGTTGTTTTTGCCTGCTATCTCCTTTAAGAAAAAAATAGCATTTTTAGACCAACTGCCTTTATATAATATCATTAGAACCACACACTAAGAAAATTTATGTTCTGAAATATTCTGTACTTCAAGCCAAAAACATTAACTTATGCTTGCTTTTCATTCGCTACTTATAACCCATATAAAATAAAGTTACTTTGAATACATTGCAAAGTAGGTCTAGATTGGTAAAACAAGCTGAATTCGGAAGCTCCCAATCAATGGCAAATGATACTGAGAGAAGTTCTAATGAATGGCCAGTATGTCCTAAATATTAGGAAGGCATAAATAAATATATCTCAAATGAATCAGACCCAAATTACTGGTTCTAATTTTCAAATTTAATTATAAATATAGACAATTTTGTGACAATGTAATTGAGATTTACAGTTGCCCTAGGTTCAAAAAATTTTGCCATAAAAATCTTAGCTTTTTTTTTGCAGCAATAGCTTGCTTGCTAAATACAATGACAGCAATTAACTAAAAAAGAGTATGTTTTTGAGGGGAAGCGTGGTGTGAATTTTCTTTTTTGATGGTATTTGAATTAGCCAAGGAAGAATAATAAATTGAACAAAAAGAACTGTATTAATAAAATGAATGTGGCAAAACTAGAGTAGAAATATTATTAGAACCAATTTATAATTGCATGAAAATCACTGATAATTGCCTGTTATATCTCCCAGGTATTCAATGTTAGCAGAAACTGCAATGCCTATGTATCTCTACTAGTGGATTTCAGTCATAAGAATGTAATCAAGACATTTAGACAGTTACATCTTCATTGCCTTCTGTCACTTCATTTACACAATTGAATCTTCTACCTAAGTAGAAGATATCCCCAAATCGAATAATGTCTATAATGAATACTCTTCCTTCTACTTAGTTCTACCTCTCCAAGTTACCTTAAAAAAAACTACATTCACTACATCTGTATCTCTGCAGTAAATACCCAGCAGTGCAACTGCAGGGTCATAGATGAGTGGATAAAGAAGATATGGTCCATATATACAATGGAGTATTATGCCTCCATCAGAAAGGATGAATACCCAACTTTTGTATCAACATGGATGGGACTGGAAGAGATTATGCTCAGTGAAATAAGTCAAGCAGAGAGAGCCAATTATCATATGGTTTCACTTACTTGTGGTGCATAAGAAATAACACGGAGGACATTAGGAGAAGGAAAGGAAAAGTGAATTGGGGGAAATCGAAGGGGGAGATGAAGCATGAGAGACTCTGGACTCTGAGAAACAAACTGAGGGTTTTGGAGGGGAGAAAGGTGGGGGGTTGGGTGAGCCTGGTGGTGGGTATTAAGGAGGGCACGTATTGCCTGGAGCACTGGGTGTGGTGCATAAACAATGACTCTTGGAACACTGAAAAAATTAAATTAAATTTAAAAATAAAAGATAAAAATTTTTTTAAAAATCTTCATTCAGTAGTTAATAAATATCAGAGCCTTCCATAGTTTCCTATTGTATGTTGGCTCTACTCAGACTTCTGAGTTTGGGAGACACTATAAACAGAATAAAAGATAAAGAAGATTAGGAAAGAATACATCTATTGCCTTTAATGTGACCATCTTTATAGCTGCCTAGATGCCTGAAACACCAAAAAGATGACTATTTATTCATTCATTCATTTAACACATATACATTAAATGTTTACTCCATGCCAGACACTATTTTTGGCACTAAAGATACAGGATGAAGAAAATGAGCAAAATTCCCTGCCTTCCTAGAGCTTACATCCTCGTGGAAATAGACTAAAAAAGAAAATAACATACTAAAATAATTAAATATTAATTGTTAAATGAATGCTATGGAGAAAGACAAAATAAGCAAAGAAAATATCATGTTGGCAAATAAAGTTTCCAATTTTACACAGACTGTCTAGGGTAGACCTTCTTGAGAAGGTAACATCTGAGTAAGGATCTGAAGGAGGGGAGGGACGTGAGCCATGCAGGCAACTGGAGGAAAAGGGAAGAGCAAGTTCAAGGCTCCTGAGGTAGAAGCATGCCTAGGGTGTTCAAGGATCAGCAAAGAGGACAGGGATACCAGATGGAAGAGACCAGTAGATAACATGAAGTTAGATCAGGTGGGATAAAATCAGAAAGGATGGATTTAGTAGGGCCTATGAAGGGATTACAATACTTTTCCACTTTGACTCTGTGTAAGATGGGAAGCCATTAGATATTGTAAACAAAGAAGTGGGATAATTAGATCAAAGTTTTAAAAGGAATCACTTCAGTTGTTCAGCTGAGATTAGACTGCATGGAGCAAGAATGGAAGAAGGAGACCAACGAGAAGGAAGCTTAGCCTGCGTTTCCCCAAAAGCAATGCTTGACACAATGGCTGCCCACAGATAGCTTATTTTGTAAAGTGGCCCCAAAGGAGAGAACTGGGCCCCTGAGAAGAATAAAACAGGGAACCAGAACCAGTGAATGTCTTTACAAAGCTAGCTGCTGTGAGCAAGTGGGATTCCATGCAGGGAAGCCTCAAAGCTGATACTCAGAACTGTCCACCCAAAAGATGGAAGAGGGCGTTTTTTTCCCACCATTTTTCTCATTCCCTATTGATCAGGTGTCATCCCATGGAGACGTAATTCTCTTTAACTTCCAGATCTGAAAATGGAAAGCAAAAGAATGAGGAAGTTCCCATGGATATCACACTTAGGAGAGGCAAAGAAGCTCTGGAGGAAAGCAAGAGATGAGAAAGCTAGAGATCATTTGAGGGGAGCTACCACCAGACCACACTTAACAAGCAGCCAGGTGTGGAAGCAATGGCGGGAGTAAAAACTTAGGTTGAGAGGCTATGAAGTAGAGCACAGGACTTTTTCCCACACAGAGAACTTCTGCAATAATCTACAATGGCAGTTTGAACAAGAGTGGTGACAGTGGAGGGGTGAGAATCTGTCAGGTTAGAGTACATTTTTCAAGGTAGGGCCAAAAACATTTTCTGACCAACTTAATGAGAAGTGTGAGGAAAAGAGAGTTTTGTGGGGTTTCTGTTAATGGAGTAGGAGGAAACTGCAAAACACTGAAACTTGGGAGAAACATTGGGATCTTTGGCTTTGGATATGTTACATTTGATCTTCCTATCAGACAAAGTAGAAATCTTGACATATGACTCTGGAATTAAAGCACAGGGGAGAGATCCAAGCTGGAGCTATAAATTTTGAGGGTCCCAGCACATGCTCAGTATTTGAAACCATAAAATTGATGAAGATCACCAAGGACGTGAATATAGACAGACAGAGACAGAGAGAGAGAGAGAGAGAAGAGTTTCAAAACTGAGATGTGGAGCACTCTATCATTAAGACATGATATAGAGGGAAAAAAACCAGCAAAAGAGATTGAGAAGGGAGCAATCACTGGTACAGGAGGAAACCCAGGAGACACTGTGCTAGAAGCCAAGTTGAGAAAGTATGTCAAGAAAGAATGAGGGATTAAGCTTATCAAATGCTGCTGACAGGCCAATGGACCCCTAAATTTAGCAGTGAAATGTCATTGATGACCATGACATGAAGTACCTGGGCCCAAAGACTGTTTGGTTTGAATTCAAAAGACACAGAGGAAGATTTAGAGTTGGTGTGTCTGGAAAATCCTTTCAAAATGTTTTGTTGCAAGAGGAACAGGAAGTCAGAGGGTAAAGTGGGCACAGAAAGTTATTCGTTAGATGGAAGAAATAATGACATTTGTATGTGGATGGGAATAATCTACTTGAGTGGGAAAGTGACGGTCTAGAAGACAGAGAGGATAATTGCTCAGGCATTGTCCTTGTCCTTGTCCTTGAGCATTGAGTGGGAGGGGACTGAGTCTAACACACTGGCAGAGGAGTGGGTCTCACTTAGCTCGCAAAGCTCAATTACACCAATGGGAAGAGAGGTAAAATCTGTGGGTAAAAGGCTAGTCCTAGGAGCTTGCTGACGTTCTTTCCCAGTTCCATTAATTTGAACAGTGATGTAAAAAGCCAAGCATGGGGTCAGGAAAGGAGATGCTGGAGCTTTGAGGAAAGAAGAGAAGGTATATACATTTGACATTAAGGAAAATGAGACGTGAAGAGTAATTGCCAGGTGTTTTAGTCCACTTGGATGCCTAAAAGAGAATATGGTGGCTTATGAACAATGGAAATTTATTTCTCATTATCCTGAAGACTAGAAAATCCAAAGCAAGATGTCAGCAGATTCAGTGTCTGGTGAGGTTTACTTCCTGGTTCACAGACAGCATCTTTTTGCTGTGTCTTCCCATGGTAAAAGTGGTGAGAGAGCTCTGTGGGGTCTCTTTTATAATGGCGCTAATCTCATTCATGAGAGCTTCACCCTTATGACCTAATCACCTCCTAAATGTCCCCCTTCCTGAATACCATTACACTGAGAGTCACATTTAAACATAGGAATTTGGGGAGGGACATAAACATACATTCTATGGTATCAAGTAGCACTGAGGGACGATTAGAGGGTCAGGGTCATGAGTTTAAAATGATCCCAGTCATCCTGGTGTCATTTTCTTCAGCAAGACCCAGGTCTTCAGGTAAGGACACAGCAGAGGCAGAGTTGGATTCAGCCAGGGCTAGGGCTCAGCCAGTGACTCCAAAGACTATAAAAGAGTCAAGGAATTAGGAGTGTGTGCAAGAGAATGACTTTAGTAATTACCATGGAATTGGGCTGATATGGAAGGACACGAGGACATGAAATGTGAAAGAGTGAAAAGTGTTAGATCAATCATTGCAAGATCAACCCCAACTCTACTGCCCTATAGTGATTACAGCGACTATCTCCAAATCTAGGACCCTTGTTTAGAATCTTGGGCTCCAGGAGCACTGTTTTTAATTTTTAATTTTGAAATAATTATTGACTCACAGAAAGTTACAAAAGTAATCACCTGTGTACCCTTCCACCAATGGTAACATCGTTTATCCCTGTCATAAAATACCCATGAGCATTCTCAGGATATTGGGTGCCTTGCAATCAGATTAAATTCAATGAAAGAGAGCACAAAAAAGAAGCAGCTCTCACTCAGTTGTCTTCACATACTTACTCTCTCTTTCATTTGCATCCAGTGCATAGCCTTTGAGCCAGGTGAACAGACCTGGGTCCAGACACACTTGGGTTCAAATCCAAGCTCCCCTTTTCATTGACTTTGGCATCCTAAGCTAGTTATATTGTGGTGTAGGGCTGATAAGTAAACCTCAGTATCACGTGCTCCTTTTAAAATTTACATATCTGGTAAAATCACGAGGGCCTCCAACAGCCTAAGCACAGGTTCCCCTCCCCATCTATTCCTGTACTAAGGTTGCCTAGTCTAAAGAACCTCCTTGCCAAAAAGACCAGCATGGTTCTTGATTATCCCTGAGTAGTGGTTTTCATTTCCCTATAAGCCTTTGGAATTATTCAAATCAGCTAAGTTATACCCTCCCATAGGAACCAGGAGTCATTGCTGATTCTGTAAAGTCTAAATCCCACAGCCCCCCAATTGTTTACTCTGCTCCTGAGCACAAATCTGTGTGGTCCTGCAGAGTGTGTGGTGTGCCTCTTCCCTCCGTGAACTACTATTGACCTCAGCTATCCTTTGCTTTGTGTCCCACCACCCCAATAACTCTAGGGTGGCAATCCCCCCCTTTCCAACAGGGCGAAGAGGGGGTTATAATCGAACTTCCTAACAAAAATTTCTAAGAAATAATGAAACAATCATAGTTGTAAGGGAAGAACACAAATTGGAAACAGAAGTCCATGGAGCTTCTTATGGAAAGAACCCAACTATAAACACACCCATATGTACACATGAAATCACCATGTTGAACAAGATATAGGACATATCCAACACGTAGTTGCAATTTTGATTTTCTTAAAGAATTTATTTATTTATTTGAGAGAGAGAGCAGGGGGAGGGGCAAAAAGAGAGGGAGAAGTGGACTCCCCACTAAGTGCAGAGCCCCATGTGGGACTCAATCCCAGGACCCCAGGATCATGACCTGAGCCAAAGTCAGATGCTTAACCAACTGAGTCACCCAGGTGCTCTGCAGTTTTGATTTCTGTTTCACCCAAGAGTCTTTTAAGATAGTGCCTTTTAATAGCAAATTTTCTTGTGTTTATATTTTAGTTTTTAATGTCTACTCTCGTGCTGCATGTTAAATACTGTGGCTTGTACCATTTTGGGAGTTTGGAATCTATTGAGTTGTTCTTGTTATATAATAATACATAGAAAAATATTATAAATGGTACTTAGTAGCTTGGGAGCAAAGATATATTCTGTCAGAAATAGAATTTTTTATATCCTATGTGTGGTTGCATAGACTAGTGTACATGTGTGTTTCTACAGGATTTTATTTGCATCTGCAATGGTCTTAATATGTTATATTTTTAATCAATTAGAAGTCCTTTTTCTCGGGGCTGCCTAGGTGGCTCAGTGGGTTGGGCGACTGCCTTCGGCTCTGGTCATGGTCCCGGAGTCCTGAGGTCGAGTCCCACATCGGGCTCCCAGCTCCATGGGGAGTCTGCTTCTCCCTCTGACATTCTCCCATCTCATTCTCTCTCTCTCACTTTCTCTCTCAAATAAATAAATAAAATATTTTTAAAAAAAAAGAAGTCCTTTTTCTCTTATAAAAATTAAAGAAGATATCTTAGAAATAAAAAAAATACACCATCACCTCTCTCATCTTTTAATCTATAAAATGGGAATTCAAATACAACCCCTTGTCCCAAATCAAATAAACTATCTTACGCAGTCTCTGTATGAACAAATAAATACTCCCTTTCTCTCCCTGAAGATGATGCCTCAGTTGCAGAGTGCAAGAGCCACTTTCTTCACAGTGATTCCCTCACCTTTCTTAGAACTCTTTTGAGAGTTATAATATTTACTACACAAATGGTATGTACATTATCTTCTCATATGTATCCATTTTCCCTGCCACTTCCAAATCTATAAGAGCAAAGTGTGTGTGTTTGCTTTTCTATGCCTCAAAACACTTTATTCAGTTTTGCAATCACAGTAGATGCTCAATAAATTAAAATAAGAGCTAACATTGATTGAGTGTTTACTGCGAGTCAGGCCCTGAGCTAAGAGTCCTACAATAACCTTCACAAAGGATGAAACAGTGTTTTCCTTATCCAAACACAGTGGCTTAAAGCAACAATTATTATTATACTTTATGATTTCATGGGTCAGAAATTAAGGCAGAATTTAGCTGGGTGAAACTTCTACATGATGTAAATGAAAGTTGCTCAGTGGTATCTGGCTGACAGATGGGCAGGTCTGAAAGGCCCAAGATGGTCACACTTTCATGTCAAGCACCTTGGTGGAGATGGATGGAAACCTGGGCTCATTTGAGACTGTTAACCATAGTACTTGGTGCACTGAGGATATCAAGACTTCTTACATGGATGTACAGAGCTCAAAGAGCAAGTGTTCCGATGAGCAAGATGGCAGCCACACAACCCTCATGAAGTCACATGGTATCACCTCACTATTCTATTGCTCAAGCAGTCACAAGCCCACCCCTTTCAAAAGCAGGGGATATAGACTCAACCAATCGATGGGAAGTATGCCATAGAATTTTTGTCTAGGTATTAAAGTCACTAAAGATATCATCCCCACTCTAAGAAAAGTAAATTTGGACTTAGAGAGAAATTGAGTAACTTGTCTTAGGTCATGCAGCAAGACAACAGTGTTAACACCTGAAGAGGATGTCCACCAACTGTACCCCCAAGTAGGTACCCTACCATATCAGAATTACATGTTCAATTAAGATACTTAATGTTGAAATATTTTAACACTCTTCAAAGGACCCATAGCATATAAAGACAGAGCTGCTTCTTATAGCCCATATATTCCTTAAACAGATACAAGTCTCAGCATATAGCTTACAGTAGAGGGAAGATTTATCACTTTGCCAGAGCTAGCATATGCTTATGACACATTTATAGGAGTGATTGAAATGATTTGGAAAGATGGGTCTAAGCTGCGTCACAGCACCCAAGATTATGAGGCCTCCTAAAAAGAAGACTGATTTAGAGGCATTATGGCTAATGCGGCTGCAGTTGAAAATTGCTCGGAATTTGCATAGACGTGCCTTGAAAGCAAAAAGCTGCCGTGGTCTGACTTCTCTGGAAACTGTTTAATTAGTATATTGAATATTAGTTCATTTAATGCATGCCTTTATGGTAAAGGGGTGTGTGTGTGTGTGCGCGCGCGCGTGCGTGCATGCAGGTGCACACGTGCACACTCAAGTGTGTGTGTGCAAATGTATGTGTGTGTGTGTGTTTCTGGCAGGAGGTGTGGATAGGGGCTGGTAGAGACCAGTATTAACACATAATTCTGAACACATTACTTTGTACAAAAATGACCCTATCTGTGGAGAATTCTGGCAACATTAGTGACTAGCAGAGCAGCAACAGGGCAGTGGGAAAAATAGAAAAGATGGTGGCACTGAGAATTAGTTTCTGACATGAAATCGACTAAAGCATTAAAGGGCATGGGAATAAGGCAGCGTGATGCAGTAATGAAGCAGGAGAGCTCCTGCAGCTGGGGCTGGAATCCCAGATCAGGCACGTCACACTGACTGCAATTTGATCCAACTGTGCAATGTCTCTGAGTCCCAGTTTCCTTACATGCAAAGCAGAGGGGATAACACGAGAGTAAACCATTGCAGCCAAAATTATACGGACTGCAAGGACCGTGCCTAGAAATTGTTCTGGCACTTTGGGGGCACTTAATAAATGCTTTCTGATGACGGTGATTATCAGGAGACTGCAATTCTTCATCTCCTCTGATCAAGTTCCACGGATGGCAGAAACACTGCCATCAGATTCCCTTCATTATGTGAAGGGCATGTTAGCCAGGTTTTAGCCTATATTAAGAACGCTGTAACTATTGTGATATATAATGAATGCGGGCATGAAGGAATAACGGGCAGAAATGGAGAAGAGCCAAAAATAATGGGGTTAGGGAAGGCTGTGGCAATATCTCCAAGTGGTTAAGACGACAGA
Source organism: Mustela erminea (assembly GCF_009829155.1). NCBI lineage: Eukaryota > Metazoa > Chordata > Mammalia > Carnivora > Mustelidae > Mustela > Mustela erminea. Next base: position 133,171,316 of record NC_045615.1, on the reverse strand, counting down.
CTTTGAAGAGAGACATGCCTTGGAAGATCCACTATGTCCATCAATAGCTGTGGGCCCCTGGGAAGACCATAATATTCCCCTCCCGAGTTGTGCTGGTGGTTAAAGGAAGTATTGTACTTTAAGTGCCCTGCGCAGTGTATGCCCAAAGAACACACTCCAACACCCACTGCCACCCTTGTTACTACTGTTAATAATCTAGTAATGGACCCTTCCTTCCCCATTCCTTGGGTTTCTTCCTCGCTAACTGTGAGTTCAATGCCTTTCTGCATACACCCAATTAAACAAGAATTTGTTGGCTTTCGTGTACATTGTGCAGATCTACCAATCTGGCTTTTTTCCTTTTCTGCTTTAAATGTTTTGGCTCTAGGTTCACGCTAGTTCTATTGATTGCTTTAATGTCACATCTAATGTTTCTTTAACTTAAGGAAGATGCTCAGCTTCACGGGAGATTGGATATAAAGCCTCACACTATAATTATCAAAGCATGAGACTTTCAGCCAAAATAAAATGATTCACACCCTATTTCACCTCTTCCCAGCAGTTGATAGGTATGCTTACTTGATTTAATTTTATTTTTTTGTTCTCTGTAATGGCTTACCTCTATTAATTATACACGAAGCACATTCCTCCCCAAACTAGTAAGCAGCTGCAGCATTTTGGTGTTTTCATCCCCGAATGTCCAACTCACGATTGATTTTGTAATTCGAAGAGATGGTTACACAGTCCTCTGAGCTCTGTAATGAAATGTGTTTGTTGTATTTTGTGTTCCACCGAAACCTGACTCTTTCCATTACCTTTCTTTTTAAATTGCAAAAGCAATGCATGCTCTGGTCTACACATTGATTACTGAACCAAAGGGAGGTGTTCTTTCATAGTATTGTAATCCTTAAATGCACACTATTTTACGAGTTCCATTCAAATGCGACGTCTGATTCAATCAATACCGAGTCTCTTTTCCCTCTTAATGAAAATACTGCGGTACTATCTTAAAGGAATGTTGTAGAGAATCTTCTGTCTATGAATCTTCTGAAAATGAGTCCATGTACTCATTTTGGGAATGTACTCAAATGGGAAATGTATAAAGGGAACATACAAACAGCCAACCAACACAGGAAATAATGTTCATCTTACTATGTAAGGGAGAAAAGGATCGATGTATGTAGATCCTCCAACTGGGGCTCTCTAATCAGACTGACTGTACGCTGAGGGAGAGAAGATCATACAAATGTACTGAATATATATGTTACACGATATACGGCCCCTCATAAAATAAAGACCCAAAGAAATGGTTAACCCTGAGTGCTTTTATACTATGTTTGATGGAAAAAGTCATGGCAAAATGTGATAGAACAAAGGGGTATGAGCCAAAGGTAATAAACTGGGCAAAACTTGAAAAGGCCAGCCATTTCCAATTCCTCTAGGCGTCCCACTCTCAGGCTTCAGAGACCACAATGCTGCTCTTTTCTTTCTTCAGGTACGGGGAGCACACCTCTCACAACCGGGTCTAAGGACCTGCTCTGGGGAGGAAGGGGACACTGAAGAGTCCTTCCAGCACCTGCCATTTTCTCAGATTCCTTCAGCTTGGAATATCCAGCATGCCGTGTTTGGGGATAGTGTGTCTGAACCCCAACACAGCCTATAGTCTTACAAATAAGAATATAACCTGCAGCTATCTAGTGCTTTCTGTATACAAGTTCTGTTCTAGAAGAACCAGAACTGATTCATTTAATTCACATAACCACCCTGTACAAAGACACCGCCCAAGTTCGAACACAGATCAACTAGAGACCATCCTCTGTAGCCTAAAACACTGGGCTCAGAAGAAACGTACATAAAGCAACATAAAATACTAAATTTCACCTACCAGATTGACCAAAGATTTTTGCCTAAGTGATGACTCAAGGATGATAACAATGTCGTGAAACAAGCTTCCTTATAATGTGATATGAAAATACAGATTGGTACAGCCTTTCTCTAAGCTAGTTAAGCACCCCAGTAAATTTATATCTTTTCATCCATGAATTATGCTTCTAGAAATCTATACCTCAGAAAATACTGGGATGAATTGAAAATTCTATGCTGGGGACTTCTGAGTCTGGCCGCTCAGATTGGGTTCTAGTTCCACTGACTGCCAGGAGTGTAGACTCAGAAGTTAGCCAGATTCTCTATGCCTGGTTCCCCTATTATAAAATGAACATCATCATATTACCCAGCTCTAAGCTCTGCTGGAAGGATTCATGTCCTTAATACATGTAAAGTGGTAAGAAAGACCTGCCACACAGTTGATGCTATATAAATAGTAGCCATTATATACACTGCAGAATGACTTATAATGGGAAAAATGGTGAGCTCCTAAATGCCTTAAAATTTATACACTGCAAAATGACTTATAACAGGAAAAATGGTGAACTCCTAAATGCCCTAAAATTTATAAATAGTTACAAATACTGGCTCATGCTTAAATGTTACATTCTGTACAGTGAAATAGTACATAGCCATTTAAAATATTTCCAAATATTTATTGAGAAAATAAGAAAATGCTTGTGAAATAGTACTATACACACACACACAAAAGGAAACAAAATTTTAAACAGGGCAAAATTTAAATTACATATATAAATATGTTTGTGTGTTGATATGCACAAAAAATGTTGATAAAAATGCACCCAGATTTTTAAATCCTGGAAGTTTTTGTGGTGTAACATAGCTATGTGCCACACCGGGCACAGAGCCTGATGTAAGGCTCCATCCCGAGATCATGACCTGAGAATCAAGAGCCACCCAGGTGCCCTAAAAGTGTTCTTGATATTGCAAAATTAATGCTTATGATCAAAAGTTCATTTCTCTACCTACAAGTTATAAAGAGAATTTATATAAACCTTTGAGCTAACCTCTCTAGGGCTGCCCACCACACACATCATTGCAGGACCGTGGGCAGGCATTTCCTTTCTTCCTGAAGGGACAAAGAATTGAGTCATTACCTCTGAGTGAGGCAAGACAATCAGGCACTTTAGACAGAGCCAGTTTTTATATTCCTCTGGTAATCTCTTCACTTTGAGAATGATTTCAGCATAAAATCCAAGTGAGAAAGATAAAAAAGAACACTCTTTCTTAGGGGCTTCTGAAAGCTGTGCTGGTTTGTGCTATAGACCGAAAGCGGAAACAAGAAAAACAATTTAATGACCAAAACTGCCAATATATTAATAAGGAAAAATAGCCAATATGTTAATAGAACTTGAATTTAACTTTAAAAATAAATATGCTTTTAAAGATCTAACAAAACAGTACATTTGAAAGAAAGATGGCTGTGAAAGGCAGTATCATTCATTAAATATCCACTTTCTAATTCAGATTTCAGGATATTTCATGGAATTTTAATGTCTTAGAACACAATCACTTGAATTTGATAGTATTTCAGCTCTTATCACAAGAAGGACTGTCATTTCCTGTATGAAATACTATTCAGTTATAAAATGTTCCCTTGAATCTCTTGCAGAAGATTTCCATTCCAACCTGGCCTCCTGCGTTTCACACTATTACTAACAGCATTCTGTAAATATCTTTCAAAGTTTTATATGAAGGTGGCAGAATGCAAATCCTGAAAAGCAATATACAAACCTGCAAAATGTAACTGGACTGTCAGGAAAAAAGAGTTGTTGGCAACATATACAGGAAATTCATTTTGCAATCTGCCTGGGTCTTATCAAGGTTCTGTTTGCTTTGCAAATACTGATGTAGTAGAAATCCGAGAGGTGATTCAAGTTGTTTACTAAGTAATCATCCAATGTTCTGGTGCTTAAGTATGTGGCATTAGTTAGAGTTAATAGAAAAGGAACTCCCACAACTCAACACACGTGCCTCTTTTATCTACAGATGATGAAAGAAGAAAACACTGCTTTCACTTATTTAATGTACCAATCAACCCAACCCAAAATAAACAGCAGGGCAATTGGTTTCCGTTTGTCTTTGGAATTTTTTTAGGAGCAGAGAGGCAAAGACATGAGAAATTTGATTCTCAGTCTTGCCCACCCAGATGGAGGGAAGACATTTGTGATTTACAAAACAAAAACAAAACAATCAACCCTGGACAGGTTTTGTAAGCAAAAAGAGGAGAAGTGAGTATCTCCTCGCCTAGAGATGTCCTTGAAGCTAGAATGGAAAAGAAAGGAACAACAGCCAGGGGGTTGGGAGCAAAGGGATCCTATGGGATCTCAAAAAATACATCTCTGTCCAGCCTCCGGTCACCAAATCTGTAGACGAAAAAATCTGATTTGAAAAAAAAAAAAAAAAAAACCCAACTACTTAACAGTTTTTCTTTTAATAACAAAGATATACAAAGAAAACTAAAATTAACTATAATTCTTAACATTACTGTTGATCTCATATCCTTCCTCCAAGGATTTTCTCTATGCACAGACCCTTTTATGGATGATATGCTACCTCCATGTGCTAGACAGCCTCTAGGATTATGCCATAATTTTAGTTAAAATTTAATGCATTCATTTGCTAGTCAAAGGTGTGGCCTCTGGAATGAGACAAACCTGGATTAAAATCCAATAGCATGGAGCAAAGCACTTAAACTCTCCACAGTTTACTTTCTGCGATGATAAATTGTATAAAATATCTTCTCAAGGATCAAGATTCCACGAGGATTTGGAGAAACAATGTACCTAAAAGCTGAATACAAGATAGATACTAAGTTCTAAATTATTGGTAGTTATTTTTACTTCGTATGTGTTTTAAAATTAGCAATGTAAACAACTCAGGCGTTCCTTTATGCTAATCTTTGGAAACGGGACTCAGGCATTTCCGGTGTGTACCCTGACCAAAGATTGCTGACACACACTTCCTCGACATTCCCAGGCTCACTGGTTGACTCAGCCTCAAAACAGCTGCTTATAAGGATATAATCTAAAAACAACCCATCATTTTAAGTACAGATAGCTAACAAACGCGTCTTTATTTGCAGACGCCCTGTTTAGTAATGATGACCGCAGTGGGGCGGAGTGGGGGGGATCCTCACTCTACATCCTACTGGCCAGATACCCCCAGATCAATCACTTCACTTCGCCTGGTCTCAGTTTACCCAGCTGCACAATAATAAGGAAAGCTTAGAACAGTGTCTAGAGGTACTAGGTAATTTGTAGTAATATCGGCATTCATCCAGAGCGGTGTGTGTGATATTTGTATCCAGAGAAACACTTATTATTTGAAGATTGTCTCTGTTCTGCCATAAGACTAAGAGCCAGTTGTACACAAATGATTTCCATATTTCCTCTCTGCCATTCATAGCTTATCCATGAGGGCTCCTCTACCAGTCGCGAGGCACATGGTGGCAGCCATTCCAGAGATTCCAAAAAGAGGCACCAATACTATGAAGGAGAGGGGCATTTCGTCCTGGGAATATCCGTTTATTAGCAGAGCCCTCTTTGTCAGAACCCACACCAGGCTGCCCCTGAGATCCCACTGGCCAGGGCTAGGTTGCACACTTAGGTCTAAACTAGTCACTGACAGAAGGAATGACATCACCAAGAATGACCTGGACTAATAATGGCTCATCCCCCGAATACGGGAGAGTGGAAAACTTAAAATTGGGCAGGGGGTGGTGGTGGTGAGGGATCTTCCAAGCAAAGGAATTAGGGGATGGGGGAAGGAGGCAAGGAGAATGGGTTTTATAGGCGATCCGTGAAATAGAACACCAAGTCCTTTCTCAGTAATTTTTACCATATATTAAGCACATATGTATCCCAGATACTTGCTTTGTGTGGATTATAACTCTCTTAACAATCCACCCCAGTATGGCCTCTGTCCCCACTGCTCTGGTGAATGCTCTCATCCAGCGTCACTTTTCTCATCCTCGTATTTACCCCTCAGCAGCAGCAAATACAGTTAACCTCTCGCTGGACGTATCAAAATGTTCTCGTGTCTTCCCTCTCCCAACTACTCCTCTTCCAACTCTCCCACTTGTCGGGGACCACCTCCGGCCGGGAAAGTCCCCGCCATTACAAGATGGCACTTGGCTCACTGCCAGCAAAATACGCTGCAAGTAAACAATGAACTTTCTGGTGAAGCCCGCCTAAAGGAGGACATAGTCATTGGCTGTTTCAAATTTAATCAGCACAGTAATAGGACTCTCATTGGCTCTCCCCATTGCTTGGCCCCTTATTGGTCACCCTGCCTCATATAAGCTGAGGAAGTTGATGAAATAAACGAGGGATGAAGCATTAAATAAACGAGATGAAGCATTAACACCGAACCAGGCTTCTTGTTGTCCTTGCGGGATTTAGCGAGAATGACAAATGGTGCCGAAACCCGGGAAATATTAAGAAAAATAGAAAAACCTTGCAAGGGAGAAGTCCGCAGGTAAGCGGGGTAGAACCATGACAAAGGTGGTGGGAAACTTGTACAAGTCCGCAATAAGAAGCGGGGCGGCCTTACAGCCGGGATTTAGCGAGTCCGCAATAAGAAGTGAGGCGGCCTTAGAGCCAGGATTTTACAAAGGTGGTGGGAAACTTGTACAAGTCCGCAATAAGAAGCAGGGCAGCCTTAGAGCCAGGATTTTACAAATCCGCAATAAGAAGCGGGGCAGCCTTAGAGCCGGGATTTAGCGGCGAGTATACGCAGAACAGCCATTAGGTTGGGATTCTAATTACGGGATCTGGACTGTCAAAGTCGAGGTTAGAGGGTTCCCTAAAGGACCTTCTAAAGGCCAATGGCACACTGTTAAATTTTAAATTTTTTGACGCTCGATAAAAACGGTCAAGCAGCAGCTGAAAGACATTCAGCCTGTATGGATTCTTCCCCCAAGCCCTTAGTTCTTTGGAAGGATATCCTTACGGGACAATGGAAAGGCCCGGATCCTGTATTAATCTGGAGCAGAGGTTCCATTTGTGTTTTCCCACAGGACGTGTGTGCAACAAGCTTCCCTTCCAGAGCTATTTCAAACATTCAGCAATATGTTCCAGTTCACCAAACAATGGGCTGGCACAATTGGTCTTCTTGTCCTCCTTCTTATTGGCATTCTCCTTCTATTCAGAAAAGTTCGCCAATGGAGAACACAGCAGCGAGAGCAGAGCCAAGCTATAGTACAAGCCCTTATGTCAATAGGGGCTGGGACATCTCCCCAGATATGGCTAAGCATGCTAGATCGGCAGTCAAAGACGGGTAAGATCAGTAGAGAAATATACCAACCTAAGACAGGACAGAGATCATTGATATCTTGTGTCTGATGACGGGTAAGGATGTTTTCTGCTACTGACGACCTAAGACAGGCACGATCTCTGCCATAAAACAAAAAAGGGGGAGATGTCAGGGACCGCCTCTGGCCGGGAAAGTCCCCGCCATTATAAGATGGCGCTTGGCTCACTGCCAGCAAAATACGCTGCAAGTAAACAACGAACTTTCTGGTGAAGCCCCTCTAAAGGAGGACATAGTCATTGGCTGTTTCAAATTTAATCAGCATAGTAACAGGACTCTCATTGGCTCTCCCCATTGCTTGGCCCCTTATTGGTCACCCTGCCGCATATAAGCTAAGGAAGTTGACGAAATAAACGAGGGATGAAGCATTAAATAAACAAGATGAAGCACTAACACCGAACCAGGCTTCTTGTCGTCCTTGCGGGATTTAGCGAGAACAACACCCACTGACTCCCTCTGGTCAATGCGGCATCTTGGTGCTGGAGAGCCCCAGGGCTCATGCTGAACCCTTTCTGTTCTCCGTTCATTCTTTCTCCTTGAGTCCTCTCTCCTAGCAAAGCTAGTGAGTCCCAAACTTGCGTCTCTAGCCCAGAGCTCTGCCCTAAGCTCCAGGTGGCATAGTCTACAGTTTACTCCTATATACATATTCGATATCTCTACTTGAATCCTAACAAGCAACTTGAACTTAACATATCCAAACTGAACTCCTGGTTTCTTTGTCCAAACCAGCTTCTTCTCCTAGAGTCTTGCCTCATTTGATTGATTCTTCTTGTCAAACCAAAAACCAAGGAACTACCCCAGCTATCTCCCTTGAGCCCCTCCCCCTCAACCTATCAGCAGGCTTTATCTTTTCTACCTTCAAAATATATCCCAAATCCATCTTTTTATCTCCATTTCCATTGCTACTTCTTCACTCGTCCCAGCTACCACCATCTTACCTGGAATACAGCCTAAGCTTCCTAATTGTTCTTCCTGCTATCATTCTTAACATCTGTGCCATAGTCCATTTTCTACAGAGCAGTTCACTTTTAAAAATACAGATCATACACTTCATAATTACACTTCTTACAGTCTCTGGTGATTTCCAGAGCACTTAGAGAATATCCAAATCCTTACAATGGCTCAAACACATTACGTGGTTGGAACTTTGCCATCCCGTAAAGCCAGTCTTTTGTTTTTTAAAATACTCTGTCCTGGGGTACTTGGGTGGCTCAGGGGGTTAAAGCCTCTGCCTTCAGCTCAGGTCCTGGTATCAGGGTCCTGGGATCGAGCCCCACATTGGGCTCTCTGCTCAGTGGGGAGCCTGCTTCCTCCTCTCTCTCTCTCTCTCTCTTTGCCTGCATCTCTGCTTACTTGTGATCTCTGTCTGTCAAATAAATAAATAAAAATCTAAAAAAATAAATAAAATAAAATGCTCTGTCCTACTTCAGGGCCTTTGCATTTTCTACTCCCCAGCACAGAACACTCCTGCCCTCATCCCTCACAAGGCTAGTGCCGTTTTATCATTCTGGTCAGCCTTATCCTCAGGAAAGCCTGCCCCGATTACCCTGTCTGATGCAGGGCTGCCTCTATCTGCCAAGGCATTCTTACTGTATAACAATTAAGACTCTCAGAACTGGTTTATTTGATTATTTATTGTCTGCCTTCCCCCACCAGAAGGCAAGCTTCGTGAGGACAGAGACTGTGTGTGTCTTATTCACTACTGTATCCCAATGGTTAGAATAGTGCCTAGCACAGAGCAGCTACTCAGTTTAACATTTGGGAGGTGAATAAATGATACTGTAGAAGTGAAATATTTTCCCCCAATGTACAGATATTGAAACTGAGAATCAAAAAGTTTTTAAAAATGTTGTCCAAGGTCACTCAGCCTGTTGCAGTCAAATCACATTTTAACCCTGTGTCAAACGTAATGGGCATTTTTTCCAGGACACTAATGAAGGGCCCCCCACTAAGAGGAAACTGCCCTTAAAGGATTTTACACCACCCTGGAAGGAGCCCTCCACCCTTTCCCATGTGATAGATAGATGACAAAAACCTGATTCGGTGACAGGCGCCACAAGGGTTAATCAGATTATAACAGCCCACCAAGAAGCCCATAAAACTCCTGGATCTACATGCCAAATCACAACACCTCTCAGATCTCCTCCCTCTTCAGGAGCTTTATAGTATGGCTCAATAAACTTACTATCGCTCAATAAACTTGCTTTGCTGCCCCCTACTCTTAGTCTGGTCCACCTCTCCATTCTTCGAAGTGAAGCAGTGTTAGCAAAGACCAGGGACATCAGAGGCAAAGAAACCCTGTAACAACACCACTGAGAATTTAGATAACTTGTTTACATCCAACATTAACATTGTCTTCCAACTACTCTATGGTTTTGTTAATGCAATCAGTGTTGGAATATGGCTACATCGGTCGCAACAGTTTACTACACCAACAGATAAGAGTTAGGACCTGGAACGTTGAGGTTAATGAACCTGCTGACACAAGAAATCCAGAACTGTGACTTAACAACCAAATGTTATCACTAAATAAATAGAGATGAAATGCAATGGTGTTTTACATCGAAGATCAGAGAAGACAGTAAGTCAAACTTTACAAAAACCCTGTAAATCACCATAAAATTTGCGATTTTTTAAAAGAAGGCCCAGGGGCGCCTGGGTGGCTCAGTGGGTTAAGCCGCTGCCTTCGGCTCGGGTCATGATCTCAGGGTCCTGGGATCGAGTCGCGCATCGGGCTCTCTGCTCAGCAGGGGGCCTGCTTCCTCCTCTCTCTCTGCCTGCCTCTCTGCCTACTTGTGATCTCTCTCTGTCAAATAAATAAATAAAAATCTTTAAAAAAAAAATAAAAAATAAAAAAAATAAAAGAAGGCCCAGTTTACACCCAAATCATGGGAATATTTTTCTTTTTTATAAATAACATTTTGATTTTATGAAGTATATTTTTATCTCCTTATGTCTATAAGGCTTCCTTTTATTTCTTCCAAAACTGGAGGGCTAGTTACAAAAATCGAATTCATCAACACTCACATTTACCAAGCACATTCATCTCAGCTGAGGGCTGTGCCTGCTCTGGGACCAAAAGCCTGTGGTAATTTATGGACCTTTAAAGTCTTAGAAAGAAATATAAGTGGAAGTCAGTGCAAATCTGAAAGTCTAGAAGCTCATCCAGCACGGCCTCAGAGATCAGACAGAATCTGGGGAAAACTAAAATTGACTAGCAACCCTGACAGATCAGAAGGAAACTAATAATGTTGGGATCTCCTGGTCAAAAGTCCTCTGGGTTTCCTTAAATCACTCAAAAACACATTACTGTCAGTCTCTCAGCTGGGACTTAGAGAGGCACATGACTGAACTGGCTCTGCTCCCAGTTACTGATTCAAATGTGGTTTCATGGACAGCAAAAATCTCAGGGCGGTATCAGGCTCCAGCTCAAAATGAGAGGAAGGTCAACATTTTATTCGCTATATTGCTTCACTCATTGACCCCTGGGTGTCTCCAAACATTGGCCGTGGCACAGCTGAGTTTTCTAAACTCCTACATCTGCTTTCATGTATCATGAGCTTTCAACTTATACCCGAGGGAAAATGCTTTCTCCTGGGACAGGAGGCCAGAAGGCCCTGAAGGGTGAAGTGCAGCTCGATGGTGTAGCTTCAAAAGCCATAACCTGCCCCTCAAGGATAAGCCCCTTGCTCTCTGGGTCCTGTGACTGCTTCTGAAAACAAAACCCTCTGATCAGATCATCTCCCTTCAATATTGAAAGAAAAATCCAGAAACCTAACTGCGAAGTCTAAGGGCTGGGCGTATCTATACAGATAAATGCACATTTGGGGCACCTGGGTGGCTCAGTTGGTTAAGTGTCTGACTCTTGATTTCAGCTCAGATGAAGATCTCAGGGTCGGGAGATCGAGCCCTGCTTCAGCTCCGGACTCCGTGGTGAATCTGCTTAGGATTCTCTCTCCCTCTGTCCCCGCCCGCTACCCCCACTTGTGCTCTCTCTCTCTCAAATAAATAAAACTTTGAAAAAATGTACATTTATATGTAGACAGCTTTCAGCTAACAAGACTTGAGAAACTCCCCAATTTCCACCTACCCCATAGGCTTCAAACACTTCTCTCGTGGTGCTTATTCTTTCTTGTGACCTAGCAACTGTAGTAGGTCCCAGGAGCTCAAAACAGAGGACGGACCTCACCTCTGGAAGACCATGACTATATTTTACACATGTGTGGAGTCAGGGATATGTCAAAAGCTGGAATCTTTCAGAAGATGGGGTTGGAAAGAAATTAGTGACTAAAGTACTTCTACACACCAAACAACGAGCCACACAAGTGCTTTCTTCACATTCACCATGTGGCAAGGTCTTATTTTTTCTTTTTTGTTGTTAACATAAAAGGGAAGTGTCAGCACATAAATTGCTCAGTATGGCTCCCATGTTGTCTACTCTCTCTGGGCCCCTGCCTCCCTCTTTATTTACCTTGACATGAGAACTTTTATTCTTTGCAAAGAGGCAGTTGAGGTAGAAATGCTAATTTATTTGTGTGTCACTACACTGAAAACTAATAAAGGAACCAAATTACCCAAGGACTATTGTAAGATTTAAAAAAGGCACTGTTTTAAATATATCTGTCCACATAAAACTTTGAACTGCTTTTTTTCACTTGTCTCCAGAAAATGGCCAAAGGTTATATTTTGTCATAACAGGCCTTGGGGATGTCCGACAATATCCTTAAACCATAAACACAACCATATACATCTACACACACACACACACACACACACACTCACACCATATGTGGAAATTTTCAGAGAAAACCAAAAGTCAAGATGGATCAGGCCCTGGTTGATACCATGGTCAAATATCAGGGATCACGTGCTTGTAAGAACAAACTGGTCACCAGAATTTAGGAGTAAGGCTAGCATTATAAACAAAAGGCCTAAGGTCAAGCAAGCCAAAAGCATTTTCTTCTATGTCGATCACCAGCTAATTTCAAGAGCACTGTGACTAGCCTCTGAAAGGCTGTAGCAAGAATCCGTAGCTGGTCTGGCAAGCAGGACCTTGCCCAGAGCAGGGAACACATTTTCTTCTGGCCAGTCTAGAAAAGGGTACCTGAAGAGAGGAGTCAAGTCAAGCACCTGGTAGCATTTTCTACTCCAAGGTCAGTCTTGTTTGAGCCCAGATCAGCTCCCCTGTTAGTTAGGGAGATTTCCTTAAACAAATATATATATATATATACACACACATATATATATACATATATATATATATGTATATATATATGTGTGTGTATATATATATATATATATTCCCAATATATTCAATATAATAAATAAATGAATTTAAAAGATGAGACAACACCAGTTACCACTTCCAAATAGGGTCAAGCATAAGGAAATACAAAGTATTTCATTGTGAGAAGTAACAGTGATTCACATCAAGCTGGTCCTAAAACTCCACGGTAATAGCCAGGAGCTCATGGACTTTAACAATCATTTGGGAAGTGAAGTGAACCGGCATGATTCTTTTTTCCGCTTCTGTTAAGAGCTTAAGCTCTGGCCTTAGGTGGTTCAACATGAATTCTAGATGAGTTCTACTAATTCTAAGCTCTGATCACGTCAGTTAACCTATTGAATGCTGTTTTCTCATCTCTCCAGTGAAAATAGGAATAGCGTTGACCTCACAGGTTTGCTGAGACCATTAAATAAGACCCTGGGACCAGCCTGGCACACAGGAAGCCTTCAGTAAAAGTCAGCTATCATAATTAGCATCATCATTATTATTCTCACTCTGTTACCATAAAAGTAACTTTCTCCTTTGCGGTAAAAGTCAATAGTGTCTGTACACCAGAGGACTTCAGCAAATCCGTTATTGCCCTTCTCTCCATATCTTCAATCTCTCCCCTTCTTCACTGGATTTTCCAGCAACATTTAGTCACTATTTGTCTTCTTTCACAAAGCTCCCCCTGATTTCACACCCTCTTGTAGTTAGCTGCTTTTCCTGCTTTGCTTGGACAAAAAAGCTTGAAATAGTTGTCTGCACATGGGGTCCAACTTCCATTCTGACATCAAACCTCCCCCCATCACGACTTCAGCCCCTCGTCACCTCCATGTCTGCCAACGCCAGTGGACACTTTTCAATCCCCATACAACTAGAACTCTTAGACACCTTTAATATCGCCTCCACCTACTTATTGAAATATGCTGGGTTTTATTTTTTCTTTAACATTTTTGTGACTATTAGAGTTCTTCTTTGTTCAGTCCCCAGGCCTTGTTGGTTCTTTTTGCACTCTCTCCATTGGTGATCATGGCCAACCACATGGCTCTTCATATTTCCAGCTAAAATCTCTTCACGCATAAAAGCAACTACATCTCCTTGCTTCTTCCCTTCAGACATCTGGATTTACCATAGCTAAAATGAACTCCTGATATTTATACAAATGATCCCAAATATTCTCCTTCGCAAATCACTGCGTTTCCATTAATCAACACCCATGCATCTGCTTGTTGAAACCAATGTCGTTCATGGTATTTCCCACACTTTGATTCCCCACATCTAATCCATTGTCCATTCCTATGAGCTGTCTCTCTGAAACAGTAGTTGTCAGTTAGGGGAGATTTTGTCCCCAAAGAATAAAGAAGGAATACCTCTCTGTCTGAAAACAGTTTTGGTTTCTACAAAAGGAGCAAGAAGAGCTACCAACAGAGGAAGAGGCCAGGGATGCTGCTAAAAATCCTACAATCAGCTGGAAAGCCCCACAACAAAGAATTATCTGGCCCCAAAGGTCAACAGGCTTAAGATTTAAAACTGTGCTCTTAAATGTGTCCTGAACGTGTCCAGTTCTCTCCATCTCCACTGGCAGCACCTGATCCAACTCATGACCCCTCTTGGCTCTATTCTTTCAGTGGCCTCCCAGGTGGATTTTCACCTCCTCTTGTCCCCTACTCCCTCCTCCTTTTCTCCAGATTGCAGCCAGAGTCACCTCTGTAGGATGTGAATATGATCCTGTTAAAACTCTACCACCTCCCTAACACCCTTCAAGTTTCCCCACTGCACCTCCAAGAACAGCCCAACTTCTAAACAAGTCCTGGGTTTTCCCCTCACCTCTCCAACTTCACCTTTCCCATCACTCTGCCATTACTCAGTCTGCCTGAAGCAACTATGCTTCTTCCCTTCCCTTAACACACCTGGCTCTCTGCCTCCTATGGGACTTTGCCTAGGATTTTCTTCCTCCCATTCTCTACCTATCCAAGCCCTCCCCAACATTTGTATGCTCATGTAAATACTAGTGCACATTAAGCCTTTCCTCTAAAACACCATGATTTTCTCTGATAGCACTCTTTCTTAGTATTCATTGTCCTTGGGACAATTTGTGTGTGTGTGTTTATAGTGTAGTGTCTGTCTCCCAGATAGAATATCAGTGCTGTAGGCTGATGAGTGGGAGAATGAGACTGTGATCTGAACAGGACATGTCATCTGAGCAGTTCAGACCAGAAGATGGAGGGATTAAAGAAACCTTCACTTACTTCCTTCATACTTTTGTTTGGGGCTCATGCTATTTTCAAGGAGTTCCTAAGTTTTAGCGTGGGGGAGTAGCACATACGCACACCCCAGTGACCCCTGACAGTAAATGTTCACATGCAGTATATCTGACCTCATCCACCTCTTTCCATCTCTATATTAAGTAGCCTCAACTTCACTCTCCTACCACAGTGGTGGGCAAGTTGGAGCAGAAGCATGATGGCTTGTATGAACACACAAAAACAATTCTACTGCTTTTCCTTTGTAATAATTTATCATGAAATATTAAATTTAATACTTTCCTTCTTAGACATTGTTTGTGAATCTTTATGGAGATAGTGAAAGGAATTCATATAACCTTGAAAAGAGTTAGAATTATATCACAGGAAAGCAAAGAGTAAGAAGTAATCAATTTTCAGACTTGGGAAAGGTTTTTTGTGTTCAAAATATAGACTTTTTAAATCCTCATCAGAAGCAACAGTTTTTAAAGCCAAAGCCACTGATTTGCAATTTTATTTTGAAAGCCAAAGCCAGTGGTATGTGAGTTTTATTTTGTTGAGACAAAAAAGTGGGGGGAAGGAGGCTCTTGAGTTTCAAAATGGAAGGTCTTGAGGGCAAGTAGTATATAGTTGATACCAAAACAACACACCAGAACTAGACCAGAATAGGAATGCAAATCAACCAACATCAGGAGAAACTGAAGGCGTTCACTTGGACTAAGAAAGGATTGCAAGATGGAATCAAACAAGGTGTAACTCCAGCAGAGGCCAGTAGGTCCATGCACCTGACCTGGACCGAGGTACCACTGACAGAGAAATGGAGTTGCTATTGAAGGAAACCTGAACCCAACTGGTATCCAGCATCAGAAGGATGCTTGGGAAGAGAAACAGGTCATCCAAAATGGTGACCATTAGGCATGTGTAGATATTAAATTTAAATTAATTAAAATTAAATAAGATAGGGGCACCTGGGTTGTTCAGTGGGTTAAGCCTTTGCCTTCTGCCCAGGTCATGATCTCAGGGTCCTGGGATCAAGCCTCGCATCGGGCTCTCTGCTCAGCAGGGAGTCTGCTTCCCCCTCTCTCTCTCTGGCAGCTGCTCTGCCTACTTGTGATCTTTCTCTCTATCCAAAAAAAAAAAAAAAATCAAATAAGATTAAGAGTTCATGTCCTCCAATTTCAAGTGCTCAACAACCACATGTAGCTAGGTGCTTCTATACTGGACAGCATAGAAACATTTCTATGATCTCAAAAACTCCTATTGGACAGCACTGCTATATATCTATGGTCATGCTCAGGTGCTCCCCTAATGTTGTAGAGCCTGGGGTGAAAGAAAGCCCATACTTTCAAAATGTAAAGGTCAGAGGCACCTGGGTGGCTCAGTTGGTTGCGTGTCCAGCTCTTGATTTCAGCTCGGGACATGCTCTTGGAATGCTGGGATTGGGCCTGTGATGGGCTCTGAGCTCAGAGGGGATTCTGCTGGGATTCTCTCTCTCCCTCTCCTTCTGCCCCTCCCCCTGTCCCTCATTCACACATTCACTCTCTCTAAAATAAATAAATTTTTTAAAAACATAAAATGTATAGGTCAAACTAACAAATTGTTGAATAAACTTCTGTTTTTTCCTCCTACTTTGACAAACTTTCATGATTACCTGGAATTCTAAGTGCCAATTTAGATTCTCCAACTCCTCTGAGTTCCACATTGACTGAAATGTGATTCCATAGAAAACACCAGCCCTGCCCTCAGCCTTCAGCCTCCTTATCTCCCTCCCAGCCACATGTGACACTGAGAAGAGCCTTACACACATATGGACATCCCAGCCTGTACATTCAAATCACTGCACACCTGGAAGCAGAAGCCTAAGGGTGCAGACACATGTGGAGCACAGCCCATTCTAAGGAGGAAGAATCCACAAAACAGTCCTCCATCAGTCCCTGCAAAAAGGATTAAGGCCTTTTAGATGTCTGCATCCCAAGTGCACAGAACAGGATCCGCACGGGGAGGGGAGTATGCCAAGTTTTGGCAGCCATGTTTCCTCAAGCCTGTATTCTTTCTTTCATGAAGAGTCATCGCTGGAGAGGGCCAGACCAGGGTACTCTCTGGGGACGAACCCAAGACTCTATCTTCTCAGTTAGTTGGCTTACAAAATGTATTGCTATGTCATACTTTGTTCATTTTTTGGCTCCTTGTTACTAATGAGGGGAGAACTTGATTTCACTTGCTCCCTGTAGTACTTCCATAAGCCTAGAAAAGCTCCAGGCACATAGTAGATGCTCAATACACATTTGTTGTACTATTAAGTTAATAAGTTTAAGAGAAGATTTTAATGTCATCTTTGTAAGGGAGCCATGTTAGCTGTTCTTATCATCTGGTGAGGGTATTCACAGGTGAGAAGAGCCACTGAACTATTGCAGGCGTGGCATCCGTGGAATTCCAGGCAGAAGTGATGTCCCTCTACAGCTGAGACTTTGCTAAACCTAATCAACTGTCTCAGGTGGACACATTCTCCTCTGAAATGACCCAAGAGAATCACGAAGCACCCAAAATAAGAAATGAGGTCCTTGTCATTTTTTTTAAAAATGGTGATGAATGAAAGAAAAATTTCTAATATCTGTGCTTGGGAGAGATTAAGCCAACTTCATTATACCTCTTGTTTTATACTTCTAGACACACCACAACTTAAGGTCTGATACCCTTTGTGAAATAATGCATTTGTTCCATTGATAATTGCTAGTGACCGCGATGAGCAATATTTTATACATATCTATTAGGTCTGGACCAAGTATAATAGAATGAAAGAAATTCAGAGGGATGTTTTCATTTAGTGTGACTGATTACTTTAGAGTCTACTTATATAACTAATATAATTAATGGTAGCTTAGTGGATACCTATGAGTTGAGTGAAAAATTTTGTAAGCGCTTCTCTAGGGTTGGCAATAAATTTAAAATGTCAGTTTTTCTTTGGCTGAAATGTGTTGAGGGAACCCCTGAACAATCCACAGTACTTTGTGTTCTCTGTCAAGTGAAAGGACAAGTATATACCACTTCCCGTAGCACAATTTCTCAAATGCCAATGTGAAAAATATCCTTTTCTTTTAAAATTTCATTCGAGGCTAGTTAATAACAAGGCCCCCAGTCAAAGCCCAGCAGAGCAATCAGCTGTGACTGTCTCCTTTGTCACAGCATTGAGAATGTGCCAAATGTGGAAAGTTCCTCTCTGAGTCCAAATGCTCCCAGGGCATGTCAGGACTACTAAGTCAAATCAGTGCATTACCAAAATGAAAGTACAACCACAGCCTTCTAGTTCTAGAATGGACAGCAAAATAGTAGGGGTTACTGGGTTCTTTGACCCAACCCTAGAGGAATACAGAAGCAAGAGAGCAATATGGGTTACAGGAATTAATACTCACAGAAAACACATACATGTATGAAAACTCTGGGGAACCGAAGATTTTCCTAACTGGAGTAGGTGTGGGAGGTTGACGACTGACTATAGCCTGTGGCCAGTGAGAACCCAAACCAGCAGTAAGAGGAGAAAAACCTCTAAGTGACCTCTAGCCTCTTCTCCCTCCAATAGTCTGGGATGGTCATACCTGGCCTTCCACTATAGAAATTAGCACCAGGAGTTTAAGTCACCCTGGTGAAGGCACCGCAGAATCTCTGCTAGGGTAAACACTAGATGAAAATATATGGGCTAGCTAGACAAATGGGAAACCAACTTCTCCAACCCTTTTCCTTCAAGCCCCTGAACTGGTAACTTCCAACCTAAAGATACTGTGTTCTTCCAAAGCTGCTTCTCTTTATTAATTTTTTAAAATGGGTGGGGGGGGGCTGTGTGTGTGCCTGAGTGGCTCAGTCAGTAAAGCATCCAACTCTTGGTTTTGGCTCAGGTCATGATCTCAGGGTCATGAGATTGAATCCCACCTCTGGCTCCACGCTCAGCAGGGAGTCTGCTTAGCCCTCTCCTTCCCCTTCTGCCCACCCCAACTGCCTGCTAACTTGCACACTCTCTCTTCCTAAAATAAATAGATAAAATCTCTTAAAACTTAAATTTCTTTTTTGATCTAACGTATACTTTTGTTGAAATAATCTGATATATAATATTGCATCAAGTTAAGGTGTACATGTTAATTTTATACCTATTGTAATATGATTGCCATTGTAGCTATAATTAGTGCCTCTATCACATCACATAATAATTATCTCTTTTTAGTGGGTTGAAATAATTAGGATTTAATCTTTCAGCAAGTTTGATGGTTATAATACAATATTGTTGTCTATGTTCGGTTTACTGTGTATTAGATTTCTAGGACTTACTACTTGATGCAAGTCTGTACTCTTAAACAACTGTCATAGTCCCTGTCTCCCTGCTGCCCCACCCCTTCCCTGGGCAACCACCACCTTACTCTCGGTTTTTATGAGCTTGGCTTTTTTAGATTGCACATATAAGTGGCATCATATAGTATTTGTCTTTCCCTCTCTGACTTATCTAATTTAACATAATGTCTCTTAATTGAGTAATTATCTTGACTAATTTAAAGGTACAACTCTTTTTTTTTTTTTAAGATTTCATTTATTTATTTGAGAAAGAAAGAGTGAGTAAGAGCAATAGCACAGGGGGAGCAGCAGAGGGAGACTCAGACTCCCTGCTGGAGCAGAGAGCCTGATGTAGGGCTTGATCCCAGGACCCTGGGATCATGAGCTGAGTCGAAGGCAGATTCTCAAAAAACTGAGCCACCCAGGCATCCAAAGTACAACTCTTGAGTTGCTTGGTGAGTGGGAAACAAATGGGAAAGGTATCAGCAGTAGTTTTTGGTACCTGGAGATCTTATACTCCCCTCCCCTTAAACTCACCTACATGATCTTGGATGAGGGTCTATTCTCCAGCCCTTTCCCATACACATTCCTAGACCCAAAGAAATATTACTCCATGAGTCCAAAAAAAAAAAAAAAGTAAAAACAGATACTTGAGTGCTGCAACCACTGCCAAAAAGAACAATAAGTGGAACCACGTATGTTATGTGGTGCAGAATTACTGGAAATATGGACCAAAAATTCAAAATAAGCCTAAAAAGATAGAGGAGATATTAGTAACATGGAGAAGTAATTTGAAATTATGAGGAAGAAATAGAAATATTAGATATGAAAAATATAGCTAAAATAAAGAACCCAACAAATAAATTAGTTACTAAGATAAATAAGTTGAAAAATGAATTAGTCAGCTACACACAAAAAAATGAGCTCACAAAAAACTTAAAAATTATATATATATGGGTGTGTATATACATATATGTATGTGCGACATATATATATATATATATATATGTCTACACAACTTGTAGATAGTAGAGTTCCTATAAATAGAGAAAAAATGTGTACAAGTAAAATTCAAAGAAACAAAAAGTGTAAAATTGCCAGAATTCAGGAAGAAAAGACTTTAGAATGAAAAAGGGAACAAACTCATAGGTTACTGAATAGGAAAGATAGGGACTAATCCATACCTAAGTGCACTTTTATGAAAATGAAGGCTATCAAGGACATAGTAAGAAAAAATAATATAAGCCTACAAAGGGCAAGAATGCCTCCCCTACAAAAGAGAATCAGACTAGCATCTGACTTCTCAACAACACCGTGAATGCAAAAATTCAACACAATCATATTGTGAAGGTATGAAGGAAAAGAACTTTCCTCTTAGAATTTTCTGTCCCACCAAATTATAAATCACACATGAGAGCATGATAAAAAGTGTTCTTGG
Organism: Mustela erminea; assembly: GCF_009829155.1. Classification (NCBI taxonomy): domain Eukaryota; kingdom Metazoa; phylum Chordata; class Mammalia; order Carnivora; family Mustelidae; genus Mustela; species Mustela erminea. The sequence continues at coordinate 133,150,852 of NC_045615.1, read as the reverse complement.
GCACTGAGGTCCTCAGATGGCTGACCACACTACAATCCATAGTAAAACACTGTTCACAGAAACAGTAACAGCTGAGGGAGGAGAGTCACTGGGTACATTGTTGCAGGAAATACAGAAAGGAGGTGAAATCTTCTGGTCATTGTACTAGGTGGAATAGTGCCCCAAAACAATTCATGTTCACCCAGAACCTCACAGTGTAATTGTATTTGGAAGTGGAACCCTTGCAGATGTAATTATTTGAGATGAGGTCATACCAGATCAGGATGGTCCCTTAATCCAGTAGGACTGATACCCTTATAAGAATAACAGGGGATACCCAGACACACCTACACACAGGAAAGACAAAGGGAGAAAATGGAGTGATGTTATTAAAAGCCAAAGAATGCCAAGGATTGCCAGAGGCCACAAGAAGCTAGGCAAGAGGCAGGGAGAGCAGAGCTCTCTGATAACTTGATTTTAGACTTTCTAGCCTCTGAAACTGTGAAAGGATACATTTCTTTTATTTTAAGAGACCCAGATTGTGGAAATTTGTTATGGCAGCCCTGGAAACTGATAGTGTAATATTTATTTATTTTTATCCTTAAAAAAAGTGAGTGGGGGTGAAGGAGTACTCTAGGACCAAGATGGTACACACTCTGTTGATTTAAATGTGTTTACTTTTAAAAATCCCAAGGGTACAAAGGTCCCTTTAGGAATTAGTATAACTTTGCTAACAAAATCAGATTGTATACAATAAAAGAAAATTAAAAGCTCATTTAATTGACGGCAAAAAAATTATGAACACTTACATAGGGCTTATTGGGTGTCAGGCACTCATCTAAATGCTGAACATACATAATTCAGACAACTATTTGACTATTATCTCCATTTTACTAATAAGTAAGTTAGGCAGAGAAGGGTTATGTGGCTTACTCAAGGTCATACAGCTACCTAAATAAAACAAAAAGTTCACATTAACCTCAAAAGAGGTCAATCCCAGAAATGGAAAAATAAGTCATGTTGCATGAAACTCACCAATGCCATTATCTCATTAGCAAAGTAGAAAAAAAGAATCTGTTTTTGTGCCAGTGCCATGCTGTCTTGGTGATCACAGCTTTGTAGTAAAGCTTGAAATCAGGCAATGTGATGCCCCCAGTTTTGTTTTTCTTTTTCAACATTTCCTTAGCAATTTGGGATCTCTGCTGGTTCCACACAAATTTTAGAATTGTTTGTTCCAGCTCTTTGAAAAATGCCTGTGGAATTTTGATCAGGATGGCATCTAGGCAGTATAGACATTTTAACAATGTTTATTCTTCCTATTCATGAACATGAAATGCTCTTCCAATCTTTTTGTGTCTTCTTCAATTTCTTTCATGAGTGTTCTGTAGTTCCTCAAGTACAGATCCTTTACCTCTTTGGTTAGATTTATTCCCAGGTATCTTATAATTCTTGGTGCTGTAGTAAATGGAATCGATTCTCTAACTTCCCTTTCTATATTTTCATTGTGAGTGTATAGGAAAGTAACTGATTCCTGTACATTGACTTTGTATCCTGCCACATTACTGAATTGCTATATGAGTTCTAGTAGTTTGAGGGTGGAGTCTTTTGGGTTTTCCATATAAAGTATCATGTCATCTGCGAAGAGAGAGAGTTTGACTTCTTCTTTGCCAATTTGCATACTTTTTATTTCTTTTTGTTTCCTGATTGCTGTTGCTAGGACTTCTAGTACTATGTTGAACAATAGTGGCGAGAGTGGGCATCCTTGTTGCGTTCCTGATCTCAAAAAGACCTGGCTGTCAGTTTTTGCCCACTGAGGATGATATTCACTGTGGGTTTTTCATAGATAGATTTTATGAAGCTGAGGGATGTTCCCTCTATCCCTACACTTTGAATTGTTTTAATCAGGAACAGATGTTGTATCTTGTCAAATGCTTTTTCTGCATCAATTGAGAGGACCATGTGGTTCTTCTCTCTTCTCTTATTGATTTGTTCTATCACACTGATTTGTGAATGTTGAACCACCCCTACATCCCATGGATTAATCCCACCTGGTCATGGTGGATAATCTTTTTAATGTACTGTTGGCTCCTATTAGCTCTGATCTTGTTGATAATCTTGGCATCCATATTCATAAGGGATATTGGTCTGAAATTCTCCTTTCTGATGGGGTCTTTGCCTGGTTTAGGGATCAGGGTAATGCTGGCTTCATAAAGAGTCTGGAAGTTTTCCTGCTGCTTCTATTTTTTAAAACAGCTTTAGGAGAATAGGTATTTCTTCTTTGCATGTTTGGTAGAATTTCCCAGGGAATCTGTCAGGTCCTGGGCTCTTGTTTTTTGGGAGGTTTTTGATCACTGCTTTAATCTTGTTACTAGATATTGGTCTATTCAGGTTGTCAGTTTCTTCCTGATTAAGTTTTGGAAGTTTATAGGTTTCCAGGAATGAATCCATTTTGTCCAGGTTGCTTAACTTATTGGCATATAACTGTTGATAATAATTTCTGGTGATTGTTTCTATTTCTTTGGTATAAGTTGTGATCTCCCCCTTTTCATTCATAATTTTATTAATTTGGGTCCTCTCTCTTTTCTTTTGGATTAGTTTGGTCAATGGTTTATCAATCTGATTGATTCTTTCAAAAAACCAGCTTCTAGTTTTGTTGATGTGTTCTACTGTAACTTTAGTTTCTATTTCATTGATCTCTGCTCTAATCTTGATTATTTCCCTTTTGTGTGTGGGGTTGGCTTAAATTGTTGTTGATTCTCCAGTTCTTTAAGGTGTAAAGAGAGCTGGTATATTCTGGATTTTTAAAATTTTTTGAGGGAGGCTTGGATGGCTATGTGTTTCCCCCTTAGGACCACTTTTGCTGTATCCCATAGGTCTTGGACCAAAGTGTCTTCATTCTCATCGGTTTCCAGTGGAACAGAGTAGAGAGCCCAGATATGGACCCTCAACTTTATGGTCAAATAATCTTTGACAAAGCAGGAAAAAATATACAGTGGAAAAAAGACAGTCTCTTCAATAAATGGTGCTGCGAAATTTGGATATATGTAGAAGAATGAAACTCCACCATTCTCTTACACCATACACAAAGATAAACTTGAAATGGATAAAAGACGTCAACATGAAGCAGGAATCCATCAGAATCCTAGAGGAGAACATAGGCAGTAACCTGTTCAACATCGGCCACAGCAACTTCTTTCAAGATATGTCTCCAAAGGCAAAGGAACCCAAGTGAAAATGAACTTTTGGGACTTCATGAAGATCAAAAGCTTCTGCACAGCAAAGGAAACACTCAACAAAACAAAGAGGCAACACACGGAATGAGAGAAGATATTCACAAATGGCACTACTGACAAAGGGCTGATATCCAAGATCTATAAAGAGTTCCTCAAACTCAACACACACAAAACAGATAATTACATCAAAAAAAGGGGCAGAAGACATGAAAAGACACTTGTTCAAAGAAGACATACAAAGCTAACAGACACATGAAAAAATGTTCATCAGCATTAGCCATCAGGGAGATTCAAATCATAACTACAATGAGATACCACCTTACACCAATTAGAATGGCCAAAATTAACAAGAAAGGAAATAACAAGTATTGGAGAGGATGTGGAGAAAGGGGAACCCTCTTACACTGTTGGTGAGAATGCAAGTTGGTGCAGCCACTCTGGAAAACAGTGTGGAGATTCCTTAAGAAATTTAAAAAAATAGAGCTTCCCTATGACCCAGCAATTGCACTATTGGGTATTTACCCCAAAGATACAGATGTAGTGAAAAGAAGGGCCATCTGTACCCCAGTGTTTATAGCAGCAATAGCCATAGTCACCAAACTGTGGAAAGAACCAAGATGCCCTTCAATGGACTAATGGACAAAGAAGATATGGTCCATATATACTATGGAGTATTATGCTTCCATCAGAAAGGATGAATACCCAACTTTTCTGTCAACATGGATGGTACTGGAAGAGATTATGCTAAGTAATAAGTCAAGCAGAGAAAGTCAATTATCATATGGTTTCACTTACTTGTGGAGCATAAGGAATAACACAGAGGACATGGGGAGATGGAGAAAAGTGAGTTGGGGGAAAATTGGAGGGGAAGACGAACCATGAGAGACTGTGGACTCTGAGAAACAAACTGAGGGTTTTGGCTGGGAGGGTTGGGTGAGCCTCGTGGTTGGTATTATGGAGGGCATATATTGCATGGAGCACTGGGTGTGGCACACAACCAATGAATTCTGCAACACTGAAAAGAAATCTTAAAAAGGAAAGAAAAAAGTATCAGTTACTTAAATGATGCAAAGAGACTTTAATAAAGTTTAAGACCTATTTTTTCTTTTTTCAAAAAATCTTAAGCTAACACTGGAAGGGAACTTCTTCACATTGGTAAGCATTATATATCAAAACCTTAGAGCAAACACTAAACATTACTCTTAATGGAAAAACACAGATAGCATATACCCTTTAAAAATGAAACAATACCCATTATCACCACAACTGATTGAAAGAGTTGAGCTCTGCAAGTCCTATCAATACTAAAAGAAAAGAAAAATATGAGAAAAAAGGTCACTGTACATAATATTATCATCAAATAAACCACAAAATTATCACCACATAAAGCAATTAAAAAACAAGAAATTTTAGAAATTTAGCTGATGTAGCAACTTAAAAAAACCAATAGTACTAATTTACACCAGACATAACCAGCTAGAAAATGTAAGAAAGAAAAGGAAAGAAAAAATATATATAAAATATCTAGAAATTAACCAAGAACATAATAACTATGGAGAAAACAAAACTCTAATAAAGGTCACACAAGATGATTAATGAAATTAAATCACATTTTATTCTCTTAGATGACTTAATATTACAAAGATAGTCATTCTTCCTAATTATTCTACCAATCATATGTAATACCAATCACATTTTCAATTGGATTTTTTTAAAGAATTAAATAAATTTACTCTATTATTTAATAGAAGGAAGCCAACCTTATAAAAGATGGGGAAAAAGAGGGACATGCTGTCAGATATTAATACTTTTATTTTTTATTTATTTATTTTTTTAAAGATTTTATTCATTTATTTGACAGAGAGAGAGAGATCACAAATAGGCAGAGAGGCAGGCAGAGAGAGAGGGGGGGGGTAAGCAGGCTACCTGCCAAGTAGACAGCCCAATGCAGGGCTTGATCCCAGGATGCTGAGATCATGACCTGAGCTGAAGGCAGAGGCTTAACTCACTGAGCCACCAGGCACCCCAGATATTAATACTTTTAAATCTCAATTTAAATATTAAAATACTGTCACAAGAACAATCATGTTGACCAACAGAACACAATAGAGAGCTCAGGGGAAAACATGTATATGGGAAAATTTATATAAGATAAAGCTAGCATCACATGAATGTTATTCATATGATACAATTCATACAATGCAATTCAAATGATGCAATTCATATGAAAACTATGAATTATTTAGTGAAATGGTTCAGGAAAAGGGAAACTCCACTTAACCTTACATACCAAAGTAGACAACGGCAGGAATATGTGAAGGTAATAAACTAGAAAGTTGGTAGAATAAAATAGGTAATAGCTACAGAGTTGGGGAAGGAGAAAGACTATTTAAACAAAACTTCAAAAGCACAAAGGAACAAATGATTACATTGTCTATATCAGAATGAAGAATTTCTGGTCAATTAAAGATACTATGGATACAGTTAACATTATAGCTGACAGAACAGAAGAAGATATTCACAAAGCACAAAACCAACAAGGGATTACCTTTTAGAATATACAAGAAATTCTTAGGAATTTATAATGAAAAACAACAACCCATACAGAAAAATGAATATTCAATATCCAAGAAATATGAATATCCAATATATAGAAGAAACCCAAGACGATGACAGATTACAAGTCAAAGTGCCTGGTAAATAGCAATGCAAATTAAAATAAGTTTTAGATTAGCAAAGATTAGAATGGTGAAAAATGCTAACCATTCATAGCAATACTGGTAGGTAGGAACCTTTGTCCCTGCTGGTGAAAATATAGACCAGTGTGGGATTTCTGGAGAGCAATTTGGCTCTAGTCAAAATAAATACTAGAACCACATGATTCAGCAGTCCCATCTTCAGTATATTTCCAAAAGAAGGTCTTTTTTCTTTTTTAAGGTTTTATTTATTTATTTGACAGTGAGAAAGAGAGAGGGCACAAGAAGAAGGGGAGCTGAAGGCAGAGGGAGAGGCAGAAGCAGACTCCCCATTAAGCAGGGAGCCTGATATGCAGAGCTTGATCCCAGGACTCTGGGATCATGACCTGAGCTGAAGGCAGATGTCTAACTGACTGACACCCAGGTGCCCCTCCAAAAGAAGGTCTTGCAAGGTCTCTGAAGAAAGTAGTTCATCACAGCCCTAGCATTGATGCCAAAGTTTGCAACCAACCAACCAAGAAGGCAGGTGGCCTTGGGCCCTCCAGGCAGAAAGCCCCCAAGCTTCAGTTCACTCAGGACAGAATCTCCCAATAAGAAACTTGAAAGACGGCTTGTTTTGACTAGAGCTGGGAAGAGGCAGAAGGAAAGAGCCAGAGCTGGACCTCATAATGAAAAGTGCAGTGTCGTCATGCCCTAAAACTCATCTGAAGAGTCACATCTGTGTCCTAGGAGAGGCAATATTTATTACCTGCCACAGACAGGACAATAATTGTAAGTTACTGGTGGTCACAAGAGCCCCAAGAAAGGGCCATCACTACTGACCAATTAAGGCAAGAGATAACCATCACTTTGCTTCTTTCCTCCTCCTACTCCAGCAAAGTGGAGGAAGACCTTTAAAGAGAGGCGCTATCTCAGAGCAGTAGCACACCTTACCACTGTCCAAGTAACCAGAGCCAAGATCAAGTCCCCTCTAGGGAGGGAAGAAAACAAGGCAGTTGAAAAAGAGAGTCTTTATAATGCTTTTCAGCTCTATAATGTCCTCTCTGTGTGGACCCTGCTATAATATGAGTGTTGTATACCCTCCAAAATGTGTATGTTGAAATCCTAACCTCATAGGTGACAGTATTAAGAGATGAGATCTTCGGGAGGTAAGTCACCAGGTCAGAGCCCTCATAAGATTAGTGCCTTCATTAAAAAAAGGCCCATGGAGTTTGCTTGTTCCTTGCATCACATGAGGATGCCTTGAAAAATCTGCCCTTACCCAGCCATGTGGGCACCCTTATCTCAAACCCCCAACCTCTAGAACTATAAGAAATGAATTCTGCTGTTTATAAGCCACTCAGTCTGTGGTATTTTGTTAGAGCAGTCTGAACAGATAAAGACAGATCCCAAAAGAAAAGGGAGGTCAGAGCCAGATGTTAAGCTGAAGCTGGCTCAGGAGATGCCAGAAATAAGAATTAGTTTAATTTTCCATTATTTATATGCCACATAACTTCAAAAATTATTTACATCAAACAGAATAGAAACATGTAATGTTGGTTTTTCTTCCTTCCTTTCCTTTCTTAGAACATCCCCCACCACATAATCAGCATCATTGTGGAACAGGAATGAACAGAGCTGGCCTGTCCAAAATTGTGTCCAATCACAGCAGCTCCAGAGAGATGGGAATGAAGACTTTTTTCAGAGCACAGCCCCCAAGTGAGCTCCGCATCACAGCTGTACAGCCTGAGATGTTTAACAAATACAGAAGTATGAGGAAAACGTCCCAGGTAGGAAAAATTAATAGTTAATGCAAGGAGAAGCAAGTTAATGCACTTGCTTCTCCTGTGAACAATTAAGAGTTGACAATATAACAATAAATACCACATCAGTTCACTCCTTTTGCCTCCAACAGAATGCCCATTCACGAAGCAAAGTCTTGTTAAAATCCAAAGTCCTCAAAATCTGGACTTCACTGGGTATAAAATTCTGTTCTATTTCTTAATATTAGTAATGAAGTTGATTGTAATTTTATTTATCACACTCATTCACAGTTTTATATCAAGGAACGAAAATGACATTTAAGAAATTAATTGAGTGCAGTGTGAAAGATATCTTACATTTGATGTTTTTGAAAGTCTAAATATAAATAAAAATGTCTGTCAAAGCATGTTTCTAAATTTTTATAAGACTATAATTATACACATATTTAATAACCCCATTAGGCAGGATGCTTTAGAAAACATTGAAGACTTAGATTATTATGATGAGCATAATAATTAGGTCATTCATCAGGAAAAATTATGAATAATTCATTCTAATTAAGTAACTGATAGAAGAGTAAATCAACCATCAGTGCCAGAGCCCAGTAAGTTATGGACAGGAGGAAATCACCAGTAAAACTAACTTCTGGGTACCAGATAATAAATTAAAATATTATTAAATATTTGTTCTATTAATGGAAAAAATCACCAAAAATTTTTTGTTGGACTTTGCATGTTTGCCAGTAAGTAGATCTGCCCCAGGTACACAGTGGTAAAATGACTAAATGTTAGATAATGAGAGGAAAATGTGCCTATCTTCGAGATAATAAATGTAGCATTGTGTTACTTCTCTCCAGCTGTACTACATGACTAACTTTTGAAATCAGGTGTAGAAATATGTATGACACAGATTTGAAACAGCTTATAGAGAAAACAGGTGGTTACAAAACTCATCTAGCCCACAATGCTGGTGTAAATGATCTTCAAAAGAACAAAGGATCCTATTCCCACATCCATTTGTCACTATATAAAATGAACACCAATCCTCACAGGGAAAGTAGAGAGCCAGCTTATAAAGCCTGTTGAGATTCTGAATCTCAACTGTTATTAAATATCTGCTGCTAAGAGTTTTAGCCAGAAGGAAAACAGCCCAAGAGCTATCCTTATTTTCTGGAAGAGAGATAAAGATCAACTTAAAGATTTTATTAAATAATCAATATTAGGAGGAGAAACCTAGTACATGAAGTCCTATCTAATTTATGGAGGTATTAATTTGAAGTTTTTGAAGCAATAGCCTTTAAATCAAAGTGTGTGGGGTGCCTGGGTGGCTCAGTGGGTTAAGCCTCTGCCTTCGGCTCAGGTCATGATCCCAGAGTCCTGGGATCAAGCCCCACATCAGGCTCTCTGCTCAGCGGGGAGCCTGCTTCCTCCTCTCTCTCTGCCTGCCTCTCTGCCTACTTGTGATCTCTGTCTGTCAAATAAATAAATAAAATCTTTACAAAAAAATTTAAAAAATTAAAAAATTTTTAAAAATAAATCAAAGTGTATTTGTTTTTTCTTAGAACCTATAAGATTATAGAATATGATCAAGTAGGCTTCAATACAGAGAGACAAAAATAGGACTTTATTTTAGTGTGAGAATAACTAAAATTAAAGCATCTGGGAATATGAAGAAATTCAAGTGAACATGGGAACTTGGGAATTGTTTCCTATGCTGAGCAGAGGAGATATCAGATGACTAAATATTTAGCTCTGATATGAACTGCCTGACCCTCCAATTCACTCTTTGGCCATAGCTCTGACCTCAGAAATGCTATAGTTATAATACTGAATGGGGTTTAGAGTAGAAATGGTTATTGACTACTAAACCAGTAGAATATGCACATCAGCCAAGAAATACTGCAATTGGAGATCTCCACACTGCAGTTCTCTAAGTTGGTCAGGCTACGAAAATGGAAGCCATCCCTAAATCCTTCCTCTCAACTTCCCATCTAATTGGCCTCCCAGTATTGTGAATTTACCTGCAAGCATCTTTCCACACTGTCCACAGTCATGCCTCTCAATGGTACTATGTTCATTCATGTACTAATCATCCCTTGTTCGTTCTGATAAAATGGTCTCCTTTTGCTTTAGTGCCCCCTCTATATTTCACTCCAACACAACCTGATTGCAGAAATCTATCACTTAAAATACTCCAATAATTCCTAATTTCTTCCTTATAATTTGGCATCCACTAAATTCTCCAGCACCTGCCTCATCAACCCTGTACTTGGCAATAACTCCTGCAGATCTCAGAACAGGTTATGCTATCAAGTGTCTAAGTCTTTGCACATGGATTCTGAGATCAGCCAAACTGGGATGTCTACTCCCACAGCTACTACTCTAAGGCCAGATGTCATTTGATTATAAATACTTACACACAAGTCCCAAGGTACCATGGTACTGGGTCTGGTTCCATTTATCCTTTCTCCTTATTTCCTGTTATTTACAGCCTATTAACAGCACTGCATTTCGTCCCTCTATGTAGAGGTAAGAGAGCTTCATCCACCCACTAGCCCAGAACCTAAACCAGTCTAGAAAGAAATCACTTGGCACTAAAGGTATACCATAGAGGGACTGCCTAAAGCCAGCAGCGAGACCTCTCTCAGTATAACTCGAACAACCATCCTGGGGATAAAAAGAAAATGTACATAGGAACCAAATTAAGAGCCTATAGCAACTTTCATTTCTTACATTTTCATAACTTCTTGGGGCATTGAAGCCAGACTCGTTCCTAAGCTACTATCCGTAATACCTATAAAAAAGGAAGCTAGCATAATTCATCTTGCCTCCTCCAAAAAAAAAAAAAAAAGGAATTTTTAGGTACTGTATAATATGTAAAGATACAATATAAAGACACTGTATAATTCCCTTTATGCATTAGAGTGATTTAAGTGATCCATTTCCCAGAAGAACCCAGCAACAGAGCCCTACATTATTCAAAAGGAATTGATATTATGGAATTAGTGTTAATCTGGGTGTATGATAAAGGTATTGTGCTTATTAATCAAAAAGAATCTTTATGCATTAGAGGTAAAGTGTTTACAGCTGAAATTATATATGCCTGGGATTTGCTTTAAAATAACACAATGCAGGAGAGGGTAATCACAAATGAAACAGAATCAGCCAGGAGTTTGATTATTTTTAAACCTTGATTACTGCTGAGGGTTCATGATACAATTCTCTCTCCTTTTATATGTTTTTAAAATTCCATAACAAAAACATTTCTAAAAAAAGAAAGAATCTTTATAACTGGTTGATCTCATTTGTTCCTATAAAGGGGGAAAACTGCTACAAGACATGTCGAGGGTTTCAGATCTCCTTCAGGAGAATTTTCTAAGGGTTTCCTATAGTATCACTCAGCTCCCTCTAGTTGAAAACATCTCCTCTCCCACCCCTACCTTCCCTAATTCTTATTTATTCTTCACTGCTTAGTGTAGACATGCCCCTTCTTGGAAAACCTTATCCTAATGCCACCCTCCTGTCTATTTGTGGGAAGTGTCCTCGAAGTTCTTATTTTTATCAGGACTGTGATCATACTAAATTTTATGTATTTGCTGACTTATCTGTTTAGAATCTATAACAGAATCCAAACTTTCTGAAGCTTGGAAACACATCTTACTTAAGAAAGGATCTTAAGCCCACAAAATTTGCTTTATCTTCAGATTTTCTGATAGTTCTCCAGATTTAATATCTGGCCTGATAAGCTTTCTTATTTTGAGAATCTTCTGCATGTGGAGAGGTCAGGAATGAAAAGTCTGTTTCAAATCCTTCAAGCCTTTAATCCTTTATGTGTTCTCTAAACTATATCTGAAAGCTGAACAGTTTGTTTTTTAACTTACCCCTCTTTCTTTGTATAATGGGCCATAAGATGAAGCAAGGTAGCACTTTCAATGCTCTGCATGGAGAAATCATCTTAGCTACCTCATGGTGAAGTGGGAGAGTGACGTTCTTGTCTCAAGGAGTTAGAGAATGGGTATCACAGATAAAGAAGAGTGAGTAAAGCAATAGAGTTTTATTAAATGAGGACATAGGGAAAGTTCTCAGGAGTTAGAGGGGTCTGGACAGTGTTGCCACTGAGGACATCTAGGTTTGGTCTTCTATTGAAAGCTAACCAGGGAACTTAAATCCTTTTAATATCTCTATTGATATCACCACTGATCAGGACCAGTGATAGCATCATTAGTGGCTTCCTTCCATTTTAGGTTCCGGTAATTTTGTTGGTCACAAGTAGCTATTATAATAAGATCCCATCTCTGACACCTGGGACAGGATGGTCTGATTTGTTTCTTGATCTCTGGTTTCCTTTTATCGACCTCATTTTTGAGTTTTGTGAGCCTGATTCCCATGGCCACCTACCTATCTACTTAGCCCTGCCTGTCCCTTACTCAGTGGGGTTCATGAGATACATTTTCTATTGTCCATATCACCGCAGGAAACAATGTTGATAAAGTTTTTCTATTAGACAGTAAGGGTCTCTTCCAGTTTACAATAACATTTCTCATTCCTCTATCCCTCACCACTAGGCTACTTGAGGTCCTTTTAGGAACTGCTCACACAATCCTCAGGGACCCTTAAGACTTTCATTAACAGCATCCTCAAGTCTACTCATCATCTAGTCCATATGTTTCAGTGTTTTTTAATAGCAGCACCCAATCTCCAAATACCAAAATCTGTTCTTGCTAGCTATTGCTCCGTAACAGCTCACTGCAAAACTCAGTAGCTTAAACAACAATCACTCTCTAACATCTTGTGGTTTCTCTGGGTCAGGAACTGGAGAAAGGCTTGGCCAGGCAGTTCTGGTTCAATGTCCCTTGGGTGAATTCAGTCACAGGATGGCTAGAGCTGGAAGAGCAAGAACACAGAACATCTGGGAACCGACCAGACATCTTTCTTCTTTCCTATTATCTTGGAACTTTTCCATGTGAGGTCTGTGGATGGGATAGTGTGTGCTTCCTCACAGCTCTGCAGTCTCAGAGTACTCAAACTGTTGACACAGTGACTGAAGTCTCTTAAAAGCAAGTGTGCTAGTGACTGAGGTACAGATTACATTGCCTTTTTTATTTTTTTAACCTACCTCGGAAGTCAAGTTCCTTGTTTCACTTCCTTGTATTCTATTGGTCAAAGCAGTTATAAAAGACCACAAGTGTAAAGGGAAGAAGACATAAAACCCATCTTTTAATGAAAATAGTGTCAAAATCAGATTATTTAAAAAAATGTGGGAAGGAAAATATGGTTGTGGCCATCTTTGGAAAATACAATCTGCCACCCTTATATGCAAATGTGATTATATGCAAATGTGTTCCAGAGTGTTGTTATGATGATTAAATAAACTACAACAATAAGAATCCTCTAGCATACAATAGGTACTTAATAATTTTGTTATATTCCCTACCTCACCAAGAAATGTCTCAGTACAATATGCCTTCAGTGGATTTGAAGAATACTTTTTTTTTTTAGGTTAAAAAAGGATTATTTTAGTAATCCAGTTTGATACTTTACTATTAAGAGCTTCCTATAGGGGCACCTGGCTGGCTCAGTGGGTTAAAGCCTCTGCCTTCAGCTCAGATCATGATCCCAGGGTCCTGGGATCGAGCCCCACATCAGGCTCTCTGCTCAGCGAGGAGCCTGCTTCCCCCTCTCTCTCTGCCTGCCTCTCTGCCTACTTGTGATCTCTGTCTGTCAAATAAATAAATAAAATATTTTTTTAAAAAAAAAGCTTCCTTTATTCTTCTCCTACCCACTTAAGCCCCCATGTTGCATCACCACTTCCTCATATCAAGGAGATTCGGAGGGAGACAAACCATAAGTGACTTTTAATCTCACAAAACAAACTGAGGGTTGCTGGGGGGAGGGGGTTTGGGAGAAGGGGGTGGGATTATGGACATTGGGGAGGGTATGTGCTTTGGTGAGTGCTGTGAAGTGTGTAAACCTGGTGATTCACAGACCTGTACCCCTGGGGATAGAGTATTATGCCTCCATCAGAAAGGATGAATACCCAACTTTTGTAGCAACATGGACGGGACTGGAAGAGATTATGCTGAGTGAAATAAGTCAAGCAGAGAGAGTCAATTATCATATGGTTTCACTTATTTGTGGAGCATAACAAATAGCATGGAGGACATGGGGACTTAGAGTGGAGAAGGGAGTTGGGGGAAATTGGAAGGGGAGATGAACCATGAGAGACTATGGCCTCTGAAAAACAATCTGAGGGTTTTGAAGGGACGGGGGGTGGGAGGTTGGGGTACCAGGTGGTGGGTATTATAGAGGGCACGGATTGCATGGAGCACGGGGTGTGGTGCAAAAATAATGAATACTGTTATGCTGGAAATAAAAAAAAAAATGATAATATTTATATATACCTGAAACTAATATTATAATGTATATTAACTAACTAGAATTTAAATAAAAACTTTTAAAAGGTTGATAATATTTAATGTTAAAAAAAAAAAAAGCTTCCTCTAAAACTTTAAAAAAAAGTTTAAAATTAGGACTATTACATGCCAGTGAGTAAAAAAATAAAAAATACATAATGACAAACTCTTTAAGATTACTAAAGTCTTAAGAGATTGATGTTTTGGTATTGTCTTCAGAGTCTCACTTTTTCTATCCCCAAAAACAATTGAGAAAAATATGCATATCACTGTTTTTGCAGTATTTATATAAGAGTAGATATTTTTAAAAAAATTATAATTTAGGGCAGATGCTTCTCAGTCATAGCCAAATATCAGTCTCTCTCTCTCCTACCCATCACTTTCATAAGTTTCAGAGGAAAATTAGAACTCTTCTCTCCCAAGGGGTGATTATTTTTTTAGACTAAGCCAATAATGGTAAATTCATTCCCCTTCTTGGTCATTGGTTTAAGAGTGGGCAAGTAAACAGCAACTCTAGCCTTTCACATCAGAGATAAAAAGATGAGTTGGGACCCTTCTCATTCATTCAAAGAGTCATGAGGAGGAGCAACAGTCCTTCAACCTTTGAACTTTGTTTTGCAAAGATGTGATGCTTCGAGTTTCCACAACCATCTTGTAAATATGAGACCCTAAAATGAATAAACCCTAACATCTTAAGGATAGAAGAGCAAAAAGGTAGAAAGAGTCTTAGTTCTGTATAATTTCAGTGAGATACTGAACTAACCAATCTCGGAACTCCCCTACCTTCCACTTAGCCCAAACAGACTTCTGTCTGATTCCACAGAAGAGCCTCAAACAGGGGTGTGAGTGTACATACTATATTAAGAGAGCACTTTCATGACAAAGGGAGCAAAAGAAGAAGAAGAGAGGCAGTGAAGGAGCTAAGCAAGTGTATAGACTCACCCTGAGTCCAACCAATAGTCTGAACCCACAAGAAGATATGGAGCATAAATATTTTACAGCTGACCTTTTATATGTTCATATTAATCAGTCGCTGCTGAGGATTATTCCTGGTGAAAGAGCACGGGAATTCTGATGGCTTCTGTTCAGCTGTGGAGAGGTACCGGCTTAGGCTATTACCAGACAAAACCCATAGCATTAGAGGATGGGTGCAATGGTCTGATAAAGGAGACCTGAGCAGAAGTTTTATAGCATCCACTGGAATCCAATATTGCATCAATCAGATTCATTTACTTCCCTCATTTAGTTCATTCAATCCAGGTACAGCTTTTCTGGGAATCTGGTTGGTCACAATTCCTGGAAAAACTTACAAAAGGAAGGTGGTGGGATAAAGAAGAGTTGCCGCTGCTGAACTGGTCCCAAGGCCATCCACTGATAGGCGTTGCCCATTCTAGATTTCCCGCTCCTGCTGGTGAAGGTAGCTCATCTTGTAGGGTAACCCAGACCCTCAACAACTGAGGAGTTTGAGCCCTTGTTTACTCTGTGGTTGCTCTACTGAGCTGTATACTATAAAAACTGTCATTGGGGGGTTTCAACAGTTGCCCAGTGGATCCTCCAATTGCCACATATATTCCCCTGTGCCCCCATTATGAGGGAGCATCCCTACTGCCTTAGGCTGATCAGATTATAAACTGGAACTTCTGAATAACACAGAACCAGAACACAAATTCCCTGATATGGATGACTGGGAGTAGGGGTGAGTGGGGCCATTCCTATCTCACCTCTTGATTCTCAGGCTATATAGTCTACCTATTGTGGACAGAGCATCATTCAGTGACTATTGATTTAAGGTGTATACCACATTCTAAAAGCACCCCCATTCACCCAGGTTATGAACTCTAAGCAGGTGCCCCAAATGGGTATTCAAAAGGCCCTTCCAAAACTCTATCAGGCTGGGAGCTTCTAGATGCTACATTATGGAGTGGGACAAGTGGGTCTCATTGTCATGCGTCCATCACCATACCTTCCTTGCCCTAAATTAGGTCTCGTGGTCCAAGGCAATGTTATGGAAGATCCGATGTTGGTAGATCATACACTTTGTGATCCCTGAGATACTGGTGCTGGCTGAGGCTCTATGGGCAGGAAATACAAAAGTGTATCCAGAATACATGTCAATCCCAATCATGATGAATTATCACCAAGTGCCAGAGTCATATCATCTCTGCTTATCAGGATGATGCCTTGGCTATTGTTTCCCAATTAGCTTCATTAGCTTAGCTGGAGTGAAGCAAGCATGGGAAAGGGCAACGAATTTACTTTTTGCAGGCTTACTCATTCTCACGTGTGGCTGACGAATGAAATATGAGGATGAAAGGGGCCTGATGAGATTGACTTGTCTTTATGTGGCTAACTGGTCTCCTAGAATGATGATATCACATTAGGTGCTCAACATTGGTTTTTGTTGCTGATAATCTGAACATTCTGCCTCAGAAGTAGAATATCAAACTTACGGAGAAAAAGTCTGAGTAGTCGTGCCCATGGATATGCTCCTCTCTGAGGCTGTAGCTATTCATTCTTGAACCCCCTGCACAAGCACTGGGATAGTCAAGGACAAAGCCTAGCTGTTTGGTGGTATAGTGGTTCTGCCGTAGTAAATCCTCATACTTTGTGCTCACTCCCTCTGCATACCTCTTCCTCCCCCTCCCCCGACATCCTTGTCCCTGACCTTTTAATCTTCCTCTTTCGCTTTCATACTTTTAACCTGACAACTAAACTATTTGCTCATCTATTTGCTAACACTTCCACCTCTAATCATCTCTGTTCTATAGGAGGCCATGATGGCAAACTTTGGTTTTCTAGGTTTCCTCATTCCTAATTTACTGCCAATTACAGTTACTACCCTTACTATGCTTCTGACAGTTAAGTGCTATCATCTGGCCTGCTATTCTGGGATTTTTTTTTCTTTTTTTAAAAGATTTTATTTATTTATTTGATGGACAGAGATCACAAGTAGGCAGAGAGGCAGGCAGAGAGAGAGGGGGAAGCAGGCTCTCTACTGAGCAGAGAGCCTTATGCGGGGCTCGATCCCAGGACCTTGAGATCATGACCTGAGCCGAAGGCAGAGGCTTTAAACCACTGAGCCACTCAGGCACCCTTATTCTGGGATTCTATCCTCTCTACTATCATTGGGGAGCATCTCTCACCATCAGCCCTGCACTACAGAGGAGAGTGGTTACTGAGCTTCTCAGAGATGTTGGTGCTTCCTGCACTATTGCATCTCTCATTGACTTGGTAAGGAAGAGTACCTGCCACGCTCTTCCAAGGAACAGAATCATCTGGAAGATTTTCCAGTCTTACAGACTATATCCATTCCAGTAAGCCCATTCTTTGAGCCTTTCAGTACCTTTCTTTACAGTCTGCTATGATATTTCTTATATCTGTAGTTCATTAACTATTCATTTCATCACATCAGTGATTAATACTTTACCACTTTTTCCAAGCTTCCAAGATTCACTCCAGCAACATCTTGGGATTATTTCCTCAGGCCATTACCAAATGTTTCCTTATCCAAAGTTTTATCCTACAATTGCTTGGTCCACTCCTAGACAAAGTCCCCAGGACATTCAGGAGCTACACCTAGACTGACTCCCACAGTTCCTGCTGGCATGTGTTAGGTCATCCTATCGCTGCTTTGTGTACAATCTCTCCCTTTTCCTAGGATCTGCATTTTCCCACTAAGTTTACTGAGATCTTATCTCAGATGAGTCTGGTGACAGAGAGGGAGATATCTTAAAGAGTGTAAGCATTATTCTTAAGGGCATTTGCCTTATTTGAAGTCTTGGCATAGTCTTTAAGGGAGAGGAAGGCCTTTCTATTCCAGTGAGAAAAAGTGAATGATTTCCACCAGTCCGAGGATTTAGAACATTCGGTGGGGAGAGATGAAAGTAGGTGCTTAAGTGAAACAATCCAAATATTCTATATGTATGAACATTTTATTTTTACATAGCTTAACAATGAGAATGCATCTATATAATTTCCAAGAAATGCTATAAAAAGATGATATGTATTTATATGCATATATAAATATATATACATATGTATGTATGTATGTATATGTAACATATATGATATATATGTAAAAGCATTAAAAATACCACATGATATACATATATATAGCAGCATAAAAACTAAAGTCTTACCTATTATGAGGAACATAGAAGAGACTTTCACTTCTATACCTTTATACTGTTTATAATTTTTCTTGGGCTTTCAATGATGAGAGTTCACTAAATCACATCCTCAGTTCATAAAATATTATTATTATCTGTCCTAGTAAGGTTTTCTCTTATTATATTATTTATTGATATTTACCTCTTTATTTTTATCTTCTTCTAAGTTCTTTTCCCATACTCCACAGGCAACAATTATAATGTGATTCTACTAACACGGTACATTGAATCATCAATCAGACTCACAAATACCAAGTCCTACTCAGCACCAAGCTTTAGTAATGATTATTCAAATTTATAAGAACAGAGGCATATTGCATCAGAACACATCTTTCTAAATCCCTTTTTCACATTGGAATGCGTTTTAGATTCAGAGTGACAAGCACTATGGCCAGTACAAAATGGCACAAGGAAGCCTCTTAGTTTTGTGGATCTCTCAAACTTTGTACTCTCTACTCATGTAGCAAGAAATCCTATGCAATTAACTTCCATTATTCAATCCAGCTATGGCTCATAAAGCCGTGAACTGAAGACTAATTTATAATAAAAAATCAAGACACACCAGGTACATCCTGCTATAAAAATTCCTTAGATAAGAAGTCAGGATGTAACACCCTCTGCAAGATCATCAATTCCCTTCTAATTAGTAAATTCCATTAATTTGATAAGAAAGGCATCTGGAAAAAAAAATCCCAAAGGTATCTGGCTAAGGTCAGAACTAACTCTCAGGAAGGGAGAAAGAAACCAAGTATAGACCTATTTATTAGTCTCTTTATCATTTTTAAAGTTTACCTTTTATTTTGATGCATTCTTGCACCATAAACATTGTTTGTGAGTATGTATGTACACACAGTTGCACTGAATATTTACCTAAGTGTTGCATATTTACATTAAAATTCTGATTTGTACCAGTTTCTTTTAGCCCCATGTTTTAGGATTCATTCATACTGCTACATACGCCTAAGCCATTGTTTCTAACTGCCCCATACTACTCTGTTGTATCTATCCTCTCCTAATGATGGACAGTCAGCTTGCCTCACTTCCTTAGCATCAGAAACAATGCTGCAGGTAGTATGTTTAGATATGAGAATTTCATTAGGATATATAATCCAGAACAGTATTCTTGGGCCATATGGAACAAATATACTTGTTCTATTAAATAATACCATCTCCAAAATGAATACATTCAGACTACATTCCCATCAGACAGCATGAGGATTCCCTGTATCACCACATTCCTACCAACACTTGCCATTACCCAACTGACAGGGGTAATAATTACAACAGAGATGTCTCACTTGATTTTGGATCCTCTAATTGCCAGTTACCATGAGTATCTTGATATTAGCTAGTTACCTTTTTAAACTTTTTCTTCTCTAAATTGTTTGTTCATATTCTTTCTACATCTTTCAAATTGCAGTAAAAATGGTACATTCCCAACACAACTTCCTCTTAACTGAATTCCAGAATTTTCCATGGCCACTCAAATACAGACCAAAAGGGAAGTGCAATGAAGCGGCAGTCAGAGTAGCAAGAGCTAGCAGTCCTCACTAATTGTGATAAGAATAACTTACTCTTGCAAATGTCCCTAAAACATATAACAATGTAAATTTCTTAGGGGCGGTCTCTCCTAAAGCAAGGAAGAAGCCCTGACGCAAAACTGTGCTTCACAGTAAATCTACTTGGGGTCCCAAGAATATATGCATCCAATATGAGCCCACTATTTGGTTTATAACCATGTCTTTGTAGTTGCTTAGATTTTGTCAGTAAGCCTGTATTAAATTGCCTTATATATTTTTCAAACATCAATGAGGATTTCTTAGGATCTCCAATGATATTTTGTATTTTGTTTTCAATTCGAATTTTATGCAGCTCTCCTACTCCCTCACCTTGCCTAATAGAGGATGGGTCCTCTGACCAACAGGACTTCTGGCTTTTGGATGCCACTCACCTCCATGTTCTTACAGGCACTACTCCCTCTAGTTTTCATTATTTTTATCAATGATAGAAACTGGCGAACTAAGACATTGCTAAGAAAAACTCAGTTTACCCCCTTTCAAATTAATGAATTAGTTCATGCACTCATTTATTCAACAAATAGTTCTTGAGTCCCTCTTATGTGTTTAAATGTTATGAGTTCAACAGGAGGCAGAAAAAAACACATTAAGCTCATAGAGTTTAATTTTTATTGTAAAGCATTCCCCTAACAAGAAGAAAGTGGAGAGTATATGGGGAACACATAAGTACTTATTCCTTCCTCTTATGATGTAAATAATTACATGCCTTCTCCTGATAACCATTGCTGTAAATTTCTAGATGTTGAAATGCGTAATAGTGGTTTCTTTCAAAACAAAGACTATCTGTATGTCCATTCCCTTTTCTAGGGGTCTGCTCACCACTCTACCACTACAGCCATATACATACATCTAAGTCACAATGGTACATGTAAAATATTGAGTGCTCCTTTTAATGCCCCCAATAAATGCAATACTGACTTAGATACTATCTTATTGCATTAAGATTCTTTCCCACTGTGTTCACACCTCTTTCCCTCAACTCACTGTGAAGAGACATAACTGCGTAAGACATTCCCTCATTGAAGAAGATCAACACATCCTAATGAAAAAGAACAAATATTTTCACAATAAAGTTAAATATTAGGCATTTTTCTTTTGAACAAGTGTTTAGGTTTTCTCCTAACATAGAGTTCATGGTGTAAGTTATCTACAGATAAGTTTAAGCATCAAAGATGTGGTTCATATATACAATGGAATATTACTCAGTCATCAGAAATGATGAATACCTACCATTTACATTGACATGGATGAAACTGGAGGGTGTTATACTAAGTGAAATAAGTCAATCATATAGAAACAATTATAATATGGTTTCACTCATATGTGGAATATAAGAAATAATGCAGAGAACAATAGGGGATGGGAGAGAAAATTAAATGGGAAGAAGTCAGAGAGGGAGACAAACCATGAGAAACTCTTGACTCTGGGAAACAAACTGAGGGTTGCAGATAGGGAAGTCGGTGGGGGTAAGGGGTAATGAGGCGATGGGCATTAAGCAGGGTACCTAATGTGATGAACCCTAGGTGTTATATGCAACTAATGAATCATTGAACATTATATCAAAAACTAATGATGTACTTTGTTGGCTAATTGAATTTAAATTTAAAAAATGATTTAATAAACATGGCAAGTTTGGCAGATACTTTCCAAAGACTTCCATATTTATGCCCTCTCCTATCTCTTCAGCCTTATTACCTGCATTTCCTGCATTATAATTTGCATCTTGGCAAAGTTCCCAAAACAGACCATGGATTTCATACGTCAGCATTTTTATTCTCACAGCAACTTCTACCTGGAATGCATTTCCAACATCCTTTTTTCCGCTACCTCTCACTTCACATTCAGAATACAGTTTTGAACCTGACTCTTCTCCAATCACACAAAGTCCCTCTTCTGAGACCCAAAGCACCCTGAGCATCCTTGATCAAATGCTTAGTCTCTTGAAATGATCTCTTTATGTGTCTGTCCAGGCCACCAGCCTAAAATTCCTCGAGAGCAGATACCATGTCTTAGTCATCTTTATATATCCAGCTCCGACCACAGTCCTTGCCACAGAGCACATAATCATTATAATCATTAAATATTGAAGACAAAACTCAACTAAAATAACTTCTTGGAACAGAACTTTGAGTTTATACAATCATAATCACCCCACTATGAACTCTGTGGTTAAACACAATAGCTAGCTATTGACACAGGAGATTTGAGAAACAGAGAAAGGACCACTGGTAATCTTCCCTTAAGGTCTCTCTTTATCATCCTGTAGTTAAAAAATTTTAAATTTTTATTTATTTATTTATTTGACAGAGAGAGAGCACAAGTAGACAGAGAGGCAGGCAGAGAGAAGGGAGAAGCAGGCCCCCTGCCGAGCAGAGAGCCCGATGTGGGGCTCGATCCCAGGACCCTGAGATCATGACCTGAGCTGAAGGCAGAGGCTTAACCCACTGAGCCACCCAGGTGCCCCTAGTTAAAAAATTTTAAATGCCAATTTGTATCCTGTGTATGGAACACATTAATAACCTATTCCTTGATGCTATTATAATGTATGGTTTAGCAAAGTGGTTTTCAAACTGTGCTTTTTGGATTTAAGGTAGAAATTGTTTAGTGTTTATTTTTTGTGTACATATTCTGAGGTGGCCCCTTTTTTTCTAAATAGAGTATGAGCAGAAACATCAACAAGTGAAAATAGCTAAAAGTGAGCGAGCTAGCTGAAACTAGATGAAGTGATGAGGAAAACAAATGAAATGCTTTAGAACCCCTACTGCTCCTTGAAGCTCACCGTGGCAATCATCTGCAGGCAGCAAGGACTGTCCTTGGCTGGAGTCCTGAACAAAATTTGATGTGCAATGACTCTGTTCCTCCATCCCTGCTCAATACAAAATCACTTACTCTTTTTTTTTTTTTTTTTTTTTGAGTTGGGCAAGTAGATCCTGAAACTGCCAACCTCATCTCTATTCAGAACCTGAGGTTACTACAGAATGCTAAGGAGGGGGTTCTATAAGTGATATGTGACTATCTGCTTCACATGTTTATTATCTTTCCTACTGTTTAACATGTATTGTATAAAAAAGTACTAAAGAGCAATGTTGCTTAACTTATAATGTGTATATGAAGCATCTGGGATCTTGTTAAAATGAAGGTTCTGACTCAGTAAGTCAGGAACAAAGTTGGATCGTCTACATTTCTAACAAGCTCCCAGGTGATGCCAATGCTGCTGGTCCACAGATGGTGCTTTGAGAAGCAATAAAGGATGTGAGAAATGGATGAGCCACACTCTCTAATTCTCAGAAAGTTCAGTTTCACAGGAGGCCCAGACCTAAACTGTAAGAACTCAAATACGAGGCAGCAAAGGGCGAGTAATAAAGAGAATAAGGAGCGTCAAGCAGGTGAGAATGGGAAATCTGCAACGTGGGTGGTTTTCAAAACCTCCCTTTAAGTGTTTTAAATGATGTAAAAGAAATAAGAAAGATCATCAAGAATTCAGTCAGTAGGTCCCCCTAAAAACTAAATACATTCTCCCAGATTTCTGGTCCCTTTCTGCTCATTTTCTTAGCATTAGAGAATTAGGATTTTGTTTCCTATTACCAGCATACTTCTGCTTTCTTGTCCCAGAGACAGTAGTAAAGGAAGATGGACCTCAGAGATAGGAAGCTGGAAAATGCTGGCTTCTTATGGTTTCTGGAAACAGCTTCCTAGACTGGGTAAGTCACCTGACAGAGATGTCACCTTGCAGAGACAGTAAAATTATCAAGCCCCAAACTATGCTTGTTATCAAACAGCCTGGCCTACTCTCATGCGTAGGTGTCCAGGTGTCAAACTGAAAGGGAAGACAGATGCAGATCTGCCCACACACAGCCATGAATGGCTCTGGAAAATTCCACGGTGTGTGACGGGTTACTTTTCTGTGCTCTCACATTTTGTTAACCGGCTAACAGCTGTACTTTCAAAACGTAGTTTTACAAACCCGGATATTCTTTGTAATGAAACCATAAAATCACAGGATTGGAAGCCCCGTTGATACCATCTGTGAAGGTGCATCAGGATTTCACTCTCAGAACACTGCTTCCAGGAAATAGACCCAATAGCCAAACTAACCGGCAGGCAAGCAGTGAACAAACCGTGCTCTTGCTGAAAGCGTTGGCTCTGAATTTCATCAAGCTCTTTTCTCAGAGAGAAAACTCTGGCTCGGTGGTGTTTGCTCTTTTTTTTTTTTTTTTTTCAAATTGATGATTCTGCAGTAATGTGCTAGACTCTGTAGAAGGAAACACAGGGTATTTGGAAGAACACCAGGCTTTAGGCCTTGGGCAAGGTCTCCTAGGTTTGAGTTTCTTATTCATAAAACAAAGGTGATAAAAATCTATTATAGTGACCTGACAAGATATTATGAGGATTTAAAGAAGCAAATGTATGTGAAAGAACCACAGAGAGTACATGATGATAGAAATAGCCAATGTTTATTGAGTGAATACTACGTACCTGGAATTTTCTATGTATTACCTGATCTTATACTCACAGTAATCCAATAAATAGGAATTATAATCATTATTTCACAGATAAGGAAACTGAGGCTAAAAGAGGTTGAGGAACTTGACAATGTTACATTGTTAGTATGTAGCCAAGCATAATGCATATTTGTTAAATCTTAGTCCCGAACATCGTCTCTTTCCCACAGCATTCCAGCTTCTGTACACGGAATCATGTCTCATTCATTAAGAATAGTCTTCATAGGTAGGAAATGGTTGACTTCCATTACAAAAGTTAAAGGCTAGATTCTTCTTTTCACTAAACTGGAACTGGAAGAGGGACAAAATGTATCCACTCTTTTCTGGGACTTTGACCCTTGAGGAAGTAGTGCAAGGTTTTAAAAAATGGTGAGGTCCCATTCAATCAGAAGCACCATCTTGATCTGACTATTCCTATCTTGAGAAATTTCCTATAGTTCTTGCTTCTTTAACTCATCCTAAACTACTGGTTTCTGCCTATGCCAGGATATGGTCCTCCAAACTTTGGATTTGTTGTATCTTGATAGTTTGCCAATATATTTACCATTATGCTCAATTAGCCAATATTTGGGATTTTTTGCTTTTGTTTTTGTTTTTGTTTTGCAATGAAAAGAATCTAACCAATATACCAAGCCAGGTCTCAACCCAATGTAGCATGAAATCCAAAGTCCATGCACAAAACCAGTTAATGATACCATCTCTTAGTAGTTCACTTCAAGTATTAAATCATACAGTGTTTCTCATTTCCAACTAACACAACAGCTGTATTAATCCATGACCTTATTACTTCATATAACTTCCCTTATAAAAATAAATGTAAGGGGCACCTGGGTGGCTCAGTGGGTTAAGCCTCTGCTTTCGGCTCAGGTCATGATCCCAGGGTCCTGGGATCAAGCCCCACATCGGGCTCTCTGCTCTGCAGGGAGCCCGCTTCCTCCTCTCTCTCTGCCTGCCTCTCTGCCTACTTGTGATCTCTGTCTGTCAAATAAATAAATAAAATCTTAAAAAATAATAATAATTAAATAAATAAATAAATAAATAAATGTAAAAACTATTTCTCAAGTGATTTAGAAATTCTCTTAAGTGTCATAGATTAAAGGTGAAATCATTGAGTCATTTGAAAAATTGAGTTGTAGAGCTGATAGGAACCTACGGGATCTTTTTCAGCTACCTTGGTATAAGTAGAAATATCAACAGTTTAATGAGAGCAACATCTGGCAGGTTTAAACATTCTTCTTTAATTTGGTATAGGAGGCAACCACTACACTACCTAGATGCAATGGATTACGGATAATTCTCACCAAATACATACAGTAAACAAAGAATACAGAAACAAAATTTATCTTTCTGAGCTTTGTCTTTTTTCAAATTTAAGAAATCTCCAGGCTCTGCTAAGGAAGTCTATTACTCCAGCAACCTCTGGAGTAGTCTAAATGATCATCATGGACATCAAACAACAGAGAGCTTTCAAAAAGAATAAAAGAAAAATGGTTCAGTCATAGTTTAATTTCCTCTCTACTTTCAAAAGAACATATATTCACCGGGATGCTTGGGAAAAGGACTTTCTTCCACTATCTTGACACTTTTTTGTTTGTGCTAGATGGAAAAAAGAAGCTATAAACTGATCTGGGCACTTAGATTTGCAGCTTTCTAAAGAAGGGACTGGAAGGCTGGGCATGTTACATGTGGGAGAGGGAAAGGGAAGCACAGCAATGAGCTGCTATATTTGTCTGGAGCTGTTACCACTCACCCCATGGTAGGGTCAGTTCCTTGTGAAAGAAACAGAATGTAATACACATGCATCACCCTGGAATATGGACAGAAGGCCAAATGAAATTTTTAGAATTCCCTGCCACATGCAAAAAAGCACTCACTTTCATTAAACATCTTTTTTTTTTCACTCGAGGACTGAAAGATTTTCATTTAGCAGGCATTTTTGAGCACTTTCAGGGACTATGTTAAGCATGCTTTGATCTCAAATCAATACCTCCCTCAGAAGTTCCAAGCCAATGGGCCATCTTATAAAAAAAAAAAAAAAATACAGTGTCTTTCTAGTAATGCTGGTAACCCAATCTGGTTGAATGTGTCCAAGTAGAAACCACAGAACACTGAATTTAATCATATATAAGATATTTTCAGAAAGTAGGCTTTATACGTTTAAGTAAAGTATAATTTCAGCAAAGTAAATAAAGACAATTTGGTCAAATAATTAATTTGATGATGACTTTTATTGAATGTGTGACCACATGTGTTTAAAAAACTTGATCTAAAATAATGAATTCTGTCTGATTAGAAGTTTTGAATAATCATATCCTTAAAAAATTAGATGAATGAAAACATGGGCATAGAATCTGCTCGGAAATCTCGAATGGAATTATTTGATGGATTTGGAACATAATTAGAGAAATTTCTACTCAGTTCCTTGAAGATATTCAGAGAGAAGTTTAGAAGTCTTGGAATACATAGAATAGAACACTACTATGGAGACATTGCAGGAAAAAACACCTCTAATGACTTAGCCCAAGAATACCACCTGTACCCTGAAAGTCACTATTTTTAACCCTTTCATTCACAATTTACTTCAAAAGTTGGTCTCTTTCACTCCATGAACAAACCTTCATCAAAACACTTTTTTGACAGGATAAACTTCTCTTCAATTTGTAAAGACTACATCTTACTCTTAAACAAGTAATCCTTGCTTCATACTTGCAGCACCATCAAACAGAACTGGAGTGGTAATGCTTTCTGTTTCATAAATCTTCTTGTAAATCTTACTAATCACACACTTTTTGTAGGTGCCAAAGTGGTGGAAAATAAGAAACGAAATCAATGCTTGTATTTAAACTTGGAAAAACATGATGAGAAGGTATGATGTGTGCGCATGCGTGTGAACGTAAGCTCAAGAGTAATAGTTCCTTCTCTTCTTGTTACAGAAATGCATAATCTTTCTCTCTCAATAAAAATGGAAACTAACATTTACTGAGTAGTAATTATGTGCCAGGTACCATACTATATCCTTCAGGTATTTTGTCTCATTTTACTCATCTAAGAACTCCATGACAAAGGTTAAATTTGAACTACAGAAAACTTTTAAGCTCTTCATTCAAAAATTACTAATTGAGCAAGTACTCTCAGCCACTATTCTGAGCACGAAGATAGAAGACTAATAAGAAAATAAAAATAGAACTTAAAAGCATGCCCAGGTAAAAGAGTATCTTTACGCATAACAATTTAACTAAAAAACAAATCCATAGTTACAGTGGGTGCCAGAAAAATGTTGAGAAAATGTATTCAAAACTACATTCAAAAGTCAATCTGGATTTGCACATCCAACTAGATTATCATTTGAGAATGAGGGCAAAACAAATTATTATGTGAAAAGAGCTTCCCCCATTAAGACATCCTAAATGAAAGCACTTAAAATGTACTTCAGAAGAGAATAAATGATCCCTGAAAGGAGATCAAAAAGCACACAAGAGGGGCGTCTGGGTGGCTCAGCGGCTAAGCCTCTGCCTTTGGCTCAGGTCATGATCCCAGGGTCCTGGGATCAAGCCCTGTATGGGGCTCTCTGCTCAGCGGGGGGCCTGCTTTTCTCCCCTTTTCTCTCTCTGCCTGCCTCTCTGCCTACTTGTGATCTCTCTCTGTCAAATAAATAAATAAAATCTAAAAAAAAGAAAAAAAATCACACAAGAACGGTGAGCAAAGTAGATTCCAAAAAATACCACAATAATCGTGGTGACCATTATCTTTTGTGTATGGATATCATCTTACCCACCCTAAAAATTATATATAGATATAGATATAGATATAGATATTTATGTTTGAAAAATAAGACTCCTTTAAAGAAATTAATCTGAATAAATACCATTTGTGTGAAGAGAAAATAAAGTCTCATTTTCTTTTAAGCAAAATTATGACTAATGGCTTCTTCTAGGCTCTGCTGTTTTAATCATTTTGATTTTTATCTTTTTCTATGCTCGAATTGTCACAGTTTGGCCAATGAAAGCTCTTTTCAAGTTAACTTCTGAGTCCTGTCAACACCACATCAGAACATTTCAAAGTGTACTTGGTTTCTGGCAACAAGAGTTTCTAGCCTAATCTTGAAATATCTCTTTCCAAGGCATAGAATTAGCTCCTAGAATATTTTTAGTTGATATTTTTAGTTAAGTTTTACCATTTCTCTACAATAGCCCTACTTAAAGTTTAACTCCTCACAAAACTGTAAGTGAACCTCTTTATGATTGATAGACCAAATAATTTCTTTCTATTTTTATTCAAATTTTTATAATGATTTAATTTTTAAAAATCTGTCCATAAAAATTAAAGTCTAGGAGACAATGCTAATATTTTGAGTGATCTGCAATATCTGTATTGTTGTGATTTTATGCACATTTATTGAATCACTCGAAGCTTATTTCAGCCCAATGCTTCTAATTATTTTCAGGAAGTTTCATAATTTTTCTAATTTTTATAGGGCTATATTTCTAAGAGCTGCCATTGTCTTTAGTAAGTTTTATAATTACCTTTCATTCAACTATGAGAGAAAAATTTTAAAGTCAACTACTTGAAAAATGCTAAGAAATATACTTTATCCCTTCATACAAAAAAATGAAAAGCTTTGGTACGTCATTTTTTTAATTCCATAAGAAAAGCATTATATCTGTAAATAATAAGGCAAGTTAAAATTGGGAAACACCTTTCAGTCTTTGCTTATAGAGAAAATGAGATTTGTATGCAGAAAGACAAATTCATCAGCGAAGTTCAATATCTAAGCCCTCAAAGGAAAAGCATCTTTAGTAGATCTCTTCGGTAATATTTACATGGCCAAATGGTACCCTCTGGTGCAAGACCGATTGAAACTGACACTTGTAACTGTGTGATTGCTCCAATTGGAGAAAGGACCCCTAAGGGTAGAGTAGCAATGCTCAATTAAAAGTGCCTGAATATTATAGAAAATGATACTGATTATCTTGCCTCTGAACCTCAAATTAATTGTGCAAGATAATTGTCTACAATTTAAGTAAGACTGCCTCTATTATGTGATTTATCAGAACTATCTTGAACCTCTTGGCTACTTAATGTATGACTTTTCAAAAGTAATTGAGAAATGTGTTTCTTTTTCTGGCTGGAATTTAGTTAAGAGGTTTATGGACAATAACTTGCGATATAGCATCTAGACACATGAATATTTACAATCTTTGTTTAGCTTTGCCAAAACCAAGCTGCAATGAGAATCCAAATTCTTCACCAAACCATTAGGGTTTTTTACAGAATAAAAACAAAAATTGATTTTAGCTGAATCTGAAATGATAATTTGTCCCAAACTGTTGCCACTAGGTCCTATATTCATTCCAGTGGAAAAGCCAAAGGGTGAAATTGTATCTGTATTAAAGGATAGGCTTTCCTAAGGCTGTTTTTATTCTAGTATCACCAGTCAATATATAATTAAATATTTTGTTAGAGTAAAAAATGTGATTTTTTCCCCCACAACAATATAGAAATCCCAACTAGGTTGTGCCAATTCCAATTGCTTGATACTAAGTAACTAGGACCATGTTGAGAAGGTCTCTGAAGAAGGATCTGTGGCTCAGTGAGGAATGGTCAGTCCAATATTGGCCAAGAATGGAGTACCAGATACATTTCTTTGCCATCTCCACTGTAAAAGAACTAGAGAGAATTTCTTAGGACATTATCTCTACTTTTAAAAAGATTAAATTTTTGCCACATTTAAATTGACTCAGAACATCTGACACATTTTGGTTTCTATGAATAACTCTAAAGCTAAATTTTTATGGTATCCAACCACATGCCATTCAATTTAATAGCGAAAAAATATTTGAGTGCCTACCAAAAGCACATATGTTTGGCGCTGGGAATAAAACAGTGAAAAAAATAGACCAACTTTGCCCTCATTGGGCTCTCGAATTGTCAGGAAGGTAATAATTTTGATAACAATGGTCTAAATAAACATCTGTATCATGTTTTGCAATGTACTTTTAAACATTAAACCTTCTTCGAATTCCTTGGGAAAGCCCAATTTTTCCATGATGTATTTTTTCAATACATTGTGAAATTTGGTTTGCTAATAATTTTGTTCAGGAATTTTGCATCTTTATTTCACAAGGAAGAATGACTTTTAATCATCTATTATAAAAAAATACTTGTTTTGTTTTAGCCTCATGATAATATTAGGCTCATTAAATTATTTAGGAAGTGTTACTTGTTCTGTTCTCTAGAGGGATTTCTATGGCTTTGGAATTATTTGTTTTTTGATGATGTGTTATAACTTGCCTTTGGACTTATCTAAATGTTTTGTCTTTTCTGTTTTGGTTTTCATTTTGTTTTTTTTAATAGGAAAGGGGCTAGATTTTTAAATACTGATCCAATGTCTTTAGATATTATTAGCCTATTAAGATTTTCTGGGTTTTATTTCTACTTCATTTGGTTTTGCTAAGTAAATTTTTGTGTATGAAATTATCCATTAGAAGTAAGTTTTTAATAAAAGAGTGTTTATTCTTCCCAGTATTGTTATTTTATTCTGTATCTATCACTAAATTGGGCTTTTTCCCTCACAACTTGAATCAATCTGGTCAATTTTTTTGGCTTTATACAAAAAGGCATAAAATTGTCAAAAAATGATAGGTCTTTTGTTGGTAAACTATTCCTTTAATATTAAAATTTTCAGATATTAAGGTATATTTTTAATTATTTTGTGTTGAGACCCATAAAGAACAACCATTCTTTCCTTTTTATGAAATAAATACCCAACTCTTCTTCATGGCCAATAATAGCATGATATTTCCTTTTAAGAGTCTTTCTTTTTAAATTTTTACTCACAAGCCCTTAATTTCTCTTAAGGCAATCCTTTGACTTCTTTCTAGGGTCTCTACATATTTTTTTTAATTTGAAACACTGAACTTAATACTAGATTCTAGAACTACCTGCTCGATGGTATATCAGATAAAAGAACAATCTTAAGAACCCAAATACCCAGTATGTAATTTTATTTAATACTGGTCTAGAATAAGAACATCATGCCAAGTGGGTGAGTG
The DNA here is from genome assembly GCF_009829155.1 of Mustela erminea. NCBI lineage: Eukaryota > Metazoa > Chordata > Mammalia > Carnivora > Mustelidae > Mustela > Mustela erminea. The sequence continues at coordinate 133,119,489 of NC_045615.1, read as the reverse complement.
GAGGAGAAGGTCTCCTACGCAGAGGAAACCTTTGCTCCAGATAAGCTTCCTCATCACCAGTTTTCTTATTAAGACCTCAGAGACTTGGGCACCTGGGTGGCTCAATGGGTTAAGGCCTCTGCCTTCGGCTCAGGTCATGATCCCGGAGTCCTGAGATCGAGCCCCACATCGGGCTCTCTACTTCCCCGTCTCTCTCTGCCTGCTTGTGATCTGTCTGTCAAATAAATAAATAAAATCTTTAAAAAAAAAAAAAAAAAAACTTCAGAGACTGTGTCCTCTGGCTGTTTTCTTTTCTGTCAGTACATATGTCTTCCAGTTTTCCACAACCCCCAAAACTCACAGCTTTTGCCCCGTCCATGAAGATTTCCTACAGGTTTGTATTGTAAAAACAATAAGGAAACTACCTGAGATAACTTTAACTAATTAGAAGGATCTTATATTTCCAGTAAATGTCTGAGCAAATGGACTTGAACGTCCATAACACCTGAAGAAAAATTACATCTACCAACCCTTTGGCTCTCTCTTCCTTCTCCCTTTGGTTCTTTGATGCCACACCTCAGCAGGTGTTAGAGGAAGTCATTTTGTTCCTAGGACTGATGGTTCTGGTAAGGATGATAATAATTTGTTATATCTTAGTTACCTACATATCTCTCTCTCGGGGACAATAAAGGAACCCACAATTCTTCGCACATGGAAATTTTAACATCCATTGAATGAACGAACTAATGACAAACAAGTGAAAGTTGGCAGTGAGCCCTTGGAATCACCAGGTCTGAGTTAAGTTTCTCTACATTTCAGAAAATACAGACATTTATTTGTTTCTTAGTTTTTAATTCTCCATGGAAGTAAATTGCAATGACCTCAGTCATTCCAGACAAAGGATGACATTTTTCTTTTAAGGATAATTAACTCAAAAAAAAAAAAAATAGTTCAGTTGGGAGAAGGTGGGTGGGCTTAAGGACATTGGGGAGGGTATGTGCTATGGTGAGTGCTGTGAACTGTGTAAACCTGGCGATTCACAGATCTGTACCCCTGGGGATAAAAATATATGTCTATAAAAAAATTTTTAAAAATGAAAAAAAAAGAAAAAAATAGTTCACAGAAGTAACCTAAAATATTAGGGAAATCACTATTTTTTTATTATAAACTGTGATAATGCAAATCAGCAATAAAAATGAAGAACCAATATATGCTACAAAACAGATGCACCTTGAAATCATTACATAAGTGAAATTTATAAGAAATACCCAGAAGAGGCAAATCTACAGAGACAGAAATAGCTTAGTGAGTGCCAAAGTTGAGGGAGGAGAAAATACCACTAATGAGTATGAGGTTTGTTTTGGAGGCAATAAAATGCTCTACAATTAGGTAATTGTTGTACAATTCTGTGAATATCCTATAAAGCACTGAATTGTATACTTTAAATGGGTGAATGCATGGAATGTAAATTATATTTCAATGAAGCTGTTTTTAAAAAGTAAAGGTTAAGTGACTTACAATTACATGTCTAGTTGGTGAAGCTAGAACTGTAATCCACATTTCTGAAATAACACAAATCTTTTCTCTCGCTTTGCTGTTGTCTTGCGTGTTGTTATGCCCTTATTTTCTGCCAATCTTCATTTCCTTTTTTCTTTTTGTCATTCATGTGTTTATATTTAGTTCTCTTTCTTTGTTCTCATTTCTTAATTCCTCAAAAGCTCTTATGCTGTCCCTGTCCAACTGTTAAGTGGCCTACATTTTAATGATCACAGAGTAGCTTTACTTTTTTTATTTGGCTCTACTTCCAGGTGACTTCTGATACCATTGCTTTATTTTTTCCACCAAAAGGACATATGGGACAAAGCACATGAAACTTGGTGGGTAAGAATTTGGAGAAGAAGGCTTTAGCAGGATATGAGTAGCAAGTGGGAAACCACTGAACAAAGAATGATTCTGTTGTTGGAATCTTATTACATTCATAGACACAAGAGACCTACGAGGGTTGTTTAACTCGATACTCTTACCCAGGAGATTGACTTACAGCTGGTGTGTGAGAAATGCCATTTTCCAGATGACTTCCTCTCCTGTTACAAAGTCTGGCTATGGCTTCCTGCAAAGTGCTGATCTTCTCCATGTTCAAGTGTTTGAGACACTTATCTTATCTTTCCCCTCTGTGCTGGCTTTTTCCACTCATCTTTTTTTAATTTTAAGTGTCCTACTGTAGAAAGATTAATTCTTCTCTATTGAGTTTCATTCCTTTTTCAATATTTGTACAGACACTGTGATATACCTAACTGGGACAGAGGAAGGTGTAAGGTAAGTAGTTGTTCATACTATACAAGAAAGTCCTAAGATAATGCCTTTTTTTTTTCCCCTGCAGGATATGACTGGATTGCCTGAATAAAATTTACGAGGAAAAAATGGACATCTTGTTCACTATGGTCAAACACTAAGAATGTGATTAAATGTTATTAGCAGGTGACTTTTTTCTTTTCCAAATGAAGTTGTCCAATGTAAATTATCACTGGTTTTTAAGTTGCAAATAAGATTGATTTTCATCCTTTGAAACATTCTCTGGTGGCTTTAAGGAACTTTTATATACTTACTCCCCATAGTTATCATTTCTTTCCATTTGTCCCAAATTATTTGGGTAAATTTTGACATTTTTGTAGGAAAAATGTTAATATTGGCAAGTTCACACTGTCCAACTTAACAAAGAGTAGTAGATATATAGTAGGACTTGCTTAAATCCACTGGGTGGTGATGGTGAGGTTCCAGGGGAAGGAAGGAAAGGCTAAATTGTGGAAAGTCCAGGAGAAACAAGGGAGAAGAAAGAAAATTGGTCTGGATACAGACATAGGAAAAGTAAAACACAAGCTAAAGACTTTATGCAACACTGTTATGTTTCACATGGTTAAAAAGGAAGGGTTATATGTAGCAGACAATGTTCGTTCTTTACTCAGGAGCCATTCTCTCCTTTTTTCCTTGCTAACAAAACCCATTTGTGTTTGGGCTGGCAATGTGCCCAGTTCCAAGAACTGGATTATGGCTAGTCTTATTGATCATGACTTTAATGTCTCCTCTTGACTCCTCCCTATTTGGGATGATGCCATGTCAAAGTGATGCTTAGAACTTCAGCAGGCGTCTTGCCACCTGACGCAAATAAGGAGAACAAAAATTAAATGTGCTGAGGAACAGAAAGGTGCAAAGAAAGTGGGTTTTTGATGATAGAGCTTATGAACTAGATGTACTGCCTCTTCCAATATGCTTTGTAATGTGATAGAATAAAATGTCTCAAATTTTCAGTTGGGTATTTAATTGTAGACCTAGCAATCTAATTGAAACAGTAGCAAAGTACTTTCATACCATGAAGACCATATATGACAGATGTGAAGCATTACAAAAATATTTAAGCCTTTGATCAGGCTTAGATTATATAAGACATTTTGAAGCTTAACTGCTTTAAGTGGGAAAGGGAGTTTATTCTCTCTGACATGCCCCTCTGGACAGCAGACGTAAAAGACATAGTTAAGGATAAGCAACAGTATTTCTCTGGGTCCCCTCTGAGTCTAGAGGTACAATTCACAATAAGAACCATCCTATAAGAAAATAGTAGATGATTATTAAACTTTTAGAACTTGTCCTCAAATAGACAGGTTGTTACATTAGCTGATCTCATCTGATCATCTTTTTTTTATTATTTATATTTCTGGTTATTGCTACCCACAGCACAAAAGACATACGTAAGTACCTAAAAGGAGAGGACACATTTCATATTTATAAACAGTCCTGGTTGTAGAGCAGTGCTGGAGCCTAGGAATGGAGAGCTGGGTTCAATGGCATCCCAGGCCTTCTGCCCATCCCCCAGTGGTACCCTTAGCCATACCCTATTGGTATGAAAATGTGCCAACACACCAAATTCAGTTTTTATACATCTGTCTTGTTGGTAGAAACTTGAATGGGATCACAAAGGATAATTGGATTGTCTAGATGAGGGGAGGCTGTTTACTAATGCATAGAACTGGGTGTACTAAGATTCCAAGGCAATAGAAACACAAGCAGTTGATTGTGGCAGGCAAGATGGAGCTACGTGAGAGAGCAGTAGCACATGGGAAGGAGGTGGGGGGCTTTCTGCCTATACTGAAAAACTGAGCCCCAAAGGAGACAGCCAGATCTTGGGGGATTTTAGGCAGGAGAGCAGAAGATCATTCTGGCAGCTTAAGACAGGATAAAGTGAAATGAAAGAAGTCTGGAGGTAAGAAGAAAACAATTACAACCAAAAAAAAGATGACAGTGCCAAGGGGTATGAATCAAGAAATATCAAGAGACAGACTGGAAAACTTAGCAATCACTTAAATGTAAAGGAAACAGCACCCGGGACAGTTTGAGGATAACTCACTTCTCAGAATCAACCAGGATGGAGAGTTATGACATCCTTTACACTACAGAGGAAAAAGGAGTTGGGTTTTGTGTGAAGGGAAAGAAGGATATAATAAATATGCTTTTTATTGTGTCAAGTGTGAGGCATTCATGGTTGATTCAAGTAAAGTTCTCCAGCAGATCGGAGGTTCCCAGGCTTTCAGGTTTCACACAACTCCAAAATTTGCAAATAAATATGAGGGACCAGTTTAAGACTGTGAGTTCTTTCTTTTTCTAGGTCAGGGCATGTTTTCTTAAAAACTATCATCTACTTATATCTACATTTTATTCTTTTTCTTTTTTTTAGATTTTATTTATTTGACAGACAGAGATCACAAGCAGGCAGAGAGGCAGGCAGAGAGAGAGAGGGGGAAGGAGGCTCCCCGCTGAGCAGAGAGCCCGATGTGGGGCTCGATCCCAGGACCCTGAGATCACGACCTGAGCCGAAGGCAGAGGCTTTAACCCACTGAGCCACCTAGGCACCCCTACATTTTATTCTTATAAAAGGATTTTCAACACCAAAAATTAAGGCATGAATCTTGACTTAAAAGGCAATTTATTAATTAAGGTAACTTGCCTTCAATTTAAAACTCAACTGAAGTCCTTTTTTTTTTTTCCAATTCTTCTTAGACTAATGTAATCCTCATCACTGATTTACAACAGACCACAAACAGCATTTAAAACCAGTGATATAGATTACAATACAGAGAGACTTGGAGCCCAATAGAGAACCTTTAATAAAGATGTGGAATCAGAAGCATATTATTTGAACCAGACAAATAGATCATCAAAAGTACTGTTTATTTGGCACTTTCTATGTGCCAAGCACTATGATAAAGTCTTTACATATATCTCATTTCAAAATCTCAACCACTAGAGGAGGTAAGAGAGGGTAGTTCATTTTTACCACTGAGGACATTGAGACTAGAGATATTAAGTTACCCTGAATCACAAAGCAGGAAGTGGCAGAGCTAATATTCAAGATTTCTCTAATTCTGAGCTCTGTGCTTTTAAGTGAGATGGCATACGGCCACCCTGGAAAAAACATACAGAATAAGAAAGAGCATCACAGAGATGGAACTTAGGAATACGGATACTTTAAATGTTTCAGGAAAACAACACCACCACCCGCAAGCCTAGAAGAGGAAAATAAATAGGGCCATGTAAAGCAAAGGAGAGAGGAATTTCCAAAAGAACTGTATTATCAAAAGTGAAGGGTATTAAGAGGTACAAACTTCCAGTTATAAAATAAGTCAGTCACAAAGATGAAAAGTACAGCACAGAGAACACAGTCAATAATATTGTAATTGCTTTTTTCTGGTGATAGATGGTAATGACAGTTACTATGGTGATCATTTTCTTATGAATATAATTGTTGAATCACTATGTTGTACACCTGAAACTAGTATAATATTGTATATCAACTACACTTAAGTTTAAAGAAAATTCTAAATGTCACAGAGAAGGCATAAACATGCATAAAAAAGTTTATTTATATAAATCCAGGGGAAAATGATACATGGCACCAACTTCTAATGAAAGCCCATTAATAATACTCCTCAGTCCTGCAGATCCTTGCACGTGCTCAGCAGTTACTCAATTAGTAGGATCATGAGCTTACTCTAGAACCTATGTATCTAACCCCTTTTGCAAACCTAAAACCTCCCTGAGAGGATTAAACCTGAATCATCTGAGCTATTAGATGAGGTATCATTTGGACTCCTCACCCTAATACTAAAACAAATTTTTCAGGATCAAATCAAATCATATTCAAATCTATACAACAATATCTATGTTGCAATCTATACCTCTAACTAGAAACAGGTTTTTAAATATAATTTATAATTCAGGAACTCTATATAGTGAGTATTATGTTTGCCACAATCCTACAGCCTATGTTATACAATTCCAATTATAAAAGATCTAACTCGCACAAAGATTTGAAATGTGATTTCACTTTACTTTCACCGGGAGGCATTGGTGCATTGATATCATGGCTTGAAATAATTAAGCCAATGCTTTGTATAAGATTAAGACAATCACTCTTACTAAGTCCTAACACAGATTTCAATCATGAATTCGCCTCCATGTGTACGCATCATAAATAACCTCTTATCTCCAAATTCTTTCTTTTTGCTTGCTCTGGGAGAATGGATCTGGGCCCCTTAAGTATTTTCCAGGGTATATTACACAGGGTCAGACTTTGTCCATAGAGGGTGCCAGAGAGACACTATAGGAGTAAAGGGCTTTGCTTCCTGGATCTGAGGCACTCACTGGGCAGCCTCCTGCAGGGTGTAGAGCTTCTCCAGAGCCAGTCTCCGGAAGTACAAAGAAGGCAGCCATGGAGTGTCCATCACCACCCTCAGGCAGATTGGTAGCATTGCTTCACATGAGATACTTCCTCAACAACTTTTCCCAGAGCCCTCGAGGACAGAATTCCAGCCAGTTCCTGAAGGGAGATTTCCAGTAAATTTCCCCATGGTACCAACACAGGGACTTCTCTGACATCCAGTCAGGGCTGTGCCTTTTCCCATAGGCTTCAGATCTCAGCTGTGGAGGAGGAAGGCAGAGTGGGGCCTATTCCTTGGACTCTCTATCTCAGCCCTAGGTAGTAACTGCCCTTCTGTCTGTTATATCCTATTCATTCATGTTCTCTTCCTGCTAAAACCTTCATTGCTCCAATGTTGGTCCTGCTGTAGTTAATAATTCTTTATATAAAACTTTCCTTTTCAAGCTGCTGTGAGAAATGTCTCCCTTAATTTGACCCAGACTAATAAATGTTTTTTTAACACCTGCCTTTATTAAAATAATTAAACAAATAAACTAAACAAATAGCAGTAACTCACTATAAACTTTGAAGATGATAACATCACAACTTTTAAATAAATAAAAGATTCACATTATACCTTTTGCAAGAAACCTTAACTTTGCTAGTTCACCATGAGTCCCAAGATGGAGCTAGACACCTTCCTGAAGAGTTTTCCTTAACCTTTACATCGGCTCTCTGTGAAAGGGGGAAGTAGAAATACAACTGAAAAACCCTGGAAAGACAGTTGAAAATGAATCCTGTGCTAGAAGCCTGTGTCTCTCACTGTTATAAACTTTCACAAAGAATCAAAGAAGTATTATTATTTTGATTTTATCTAAGGGGGAATTGAGACCTAGAGAGGTTAAATTACTCACCCAAGATCATGCGTCTAGTATGGAGATGTGATCAAAGCCAAGTATGCCTGATTCCAAACTCCCTACAGCTCACCTCACAGAGCTTCCCAAGATGGACTTTCGCTTTTCTGTAATGGGTCCCCTTCTCTCCACTGCAGACATAGGGGACTGCTCATTTGGACTGAACTATTAGTTTGTGTTCTCATCATCTTTGCCCTTAGAACAGCTGCTACTGCCCTCTGATGTCTCAGAAGAAAAAGAAAGCAAGAAACAAACTACCTAGTATTCAACTACCATTGGGATCAATCTCTCCCCCTCCAAAAAAAATGTTTTCATGTGTATTTCTCCTCAAAAAGAAATATTTTCTGCAATATAAGAAAAGGAGCAAAACTGGACCTTGCCTTTTCTATTTCTAGTCAAAATAGTAGTTATTTGGACTGCAATCATATAAACTTTAGCCCTAGAAGAATTGGCTTATATTATACTAAAACTGCACATATTCAAGTGCTGAGAGGAAAAATAAAACCCCTGCTAACTCTAAAAATTCTATACCTGGAAAAGAAAAATCTTTGAGATATAAAGGCAAATTAAGACATTCTCAGATGATGGGAAACTAAGGGAATCTGTACCTCTAAGGGAAGAAGACCTAACCTTAAAGAATACCTCCAGGACATTCTCCAGAAGAAAGTAAATGACTTCAGAAAGAAAGAAATAACAATGCAATAGGTTTTATAAAAGGCGGGGAATATAACAGATTAGAGTTCTCCTGAGTTTTTTCATCATGGTTGATGGCTGAGGCAAAAACTATAATTCCAATTGATGGAGTGCTCGATGTGTGTAGAGAAAACAAGGTTTTCAAGTGGGGAGGGCTAAGGGATCTAAATGCAAGTGGCATTTCCACAACTCACTTAAAGTGTCAAAATGTTCCCAGCAGATTGTTATCCCGGTTACATATGCTCCTCATAAAACCAAAGCAACTCCGAAGAAAACAATACATCTAAAAGGTTCAGCAAGATGAGAACCATTCTTATCACAAGTTAATGTTCACTAGAGAGAATCTACTTCAGAAAAAGCATTTACAGCCAGATGGACAGGATGACTCAGTCCACTGACCCTCGGTCTTCAGCTTCTCTAGTACTTGAATAAAGTAGCCAGGAACTAGACTAGCCCTAGTGGAAGAAACAGACCCATGCACGGTCCACTGGGCATGCTTTCACCAAAATGATCTCATTATTGTCACTACTGAATGCCTAACTTGCTAGCACTTAGAGAACAACAGTGAGTGCTCAGATGGTATTATCTTTCAGTAAGTCCAACAAGACACGGATACCCTGGAAAGAATAATGCTCTATCCTGTCTGTGTTTGATCCACTCACTATTCCAGATCTGGCTTTGCCTTTCTGGTCACACTTCCAAGCCAGCACCACTACCAGGGACTTAAAGAATGTCTAATCAACTGTCATGTATAATTGCATAATCTTACCATGAACTTACACACCCACTGTACAGCCAAGGAGAAGTCACAGTGGTCTTGTGACAAGAACACCCATTGTTCCTACCATGTATTGTGCCATCTAAGCTGCCAACACAGTAAAAGGCTGAAATGGATGTTTAACTGTGTAGCTAAAGTAGCAGCTTGAAGAGAACACCTTGAAAGGATAGGACCCTATCTTTTACAATTCAGCATGCACCTTAATTCAATAGCCATTCGATAGCGCTAGGTCTGTAACAGTAGAATGAATGGTCTGGCTAGGAAGGGATAGAGTTAGAAGAAGTCCCACTCATTATCACCCCCCAGGAACCCACTCAGGGAAACATGAATACTGTCCCCACAGTTTTAAGCTCTGTATAATCCTTCCACCAAGGACACAGCAAGAATCCCACTCATCTTAGAGTGAACACTGCTTCCTGTTCACTTTGGGATCCTTATGCCAGGAGATAAGCAAGTGAAGAAAACAATTACTCTACTGACAGTGATAATCGACCATGATAATCAGGAGGAACCATAACCTCTGTGATAGATTAAGGTAAGGAGGACTATGCGGAACACTCAGGTAAGCCATGTGACTTTCATTCCCAGCTATAATTAATTGTATATGGGAAAGCACAGCAACCATTACCCGGTAAAGGCAGAGAAGGCTCACACCCTTCAAATTAAGGATGAGGCCTCGGCATTGCACCAGGCACACTGCACAGAGTGGCAGAAGTCCTAATCACTGGGCAGAGGAATTTAGAGTTGGTAGTGGAGGCAGGAAGTGGTTCATATTAGTTATGACCTCAGGGCAAACTGCAGGAGCAGCAGCAGGCAGAGTTCCTCCAGGAACCCCTTATGAGCTTTTCCAGTCAGAATTCTGGAGATGCTGTGCCATGACCTATGGATATGTGAGTTCAAAGGATAAACTGTAAAGAATGTTATTGGTAAACCACCGTCCCTATGTAAACTGGGGGGTCAACTCTTTCCCAGCAACTATATTAGCTGATAACACAGCTACTCCTATCTCAGGAGACTTGCCCTCACACAAATAGAACAGCCTTGCCTAGGAGTCTATGACCACCCAGCCCTCCCAAAGGAAGACCATTGCCAGTGACTGAGTCCCACGGGGTAGGAGAGACTTTCTTGCACAACTTGTCACCCACAGCTTTCTGTGGGAACAAACAAGCTAGTTTCCACCTGAGCCCACATTCTGGATCAGTATCTTTGTATTTTTTTTTCCCTGTGTTATCCTATTTTCCTCAAATCTCTTCACCTGAAAGTATGTTTTGTTTTGTTTTGTTTTGTTTTTTATAAACCACTTGAACAAGAAGTCCTATCCCATGTCTTGCTTCTAAAAACTCAAGCTAAGACACTTGTGCGTCTTACAGCCTTTCTCTGCTACATATGCCTTGGGAAACTGGAGAGATTTCCATCGAATCTGACACTTGAAAACAAATTGTTAAATTTAAGTCTGAAGGTAATACAAACTCCGTTATAACTGGATACATTTCATATCACTTAAGTTAGGAAACCAGAGTTTATGGTAAATGTAATAAAACACTAATAATTCAAAAGAATCAGTAAGCTTCCTATTTCTGCTTTGATGCTGTATTTCCAAAATCTTCATGACTCTAAAGGCAGGAAACATGTAATCGCACAAAGAGCTTAACTTTTTTTTTTTTTTTTAAAGATTTTATTTATTTATTTGACAGAGAAAGAGATCACAAGCAGGAGGAGAAGCAGGCAGAGGGAGAGGGAGAAGCTGGCTCCCTGCCGAGCAGAGAGCCGGACGTGGGGCTCGATCCCAGAACCCCGGGATCATGACCCGAGCCGAAGGCAGAGGCTTAACCCACTGAGCCACCCAGGCGCCCCAAGAGCTTAACTTTTAAATTAGTTGGTTTGTATGCCAAGAAAATTGCAACAGCAGTCATCTACAACTGAAGAATGACTTTTGAAATAATTTTCACATAAAATTTATTCTGCTTATTTTAAATCATTATTCAGGTTATTTTCTCAAAAGTCCAATTAAAAACAAAAACATTGCAAAACAAAGTCACAAATCAGCATTTACCATAGAGGGAAATATTTCTAGAAATGATATATAATACAATGGGTGCAAAAAATATTAAATTGAGGAGAAAACAAAAATTAAAACACCACAGAGAATTTAAAATCTTATTTGGTAAACATAATAGTAGGAAACCTGGTGGTTTCAACTCTTCTCCAGGCAAAACACAGAGCAAGTGTATTATTTTTTAAGTCTGTTTCTCATAGACTTTAAGACTAGATATTTATAATCTAGGTGACCAAAATAAAATTATAAAAAAAATACTCCATCACTATTGAGGAAATGTTATTAAAATTCATTATTTATCTTTCATAAATTTAGTATTTTTCAAATTTCATCTTCCATTAGAAGGAGTTTCCAATATTTTGATAGACTATGGTGATTATCACTTAAATTAGCATGAATCTTACCACAGAGTTTTGGTACAGAACATGGTGGTACCATAATTATTGAAATAATGATTTCTTTTCAAGTTCTTTAACCTGTTTTCCAAGGCCCTTCTAAGATTTGGCCCTAAGCTTCCTTGATAAACTCATCTCTGACAATCCCTACATGGGCCCCATTGATCAACAAAACTGGGAAGTTCACTCTTCTCCAACAAGTCCCTTCTTTCTCTGAATTTATTTCTTTACTGCAATGGAATAATTTCATCATTAGGCTCTGAAAGAACCTGCTTGGATTCAAGTTCCTCAGCATTGTTTTGAAGAAAACCCCAGACATCAGTATCAACTGATCCATAAATGTTTCATTACATATCTTTAAGTCTGAGAGCCATTCTCTTTTCAAGCATAGCCATGATGTCATTTATCATCACACCTAAAATATTAACAATAATTCCTTAATATCATCAATGAAGCAGTGTTCAAATGTCTCTGATTCTCCTACACATTTTTTTTAAGTTTAGATTTTATTTTTTTTTTTAATTTTTTATAAACATATAATATATTTTTATCCCCCGGGGTACAGGTTTGTGAATCACCAGGTTTACACACTTCACAGCACTCACCATAGCACATACCCTCCCCAATGTCCATAACCCCACCCCCCTTCCCCTAACCCCCCTCCCCCCAACAACCCTCAGTTTGTTTTGTGAGATTAAGTGTCACTTATAGTTTGTCTCCCTCCCAATCCCATCTTGTTTCATTTATTCTTCTCCTACCCCCTTAACCCCCCATGTTGCATCACCACTTCCTCATATCAGGGAGATCATATGATAGTTGTCTTTCTCCGCTTGACTTATTTCGCTAAGCATGATACCCTCTAGTTCCATCCACGTCATCGCAAGTGGCAAGATTTCATTTCTTTTGATGGCTGCATAGTATTCCATTGTGTATATATACCTACACATTTTAAAGTATTTCATTTGAATCAGGATTCAAATAAGAATCACACATGGCACTTGACTCTGTGGTTCTTATAATTCTCAAGAATTACCCAGGGATTGGAAGAATAAATACTGCTGAAATGTCTATACTACCCAAAGTGATCTACACATTTAATGCAATCCCTATCAAAATACCAACAGCATTTTTCACAGAACTAGGAAAAACAACCCTAAAATTTATATGGAACCACAAAAGACCTGAATAGTCAAAGCAATCTCGAAAAAGAAAAACAAAACTGGAGGTAATGCAGTTCCAGACCTGAAGGTATATTACAAAGCTCCAGTAATCAAAACAGCATGGTACAGGCATAAAAATAGACACATAGATCAATAGAACAGAGCAGAAAACCCAGAAGTTAACCTACAACTATATGGTTAATTAACCTTCAACAAAGGAGGAAAGAATACACAATGGGGAAAAGATGGTCTCTTCAACAAGTTGTATTAGAAAACATGCAAAGGAATAAAATTTATACCATACACAAAAATAAACTCAAAATATATTAAAGACCTAAATGTGAGACCTGAAACTATGAAAATCTTAGAAAAGAGAAAAGGCCGTACTTCTTCTGACATGGGCCACGGTAACATTTTTCTAGATATGTCTCCTGAGGTAAGGGAAATAAGAGCAAAAATAAACCAGGAAATAAAAAATAAATTGGGGCTACCTCAAAATAAAAACCTTCTGCACAGCAAAGGAAACAATCAAAACTAAAAGACAACCTACAGAATGGGAGAAGATATTTGTCAATGACATATCTGATAAAGGGTTAGTATCCAAAATATATAAAGAACTTATAAATCTCAACACCCAAAAAACAAATAATCCAATTTAAAAATGGGCAGAAGACATGAACAGATATTTCTCCAAAGAAGACATACAGATGGCCAACAGACGCATGAAAAGATGCTGATCAGTCATCATCAGGGAACAGCAACTTAAAGCTACAATGAGATAGTATCTCACACCAGTCAAAATGGCTAAAACCAAAAACACAAGAAACAGGGGCACCCAGTGGCTCAGTCAGTTAAGCAGCTGACTCTTAGTTTTGGTTCAGGTCATGACCTCAGGGTTCTGGGATCAAGCCCTGCGTGGGGCTCCATACTCAGCTCGGAGTCCGCTTAAGGATTCTCCCTCCTCCTTTCTCTCTGCCCCTCCCCACACTCAGGCATGCTCTCTCTCTTTCAAATAAATAAATCTTTAAAAGAAAAAAAAAAAAAAGGCCACATGATACAATAAATGTTGGCAAGAATGTGGAGAAAAAGGAACCATTGTGCATTATTGGTAGGAGCGCAAACTGGTGCAGCCACTGTGGAAAACAGTATGGAGGTTCCTCAAAACCTTGAAAATAGAGCTACCCTACAGTCTAGTAATTGCATTACTGGGTAATTATTCAAAAAATACAAAAACACTAATTCACAGGGATAGAGGTGCCACTATGTTTATTGCAGTATTATTTATAATATCCAAATTATGGAAGCAGGCAAGTGTCTATGAGAGGAAGAATGGATAAAGGAGATGTGGTGTATATATATACCACATCTTCATATATATATATGTATATATGTATATGTATGTATACACACACACACATACACACACACACACATACAAAGGAATATCACTCATTCATAAAAAAGAATGAAATCTTGCCATTTGCAACAACATGGAAAGAGCTAGAGGGTATTATCTAAGTGAAACATGTCAGTAAGAAAAAGAAAAATACCATATGATTTCAATCTTCTGTGGAATTTAAGAAACAAATGAGCAAAGGAAAAAGAGAGAGAGAGACAGAAACAGAGAAACAGATCCTTAATTATCGAGAACAAACTATGGTTATGAGAGGGGAGGCGGGTGGGGGGTGGGTGAAATAGGTGATGGGGTTTAAAGAGAATGCTTACCATGAGAAGCACTGTGTAATGTACAGAATTGTTGAGTCACTACACTGTAACCCTGAAACTAATAGAACACTGTATGTTAACTATGCTGGAATTAAAATGAAAAACTTAATTAAAAAAAAATGTATAATCTGAGTAAAAGTTGAGCATTTAAACTAAGGGCAGGATAAAAATGCAGCTGTCCCTTAGGTATGATTGGACACAGGGGCTAGAATGCCATAAAATTTCTTACTTGATCTTTGGCCTCTCTTTACTGTTAAGATGTTTGTTTCTTTGCCTCCTATTTCTCTTGGGATTGCTCCTTCTGTCCCCCATTCCATAGACTGCCTCATTTGATAGGGTGCCAAGAGTTATAAAGGTTTACCTATCACAGCTTCTTTCTCCCTGGAGAGATTATGCCATCACTTTCTCCCAGATTACCAAATTCTAGGAATGGAACTCATTGGCCAACTTGGCCAAGAGCTGAAGTCAACTTGTAACATGGCCCCTTCAGAGGCACCATGTAAAATGGCAGAAGGAACACTGACAATTAAAAGATATAACTAGCTCCCACAGATACCCACTGCAGTATCCAGGCACAAGGACCTAATACCTGTGAGACTACGGGTAAATTGCTCAAGCACTCTGATACTGAACTTCCACATATGTAAAATATGGACAACATTGTTCCTATTTTCCATCTAAGGTTTCTGGAGAAACAATAGAATGAAGATTCTGATAACACGTAATAAACTAAAAAGCAAGATAAATACAAAAAGAAGGATCATGGTGATGATGATATAACACCCCAACATCACAAGAGATTCCTCTTCTTCTGTATAATTCTTTATGGGTCATATAAATAGTGTCACATAATAAACTATGGGATTCTCTTGTCAAATATTCATATATAAACGTCTTGTCTGTTTCCCCAGCCACATAGTACATGCTATGAGAAGACCTGTAATCTTAAATAGGGATTGCAAACTGGTGACCCACAGATGTGCTTTGTCTTAAAAGCCCTTGACCATCACACTTTCTCTAGAACACACAGTCAAGCCACCTCTATTAACTTACTTGTCTCTTCAAACCTGTCTGGCCACTGAAGTCATTTGAATGTGTGACCCCCCCCAAACAAGAAAGAGCACAGACCATAGAGAAGGAAAACCATTAGTCTAAATGTTGGTGGCAGTATTTTTTTTTTTTTTTAATGCTCTCTGGTTAACAAAACAATTGGTAGTCCATTATGGTCAGGGATTTTTTTTCCTTCTTCAAAGTATATATATATCTGGCTATCCACTGAAGTGTTAGCAGTGATTGTGGCTTGGAAATAAGGTCTTTTTTCTACTGAAATAGCAGGATCTTTTTTTCCCCAAAAGTTCTACTATTCTTATAAGAGCAAAAAATTAAAAGCTATTATTTAGGAAGTGAATGAGTAAACTTGGGCTGGCAACTCATGTTCTATAGCTTGGCTCTCAGCCATCTTTGTATTGATTTCCCTGGTTCTCATTCCACTCTGTCCTAGGCTATCTGAAAAGCTGCAGCTAAAACCCATCCTCTGTTTTGACCATTTTCTGCCCAGTCATTTTATGCTTCAGCAAAATTCTTACTGTCTTCCTTAATGGGCCTCTGGGAATGGAAGTACAACTTCAATAAAAAGTACAGTGAATTAAATGATGGGACCAAGCCATTAACAAAACTCTAAGCCTGTCCTAGATTCTTAGAACATATTATATTAGCATAGCTCCTCTAGCTTTTAATATATTCTGACGCATATTATTTAACAAACAGGTGTTTCCTTTTCTCAAATGCCTTTTCTGGATCAATTTAAATAGTCACCTTTTTTGTCGATTAATATGGTGAATTCTCTTGACATATTTTCTTATATTGAGACTCCGATGCATTCCTGGGATGAACTTGATCTGAGCAATGAATTATTGTTTAAGAAGCAAATGTTTCATTTCAACTAATATTTAATTTAGAATACTAAACCATGCATCCACAAGTGAAACTGGTTTATCATTTTTTTATTGCCTTTATCTGACATTGGAATCAAGATTGCACTAATCTCATTAAATAAGCATATAGCGCTTCTTTTCTGGGAAAAAATTAGTAGAAATTTTCCTTGAAAATTTGGTAGAAATTCTGCGTGAAACAGACCAAGGGCTATAAAGTTTAGATGGCAGGGAGGTCTTTTTTGACCATTTAAAGTCTCCAGTGCTTTTGACCTATTCAATTTTCCTAGTTTGGGCATTTTTTATTTTTCCAAATAGTTTATGACTAAGATCTCGTTAAGTTATCAAGTATATTCTGACATAGTTACTCATAATATTCTTTATTTAAAATCTATTATATCTGCAACTATTTTTCTTTTTCATTGCAGTTTCTGTTTTTGTTTGTTTGTTTTGTTTGTTTGTTTTTACTTTTTCTTGCTTGGTTTCCTGAAGACCTTTAGTTTTGTTGACATTTTTATTATTTGTAATTCTTTATTTTAAAAATTTCTTTTTTTTTTTTGTTATTCATTCTTCTTCCTTGTTTCTTTGGCTGGTTTCTTTGTATTTGCTCTGCTACGTTTTCAACATTTTCAAACTTTTGTGTCCTGGTAAATTTATTTGAAACTATACACTTCTGGAAAGGACCATGCTAGCCATGTCTTATAAACAGCAACTTGTGAGATTTTACCGTTATGTCCTAGAACTTCACAATTCCCCTCATGGTCCCCTTTTCACTCCAGGATTATTTATTAATGTAAAACCTGACATTTAGGGTTACATAAACTATGCTTCTCTCTTTTTTTAAAATTTCTAGCATTAATTGGTTATGGTCAGAGGACATAGCCTATATGATATTGATTCTTTGGAATTTAAGACTGCCTTTATGGTCTAGTAAATTTTCCATGTAAGGAACACATACACACATACAGATTATATTATATATATATTATATATATATATATATATATATATATAAAATATAGATAGGGATATATAGTTCAAGCTTCTTTATTATATTACTTTTTTGTCTCTGTTAATGTTTGTCTGATTTATTTATCAATTTCTGAGGAAAGTATGTTAAAATCTCTTGCAACATATATTAGTAAGTCTATTTCCCTCTACCATTATGCCATTGCAGCTTTGTATACTTTGAGGCTATCTTGTTAAAGCATGTGTATTCCTGTTCCTTATATCTCCTGGCTCTATTATTTTACCAGTATATATATATCACCATCACCCTTTTTCCTATATAACATTTTTTGCTTTGATGTATCAAATATTAACACTTTAATATTAAGAGTCAGATATTAAGATGGCCACTCTCATTTGGTTTGTAGTGGCCAATATGAGTTTGTATCCTTTTATTTTCAAATTGCCTGTGTCCTTTTACCTGAACTGAATCTAAACAGTGCACTGCTGATTTTTTGTGTTTTATTTTTTAAAATATCATCTAAGCTTCAATCTTTTAACTGGTGAGATGAGCAGTTTATATTTATTAAAATTATTATATTGGGACTTTCTCATATTTTCCAGAGATTGTACTTTCCCCAAGTATCTTTTTCTCCTTTCCTTCAGATTTCTATTCTAGTGGATCTGCTCTTTCTCTATCGCCTTTTAGAATTTTCTCTCTGTATTAATAGAGTTAACTTTTGATATCATGTGTCTAAAGCATGGGTTTTTCTTTATCTATTCTGTATGGCAACTTTGAGTCCTTTTAATCTAAAATCTTACAACTTTCTTCAATGTTGAAATATTTATAATTATTTTGCCCTCTCTGTTCCTTCTGCCTCTTCTGGGATATCCTGTTATCCAAATTTGGTGACTCCTAGTTCTATTCTCTATATTCTTTTCCTTCATTGTTTACTCCCCTTCTGAAAGATTTCCTGAGCCCAGTCTTCTCAGGCTCACAACGTCCGTCTTTGGCTCTGGTTATCCCACTATTTATTGCATCTAATGAGTTCTTTATATAACTCTTTTTCATTTCTAATATTCCTACTTGGTTCTTTTTGGTTTTGTCATTGTTAATTTGTGTTACTAACATACTCCTATGGTAGGCTGAATGTTGGCTCTCCTAATGATGTCCATATCCCAGTCCCTAGAACCTGTGACTATATTCCCTTACAAGGTGAATTAATTTCCTCAGGCTTCCATAACAAAGTAGCACAACCTGGATGGCTTAAAACAACGGAAAAGTATTTTCTCACAGTTCTGGAGGCTAGATATCTAAAATCAAGGTGCTGGTAGGGCATGTTCCCTCCGCAGGCTCAAGGAGAGAGTCTGTCCCACATCTTTCTTTTAGTTTCTGGTGTTGCCTGTGATCCTTGAAATTCTTTGGCTTCAAGACACATCATTCTAATTTACCTATGTGATCAAGTGGCATTCTCCCTGTGTGTCTGTGTCTATATTAAAATTTCCTTCATCTTACAAGGACATTGGTTACAGGAGTAAGGCTGACTCTAATCCAGTATGACCTCATCTTAACTTGATCATATCTGAAAAGATCCTACTTTCAAATAAAGTCATCTTCACAGGTACTGGGGGTTAGGGTCGGAACATCTGGGTAGAGGACACTATTCCATGGCCAAAGGAAGTTTGCAGGTGTGGTTGACTTAAATATCTTGACATGGGGATATTACATTGTTTTGGATTACCCAGAAATCACAAGATTTCTCATATATATGAAGGAAGTAGAAGTTAGAGAAGAGAGAAGATGCTTCCCTGCTAGCTTTGAAAATGGAGAGAAGAAGGAACCATAGTCCACAGAATGTAAGTGGCCTCCAGAAACTGGGAAAAAAAGCAATAGCTTCTCCTTTCGTTCCTCTAGAAGGAACTATCCCTGCTGACACCTCCATTTTTAACCCCATAAGACTCATTCTGATTCTGACCTCTGGTATTTTCAAGAGAATAAATACATGCTGTTTTCAGTCACAAAGATCACTGGCATTTTACTTGCAATTCAATTGCTATTACAGCAGCAATGGGAAACAAATACCACCCCCTGATCTCTGTGAAGATCTGGAGTGTGCCTAGTGTGCTTCTTTTAAATTCTTGACTTATTTGTCCCCATACTTCTAATTTGTGTGGTGAATAATGTTTCATGATCTATCATTCATGAACTCTGGGAAGCTAGTTATTATCATTATTGTGGGGGAGGGGGCTTGTATATTCCTGGGGCTATCAGCTAGTCTGTCTGCTAACATGTACTGTCTGCTAACATGTACTGGCTCTAGTCCCCAATCTGTGTCGCTCTAGGTGACTTAAAAAAAAAAAAAAAAAAAAAAAGAGCAGGGGAGTTCAACCACAGGGACAGCCTGAATACCACAGACTCACTGACTAGTCTCTGAAGAGAGGATCTCTTCAGAGACTGGCCTTGAAACTCTTACAACGAAGTGAAATTGGGGAGAGGAAGTCTTATTGTGATCCACCTGTCCTGAGGTTTGAAAGGGGAAGACGTAGGGGAATAAAACCAGAAAGGCATGGTCATTCCACACCTGCTTGATTCATCTCTTTGGCCCAGCAGTGCGTGATAGGAACTGTTACGGGACACTCCTGATAGCTACTCCAGGAGGCCTGTGCTGTTGCTGCAGATTTTCAGTAGCTGTGGAGCGGGTAATGAATGCCCAGAGCCCGGTAAGACGCAAAAGCAGGACTGAAGTGCCTTCCCGCAGTCTATCTTCCCCTTGCTGCTTGGTCACCCTTAGCCTAAGCCTTTTGCATCCATATTGGTTTTCTCCATTTTTTTTTTCTGGAAATTCCTTAAATACAAGCTTCCTTCTTCTTTAGATTCATCAAAGCCGATGGCTGACATTTAAAAAAAAAAAAAAACAGTACTTCATGCGAGGTTTCGATTTTGTCAGCTTTCTTTTCTATGTCCTGCAAAACAGAACCAAAAATAATAATAATAATAATAATAATAATAATAATGCTACTCATCTCTCTGTAACTATGAGGGCAGCAGTGAAACTGGAGGTGTAAGACAATACTGGAAGAATCGGGGCTGTATATGGACGGGCAAAGCTCTTCACTCAGAAATCAACTTGACCCAGATAATTCAGGAGGCACAATTGTGTGGACCTCCTCATTCTGGAACCAGTTCCCTTTTGAAATAAGTTTTCTGTGTGATAAAGAATGTTGTTTTCATGAGCTCGTGCTGTTGGTTCTCTTGCATGATGTCTTTATAAGGAGATCGCCTGTGAACCAATTTCTTCCAGAGGTACAGAGCCAGAATCCTGCCCACTCAGCTCCTATACTTGCACATGTTACTCGAAAATGCCTTTTCCTTTTGACTATCTTGTTTGTATTCCGTGAGTACCGCTCCATCCAAATCACTTTTAGGGATTCAACCTACCCATAAGGAGGAGTAAAAATGAAAAACTCCTCACAAAAGAATAGTTGGGGATGGAAAAGTAATTTGAATTGATGTATACCAACCTTTTCTTTAGACAATTTAGCCCAGGGAATGATTCTTACACTATTAAAGAGGAATTGTTAGAAATCTTTTTTTTTCTTTAAATTATAGTTTGGTAGAGTATTTATTACTCCATTGCTACAAAACTAAGAAGGATAATTATACATACATTTGTACACAGGCCAAAATAATGAGACTCCCAAGAATTAATAAAAGAATGAGAGTGAACCAAACCATACATATATATGAATTAGAACCAATGAACCCAAAATTTAAAAAGAGGCATAATATTCTCAAAGAAATAAAGGAGAAAAATATATATTAATCATCTAAGATTTACTTCATGTCCTCCTTTATTGCTACCAAACATAACTTGCACCAATCATTACTATACACATGCTGGTTCAGTATTCTTTTTTTTTTTTTAAGGTATGATTGATGAACAAAAAGCTGTACATCTTTGATACATACGATTTGATGAGCTTAGTGATAGGTATACACCCATGAAGCCATTCTCACAGTCCATTCCATAAATATATCCACCACCACCAAAAGTTCCTTCCCACCTTCTTTATTTGTGTGTGTGCAATAATACCTTAATATAAGATCTGCCATTCTTAGAAAATTTTTAAGTTCACCACAGTATTGTTATAAAGCTACAATAATTGAAACAGTATGGTACTGACATAAAAACAGACATAAAGACCAATGAAACAGAATAGAGAGTCCAAAAATAAACCCTCTCATGTATGGTCAACTGATCTTCAACAAAGATGCCACGAATACACAATGAGGAATGAACAGTCTTTTCAGGAGACGGTGTTGGGGAAACTGAATATCCACATGCAAAAGAATTTAATTGGACCATTATCTTACACCACACACAAAAATCAACTCCAAATGGGGTAAACACTTAAACATAAGACCTGAAATTGTAAAACTCCTAGGAGAAAACATAGAGAAAGGCTTCTTGACATTGGCCCTGACAATGATTTCTTAGATTAACACCAAAAGCATAGGCAGCAAAAGCAAAAATAGAAAAAATGGGATTACAGGAAACTAAAAAGCTTTTGCACAGCAAAGGAAAAAATCAAGTCATAAGACAATCTATGGAATGGGAAAAAATATTTGCAAACCATGTATCTGATAAAGGGTTAATATCCAAAATACGCAAGGCCCTCCTACAATTCAGTAACAAAAAAACCAAATAACTCAATTAAAAAATGGGCAAAGGGGGCACCTGGGTGGCTCAGTGGGTTAAAGCCTTTGCCTTTGGCTCAGGTCATGATCCCAGGGTCCTGGGGATCGAGCCCCACATCAGGCTCTCTGCTCAGCGGGGAGCCTGCTTCCTCCTCTCTCTCTGCCTGCCTCTCTGCCTACTTGTGATCTCTTTGTCAAATAAATAAATAAATAAATCTTTTAAAAAAAAAATGGGCAAAGGATCTGAATAGAAATCTCCAAAGAAAAATACAAATGGCCAACAGGTAGATGCAAAGGTGCACAACATCACTCTCATCAAGCAAGTACAAATCAAAACTACAATGAGATTTCAGCTCAATATTCTTATTAAAACATTGTAAAGGAGGGCTATAGTGTTACCACCTGTGCTTATGATAACCAGATTCCACTGTCCCTTGAAAGCCAGGCCCAGGGGGGAGTCAAGATGGTGGAAGAGTAGGGGGCCTTGTTTCATCTGGTCCCTTGAATTTGGCTAGATAACCATCAAATCATTCTGAACACCTATAAATTCAACCTGAGGTATAAGAAAGCCAACCCCATAAAAGCAAAAAGTGCCATTTCCCAACAAAAGGGAAGCAGGAAGGAAAGCAGTGAGGGGCTCTAGAGTCAGCCTGCCTTATTTTCTTTAGGCTTTCTCAAGATACACATTATGTCCTTCCACGTGTTGAATAATAAGTAATTTTGAGCACACACGGAGCACTGCATAAGCATGGAACTGTTCATTCCTTTCCAACTGGAGGTCATGATCTATGTGTCTCATTAGTGAAGCAGCATAAAAGGAGATGAAAACCTGGTTCCAAACATTCCAGCTCAGCTGTGGAATTTTAAACAAGTGATTTAGCTTCTCCGTAAAATGGGGATAGTAATTCTTCACCATAAACATTTCTCAAGACTGTTTTAAGGATCAATTTAGAACACATTAAATGTGCAAAGAGCCTAAGATCTATCAAGGAATTTTGTGTAGTTCTATAAATAGAATATATAGTACAAAGTGGAAAGTATAATATTCCAGCTATTAAATAGTGAAGAAATGTTAGAGCATCATTTTTTTCACACCCTAATAAAAAAATGAATCTAGGCAATACTCAACAAGGGCTACTGACATCACACAAAAGAGAGAGACAAACAGACATTATCTATGATGTATTCCTAAAGGTGGTGTAAAAAAGAACCTAAATCAGATTAAAGCATTAAGCCAAACCTCTAGATCTAATTTCTAGTTTTCAGGAAATAAAGGAGGCAAAAGTGCACATTAAAGGATACCATAAGGAAGCAAACAATGAAGTCCAGAATTAAGGAAATTCTAAAAGATAAATCACTTCATTTCTTTAACATATCACTAAAGGGGGAAAGAAGACGGGGAATCTATAGATTAAAAGAGACATAAGAGGTATGTGACAACCAAATGTATGTGAGAACACCAGAAACTGATTCAAACAAACCAAGATTTTTAAAAATCATTTTGGAGACAATCAGGAAATCTGAACAGTGACTGGATATTTGTTGATATCAAGGCATTATTGCCAATTTTTTGAGGGTGACAATGGTCTTGTGCTTATGTTTTTAAGCAATCCATTATCTTTTGGAGATACAAACTAAAATATTCATGGACAAAATGATGATGTCTAAGAGTCTCCTCAAAAAGACCAGAAGGTATAGGGCTTCAGCGGGGGTGGGGTAGGGGGTGCGATGCAGGTAGAAATGGGAAAATAAAAGCGTAGTACATAAAGCACAATAAAAATGGTTATTTATAAGAATCTTGAATATGTTATGCTCCCTGTGGAGTGACTTAATAGTCACACATCACAAGCATAATTTACACTATCACAAGCTCTAACGAGAGCTCAGGAGTCAGAAATCACAATACTTAGAAATTTATTATCAATTTTTTAATACTAAACTTTGAGATCTTAAACATGCATCAGTGAGAGGAATACTGGTTTATTGCAGTATTCCTGGACATACTCAGACCACAGCCTTTTAATTTACGCATCCCTCTACATTTTTCAAAGTATAATGCAAAGGCTTGGCTTTATCACTTTAATCATTAAGGAAATCTTTTGAGAGATGTATGGTCACAAGCCATAATCCTTAAAAAACAAAGTGTTCTTATGATACTTCTAAAAACTGGTTTGTGGTATACTATGTTCTTCAGGCTTTCAGAGCCTTGGCTGCACAAGCTACAAACACATTTCAAGTGCAAATTATTTGCACTGTTACATTTTATAGCTCATAAAATCATTCATCTGATTAAAAATTTTTGAAATGCTAGATTTCTAAGAAGATGAATGTAAATTACCAGCTGATATTTCCATCTTTAGCTGAATAAATAATCATAATATAAATTACTAGAAACTTCAAGACATCTAGGCTTTATACACCCTTTCTAAAAATAAAAATACTTGATACTAAACAATTTTGGAGGAGCTAGTATATTGAAAATAAAAAATGCACCTTTATTTTATTTTATTTTATTTTATTTTATTTTAAGTGTGGAGCCCAACATGGAGCTTGAACTTATAACCCTGAGCTCAAGACCTGAGCTGAGATCAAGAATCAGACACCTAACCGACTAAGCCATCCAGGCACCTCTAAAAATGAATCTTGAAGAGCTCAACCTCAAAAGTCCTCAATAGAACCTCATCTGCCCAACTATATACATTACCTTTGTTTCAATTCTTAAAACCCATAGCAGTTTGAATATAGTTCTAACATCACGTGATGTCCCAGGCGAAATGAAGAGAAAATCCTGGTCATTCCACCTCAACCACAGGAACCTCTCCTCCTTTCATTAAATGATGGGAATCATATTAGTTTCCTAGGGCTGCAGTAATAAAGTGCCACAAACTCAGTGGCATAAAGTGCTACAAACTCAGTTGTCTTGCAGTTCCAGCGGCTAAAAGCCCAGCATCAAGGTATCAGCAAGGCTGGTTCTTTCCGTTGGCTGTGAAGAAGAACCTGTTCCATGAACCGCATGCCCCCACACCCCCGGCTTCTGAAGTTTCACTAGTAATCCGTGGCATTCAGTGGCTTGTCGAAGCCCTTCCCTGATCTCTGCCTTCATCTTCACATGGCATTCCCTCTGTGCATCTGCCTGTGTCCAAATCTCCCTTTTCTATAAGGACACCAGTCAGAGTGGATGCCCACTCCTCCGCGGTAGGACTCGTAGAAATCAACTAATTACATCTGCAATGATCTTATTTCCAAATAAGGTCACGTTCTGTAGTATGAGAGTTTAGGACTTCAACATTGAATTTTGAGGGTAAACAACTCAAGGCATAACAGGAATTAAGATAATCTGCTTGTGTGGTACACATACTCAATCATCCAGGACATACACAAGGCAGAAAAAAAAAAAAATCAAGTTAGAAGGAGGAACTCTACATATCAAAGTTGTATAAATCTGTTTCATTTCAATAACTCATTAATGCATGCATTCAAGAAAACAGTGAATGGACAGCAGTGACATCTAGGCACAACAGAGGATTAAAAAGTACACACATCATTAGGGACAACCTGACTCATGTTTTATGCACTGCACAGATTAACAATGTTTAAAATTCTCATGCAACACTTATTTTAATATCAGTGGAAAGAAACTGATATCCTATTAAGAAAACCATATACTTTTTCCATTTCCAAATCATACATTAAACCTAAAATAACATTTACTTCTATTTGGGAAATTCTTCCTGTTCACAGTTTTCTGTCATTCATACTGAATAATGTTAGTAATTCAGACTCACTAAGGATCAAGGTAGGTTATAAGACTATAGTTACAGATAATTGCTCAACAAATATTTGAAAGTTTTTTTTGACAAAATAATTCCTATATTTCTGCAGTTCTTGATCCCTTTTCTTTTCGCAATTTTCAAACCTGATACAGTTTTGGAAGGTATACTTAAAGGTTCAAAATCTAGATTAAAAAATAGATTGCTCATTCGCATCACAGACGACTGTACTAGACTTCCCGCTTGCTGTGATGCTGACTTCTGGTTTCAGAGGGAGCAGCACAACCCAATGTACCCACGTATTCCAAACAAATTTTCCATTTATTGGCTCTGTACATTTCAAAGGTAGAGGCCAAGAATAATATGCCTTTCCTGGTTGTTTAGGGCATTACTTGTGGAACTGTGACTTAATGAACATAATATTTCCCATTCATTCCCATGAGACTTTAGTATCTCTTTATGAACTGGAGCCCCAGGAAGCTCTTTGATAGGTCTCTTAATTAGTCTTCCCAATTATTAGGGAAAATGACCACATAAATACCACAAGAGGGTTGGAAATACCTAGTAGAGGAAATACCCAGAACAACCCTGTCGTCTGTCTTTACCCAGCTTTATGCGCCAGGGAAATCACCTGCTCAACAGTGTGATACATGGACTCTAGACTAGCCATCTGGGTACAAATTCACTTCTGGCACTTATTAGCTATGTGACCTTGAACAAACTATTTGACCTTTCTGTTTCTCATTTGCTTCTTGAGCAAAATGGTAGTAAAACAGTACTTGGTTAATGGGGCGCCTGGGTGGCTCAGTTGGTTAAGCAACTGCCTTCGGCTGAGGTCATGATCCTGGAGTCCCGAGATCAAGTCCCACATCAGGCTCCCAGCTCCACAGGGAGTCTGCGTCTCCCTCGAACCTTCTCTCCTCTCATCCTCTGTCTCATGCTCTCCTTCTCAAATAAATAAATAAAATCTTAAGAAAAAAAAAAAAACAGTACTTGGCTAATGGACTTTTATACAGATTAAATATGTTAATACCTGTAGACTGTTGGGAACGATGCCTGGCACATTCTAAACACAAGTACTAGCCATTATTAGGAATCTGTAATTGAAGAGTAAACAATTTTGTAGTGATGTTAAGTGTTGACATCAACTTTAAACAGTGTATATCTCTGTTGGCACAGAGTGGGCAGTGAACCAGCTGGGCATACATTCTATCCAGTAAGATTCCCAAAAGGCAATCACTGATGGCTCTCTCTCCAGGGTAGCTCTGCCCATGGGAAGAGGTTCTCTGACCACACTGATCCTGATGGAAATGCTCTGGGAAGCACTTTGCTAAACATCAGAGCAGCCTCCTCAGCTCACCAAGCCCGCCTCCTCCTTTCCCTCAGGGAACATGCACAGACTTTGTTTTGCCAGATAGTTGAAACTAGAGATCCCAACATCTACTAGGAACTTTCCCTCTAACTCCTTGTAAATCAAGAGAGGATGAGATATAGTCTCACTGTTGTGTTGTAGTCTTTAATCTGAAAGCAGGTATGGATGGGTTTCTTGCTGTTAGATACAACCAAAGTTACAAGAACCTGAAAACACTTCTCAAAACCAAGAGCCCTCAGCCACCCTCACATACATCTTAAACTATTCTTCTGGTCCAGCCACTCAAGAGATGCTTTTATCATAATTACAAAAGAGAAAAATGACTTTAGAAAACCATAACTAAAAGTCACAAATGACAAATTCCTCAAGATGGACAAAAGTTCATGAGAGTGGGACAGAGCAGGGAAATTACCAGGTATTGGAGGAGGTAGATAAGCAAGAGGAAAGAGACTAAGGTTTAGGAAGATTTGACAGCAGAAGCATATGAGCAGTGTTTTGAAGAAAATGTGACAATTTACAATGTTTTATCTGTCCTTAAAGAAGTAAGGAATAGACCCATTTCCAATCTTAAAATTAGCTCACTCTAGCAGTGACTATACTAGAATCAACAGTATCATAGAAGGAGAGTAGCACTAACAGCTCGGAAACACATTTATCCACTTACTTGCTCGCTAAGCCCTGCAAACCCATCTTCTAGGACTAACACAAGGGTAAGAGACTATGGAAAGAGTACAGACACATGTTTATTTATCTCAGGATAAATGGACATGAGCACAGAGCAAGAGTCTGTGTGGTTAGAACTAAAAGATGCAAATTTACACTATAATAATATTCAAGCATACAATAGCCTGTCGTTCACAACTTTACACTGAATGATTTTTATTTGCCACACACGTCAGTTGTGACCTTGCATATTTCACTGTAACAAAAACCTTTTTTTAAAGACTTTTTAAAAATTTACTTATTTGACAGACAGAGATCACAAGTAGGCAAGAGAGGCAGGCAGGGAGAGAGAGGAGGAAGCAGGCTCCCCACTGAGCAGAGAGCCCTAAGCAGGGCTCAATCCCAGGACCCTGGGATCATGACCTGAGCCGAAGGCAGAGGCTTTAACCCACTGAGCCTAAATCCCTTTTTAAAAATTGTTCAGTTACCATGACCTGTAGTGCTCAGAGATAAAAGTAACACAGCTACCAAGAAAGAAACAGTTGCCCCTGACATTCAGGATTGGCAAATACCTGAGTGTGGAGTTATTGCATATTCCTACAGGTTGTGTACATGTGGGTAGGGATGAATAGAATTAATTCTCAATTACATATTCATTGTTATGTGTGTAGCAATGGGATACTTCTAAAGATATCAGAGATGATATACAGTGCCTAATTCTATGCCCCTTGCCTGGAAGACTAAAATCTATTTGGGAAGGTAAGACATGTATCTGTGAAAGAATAAGTAAGTCACTGTTCAAGAAGGTACACAATTAAATGTCAAAATGAATGCTAGAAGCCACTGTATTACTGAAAGAAACCATTCTGAGCCAGAGCAATTGCAGACCTTGTCATAAGAGGAGGGGAATGGACTAGAACTTGAAGAATATGTATTATTTACATAAAAAAGAAAAGATTTAATGGGGCACCTGGGTGGCTCAGTCAGTTAAACACTTGACTCTTGACTGTAGCTAAGGTCTTGATCTCAGGGTTGTGAGTTTGAGCCCTAAAAAAAAAAAAAGAAAGAAAGAAAGATTTAATATGCTTTCTCCCTCTGCAGTCAGAGAGAATGCAATTAAGAAAAGCCCAACTCAAGAGAATTATCTCTACAAGTGAGGACATAAAAAGAATATTGGAGAGGCCAAAGATAAGGATCTAATTAGATTATTAGGTGGGTTGAAAAGCGAAACTTGGGAATTTGGGATTTTTCCTATAGTCTAGAAACAATCACTGATACCTTCCAAGGCAAAGAAGAATATAGAGAATCTTGTTTAGTTTGATTTGACTTGATTGGGTTTTAGGTATCCTTGCCTATTCTAATGAATGGGGACATGAATAATACCAAATACCAAATAAGCCAAAAACCATGTAAATTTGTCACTGGATGGCATTACATGCATGATTTGATACTTTCTTGAGAGAGTGATTTCTATAAATTCTGCTATAAGAAACTTGAAAGTAAGAAAAAAACAAAACTTTTCCTCCCAATTGATCCCCCCCTCTTTTCTGACAAGACCCATCTAGCTCAGGAACTCTATAGGACTAGACATCTCTTGCACCAGAGAAAAATTAGTTAGGCTTTGTTTTGAAAGCCTAGGTACAAAGTTCTATCTGATTATCTGAGAAGGAGGGGGTCTGACCGGCATGAAGAAAGAAAGGATACAGCATAGGGAGAATTGGTTCACCAAAGAGTGAAGGGATTGGAAGGAAGTTTCACTCTGTGGACAACTCTCATGTTTCACCAATATTCCTGGGTGTGGCAGGACCTCCTTGAGTTTACCATGCATAGACACCTTGGACACTGAGCAAAAGACCCTGATGGTCAAGACTGGAACAGCAAGAGACTTTTTGGGACTATGCGTAATGGATCCCTTGATATTTAAGGAGATAAAAAAGCAGCTCAGCCAATTCCCATGAAACTAAGATCAGAGGTAGTCTTCAAATGAGCTTCTTAAAATAGGGTGGATTTCTTAAAATCATTGAGGGTGGCTTTCCCCATAAACTCTACTGGGTGAGAACCAAAGCAATCAAAGCTAATTTAGAAAAATTTAAAAAAAATGACATTCGTCCCAATTGAGGTCAACAGAGCAAATTTATAACCTTGTTCTAGTTTTCTCTTATTCTCCTAAAGTAGCAAACTGATTCATTCCTTGAATGAAAATTTTAGTCTGCACCAAATATTCTGATATCCTAAAAGCAGAATTGATCAGCCTTGAAATTCGGTGAGGGGACAGAATCTTCCATGAATTGAAGGGATAAGCGGCGAGCAAGAGGCCAAAACCTTGTATTCCCCACTCCTGAAGTTATTGTCAGACAGCTGAGTTTGTGCAAGGGTAATGGTGTCCATACAAATGTGTAACCAGCCATGTATGTTGAATGCTACTCATTCATCAAGGAAAAATTTTTTCTACCATCCTTATGCCAATTTATAAACTCTAGTATAAACTTTTTCCAACTTTATTGATGAAAAATTGACAAATAAGACCATATGTATTTAAAGTGTACATATATGATGATCACATTGTGAGAAGACTACCACAATCGAGTTAATACATCCATCACCTCATAGTCAGACCTTTTTTTGTGTGTGCAGTAAGAACATATCAGATCTCCTCTCCACAATTTCAAGTACATAATACAATATTATTAGCTATAGTCACCATGCAGTATAATAGAACCTTGTAACTTATTTATCTTATAACTTCACGTTTGTTCCCTTTGACCTACATCTCCAATTTCATCCTAACCCCTAGACTCTGGCATCCACCATTTTACTATCCATTGCTATGAGATTGGCTTTTTTTTAGATTCCACAGGTAAGTGATACCATACAGTATTTGTCTTTTTCTGTCTGGCTTATTTCACTCAGCATAATGCCCTCTAGGTTCATCCATATTGTCACAAATGGCAGGGTTTCCTTTTTTTATGGCTTGATATACCACTTATATTATATTATATATGTGTGTATATATACACACATATACATATATACATATATGTATAACATACATATTATGGAACATATATCACATTTTTTTAATCCATTCATCTGTCAAAGGACACCTAGTTTGGGTCCATATCTTGGCTATTGTGAATGCTGCTGCAATAAACATGGGAAAGCAGACATCTCTTCCAAATACTGATTTTATTTTCTTTGAATATATACCAAGAAGTGAGACTGCTGAATCATATGGTAATTCTGTTTTTAATTTTTTGAGGAACCTCTATATTGTTTTCCATAGTGGTGGAACCATTCAGGTACAAATTTGATGATATTTAACATGCTAAGTGCTATGGACTAACTGATTGTGTACCCCCCCCCAAAATTTATAAATGGAAGCCCTAAACCTCAATGTGATGGTGTTTGGAGGTGGAGTCTTGAGGTTAAGATGAAGCCATAAGAGTAGAGCCCCATGATGGAATTAGTGCCCTTAAAAAAAGAGGAAGAAATCAGAGTTCTGTCTCTGCCATGTTAGGACACAGCAATATGGTAGGTCACTGTAAACCAAGCAGAGGGTCTTAACCAGACGCAGATTCTGTTAACACTTGAGTTTTGACTTTTCAACTTTCAGAACTGTGAGAAATAAGTGTTATTTAAGTCATCCAATCTATGGTATTTTGTTTTAACAGCTCAAACTACTTGAGATATTAAGTAACTATCTCTAGATGTTTGTTGATTCTTCTTAGGGTCTTTCAGATGTCATCCCTAATATTTACAGTTTACTTGTATATGGACCCAGATAACCCTGTTCATCCTGAGATATTTTCAAAGTAAATTATAAACTATAAAACTATAAATTATAAAATATTAGAGTATTGTGCTCTATGCATTCTTTACAAATAATTGTTAATATATGCAAAGTTATTACATTTAACTAGGATAAACATTTATTTTACACATGAGAAAACTTGAAAACTGAAATCTATTTATTAGTTTTGTGATCCTTTTAGGCCTCAGAAGTTTTATTTATATAACATGGCCATTGTATTAACACAAAATATATATACATAAAATACAATGAATATAAAGTTCTTTTCTCAGTGCCAGGCATTCAGGAAAAATTCATTCAATTATAATTGCAACATTCCAAATGAAATATAAATGAATTGAAGACTTTTTAAGCCCTCATTTTACTATCTGAGAGCATTGCCTATCAGCCGTAATCAAATTTCACCCTTAGATATAAGTTTAGAGCTAATTTAAGAATAATTCCTCCAAGAAACTGAAGTTTAAAGGTTTTGATCTGGGGCGCCTGGGTGGCTCAGTAAGTTAAGTCTCTGTCTTTGGCTCAGGTCATGATCTCGGGCTCTCTGCTCAGTGGGGAGCCTGCTTCCTCCTCTCTCTCTGTCTGCCTCTCTGCTTACTTGTGATCTCTGCCTGTCAAATAAATAAATAAAATCTTTAAAAATAAAATAAAGGTTCTGATTTGCTTGAGATAGCAAAGAAACTCTTATTATAAATAAAGCCTGACAAAGGTCTAATATTGGCCAATAAAACCAAACTAGAACATTTATGAATTAAATCCTCTTTCCATTTTAGTTAGCGTAACTCTACTCAGTATACCACATCCCAAGAACATTCCATCCCAGGTACCTGTGTTTCTTAGAAGCCATCCCAACCTTCTTACTATGTCAGGTTGTTCATTTCCCTCTAGATCTTTCCAACACCCTCCTTTTGTCTTTATGTCAAGAGATGAATGACAGCATTCTAGAGGGTTGCCTGGTGGCCCTTGCTCTGGCTTTCTCCTACCACTACCACTCTCAGTCCTGGCCCAATTCTGATTCACCAGTTGACAAAAAAATCAATGTGTGTCTAACCCTGGGAATTACAATGATAAAATGGAAAAGACGATGTAGAAACACAAAGTCAAAGGCTCACTTCCACCCCTTGGTATAAGATTCAATTTAGGAAGAATATGTACAGTAATGCCAGCAGTTATTGGGAATTTTACAGAGCGTGCTGAGTAATTTTGGGCCTTTCCACAATTTCTGGCATGCACAGTGCATTTAAAGGCCATTAAACCAGCAATGATTCTTTTTCTCAGATTTCTAAAACTCCAGCATCCAAGCCTTTTTTCCTCAGTCTTAGGTTCAAAACAGACATGTGAGATTCTAATTCAGTCTCCCAAACATCAGCAACCTTTAGAACACTACCTTCTGGGGCCAGTCAGCTACATTGTTTCAGATCCACTTATTAGAAAGTCCACAGTTACTACCAGCTGAAATCTGCCATTCTGTAACTTTCCAGTGCTGATAAGGAAATCAAGTTTAAAAACCAAAGTCTTTATTTGGCAAGAAACTTAAGAGAATTCCATTCTCTAGAATTTCCACAAACAAATTAAATCTCCTTTCATATTAGAGCTCATATGAGTTAGTTTTTTGCTGAGTATCAGATCATTTCAAATAAACACTATTTCTTAAACAATTTTAAGGGTCAGCTGGGTAACTCTTCCAGTCTGGCTGGCTTGGCCATAGCAGGATGGTCTAGAATGGCCTAATTCACACATCTGGCCATTATTATGCTGATGGTTCTAGAAGTGGCCTCAGCTGGGACAGCTGCTACCCTGGACTTCTTCATGGGAAAGTTTCAAGGTAATTAAAATCAATGCTTTTCTGGCCTCTGATGTACCATGGTTGCTAATATCTTTTTGGCCAAGGCAAATCATACAAGCGTACTGGGTTTGGCAGTGTCCCGGCAAAGATTCAGGTCCTACCCAGAATCACCCAGTGTGACTTTATTTGAAAATAATGTTATTGTCAATGTAATTAGACAAGTTAAACTGAAGTCATCCTTATGCCCACTTCTACTCTGAAATAAGGTAAGGACCAAAGATGGGACAAGGAGCAACAATATTATGCCACTTGAGTTTACATTAAAAACCAGGCAGAACACTTATGAAACAACTAAAAGCGATTACTACAGTAGGGAAACAGACTTTTTAGTGACTGTGTTTTACATATTTGAATTATGTGAATATATATTACCCAGCCCCTCAAAATGTTTAAAGTCCCCATTATGTATTTAAGTCAATTAAATTTATTATCTCACAAAATTATAAGGAAAATGTTTTCCAAAATGTTAACAATGGTTGTCTTTGCATGATTGAGCAAAAGACTGTCTTTATGTATTTTTATTTTTCTGGAACTCTTTCATGGTAAGCAGGATAATCCTTCTCCCCCCAACTCTGGACAAAGAGAGATGTCTGTGTCCTCATCTCCAGAACCCATAAATATGTTAGATTCCAGAGCAAAGAGGAATTAAGGTTGCAGATGGAATGAAGGTGGATAATAGTTGGTCCTTAAACAGAGATTCTCCCAGATAATCTGGGTGGACCCAAGAGAGTCATAAGTACTTAAATGCAGAAGAGAGAAGCAGAAGAGTCAGAATGATGCCAGGTGAGAAACATTCAAGTGGCCACTGCTCGTGGGGGGAGGTGGAAAGGGACAATGACCCAAGGCTGGCTGTGGCTGATAAAAGCTGTCAATGGCAGGAAAATGGATTCTGCCCTAGAAGCTTTAGAAAGGAATCTATCCCTGTCAGCTCTTTGATTTTAACGCAAAGAGTCCCATTTTGGAGCTCTGACCACCAGAATCTAAAATAGTAAGTTTGTGTTGTTTTAAGCTGCTAAATTTGTGATCATTTGTAACACTAGGATACTAATACATTTCTCATGTGTTAAATAATGAGAATATAGATATATTAACAATCAGGAAAAAAAAAAGATTAAAAAAAGGATATACAAATACAAACCTGATGTGACCAGAGTACTGAATTACATTTGCTTGTATATATGAGATGCATCTATGAGATGATATACACCATTAACTTTTGATTATTCAGAGACTTGGCCCCAGGGCACACAGGCAGTCTTCAAAAGGCACACAGAGGCAAAGTGTGTGCTCTCACACGTCTGGCATTGCTATCTTCATTCTACTCATTCCCTAGCTGTTCACCTACTGTGCTACAGACAGCAAGCATCCCATATATACCTAGCCTGCAGCAGAAGTGCAGATTTTACAAGAAATAATAAAATCAAACTATAAAAAGAAAAGACATATCAAAAAGATATGTGCCAATACAACATGATGGAACAGCAGGACATGTTTTGAGACACCCAATAGAAATCTGTTTCTGATGGGATGCACCTAGCTTTCCAGAGAACAGAAAATTGCGGGTTATAAATGCATTGTCATGATGACAACTGGAAAAAGAATGAAATTGGACCAAATTCCTTTGTAGTTCATTGTACCTTTGAAACCTAGAATCCTAAAAGCCTGTACATCGTAGTAGCTTGATGTTTTCTAAAGATAAGAAATAAAAGCAGTTGGAAAATCTTCTTTAAAGAACAGAAGCTAAGTTGCTCTTATGAGAAAAGTAACTAATTCAAGCTTTTTCTTAATTTGTATATTTCCTTCTTGATTAAGAAAGTAATACATATTCATTATAGAAAATTCAGAGAGTACAGAAACATACCTAGAAAAATATTAATCATTCATATTCAGAGGAAGCTGCTACTAAAATTTTTGCTATATCTTCTCCCATTTTATAGCCTTTTTTCATAGTAAAGATATAATTGTATATAATATATATAATTTCTAGCTTTTTTCTGTTAACATTAAAACAATAGCCTTTAACTCAGAATGTAAAGTTACACAGCCATAATTTTTATATTGCATAACTTTCATATTTGCATTCATCATGTGGTACATATAACAAAATCTATGTACCTTCTCTAGTGTTGAATAATTAGGTTGTTTCTAACTGTTCACCATTTATAAATAATGTTGTGACAAATAGCTTTATACATAGTTTTTTCTATATTCAGGATTATTTCTCTAGGATCAAAAAGTGGAATAAAATAATTCAGAAACGAAATAGCTGAACTGAAATGTAAGAATTTTTTTGAAAATTTCATATTGCTAAAATTCTTCCTAAAGATAGATAGACAGACAGACATCCTCAAGCAAAGCTTGAGATAGTCTTCATCACCAACTCTTGCAAGTACTGGGTATCACTGCCTTTTTTTTCCCCCCAGTTCCTTGTCTTTTTGTTTTTGTTTTTTATTTTAAAGCCATCACACTGCAATTCAGGGATATTGGCTCACTAATTTGAGCATCATTAAAAGCTAACAATTCTAAATTATGGCAAATGGATCAAAAGTAGATATAATCTGTCTTCTTAGGTCCCTCTGCTTAGAACAGAAACAGATCTAGAGCATATATCGGATTTATATCCCATCTTCACCATTTCTTAGCCAAGTAATCTTGGGCAGATACCTCTCAAACCCTCAATATTCTCATCTCTAAAATGAAAGAGAAAATAAAAATTTACTCAAAAACATAATGTTGTGATGAGGACTTAATGAGATAATCCTTGTAGAATATGGACTGTAATATCTGCCACGTGGCAAATAACCAGTGGTAGTTCTCATTATTGTCATTACAATTAAAGTACCATTGCACTTATTAGTGATGTCTTTATAGCCTTCCTGAAAAACACATCTAAGTCCTGCCTTATCTGAAACCTCAGACTCCACAGGGAAAACATCATCTTGGGAGATAGGCTTTGTGCAATTTATTTGTCATGTATTCTATACCACCATTATAATTATCCTTTCATTCCCCACCGCCCCAACAATTCTACACATTATTCAATAGGCATCATGATAAGTATACTCTTAATTACCTTTGTCTACTTCACCCATTTCCCCCACCCATCTCCCCTCTGGCAACCACCAGTTTTGTTCTCTGTATTTGAGTCTGTTTGTTTGTCTTTTTTGTTGTTGTTCGTTTGTTTCTTAACTTCCACATATTAGTGAACTCCATGGTGTTTGTCTTTCTCTGTCCGACTTATTCCACTAAACTTTATATCTTTTAAGTCCATCCAAGTTGTGGCAAATGTGAGCTCTCATCTTTTCATGGCTGAGTAATATTCCAGTGTGTGTGTGTGTGTGTGTGTGTGTGTGCGCTACCTCTTCTTTATCCATTCATGGATGATGGACACTTTGGTTGCTTCTGTATCTTGACTATTATAAATAATACCTCAATAAGTACATGTATCTTTTTGAATTAATGCTTTTGTTTCCTTTGGGTAAATACTTAACTTGTGGAATTAAGGGATGGTATGATCATTCTATTTTTAATTTGTTGAGGAACCTCCATACTGTTTCTTATGGTGGCTGCACCAATTTGCATTCCCAGCAGTAGTGCACGAGGGTTCTTTTTTCCCCATATCCTTGTCAACAATTACTATTTCTTGTCTTTTTTATTGTAACCACATTGAGGTGTAAGATGATATCTCATTGTGGTTTTGATTTGCATTTCCCTGACAATTAGTGATGTTGAGCATCTTTTCATGTGTCTGTTGGCCATCTATAGGCCTTCTTTGGAAAAATGTCTGTTCAGGTCCTCTGCATGTTTTTTAATGTAATTATTAATTTTTGTGGTATTGAGCTATAGAAGTTCTTTACACACTTTAGATTTTAATCCCTTATCAGATGTATCATTTGCAACTACCTTTTGCCATTCAAGAGCTTGCCTTTGCATTTTACTGATGGTTTTATGACTTTTTAAATCTTTGTCAATCTGAGGAACAGAAAATAATATTTTATATGTATTAAAATTTATTTCTTAGTTAGGTTAAACACTTTGTTCACTTTATATGTCCTATCTTGTAAAATGTCCAGTTGCAACATTTTTTTATTTGTTTTTGGTGTGGGGGGGTTAATTTATATTAGAGTTTACAGCAGAGGCCAGGGAGATACTAAGTGTGAGACCAAAGTGAATAGTTTATTAGGTCAGTTTCAGGTCAGATACAACCATGGAGCATCTTCTCTGACAAGCAAGTAATACCAGCTACATAAAATCTGTAGAGACCTTGCTCTTGCCTCCAGAGAAGCCCTTCCAAATATCACCCCCAACTCAATGTTGGCACTTACAAAAAGTGCCTAGTGAGTGGCAAGAAATAAATCACTATCAATACTTCCTTAAAATACCAAGTACTTTTTGTAGTGATGAGACTGTTCCCTAGTCTGGTGATGTCCATGGAGATAATTCTCATTAAAAGAAAAAAGAGGGTCCCTAAGAGCTACCATGGTGAGATGAAGAACCGACTGAGTTTCACCAGTTATTTACTTGCAAGAATATGAATCACAAATGGATTTGCATTAATGATATTTTTAGAGTGGCTTCATATAATTTTCATTGAATACTTGGTATACTGACTCTTCACCCTGTTATACAGCTTGGTTTGACTTAAGAACAAAGTAACGGAAAAGAAAAAAACAAAGTAACAAGCACACTGGGGTGTGTTTGTTTTAGTTCTTTGTTTTTGCCTGGGAATAGTTAAATAAATGCAAATGGCTGATTTCATAGAAATGAAACTCAACATGGTATTACAGCTTTGTGGTGGTGGGTGAGGCAGGGAGGGGGGAGGTGCATGGAGAGTTCCAGGTGGCTTTCCAGGTCCAAAACTTATGCCCTTGAAAATTAAAAGGAAAAAAATAAAAAACATTGTGTATGTCATGAAAAAAGAGAGACGATCCCTTATGGAGGCACATACCCTATTGGTAGTTTTATATATATATCAACTCCCTGAGATTGTCCATTGC
Organism: Mustela erminea; assembly: GCF_009829155.1. Lineage (NCBI taxonomy): Eukaryota > Metazoa > Chordata > Mammalia > Carnivora > Mustelidae > Mustela > Mustela erminea. The sequence goes on along the minus strand of NC_045615.1, from coordinate 133,081,067 downwards.
CTCTTTAGAATAATATATAAGCAACAGAATAGTACTTCACTTTTAGAACCCTTTCAAAAAGAAAAAACAAAAAACAAAAAACTAAAGATTTGTGTAAGACAGAAGCCATGTTCATCATTTAGGAGTACTTTCATTTCATCTAAAACAGAACCCCACTAAAAATGCTTAAACAATAAGGTATTATCTCAAAAATAAGTAGCAAAAAACACTGGTCCAGGGGGATTAATTTAGTGGATCAGTGATGGTGGGACTCTAGGTGGCATTTCTGACTCTTGGAGCTATCCTCTTCAGGTTTTCAGATAGCTGTCATAACTCCAAATATTATGTCCTCAAATAATAATGTCCAATACAACACGTTATTGGGAAAGTCTTTCCTAGAAGCCCACAGCAGAAATCACAGGGTCAGAACTGGTCACAAACCCAACCCTAGACTATTAGTAAAGGGGAGCAGGATTATATAACTGTCTTAAACCAATCAAGATTTGCTCCTGGGCTGGACTTACTGCTCCCCAAACACCCTGATAAAATCTAGGTTCTATTGGCAAGGAAAGAGCCATGGGATGGCTGACATGTAACCAACGGAAGCCAAGTTACTTGTAACACATGTAACCAAGCGTCTACCCCATCATGTCTTATTCAGTTTATATTTCCCCGGAATCTAGTGAAGTACAAAGCAAATATTTATAGACTAAGTTAATAAATTAGAACAAATACTGGAATACCTTTGTAAAATGTCACTGGCACATTGTGTGTACTAAGATGACTCAAGAACTATGAAATATTATCCTGTTTTATAGAATACTAAAAGGCAACACTCAACAAAACAGATTTGTAATTATTTCTTTAAATGAAGAAATGCCTTGAATTTGATAGTGTTAGAAAGTGGAGGAGGGGGGCGCCTGGGTGGCTCAGTGGGCTGGGGCCTCTGCCTTCAGCTCGGGTCATGGTCCCAGGGTCCTGGGATCGAGCCCCGTGTCGGGCTCTCTGCTCGTGGGGAGCCTGCTTCCCCCCCACCCCGCCTGCCTCTCTGCCTACTTGTGATCTTTGTCTGTCAAATAAATAAATAAAATCTTTAAAAAAAAAAAAAAAAGAAAAGAAAAGAAATTGGAGGAGGGTCAGTAAAGTATCTTACAGATAGAGAAGGCACTTTAAGACCCAAAAACAAAGCAAGTCACTCTATACCATTTACACCATTTTTATTTTAGGGTAACTTAGTGGTAGGGAGGACCGGGCAGACACTAGATCCAGGCACTGTACACCCATCCTCTGCCCCCATTCTTCACAGCTATTCCCTATCCAGTCCAGACCCTAATCCCAAGCTTTTATGGAATGAGGAGCATGGTGGTGAGGTCACAGGGTATTTATCTCAAGTGGATCTTTGGGGCTCCTGGGTGGTTGAGTCCATTAACGTCTGCCTTAGGCTCAGGTCATGATCTCACCGTCTTGGGATGGTTCCCTGCTCAGTGGAGAGTCTGTTTCTCCCTCTGCACCCCACCCCCCTGCTTGTGCAGGGATCTTGTGGATCTTTGCATCAGTCATTTCTACTAGTTACCTAAAATGGGACCTGCTATGCACCAGTCATTCCTACTAGTTATCTAAAGCAGAGACTTCTCGGTGCAACTTTAGGGACGATCAGAACAAGCCTTCTTGAATTCCAGTCAGGGCATATATTAACCTCTGTGGGGCCCGGAACATGGAGCTCATACATGGACATGAGCAAGATGGAGGGCCAAAAATGGAGTCAGTGTTGTCAGCATTCCTACAGATAACATCAGAAATCTTTGAGATTTAAACACACACACACATGTGCGTGCGTGCACACACACACACACACACACACACACACATCCAACAGACTGTACTGGGTTGACAAATTTGGGGAGATTAGGTTGGAGGAAACATAGGGAAAATATTCAAAACTGTGCCACATAACCTCTACCAACTACCTTTTTTTCCCCTACCAATTACCTTTAAGTGGGCACGAACATTGATGCTGCTTTTCTATTTTCATATAATGAAGCTACCTAAATAACACTTAATTAATTAAAAAAAAAAAAGATGATTGGGTTCACTACCTATTCAGTTGGCTCCCCTCTTGTGCTCCCATCATAATTGTGTGGGACCTTTTATCACATTATGCAACAATTGACACTATACATCAGCCTCCTTCCCTCTTCCTTGAGGACAGAGATAGGTCATAGTCAGCTCTGTATTCCCAGCAGCAGGTAGTAGATACTCTGTGAAATATTGGCCTAAGACCTAGTCACCAGTGTCTACTAAGTGACTTGTTCTGCCTTTCAGGGTATCTCTGTCTCAATCATGAAGTAACTGTTTCTCAGCTCTAAAGCCACCCTTTCATTTCTTCCTGTTTAGCCACCTGGACTCACCTCTGTGGGAGAGACGGAAGTGGGGGAAGGCTGCGAGTCTGGGGGAGAAGGAAGAACAGACCTGCTCTTTCCTCTCTGCTTTCTAGTCGTCTGAGCAGTTCTTTCTTGTGGCAGCAGCTGAACTGAACTGGTAGTTTTCCCAACACAAGAAGGACAAAGTTTCAAGTCCCACCCTGTCTGGAGACCCCAGCAATGGGCAGGCCAGGACCTCTTCCTCAGGCCTCTTCTCCGAGCTCGAGACACCAGCCCCAGCTGAGCAGAACTTCTGGGACCCGCCATGTTAGAAATTCCAGCCCCACTCCCCGAGCCTTCAACCCTAGCTGCTTTTGGCAACTGCTCCCTCCAGAATACCTTAAAATCCTCTTTTGGCCTTCTCAGTGATCTAGTTCACAAGCTTCTACCTAGTTAACAATTTTCATATTGAATTTAGGTGTTCTGATTCCTTGGTCCCTGGCTGACAGAATTGAAAGCTCCCCCATTTTATTAATCCATGGTGTTAAACATACACACCACAGAGCTAAAACCCTGGTGCCTCATTCTGGAAAAGTACTGTTTTGTATTATTTTTCAAGAAACTCTGGAGCTTAGTGGGGCTAGGAAGAGGGGTGGAAAAGGACCCCATATGGGACTCTGGGCCTTTTCACAGTGACTCTACACTGCCCAATTTGCATGAGCAAAGCCAAATCCCTCCAGTCACCTGGGGCCTTTCCTGAAAATGTGACCTATCCTTACATAAACATGCCCCTTGGGGTTTCTCACTCCCCCAACCCAAGTGCCTCCTTAAAGTCCCCTTCCATTAAAAGGAATAGCCCCTCAAAAGCAATCCTAGTAATCACATTTCTCTCCCTCTGCCTCCAATTCCAATGATGTTTTACCATCCCTGTGAGTCTGGTGCCCCAGGGAGCTACTCTGCTTCTCTGCTCCCCTGACTCAGCCTTGTGGACAAGGCACATGAGAGAAATGGTTCTGCACAAAGTAGAAAATCAACTTTTAATATTTCTGAGGGTTTTACCTTAAAACGACCTTTTACAAACAGCACATCAGATTATAATCAACACTGAGCTCTAGGCTTGGATGCAAGCAATAAGCACAGGTTGTCTTATATAATACAATAATGAGGAAGAGACTGTCTTTATCCTCATTTTTTGGGTAAGGAAGCTGAGGCATATAGAAGTTATGTGATTTTCTCAGGATTTTCACCCCAGATCTGGAGGGTGAGCAGCCCTGACCTGGTGTCCTCACAATTCTCCGGAAAGCAAATGCAGTCCAAGGCTTCCATTTCCATCATTGTCTGGCTTCAATGTACTTTCAGGCATGGCCTGTGAGTACAAAATAAGCCAGAATATGATATGCTTTCAAGAAAACTTCGTTAGGCAACAGCATAAGAGTTGGACTTTTTTTTTTTTTTTTTTAAAGATTTTATTTATTTATCAGAGGGAGAGAGGGGGAGAGAGCGAGCACAGGCAGACAGAATGGCAGGCAGAGGCAGAGGCAGAAGCAGGCTCCCCGCTGAGCAAGGAGCCCGATGCGGGACTCGATCCCAGGACGCTGGGATCATGACCTGAGCCGAAGGCAGCTGCTTAACCAACTGAGCCACCCAGGCGTCCCGAGTTGGACTTTTAAATTAGACCCACATGATTTGGCTTTAACCGGCTAGCTTCTTGGGATATTTATGACAGATTTTTAAGACCCAGTGCCAATTCTTAAGGAGACTGACACAAGATTAGACAAATAAAACAAGTAACTGCGCATGGTGAAGACAGAAAGTAAGTGCAACAGAGTCCATGAGGACACCTCCCTGAGGCCTGAATGTACAAACACTTCGTGAAGGAACCATGACTGGAGGTTGCCCATTAACAGATATAAGTTATTAAAGATTTTAATTATTTATTTATTTTTGGAGAAAGAGAGCGAGCAGAGGGAGGGTCAGAGAGAGTGGGAGAGAATCTCCAGCAGACTCCCCACTGAGCATAGAGCCCAACATGGGGCTCGATCTCAGGACCCTGAGACCATGACCTGAGCCAAAACTGAGAGTCAGACACTCAAATGACTCAGGTGCCCCTAACTGATAGAAGTTATTAACTGATATAAGAAGGTGAATAAGTATAAAGTCAAAGTTCCTTGACTTGTATCAAGCTGGTCTCTGAGTGAAGAATTTTACCTGAGTCTATCTTTAGAAGGACAAGAAAAAATAAAGAATTGAGGCAATAATCTGACACTGTCAGGCAGCAGTCTGGAGATTTATTATCTAGGAGTGTTACAGAGGATGTTTGCCAGAACTTTAAAGATGGGCCAAATTGTATATTGATTTTTCAACTTCCTTCAGTTTACTTCCATAGACAGTGTCTCTAAGCACTGTTAAAAATCATACCATCGAAAAGAATATTTTGATCCACATGGTCCAAAGAGGTCATACGCAGAGTAGTACGAAATAGGTGTTTAAGTGAGTGTGAATGAATGTGTGTGTGTGTGTGTGTGCGCGCGCGCGCGCGTGCGTGCATGCAGGTCCTGGCCCTCTTTGCACACAGATCAATTCCTTGTCCTTCCCCTCTCTGCTTTATAGAGCAATGGGGCTAACCCTGCAGCCCCTGTTTCCCAGGCTCCTGTCAACTGGCTGGCTGCGGAGGGCAGCCAAGGAGACGCACCAGAGAGAGATGGGAGGGCGGGGGTAGGGAGAAGCCGGGGTGTTTCTCTCCCTGCCTCTCTGCCTCAGTCAGTATTTCTGTGGCGCCAGCTCCTCCTACCCAGACCCACCCGGATTCCGGCTTCTGCTGGGTTTTCCAGCCCCTAGATCAGGTTAAGGGCACCGCCTCCCTTTGTTGATATCTTCCTGCTGCTCTGACTCTCTGAGTTGTCTCACCATCTCCCGTTGGGCTCTCAGCTCCTTCCTGACCTGAGTAAATTACATATCCTCTGTTAAAAACATCAAAAGTAGTTTCTGCGTTATTGAACAGAGATACGGAGGGGAAGGCTGTTCTTTCCCCTATGATTCCCTACCACCTGGGAGGCGCTCCAGCCTGGCTTCTCTCTGTCCTGGACCCACTGGCCCACTGACAGAGGAGGGAATGAATTTAACCATGAGCGTGCAAGGAGAAGTCAGGACAGAGATCCCGGCCTGTCTCCCCTTCTTCCTTTCCTCTGCACCCCTTTCCTCTGGATGTCAGCCCACCCTATTCACTGTGTGCTCTGTTCTTGTCTCAGCCCTATGATGAGAGGGTTTGGCCCTAAAGAGTTTTCATGCAGGTTTCCAGACCCTCCTATGGCTGGGGAAATCTGCCTTGTTTTAAATTTCTGGATTAGGAAGTCCAGTTGCCTACAGATGCGAGCAGACTATGCTACATCAACATTATCAGTATTAACGGAAATATTTTAATTCTCTTGTCTCTATCACTCTTGCTTCTTATATCTCAATTAGTTCAAAACTCAAACAGGGAAGAAAGTCTTTATGAGGACTCCTCAGAAACCCAGCCTCCTCAGAAATCCAGAAACCCATATACATACATGTATATGTATATATAATATTCCAATTGTATCCCTAAATCATTCAGCCAATTAAAAATATAAGCTGACCCTACAGCTTGCATTGTACCAAGAATCATTCTAAGTGTTCTGCATAGAGCTCATTTAATCCTCAAGCCAATATAATATGAAAATTCCTGTTTCACAGCCAAAGAAACTGAGACACGGAGATGTTACATAACCTGCCCAAGGTCACACAGATAGTGAGGGTAGATTCTATAATCAAATTCCAAAGCTGGGCAGTAGACAAAGTCCCACACTATCCTGCCTACATTCACACTTCAACAAATGATTCTATATTTCATTTAATGTGATTTCATTTTCAGTCCTAGATATATTATTTTCAAATACCTCACGTAAGCAAGCATACAGTCTCAGTTTTTGCCTGCCTCAACTTTAACATAAAACTCCATACTATTTTCCTCTCCAAAAAGAATCCATTTCCCCTAAAGATGTTATGAAGCAATGTAGATTTTTACCAAAGATTTCCTATAAGAAATGAAAGAAGAGATTTGTTTCCAATGTCCAATGACAAACTGCCCTGTTCTACACAGTAGACGCATTCCTAAAGACTTCCGTCATTCCACTCTGGCAACTCAGAAGAGAATTTTTACACAGAAATAAATGTATTATCAGATTATAATATTTTAAAGTTTTTTGACAGAAGAGGCTATTTTTTAGCACTTTCAAGTAGTAGTTCAGGATTCGAGTAGTTCAGGATTATGTAAAATAAATAAAAGGTATGCATTGAGGCCTTCTCAATAAGGAGAGAGTTTTCTTCTCCAGCCTTCTACCATAGAGCAAGCTAACTCTTGCCTCCAGTCCCCTGTAATCTCAGCATCCACCCACTCAACGCACACCAGCTTGCCTCCTTTATTATACTTTATTATATGCTGCAATTTACTCTCGCTTCTGCCTCCAGACTTGCTTACCTAAACTCCCACCAGATAAAGTTCAACAAAGATCTCCCCAGCCCCAGCACCCACTCTACTCAGAAAAGAGAAAGAAGTAGATAGAAGCAAAGAGATTAATTCAGCGTTGTATGGGATCTGCTTTACACCAGCTTCCAAAGCCAACTGCTAAATTCTCAGGAATTCTGCAAGAGTTCTTAAACACAATCATTATTAAAAATCAAGTTACATAAACTTATGATTAAATAAATTGCATTAAAATGAAGGTAATAAATAATCAAAACTGACCACTTCCTTATTTTACTCTAGCTTACCATTATGTATGATCTTGAAGTTATTTACATTTATTGTATCTTAATGGTGAAAATGTTACAGAAATGCTACAGTGTTCTGTTGTGCATTACTTCCCAATTCTGGGTTCAGGGTCATCATATTGAAATGAACGATGGTGGAGTTATTTATGCTGCCAAAATTGGCAAAAGTTAGAAACTAGACATTATTCTCTCCTGGAGAGCCTACGGTGAAACATTTAGCTCACCACTAATTACATAGTTGGTCGATAGATAAAAATAGGTAGATAGATGCATTATGTATATATACATACATATGTAGGTACATAGATAGATAGACACTGTTTTCCTTAAAAAGCACTTCTATATTTTCTTTAACAAAAATTCTTACACATTTCAGCTAAAACTACTGCACATTATATGTATTTCCCATTGGAATATAGAGCACATGGTTTCGTACAGGAAAAGTAAAACTCAAGCAATCCCCCTTTCCCATAAACAGACAAAAATAGGGAGTGGAACTAACAATATGAACCATAGAGAGCTGGCACAAAAGTTTCTTTCAAGAGTTTGGGGGAAAATGCTGAGTCAGCACAAGTCCCAGGGAGCGCATTTTTATATTCTAAATTATAGATGGTCAGCATAAACATTCTCCAAGAGGAGGGTGCACTTAGAAACTTCCACTCTAAATAAGAAAAATGATATTTTAAATTGCAATGAAAGGTAACCAAATTCTGTGTTAAGAGAGCAAGACCAAGCAAATTTGCAGACCTTGTCAACTGAAAACTGGGGACTGATTTTGTGGTACAATCCTCTTCGGTGCCAACCAACATAGACAAAATCATTATTTATTTATTTATTTTTAAAGATTTTATTTATTTGACTGAGAGAGAGATCGTAAGTAGGCAGAGAGGCAGGCAGGGGGGAGGGGGAAGCAGGCTCCCTGCTGAGCAGAGAGCCCTATGAGGGGCTCAATCCCAGGACCCTGAGATCATGACCGGAGCCAAAGGCAGAGACTTAACCCGCTGAGCCACCCAGGTGCCCTAACAAAACCATTTTTAAAAAATGTAATGACACTGCATATCTCTGGGTTTTAATGACGACACACGGTACTACCTACAGCTTGAGACCCCAAGGAAGAGGGGCAGCTCTGCTTCCAGGCAGTCTGTATCTTCCACAAGAACATTTGCAAAATCAAAAATAACTTTTTATACAGAACTTTAAAATGTGACCTGTGAGGACTGGACTTCAAACATTAACATAAACATAGGGGTGAAGCAATTAAATACAAATATTTACAAAGTTCAAATAACTGTTCTTATCACCAAGGAGATCCACTTGGCAGATATTTACCTTGTCATGAGAGAGACACAACCAAGTGCCACCTGGATAACCTGCCTAACCAGCTCGGAGAACAAATACGGTTACTCTTTCAATAATCCAATCACTCCATGCCTGAATTACCTGAGCTCTTTCTCCAACAGAAATCTTGAGGAGAGGGGCGGTTGTTAGTTTAGGGAGGAGCACTTGAAGTTCACAAGATAAAATTGGAGAGTTGGATCAGAACACTGTGAGCGTCAATTTATTATTTTCATTTCTTCTGTTGCAAATGAAATTGAAAATGCATCCTGGCCTCCGGCCTCTGGTACCGAAGTCATCTGCCTGGGCAAGATCCTTACCAGAAGCAGCAATGCTACCTTCTGCTTGGGTTCCCAAGGTTTTAGCTCCTTTAATTTGTACTCAGAAGCCCACCATGGATGGGGGCAGGAGCCAAGCCAGAATGTCAGGTCATTTTCCAGCCCAAACTCAAGCTGTGTCAGAAACAATCAAACCCTACAAATAGGGACAATCATGGTGAACCTGGGTCACTAATGAGGATCACCTTCCTCCACAGTAAGCTCCCCTTTGGGTCCTTCATAGGCTTTAGTGACTGAGGGCTATAAAATCCATCAGAACCTTCTCAAGCCATCTGAAAAGTTACCCCACTAAATCTTGGAAGGAAAGAAGATGGTTCCTGAACATGTTTTCTGGGGTATACTTTGCCTCTTTGCAAACATACGTAAATCTTCCCCAAGGATGAGTTCTGCATGTTGAAGGTCCTAGAGAGCGGGGGGGTGGGGGGCAGGGGTTAGACACTGTCCACGCTTTGGTACAAACTCCTATCTTAGTTACACAACTAAGAGGGAATGCTGAAGTTATTCTCCCAGAACTAAGAAAATCTGCTGCGAGATCATGTTCTGTGCATACAAAGACAGATGGGCGACCTCGGCCCCTCTGAAACACACAGTCTCACCAGATATACTGCATCTTAAATAATTGAGAAAGTAATCTGAGCTGTGATGAATGTGTACACGAATTCAATAGGAGCGCAGAGTATAGGGCAATTAAGTTGGACTAGATAGATAAGGAGAGCTTTCCAGAACCAGTGATATTTGCTCTGGGAATTAAAGTGTGAAGTGGCGGCGGGGTGGGAGGTTGGGGTACCAGGTGGTGGGTATTATAGAGGGCACGGATTGCATGGAGCAATGGGTGTGGTGAAAAAATAATGAATACTGTTTTTCTGAAAATAGATAAATTGAAAAATATATATATATTTAAAAAAAAAAAAAAAAAAGGAAAGAAGCCAGACAGAGAAAGACAAATACTGTATACTCTCACTTATGTGTGGAATCTAAAAGAAGATTGAACTCATAAAAGCTGAGGGTAAAATGGTGGCTACCAGGGTCTGATGAAGGGTCTTTCTCAATCACATCTTGCCCTTAAGTGATCATTTGTTAGCACTGGACTTTTAAAATTAATTATTTTTGTTAAATAGAAAAAAAAAATTTAAAAAAAAAGTGTGGATTATGAAAACAGAGTGAGGTGTTTATGGACAAAAGAGCCCACCATGGGGCTATACAAAATAATCCAACAGAAAAGGATATTTAAATATTTCAATGTAAAGGTGAGCCATTTACCAAGGTGACAGAAACACAACACTTGTGGGTGGCCAGGAATGAAGGGAGCTGGAAAAGTAAAGTTAGAAGGAGACCCATCTTTTGTTCAGCTTTGAATAGCCCAGTAACGAGTCTGAACTCTATTCTAAAGACAACAGGAAGCCATCCACAGATCAAGAGCAGAGGGAGTAATGTGCTTGTATCTGTAATCTAGAGAGATCCTGGTACCTGGGCCAAAAGCAGACACATGGGAGGCTTCAGGCAAGAACCTGAAGCTGTTCTCAGTGTCCAGCGGAGAGGTGGCCAAGCCCTGAGAGAAGAAGCAGTGGCAGCCAAAGGGAAAAAATGATTCTAGTTTTCCAGAGTTAGAAAACACCAGGAAATAGTATGGAGGGTGAAATTCAGAGAGAAAAGTAAAAAATGGCGCCGGGCTGTGTAGCAAGGGAGTCTGGGTGAAAGCTAAGCCATTAACTGCGTTAGGAACCATTAGAAAAAAGAGAACAGTGTTTGGGCTACCAGTAATGGGTTTCTTCTGGATATATTGAGTTTGAAGTGCCTGCAGGACATTCATGCGGAAAAGCACTTTCTAAATTCACATTAAAAAAAAAAAATGCTTTTATAGGTCTCTCAGCTCAAAATGGTAATAACTGCTGTAAGGACATCCAAACACTACAACAAAATTTCTCATCACGTACACACATTCTGCCACAAAAACATTTCTGGCACCAATAACCCAGAAGAGATAGGTTGAAAATACATGTTATGTTTTGCATATTTATATAATATTTAAGATACTACAAATCAATGCAAATGAAAAAGATTCTTTAATAAACAGCAGAGATTCACTACCAGCTATTTGGGGAAAATATATAGGTTTAGAGACTGACCTCATTCCATACACCAAACTAAATTGAAAAAAAAATAGAAGAAAATAAATGTATTTATGCCATTCTGAATGTCAGGATGGTAAACATCTTGTATACTTAGAAATAGTAAAAAGAAAATCACAATGTTCATGATCAATAAATCGAACTATATATTATATATCTCCTTTAATAAGAAAAATAAAAATTAAGTTCTTATTAAATTCTTTAATAAGAATTCAGAAGACTTAGCACATGGATGAAATATTAGCATTACTTAAATATAAATACCTAATATGATTCCTTAAGAAAAAAAAGAATGGAAAAAGCTAGGAATAGATGATAAATATTTATCTTCACTTAGAATAAAGATATTTTACATATTTCTTAAAACTGTATGAGAAAACTTAATGCTAGTAAGTTTTCAATAAACACTCTCAATATATAGGAGCTAATAACGTAAATTTTTAATTTTTTAAAGTAAATTGGCAATATTTATAAAATCTGTTTGTCCCAGTTCTGATAACACAATCTAAAGATACCATTCAAAAGGCAGACAATAATTTATACCATGAAACACTTAAATACTTATCTTTACCTACACTTAGAGATTAATACATTTCAAAATAGGTATGCTGCTTTTATAATGAAAAATAATAATGTTAAAGGCTAAAAGACTTAGAGGTTATCAGATTTAATCAATATAAAAGTCTGAGTGGGAGATAGGTAGATCTATCTGTGTAATGTGTGCAAATTTCAGATTCTGCCAGTAAAGGGAAGGCATGTGCTCTTCTCCTCTGCTAATTCCCTTCCTGTTGGCTAGAATGTGGGAGTGAAGGTAGAAAATGGAAGCCCCATGTTCATGATAGCAAATCTACAAGGGAGAGCCTTCATCTCCTATACAGAAACCTCCCATACTGCCCTTGATTTCTGTACCTGCTATATACAGCCTCTGGGTACCTACTCAGTTCAGTGTTCTAAATGACAACATAGCATATCTACATACATAATCAGCTACAAAAATTAATAAGTTTTGCTCACTGATCAAAATTTAGCAAAACAGCTGTAAAGGTTTGGGTATATCTATATGCCAGAGCTGAGAGATGAGAAACAGGGTATAGATCTGTGCCCCATTCCTACACCATTTAAGAAAGATCAGAGTCTCCCTCTCTTATAATTTAAAACAGTATCATTAACAAAATGCATTGAACTATTCCAGAAAACAGGTCAAGTTTTTAAGAATTTAACAACTGCCCCTGGAAAATAATTCATACATAAAGCCTCTAAAGCAAACAATTAAAAGGTATGGCAGAGATTGCTAATTGTACCCCAATATTCATTTTCCTCTACTCCTTTGGTGATAGAACCATTAATAGATAGAACAGGGCTTTCCAGAATGAAATTTACATTTCACAGTCTTCCTTATAACCAGACATGGCTATAAGGCCATGTCTGGCCACTAGATCCTGGCCAAGAGGATTAACTAAAAATGGTCTATGAAAACTCAAGTCTATGAAAACACTTACTTGAGTTGAGGTATCCTTCCTTATTCATGCTGACTAAGAGCAGCCATCTTGGACTGCGAGTTACAAGCTATATGTTAAGATGGCAGAGACACCTGATGGAAGTAACCTGAGGCCCTCATGTTTGTGGACTTCCCTTATTAGTTTTGGATTGTCTACTTCTCCTTCCTGTTTATGAGAAAGAGAAATAAATCTCTGCCTCCTTTTAAGTCACTCACACTTTGGGCTTCCTATTTATCCTACTGAATATTACAAAGATCGAAACATTATTCTGTGCTCCCAAAAGTATCAGAAGGGAATGCAGACAATACAAACTCTACTACTAAGGAAAAATCAATGCATAATTAAAGGATTTTAACATGGGAGTCATTATCGTAGGTCAGCAACACTTAACAATACCTCCAGAACATCAGTTAGTTGTTTCTTTATCTCTTCTTTTAGCTCTCCAAATTGTAAATCCTGTGATCCATAAAAGTTCCCCAGTCATAGCCTCTCTGCTGACTCATTAAAACAAAACAGTGAAATCACTGCTTTATTTTATGGTGTACTCTAGAGAATTAACTTATCCTGCTATGTTATAAGACAAAAATTAAAAATATAGCCACTTTCAAAAATCAATTGTAGAGCTCTATGGTGCCATTGCAAATCTGGTAATTGGCCCAGATTAAAATGTATTGAATATTTTGTTGAAACCAGGAAAAACATGCCCCAGCTGGACCGTGTGAGAAGAGAAGGAGCTGTTGTAGCTATTTCCTTGTCTTTCCATGCTTGAGTTCTAGAGAGAAATTGTTTGCTGAAAAACTAATTTCAAACAGTGACTATTCGTTAATCTAACACTTGCTTCAGGTATATGAACCATGGGAAAATAGAAAAAATGATAGAATTTAGGCATGCCTCCAGAGTAGCATATTCAGAGTAAAGAGAAACAAGCCATCTGATCCATCTGGTGTGGTACTGAGGCATTTGGTGGGGGTGACGGACAAAATGGATCAGACACAGTTACCGGAGAATACAAAGAATTCAGAAGATTGAGGGAACTTGATTAGCTATAAATGCCCTATACCTACAAATATTGCCACTCACATATAAATTGTTTTAATTTTTTAATATTTTTTATAAACATATAATGTATTATTAGCCCCAGGGGTACAGGTCTGTGAATCACCACGTTTACACACTTCACAGCACTCACCATAGCATATACCCTCCCCAATGTCCATAACCCCACCCCCCTTTTCCCAGCCCCCCTCCCCCCAGCAACCCTCAGTTTGTTTTGTGAGATTAAGATTCTCTTGTGGTTTGTTTCCCTCCCGATTCCATCTTGTTTCATGTATTCTTTTCCTACCCCCCATACCCCCCACATTGCATCTCTACTTCCTCATATCAGGGAGATCATATGATAATTGTCTTTCTCTGATTGACTTACTTCGCTAAGCATAATACCCTCTAGTTCCATCCATGTCATCACAAATCACATACACATTTTTTTTTTAAAAGTTCAACAGGTATGTCTCAAAAGAAAAAAAAATATGGAATTTTCAGTATACCACCACCGTTTCCCAATTTCCCAGATTTCTCCTTAAAAGGTACAAAGACAACTAACTTCAGTGCAATTCAAAGATTGCTAAACACTGGTAATCACTAGAGAGTAACAGTAATAGCAATATTAATTTATACAAAAACTGCTTAATTGTTAAAATATGAGAGTGTGATAAAGATATAGACTATTTAATTGTTGCTTTGCCTTGCCTCCTTCCATTAAGTTATAGTGAGAATCAGCCACATGTGTAACAAACAAATAGTAATGTGTGAAACTAAAGACACCTTATTTAAAGTGGAATCAGGAGGCCAAAAGGGAGCCCTCTCATATATCACCACTTGTCATCAATCACAGGCCCAATTGAACAGGCACAACTTACATTCCCAAAAGGAAAAAGCTTTACTACTGCAGCAGGAAGAAGGAAGATTTTCCCCCTTGTCTGGCAACAGCCCAACCAATAAGAAATCTCCATAACTCAGCCAATGGGAAGCCACTACACTTTCAACTCCCAGTTTAGTCCAATGGACTTTTTGTTTATAACAGCACTTTCAGACTACCCACTCTCCTCTATAAAATTATATCCCTTTCCTTTATTCTCCAGACTTGCCTAAGGTTTCTCTATGCTTGGCCCAAATTGTAACTCCTGTGCTGTTCCTGAATAAACACAGTTTGCTGATGAAAAAACTGGCTGTTTTACTTTTAAGGTTGACAAATTGAATGAGGAAGAAAAGAGAAATAAATGCTTCTTTTAAGGTCTTTTTTTTTTTAAATCCCATAACCTTTTGTGGGTAAGATTTTATGGTTCCTCAAAAGCCACTGATTTTTAGAAGATACCTTAATATAATTACAGAGAATGAATATAAAGAATAAAAAATCTTAAAGTAGTTTAAAAACTTCCATAAACAGTATTTTTAAATGATTTTCTTCTGAAATTCTAATATTTGGGAACTAAAAATGAAAGTAGACATACCCCAAACTAAGATTCCATTAATAATATTTTGCTCACGCTGAACACCAGAAATATTTTTTTAAACATAATCACTGCTTTTCATCATAAAGGAATTTGAAAGATCACTTTCCTCTTCCAGAGAGATAAGGAAAGATAAAAAATGATAATCACTACCTGTCATTTTAATCAAGGAGTATAGCCTTTAGACCTTTACTTTCCCCTTCATACGTCTCCTTCTGACACAGTCATCTAGAACAGCACTTAAAAGAGAATTATTTTTAAAAAGGAGAGAGAGAGAGAGATAATTATTTCTAAATTTCACCAATATTGTGGCCAGGTTTAACCTAGCCCATAGGCATCCTTTGTGCATATTACAGAAAGGCACTCTTTCTGCCAGACGGAAGTCTCTTGATCTCTGTCAAGGTGCATAGCTTGTCAGTCAGAGCATGACCCTTCTCTCCTCCTGGCCAGGAACCCCAGTAGAGACAGGGACAGTCTGTCCAACATCCATGGCAGCCCTGTTTGCACCTGAAAGATTGAGATATTTTACCTCAAATTCTTTTCTCCAAAAAATTTGAGAAATTTCCTCCCCCTACATGGTTATCCTGTGTTTATACAGTCTTTAATGGAAGAATCAGGAGAAAAGTTAAAGAAATAGAATCCTGGAAGCTTTATTTAAAGCAATAGAAGAGGGGCACCTGTGTGGCTCAGTCAGTTAAGCATCTGCCTTCGGCTCAGGTCATGATCTCAGGGTCCTGGGATTGAGCCCTGCATTGGGCTCCCTGCTCAGCGGAGAGTCTGCTTTTCCTTTTCTCTCTGCAGCTTCCCCCGCTTGAACTCTCTCTCTCTTGTTCTCTGTCAAATAGATAAATAAAGTCTTCTAAAAAATAAAAATGAAACAAAAATAAAGCAACAGAAGATTTGTTCTGAAGTTTTGCAAATGTACTTCTAACATCCAACCCACTTACTCAACCACTGACTTAGGCTTTCTCTGAGCTTTCCCAGCACTGAGAGGTACAATTTTCAAGAAAACCAGAAGGAACATGGCTAGAAAATCATTATATTCAGCTACTTTACTTTTTCTTAATCTCCATTTTAAAGATAATCCCATTTTTCTGTTTTTTTCCTATCATGCTTTTTAAAGTATGTATAATATTCTCAAGCCTAAATGATCATTTTTAAAAAAATAATTTAATTTTAACATGGCATTTTTATCTAAAATAAGACTACTTTTCAAAAAACGTTTGTAGTCTCTTTGGGATGATAAATATAACTTACTACCTTTAACCCAATTCACTCACTCTAGCACAAATCAAATTTTATTTTCTCACAATTCATCATGCTTATATTTTTCATGTATTCTACAAGTTGTTTCCAAACATTGTGACCTATTTTATAACTTTTATTCAAGAAACATAAGGTTCTCTGGATCTTAGTCATTTCTTTTCCCCTTAGCAATAATAAAACCTGATGATGACTCATAATACCAAAGAAAATATAGAGATCCTCTTCTCACAACAACTGAATATATACTTTTATATATATAAAAAGAGACAGAGCATAATAATATAACATATGCCATAGTCATATATATATATATATAAAAAATACTTGTTGAAGACCACTGAACTCACAAAGATATAAAAATGCACCAGAGAACCAATCTTCGACCCCAATTTAAAGCAGATTTCTCCTACAAATAGCCTACAAATACAGAAATTTGGGGGGGGGGGGTAAATCAGATCTTTTTTTTTTTTTTTTTAAAGATTTTATTTATTTGTTTGACAGAGATCACAATAGGCAGAGAGGCAGGCAGAGAGAGACGAAGGGAAGCAGGCTCCCTCCTGAGCAGAGAGCCTGATGTAGGGCTCGATCCCAGGACCCTGAGATCATGACCTGAGCCTAAGGCAGAGGCTTAACCCACTGAGCCACCCAGGCACCCCAGAAAATCAAACCTAAAGGATTCTCTCTGGCCATTCTTCCTCCCTCCACTCTGCCCCAAATATGTCAACAAAGTCCTAAAGAATTACAGAGACTACAAGAGTAAGGGGCTGACCCATCCCATTGGCTACATAAATCATCAAATCTCTTCTATTTTTTCTATCTAGGTACAAACTCAGTGACCATACATTTAGTATCATTCATTAAAAATTATGATGTATTTATGCTTCAAAAAATAATAGAAATGATAATAGATTAACCTTAGACTTAAAGATAATGTTAAGAATAATGTAATCAGGGGCACCTGGGTGGCTCAGTTGGGTAAGCCTCTGCCTTCAGCTCAGGGCCCTGGGGATCCAGCCCCTCATCCGGCTCTCTGCTCAGCAGGGAGCCTGCTTCTCCCTCTCTCTCTGCCTGCTCTCTGCCTGCTTGTGATCTCTCTCTCTTTCTCTCTCTCTATCAAATAAATAAATAAAATTTAAAAAAAATCTTTTAAAAAATGTAATCAAAGTAAATGGTGATAATACATACACATGCATAATATTCACATTCATACCTACATTGATATGCACATACATAATATGTTAAAAATAAAGGGGAGAGAAAAAGAGGGGAAATGATGGAGAAGAATGCCAGTTAATAATTCAGAAATAAGAGCATTAGAAAAATCATGCTTTTGTGATACTGAGGCTAACACCACCTAGTGAAAAGTTGAAGAGCAGGTTTCAGAGCATCATCTCACATATCAATTTTCATTTATAGGAGGAAGCAGTCCCTTTATGCTACAGAGATCTAAGCAGATATCAAGTAACTAAATAACCAAATTGTTCATAATCTAGAATGCCACAAACAGACATCATGTGCCTCCTAACATGATGCAACAGGAAGTACAAAAATGGGAAGGGGGACATTCTTAGACAAGGAGCCCATAGTCCAAAAATGTCAAGGGCATGAAAGCAACCAAAAAGAACAGAGGGACTATTGTAGAGGAAGGAGATTAAAAAGATGACAGCAAATGCACTGCAAGATTTCTGTTAAATCTTGAATTCAAAAACAAAAACAAAACAAAACAAAAAAACTGCAAGGGGCAGCACCTGAGTTGTGCAGTAGGCTTAGCATCTGATTCTTGGTTTTAGCTCAGATGGTGATCTCAGGGTAGTGGGATCCAGCCCCGAGTCATTATGGGCTTGTGCTCAGCACAGAGTCTGCTTAAGACTCTCTCTCTCTCTCTCTCCTTCGGCCCTTCCCCACCACACTTGCACAAGCTTGCTCTCTCTCGAAAATAAATAAATCAGTCTTTAAAAAAAAAAAAACTATAAGGGACTTTTTCTTTAATAATTGAAGAAGTTAGAATATGGACTGTATATTTATATTATGAGCAACTGTTGAATCTATTCGGTGTACTAGTAGTACTAAGGTGTGTAAGGAAAGTTCTACAGGGAGACACATACAAAATAATTTAGAGGTGAATTGTTACAACATCTGCAACTTATTTTCAAAGATCTCAGAAAAATGCGTGTGTATGATTCAAAACATATATGCACATGGATGCATATCCACAGGTCGAGAGTTATATCTGGAAAAATGTCAACTGATAACTCTAGCAAAGAATGTAGGATTGCTTATTGGATTATTCTTTTAACTGTCCTAGCATTGAGATTTTCAAAATAAATTGTGGATGAAAAAGAGCTAAAGGGGAAAGGAAGGAAAGTTAATTGATCTGGCAGTGTTTCCAGGGAATTTCATATAGAACGTAGTTCCTATTATATCACTGAAATGCTAAGTTAGTGGCAACATAAATATATATGATATGATATGATATGAAAGTATAATCACTTCTGAAGAAAATGTCCAAACGGATTAACTCAAAGATGAAATTCAGTTAACAGCTAAAATTACCCAGAAGCAGGGTGGCACCAAAACTCTACAACTACGTAAGAGTGAATTTTAATCTCAGTTTTGCTATTTACTAGATGGGCATGACATCCAACATTAACTGGACATTTCTTGGATTTCTTTTCTGTAGAACAAAGATAATAATACTAAACCCGTATGGCTGCTGTGACAATTAAAAATTGTAATGCTGCTGGTCAGTGGGTCTCAAACGTTAGCCGCACTGGTCACCTGGATCTCTAAGACCTGTCCCCACTCCAAGTTTTCCAATTCAGTAAGTCTGACATGAAGCCAGAGAACGTGCATTTCCAACACTTACTAGGTGATTCTGGTGCTGCTGGCCTGGAGACTATATTCTGAGAATTGAGACTGTATATATTCCAATCGAAAAATGTGCATACTCCCCCAGCAACAGTACAGAGAGAAAGCTGGTCGACCACCCTTCAGGGTGACCTTTATGACCTTGAGTGTGCTTCTTCAACACCCTATTGTGATTTGCACATTGTTTTCCTTCCGTTGGAAGATCCTCACCCTTCCCATCCCTGTCCTGATCCTAAATACACATAAACCTCTCACTTGCCAAGAATGGAATTACAGCATGTTAACTGCACTGACTCAGTTCCACCTCTGATTCTTCTCTGGAAGTAGATGTCATATGTAAAACAAAAGAAGACAGCCTGATTATATTGGATTCTCCTTACCCCACCGCTGGGGCATAACCTCTGGGATGGTTAGACAGATCAAAATCTTTAGTACTGGACACAGAAAACTCATTGCCATAGGCCTCATGTGCCCTAGCTTGGAGCCCCCTTTTTCATACCACTGTGCAGATCAATTCCAAGCCTACTCTTACTCTGATTTGGGATTGGGGGCCTCGACCCCTCATGGATTCTTGTCAGAGGAATTAAATAATAGACTGTACACAGTTTGGCTCCAGAGACCCAAAAAATCCTAGCATGATTACTAGCTAGGAGGCTCTCAAGATCTCTTGAGCCTTAGTTTGCTAATCTGTACAATGGGAAAAACATAACGATTCAGAAGATGAAAGGAGACAGTAAAAGCACTGAGCTCAGTATCTGACTACAGTAAGCATAAAATAGATTAGATCTAAAAAAAAATTTTAGTCCGACGATGAAGAGGACAATGACAATTGATAAAGGAAGGAAAAGAAAAGCCTTCGTGTTGGTGAAATTAAACCTTTGGCTATTCCCTGGCCAGCTTCTGCTCTACATTTATCCCTCTACCTTAAACTTCCACCCTGCCTCATAGCCCAGTAGCAGGACTTTGAAAACCAAATTAAAAATCTTTCCAATGGCTGTTTTAAATCCTAAGATCAATGAATGGGCATTCTGTTCTTCCATTGGTAGAAAGGATATTTAAAGGGTAATGGGAACAATTACTAAGCTTCATGGAATTTCTTAATGGTGGAGATGTTTCCAAGGCCCTCTTTATGCAGGACCCTGAGTGTGGAGCTTGGAAACATTGCCCCAAATAGAGCTAGAACACAGTGCTCTATTCTGCAATCTCATGAGACGGAATCCTGAGTGAGAGACAATATCAATATGCAGTGGATATCAGAGCCATGGACTGAGTTAGCACAGCTGGATTTCAGTTAGGGGCTCTCAGCAACACCCAGCTGTATGGCCTTGGACATATTCGGGAGTCCTCACTTTCCCTATGTGTAAGATAAACACTCATTCTGTAGGATCTCTTCTACCTTTCACAAATGATGGTTATGTCTGTTTCAACTTCGGCTCTAGATTAGCCTTCTAACCTGGAAGAAGAATCATATGGTTGACACAGAGGCCAGTTCAGTTCTTGAGAGTCCTGACATTCACCCAGTAGCTGGTCTCGAGAACTAGATCACAATTGTCATGAACCACCTTGAATAGAGAACAGAAGAAAATAATACTCTGTTATACATTTTATAGAAAGGTACTCAAAACCCTCAGAGGTATATATTTACTGTATTGACATTTCTATGCCCTTTTTATGCCCTAAGGAATGAAAATAAATGCTTTTAACCTTTAAAAAAGTTATAATCAAGTCACCAAACAGGTTGAACAGCATGATTTGATTTTTAAAGAATAGACAGTTGTATACACCAAGGTAATGATGGTATTTATCACTCAGTGATAGTTATAGATTTTTAATTTTTTCTTTTCTTTGTCAATATTTTCTTGTTTTCTACCACGTGCATGTATTGCTTTTGTAATACTAAGCAATATATAATATTCGGAATCCTGCTTCCCTGTCTTGCATTCTTTTAGTTTCTCTGCCTGAAAAATAATCCAGAATACTTTACTTCTAATCTTTTCATGGATAAAAAGAAAAGCCACTCGTAGTTCCTTAGCATGTCTTCCAAAGAGAACAATTTTTTTTTTTTCCATTAAACTCTATCCTGATCTTTATTGAGGTCCTTTAGGTTAATATCCTTAATTGTGACTGCTTCTCATTAAAAAAAATAATAATAATAAGTACGTGCTCAGCTTGCCATAAAAAGGTGTTGCAGGTTTCAGAACTCAGATTCACCTGCTTGTCCTAAAACTAGTTATGGAGGTTTTTACATTGAGTCCCCTTAACAGCTCGAAGGAGGTGAAAAAGCAGAGAAATGATTATATGGATTCAAATTCTACTCTAGGTTGAATCATGACTCTGCCATTCTCAAGCTATGCAAACCTTGAGCTTTTTACCTACCCTCCCATATCTTGTTTTCTCATTTGCAAAATGAGCATACAAGGTTGCCAGGGCTAAATGAAATCCTACTTGTAAAGACGATAGTTCAGTTCTTGAAAAACAACAGGTGCTTATTAGAGCATTTGATGGCTCAATAAATTCAACTATAATTAATTCTAAAATAAAAATTAGCCTCCTTCTCAAATAACTTCAGAAATTAAGCTTCTACAGTCCGATCCCATATCTGATCCTGTCCTCAACTTTTCCCTATTTCTGAGAGAAATAAATACACTTGAATAATATTTGGGGCATTTTTTCCTGCTTTGATTTTAATATATAAAAACTCTACCTACTGTTTCTCAACGTGAAGCTCTTTTTAAATGCACAAATGCACCATTTCTATTTCTTAATAAAAAGATCATTATTTCTCAGAAGTAGAATTAGTATCTAATCAATCTAACTATACACACACACAATTTTCTGAGCTGGAGGAAAATTTAGACATAGGCACATCTTTTCCATTCAGACAGATGCCTATTAGTATAAACTCATGTTTACACATTCAATAAATTAGTTTTTGAGGTACTAGCAATGAAATGAAAAGACTGTTAAATAGAATATTCAAAAGGGATGGCCAGAGTCTGTTAAAGTTAGTAGTACGTAAGTTTACTCTTCCCAAGGTTAATTATCACTAGCAACTGATGGGGCAGTCCACTATAAACTGAGAGTCGAGGGATGCTGGAAGGACCATCTCCACTACCTTAAATATTTCATTAATTTACTTATTAACTTGTTTTTCTCACCAAGTAAATGATTCTAACAGTTACTCTTGCTAGTAAGGCACTAGCTTTGCTTTGTGAATAGAGAAAATATTTAGTCCATCTTTCAAAGCGGTTTATAATAATACCTGCATCACAGAGACCCTGTGAGAATTTGATGAGAAAATAAATAATTTAGCAGAACCCGAATACCGTAAATGCTTATTAAATGTTATGCAATATTATCATTATTTTTTTTTAAGATTTTTGTTTATTTATTTGTCTCAGAAAGAGAGAGCAAGCAAGCACAAGTGCACAAGCAGGGAGAGGCAGAGAGAGAAGCAGGCTCCTTGCCAAGCAAGGAGCCCGATGTGGAACTCGATCCCAGGATCCTGGGATCATGACCTGAGCCGAAGGCAGTGGCTTAACCGACTGAGCCACCCAGGCGTCCCACCATTATTTTTTATTACTAAGAAAATACGGGTACTGGAGAAGTTAAGTCCTCAAGAATTTTTTTTTTAAGATTTTATTTATTTATTTACTTATTTTTTGACTGGGAGAGAGACAGCGAGAGAGGAGGGAGAGGGAGCATAAGCAGGCGGAGAGGGAGAAGGAGAAGCAGGGTCCCTGCCCATCATGGAGCTTGACTTGGGGCTCTATCCCAGGGACCCTGGGATCATGACCTGAGCTGAAGGCGGGTGCTTAACAACTGAGCCACCCAGGCACCCCTCCTCAAGATTTTTTAAAAGAGGACTGTATCGGGGCGCCTGGGTGGCTCAGTGGGTTAAGCCTCTGCTTTCGGCTCAGGTCATGATCTCAGGGTCCTGGGATCGAGCCCCGCATCGGGCTCTCTGCTCAGCAGGGAGCCTGCTTCCCCCTCTCTCTCTGCCTGCCTCTCTGACTGTTTATGATCTCTGTCTGTCAAATAAATAAATAAAATCTTAAAAAAAAAAAAAGAGGACTGTATCAGAATAATTTCCCACGAAAATAACAATGTATCTTGGCCTACTTTCAAAAGTCATTCCTTGACAAATTATTCCTCTTGCCACTTCCTTGGCCAGTTTAAGAGAAAACCTCTTTAATTCCCATACTTTGATGATACTTCTATGGAAGCACATTCACCTGGTTGAAGTCAGCCCTTTACAGTGGGGAATTAGAAAATATTTTTCTTTATGACTATGAAACCACTTAAACATAAGAGTTCAAAAGACAATGTGGAAAGACACCTATAAGTGAAACAACGCTAAAATACCAAGTTAAATACCAAGTTTAACATATGTTAATAGTTTGCTTTCTTTACTTTAGTTCTCTCACTTTGCTTTCTAAAAATGAAATGTTATAGGTACCTTTAAACCCTCAATCTGCCATTTTCTTCCCCAGCAGTAACCACTATCCTAATGTTGGTGTGTATTATTTTCATGATGGTTTTCTACTTTTATTAGGTATGTAGAACCTATAAATAGTACTATTTCTAAATTTTTTATAAATTATACTTTAAGTATCCTTTACAACTGATTTTTTTTTTTTACTCACCTTTGAATTTTTGAAATTAACTCTCTACTCATGTAGGCCTAGACCATTCATTATAAATCTTGCATACTAATTGTTTGAATAATCCATGGCTTATGTGTTTATTCACTGCTAAGTGGATTATTTCCTATATTACAAACTTGCTCAAAGAATCTCCCTGTGTACAAGTGCCTGGGTTGTTCTAGGGTAGAGAAGTATCTTGGCAAGGTAGATGCATCTTTAACTTTACAAAATATTCCCAAATTGCTCTCCAAAGTCATCAAACCAACTTAGACTTCAACCAAAGTGGACATGATTTCATTTTCCCCACACCCTTACTATTTGGTGTCATTATATCCATTGAATTTTTCCAATTTGCTATTGACATATATTTTCATATTTGCCTGAATTAACTTGCCAATCCAATCATAATTGGATTATGATTGAGATTGCCAGGAATCTCATAATGACATTTTCTGGAAAAAGTCTATAATAAGACAAAGGAGCAAATGAATGCATGAGTCTAACAATTCAACCATCATCATGAAAGATACCTTTTTAAATGAAAAGACCAAATCAAGGAAGGAAGGGGATGGATCACCATCTGAAAGTATAAATAAGAATAAAAAAGCATGTTCTTCTTACAAGGTAGCCACAGGTAAACCAACACAAAAGAAATCTTAAAGTTTACTTCCTGATCAGCAGTTTAGGACCAACTACATTATACTAAAGCCTAAAGAAACCACAAAAGCTGTAATTTCCTCTTTGTATCTTTCAGAAGCAGGATAGAAGTATATAAAGCCCAATGTAAAAATTAATAAATTTTGCTTGTTGAGATTTCATATTCTATTTAGTTGGTAAATCAAGATTAGTTTGATCATTTATATATCAGTTGAGGATATATTAATAAGCTCTGTGCACTAGGCTGCTTTTAGGTAAAGGGACTTGAATACAAATCTTTCATGTCACAAATGTGCTTGCTACTTGGCCTTCATAAAAATAAAAACTACAGTGGTCCCATGACTATGAATGCCAATAATTTTATACAAAAGAACATTAAGCACATTAAACTATTATGTGCTCTTGCCTACCAGTATTGTACTCAAATCCAGAAAAAATTTACAATGAGTAGCCCTGGCCTTGATATGTGTAATTTTTAATTTGTTTTTCGTTGTCACTTCTTTCATTCTTGATTTACTTATTCTATTTTCATCGATGCTTTCTACCACTGAAAAATTGATAATATTCAGCTGTGTAAACTGTGTCTTTATCTGGCTAATTCATTGGGATGTATTCTAAGTAAATACCCTCACCACAAGGAATAGAGAAACTTCTAGAAATAAAGTCTTTACGGAAACAGAAAAATAAAGTCAAAGCGTGGTAGTGGGCCATTACAAGCTAAGAAGCCATGAAGCTGCTTTGATCTTGATTACAATAAGACTCTCTGCAGAATATTAAAAATAATTTTCTAGTGATTTATTAATTTCACATTAGCCAAAGTACATTGTATGTCCTTCCATTTTTATAACTTGTTTCCAAGAGGAAGAAGGAAAAAGACTGCTTTGATTTAATGGCCTTTTAAAACTGGCAAAGTTTGATTACTTGGTGTTCAGTGGAGTCAATGATTTGACTAAAGCTATATTTTTAAGTGTAATCAGTTACTAAGAAATGATCTTTTAAAAAGCCAATATGTACATACCACTAACAAAGCAATGCAGTGATTTTACATTTTCGTTTTGAAAATAATATAGTTATATTTCTTTTATAAATGTTATTTGTGGAAAAAAATCACACAAAAAATTGCTATTAAGTCTTTCTTAGGTGAAATCTTACAATGAGGAAAAGAAAACAGAATCAATACCATAAATTATATTCCTGGGTGCATGCGGCTCACACAATAACTAAACAGCATGGAGTATTTTATGGCATTATTGAACACATTCTGTGCTTAAAGAAAGGAAATAAATACAAAAACTTTCCATAAATATAAAATTTTTCATATTTAGTTTGAAATTATTCTATTTTCAAATCCTTAAAAAAATTCATTGGTTATATCCTGGAATAAGCACCACTTGACTGTGGAATGTAATTCTCTTTATATATTGATGAATTCTACTGGTTAATATTTTATTAAGGATTTCTACATTTATATACATGAGGAATACTATATATGATTTCCTTTCTTTGTTTGGTCTTTGCCTAATTTTGGTATCAGGGTAACACCAGCTTCAAAATGAATTGAGAAGTGCTCCCTCTGTTCTACTTTCTAGAAAAGATTATGTAAAATTTGTATTAATTCTTCTTTAAACAGTTAGTGGAATACTCTGGTGCAACCACCTGGGCTTCAAGTTTTCTTTGGGGGGAATGTTTTTCATTAGAAATTCAATTTATTTAACAGTAATAGGACAATTCAAATTATTTCATATTGGATGAGTGTGGTGGTTTGTGTTTTTTGAGAATTGGTCCATTTCATCTGAGTTGTCAAATGTCTGTGTGTACAATTGTTTAGAGTAGTCTACTGTCATTTTGATATCTGCCTGGTCTGTAGTGATACCCTCTTCCTTCCTGATACTGGTTCTGTCCCCTCCTTTTAACTTTGAGTCTTGCTGGAGGGTTATCAATCTTATTGATCTTTTCAAAGCTCAAGCTCTTTGTTTCATTGATTTTCTCTACTTGTCTTTCTTTCTTTTTTTTTTTTTAAATCAAGAGTACAGGGGGTATGACAGGGGGGAGGGGCAGAGGGAGAGGAAGAGAGAGAATCTTAAACAAGCTCCATGTCCAGCGCAGAGCCCCACTCAAGGCTAAATCTCACAACACTGAGATCATGAACTGCTGATCCACCCAGGTGCCCATCTTGGTCTACTAATTACATCTCATATTGTTTCCTTCCTTCTGTTTGATTTGGGTTTATTTTGCTCTTCTTTTTCTAGGTTCTTTAGGTAGGACTTCAGCTTATTGAGATTTTTTCCTCACTTCTAAAGTGTGCTATCAGTGCTATAAATCTCCCCAAGGTAGCCATGCCCCCCCACGTTTTTATATACTGCAACTTCACTTGCATTTAGTTCAATACACCTTTGTCATTTCCTCTGAGACTTCCTTATGATTATTTAGGAGTGTGTTGTTGAATCAGTATGTGTTGTATAGTTTCTGAGAGTTTTGAGAAATTCCTGTGTAACTGTCCCTTTTCTTATAGGGACTGTATTTAGGGCCCACTCCAATCTGGGATAATCTCAGTTTAATTTGATTACATCTGCAAAGAGCCTATTTCCAAATAAGATTATATTCTTGAGTTCCAGGGATTAGGACCTAGATATCTTTGGGGGGCCATTTTTCAATCTACTACAGAGACTTTGTTCTAACTCTAGAACAAAGTATTGGGAAAATGATTGTCCTCCTTTTAGGCTAGTCACAACCCATCTCAGAAAACATGCAGCACCTTTTACTCATAATTGTATACAGGATTATGATGGGTGCAACTGGAGATTAGAGGCAATAAATTGATAACTGCCAAAGAAATAATTTCAAATATAAAGTGTTTTCTTCAATTAATTTGACGATCAATATAGAAAATACTAAATCACACACAAGTATAACTAGTTTTCTTTTGTAGTAAGATCAAATTTTGTCATGATATATGTATCTAAATAATCTTTATTTTAAAGAATGCCTTTCCCAGGGCACCTGGGTGGCTCAGTGGGTTAAAGCCTCTGCCTTCAGCTCAGGTCATGATCCCAGGGTCCTGGGATAGAGCCTCACATCTGGCTCTCTGCTCTGTGGGGAGCCTGCTTCCTCCTCTCTCTCCTGCCTCCCTGCCCGCTTGTGATCTCTGTCTGTCCAATAAATAAATAAAATCTTTAAAAAAAAAAAAAAGAATGCCTTTGCCACGAGAGATTAATCTTCAGAGTAAGGCTCTTATCCTGTACTGTTGAAACCTCAGGGCTTAGCCTAGTGTCTAATATATGTTAGGTACTCAATAAATATGTGTTCAATAGACTGAATAAATGAAAGCATACAATTTGACGATAGCATTTGCATGAATTCCTTTAACAAGACCAATGCTTCTATTTTGACCCCAGTCCAGATCCTCTGCTCTGTCTACTTGTAGATCCCACCATGGTGGCCCAGCCTTTTCCGATATAAATGTTGACATGATATGTGTAGGGTACTCTCAATCTTTTTGTGTGAGTGTCCTAAAAAAATTCACTCCTAAAAATAAAACATCTTCATTAATTGCAGAGCTGTCATTTTCTTTTTCTACACTTTGATCTTGTGAAATTTTCAAAACACAAAAATTTAATGACTAAGGGAGCAAACATCTATGCTCCAGCTCTACATGGGTGTGACCCAGTCTTTAGAAAAAGAAATCCACCCCGACATAACTAAAGTCCATTTTAACTTTTCCAGTTCCATTTTACTCTCCTGCTCACACTCCATCTCATTATCATGACCTTGAGCTGCATACTTTCAGTTCTTTCTGCATTTATATTTAGATCTTCTATTTACCTTTACTCTTTCTTATAGAGTTTGAATACAGAAATGTTTTAATTTGTAAATACAGATAGCCAATTATTTATTTATCCTTCATGCATTGATTTGTAATGTCGTTTTTAAAATTTTTTATTTTTTAATATTTATTTATTTAAGTAACCTCTACCCTCAACATGGAGCTTGAACTCAGGACCCTGAGATCAAGAGTCACCTGGTCTTCTGACTCGGCCAGTCCGGCACCTTTTCCTTTTTTTCGATGTTATTTTCTATTTTTGTTAGTGTCTCCTAAATTCCCTTTTCTATACCACTAGCCTTTTAGTTTACCCCTGGCCAATAGCACACTGCTTAGTTACTACAGCTTTATGAGGAATACTGATACCTCGTAAGGCAATTCCTCCAGTTTTGTTCTTCATCTTGGTTATTTTTGCATCTTTACTATTCCAGTAAGTTTTTGGATCAGTTCATCAGATTTCATAAAAAAAAAAAAAAAAATAGAAAGACAAACCTAACTAGTATTTTGCCTGAAAATGAATTAATTTATCATTTTATTTAGGGGATTTTGCCTCATTATGATATGGGAATCTTGGAATCTATGAACATAACATTTCTCCATTTTCAGGTCTTACATTTAACCTATATAAAATATCTAATATAAAACATTTTCTTATGTTCTATATTTTCTACATAAAGATCTTTGACAGACGCCAGCCATCTAATAGTTTTTGCCAGTATTGGAGAATTGTATTTTTAATATGTTTTCTAAATAATTATTGGGATAATAGTACTTAGTATTTACTGAGTACCTATTGGGCCAGGTACTGTTCTAAGGATTTCACATACATTAACTAATCTAATCTCTATAACTACTGTGAGAGATAAATAATATTGTTAGCTCCCATTTTATAGGTAAGGAAACTGAGACACAGAGAGACTAAGTATCTTGCCCTAAGTCTCACACACACACACACACAGAGTCATATATATACACACACATGTATATGTACATGTGTATATATATATATATATATATATATATATATAATACATATTTAGGATTATATGTGTGTATGTAGATATATATATAGGATTAGAAAAGAATTAGGATGTCCTGCCATTAGGTTGTCAGGGAGTAGGGTGCCTCATAGAAGGCCTTAGATACTTAAAGTAACTGTGGTTTATCTATAAACGGGGCAAACGAAAGGACCTTATCCTGCCCAAATACTCTGTGACAAAATCAAATCTGATTTGCTCTTTCACTGTTATGGATTAAAATTACAAGCTCATATTAAAATTTATAAAATGAAATTATAAAATGTGAAGCAAAAAATAGGTAAATATCCCTTTAAGAGTTGTGCTGTTGTAGAATATTAAATCATTTTGTAGCTGCCTGGCCATCTGACAAGAACTGAAAAATAAAAAAATGAGTTTTGGAAAGGACAAAGCATTCCGAAGTTCTAGAGGTACATAGGAATGGGAAAGGACACATCTTATACTGAATATGCCAATGAAGCTCTTGAAGGAAGTTACACAGACTGCTACCACAAACCAGTAATGATGGAAAAAATCATCTCTTTATATGGCAAAAATTAATCATTAATTCTGTCTTGAGTGATAGCTGGATGGACCATGCCTATTTTTTCCAGTTGATGTCTCCAAAATAAACATACATCATTTATTATTGTCTGATTTGTAATTTTGCTCTGATAGGTCTACCTGCTTTATTCATGTTCTATTTACCTAGTTCTACTCATGTGTAAATATTTTGTAAAAGTTATCTTCTAATCACAACAGGGTCCCTCTCTGTGTTGTTTTTGTTTTTGTTTTTTTTGAAGCCAGGCAGTCCTTATGGTTTTGAGGTTGCCAGATTCCACTCATCAAAACAAACCCCTCAAGCTTGTGAGCTCCTGCTCTCTGAGGACTGAGCAGCATCTGCAAAATTAAGAATCATCTCAAACCTTCACCTCAAAAATAAATAATAACTAGGAAGTCACACTAGCCTACTTTCATTCTTAGCTTCTCATTTTCAGATATTTGTAGCAATGCACCTGCCTTAGAATGGAATTATTCTCCAGAGAGCTCAAGTTATTCAAAGGCAAAGTGAAAGTAAGTCCTCCATATGGGCTGTCTCATAGCATATATTTAATATTATTTTAAAAACAAAAACAAAACAAAACAAAACAAAAAATTCCATGGGGCACCTGGGTGGCTCAGTTGGTTAAGCCACTGCCTTCCGCTCAGGTCGTGATCCCAGAGTCTGGGGATCGAGTCCCGCATTGGGCTCCCAGCTCCTCGGGGAGTCTGCTTCTCCCTCTTGACCTTCTTCCCTCTTGTGCTCTCTCTCCCTCTCTCTCTCAAATAAGTAAATAAAATATTTAAAAATAAAAACAAAATTCCTTTTTTAACTACACATTTATCTCTCTTAGGCTGAAGTCCATCATCCTGTATTATTCTTGTGATTATATAATACTCATTTCCCAATTAAATTAACTTATCCAAATAAAAACTAATTTTGGTTCCTGTATATCAGAATATCCAAAATCTCCCTAAGAACCACTTTCTCTTAAGCAGTCCAAGAATCCATGAATGTGACTCAGGCCAAAGAGACCAATCCTACTTCAGTGGTAGACATTGTCAGTTGCTATACCAGCAATTCCTCTTCTCCTTCTAACAGAACCTCGATTTTATTAGTTGCTCTCCATGTAGCTATTTTCTTCAGGGAAGATAGGGCCCACCACCCTCCCCAGCAGGTGACTCTAGATTGACTGGAACCAGTCATAGTTGTTTTATCCCTCTTGGCAAACATTTTGTTTGGCATAGCATGGGACCCAGTGAGACACAGGGAGAAGTCTGCTGAGGGACTTTGGGGGAAATGTTTTCCTTTTCCTAAAAAGAGACCCAAGATAGAAAGATTTCTTTTTTCCCTTCCTCTTAATATTGATATGAAAGTATGTGATGGCTGGTGCTGCTGCAGTCATGAAGCAACCACGAGGTAATCTGTCATGAGGAGAATGGAAGAATAGAAATGATGGAAAGGTCCTTGGCTTCTGTCGACTTTTTGAGCCACTGAATTAACCAACTCTAGAAGAGCCCTACCTTACAGAATTCTGATTATATGAGAAAAATCAATTAAGGAATGCATTCAGTTAAAAGTAATGGAAATCTCAATTTGTAGGGGCTTAAGAAAATAAATATTCTTTTTCCCTGTCAGCATGAGGTCCAGAGGTGAGCATGGGTGGAGGGGGGAGTTTGGAAGATGACTGCCATACAGCAAAGTAGAAGGGGCCTATATTAAAAGTATTTCACAATATAGAAATTTAAATATGGGCTTATAAGGTGACAGTAAATATGAGGGAACATGAATTATCCAGAGCACAAAGTATGGCCTAAAATGAGGACTTGGGCTATAGCTAAGGTTGTGTTTACTTCAGTTTACTACTAAACAGCCCAAAAAAAGGAATGCAAAAAATAAACATGCCATCAGGGGAAAAGTGAGCCAACTTCGCTTCCTATTATGACTCAGAGAAGTGCACTCCAAGTTATCTATACTTCAGCAGCATGAGGAACCCACCACTTCAGAGGAGGCCAGACTTGTGAGCTTCCTACCTCTTATGCTGTTAAGCTCAGTAAAAGCAGCCCGGAGATCAAGGATCTACTTCTTATCAAAGAGAAAAAAAGTTCTACCAAGAACAAAATCTTGCTTTAATTCTGTGACCATTCCATGGGTTACACAGGATTAGAACTATATGGATAGAAGCTAAAACTAGGGGTGTCTGGATGGTTCAGTCATTAAGCAGCTCCCTTCAGCTCAAGTCATGATCCCAGGGTCCTGGGATCAAGCCCCATATCAGACTCAAAGAAACAGAGAGAAAACAAAATGTAGACGTAAAAACCCCAGGTCCTTGGAGCGAGAAGCCTCCTGAGTTGAGGAGGCAGACCCAAGTCTGCAATATGCTTGACTATGCAACACTGTATCAGAGAATAGCCCTCAACGTGGAGAAGAGAAAGGTGGCACGTGATGGAAATTTTAAATCTACTGAGCTTCGTTCGTCAACACTTTTCTTACAGTGAAATAAAAAGAAGCAATATGCAAAGAAGTCGGTCAAGCTCCCAGCAGAGTTAATGAACCAGATGCTCTAGGGAGCTGAGCGGTGAAAGAAAAGGAACCTCCAAATGCCAGGTGCTGCCATAAAATCCACACATTCAAGGCCATTGGATGTGAGCCGCTGAGAGTTTTAGAACAGCTTAATGTGTATATAATAGGGCTTGAGAGCAAGAGTACACACAGCTAGCTTCAAGTGGCAGCTAACGGTAATGGGACCGTAAAAAAATAATGGGAAGGGTGCCTGGGTGGTTCAGTTGTTAAGCTTCTGCCTTCCGCTCAGGTCATGATCCTGGGGTTCTGGATGGAGACCCTCATTGGGCTCCCTGCTCAGCAGGAAGCCTGTTTCCCCCTCTCCCACTCCCCCTGCTTGGGTTCCCTCTCTCCCTGCATCTTTCTCAGTCAAACAAATAAAAATCTTAAAAAATATAATAATAATGGAAATTAATAACAATCTGGCATCATTCCATGCAGGATAGCAGTTTTCAAAGCGTAATCTCTGGAACAGCAGCATCAACAGCACCTAGCAACCTAGCACCAAGTACTCACCCTCCACGCCAAGACTACCGCATCTAAGCTTGGGCGGGGAGGCCAGCAATCAGGCCTTCTAACACAACGCCTCCAGGAGATTCTAATGCATGTCCAAGTTTGAGAATCCCCAGCACCTGGACCAGAAGGCCAAGGCACCAGGAAGCGTGGTGAGGGGTCCAAGGCACCAGCTCTGAAGTCACTCAGCCTCCAGATTTGCATCTCAGATCTTTATGTCTGGTGGTGTGAAACTGGGCAAGTACTGAAATCCTCTTAACCTATTTATAAGTGTACTTGTCTTAGAGGTTTATTGTAGGGATTACCAGCAATATGCATGAAACCTGCTCATTATACAATATTAGCTATCATTTCACCATCGACATCATCATAGCACGACCTGAAGGCATGACTATGTTAATTTCTCTGGATAGGAAAGCACCAGGTACTCAACATTCAATGTATTTTATAAAATAAAACAAAAAGGTAGGTACAATGACTAGCAAGATTTGCATATGAATGGTTGAATTAATAATAACTCTCCTAGGACTCAACATATTTAGCACTGTTTTAATGCTTTACATATATTAATTCATCTAATCCTCTTTAATTCTTACAGTAACTGTACAGAGTTTGGGGGCCCCTGGGTGGCTCAATTGGTTGAGCACCTGACTCTCTGGGTTTCAGCTCAGGTCATGATCTCAGGGTTGCGGAACTGTGCCCCAAGTCAGGGCTCTGGGCTCAGCATGGAGTCTCGCCCTTTTTCCTCTCTCTCCCTCTCTGCCCCTCTTTGAACTTGGTGCAGGCAAGCATGTGCTTTCTCTCTCTAAAAACAAATAAACAAGCAAAACCAATAAATTTACAGAGTCTATTATTGCCCCTACTTTATGGAGGAGGAAAATGAGGCAAGAGAGGTTAAGTACAGTCCTGAAATTTACAAAGCTAGAAAGTGGTAGAGTCAGGATTTAAACACAGCTAAGCTGCCTCGGAGTCTATGTGCTTAGCCACTATGCTATAGTGCTTCTCAAAGTTAAAAACAAATTTTAATGTTAAAGGCAGAAGTTTCAGTTATCCAGACTTATGTGGAATATCTCATTCTCTGAGGGATCAGAAAAAGAAAACACTCTATCCTTCTTTCTGCTCCCTGCTCTAGAAGCATCTCTTCCAGATGCATTCAATGCCCCAACTGATTCCACAGACAAACTGGTAGCCTGCAAAGTGGGGAGGCTGTTCCCTCTAAAATGGCAGAATCAGAGGCAGGAAGAGCTAGTGGGAAATGCACACAGTGGGAAAATTCATTGATTCCCCCAGCTTCTAATTTTCTCAGTGCAAGGGCATTCCAGGATAGCCAAATAACTACTACCCTCGGGCAGCAACAGTATCTCTGCTGTGAGTCAGAAGCTCAGACAGTTGAATGCACTAAGAGGAAAGAAGAGAACAGAGCTCAAGGGGGAACAGGCTGCATTCCTCCAAGATGCACTTTCCATGCCTACGCCAGCAGCCTAGGTGCCTGTGTCTGGAAGGAAGGAAGCAGCTTCCTTGACCTTGGCTGGAAGCTTTTACTGAGTATTTATCAGGGCTTTCAAAACCTCAGTGTTCCAAAAAAGAGAGATCAGTCGCCAAAGCTGCAACAGAAGGAGGCAGTCGTTTGGACAGAAAGCTGGAAGGCAGATCAATTTTACCCTTAACTCGTGCAATGTCTCTGGCTTTTGGATGTCCGCCAAATTCTTTAGGCCTCTTCAAGGTAACCAATCCAAACAATTCACTCACTGTTTCAAATGCTCTGATTGCCAGTAGTTCCAACACATACTGTGTTGTGGTAAGAGAAAACAAAAACAAAAACAGAAGTCTCCCTATCTCTTTCCCGATGGCAAAAAACAATCTAAAATGAAATCGAGAGAATGTGAGATCCTCCCATTATTTAGAATGAAATATCCACTGGATCAGGTTTTTGACAGAATGGAAATTTCAATAAGCATGCTACTCCTTTTATTACCTCTCAAGGAAAGTGGCATCTCATTTCTCATACACACACACTCCCTCAACATCTTATCTCATCTGTTATGGAAACAGACATTGAAAAGGAAATACCCATGTTTCACCCTATGAGTTTTCCCACTATCTAATCTGTAAAGGCAAACCAGAAGCAACAAGGTATCATATAGGTCAGAGTAAAATGTTTCCTTTCACTGTGACTGTTCATTATGCTAACATGGAGAGTTTTTCTATTATAAGCACATTTTCCCTGGCTTTATATTCAATTTATCTGCAAAGAATTGCTCAAAGTGAAAGAATTCTGAGCCTTTACTGGATGTGTAATAATAATAACCTATTATTATTAACTTTTAGGTACGGGAGTAGTACTTTTTAAGTTCAGTGACTTTGATCTTGGGCAGGAACTAAGCTTCCTACATAAGGGAAAAGGAGGAATATGTAAGGTCTACAGAACACATTGCCTCAGTGTCTTTTCTAAGAAAGGTATTCAGAAAACTATCAGCAGAAAAAGCTTTCTTAAATGTCATAGAGCAAAACAGGAATGTCCCTTATTTTCCATTTGATAGAATCCCTTTCAGAAACTCCCAAAACTCTTAACAAAGTACATTTCATGTCATTTTTACAGCTGTGTTCTGGGAATTGAAGAGATGAGGGAGTGATGGGCATTGTGGACTCTATTCCACCCCTCAACACTCTGCTAAGGCAGTGTGGACATGCTTAGACCAGAGATGCAAGGCTGCGTCCCAGTGGCACAGCTGAGAGCAGGCAAGCAGACAACTAAGGAGTGGATGTGGGAGAAAAAGAAAAAGAAACAAAACTTTCTTTCCAAATATGTGGAGTAGAATTATACTTCACAATTTTTAAGAATGTTTTTAAAACTGGAAAACTAGTCTCCCCAACAGATAACTACTAATTACAAAAGGATAAAGAGTAAGCTTACAGTGGAACAATGCAGGAATCTCTACCTTAACCAGGGAGTCAAAGTTAACATCCACAGTACTGGGGTGCCCACATCTTGCATCTCCTGATAAGATGTGCAGAGAAGAACACAGCCTCACTTCTGCAATAATCCTATAAAAACCACAAGGAGACTTCAGACATATCTAGACAGAAAGATATTGCAGAAAACAACTGGCCTGTACTCTTCAAAAATGTCAAGGTCATGAAGATCCATGAAATACAAAGACTGAAGAACTGGTCAAGATTACAGAAGACAGAAGGAACATGACCACTGAAGGTAACACTCTGGGGGGTAAACATTACTGGGACCCCAATGTTCCAATATGGAAAAGGTCTAGAGACTAGAGACCAGCATCATTTTAATATCAAACTCTTGATTTTAATCATTGTGTTGTAGTTACGTAAAAGAATACACTTGCTTTAAGAAACCACACTCTGAATTACTTAGGAGAAAGGGGTATCATGTCAGTAAATTACTCTAAAACTATTGGAAAAAAGAAACAAGATGGGCCAGAGGAGGGAGACACACCATAAGAGACTCTTAATCTCAGGAAACAAACTGAGAGTTGCCGGAGGGGAGAAGGGTAAAAGGAATAAGGTGGCCGGGTGATGGGCCCTCGGGAGGGCATGTGCTATGGTGAGCGCTGTGAAATGTGTAAGACTGATGATTCACAGGCGTGTACCCCTGAAACAAATAATACATTGTATGTTAATAAAATAAAGGAATACAAAAATAAAATAAAATCTTTTTAAAGAAAAAAAAACAATAGAGAAGGGTAAAGCAAATATGGTAAAAATATCTTTGTTATATTTTAACAGCTTTCTACAAATCTCAAACATCAAAGGAGACTAAAATTTATAAGATAAAACATGAAGATATGCTTCCACAGTCTAAGGGGAAAGGGAAAAAGAAACAACAACAACAAAAAGAAACCCAGCTTAATCCACTCACAGGGAACCTCTTTGAGGGAATACTGTAGTTTCTAGACTTGCTTCCTTGTCCCGCTGTCCCTTCTTTTCTCTCACAAATGCTTAAACCTTCATTGTCAACTTCTATTTCTACTTAAGAAAACCCCCATTCTCTTGCAACCAGTGTAATACACTGGACTCGGTAGCTTACTTCCCAAATACTGAATAAGTCAGTCCAGAATGACATAAACAGGGAGGGTTGTAGACGGATGAATAGTGGGGCTTCGAGGACCTCCCCAGTAGGGCGTCCTTCCACTGCTTCGAGGCAACAACATGCCTCGGCATTCTTCCTGCTCATTTACAAATTCAAAACTGTATCAGATTTGCACATCTCTCTCTTTCTCTCTCTCTCTCACACATCCACCCTAAGAACAAAGAGTGATTTTCCGAGACAACACAGAACAGGTTCATGCTGAAGAAGAGAGCGCGCCCTCTTAAATTAAGTAATCTTCGCCCAGTCCCTCTTTCAGCAAGAAGATGGCACTTGTCATTATTGAAGTGCATTCCAACTACCGCTCTCATGTTCGTCCTCCAGTTTCCCAAACACAGATCGGGGCCTGTGGACGAGGAACAAAAATCCATTGCTTCAAACAACACTTATCGGTCCTTGCTTGCCGAATCACGGCTACCAAAAGGCCCAGGAGAAACTCTGGAGTTACAGCTTTTCCATAACTTAAGTCTAGATAAATATTCTAGATAGTGAGTTCTCAAGGGGGTCAGTAGGAAAGCATATCAGCATCTAACCACAAGAATGCAGGGGATTTGTAAGGGCAGAGGCTTATGGAATGAGCATTTGGAACCACCTGTCTCCACCTTACCGCTGGGATCTTTGCTCGGTGTTTTCTAAGACTCCATCCCTAATCTTAATGTGTACTCTCATTCTCCTTTTAGGACACGTCTCCATTTCTCCCTTTGCTTCCATTCTAATTGCACCATCCTCATTCAAGGTTCCTAGCCTGATTGGCTCAGTGGGTTAAGCAAATGCCTTTGGCTCAGGTCATGATCTCAGGGTCCTGGGATGAAGTCCCATGCTCCTCGCTCAGCGGGGAGCCTGCTTCTAACCTCTCCTCTCCACTTGTACTCTCTCTTGCTATCTTTGCCTCTCTCTCTCTCAAATAAATAAATAAAATCTTAATAAATAAATAAATAAATAAATAAAAGGAACCAATTAGAAAAAGCCTTGAAAGAGAAATAAAACCCAATCCAATATGATTAAGAATGATACACATTAATTCTATCAGGAAAAAATATGAAAATAATTTAAAGTAGAACAATACCGGAATAGATTAGCTGAAACCAATCAAATGGACCAAATGTAAACTCCATTTATGAAGAGAAGGATGAAGTTAACAGACGACTTGAATCTGGAGGACTGAGGCTCATTGACAGCCAAAGATGCTAAGACGAATTTTAAGGGCATCTGTAGTTCCAGAGCTCAGATGTTCCAGAGGATATCTCTGGTTAATATTCAGCTTCAGCTAATTTAAAATGTAATCTACAGAAGTGCTTATAATGTTAACCCCAAAACTATTTGAATGACATAATTGTTTCCAAGAGAATTAGTA
Organism: Mustela erminea; assembly: GCF_009829155.1. Lineage (NCBI taxonomy): Eukaryota > Metazoa > Chordata > Mammalia > Carnivora > Mustelidae > Mustela > Mustela erminea. The sequence goes on along the minus strand of NC_045615.1, from coordinate 133,042,772 downwards.
GCTTTAAACTTAGAGAATTGTGTATGTGTGTGTGAGTGTGTGTGTGTGTGTTTACATATATGCTTAAGTAAATCAAACCTATAAGTCAAACCTATAACTTTACTATTTCTTAGTAAAGTTTAGAAATAATCGAGAAAATGTGACCCGTTACAAAACATGTCATGCTTGTGATTCCAAATTAAATTGATGGCACTAGAAAACTGATTTATAGCAAAGATTTTATGCTGAAATCCATCAGTTTTAAAAAATTTAAGAAAACCCAAGAGTTATTTTTATAGGTTACATTTATCCTATTAAAATAGTTACTTAAATACTGGAAAGGCTCTCACAAGTGACTAAGCAACTTAGAAAGAAAATAAAATTCAATTTCATTAAGTATAGTTTAAAATGTGTAAGGGAGCTTTAGTTATGAATGGAATCAAACATTAATCAACCACATCCCTAAAATTCCAAAAATGTGCCAGATTTTTAAATAGAATAAAATGATCAAATTAAATTTTAAGCTCAAGGAAGAACTATATTTTTAACATATATATTTGGTACATTAAGTATTGATTCAAAAAAAATAAAAGTTTAAAAAAAAATTTTTTTAATTTAAAAAAATAAACATAGTCTTTTCAGGATCCAAAGCCATCATCAAGAACCCAGAAAACTCCTATTGATGAGAGGACCACCATAGCTTCCTAACAGGGTGTGGGTCCTTCCCCTCAAAGTACAGTCTGCATACAGCTAACAGACTGAAGTTCCCAAAATTACACTAGGTAATGTGTCTCTTCAGAAACCTCTAATTCTTTTATCTTTCCCTTTTCTGTTTAAACACAGAAAAAAACTGAAACAGAAGATCTACATTTCTACTCTACGCATTGCTTTGTCTCTTTTTCACCTCTACGATTCTATTTGTTTTTAACCAGGAAGTCACTGTAATAACTAAGTTATTATCTCATTAAATTAATTTCCCTCTCTTCTACTGTACTAAATTCAATATTATTTTCAATTATCATTCAGTAAATTTTCTGTTACGTCCCAACAATTAAAAACCTGTTTCATCAAGACTGTTTCTAAAATGAAGCAAGTTCTTTTCCTTCTTTCTTATAAGTACTTAAAAACAATTTCAACAAAACATAGTTTCATTATGATGTCCATCGAGAACTGCAGGATTTTAATAATGTAACCTTGAGAATGATTTCTGAGATTATTTTAAGTGCGGCAGAGAATGTTAGCTGCCTACCCTCAGCTCCATTCTCTGCTTCCTCATTGGTAACAGAATGCCAAGTTTTTTCCAGGTGCGTTGCCAACTGAATAAAAAACTAAATTTCAGCCTCCTGTTCAGTCATGGCCATGTGACTAAGTTCTAGCCAATAAGATATGAGCATAACTTTCATGTAAGATTTCAGTAACGGATGCTTAAAGCACGCTCGGGTCCCTTTGTATCCTTATTCTATTCCTCATTTTTCAATGTGGATGTTATGGCTGGCACAACAGAAGCTACCCAGGACCCTGAGATGACCTTGAGGATGGAAACCACTTGTTAGCATGGCAGAACAGAAAGGGAAGATGCCAGATATCTGATGATAGTAGACAGCCTATCATCAGACTTCTTTCATGTGCCAAGAAATGAACTTCAATCTCGGGGTGCCTGGGTGGGTCTGGGGGTCAGCTGAAGCCTCTGCCTTCAGCTCAGGTCATGATCCCAGAGTCCTGGGATTGAGCCCCACATCAGGCTCTCTGCTCAGCAGGGAGGCGGCTTCCCCCGCCCCCCCCCTCTGCCTGCCTCTCTGCCTTCTTGTGATATCTGTCTGTTAAATAAATAAATAAAATCTTAAAAAAAAAAAAAGATGTAAACTTCAGCCTTGTATAAACCACTGCTATTTTGGGGTTTTCTATTATGTGCAATTAAACCTTTTTTTAAATGACATATAGAGGTACATTTTTTAACATATTAATAAATACTAATGAGCATTCTAAATACTAATGAGCATTCTTGCAACAAGTCTCTTGAAATCAATAAGTAGCATTAAAAGATAAATGAAACACTTCCATTAATTAAACAAATGCTCAAATATAACATTCACATAGCATCTTTCAAAGAAAGTAACAAAGGCAATCTCCCTTCTTCAAATGTCAGAAATTGATTCAATAAGAAATCGACTCAGTATCTAAAAAGTTCAAATATAGCCGTTCTCTATGTCTATAACTATACAGAGAAGATTATCTATTTTTTTTTCAGGTAAACATGTCCTTTACTCTCTATAGTCCTGTAAGTATTACTAAAAATGTCTCGTTATATTCAAGCTTTTAAAAAAAAAATCACCTTTTCCTCTGCTAATTGAGCAGATCTTTGGCATCTCCAAAATTGGTATCTCTGCTTCTAATTCACATCCCACATTCTGTTATCACAAGAATCTTTTCAAAACACTAGTCTATCGTGTCCCCAAGTCTGTGCTGCCTCCCCTTCACTTTATGCATGCGTTCCATCACCTTTGTGGGTCTGCACAGTGCCCCCTCATTTGGTTCCTGTACTTACTCAAATTTATTTCTCAGTATTTCCCAAACTATAAGTTTCCCTTTGCCTCCTGCACTCTCACTGTAAATCAAGAACCAGTGAGAAGCCAAGAGGAGCCAGAGGTAGGAGCAAGATTAAGCCAGTGGGCATTGGGACCCTGCTGATCTTGACCGTCATGGAAGATACATGGGCATATACATTTGTCACACTCACCACCTTGTACATTTAAATGGCTGCATTTGATTTTATATAAGTGAATTTTCTGTAAAGTTGCTGGGGAGAAAAGTTAAGTAGGAGTCAGTAATCTTGTCAACTGAAAACCAAGGGGCTACCCAGGCAGCAGATTGAAGCAGCCTCAGTTAGAGGGTACCTGGCTTCTGAGAGCATGAGAGCCAGAGGGAGACGGAACAGCATGGATGCTGGAGGAGGAAAGAGGTTCCAATGTAGCAGGCTGAGGTCAGTTTTCAGAGTAAAAACAAATGGGGGGAAAAAAGAAAAGACAAGACAGTACAGGCACAGAAGGGGAGCCCACATTCGAAGTCTGGCATACGGAAGCCCACCTATACAAAAGGCCCGAGCGTCTGCTCTCCTACTCACCCCTAGTTCACTGTGCTCCTACCTCCAGTGTCTCCAGCCCCACAAACCTTGAATCTACAGAGAGCACCTTCTTCATATCTTTTCTTCATAGTGTTCCCCCATTTTTTCTTCAGGGGATTACTAAACTGTAATCCTGGATTGGCTCGCTTTCTCCGTTCAGTGGATTTCCTCAGAGTTCAATGTTGGCAAGAAATTAGAGTAATAAATAATTCCTCTTTCCAGCAGATGTTGTTTCTGATTTTTCGGATCAGAGGAAAAAAAAAAACCCACTGTGATTTTCCAATAAATCTGCTAAACACTGCAATGAATTATGAACTTGTGCAGAGGCTATATCATCCAAGAGGGCAAAATGCAAGTGGCAAATATTTCATATTTGAAAGTTATGGCTTATTTCAATCCATCAGGAAACTTTTTTTTTAGGCTTGCCATTCTTTCTCAATTAAAAGTCATGGAATTATAAAATTATATTGGTAATGATAATTATTCATCTCATTTACTGTTATACTCAAATTTTAATGAAAATTCTGAGATTTTCATCTCTTTCAGTACATTTTTCCACAGTACTGCCATCTTTCCTTCCTGAAACAGCATCTAATTAACATGGCAAGAAAAAAAAGTAAGATCTCCTTGGATTTTTCTTTTGGTTTCCAATATAGGCTTTCTGGGCAACATCAAAGAAATGACTTATAATAAAATTTCTTTTCTTCACTGGCTATCTTTTCCATATAACAAACATTATACTTTTTTCAAGATAAAAGCCATAGCATCCAGTAGAAACACAATTTTTGTACATCTTTAGATCTATGACAAAAACACATATAAACAAACTTAAAGAGTTCTAAATATAATGTGAAAGCCCAGAAATACTTTGTAGTACAATCACTATATGCAGGTGTAGACTATCTTTCCTTAGACTGTGCTATATAGTTCTGATTTTATATTTATTTACATCATTATTTGATCAATGTCATGAGTTCTGGAAGGGCCTGGAACCTATTTGCTTTAACTCAATCTCCAATACCCAGCTCAGTGTCTAGAACCTGGTGGGCACTCAATAAGTTGTATTGCATGCATGGAGAAAAGGTATCTCAAGTTATATAGAACAACCATACCAAGGGGCAAGAGGAAACTTTTGGAAGTGATAGACACATGTTCATTATCTTAAATGAGGTGATGGCTTCACAGGGGATACCTATGCCCAAACTTCTCGTATTTAAATTTAAGTAGATGAAGTTTATTGTATGTCAATTATATCTCAATAAAGCTGCTTTTTAAAATCTCAAAATCCATGACAATACCATGATAAATGTACTACCTCTAAAGTTCAAAAAGTATATTACAATAATATTTTACAGAGGATCAGTACTACTAAAATGTTGTTGGTTAATTTTGGTGGGGGGGGGGGATTGTACTTCTGATTAGGTACTAATTTACAATTCCTGGCTATGATAGGAAAGAATCGTTTAAAGTAAAAATCTTACCATTTAATTAGTCTCTTATGAGTTTGAACTAATAGGTATGAATTTTAGATCTCAACCCTAAGACTGTTTTCCCTTAACTGTTCATTTACTTTCTGAGTAAAATATTCAGTAACATTTTTCCTAAAAGATTGTCTGTGAACTGAATGCTATTTTAAATAGCCTAGACGATAGTTTTTAAATTTTCTATTAAAAGTCCTTTCATATGGGGTGCCTGGGTGTCTCAGTGGGTTAAACCTCTGCCTTCTCAGGTCATGATCTCAGGGTCCTGGGATCGAGCCCCACATCGGGCTCTCTGCTCAGCAGGAAGCCTACTCCCCGCCCCCCCCACCTGCCTCTCTCCCTACTTGTGATCTCTGTCAACTAAATAAATAAAATCTTTAAAAAAATTTTTTTAAAGTCCTTTCATATAATACAAATCCACATTTTAAAATTCTAGTTTCATTTAAACAAGAGAAGAGTATTTTCAATTACTGTGAAGAAAATATCATTATACTTTTTTGTTGGAGATTCCAAGTATATGAAGATGATAATAATGTTTAAAAACATTATAATTTTGAATTAAAACCTTGCTAAGGTGTTGGAACAGAAAATGATGATACAGCCACGAGAAATGAATCATAGGCATGAGAGAAAGTATTGATTTTATCATTGAGTAAGAGTAAGTGCCTGAATTATTCAATGACAACAGATTTAGAGCTTTTAGTTGAAATTGGTTTGTTTTAAAAATTTCATCACTTAATTTTGACAAAAGTCAATATGGTATTCATAAGATTTTTCTGATCTCAAGTACTTCATGACAAATATGCTCTAAATTATTTCATGTAAATAATTCTGACAAAGTAATATATTCAAGTATACATGTTGATAAAGGACATATTTCGTTATCATTTCAAATAGAATGCTACCTATTCTGCTACTGAAGTCCACTGTCCAATCTTAGGGAACCAGATCATTCGCAGTACACACAATTTTCAATTCATTCTTTCATTCTACAAATATGTATTGATACTGTGCCATACGACAGACACTAATTGGAATTGAGACAAATGTAGCAAGACCTATTTCTCATAAACATGTAAACAAGCAAATAAGAAAACTTCAGATAGAGATAAGTGCTAGGAGAAGGACGGAATAAGACAAGATGGTGCGGGCCAGCACTCTGGGAAACAGGGCCATCTAAGTTGGGGTTGGGTATGGGATAATCCGAGCCCAGTGACCAAATGAGGGGGCAGAAGATGAATCTGGGAGGAAGGCAAGGAGAAAAATCATGAAGAGTATGAGTTTCATTCCCAGTGCTATAGGAAGCCACTGAAGAGTCTTGAGAAATAATATAAACCAATTTGTGTTTGAGAATAATAACTATGGCACCTAGAATTTGAATGGGTGACAAAAATAAAAGCAGACAGATCCGTGAGGAGGTTATTATAGGTGAGAGATCACGGTATACAAAAGTGGCAAAGATGAAGGGAAGTGGAAAGAATTAAGATATACTTTTGGGGCACCTGGGTGGCTCAGTGGGTTAAAGCCCCTGCCTTCGGCTCAGGTCATGATTCCAGAGTCCTGGGATCGAGCCCCACATCGGGCTCTCTGCTCTGCAGGGAGCCTGCTTCCTCCTCTCTGCCTGCCTCTCTGCCTGCCTCTCTGCCTACTTGTGATCTCTGTCAAATAAATAAATAAAAAATCTTAAAAAAAAAAAAAAGAATTAAGATATACTTTGGAAACAGAGCCTAGAGAATTTTCTGGTTTATTGGAGGGATAAGCATGGAAGGGATGGTGACAGAAAGAGAGCAGTTAAGATGGGAAGACTTGGGAAATATGCCTTACAAATCTAATAATATAATATGTTAACCCTACCCTATCTGCTGAATCAGTGTAATACCAACTATGCACCAAAGGTAATAAGCATCTTTTGTTACAATAACCAGGTAGCTTTGCAATTTAATAGAATGTTATGTCATATTTTAACCTCAATTTTCGACTAAAATTGTAATTATTGATAATTTAACATTAATGTATCCAGTTATTTTGTGCATCTGCAGAAGAATTTAGAGTATAGTGGCCAGCACTATTCAGCATCTGTAATTTATGGCAGTGTAGAAATGGGTTTTCCACACCTCAGTCCTAACTGGATGCCGGGTTCTCAGGCATGAGAACACCTTCAGGCCACAAGTTCACAAAGCATTTTTGGCTGTATTATAAATCAGCAAATCAGCATTCGTCTCTCACCTATATGACTATGAGTTCCTCCCAAAGGAGACCAAAGTCTTAATCCTTGGTGGCCTCAAATAACAACCAACTCAGGCAACATCAGGTAAGTGAAAACCCACCAAGGTAGGAATATCCTCTAACATCTCTTTTTGAATTTCTGGACTTGGTAATTTTTTGGCTGACAATGGCAAAGACATATTTTTAACATCTTTATTTAGCTCTAATTCACATAGCATATAAGTTACCCATTCAAAGCGTACAGATTTCCACAGAGAAGCTTTGTCATAGTCAAACTGATCTCTCTGTTCCTCTCAAGGATATAGGTTTTTTGATCATTGTTTCCCTTAAACATTCACTAAACAATCACTGTTGAGTATTTACTATATGCTAAGCATTCCTACCTGAAATAATGTCTCTGTTTCATTTCTACAGCCTTAACCCTGACTTTAAGGCCCAGTTCAATCGTGTTGATTACCTCAGCTCTTGGACTCTCTCCTTTTCTCAATGTCTGTGGGCTACTGGACATTAAGTATCAGCCTTTGTTACATTACATTGCTAGTTACATTTGTTACATTGCTCTCACATGTGATTTAGGTGTCTTTGTCACCTAGCACTCTGGCTTGGCACCTCACACATTTTATGCATTTAATGTATATCTTGTGGAGGTTGATAAAACCTGGTCCTTGGAGAAGATGTCCTTGAATAACTCTCTTCCTTCTAAATCTACCAGTAGTGTAGTTATAGGACCTGAAAGCTTTGAAATGATCTTGCTGACGTCTGAATTGTACTACAGATTCTGTGACAAGGTCATGGTGCTGGAACCAGAGTCCCATGCCAGGGACTGGCACACTGCACTTTGCTCACCAACGGAAGATGAAATTATCTGAGATGGCTTTGAAATCAAGCCGATGTAGATTAGTGCAATATTCTTTGTCAATCAGGTTTCTGACCTCATAAAAATGTGTGTGATTTCTAGCAATCAGGAATGAGTGGTTTTTTCCAGAAATGAGTTTGTTGGGATACTCTTACCATTATAGATATAGTGATAAAATAATCTGGGAGTCAACACACAGCAAGATACAGTCTATATCATGCAATGATCATCTCTGTATGAAAGGCAGTTGTCATTTCCTGAACAAGTGGCCTATGTTGTCATTTTCACTGATGGGTTGGTAATGGGACACACAAACACAGAGAAACATATAAACTGGATTGCTGTCTGGAAAACAGAGGTAATCTCTGGAACTCCCTTCAGTTAATTATTATTTGTAAATAAGCAGAACTAAGCTTCATTTGAGAGCTTGTTAGGAATTACAAAGGTGACTGTTCATAAATCGAATACTGGCATGCTGCTCTGCACTGGTTTTGAATAAAAACTGGCTCGGGCTGTGCATAAAATTACACCTAAAATGTTAGTCATAAAAGCTCAGCATTATTTCTAGTTTCTATTCACTAACTTTTAAAGCTGTTTTTCTGTTGTTGTTATTGTTGTTGTTGTTGTTTACTGTCTCCATGTTGTACTTACCCTTTTAATTTTGTTCCAGTCTCATATTTATCAAGTTAGAGGATGCCTGCTTTATACAGGAAGTCCTGGACCTGGAAGAAATAAAAATGGCCAGTGACAATTGTCCTAAGAAGACTGCATGCTCATTTCTTGTTTGTTTGTTTGTTTTTATAAGAACATAACGAGCAAATCATGACCATCACTAGAACACAGTTATCTTGAGCCCGGCTCTACCCTTGCTGATGTTCTATGAATCCTGGAAATATTTCTTTGTTCTAATCCCAGCCTCTGACTCAAAGTCAAGTGGAGTGGGCTCTTCATAAATATGCATTGATCGCCTGGCGAGAGTATTCCTGTAAGGCAGGGCCCTGATTAGCAAATGTTACCTGCAGGAGGCAAAGGAAATACCACAAATGGAGATAAGATGCTACTAGTAGATTTCACTTTTTCTTGAGGTTTGGGAATAATCACTTATTTCTGTGGTCAAACTTCCTCAGATCTCTCCTTGCAGGATCTGAAAGCAGCTCACGTGAAAGGCCTCCATGTAAGGTCTCTCTTCCGCTGGGAGCTGGACCAAGAGCACAAGATGAGGGAAGAAGCAATTTGCTTCTAACTTAATTTATTCCTTCTTACCATTTCAGCAGCTCACCAGAATCTACATAAAACCTCACATCCTAACTCGATAAGATCAGCAAATGTATATATACCTCTACCATAGTGGTCTCCATACTTGTTAGCATAGACCTCGGTATAAAAAATAAGAGGTAATGAAGTTGTGACGATCTCTAGGATACGAAGGAAATTAAAATCTAGTCTATATTTATGGATTTTTAAATTAGGACATTTCCTAATATATTTCAGGTAAAACCACTGCACCCAACTTCCTGCAGGTTTGAGTAAAAGCAAAAACCCGAAACAAACCAAAAGTGATTTTTGAACCACCTGGCCCAATAGTTGAATTTATTGCAATTCCCGAGCTTTGTCGGGCTACAGAGCACGCACTGGCGGGACGCACCGGCCCACTCGCAGGGGTTCCAGACGCACCCAGACACCAGCGGCAGGAGGAGCAGTAGCTCCGGGGTGAGCCCGGCCTCAGAGCCTGTTGCTCGTGGGCCAGACGAGGGAGCAAGTGCAGCTCAGGCGGCGGGAGCTGGTGGCCGCCCGGAGAGGCTAGAATTCCACCCAGGCGGCAAACTCGCGCTTCCCTTCCATTGCCGGGGCTGGCACTTAACCCTTGGCGTCCCAACCCCTCTCGCCCCTCGCCCGCCGACTCAGACCCAACACAGCTTTCCAGACCGCGGGCAACTCCATTGTTATTACAAGCCAGAGGGTAGCGGGAGGGGACACGGGGAGATGCACGCCCCGAAGCACCCCTTCCACTCTGGTCAAGATTTAGGAGAGTCAGAGTGGTGTTGACGAAAGACAGGCCGAGCCGCAGCCGCCAGGCGGAGCGAGGGCGCCCAGCCGGGAAGAGGAGGCTGGGAGCTGCCCACCCTGCCCTCTCAGGAATGGTACGGCCCGGAGCGGGGCGGGGAGGAGGAGGTTCTCCCGGGTCTCTCCCCGCCCCTCTCCCGACTCCGCCGCCGCGCTGCCGCGGGAGCGAGTAAGCGCGCGCCCCGGCGACCCCTCCCCCGGCGCCGGCACCCCAGCTCCTCCCCTCCCCGAGCCGCCCCCTCCGCGGCTGCTGGGAAGCTCGCCTAGCTCTGCGGTCGCCGCCACCTTCGTCGCCTCTTCCTCCTGCCCCGGCGCGCGGGGGCCGTCCAGCGGCGGCGCTGCCCCGGGTGGGCGACGGGGCCCGCGCGGCGGCTGAGCACTCGGTGCGGCGCAGCCTGGTCTCCAGCCTGCGCGGCGCTGTGACAGGTGCAGAGTCCCGGCTGAGGCTCCACCTGCAGCGGTCGCCGCGATGCCCACCATGCGGAGGACAGTGTCGGAAATCCGCTCCCGCGCGGAGGGTGAGTGGCCGCCGCAGCGCGGGGCTGTGCGCGCAGCGCGCACGGGGGTGGCCCTGGGCCAGCTTGGGGTCGGGCTGTGTGTGTATTAGGGAAAAGATGTGCGGTCCCACCTCTTCCCCTAGGTAAGTCTGGCGGTCGCGCCTGGTCCGCGGCGGACCCTTCTCTCTGCGTCGCCTCCAGTGCACTGGCAGACCCCTTTCCTGCTCTAGATCCCCGGAATTGATGTCCTCGACCGGAGCCCCGAAGCTTGCTTTACACCGCAGCGTGACCATTCGGTTCCTGTCACCGAGCGCTCTCGTCCTGCCCACCGCCCTTCCCACTGGCGCACAAGCCTCCGGGTCTCCGCTGGGCTCCTTCACCCTAGTGAACAGATCCCCAGCCCGCCTCCCCCGCCTCCAGCACCCACCTCTTTGCAGCCCCCACACCAGGGCTCCCGGAGGAGCGGAGTATCTTTCCCAGATGCAGGAGCCTTTGATCCACAGCCCCTTGCCTCTTAGAGCGTGAGAAGCCTTAATTGGGGCTGGGTGCTCAGCGGGTTCTGTGCATTACAGTCTCTGCAATTCTCCCTGCAGTGGAGTCTCACCCAGCTTCCATCGGAGATTTCGGTTTTGTTTCTGGTTTTTTTTTTTTTTTTTTTTTTTTTTTTTTTTTTTTTTTCCTTTTACCTGAGATCCTCACTTTGGCCAGCTGAGCTGACTTTTTAGCAAGGTGGAAGCTGTCTCCTTTGCTCCACCCAGGGCCAGCTGTTGAATGGCTACACCTGTCAGCGCTGAGCAACAGATGTCCAAGGGTATAGTAAGTAAGCTTTGGGGGGGCCGAGGCACCCTCTTCGGCTTCTCTGAGGAGCCCTCTGCATTCTTGCTGGCAAGTGATGGTCACTCGGAAATTATTTCTTGATGTTGCTTATGGCAAAGCCAAGAGTGTATATATCTAGATATTTGTTTTCTTGTTTTGCTGTCCCACAAACCAGCACTTGAATCCTGCAGAGTGGAATAACATGTTTTCGAGAAAGAACCTATCTTGCCATCATCCCTGGTCTGCGGCCTCCCCCCTACCCCATCCTTTAATGTGAGGCAGGTGGGAAAGTGGTTTTAGTAAAAAGATACAGCAGTTAGGAGAATAGAACTCCCGGGCTTCTGACAGGCCGTTTTATTGTTTTTCCTTCTTAGGGTCTTGATGTAAAAATACGGGGGCATTGAGTTCTAATATCTATGGTTTACTGATTACAGCGACTAAATGAAACTTCTGTGAGTAGGTGTCTCCACAAGTCACAACTGACCTGTGGCCTACACAGGAATTTAGTACATATTTCTTCTTTGTACTGTAATGAAAAAAGTATATAAGACATTACAGTTTCAGGTAAAAGGTGAATAAATGATAGTGTTATTTTTGAAATGTACACAGTAAACAACTCATTCTTTTTTGTTTTGTAACTCTGAGTGAAATGGATAGACTATTCCTAATCACTACCTGAGTAAGCCATACGGGTGATGAAAATATAGTAGTAATAATTGGGATTGTTTTTTCACAGAGCAGTCATGGATGAATCCTATATTGTGAGAAATGAGGACGAGAGAAAACACCAGAAAACAATGCAAAACCTGTGACATAGGAGAGGACTTTTTTAGTATTAAAAGGCTACAGTATTGTGTTTGATTGTCCCGTGTATTTTTCAAAACATTTTCCTGAAAGCCTGCCTTATGGAATCTTACCACACCCCTGCAGGTAAGGGAAGGTGGTCTCATCTAATAGTGGAAGGAACTGTGGCCCAAGTGGGTGAGGTACTTGCCCAAGGTCAAGTAGCTAGTTCAGTGACACATTTTGGATGTAGTGCTCTGGGAAAATAAGGACTGTTTTTATTTAATCTTTGTATTCTCTGTGCATCCAGCACAGTGTCAGGGCCATAGTAGAGCTTGGTGAATGACCCTTGCCTCCCATATTGGTTGATTTCAGTTTATTATGTGCTCAGTATTTTGCTCAGGACTACGGTGAAGACAACATAAATAATGACTTTGTGAGCTGCAGATGTGGCTCACTGCCCACCCTGCCCACACTTTTCTTTCTTAAGGAATATTCTCCTTGGATAGCTCCTGCTGCCTGCAGGGCCTTGTTCTGAACTGCAACCCCTTTGGCTCGGCTGATGAGGGAGTAGGATGGGCTCGACTCAGGGGCAGACACTCCATAGTGGCACAGACACTTGTAACCTTGTGGTTTGGCTCAGAAAGCTTCTCTGTGGTGATCCTCTGTCTTGTGCAAAGAGTGAAGCTTCGAGTGGGAGGGGAAAATGGAAGCAGAAAGGGGCATAGGTGAATAGGGTAGTAGAGAAGAGAAGAGCCGGCTCTAATGGGTCACATGATTGCTGACATGAGGAAACAGGAACTATGGTGAAGAGAGAAAAATAGGGGAGAGAATGCACTGGGTGGAGAGAATGGTGCAGAGATACTGAGAAGAGGTAGCCCAACCTTGGAAACCACCCCCACCCTGAGTTGGCTAGTCCCCGTTCCCAAGTACTGTCAGAATTAGCTCTTTTTTCCCTTGAAGTGACTTAAATAGGTTTCTGTTCCCTGCAGCCAAATTGGCCAGATGTGTGGCTGTCCTGTGTGCAAGTTATTTACATCCAAATGGGGTCTAAAGAACTTACATGAAATAAGGAATAAATAATCTAGGAGAGGATATTATTAATAGAACATTGTGTTTGCTATGGGTGACATAGTTCCCATTGGAGGTCAGGACTTAGAGCATGAGGCCTGCTCAGGAACACTTCACTGAGAAATAATTTGGGATGAGTGCTTCCCAAACTTTAAGGTGCATAGGACTTATCTGGGGATCTTGTTAGGTATAGATTCTAAATCAATAGTTCTGGGGCTCAGATAATGCTAGATGGCTCTGGTCTTCAGGTGTGAGTAGCACACAATATCCAAAGGATATTGTCTTTTGTTTTTTTCTTTTCTTTTTCTTCTTTTTTTTTTTTTTAGTAGTTGGGAGAGTACTGAAGGTAGAGAGTAACCAATTGAAAAAAATAGTGAATGTTAAACATGGCTTATTTGAGAGATCTTAAGGAAATTGGCCAGGAGCAGAGGGAAACTTGGAAGGAATAGAATATAAATTTGGATAGGTAGATTCCTGCTAGATTATAGGCCATTTCAAATGCCAAGATGAGTCATTTGGATATAGAATCAAGTATTTGAAGATCTTAGAGTTTCTAATCCATTTCTCATTCAAGCATGATGCCAGTGCATAGTATATAACAGGCCCAGTTAGGAGCCAAATCATCATAGGGGAATGACATCCACAAAGAAGTATCTTAGAAAGATACATTCTGGAAGCCTGTTGGATATTTTGGACAGAATGGCACTGTAGATAGACTCTGTCATTAAGGGAAAAAAAAAAAAAAGAAAGGAAAAGAAAAAGTCTAGTAATGACGAAGGGCAGGAGTAGTTTTGGAGTGGAGCAGTGAAGATGGGAAGGGAGGAATCACAGATTATTTCTAAGTAAAACATAAACTCAGGTGAGCAGTATCCCTTGAGCTCCTATAAGTACTATTCCTAGTACTTGGGATGCATCAGTGAATAGAATAGAAAAAGCCCAGCTCTGGAGGTCCTTACATTTTAGTGAGGCAAGAGACCAAACACAATACATTAACAAATACAGGATTCATTATGTAGTAAGTACTATGGGAAATATAACAAGAAGGTAGTGTGTTAAGGTTGGTGGATGGATTCCAACTTCAAATAGATTGGTTAGGTTGGCCTTCACTGAAAAAAGACGTGGTGGAAATGGAAGAGTTCGCCTTGTGAGGATCTAGGGAAAGAGTGTTCCAGGCAGAGGAAACAGTCACAGCAGAGATCCCCAAGGCAAGAGAGTCAGGAGGGTTAAAGGAAGAGTGTAGGGGAGATTAGTAGGAAAAGAAGTTACAAAGGTCATACCATAGGACATAGCAATATAGGACAGGAGACAAATGGATAAAATGAAAGGAGGTTCTCAAGGGGTAATTTTAAATTTTAATGTTTGTAAGATCTCAGGTATCTCATTAAAACTGTAATTTCCTGAGTTACTCATAAAGATTTTCTTCATTTAGGACTAGGAAACTACATTCTTAATGAAACTGTTAGGATGTTCTGGTATAGATGAAACACATTTTGAGGAACTCTGCTTTAGTCTTAAAACTGATTGGGAAAAATCTATGAAAAGATAAGGAAATTGAGAAGGAGGGTCAATACAATAAGACGTAGGAATTGTGGGATATCCAAAAGGACGTGTTTTGATGATACTTAAACTTGGAGGTTCGATGTGGGCAAAATCAAAGGGCAATCTTTAGTTCAGAAGTAATAGTTGAAACCCTGATAGTAGATATATTTTCCAGAAAGCAAAACAGGATAAAGCAAAAAGCTAAGAATTCTGAATTTCTTCATTTTTACCCTGGCTGAACCAAATGGATTTCTCAGTACAACATTAGGAGTGCTAAAAAGAGAGACTGAAATTACAGTGGATTACACACAGTTTTTTCACCCTAGTATGGAGGTAGGCAGTATAGGTCAGTAATCATTCATGCTCAATTCATGAAGTCAGAAGGGACATTGTTTCTGTGCCTTTGCTTCAGCATCTTCCATGAAGTCATAAGATGGTTGCTGGACTTCCAGTCATCATGGAAAAGCTCCAGATAGGGAAAGATAACACACACACACACACACACACACACACACTCACACACAAAACAAAACCAAAAACAAACCTAGAAAGATGAAAGACCAAAGGATTTTCCTGGAAGTACCACACAAAGACTCATCCTAATTTTACTTTGGCTTCCATCTGCAAGGGAAGCTGGGAAATGGAATTTTCTAGCTGGGCACATTACTCAATGTTTTATTAGGGAAAAAGAAAGAATGGCTGTTGGATGGGCAGCTAACAGACACCATCGCCATCAGGTATTCAGATTGTTAAAGGCTCTTGCTTGCAATAAAGGAATGTTCTAGAACTTATAATTTACAAAATAGTAAGCATTAAATTGTTCAAAACTAAGGAAATGTTACACATACATGTCCCAAAGTTTACATTTTCTTCTGCTGAATATTATAATGCTGAAATGTAAGACCTTCATTTGATTGTGTAAAATATGTGCTAAATAATAAATTTAGTTGTTTCAGGTATTGCTTTTCTAAACCAGTCTGTATAAATGACAACTTTAAAATGTTTGTAATTTTACAGAGTGTTATATTCTATTTACTTACAAGATAACAAAAGGAACATTCAGGTAGTTTCTGTAAGAACTGTTAAAGGGAAATTGCGGGGAGGTAGTTTCATTTGTCCAGGTAAAAGATGACTAAGATTATTTGTTCCTTTAACAAGCATGTTTTATTCACCGGCTGTGTGCCAGCTAATTTTGGTGACGGGACAGAAAGGTGTGAATGAAGGAGATCCCCAAGGAAATCTGGAGATGGGTTAAAGATTTAGAACTGACATGGCATTGTGAGAGAGAGGGTTTATGAACATAGTGATACGTTGTGTAGTTAATATTTGAGAATCCCCAATACATGTCATTTCACTTAGTGTAATTCTGGAGATAAGAAGTGTGGCAGAACCAAACTCTTTTAGGATTTTCTAATCTATAGACTATCATTCATGTTTTCACTATATTATTTCAAAACCAGTGAGAATTGAATCATGAGCCTACTTTACAACCACAGAAGTTTGCATGATCAGAGTATACTTTAGAAGTCAGTGAAATGTTTGTTGTCTGGGTTTCTAGTCACAGAGTTTCATTAGAATGTAAATATTATAAAGGCAACAGTTTCATTCTTCATTAGTAACTGGAGCCCACATCTTTCAAAGTTATTATTCTGTGGATTGTAAACTCCCTAAACTAAATACAGGGATTTTTGTCTGTTTGATATATGGCCCCCACTGAGAACATTGCCTGCAATGTAGTAGAAGCTCAGATACTATTGAATGAATAAATGAATCTTGTGATCTAAGAGGTAATACGATCTAGAGATGCCTCACAGTCACACCTACAAGACACCCTCCTGGAACCTGAGCACCACAATAGGAGCAATTTACAAAAACAAAAAACAGTGTGAACAGTGATCTGTTTACTGCTGTCCTCCACACTCACAGCTTTGCCGGACATAGTGGCCCTCCATGTTTGTCTGTCAGAAAAATGGCTAACTCTGAACTTTGTTCTCTTGATTGCAGAAGTGTAACATTCTCATTGGAAAAAAACGCATATTGCAAAAGGTGTCAAAAAGACAATTACAATCACCCCACACTATGCCATCCAAATGGATATTAACATTTTAGCATATATTCTTTCCAACTATTTTCTAGGAGATGAGAAATAAGTTTATTAAGTGACATGAGATCATACTCTATAGAATTTTAAATGTTTTTTTTTCCACTTAGCATTTCATGGGCATCCTTCTATCAGATACAGATTTTTGTAAACTGCATGAAGGATGAATTTTTGCTGCCACTGTTTATAGCTTCTGCCTAGAGTCGAGCCTGGAACTTAGTAGGGGCTCAATACAGTTTGTTGAATACATAGATCATTAATTTTATGAAAGCTTAGTATTTTTATGTTAGTATATAATTTTAAGGAATCTTATGTGACATTTACGGCATGTAAATTATTTCAAGGTTTTAAAAAATGATTCTTGGATAAGCATTTTTAGAGCTATCTCTATACTTTTCTGATTATTTCTTTGTTAAAGGCCCCTAGAAAAGGGATTTCTGGATCAAAAGTATGTACCTTTTAAATGGCTGTGATACATATTTCAGAATTGCTGGAAAGACTATTTATACTAATTTATACAACCACTGAAAGTGAACAAGAGTACCTATTTCTATATCTCTTCTTCAACATTGGATTGCCATCTTTTTTCATCCTTTTAAATGTACAATGCAAAAAATGCATCTCTAAGTTTACATTGCTTGCTTCCAGTTATTAGGTTGAATATATTCTTTGGTAAGTTTAATGATTTTTAATATTTTCCAAATAGTTTATGCATGTTCCTTTATGAAGTTTGATTTGTATTGAATTTTAAGTTTCTGATATGTTAAATTCTCTGTTTATAGTTTACCTTTTAACTTCTATGTTGTCTCGTGTATATACTAATTTTCATAAATTAAATACTAATTTTTAAATTAAATTTTTCTGAAGGATAGTTTACATACAATGTTAAATTAGTTTCAGATGTGCATCATACTGGTTCAACTTCTCTGTATGTTATACTCTGCTCACCACAAGTGTAGCTACCGTCTGTCACCGTACAGTTCTGTTACTAACACAATTGACAGACAACAATATTCCCTATGCTGTACCTTTCATCCCTGTGATTCATTTATTCCATAACCAGAAGCCTGAATCTCCCACTTACCTTCACCCATTTTGCCCATTCTCCCACTGCACCCCTCACCCCAACCCCTTGACAACTATGAGTTTGTTCTTTGTGTGTTTCTGTTTTTTGTTTCTTTGTTCATTTGTTCATTAGATTCTACATTTAAATGAAATCATATGTTATTTGTCTTGGACTTTTTTTACTTAGCATAATACCCTGTAGTTTCATCCATATTGTCTCAAATAGCAGATTTTCCTGATCTTAGAGGAGACTACTTCGACTTTTCCCCATTGAGTATGATGTTAGCTGTGGGTTTGTCATATATGGCCTTTATTATGTTAAGGTATTTTCCTTCTAAACCACTTTGTAAAGAGTTTTTATCATCAATGGATGTTGAATTTTGTCAGATGCTTTTTCTGCATCTTTTGAGATGATACGGGTTTTATCCTTTGTCTTGTTAAAGTGATGCACTGTGCTGATTGATATATGAATATTGAACCATTCTTGCATGCCTGGGATAAACATCACTTGATCGTGGCAAATGATTCTTTTAATGTATTATTGAATGTGGTTTGCGAATATTTTGTAGAGGGTTTTTGCATCTTTGTTCATCAGGGATATTGGCCTGCAGTTCTCATTTTTTGTAGTGTCTTTGGTTTGCGTGTAAAGATAATGCAGGCCTTGAAGAATGAATTTGGAACCTTTCCTTTCTCTCTTTTTTGGAATTGTTTGAAAATAGGTGTTAACTCTTCTTTGAATGTTTGGTAGAATTCATCTGTGGATACTTTAGGTCCTAGAGTTTTGTCGAGAGATTTTTGATTACCAATTCAATTCCATTGTTAGTAATAAGTCAGTTCAGATTTTCTATTTCTTCCTGATTCAGTTTTGGAATATTATATGTTTTTAGGAATTTACCCACTTCTTTTAGGTTGTCCAATTTGTTGGCATATAACTTTTTGTAGTAGCCTCTTATTCTTTGTATTTCAGTGAAGTTCGTTATTTTCTTTCATTTCTGATTTTATTTGAGCCCTCTCTTGATGAGTCTGCCTAAAGGTTTATCAATTTTGTTTATCATTCGAAAGAACCATCTCTTGGTTTCATTGAAATAGAGAATAAAAATGTAGAAAGACTTATTTATTTCCACTCTGATTTTTATTATTTCCTTTCCTTTAACTTTGGGCTTTAGTTGTTCTTTTTCTCATTTCTTTAGGTATAAAGCTAGATAGTTTATTTGAGATTTTTCTTGTATCTTGAAGTAAGGCTGTAAGATTATAAACTTCCCTCTTACGACTGCTTTTGCTGAATTCCAAAGATTTGAGACTGTTGTGTTTTCATTTGTCTCCATGTATTTTTTTTATTTTTTATTTTCTATTCAATTTCTTCATTGACATATTGGGTATTTAGAAACATGTTATTTATCCTCCACTTGTTTGCATTCTTTTCTCATTTTTTTTTTGTAATTGATTTCTAGTTTTATGTGGTTGCAGTCAGAAAAGATACTTGATATGATTTCAGTTTATTGAGACCTGTTTTGTGGCCTAACATGTTATCCAACTTGGAGAATGTTCCATGTGCACTTGAAAAGAATGTATATTCTGTTTGTGAATAGAATGTTTTTTTTATATATATATATATGAATATGAATGATATATATGGATTTAACATATATAATATATATATTACATATATATTATATATATGGAGATATATATATATATAAAATATATATATATATATTTGTTAAATCCATCTTGCCTAGTGTATCATTCAAAGCCATTGTTTCCTTATTGATTTTCTGTCTGGATGATCTATCCATAGATATCAATGGACAATTAAAGTCCCCTACTATTATTGTACAACTGTCAATTCTCCCTTTATTTCTCCCTTTATGCCTGTCAGTATTTGCTTTATGTATTTAGGTGTTCCTGTTTTCGGTACATAGATACTTATAATTGTTATAGCCTCTTGTTTGACTGTTTCCTGTATCATTACATATGCCTTTCTTTTTTTTTTTTTAAGATTTTATTTATTTATTTGTCAGAGAGGGAGACAGTACACACAGGCAGGCATAGTGAGAGAAGCAGGCTCCCTGCAGAGCAAGGAGCCCGATGCGGCACTCGATCCCAGGACGCTGGGATCATGACCAGAGCTGAAGGCAGGAGCTTAACCAACCACCCAGGTGTCCCATACTTATGCCCTTCTTTGTCTTTTGTATCCTCATTTTAATGTCTATTTTTTCTGATATAGGTATTGCTACCTTGGATTTTTTTTTTTTCCTTCTTCCAGTTGCATGGACTATCTTTCCCACCGCTTCACTTTCAGTCTGTATGTGTTTTAGGTCTGGAGTGAGTGAGTCTCTCGTAAGCAGCATACATACAGGTCTAATTTTTTTTATCCATTCTATCACCCTTTTTCTTTTGATTGGAGCATATAGACATTTACATTTAAAGTAATTATTGATAGATGTGTACTTATTGCCATTTTATTAATTGTTTTCTGGTTATCTTTGTAGATTTTCTCCTTTCCTTTCTTCTCTTGCTGTCTTGCCTTGTGATCGATGACTCTCTTTAGTGTTTTGCTTGGCTTCCTTTCTCTTTGTGTGTGTGTGTGTGTATCTGTCATAGGTTTTGGTTTCTGGTTCCCATAAGGTCCATCCGTAACATTCTGAGTATATAGCAGAGTATATTAAGTTCATGGTTACTTAAGTTTGAACGTATTGAGAAAGAATTCCATTTTTACTGCTGTCTCCACGTGTTATAAATATGTTATCATATTTTACATCTTTTTTTTTATTTTGAGAATTCCCTTAACTAATCTTTTAGATATAATTGATTTTACTACTTTTGTCTTCTAGCCTTCATTCTGGCCCTAAAAGTGGTTGCTCTACTACCTTTGCTGTGTATTTGCTTTTACTTGCAAAATTTTTCCCTTTTGTAATTTTCTTCAAATTATGGCCTTTACCTTTCCATTTAAAGAAATCCCTTTACTATTCCTTCTAAGGCCAGTTGAGTGGTGATGAACTTTAACTGCTACTTGTCTGGGAAACCATCTCTCCTTCAATTCTGAATGATAGATAACCTTGCTGTGTAGTGTATTCTTGGTTGTGGATTTTTTTTTTTTCCTTTTAGCATTTTGAATAGATCATGCTACATTCTTCTGACCTTCAGAGTTTCTGCTAAAAAATCAGCGGATAGACTCTTGGAGTTTCCCTTCTACCTAACTAACTGGCTCTCTCTTGCTGCTTTTAAGATTCTCTCTTTATCTTTAATCTTTGACATTTTAATTATTGTGTGTCTTGGTGTGGACCTCCTTGGGTTCATCTTGTTTGGGGCCTTCTGAACGTCCTTGGACCTAGATGCCTGTTTCTCTTCCCAGTTTAGAGAAGTTTTCAATTATTATTTCTTCAAGTAAGTTTTCTGCCCTTTTCTCGCCTCCCCCTGAGACCCTTATAATGTTAATAATAGTACTCTTGATGTTGTCTCAGAGATCCCTTAACTTATCCTCATTTTTAAAAACCTTTTTTTGCTCTTCAGTTTGTGTGCTTCCCATTACCCTGTCTTCCAGATTATGGATCTGTTCTTCTGAGTCCTCTAATCTACTCATGATTCCCTCTGGTGTATTTTTCATTTTAGTTATTGTATTCTTTAACTCTGATTGGTTCTTTTTATGTTTTTTTTCTCTCTCTGTTAAAGTTCTTACTGAGTTCATCCACACTTCTCTCCATTTTGGTCATATCTTTATGACCATTATTAGAACTCTTTATCAGGTAGGTTGCTTATATCCTTTTTCTCCCCCCCAAGATTTTATTGATTTGTTTGACAGAGAGAAAGAGAGCACAAGCAGGGGGAATGGCAGGCAGAGGGAGAAGAAGTGGGGAGCCCAATGCAAGGCTTAGTCCCAGGACCCCAGAATCATGACCCAAGCCAAAAGCAGACACTCAAACCACTGAGCCACCCAAGTGTTCCATTTAGCTCCTTTTCAATTAATTTTCTTTCCTAAGGTTTTTTTCTTGTTCTTTCACTTGAAACATATTTCTGTCTCTTTATTTTGTTTGACTTTGTGTATCTGTTTCTATGAATTAGGACTAAACCTGAAGGAACTGCCTTGTGTGGGGATGTCTCCACTGTGGACTCAGTGTGCCTGGTGGCCTTGGTTGGCTGACTAGAGCTATAGCAGGTGTGGGCCAGGGATCCTGGGGCATCCCATGCAGGGGTTCCTCTGGTGGGGTAACTAGAGCTGAAGTTGGTATGGGTCAGGGTGGTCTAAGGGTTTTCTGTGCAGAGGGCACCCTAGCATGATGGTTGGAGCCCAAGGCAGGTGTGGGCTAGAAAGTCTCGGGGTGCTCTGAATAGGGAGGACCTTGGTGGGACAGCTGGAGCCGAAGTGGGTGTGGGTTGAAGAGTCCTGCAGTGCTCCACGTAGCTGATGTCCTAGTGAGGAGCTGGAGCTGGATCTGTGTGGGCCTGGAGTGTTCTGGGATGCTTTGCCCCTTTGTGTGTCCTTGGCAAGATGGCTGGAGTTGTAGTGGATGCTGTCCAGGGGTGTCCCAGGGTGTACCACATCGGACCCCCCTCTGGTGGGATGCTGGGGCTAGTCAGCCAGGGACCCAGGTTTGCTGAGGCAACAGGCCAGCCAGGGTGCCCAGACCCTGCTTCTATCTGCCTTAACAGGGTGGAGGGGAACATAAACAGTGGCACTCCCCAGGCCCTCTGACTCTGGAAAGTATTGCACACAGCTGCCTTGTGGTTTAGCACATTTCTGGGGCTGGTTCCTTTATGTTCTAGTTGCTCTGTTAAACTGTGGCCGGAAGAAGTTAGTGGCCCGTGCTTGCTGAGGCAGCAGGCCAGCTGGGGTGGCCAGACCCAGGGCTTGTCCACACTATCAAGGTGGTGGGGGAATATAAATAGGGCTGGTGGTTGCCAGCCCCACCAACCTAGAGAGAGTTCCAGCAGATCCCCTCGTGAGTGCTTAGTAGATCTACTGGTTCTCTTAAAGGCAACTCTTTCCTGCACCCTAGGGCAGATGAATCTGCCTATGGTTTCTCAGTACTGCAGTTTGCAGTGTTGGAGGTGGGGTTCCCAGTTGTTACCATGTGTCTGTCCCTCCTGCCACCTTCTATATAGTTTCTCTATCATTTGTCACACAGAAGCTGTTCTGTCCGTCTCTCATTTTCTCTGGAGGAATTGTTCCATAGGTAGGTGTGGATTCAGTGTGTCCATGGGGAGGTGAGTTCAAGGTCTTCCCATGTTGCCATCTTGGACTCTTCTCTGTATCCAAGTTAATTTTTATGATGTGTAATCTTTCAGTTTTGTCATTAAAATCTCCGCTTTAATCTAAAATTTCTCATTTCGAGGTAATGATAATTTTTCACTTACATTTTTCTTCCAGAATTTTAAGGGTTCAATGTAAACTCAGTTACATGGATAATTCCTGTGGGGTTTATTTTGTTGTGAGATGTGAGGTAGGGATCTAATTTTATTTTCTCTCAAACTATAATCCACCTGAAATAATAATCATATATTTAATACTATATTCTTCTTGTACTGCTTTGGGGTATTTCTTTTATAGATTAAATTGATCTATATAGTCGAGTCATTTCTGGAAGCAATCTCTCTCCCCTTTCTCTGCCCTCCCCTCTCTATTTTCATCTGTCTTTTTTGGCCCTAGTGTCAAATTCCATTACTGCAATTAAGAACTATCCTCTTGGGCACCTGGGTGGCTCAGTGGGTTAAGCCGCTGCCTTCAGCTCAGGTCATGATCTCAGGGTCCTGGGATCGAGTCCCACATTGGGCTCTCTGCTCAGCAGGGAGCCTGCTTCCCTCTCTCTCTCTCTGCCTGCCTCTCCATCTACTTGTGATTTCTTTCTGGCAAATAAATAAATAAAATCTTTTAAAAAAAAAAAAAAGGAACTATCCTCTTAGCTATCCAACTCTCGCTGCTCTTTTATCAAAATTTTTTTTCTGTTTGTTTTTCATGTTCATTTCTCCACTTGAACAGATGAATGAATCACTTAATCAGATTTAAAAAAATATGTGGAAATATCTATTGGGATTACATTAAGTTTATGAATTTAATGAAAGAATGCATTGACATCTTTCATATATTAAGTCATTGAAGCTTAGTTTCTTTTCTACATTTATTGGCATTTCTTTCCTGATCTGGGTAGAGATTTCTTAAAATAAATCCTGTCTACTTTAATTATTTTTTCATAGATGATTTAAATTTTATGATGATATTGTGAATAGAACCTTTCTACGTTATATGCTCTTGTTTGGCTATTAGCACATGTGAGGTGTTTCATTTTTGACACTGTCCACCAGTCTGAATTCTTTCCTTTAACATAGCTTTTCAGTTAATTTTCATCTTTATAAGTTTTAAAATTATACCGTGTCATGAAACAGGGTGTTTTTATTTTTATTGTTTTTTAAAGATTTTATTTATTAGAGAGAGAGAGCACGCATGAGAGAGGGGAGGGTCAGAGGAAGAAGCAGATTCTCAAAGTGGGACTTGATCCTGGGACCCCAGGATCATGACCTGAGCCAAAGGCAGTCGCTTAACCAACTGAGCCACCCAGGTGCCTGAAACAAAATATTTTTAAATGAGGTTTTCAATTAATTAGACTTAACCAGATATATTTCAATTATGCTATTTTTTCAGCAAGATTGGTTCATTTTTATCTGCTGAAGTATTGTAGACTCTGGTTCCAACATACAACTTTTAATATTTTATACAGGAGCCTGTACAGAATAGCTGAGATGATACTAATCTGCTGAGAGTATAGATCAGAATTTAGACCAACCAGAATTTAACTAATGATTCCATGGAATCTGTTCACATCAAATTGGCATTTCTATCAGAAATCAACACCAAGAGAAATAGAATGTAGGCTGCAAATGCTAGAAAAATATGTAGTTTTAAATATTCTGGTAGCCACCTGAAAAAAATGAAAAGAAACTGGTCAAATTAATTTTTCGGCATAACAGTATTCATTATTTTTTCACCACACCCAGTGCTCCATGCAATCCGTGCCCTCTATAATACCCACCACCTGGTACCCCAACCTCCCACGCCCCCTGCCACTTCAAACCCCTCAGATTGTTTTTTAGAGTTTATAGTCTCTCATGGTTCACCTCCCCTTCCAGTTAATTTTAATAATATATTCTTTCAATATATCCAAAATAGTTTTACCATATTGCTGATATTAAAAGTTAATGAGATACTTTGCTTTCATTTTGTGTAGTATGTTTCTAACTACTGTATATTTCATATTTACAGCACATCTCAATTTGGACTAGAATTATTTTATGTTCTCATTTGCCACACGTGGCTAGTGGCTGCTGCTCTGGACAGCATAGGTGTAAATTATCCCTCCACCATGTGTTTACATGTTAGGATTTACTAGCATTAAAAATATATG
Organism: Mustela erminea; assembly: GCF_009829155.1. Classification (NCBI taxonomy): domain Eukaryota; kingdom Metazoa; phylum Chordata; class Mammalia; order Carnivora; family Mustelidae; genus Mustela; species Mustela erminea. Next base: position 133,017,776 of record NC_045615.1, on the reverse strand, counting down.
TGTGGCTATGCCTTTCTCTTAAATAGAGATTTAAGCCTTCAGCTTCTTTCCTTACAATGACAGGCTGTCACGGATGTCCTCATAAAACCTTGTTAGTGCTTAAATGATACTGCTTTTGACATGGCCCTTGTGGCCATTTAGAGATTTTATGTAAGTACATCATGGCATCTTTTGGAGCTGTTGTTTTTGTTTGTTTGTTTGCTTGCTTTTTAAGTTCTCTTTTTAAGTAAATTTGATAAACAAAAACCATCCTTGCCTCCCTATTAGTTTGCACCTAAATGTTAACATGTGTAGTGGGTACATAGCAACTTCGAGTAGTATGCTTTTACATACAATGTTGCCATCACTTGTGTTGATCTGAGGGGACTGTAGAACTTGGCTTTGTTGTCACTGACGCAACTAACTGGGCAAAAGGAAATGTCTGTTTTAAATCGAGTCTCTGTTCATTATTTCGCGTGAACCATTGTTGAAGATGACTGCTCTTGATCGGTCTGGGGTTGTGCTGAATGGGATCGTATTAGTTAGGTAACAGTTTAGGTAGAGAATGTTACTTAGTAGGCCAAAGCTAGCTTTTGTTATAGACCAGGAAACCACTTTAGTGGACCAGACCTACTTAGAGTACAAGATTGGTTTTAATGAGGGAAGTAAACAAACAGTGAATGCAAGGGTGAATCTGAGAGTTGGTTTATTTCAACACCAATCTAGATTAATTTCCATAATTTGCTTGGATCCCCGTAATTAACTGGGATCCGCAGAGAACTCCAACTTGGTATAAAAGAAGTCCCTTTCCAGCATCTACAGCCCATCTTTCCCCCTCATCTCTCCCCCACCTCAGTGTCAACTCAGCCCTGCAAACCTTAAAGCTCGGAGATATTTAAGGAGCTCTGACTTAGCACTCTAAGGATGTGGTATGAATCACCCTGTCACTATTTCCTTGACCCTGAGTGTCACAGGAACCTAGAGCTCCTGAACAGGGGATCTGCCTTCCTCTGGGAGAGGAGACCCTCTCCCTGACCATAGCTTGGACTGAAGGGCTCTGCACTTGCGAGCAATTCTGATGCCAAGCCAGGCCTGCCAAGGTTTCTGAATATCATTTGCTTTCACTTTCCCCACTGTTGCTCTTGGCCAGCTGTCTGGACAAACTTGTTGCTCCATGTTGGGGCTCTTTGATTCTGGGTGTACCTATTGTTCATGACCAATTTTCCTGGATGTCTTGCTCTGCCACTGTATTGTCACCCTCATGTCTGTGACTGGTTGACCCTTTCCAGTTCCCCTTCTAGTTTGTCTTTATGCTTTTTTTCTTTTTCTTTTTCCTTTTATTTATTTATTTATTTGTTTGTTTTTAAACTGAGGCCATGTCCTATCTCTGACCAAAGAAATAAATCAGATCCTGGTATATAGATTTTACCCAAATTACTATGGTGCTCTATTCCTTAAGCTTGAGTTCATTCCACCATCAACGCCAGAATGGTTGTGATCGGTGTTCTTGGGTGAACTTAAGTTTTGTAACTTTATTTTCACTGTTACGAATAATGGTTAGGGAGAGGACATAAAGAAGAATGGTTCTGTCTGCCATCTTTTGTGCTAAATGTGTTCAATGTGGTCAGACGGGGGAAGCTTGTGTAATGTGGATTGTTTTATAACCCTGTTGTGTACGTCAGTGGTGCTTAGCCCAGGTTGCACCATGAATGAAATTGGGAACTTCTGAATGATACCAATACCTGGACCTATCCCAGACCAGCGGAGTAAGTCTGCTCCATTGGGCATAGGGACCAAGCACTGATACTTGGTATCTCCCAGGTAATTCTCAAGTACAGCAATGCTGGAAAACACTGGTGTAGATTTTTGAATTTTTTTCTTTGCAAAGAGGATGAGGAATAGAGTGAATAAAGCCATCTAGGTTGTCAGCCAGAACCCAAGTGCAAGTGGATATTTTGGTAAATCTTTTGTCTATTACTCAGTTACCTCATGGGTCTAATTATACTCCTCTTGCTTACCCTTCTCAAAAATGGTAAAGTTTCCAACATGATACTTGATTATTAGATTTTGAAGACTTTCTTTAAAATTCTAAACACTTGAAATAAGTCAAGCAGAGAGTCAATTATCATATGGTTTCACTTACTTGTGGAGCATAAGGAATAACACGGAGGACATTGGGAGATGGAGAGAAGGGAGCTGGGGGAAATCAGAGGGGGAGACAAACCATGAGAGACTGTGGACTCTGAGAAACTTAGGGTTTTGGAGGGGAGGAAGCTGGGGGGGCTGGGTGAGCCTGGTGGTGGATACTGAGGAAGGCACGTATTGCATGGAGCACTGGGTGTGGTGCATAAACAATAAATTTTGGAACACTGAAAAAAAATAAAATTAGATTTTTTAAAAAACTCTAAACACTTAATTCAGTATAACCAAATGACGAGTAAACACATTTAGTGTATTTTTAGCTGGTGTTATATCTACTCTGGGAGCATGATGAATTTGAGACATTCTGCAGTGTCATTACTTGTTCTTTTGCTAACCTACTTGCTTTCGGTATGTGGTAGTAATTAATCGCTTTATTCAGCCTGTATATGTAGGTATATATGTAATCATTTGCGCCCAGAAGAAACACCTTAATGGTCTGGTAAGTCTCTGAAACCTCTGTGGCAACTTTATATTAAGGGGTTTGTTTTTCTCCCATGTATAATTATTTTTTTTCCTTTTTTGAAATTTTTTTAAATTTAAATTTCTGTCAGTAAACCTACAGTGCGATATCAGCTTCAGGTGTACAACATAGTGAATCAATACTTCCATACAGCTCACGGTGTCCATCACGACAAATGTGCTCCTTAATCCCCTGTTTAACCCATCCTCCATCCACCTGCCCTCTGGTAACTCTCAGTGTTTTCTCTATAGTTGAGAGTCTGTTTCTTGGTTTGCCCCTCTCTTTCTTTTCTTTTTTTTTTTTTAATATTTTCTTTTTTTATTATCTTCAACTAGCCAACCTATAATAAATAATCAGTTTTTGATGTAGTATTCAATAATTCATTAGTTGCATATAACACCCAGCCCTCATCACCACATGTGCTGCCCTTAATACACAACACTGAGTTACTCCAACCATCCAACCTCCTCCCTTCTGTAACCCTCATTTTGTTTCCCAGAGTCCAGAATCACTCATGGTTTCTCTCCCTCTCTGATTTCTTCCCATTCAGTTTTTCCTCACTTCCCCCTGGTTCTCTGTGCTATGCCTTTTGTATTTCTCTGTGTGACTTATTTCACTTAGGAAAATACCTTCCAGTTACATCCATGTCAATGTAAATGGTAGGTATTCCTCTTTTCTGGTGGCTGAGTAATATTCCATTATATATGTGAACCACATTTTCTTTTTTTTTTTTTTTTTTTTTTAATTTTTTCAGCGTAACAGTATTCATTATTTTCGCACCACACCCGGTGCTCCATGCAGTCCGTGCCCTCTCCAATACCCACCTCCTGGATCCCCCAACCTCCCACCCCCCGTCCCTTCAAAACCCTCAGATAGTTTTTCAGAGCCCCTTTCTTTCTTTTTCCCTTTGCTTGTTTGTTTTGTTTCTTAAATTCCACATATGAGTGAAATCATATGGTATTTGTCTTTCTCTGACTTACTTTGCTTAGCATAACACTCTCTAACTCCATCCCTGTTGTTTCAAATGGCAAAATGCCATCCCTTCTGTGGCTGAATAATATTGCATTGTGTGTATACACCACATCTTCTTTACGCACCTTCAGCTGGTGGACACTTGGGCTGTTTCCACAATTTAGCTATAGTATGTAATGCTGCTATAAACATTGGGGTACATGTAATCTTTTGGATTCATATTTTTTGTATTTTTTTATTTATCCCATCATGATGTGAAGTTTTTTACAGGTTAAGGTACAGAAAATGAAAAGTTACCACAAGTCCTAATTTACCTGCTTTCTCTGGTTGCTGAGATGAAACTCATTTTTGAGACTCAGGTTAGCCTGTGGGGTTTCTCTGTGACCACATGCATGGGGCTGAGTGTCTGGCTGCAGGATGTGATTCTTTCAGACTCTGAGGATTAGAAACCAAGCTCCACGTGCCTTGGAGCCTGTGCATTGTGTCCAGCCAACAATTGTGTGATTATTTGGTTTTTTTTTGTTGTTGTTTTAGTTGTTTTTATAGCTCTCTTCTATCCTTACTGTTTCTACATTTAGACTTGGCTTTTTTTTTTTAAGGTGATAATGTGACTTGTGCTCCACAGATGGAAATCTTTTTTAAAAGCCAGAATTTAACCTAGGAGGCGAGGGAAAGTTCTGAATTGCTGGCTCAATTTAACCCCAGATGGCTACTTATTCTTGTCTTTTTGTTTAAAGTTCAGTGAAAGAATCATTACATGACTTGGCCTTTTCTTGACTTCTTAATGAATATGATTAGGAAAGAAAGGAAAAAAACTCTCTTAATTTTCCCAAATGCCAAAGGGAATCTTCCTTGATCTTATTAAGTGACTTTCCCTGTGGAATTTATCCTTTATGGTGGGTGAACTACTTCCTTACATGTTTTAATTTTAACTAAGTCTGAGTACCGAGATTTAGGCCTATACAACAGTTTTCTTTATCAGGTATCAAACATATTTTCCATATATGCAGCTGGAATTGTCCTTTTTTAAAAATCCTATTGACTCAAACTAGAATCACTATCTTTATTGTTTCTGTTTCACACGTTTTTAGTCTACTTGGTACCAGACTATTTGACATGATAGCTACCTAAAAAGTAGAGTGCTTTTGTTTTCAGTGGCACAGCAACACAATTTGAGATTGTAACTTTCTTAGAGCTGCCCCTGCTCTCCTCAGCATCTTAAACTATTGCCTTATAATAGTTGACTTAAGTGAAAATGAAATGAGGCATTTGGGCTCCCAGTTAGCCTGGAGTGATAACTGACCTCTGACTCTTCCAAGCTGTGTGGCCTTGGGCAAGTCACATAACCTGAGACGCCATTTTCCTTTGGCAGAATGGTACTAATACCCACCAATAAATCATCTGCCTGTTGTGTAGGGAATAGACCAGCTGCACACTGGACTTTCCCAAGGAGATTTAACCACGGTGATCTCTGAGTCCCACCCCTAGAGATTCTGATTTCACCTTGGGGAGAGGAGATAAAACAAGGAGCAGTGTCAGGGGTGTGACTACCATGCAGCCGCAGAGGTGACAAGAAGAGGATATAGTTCTGAAGGTAGATTTGGCAGATTTATTCATGGATAGTATGGTGGAGCATTAAAGAAAGAAAGTTGTGGAGAATGAATAAAATTTGGGGCCCTGAGCCCAAAATGATGGTGCCATTTACTGAGATAGAAAACACTGGCGTGAAAACATCCTCGCATCTTAGAAAAGAGTGGGAAGGCCCGCATGTGCATAGTAGGTATATTCGTGTGTATTTTTTATTTTGCTTTGTTTTCTTAGAATATCACATTTATTTTAAAATCAGGATTTCCATCTCCTACTTCCCTCATCTTCTTTGTATCATCTTTAGAACTTCAGTAAACATAACTGCTAGTGTCTTAGCTGTTGCAGTGGGTTTTAGATATCTGGGAACTGTATGGATTTAATCTCTTTAGGATTGATTTCAATCCACCATCAGAGGTGAGAAGAACTTTCTTCCATGTCATCGTCATGTTCTCTTGGCTCTTGAGGTGTTCCAAGCTGCCAGAACATCCTTCAGAATAGAGAAATTAAATGAAGGCACTTGCTGTAAAGTAGGTGCTAAGCAAATGTTACTTGAATCTGTGGCTGGTGAGTGACTGGGATCAGATCAAACTGTTCAGTTTTTGGAAGCTGAGATTTTAACATGTTGGAGTGGTTTTAAAATCTCATGGATGGGCCACCTGGGTGGCTCAGTGGGTTAAAGCCTCTGCCTTCATCTCAAGTCATGATCTCAGGATCCTGGGATCGAGCCCCACATCAGGCTCTCTGCTCAGCAGGGAGTCTGCTTCCCCCACCACCCCCCGACCCCCACCTGCCGCTCTGTCTACTTGTGATCTCTGTCAAATAAATAAATAAAATGTTAAAAAAAAAAAAAAATCTCATGGAGTTTCTTCATCGTGCTCACCCGTGGCCAAGGTGTCCCAGCAGGTCTGAAGGGCTGATTTTGTTGAATTGAGAGCCTCCCTTTCCAGTGGGTGATTTTTATTTCGGGTGTTAGAAGGTTCTCGAAGCATCTGTGCAACCCGTCATTGCACCATTCTTGTTCCACCTGCGAAGTGGTGGGGTTGATGACAATCTCGCACATCTGTAGGTGTCATCACTTTAATGTCACTGAGCGCCGTGCTGGATCGTCTACGTCTTTGCAGCCCACCAGCTGTCAGTCACACGTCCTGGTTGAATCTGCTCAGTGGAGGTTTCTGTCTTCTTCTTTAGCCACATCCTGATGTACTGAAGGAAGCCAGCCATACTTTACTTACTTTTGGGCAGGGGACTCCTAGATCTCTGAGGCTGTCTCGGCTAAGCAGTCTTGGTGGGTTCTTTAATACTGCCCACAGTGCTTACGGCAAAGAAGCCAACCCCAGGCCACAGCCATTCTCAAGGTCGTGTTGGGATGTGGTGGGGTTCTCTGGGGCTCCTTTATGGATTTCCCATTTCTCTAGCCCTTGTTCGGTGGACTTGTTCGATAGGTTTCATGCCAGATTGTGCACACTGCTGGTCTTCAACAGGCTGACGTGCGTGTCACTGCTGGTCTTATCCTAGGCTGAGTTCTGTAGTGTAAAATGGTCTTGCTTGTGGGCAATTTATGTTGCTGTGCGTGCTGCACTGACTTCTGTGCCAAAGCCATCATTAGCAGGTAGGCTTAGGCTCCTCACTAGGTGCTTTTGGTGGTTGAGACCTTGTTAAGAAACAAAGGAGAATTATTATTTCTCTCTTAAAAAGTTGCAATGGAGGTAAGAAGCAGGTGTCTGTCAAACTCCTCTGAAACATCCTGAGAATAATACAGGAGCAAAATGATGTTATTTGAGTGTTTCTGCTTCCTTAAATAAAATGAGAACTAGTCTGTTGGAACCAGTCATGTGTTCACCTATTTTTACATTGTAAGATGCATAAATAGCTCTAAAAATGAAACTTGTAATAATTCAGATAATTTTCATGGTGGTTTACTTGTATTTTTTCTGTAGTGTGTTTTAAGGGCCGGCTCATTCAGAACTATAATCCAGTTATATCTTCTATGAATGCATTGCTGCCGAAGTCCATAGGGTTAACTAGCCTACAAGGATCTTTATCAATCCAAGAGTCCTTTTCTCCATGATTAAAGTGATTAAAACTTTGTTGTACATTAGCCCTGTATTTGTGGTTCTCTGATGACCTCATAATTGTCTTTTTTTTTTTTTTTAATCTTTTCAAAAAGACAGCCTTGTAGAACCATAGTGTTGGAGGGAACTTAGAGTTCATACAATACAACACGGTCCCAACACTGCCTGCCTAGCCTTTGGTTACCCAGTTCCTGCCTGAGTACCTCTCAGTGAAGGGAATCGTGCCCCCTTGTAAAACAGCTCGTTTCATTCTCAGCCAAGTCAAATTCTTAGCAAGTGCTTTCTTGCTAAGAAAGCAATAAAAGCAATGAAACCTTTTATTTGATCCACGTTTTGCTGGACCAGATGTCACCCATGTTGTATTTGCATGGTTGGGGTTTTTGTTTGTTTGTTTGTTTGTTTTTATTATTTTTTAAAGATTTTATTTATTTATTTGACAGACAGAGATCACAAGTAGGCAGAGAGGCAGGCAGAGAGAAAGGAGGAAGCCGGCGCCCCGCTGAGCAGAGAGCCTTATGTGGGGCTTGATCCCAGAACCCTGGGATCATGACTCGAGCCAAAGGCAGAGGCTTTAACCCACTGAGCCACCCAGGTGCCCTTGTTTGTAGGTTTTAGTATAGAGCCTTCAATTCATTTAAGCTTCCCAAACTGTCTTGAGTTCTGATTCTTTAATGTCATCTGTACATTTATTAGTGGTGCCCTGTGTGTGCTTACCCTGTTGTTGGAATCCAGGCAATCTGGCCCCAGAGCCCTGTGGAAGTTATGTATTTATTTTATCTGTCCAGGGGATCCTTTTGTATCAGAGCAGAGACTCATGGGACTCAGTCTTTGGGGTCACTCACTCTGCACAATATTGTCCTGGTTTTTTTTTCCCCTCCGTAATCTATTTCATTTCCTACTTCATACCTTTGGCATGCATATGGCTTCAAGATGCCATGACCCCTCTCCAGCCTCATTCTCTGTGAAGTTCCCTGCTCAGTGCTGAGTCAGCCTCCCTCTATCTCTGGACCACAAGACCTCATTCCTAGAAGGGAATCAAATTGCCCCAGCTGGTCAGGTGCCCCGTGTTAACCCTGATGCCCCAGGCCAAGGTCATAGGTCAGGAGAGGATTAGAGGGGCAGGAGCCAGGGTTTCTCAGAGTAAGCTCCTTCAGATAGGCTTGCAGGCGGAGGGGGGGGGGGGGGGAACCAAAGGAAACCACCAGTGTGAGCCCTGTCTGTGGATGCTGGTCAACTAGTTAAGAATTCAGATCGTTACATAATCATGGAATCGTGTCTCTGTTTTAAAGAATAGGGCTTATCTGAAAGCCTTGTTGAAATCCAGTGCTAAAGACTCTATTTTTATTTTTTAAGATTCCATTTATGTTTTTGAGAGGAAGAGTACATGCACAAACGGGGAGAGGGAGAGGGAAAAGCAGACTCCCCACGGAGGAGGGAGCCCAATGCAGGGCTTGATCCCAGGACCCCAAGATAATGACCTGAGCCAAAGGCAGATACTTAACCAAATGAGCCACTGAGGTGCACCTTAAAGCTCTATTTTTAAAAAGGAAAGAATGTCTGTGGAGACTTGCTGGTCCCTGATGATCATCTCCTTCCTTTAAACCATTCTTTTAATCATCTGCACTTTGCATGCACCGTGCAAAAATGCACACTGCTTTTTGACTGACATGACCCCAATCTCTAGCCAGAACAGTATTGTTTAGACTTAGGTAACACATATACCCAAAATCTTTTTCAAAGGGGAAATTTTTTTTTTTTTTAATCTCTGGCCATACAACCTATGCTATGAGAAACACCACTTTTAAAACAGTGAAGTCCTATTCAGTGTTAACAGAATTCTCAATGCTAAAGGGAAATGTTGTTTTTAAATTTAAGTTATTTTCATATTTTTATCATAAATCCTTTAGGAATTGTAGTTCTCATTATATACATTTGTGAACTCTGAAAGACCTCTGTAGACTAGGTTCATAAACAGTTTCTAACGTACAGGATTCCTTTTTTTTTTTTCCTGTTCAGAGCACTGAGACAGCAGTTTCTTACCTCCAACTTTTGGAACCTCTCATTCACCATGGTTCTTCTATGATTAGTGACAATCCACTTAACGATTCTACAGGTTCTCACAGTTCTGTAGGTTTAAAAATATCTCTGTGTCTGTCTGTTTGTATGTGTGTATTGATATAGACATAGATAAGCTACGAGATAGGTGTTCATGTAGAGCAGATAGGTGCTGGCTTTTCTTTTTTTTAGCAAGCCCGTCCTTTCATTTGTGCTTTCGTGCCGCCAACTAATGTTTGTTTTAACTTTTCTAAGAAAGTCTTAAGTTGATTACTGTTGAAGGAGGATGACGTGAAGTAGGAGTTGAGAAGTTCTGTTTTTATTTTATTCTCTCCTAACATGATACCATCAGTTGCAGGCAACAGACCTATCCCAGCAATTCCTTGTACTCCCAAATGGTTGGGAGGAAACATCTCCGTCATCTCTGACATTTTTTCAAACACCTTTCCTTCATTCTCAGATGTCAGTGCATCTGTTATTATTCGCTTTTGAACGTGTGAGCCAATTTCCAACCTTTTCCATGATCTTGTCTCTCTCCTTTTACTTGTGCGGCAGCACTGGTCTCTTTGAAGACACCTCCCTTTCCCCTTCACGGGGACCTTTCATAGTTGGTCAGCACATTGCCTTTTTTTTTTTTTTTTAAGATTTTTTAAAATTTATTTATTTGACAGACAAGAGATCACAAGTAGGCAGAGAGGCAGGCAGAGAGAGAGAGGAGGAAGAAGGCTCCCTGCTGAACAGAGCCCAATGCGGGGCTCCATCCCAGGACCCTGGGATCATGACCTGAGCTGAAGGCAGAGGTTTTAACCCACTGAGCCACCCAAGCACCCCAGCACGTTGCCTTTTTTTAAAAAAGATTTTATTTGGGGCACCTTGGTGGCTCAGTGGGTTAAGCAACTGCCTTCGGCTCAGGTCATGATCCTGGGGTCCCAGGATCAAGTCCCACATCAGGCCTTCTGCTCATCAGGGAGCCGGCTTCTCCCTCTGCCCCTCGCCCCTTTCATGCTTGCGCTCACTCTCTCTCAAATAAATAAAATCTTTAAAAAGAAAAAAAAAGAAGAAAGAAAAGAAAAAAAAAATATTTTATTTATTTATTTTATTATTATTATTATTTTATTATTTGGAGAGCGAGAGCACCTGTGTGTAAGCAGGTGTATAAGAAGGGGGAGGGGCAGAGGGAGGGAGAGGAAGAAGCAGACTCCTTCCTGAGCAGAGAGCCCAATGCAGGGCTCTATCCTAGCACCCTGAGATCATGACCTGAGCCGTAGGCAGTTGCTTAACTGAGTGAGCCACCCATGTGCCCCAGCATGTTGCTTTAGACAGCCTTCTGGACTTCTGCCCTTTTTGGGTCTTGATGATAACTTGAAGTGTGTCCTTCTAGAATACATGTCTGGCTTGCTCTGATACTTCTCTTTTTGCCTGTTAAAAGCTCTGGTGCAGTTATGTTTTGTACAGGTTTCATTTCTACTTTATCCCTTTTGTATCGATTAGAAGCCAGTCCATAGTAGCAATTGCTCCTCTTGTTTCCTGCGTCTTTTCAATTTGATGCCAAGACAAGTCACTGGTGCTTTTTAGCTAATTGTGACTCAGAGGAGATGCCTGATAGATATCTGGCAGTTGAAACCCCTCATTGCTAGTCCGGTCTGTTTCCTTGCCAATTTTTAAATCTATATTGGGAATATGCCATTTACTTCTTTTATCTGACCAAATGATCTATGGGCTGTTCTCGAGGAGAGATCATTAAATTCCTTCCATCTTTTATTGTTCTTCTTCCTTTCTTGTTAAGCGTAATTAAATTTTCATTATTATTAACATTTATTTTATAATTTTTAAATAAATATTTTAAGTATTTTAAAATTTAATAAATATTTTAAATATTTAAAAATTTTTAAATTATTAAAATTATTAAAATTTTCATTATTATTTCTAGCATGCCCAAGATGTTATTTTTCTAGGTTAATATCCAGGGCTGGTGGCCAGGAAAACTGAATACTTACTATGTGTGAGGTTCCATACTAAGCAAGCCATAGATTTTCATGTGATACTTCCTTAAGGATAGCCTGTCTTCCTAATGTCAGGAGCACTTTTTTTAGTGTCCAGCCACTTAGGGTTCATAGTACTACTCTTGGGACTTTCTGCAGTCAGCCTGAGTTCAGGAAGTATTAAGCCATTTTTCTCCTGTTCTAGATAAGAAATGTTGTCTATGTGGTTTCACACTTGTTTATTTTTAGGTCAGTTCCCACAAAGACATTTAAAGAAAAATATCATTTACCATGTATGACAGGTCCTTAAAGAATATACTAGTGGGTATCAGGATAGGCACAGAACTTCTAGGAATTTTTGGATGCCTGATACTAAAATAGAAAAATTAGTAAACATTTATTACATGCAAAAGATTTTCCTGGAGTGTTCTTTGTTACTTCCCCATATTAGAGTAAAATACCTGACGGTTACATGTGCCCTTATGCCTGCCCTATCTCATAAGTTAGTATCTCTCTAATATCTATTCTTATTATCCGTTGCTATGTATAAGTATACAGGTCAAAAGATTAATATTGGGGGGCACCTGGGTGACTCAGTGGATTAAAGCCGCTGCCTTCAGCTGAGGTCATGATCCCAGGGTCCTGAGATGGAGCCCCGCATCGGACTCTCTGCTCAGCAGGGAGCCTGCTTCCTCCTCTCTCTCTCTCTCTCTCTCTCTCTGCCTGCCTGCCTCCCTGTGATCTCTGTCAAATAAATAAAAATAAAATCTTAAAAAACCAAAAAAGATTACTATTGGAATGGTCAAAAGACCACAAGCTATTAACAGCTTCGTAGGTGACACTTCAAGGAGTAATGAATGGGGAAGGGTGCTTTAACATCAAAGTAGCATCTAACAAGGCCATGAGCATAGGAGAGATTTATGGTTAGAAAAACTACTGAGGTGGACCAGAGCAGGTAGAGGAGAAATAGTGTTAGGAGTCAGGCCAAGCTTTTCTGTTGCATGAATGAACGCATCCATCAGTGTTAGAGCTGTGGAGCCAGGCTGGACTTCAGTCTGTTTCCATGTATTGTCCTGGTTGAGGTGCTCACTGGCTCTCTGACCATGAGAAGTAGTTTCCTTACCGTCATCATTTTGAGAAGAATTATTTAAAAGAAGAAGTTAACCTTTCTGTAGAATGAAAACAACCAATTTTTTGAAGCACATCACCATGTTTTACCTCCCTGGGGTAAGTGGATGTCCTTTGTTAACACCCTTTTGTTTTAACTCCTTGGGCTTGAGGGTTTGAGCTGCTCTCACATTTGCACGAACAAGAATGTAAAAGAGAGGAAGCTAGGGATGTAGAAAGATTTTGGCTGTTGTGTAAATTTCTTAGGGTGACAACCCTTAGTTATCCCAGAACATGCTGTACTCAGGGCTTGGATAGGACAGCTTTTAACATCAGAGGAGATCTGATCTGGCAAGTAGGGCCGGTTGGGGAAGGTCCTAGGCAGCCTAGTCATTTTGTGGGCAAGGTAGTTGCTTTATGGTTCCAGGTCATCATTCCATGCAGAGCAGGAAAGTCAGCTAGTGACTGGTGGCCTAGACCCAGCATGGTGTCAGTATCCTATATTAGATGGGCATTGGGAGAGAACTTTAAGCAAAGGACCGAAATGCTTCTGCTAAAATTCCATAATAAGGAAGCTGAGCTTACTCTTTAAGTAGGTAGACTAGTTCCCAGAATCAAAGAGAAGCTTTACAGGAAGGTCAAGTATGATCCAAGGCAGCTTGAGTAATAATAGATGGTTATTAGTTCAGGTGTCTTACCTGTGCCCAACCTTCTCATATGTCAAGAATGCAAATTGTGGTTAGTTTACACATGGACCATGTGCCTACCTTTAAGTCAAAAAGGGACTAGTATCTTGATGTACTAGTCCCTAAAGACTGCCTACAATTGGGGAAGGGGAGTTCTCCAAAGAAAACCAAAGGATTTTTCAGGAGAAGCAGATGCCGAGCTGAAATGAGCAGCAGATGTCCACTGTACTAAGCCCAAATCAACACAGTCTAGGAAGGTGTATTGATGCAATTGAAAATTTCATTTCCCTTCTGGCTCTTGCTGTCATGGGCTAGAAATTTGAGATAGATTGCTGAATAGTTTCTATTTAATCTCCATACTTCTAAAGGTGATTTCTTCAGAGCCATCTTTGAATATGTAGTGTGAGTCTTAACCTTTAAATCACGCAGTTCATTGTTTTCCCACGAGGTGGTTTCTTCCCTGTGCACCCTCTGAGCAGCTGCTGTCCAGCTCACAATTGCACATTTGAAATCACTGTTCTGTTCCAACAATGCAGGATATGGGATTTCAAATCTCTTTTGTAGCTCTAGTAACTGCTTTTATATTTCTAATTAAACAATTTATGTGGTAAGATACCAGTAAAAACAAAATAAATACAAACTATAAATTATATTGAGCTGAAGATTGCTTTGTTCCAGAAACTTGAGCCAAAAAAAACCCCAAAAACGAAAACAAAAACAAAAACAAAAAAACCCTATTACATGAGGACTTCTAATTGCTATATATATATATATATATTTTTTTTTTTTTCCAGAAAACAAAACCTATTAAAATTTTGGTAATACTCATGATTTCCTAATAAGTAGTCTTAACTTTGCTCACACCTAAAATCTGTAGTTTGTGCCTCTGAAGTCTCTGGCTAGTTTTCCAGTTAATCTTTTATTAGATTCCATGACTGTTGCAGGCATGACTGTCTTGTCTGATGACCTCATTCTGTGTCAAAAACCATAAACAATTACTATGACCTCTTTAATGTGTAATATTGGAGGCCACTGAGCAAAAGGATATACAATTGGACTCTCCTGAATATGTTAGGAGATAATATAATAGACACTCTGATTCCAGCTTTAGCCTTACGGATAATTGCAATAAAGTTGAGTCTGCAAAAACTCAGTGGTTCTATAACCATATTACCAGGCAACAGAATGACTTTGTATTTTGTTCTCTTCTCCCTCCTACCTACCCACCCCGGCTTTTCTATTGCATAACCCCCCACACAGATGACATTTAGGGGGAAAACATTTACTGATTTTATATTAATTTATAAATTTGTAAGATAAAGTCCATTATTGTACTGTCTAGATGTAATCACTGGTCACGACCTTAATTAAATATTATCCCAAAATTTAAAAAATATTAATACCTGCAAGAGTGTCTTCAAGACTTGTTTTCTCCATCTCATGTATTTTGAAGGGGATATTTACTTTATAATATCTAGCTGGAGGACAGGCTGGCAGGAATTGTATGAGTGACAAGTATTGTGCTTACGTTGCTCACATAATGTCATTTGATTCCTTCAGTAACTATTTTACGCATGAGGACACTGAGCTCAGAACATAAAATAATTTGCACAGTGTTATGATCTGACCATAAAGCCTATTCCTTTTCCCCACAGTCTGCCTTTCTCCTCATAGTAATAAAAGTAATAGCTAGAATTTTTTATGTGCACGGGGAGCAAGGCTCTGTCCTGTGTACCTTACGCACATGCATTATTGCATTTAATCCCCACAAAAACCCGTGAAACAGGTAGGCAGCTAGAATGAAGTAATTTGCCTAAGGCAGCCACAGATCACAGCTGGTGGCCTTGAACTGTATCTCTCACTCCGTGGTCTGTGCTCCCACTTACAATCCTGTAACACCTTCCTTGAGTGAACAGGTGTCTTCAGTATCCTCGGGTATGTTAGAAAAAGATGCATGATTTTTAAGGATAGGATTGGTTGACTGTAAAGAAGATTCTGTTAAGTCATTAATCATTTGTTGCATTTAAAATCCTAAATTTCGGGCGCCTGGGTGGCTCAGTGGGTTAAGCCGCTGCCTTCGGCTCAGGTCATGATCTCAGGGTCCTGGGATCGAGTCCCGCATCGGGTTCTCTGCTCCGCGGGGAGCCTGCTTCCTCCTCTCTCTCTCTCTGCCTGCCTCTCTGCCTACTTGTGATCTCTCTGTGTCAAATGAATAAATAAAATCTTTTTAAAAAAAAAAAAAATAAAATAAAATCCTAAATTTCTCTCAAGTCTTGGGCTTTGGCTTAGAGTAACTTCAGACAGTGGGTAACAGTGGCATCACACAGAGGGGGAACGGTAATGCTTGGCCTGGAGAAGCCATGAGGGTCAGAGCAGCACCAATTCCAAAAAACTGTCATGTATCCATCCATTTCATCTGTGTCACCACTGTCTCACCCAGGCCCCATCATCTTTTTCCTGGATGATCTTTCCACCTAAAACTTTTCAGTGGATTTCTACTGCATAAAGAACCTCAGTTCAAGTTCTTTATTGTTTTCCCAATCTGGCCCTGCCTCTGCCGATGTGATGCCCCTCCCCAAGTTCACGATCACTGATCCTCAAGTCCCTGGAAACGCCAACCCGATTCTTACCTCGAGGGCTTCCTTTCTGCTCCTCCCCAGCTGGATTTACACTGTCCCTTCTTTAATTCCTTACTGAGCCCCCAACTCAGCCTGTCCTCAGAGAGGCCTTCCCTTCCCCTCAGTATGAAGCTGCACCGGCGGTGGAGGTCACAGCAACGACACAGTGAGGCCAGCCAACATTTCGTGAGCTTTTATTCTACACGAGGCATTGTTTTCTACATTTACTACCTCACAGCCTTGTGACCTTCCTTTGAAGTAGGCGCTGTTATCATCTCCACCATAGAGATGATGAAACTGAAGCACAGAGAGTTCTGCTATTCAATCAATCGCTTGTTTTCTTTTCTTCACACTTACCATGATCTGTAATTATCCTGCTCTCCTCTAGAAACTAAGTTGCTGAGAGAAGGGACCTCATGTTATATTCTGCTGTTCCTGAAGCTTTTTAAAAACTGCCTGGGACCTAGGAGGCACTTATGTGGAAATATGTTGAATGAGTGAAGGAACAATCTGACAGATGAGATTATGATATTTGTGATAAGAAACAGAACATTTCAAAGATGATACTTCTGCTATAATTGTACTGAAAGGACTCAGAGCCCTTCAGTTAAATAGTTGTTGAGCATTTTTCTTCTCTGTTGCATTATAATGTGTGCATATAAGCATGTGATCATGAATCTGGGCAGAGAAAGAGAGACTGTATGTCAACATACTCATTAACCCAGTCGTTGCTGGTCAGTAGGTGGGTGCCAGGGAGTTGCTTTTCAAACATGGAGCACCGTTTGTGCAATTGGGTTCTGTGCAGATTAGGTAATGCAGCTGGTGCTGAGAAAAATCTCATTCAAGTAGGGAGATTCTAATTTTGCAAATTTCCTTGTTCTTTTGAACAAAGGATGTAGTGGCCTTTTTCTTCCTGGTGTGCCGCAAATACTAATTTCTCAGAATTTGGGAACTGAGAAAGAACTTCGGAGCATTAGCTCACCTTCTTCATTTTACAAGGGAAGAGAAACAATCCCCAGGCATGAATCGGTTTTCACAGGGTCACAGAAGTACTCCGTGGTAAGAGCCAGAGCTTGCCTCATAACCACCAAGCGTGTTTAATGATGAAACACTGTTAGGAGAAGAGGAACCTTGTTCACTTCAGGACCATGAACAGAATGCGGACCCGTCAGCATCTCCTGTTTCCTTGAGAAAGAAAACTATGGCCACCAGGAGGATGTTGCTTCCCTGTCCCTCTTTAATAATACAGTGTAATACCTTCTTGTAGCACATTCAGGAGCTGAAAGTGATATGTCACTTTGTTTCCTTGTATTGAAAATCTTGGTCCTTCAGAAGCCTGGAAATAGCATTTGGTCAGTTTATAAGGAAGAATGTGGAATTTGGCCTGGGAAAAATCCCTGGTTTGCTGTGTGTTCTAAGTAATTTTATCATTTAAATACGGAGTAATGTTACCATTAATTGAAATAGTTAACAACAGTGCTTTAGAAAACAAAAATGCTTTTCTGCTGGGGAAATGATAATCAAACAGGATATTATAAACAGTGAATACAGAATTTTCACAGTACCTGGAATTCTGCTTACTGAATCATGGTCTATTCTATTTTGCATAAATAAGGAAAAGTCTCCTCCTTATTCATGTCAATAAAAGCTAGTGCACAATAGTTCACTTTAGGAGACTGGGTTGCTTCTGGCTGGTTTTAAGACATTATGGACATTGGAGTGTGCGACACCAAAAGAAGCTAAGGCAGTTCAGAAAACATTATTGACACCTGCTTCGCTTCTGTTCCCTACAGTGTTGGGTGTATGACTGTGTCTGCCAGGTTCTTCGCTCTTGTAGAACTTTTAGTTTAAGAAGAGTAATGATGCTATTGGTGGATGTCAAATGCCCAAGTGAGCAGTGAGGACACTGGGCTGAATGTTTGAGTGATTTTCCTGGAGAATTCAAAATAAAGGAGTGTGGATCTGATGTCACTATCATCCTTTTGTATGTCTGTACTTGGGGCCATATTGAAATGGCCAAGAACTTGAAAATGAAGGAAATGGGCTTCCTTCCTTATATCTTTGTAAGCTCAACTCATGGGAGGAGCAAAGCCACCTGTAAGAGAGGCCGATCTGTTCCTAGGCCTGCAGGGTTTCATGGTCAAATCTCACTGGGCGGTTAAATGTCAGTTTCAATCTGGAGATGAATATGATCAGAAAAGGATGAGTCTGGGAGTTAAACATTGGTAGCACTCTTCCCAGCTTTGTGGAAGGAAAGAGAACCGTGTCAAACAGATTTGTGGTATCATGGCCTCCTTGCCAAGGTATCCCAACACACTGAAGATTCCGGTTCTACAGATGCATCTAACCCTGTTGGGGAACTGGGTCCATCAGGCTGTGCTAAACCAATGCTGTTAGACTTGACATCTCCCGATGGGTTAGTTCATCAGATGTTGAGGGAGTTTGGATTAATGTGTTAACCATAGGTCCAGAACTAACCTGCCTATTTCTACAACAGAAGATAGGAGTTCATTGAAGGCTCTCATCAGAATAGTCAACAAACTTTCCCATTCCAAATTAGTAAGAATGCTAGTCTTTTCCCCAGACACCTTCATGGGTTATTCCTGGGACCTACGAGATGAGGTGCATTCCCTCAGCTGCTTCTCAGGTTGCTATGCCAGCTCACTCCAAGCACGCTCCTTACCGCTGGGAATAATAGCCATTCGGGGGCATACACAATGTACCTGCAATGTCCGGCTTTTGATGTCCTGGGAGTGGCCTCAGGTGCCTACAGGATGTCTTTGTTACTGATGATGGAGGATCCAGGCTCCCTGGAGCCCCAAGGGAAGCAGGGCAGAGGTAACTACCGGCTCCCACTGGCTGAGCACCTGGCCCCTGCTTTCAGTGCCGATCTCCCTCCCTCCTCCTGTATCATTCCTGCTCAGGGTATCCCACTGCCTGGGTCCCACAGGTTCTGCTTTGTGTGCTCAGCTTCACATGCACCATCTTTCCAAGGCTTTCCTTCGGTAGTGCCCGAAGGAAGAAGGCCTGTGGCATCCGTAACATTCTGTGCTTAGAACCATCCAGCCGCCCTACTGGATGAGAACAGGTCACCGTAGACTTCCCTCCTGACTTTGGTGAGTTTTTTCTTTAGAGGTCCCTTATTCAGACCTTGGTTAGGACGTTCCTAGTCCATTGGGATTGTTTTAATTACTCTCCCATTCAGGGGTTGATTCCATTCCCTTTGTCCCAGGAGATTCCTTTGCTTCGTAGATATTCCTGAAAAGAAGTAATGTGTGAGGGGGAGAAGTGATGTCCAGTGCCACCTTTGGTAGCTTTTGAGACCCCAATATAAATGGATATGGAGTGACACCTAACTTTTCAGCTAAGAACCTCCAAGGGCCAGGCCCTCAAAAGTCCAGCCACGTAAAGTAAATGCAATCTGAGAGCCTCAGAACAGAGTTGAGAATTGGTTTTTCCTGATTATCTCTGTCGGGTTGAGGTGCCAGAAACAGGACATTATGATTTTTGTGCTGTCATTAAGGAAAATCTCATAAAAGATTTTTAAGAATTTTTTAAAATGTATATCCTGCTATCTCGTGTTCCATATCTTAGTCTGTTCAAGCTGCTATAACAATACCATAGACTGAGTGGTGTATGGATGACAGGGATGTAGTACTCATGGTTCTGGAGCCTGGGAAGTCCAAGATCAAGGCACCAGCAGATTCACTGTCTGGCGAGGGCTCCCTTCCTGGTTACTGACCATCTTTGCGCCGTGTCCTCACATGGTGAAAGGGACAAGCGATCTCTCTCGCTCCCTTTTGCAAGGACACTGGTCTTATTTATGAGGCCTCCACCTTCATGACCTGATCACCTTCCAAATGCCCCACCTCCTCATACCACCAATTTGGGGATTACATGTTTACCGAGGGCTTTTGAGAAGACGCAAATATCCAGTCTCTAGCACTCTATATAAAAAATTTTGATTCTAGGGGCGCCTGGGTGGCTCAGTGGGTTAAAGCCTCTGCCTTCAGCTCAGATCATGATCTCAGGGTCCTGGGATCGAGCCCTGAGTCGGGCTCTCTGCTCAGCAGGGAGCCTGTTTCCCCCCACCCCTTGCCAGCCTCTCTGCCTACTTGTAATCTCTGTCTGCCAAATAAATAAATAAAATCTTTAAAAAAATTTTTTGATTCTATGAAACTAGAGGGAAAGTTTGTATCTAAAACATGACATAGTGAGAGAGACCTATTCACCATGTGACCATAGGCAAAGCTGCTAATGTGCCTAAAGCTGTAAAATGGATAGGACAGTTCTTAATTTGGAGCCACGTGGCCTCTGGGGTGACCATTCTCACTCTGAGCCTCTCTACTTGGAAAGCTCTCAGTGGCTGGCTTGCTGCCAACCAGAGGATGTGTTCCAGACTTCAGCACAAGCGTGAGCGTTCTCCCGAGATCAGACCTGTGTGCTTTTCAGCACATCTCACCTGTCTTTACCTTGCCCTTTGTTGCCCCCTGTGAAGTCCCCTGCACACATGACACTGGTCCCCATACTCATATTCCCCACCTTTGTAGAAAGCCTGAATCATTTTCTGGTTTCATATAGCAACAAAACCCCACAGACAATCTTTCCTTGTGCAGTTTGTTACCAGCACTTGGCTGACATTAGTGTTCTTATCAATGGGTGGAGAAAAATTTGCTTGCCCTCAGGGGGAAAAAAAAAAACCCAAATGGCCAAATAACCACTCCTTTGTCATTTGATATTCAGCAAACATTTATTGAGTACCTGCTGTTTGTTGGTACTGGTATTAGGAAGATGAGTAACACAGCATCTGTGGCCTCAGGGGATGCCCATTCTGGTAGGGAGAGACAGACTCATAAGCAGGCAGTCAGTAATAAGTCCTTCAGATAAGTGTTTTGCTGGGGAGAAGGGCAAGTGCAGAGGGCTGTGGCAATACAGAGAAAGCTCAGTCTTAGCATTGTAGAACACTTCAGATGAAATGTTCAATAGTTCAACAGGTTTTAGGGGAGGGGTTGGCTTGGCTAGATAAAGAAGAGAAGAAAAATGGGTATCTAATACGGAGTACTGTTGGCGGCCCTTTCTAGGAAAGGGGTAAAGACTAATTTAATCTAGTCTGACTTAATTCTCACTAGAAAGTAAAAATAAGCAGTTTACATTTTTTTTTCCCTGTTCTTCTGGAACTTGTGTTTTGAAAAAAGTGTTCTCAATATGGTGACAAGATGTTACCACATTGAAATTGCTGGAATCTATTGCATTGTTAGAACCATCCTGAGGTGACTTGAAATGGTCTCAAGAAATTTAAAACTCACTGTGAACATAAATTGTCATTAGTGGAAAGAGTAAGATGATCACAGTGAGTTGTGATCATACCATAGCACAATGGTTGCCTATGTAAACCTTAATGTTTGTCTTTTTTTCTGTCTTCACCAAAAAGGGGGGAGGCGGGGAGAAACACCAGAGGGGTATTAAATGTGTATACTTAAGTTTTAAAAAAAAGTATTTTAAATTACCCTCTCTTACTAGTCTTGTCTAAAACTGTAATGGAAACTAGTTTAAAATTTCTTGTCACTTTCAGATGTATTCTCACATAATGAAAGGAAGGAAGTCAAACATTTATGGGGGAATGATGAGTAAAAATTGCAAAGTGATGTTACCGTGTTTGAAATGGTCAGTTTTTACATGACTATTAAATGCTGCCTTTCAAATTTAGTAGAAATAGGAGATGTGGGTATTTTCCTCTTTTTATTATAAAAGAAGTGAGCTCATCAATCGGGGAAGCATGTAGCTTTTAACATATTTTAGACTCTCAAGTAGTTTTGAAGTATGTTTTTGTCTCGATAATAACATGAAACATTTCTTACTAAGAAGACTGTCTCTCTTTAAGGTTATGAGAAGACTGATGACGTCTCGGAGAAGACTTCACTGGCTGACCAGGAGGAAGTACGGACTATATTCATCAACCATCCCCAGCTGACAAAATTCTGCAATAATCATGTCAGGTAGGAACTACCGAAGATCTCTGTGGGACCAGCTATCACAGTCGAACTCAACTGGCCATCTCCTCTCTCTGGCCTCAACAAAAGTGCTTACAGAGAGCGTTCAGTTTAATCAGTTACAGTTTGAGAGTTTATTGAAGGTGGTGTGACTCGGCTGGTTTTTCGAACTTCTAGCCAATAAGGAGATGTGAATAAGAATCTGGAAGCTGGAAGGAGCAGAAAGGATAAACAGCCATACTCTACCAATTCTCTATGTAGTGACCCAACAGTGAAAGCTGATTATAGAT
This sequence comes from Mustela erminea, assembly GCF_009829155.1. Classification (NCBI taxonomy): domain Eukaryota; kingdom Metazoa; phylum Chordata; class Mammalia; order Carnivora; family Mustelidae; genus Mustela; species Mustela erminea. Next base: position 132,995,776 of record NC_045615.1, on the reverse strand, counting down.
CAATACCTTTGTCTCGAACCTGTAATAGAGTGATGAGTTATTGTTTTTGGCCAACAAGTTTTAACATTTTAGAAGAGGTCTTTGCAGTCCTTCACCAAGAACTCCTTTTTGTTTAATAGTCTTTAAATGTTGGCTTTTGATAGTTGTAAAATTGAGTATGGTGTTGAGAAAGAGGACTCTGAGAATTGCTTGAGTGTTACATTTTCCTTCCAACAATAGTATAAAAAGTGTCGCTGTTGCAAGTACTGTTCACTAAGTGGCCTCTGGACTGGAGTGAACATGAACACCTCTTACCCATTATCCTAGCCCAGTGTTTCTCCAGAGGCAGAATTCCTGGATTTGAGAAATGACCATTTAAAATTAATATTTACAACTTCACATTCTAGAGTAACTTTCTCAGTTTGGGAATGTGGTATGCGTTCCTGTAATCTATTTTTTTTTTTAAGCTTTTTGTGGAAAGCATTAAAAATAGCACAACAAACCCCCTTGCACCTATCATCCAGCTGCACAATTAGCAACTCATGTAATCTTCTATTTAAATAACAAGAAAAAGACTGGATGTTTTCAAGACCTAAATGATATCTTACTGATTGTGGACATAGCTGGTATGTTTGGTGTAGAGTCCTAGCCTACTTCCTAGAGGGACCTTGGAGAAAATTTGAACAGAACCCTAGAAAACTTCTCATTTTCCTGACATTATCCAGCGAACGCATCTCTGTTTAAAGTTCCTGGTCTTACTCAAATTCAATTTTTTGTAAGATTTTTTAAATTTATGTATTATAGACTGCCCTAACTAAAGTTGCTCTTCTTTGTAAGCTACTCTTAGTATCTTAAAAAAGGATGATTGGCCAAAGAGAGAACAAAAGATATTGTGCAGAAAATGAAACTCTTACTATTTAATTTGACAGTTCTTTTCACTCATTTCATTTAGGTTAATGACCATTTGTAATATTCTCCCAATTTGAAACAAAGGGCAGATGTTCATCTAATATTTTGTACGATGATGATAGAATTTTGTAAATGTGGGTGCTAATTATGGGGTAATTAAGTTTTATGCTACTTTTCATTTTGTTTTCTAGCACTGCAAAATACAACATAATCACATTCCTTCCAAGATTTCTCTACTCTCAGTTCAGAAGAGCTGCTAACTCATTTTTTCTCTTTATTGCACTGCTTCAGGTAAAGTCACGTTATAAAATTTAGCTCAAAGTCAAATGTTCAGATATTAATAAATGTTTTTGTTAAGCCGGTGACCAATCTTGCAAAGCTTATCTAAACACAGAGAGACAAGCTGGTTTGGGTGGACATTTCCAGGTCCTGCTGCAAGCAATGTCAGAATTCCCCTGACATTTGATTCACTTTTATTGGCTTATTTTAAACATTCGGTAAATTTGCTATGACAGGAATGAAATTTGATGGTAAAGGGGAATGGGACTTTCCCCCCATATTAACATTCATTTATTGATATTATTAAATATCAATTAAAATATTAATTAAACATTAATTTATTTTAAGTAACTGTTCTGAACCTTAAGGTATAAGAATTTCCATTTTAAAACTAGTTTCTTCTTGTATTTGCGTTCGTAGTCATCAGGAAAACAAAGTTTCATTTTATTAAAAAAACACACATTCATTGTAAAAATCATTAGAAAACACAACAAAGAGACCTGAAGAAAAAAAATTAAAGCAACTATTTTTCTGCCACTCAGAGGCAACTACTCTTAACCCTCACAGTGTCAGTCTTCCTGGTCTCTCCCTTCCTCCCACATATTGTTTACTGATTTAGCTTACAAAAAGACGATTAGAGAATACATAGGTTTTGTATTCTACTTTAACCATGTGATAATGTGTGGATATTTCCCCATGTGATTCGGTGTGTTTTTAGAATATCATTTTTTATGATTATATGGTAGTTACCTAACTCCCCTCTGTAGGTGTTAGTCGTGCACAGGACAGCTTGTCCTGAAGCGAGCCCCCACCCTCTTCCACAAACTGCCCCCCTCTGTGTTAGTCGGCTGCAGTAGTAAAAGCACCGAAGTGTAGTTTAAGAGGCACTAAGACTTGGTTGTTTTTATACGTATTATAAACCTACTAGTTCTCACTGGATTTCTTTTTTTTTCTTCCCCCAAATAGCAAATACCTGATGTATCCCCAACAGGTCGCTACACAACCCTGGTTCCTCTCTTATTTATTTTAGCTGTGGCAGCTATCAAAGAGATCATAGAGGATATTGTAAGTGCTTCATTTTTTCATAAATAAATATGACTAATTTTATATGCATATCTTAAAATATTAGTTTCTCTTTAAGTTTAACGCTCGACACAAGTTGTTTAAAATGCCCGTTCAACTTAAAGACATATAGAATACGCTCTGGAGTCCATTGCTCTTAGATTCTACAGGATTACTGTGACAGAATGCTTGGCAGAGTGTTCTCTGCCTTGGTAGTTTAGTAACAAAAGAAATTATATTAAATGCAATAGCTGGCTTGGAGAGAAAACTGTATCTGACCATTATTTTCATTCATGCCCAATGTTCAATTTGATTATTTCAAGTTAAACATAGTTACGTCCAAATTATCTCAATGCAAAGGGTCTTATAACATAGGTTTTATTTTTAATTCATATGCACGTTTTTTACTTTAAATGCCACTGATTCCTTTTCATCTTTAGTAGTTCTAAGCTTCCTTTTATCTTACTGAAAGAAAGTAATGACATTTGCTATTTTTATTACACTCTAGTAGCTGAGAAAAGGGGAAGTCAATTTCCTGTTCATAAAATAAGTTCCCCCAACTAAATTCAGACTTTTCTTTTTCCTCTCTTTTACCGTTATTTTAACTCCCTTATTGAGGAAGCCAATTTTTTTTTTCTATGCTCTTTAAATACTTGGCCTATCTGAAATGACCTTCTGTGGAGCCTTAGACCTATCTGAAATGACCTTCTGTTGAGTCTTAGGCAAGTCAGACAGTAAGGCGAGGAAGGTCTGAGACATTCTCTAGGAAGCTCCAGTTTAAAGTTGCACAAATATTTATATTATTTCTGTGGAGAATCAAATTGAAAAGGGTCAAGTGTCCATTTAGATCATCCAAAACATTCAAGTGGCTAACAGACAGAGGTTGTATGTCCGTGTGCTTTTGTGTAAAACATCACCATCCTCTTCATCGGAGATGACATGCTTGATGGGGACCACGAGCGGAAAATTTAAGGGACCCTCTTTTTTACCTATATTGTTCCACACAGACTGACCATCCTTTAAATTGCGCTTGGATCTCGCAATCTATAAGGCTCGGTCTTCCCTGTAATTTGTCTCTTTGTTCGCCTTATGTGCTCTCTTTTCTTTCTTTGACATAGTTTTAGTTAAGTGCGTATTATTAACTAGACATTGTGCTGTGGTTTTACAAATATTTTTCTTCAATAACATTATAAGCTGGATATTAATCCCATTTTAAAGGTAAGGAAGCTGGGGCTGAGAGAGGTCATGAAACGTGTCCGAGAAATGGTCGGGATCAGATTCCATCTCCTCCAGGGCTCTTTTTCTGTATTGTGGCCACCCGCAATGGCATGACTCACATCTGTTGGGTTTCTGGGATCCATGTACTTGTTTTATATCCTTGACATCTACTAAGTCTTCCAGCCACTCTCTAAAGGATTGCTGGTATTATCCCCATTTTATAGATAAGGGAGAGGAGGCACAGAGGAGCAAGGTAACTCGCCCAGGGTCTCACAGTTAATAACTGGTGCTATGAGAATTCAAAACAAGGCAGTTTTGTTCTAGAACTCCATGTTATTATCGCTGCTCTCAGCTGCCGGTCCTGTCTTTTTTCTTTTTCCCTAACAAAACTATAAACTCTCTAGCTATGGCTTTAATACCCCTCTTTATGAAAACAAATGGTAAATAAATTGATATCCTAGACTTTCTTTGTTGTTGTTATTGTTGTTGTTTTTTTAAACAAACTCTTAGGGGCCCGTGGGTGGCTCAGTGGGTTAAGCCTCTGCCTTTGGCTCAGGTCATGATCTCAGGGTCCTGGGATCGAGCCCCATATTGGGCTCTCTGCTCAGCGGGGAGACTGCTTCCCCTTCTCTCTCTGACTGCCTCTCTGCCTACTTGTGATCTCTCTCTCTCTCTGCCAAATAAATAAATAAAATCTATAAATAAATAAATAGATAGAATAAATGATTCATTGTTTGCATATAACACCCAGTGCTCCGTGCAGTACATGCCTTCCTTAATACCCATTGCCAGGCTCAACCATCCCTCTCCCCACCGCCCCTCTGAAACCCTCAGTTTATTTGCCGTAATCCGTAATCTCTCATGGTTTGTCTGCCCCTCTGATTCCCCCCACTTCATTTTTCACTTTCTTCTTTTAATGTCATCTGTGTTATTCCTTATGTTCCACATATGAGTGAAACCATATGATAATTGTCTTTCTCTGCTTGACTTATTTCACTCAGCATAATCCCCTCCAGCTCCATCCATGTCGATGAAAAGGGTGGGTATTCATCCTTTCTGATGGCTGAGTCATATTCCATTGTGGACCATATTGGACTATATCTTTATCCATTCATCTGTTGAAGGACATCTTGGCTCCTTCTGCATTTGGCTATTGTGGACTTGGCTGCTATGAACATGGAGTACATGAGCCCCTTCTTTTCACTACATCTGTATCTTTGGGGTAAATATCCAGTAGTGCAATTGCTGGGTCATAGGATAGCTCTATTTTTGACTTTTTGAGGAAACTCCACACTGTTTTCCAAAGCGGCTGCACCAACTTGCATTCCCACCAATAGTGTAAGAGGGTTCTCCTTTCTCTACATCCTCTCCAACATTCGTTGTTTCCTGCCTTATCAATTTTGGCCATTCTAACTGGTATAAGGCGGAATCTCAATGTGGTTTTGATTTGAATTCCCCTGATGGCTAATGATGTTGATCATTTTTTCATGTGATGCCAACTCTTATGGTAAGGGTCAAGATTGGTTGTTAAATTGATAATATTCACCATGAAAAACATGCCTTCTTTACTATACACTTGTTAACTTAATTCTTCAAAAAAGAAAAACAAACATAATTTTTGAAAGTCCATGGTGTTCAGAGACCAAAGATGAGGAAGAGATGAGTGAGTAAAAGAAGGCAGGTTGGAGCTTGCAGTCAAGTAGGGGAGACAGACATTAATCAAGTAACCACACTAGCTCTTGTAAGAATTAAATAATTCACTGAAGTCCTTAGAACAGTACCTAGTTCTAGAAAGTGATGAATAAACGTTAACTGTATTATCATCATCCAAAAGTCCTTTTGACTAAAATTTAGAAAATGGGTTGGAAAGAACAGGATGTGAATACAGTAGTTAGAGGAATATTTTAGTAGCTGGTATTTAAAAAATGGGGAGATTTAGACCAGGTGGCATTGCAGATAAAGCAACATAGAGAAATGAATTCAATATTGCTTTAAGAATAGAATCGATAAGACTTTTCACCATCCAACATGCTGCATACCCTACTTCTTTGACTCACATTCTCTCTCCAACCACTAGAATGTAAGTTCCATAAAGAGCAAGAGTTTTGTCTCTTGTTCATGGCTATATCCTCACCAATAGTAACAGGACCTGGCTCATGGTGTTCTGTAAATATTCGTGAATGAAGAAGGATTCGATGGGAGTGAGAGAGAGGAGAAGATGCCAGGATGACTCTCGAGTTCCTGGTTTGTGCAAGTAGATGGCGTATGGCTCCATGTCTGAGAACAAGGACGAAGGCTTGGGGGTTAAAGTCTTAGTTTGCCTTGTGGACCTAGCTGGAGATGCCTTTGAGATTGCCAGAGGGAGATGTCAAGGAGGCTATAGGATGTAACTCTCTGGAGCTCAGATGAGAGCCTTGGCTGCTATCTATTGATGTATCAGTTACAAGTGAAACTGCAGGTCCGGATGAGCTGAGCTGGGAAGAGAGTACAGAGTAAGAAGCAAAGAGGGCCAGGGAGTAAGCCTTGAGGAATTCTATCCCTGTATAACGAGATAGGAGATGAAGAAGGGACCAAGGTACAGTGGAACACCCGGGCAAGGATAAGATAAGAAACACTTAGAAGTGTGGGGGAAGGGTTCCCAGGAGGAAGTGGTCAACACTACATACCTCAGTATTCTAAAGTTCATGGCATTATTTACACAGGACACTTTATTGGTGCACTGCCAATTAAATATTGATAATACCAAGTAATTCACCAGGCCTCAGTGATAGGAAATGAATTCTCACTCTAGGACAGTGGAGATATTTGAACTCATGGAATAACTGTATTGTTTCCTGAAGTGTCCATTTTAGAAGGAGTGATAATTTGTTTGGGATTGAGAGATTCTTTTTTTTTTTTTTTTTTTAAATAGTTGTAAGATTAGAATCTGCCTATCTGGAGGGATCCTTATGTATATTCAACACAAGCGTTTCCTGACGAGCGACCTAATTCATTCTGTGGCGGGAAGGCTAAGGAAAGAGATGCACCTGTGCAAGAATTCTCTGTAGATGGAAAATAATGTTCAGGATCTCCTTGGGTTTCACAATGATTAAATTTCCTGATTAAGTGGAATGTTTCATTAATTCACTTTTCTTTGCCTCCATCAGTTAGAAGTCTTAACTATTTTCTGTCACAAGTGTGCATTGTTTTGGAAATACTTGCACCTCTTTCAAATACCTAAATTTGCTTTGAACCATTATTTTGGAATCAAAATTTATTTTGGGTTACTTTCTAGTTTTCCATAGATCTTTACGAATAAAAAAGAGTTAAGTATTTGAGAGTTTCATCAATTATAAAATATTCTCTACTGATGCTACAAATTTAAACTTTAAAAATTCATTGAAGAACATTTGCTGGTAAATCATAAGCTTACTTCTGGGAGCAATAATTTGCTTAATGAAAGTGTACATTTTTGCAGTTTTATTAGTGAGGGTTTTGCTCTGAGAAAGAATTGTAGTGTGTCCCTGCTTCTGGATGTGGCAAGAATTATTTTCTACAGGCCTGCCATAGAGGCGTTTTGAATGCCCTATTTGCATTTTGTGCAGTTCAATGGCTGATTGTTTGTGGGAACTGAGTTCACACTGCCAGCTATTAGGACAGTCCTCCTGAGTGGTGCTCTTTGGGAAGGAGCGCTAATCCACAACTCCGGCCTTCCCTCTCGGAGAGTATGGCCATATTTGCCATGTGATTCCAAAAACCATATTTTTTCTCAAATGGAAAAATTAGGCACTCCTTTGTTTCACATTCATTCCAACCTAACTATGCAAGTAAAAGTAAAAGTAACTATTCCAAGTCTATGCAGGTAAATCTAACCTTGAGCTTTAAAGATAGGATTTTTGAGTTCATAGTTAGTTATACTCAACACTTTTCTGTAATGTCAACAGAGGCTGGTGTGTTACACTTGATGCTGTAAGGTTAGACAGAAGCCATGGAAAACCTCTAGTTGAACTGTAGACGAGATCGCTTCCCCTGGCCGCTCAAATTCTCTCCCTTCTCTGACCTTTTGTTTCTTTTGCTCTCTGTTCTAAAACCTTGGCTTATGTGACTCTTCAGACTCACCCATCTAGACTTAGGCCAACTCCTCTGTTCAGCATTTAATTTTTTTGGTGCCTTTGGGTGGAAGGAGATATGATCATGTGATTCCGTGGTTTATGATGGGGAGAAGGGACCATTGAGAAGCAGTGGATGGAAGAGGCTTTATGCAAATGGTATATGTGTTTTTAGTCAGTGACACATCAACATGTCATTAAATTATGGAGGATGTACTCAGCCTAATTAGATAATGAATTTCATAAGAGCTGACAATATTTCAGTGCCACTATTAAACGGTAGTTGTTACAGATAATTCTCTTGGGCAGTCTTTTTTAAGTGAATTATTTAAGTAAAAATCTAAATCAGCCTTTCCCATTACATTAAAATTTTAATCTTAACCTGTATCATAATGTACGATCTTCTGCGGACTGCACAGCTGTGCTCCCAGAAGAGGAGTACTGTATGACGATGCTATAGATCGTGTTTTTAATTTTAAAATTCCCACACACCCTCTAATTCTTCTTATCACCCCACCGCAGCATGCTTATAAAATTGATATGGATCTGAAAGGCAAAAGCTTTTGAGAAACATAAGTTGAAAGAAACCTTTCTTGTTGTAGCTGCTACTCTGTTTCATTAATCTCATCCACTTTTTCACAGTTTCTGTTTTTGCTTTTAAACTTTAGAAACGTCATAAAGCTGATAATGCAGTGAACAAGAAACAGACACAAGGTAGGATTTTTACATTTTATTTCTCCTGTCAGATACAGTAATGTGTACCAATCACTTCAATTAAATGTAATTAAATTGAAAATACTGTGTATCTCTTAAGTTCTTGTTCCAGGATAACCTTGTTTTTTTGTACAATTTATTAGCATGACACTTAAATTCACATTAGAATGATTTACAGTGGTAATACTTTTGAAAGAAAACGTTTTTAATACATTTAATTGCCTCATAGCAATGTGTTCTAAAATACTGACCATGAAATCAGCAGATGTTTTGACATGTTAAGTGCTGCAAGATGTCTGTATTTTGTTGGTGATCAATAGATGTTACTCTAGGTAAGACTGATAGAAAACAATCAGATGTGGTGTTACTTGTTAAAAGGCATGTTGGAAGTACTTTGTGTTATACTATACATACAGATGATATATACCCAGAAATAAACAAAAACCTGGCCAGCTTCTGGGAAACACATGACATTTTGATATGGCTCTTTTGTTGTGGGTCTCTTTTTGACACAGAGAAAAACAAAATGACCTCTAGCACAAGAACATAACTAGACCATAATGCTCTTAGATTTAAAAAAAAAAAAAAAAAAAAAAAAGGGCACCTGTGCGGCTCAGTGGGTTAAAGCATCTGCCTTCGGCTCAGGTCATGATTGCAAGGTCCTGGGATCGAGCCCTGTATTGGGCTCTCTGCTCAGCAGGGAGCCTGCTTCTCCCTCTCTCTTTCTGCTTCCCTCTCTGCCTACTTGTGATCTCTGTCAAACAAATAAATAAAATCTTAATTAAAAAAAAAATAGCCAGGAACATGTGAAGTAGACATCTCATCCCATCCCTGAGCTTGCCTGCCCCATCTGAGAATCTCATCCCTCTCTGAAGTTCCCTGATAGGATAAGGATCAGCCTTGTCTGCCAAAGTTAGCTGGTGATTAAAAATAGTATTTTTATACTGCTGTGATTTTTATGGGACCTGCCAAATACCCTGCTTTTCTTCCAAAGGGATCATCTGCTTATGCCCTCCCCTAAAGGATTTTCTGCTGATTTTTTATACAAAGGGTACATTTATTTAAGTATCACTTAATAAATTAAAATATTTACTGAGATTCTTTATTATGGGACATGTGAGAAAGCATAAGATATGATCTTGTATGGATCAAAATGAAAGATTTGGATTAGCTGATCTCAGTGTCTCTCTAGATTTTTCAAAGTGACAAATAATGCTTCCTATATTAAGTCCTGCGTGGATCTAAAAGGAGAGAAAATTTGGGGGTAATTTGAGGTTTATCTTCAATCTTAGGGAACACTTCGAATGAGCAGAGACGTCCAGATGGGAAGACCTTACACATATGTTGAGTGAGAAAGAGGGAAGAGAGGTTATCTTGAACAGAAATGAAAAAGGCTACTGGATTGCCTTGTTGAACCATTACCAGAGTGTCAGATGAAGAAAGGAGATTCATGTCAAAGGGAAGCAAACACATGATTAAAAAGGAAAGCCAAGGTCAAATTTTCCAGGGCCTGAATCCCAACTGAAGGAGATTCCAACTTTTCTTGAGTATGCTGAGTAGCTCTTGAAGGTTTACAAGCCAAAAAGAGACAGGATGACCATCCAGACTCAAGTTGGAGAACAGAGTAAGAGGCTATTGGTAGCCAGGGGAACAAAGGAACTCTAGGAATTTGGGTGGGAAGAGACAACAAAAGGAATTGAAAGGGTAAAAAATCCAGATGTTACTGGTACTGGTGTTTTGGACAGTATGCAAAAATACATTTGCATTTGTTGCCATGTTGCTTAGAATATTTAATAACAGCTTTTGAACCAAAAATATGTAACTGTTTTTTTGATACATAATGTATCTTGTAGCTATCTACAAGAGCTATCTTCAGGGACTAGCAGTTATCAATCCTCGAGCCTTGCCCCAAGAAATCAATAATGTTTAACTGAAGAGCAACCATCATAGCTATGATGATTTTAGGCTACTATACCTTGTACTGATGGGTTTCCCAATATTCCAGGTACTTACCTACTTCCCCAAATCCTCCCTTTTTTCTTCTATCTAGAGAAAATATTTCTTAATTATCATTCTCTGTTCATCAGTTTATCCTGGATTAACCAGATTAGCTCTATGGCTAAAAATGAACAGGCAAGTAAGAGAGAAAGCTTCCCTAGTATATAAAACTCAGGTCAAAAATAAAACATTAGGACTTAATAGCTATAAAAACCATCCTAAAATCAACAGAAAACTTAAGAATTCTATATCCAAGAAAGTCTGACTTTTAGTTTGATACTTAAGTTTATTTTCTGAGGGAATAGTATTTTTTTTTCTTTGCCTCGCTGAATGTTGGTTATCTTTTTGTTTTGCAGTTAATAGGAGATAACAGAAATGTTTTGAGTAGGATACTGTTTGCTGTAAGATAACTGAAATTGCTTAATACAAAAGCCATCTGTTGTCATTAGACCAGAATGAAATTCAATTTGCTTTCCTGAATTGAGACAAGAATGGATGTAGGAGTGGGAAGGGGGGGCTATTTTTTGACAGATAATTCATCTTTTGGCAGGCATTTGAAGTATTTAACTTAAATTTTCATTTTATAAATGTTTACCAAGACCATATAATATGTGAGAGGATACCTTTCTGTCAGATTCAAATATTAATCCTCTTTCCTTAGAGAAATTAGTATTTGTCTCCTCATTTTACATCAAAGCACTAGAGTGACTTTTTTTTGTCACTCCCTAATGAGTTCAAAAATATAAATTCATAATTTCATTTATAACATTTTCATCCACTTGACTGTAGACTATCTGATGCCTCATTTTCATCATTATGCAATTTCATCCATGCAGTTATGGATTTGGGACCTAACTCACAACTTCATAAACTTTACCTTTTGAGCCTATCATCAGCACTTATGGGAACAAGCCATTTCTTGTCCTAGAGACAGAGAAGTTGCCTAGGTAGACGGTTCAGTGGGCTTACCATGCGAAACTATATATTGCTCTCTGAGGACCTACCTGCTGAGGGAGAGCAAACTGATGGTCAGAAGCCCAGGGAGTATGAGTGAACCTTTGAGGATTGTGGTTCACTCCTCCCAATGAGCTGTGATTGCTTCTCTGGGCCCCCGTGTTTTTCTCATGTGATGGTGTGCATACCCTGGACTACATAGGTGTATCTTTGTACTCCCCAAACCTCTTAGCCCAGAGGCCTGTATGGGTGGACGAACCTCTTACCACGGAGAAACTCGAATGCAGACAGAAAAGCAAAAAGAGACTAGAAATGAAAGGAGCCTTCTTGGGCGCCTGGGTGGCTCAGTTGGTTAAGCGACTGCCTTCGGCTCAGGTCATGATCCCGGAGTCCCGGAATCGAGTCCCGCATCGGGCTCCCAGCTCCATGGGGAGTCTGCTTGTCCCTCTGACCTTCTCCCCTCTCATGCTCGCTCTCTCTCTCACCCTCTCTCTCAAATAAATAAATAAAAATCTTAAAAAAAAAAGAAAGGAGGCTTCTTGAAAATTCATTATCTGGGGTATAAACAAGACAAAAGGCAGTGTTTCAAAACACTGTGTCCGAGACTGATTTGCAGACACTGATGAAATGCTAATGCAATGGAAGCTTTTGCTGTCTTTTTACCTTCACTGCTGAAGTGATATCATCGCTTTGCCTTCTATGAACACAGTACTGTGTCCACTTACCACTTCCGTTACTGAAAGCTCCAGAGCACTGCCAAATTCAGAATGCCCTGGTTTTCTTTGCATCTAAACTAACCTTCATTTTCTTTGATTTCTTCCTCAATACTTGAACTAAAAGTATTTGATATACCTCTCTGCATGTGTCTACACACACACTGGGGCAGTCTCTATCCCTCATCTGGGTTGTTTTGCCACATTTAGCTCTGCAGGAATTTGCAAATTGTAAATTCATTATTATCATTCTAATATGTAAATTGAAGACAGTCTCTGATTTTATGATAGTGGTTGAGCTAGTTCTTTTTCAATTGTAAACCCATATTTACATTTTTTTTTTCCCTTGAAGTAAGCTATTGTGCCTAGTGTGCCAGTATTTCAAGTGGAAGGTAGTTTCACATAAAATCACAGTGCAGAGCCCTGGGAAAAGATGGGCCTCAGGTGCAGACTAAAGAAGATATTGAGGATCTTAAAAATTAGAATTTAGAAAAAGAAAAAATGCCCCCTAATGGAATAGATTTGCTTTAAAAAAAAAAAAAAATCCCGGGTTTAGGGGCACCTGGGTGGCTCAGTGGGTTAAAGCCTCTGCCTTCGGCTCAGGTCATGTTCCTGGGATCGAGCCACACATCAGGCTCTCCGCTTGGCGGGGAGCCTGCTTCCTCCTCTCTCTCTGCCTACTTGTGATCTCTCTCTGTCAAATAAATAAGTTAAAAAAAAAAAAATCCTGGGTTTGGATCTCTTCCCTGAAGGATGATGTATATACATTCCACCAGTGAGACTAAATGGGCGGTAACCTGTGGTTCCTGGTAACCCATCAGTCACCTGATTTGATGCTGTAGTTGAACAAGGACCACCATTAATTATTAGTTGGTCTGTTTCACACCTGGTTTTATTTTGTAGCAGCCATTAGAGTCAGTTTTTAATAAAGTTGTTTTTCTCTGTTTTAATTGAGAAAAGGACCACAGCAACTAGGCATGTAGCTGAAAATCTCAGATCTTATCTTGAGCTCTGTCTTCCTGACTTGGAGCTACCTCACCCTTCTCAGAAGTGGAAGTGAGGTGGTGGGTGCTGATAGCCGCCAGGAGGCTGCTTCCCTGCGGGGCACAGTATCACCTTCCTGCCCCCGGAAACCAGTGCCCCCTCAAAGCTCTTTGTAGGAAGGGTGTGCAGTTGTCCTGGGTGGACTGGTGATAAGCGTGAAGTGATCTACTCACAGGCTGAATCCCTCTGGAGGAGTTCATTCCATGCTAAGGGACTTAAGGTCACACCAGGCTCCTGCTTGTTGGAAAAGCCGAGCCACTGCCTTGGTGTCTCCCTGGAGGTAGCCCCGTGTCAGAGCCATCCTGTAGACCCGAGTAGACACTCTGCCACGTGGGCATCATCTTACCTATAAATAGCTCTTACGGAATATTGTTTGCATGATCTGAAATATGAGGCTTAAAAATTGAGCACATGTACGGCCTAAATCATGTTTCAGCCCCTTATAAGATAGCTAATATTTTCAAATAATTGCGAAGATCTTAGGGTGCATAAATTGAACTGGTTAGGTATTTTCAACAGTAGCTCTGGAGAGAGAGCCCACATTTATCTGAGGGGAAAGAGAAGCCCAGATTGTCTTTCATTTGACCCATGAATGCAAGTTGCCCACTGAGGAGCAGACACGCACTGAGGAAATTTAGGGCCGTTGTTAAAGTAAGAAAGGAAAATCAGGTGGGCCTCTGAGCGTTAGCTGTCTCACTTGAGGGAGTCCTCGCTGAGCATATACTCTGCGGAAGACCCAGTACAGAAAAACGCAAAAAGAAACCAGGCTGCGTTCTTGTTCTCCATGAAATTAGGATCTCGTGGAGAGGGAAGATGGTCACTAATTTATGATGCATATAATTCTAGTTGCTAGAACAACTAGAAGGGGCCAAACGAGAGCAGCAGGAATTCCAAAATGTCATTTTCGAGGTTTGTGAAGGATGAGTGGGCTTTTCAGTAAACAGAGCTATTGGGATGGTAGCAGTGGGTGATTCAGGAGGAGGTGGAAAGGCAGAGATGTATCGTGGGAACAGCAAATAGTCTATTTTGGCCAGAACATAAGATACCTGTCACAGAGCAATGGAGGCAGGGGTGGGAAGGCAAGTTAGGGTCCTTTTTTGGATGCTTTTGAAAACCAGGGTAGAGACGTTGGAAGGAATTAGTGGAGAGTATGGCTACGTTCCTAGTTGTACTTTTAGAAGAAGAATTTGACAGCTGCGTGGAGAGGGGGAGGTGTGAGGAGCAGAGAGATTGACTTTTGATTAACCAGGGAGCGGGGCTAGGGCGTGATGATGGGAAGGCGAAGAAAAACCCACAGCAGACAGATCCAACTAGACTCAGGCAAAGGCGAGAGAATCTTGTCAAGCACCAAATGCTGGCAAATTAGACTGGGACACCCACTGCGTCCAGCATTTAAGAAGTCACGATTCTTCACAGGGGCTCCAGCTCTAAGCTGCAGAGCCCCAGCAAAACTGTAGGAACCAAAGCCCAGTTTCGAGAACAGTGGAATTATTTACTGCTGACGCAACGCAGGGAGATCTTTCTTTCAAGGAATTGTTCGATTAAGTGATTAAAAAAAAAAAAAAAGCAAATGATTCATGGCTCTGGGAGCAGGATTGAGGAAAAATGTTTTGAGAAAAGGAGATTGCTGACTCTTTTGCCCTGATCATGTCTTCTCACCATATTTTGTTTTTATGAGTCACTCGTTCAAAAACAGCTTTCTGGACGCACCCATAGAGTCTCTAGAGGCCTCCCTAGGGTCCCAGGATTCATTCATTTTTTTTTTTTAAAGATTTTATTTATTTATTTGAGCGAGAGCAAGGGGAACACAGGAGCAGGGGCAGAGGGAGACAGAGAAGCAGACTCCCCACTAAGTAGGGAGCCAGACATGGGGCTCAATCCCAGGACCCTGGGATCATGACCTGAGCCAAAGGATAGATGCTTAACTGACTGAGCCACCCAGGCACCCTGCTAGAAGTTTATTCCTAAGAAACTCTCAGTGATGCTGATACTGCTAGTGAGGCTGGCGCATTGTTAAGTCTCATAAATTTGGTGATAGAAATAGTATCAACTAATTGAAAAGCCGTATATAGAATATGGACGAGAGCAGTATTCAGAAAGTTCCATCCTTCTTTTTTGCTGATAGACTCTAAGCAGATGGTTATTTAACTTGACTTGTATATGCAAATTCATGGAGAAGAGTTTTGTGCAACCTCAATGCTTGCCACAAAGAGGTTTCTGCCTTACAATTGTCTTTAGAATGCCAGGGTCTACATAGTGAATGAATTGATGCTTTAATATGGGTATTCTGGCTTTCTTTCCTTCAAAGCCAGGGTCTCAGCTGTGCCCTGCCCTCCTCAGTGCACTACAGCTCCCCTTCAATGCTTACAGCCAGGTAGGAGCTGGAGTGTACCACCTTTGCTGTGGTTTCTCTGTCCTCCGTGACATCAGGAGTGCCCATCATCCTTCTGGAGAACTTGCCTCTTGTTACCGACTTGAAGAAGAGGCATGTTTGCCCAGGAATGGCAGCCCAGTGATTGTTTCAGGAATAGCCTCAGGGGTGGACTGTTTCATTTGCAGGGGTGACAGCTTCTCCCTGAGAAGCTGGTATTAGATTCGAAGTGATTATCTGTACCTGTGCAACGTCTAATTGCGTCCTGAGAGACTGCCGGTTTCTCCAGGGCCTTTGATTAGGGAACTCCCAAGGGACTCTAACAGAATGTTTTCATTTCAAAAAGAAACCCATTACAACAAAGCTGTTCAGTAGTATCCTGCTAAGTAAAATCAGGTGACATTTGAGGTATTTGTTTAAAGTCTGAGTTCTTCTCTGCATACTGCCAGACTAATTAACTGGGTGACAACCGTAGCAGGTGGTTTTGGCTGGAACCACAGAAGAGGAGTTTTTTGCATTTAAAAGAAAGAGCTGTTCAAGCACCATAGGACAGACAGGCCATTCTCCTAATTCTGCCAAAGCAGGCATCACCAATCATCTCCACAGCGCACCTCTTGAACTCTGATACTCTAGATGTGTAAAGTAAGTGTACCTTTGGCCCAAGGAAGCTAAAAGCTCCGAAAAGGATGTGGCATAATTTCTTGCTTCCTCTTAAACTGGTTGGAGCTGGGTCAGAGGAGGTCAGGGATTAAAAATAACTGTGTTGCTATTTCAGTCACCAGCATAATACATGTGATATGGCTTATTTTAATTGTTCTGTGGTTGGATGTTTAGGAACTACTTCCGAAGTAAAGACAACTGTGAATTATGTGATTGACTTTTATCCTTGGCCACTATTCAAGCCTTGATTTTGTACACAGAAACCTTTTTTATGTTGTGAGCTGGTTTTTAACTTCACCAGAATTCTCTGTTATTCCCTGTGTCCTAAAATGGGTTTGGCCTCCAGTCTGAAGAAGTTACACGCTTCTAGTCTTTATTGCTGGGTTCTAGTTTTATATTTCAAGAACAAAAGAAAAAAAGGAAGAGGAGGTTAAAAACCTTTTCTTAGTTCTTATGAGTCTCCAGGTGATGCTGATGCTGGCTGGGGTCCCTAGACTACCAGCTGAGCTGCGAGAATCTGGTACATTCAAAGAAATGTTACTGTACTTGGTTAGGATTCTAACTCAGAGTAGAGACATAAAGGTAACTTCTACTTTGATCAGTCCAGGCCACTGTAACCTTCAGAGTAAATCAGGACCCATCCGATGGACAAAAGTCAAGTGAAGTAACTGATAACAATGTGTGCTCGTCTGGGCTTATAGTCAGTGGAACTTCATTACATGGCTAGTGAGAGCATGGATTGCAGATGATTCTTAGGGAAGTAATCCCATCATATCTGTTAAAGGTTCAAACACAAATGCCCTAGAGCCAGCAACGCCCCTTTAAGGATCATGTCCTATAGAATACAGCCATAGAAATAGATTTCAGTGTTGTTTGAGGTGGTAGAAAAAAAAAAAAAGGAAGTCAGAATTCCCATTAATCGGAAGATAGTCAAATACGTTCTGCTAACAGTTTTTGTGTAAAACAGTTCTTTACAGCTGGACTGGAATAGCTGTGTGCTTATCTCAGGGATTTCCTAGGGCCAAGAGCGGAACAAGATAGACCAGCTGGTGATTTGTAATGTGCTATCTAGGGTTTGAAACTCCCCCTGGTGGCACCCAAGACCAGCTTCTCTGCTTAGATTAAGGGTTGTGTCTTTGTATCGATTGATGGTTCACTTGGTATAAACTGTTACATAGTCTGCCTTGGCTAACTGGGGCTATAAACGATCCCTTGGAAATTTTCCCCAGGCTTCCTTGAAATTGAGATTTATCGAACATATCTTGGAGATTCGAAATACCTGTCCTAGGTGGATGTGATGAAATGTCCCAGGAAACATGTATGTCCCTGGAAACTGTGCCTGGAAGTTTCTCGGACCACCATGCTATCCGTTTTCCGCTGGATCACATTCTCTGTCTTGATGACACTTTTTGTGGGTCTGTCCTATAGAATTTTATGAAACTGTTCGGTTATCTGACTCATTGTAATGGACGGTCCCTATAGTGGTTTTTTTTTTTCAAAAATGGGTCATCTCTGCTGTGTCGTGAGAACATCTATGACATGTTAAGTGGAAAACCAAGCTGTAGAGGAGTAAATTTGTAGAGGAAAGAAAACAAAAGTCCCTGTGTTCATGTTTGTCTAGAGAAAGGTTTGTGAGGATGCACCAGTTAGTATTCCTCATGTTAAGAAACTAGAATGAGGGGCGCCCGGGTGGCTCAGTTGGTTAAGCGTCTGCCTTCAGCTCAGGTCATAATCTCAGAGTCCTGGGATCGAGCCCCGCATTGGGCTCCCTGCACAGTGGGAGCCTCTTCTCTCTCTCCTCCCTGCTTGTGCTCTCTCTCTCGCCGTCACTGTCTGTCCCCCCTCTCTCAAATAAATATATAAAATCTTTAAAAAAATAAATAAAAGTTTCTTTGTCATGTAAATTTTTCAGCAAGCCACATTTCCCTTGTATCTCTTCAAAAGTGAATTTTCAGGAAACGTTTGGGTGGAAGCAGAGAGCCTCTACCCCCCAGAGGTGATACAGGAGGGCAGGTGAACTGAGAGAGAAGGAAGTGCAGAAAAGTCGGTTAGGGGAAGGAGATAGGTAGGTTCAAATGCACAGGAAGAAGTGGTGGTGGCACCTGGGTGGTTCAGTTGGGTAAGCATCCTGGGGTTTCCTGCGCGCCAGCCTGCTTCTCCTTCTGCCTGCTGCTCTGCTACCTGTGCGTGCTCTCTCTCTTTCTCTCTCAGATAAGTCAATAAAATCTTCAAAAAAGTGATGGGAGCAATGTTGAGGGGAAAGGAGCAGCAGGGAGGGAAAATGGAGACATGAGGCAGATCTGAAGGATTGTTTATGGTACTGCAGAAGGTACCCCAGGTTTCCACCTTTGTTACTGAGCAGGGACTCCCTGGCGTGGGCTGCGGAGTTTGGCAAGCCTGTTAGGACACCTCCGTCCTGTTCAGGGGGACCCAGTACAGTGGTTCGGGCTATTTTTAGATGTGAACTAACAAACATCTGCAAAGCAGCAGCATTTCAAGGAGGGCTAGTTCGTTATTTTCTTTTTTGAAGATTGATTTATTTATGTTAGAGAGAGAGCATCAGTGGGGGCAGGGACAGAGAGAGAATCTTTAAGCAGACTCCCTGCTGAGCGCAGAGACCATGAGGTAGGAGGCTCGATCCCAGGACCCCGAGAATGTGACCTGAGCTAAGAACAAGAGGCCAGAGTTTAACTGACTGAGCCACCCAGGTGCCTGGGGAGGGCTGGTTGGGATTACAGATCTAGAAGCTGTGGACTGGAACTGACATCATAGGATACTCATGTTAGTGCATCTGATGGTTACATAAACATTTCCAACGGCTCCCACTGGAACCATTTTAGGAACTTACAAAACTGAGTCTGTTTTAAGCAAATGTTTAAGTAGTTCATTGGCATCTTTTTAGGTACAGTTTTTATTGAGTTATAATTCAAATGCCATAAATTCATTATTTTCAAGGATATATTTCAATGTTTCGTGTAGTCACAAAGTTATAGACCCATTACTGCTGATTCCAGAATATTTTCATCAACCCAGAGAGACACGTATATGTAAGCATTCATTCCCCACACCCCTCTTCCACAAGCTCCTGACATCCATGAATCTATATTCTATATCTATGGATTTGTCTATTCTGGATATTTTATACAAATGGGATCACATAATGTGTGGCCTTTTTTTGTCTGGTTCTTTTCACTTAACATACCCAAGGATTCATTCATGTTGTAGCACCTATCAGCATTTCATTCTTTTTTATGACTGAATAATATTCCATCATTTGGATATACCCCATTTTATTTAACCATTCATGAATTGATGGACATTTGGGTGGTTTCTACCTTTTGGCTATTGTGAATAATGCTACAATAAATATTTGTGTACAAGTTCTTATGTGAACATATGTTTTTAGTTCTCTCGGATATATACTTAGATGTGGATATTCTGGGTCATGGTAGCTCAGTGCTTAACTTTCTGAGGAATTGCCAACATGTTTTTCTAAATAGCTATTTAAAAAAAAAAACAAAACACTGGGTGCATGTATTCTTAACATAGGACCTACTGGGAGGCAGAGTTATATCTTTAGTAAGTCTGTGTAACTATTCTTGCGGTTTCATATGATCTCCCAAACACACCAGTGGATCCAGTTTTCCATCCAGCAAGGACTCACTGAGCACCTTTGCATCACGGTGTTGTTACACTGGGAATTGAGCAGTGACTAGAATAGAGAATGTTCCCATTGTCACAGATCTTACAGTCTGGAGCACGAGATAGTCCTTACATAGCCCTTTATGTAAGGGCTATCTCCTGCCCCAGACTGTATAGTATATAGTAAAACTGCCTCAAGTGCTCTGAAGGAAAAAGTGCAATAAGCTTATTTAGACTTGAGGGTAGTGGGAAAGGAGTGGGACTCACAATATGTCCCCTGAAAGCTGAAGATCTAGAGTTTAAGTAGGAGTTACTTAGATGAGGATGGAAGGAAAGAGTGTTCCAGTCGTGGAAACATGCAGTTTTGAGACAGGAAAGAGCATATTGCTTTCACACAGAGCTATGGGTAGGATTTAGGGGGAGAGGCAGGAGGTAATAGCAGAGAGTAGGCAGGAGCTGCTAATCAAAGGTCTTCAAGGTGCTTTGACTTACTTCATGAGCCAGGAGGAGACAGTTGAATAGTTTTGATCAAGGAGTGACCTAACCTTGTAGAGAAATATATGTAAGGATGTGTGGACTGACACATTATAATCCATAGTTGTACATTATATGGAAAATCATTATGTGGAGTCACTGGAACTATACTGTAGAAACTCAATTTGAAAAAGATCAAGAGTAAATGTGGGAAACTAATGGTCAAGCCAGCTGGGACACAATGGTTGCTTGAAGTAGGAGTATTGGTGATGGCGGTGGTGGAGGAGATACAAGTTGGCAGAATTTGAGATGCTTAGGGCAGGAAATCAACAGGAAATTTTTAGTAGTAGAAATTATTCCTGATTTTCTGGGGCACCTGGGTGGCTCAGTCCATTAAGCATCTGCCTTTGGCTCAGGTCATGGTCCCAGGGTCCTGGGATCGAGCCCCACGTGGGGCTTCCTGCTCAGTGAGGAGTCTGCTTCTCTCTCTCTCTCTTTCTCTGTCATTCCCCCTACTCCTTTGCATGCTCTCTCTCACAAATAAATAAAATCTTTAAAAAATTATTCATGATTTTCAAAAAAATTTTTTTTTGCAGAAGAGTTTAAAAAGCAAAGAAATGAACAGTGAGGCATATGACCATAATAAAACCACCGCAGATCACAGTATGGCATCGTTAGTGAAAGGAAGTTAAGTTTCTTAGAAAGTATATTGTTATAAAAACAAGAAAACCCTGCCCAAACTAATACATGAATTCAACAAATTTATAAGATGACAGGGTCATTGTATGAAAGTTTAATTCATTTCTGTATATTACCAATGGCCAGTACAAAATGGAGTAAAAATACCACTTACAGTATAAGAAAAGTTTACCAAATATCAGTAAGTAAATCTAATGAAAAACCCATACACTGTAAACTGCAAAACGTATCTGAGAGAAGTTAATGGAGATGTAAATAAATGCAGTGATACAGTTTTGTCCCTGAGTTGAAAGACTCACTCAAAATCAAAATCCCAGGAATCCTCAAATCCCCAAAATTAATGATTTGACTCTAAAATTTATATGGAAATGCAAAGAACTTAGAGTAGCCAAACAGTATTTAAAAAGAACAAAGTGAGGGGCATCTGGGTGGCTCAGTGGGTTAAAGCCTCTGCCTTCAGCTCAGGTCATGATCCCCGGGTCTTGGGATCGAACCACGGGGTCCGGCTTTCTGCTCAGCAGGGAGCCTGGTTCCTCCCTCTCTCTCTGTGCCTGCCTCTCTGCCTACTTGTGATCTCTGTCTGTCAAATGAATAAATAAAATCTTTAAAAATAAATAAATAAATAAAAAGAAAAAGAACAGAGTGGACGACTTACCTAGTTTCAAAACTTACCATAAAGTTAGAATAATCAAGATGGGTATATTGATGTGAAGATATGCAAATTGATCAGTAAAATACAGAGTCTAGAAATCTATTTACTATAGCACCATGTTAATGTAATTGGGAAAAGTCAAGTCTTTTTTTTTTTCACTTTGAGAAATACATGTATTTTTTTCCTCAAATTTTAATTTAAATTCCAGTTAACATTCAGTATATTAGTCTCAGATGTAGAATTTAGTGATTCATTGCTTACATACAAACAGAATCTCAGATGCATATTGTATAAGTCAATGTATATGAAATGCAAGACTAATCTATGGTGACTAATTTATATTTGCCTCTGAAGATGGAGGGATGGATTTTAAAGGAGCATAAGGGGTCTTTCCGGAGTTTTATATCTCATTGTGAGTGGTGGATTCACAAGTGTTTACAGTTTTCAAGACTTAAGAACTATACATTTTGTTATACCTCAGTCAACAAAAGAAAACCTCGTAAGCGTGAGCTAGACAGTTGCCCTAAATAAGGGAAGCAGACCCGGAATGAAGCCACAGGAAGCCGTGAACACAGTGATAGAATGGTGAGCCCCTGGAAAGAGGCAGCCACCCCTCTGGTCCAGGCATGGGTGGGAATTGATGGACCTGCTGAGCTTTCCAGATAAGCTGATGTCTTTGTTTTCATGCCACATCTCAGTTGTAGAAATATTGGACAACTGAGTTTTCAAAAACTTAAGTATTTCAGTTGGGGGTGTGTGTACTAATATGAGATAGAATCAGAAATAAAATAAATGGCAGTGAAGGGCTCTACCTACTGTTTAAATTTTTCTAATTTATAGTGCTGCAAGGTCCTACTGGGTATTTACCCCAAAGATACAGATGTAGTGAAAAGAAGGACCATCTCTATCCCAATGTTCATAGCAGCAATGGCCACAGTCGCATAACTGTGGAAAAGAGCCAAGATGCCCTTCAATGGATGAATGGATAAGGAAGATGTTACACCTCCATCAGAAAGGATGAATACCCAATTTTTGTATCAACATGGACGGGACTGGAAGAGATTATGCTGAGTAAAATAAGTCAAGCAGAGAAAGTCAATTATCATATAGTTTCACTTACTTGTGGAGCATAAGGAATAACATGGAGGACATTAGAAAGAAAGGAAAAGTGAATTGGGGGAATCAGAGGGGGAGACAAAGCATGAAAGACTGTGGACTCTGAGAAACAAACTGAAGGTTTTGGATGGGAGGGAGGGAGGGAGGAGGGTGGGGTGAGCCTGGTGGTTGGTATTAAGGAGGGCACGTATTGCATGGAGCACTGGTTGTGGTGCATAAACAATGAATCTTGGAACATTGAGAAAATAAGATAAAAATAAAAGGGCAGGGGCGCCTGGGTGGCTCAGTGGGTTAAAGCCCCTGCCTTCGGCTTGGGTCATGATCCCAGGGTCCTGGGATCGAGCCCCGCATCAGGATATCTGCTCAAGCGGGCGGCCTTTCTTCCCCCTCTCTCTCTACCTGCCTCTCTGCCTACTTGTGATCTCTGTCTGTCAAATAAATAAGTAAATCTTTAAAAAAATAAAAAAAATAAGAGGGCAAATAGGGAAATTAAATAAATAAATAATTTAAAAAATAAAAATTACCCTAAAATAAACTAATTAGATTTTCCTAAAAAATAAAAATAAAGTGCTGCAAAGTTTAGCACCATTATTGACAGTGTCAGTGCATCTTGGTTAGGGTCAGACAGAGCAGCATTTGGCTAGCTGTCTTTGTTGAGTACTGACCATACGGTAGCTACTGGGGTAAGCTGTTAAAGGACAGAGTGCTCTCATTTATTCTTTATTCTTGAACACAACTAATTTTGAGGAAGCCACTGCTAAGCAGCAGCAGGCGACATCTAAACCCCAAGGCTCTTTTACTCTTTTTCTCATGCCCTGACCTTCTCATGCTCAGGAAACAACATCAAGGAGCAGGTTTATTCCTGAGATCGGTCTGGTAAATGCTGTGGGGATTTGAGTTTTGTGTATTAGAATATACTGGTCACTTTTAGATGGCTGTGGTTCCAATCCTTGACCCATAACTGTATGATACTGTAAAAATTATAAACTTTAAAGTAAAAGTTATAGGTATAGATGCTGTATTGGAAATATTTTAGTGTTAGCACTTCAACTTGGAATTATTATTATTTTTTAACTTAATGAAATTTATTCACCAAAACACACTGTAGGATATTCCTTGTTGCACTTATTCATTTGGTTAACAAGCATTGGAGTGTCTTCTGTGCTAGGAGTTTTGATATTGAGTTTCTATGAGAAGATGAATAAGACAGAGCGCTGTGCTCAAGAAGTTTGAAACACAAATAGATTGCATTTACATTAAAATAATTTATAATACTGACCACAAGACCAGTGTCATTAATGTTAGATTTGCTATTTAACATTTGGAGATAATTATCATCCTGATTTACTTCAGAGGGCTCAGGCTTCAACTTTTCTAATATCAAAAGAAACTGAATCTAATGTTTTATACCTATAAATTATTCATCCTGCAAATATTTACTGTACAACTACTTTGTGCCAGGGACCGTGCTGTTTCCAGGGGATGTAGTATTAAACAGAGCAAATCCTAGCTTTGTCTTCAAGAAATTTACATCAGGTTAATTTGTGGACCAACTTTGACTTATTCCTTTTCTTAAGTACTAAGTGCTCTACCTCATGTTTTTGTTTGTTTGTTCATTTTATTTTATCTTTTAGTGTCTATTGGTATAGTTAATATTATGCCACAAACACCTAGTAGGGAAGAAAGAAAGGTATACTGAAAAATTTGACTGCTGTGACACAGTAATAAAACACTAATAAAAGACCCCTCTATCCTAATTTAATAGTATTCTCTTCTTTAATTTCTTCTCTGTAAACCAAATATGGAAACTTCTGCAATTTTACATTATTTTAAAGATAAAGATGCAGATTCCTTATCTGTTTATGTGTTAAATTCTTGCTAACCAATTTGAAATCTATTTCTCTTGTGCTTGTAAATCCTTTAAAAAAATTGCTTCTGAAATAGTTTTTAAGCTTGTCACTCCCTTTTCACATCATTTTTGTGGCTCTCTCCTCCAGCTGTGGCCTGTAAATTCTATGTACTGAAGAAAGCCCTGGTATCACCAATGAGATTACCATCTATTAGTAAAGTTCCATTGTGGGATCTAAAATGTGCACTGGTTTTTCTAATTCTTTGTATAATTTTATACATCTTTGCTGTCATAAATAATTTTTAAACCTGTAAAAATTGCTGCTAGTTAATTTTTTTGAGGCTATCCATTTAAAATGATCATTTCCTCAGAGGCAGGCTTTTGGGAAGTAGTAAAAATGTTGTTAAAAATGTCACCTTTTCTCTTTCCAGTTTTGAGAAATGGTGCTTGGGAAATTGTGCACTGGGAAAAGGTATGCATTGATTTTTATTTTGTTCTAGAAGAATTGCATAGATGTGTACTCTAATAGATGTGATTTTTGTATATATAATATAAACAAATGTCAAGAATTCTAATATGAAAGCTCTTTAGTAATTAATATTGTAAACATACATGGAGACTTCCAATTAGTCACTTCCATTTAGTAATTCTGCAATTTACTAGAAAGACTTAAAAAATAATATTTGGAACTCTCTGTTTTTCATAGGATAATTTTGAGTACTGTTTTCATAGATTTCATTTAACCATGAATTTTTTTGTGTTGAAACTTTTTGCTTTAATCATCTGCTGTCCAAATTAAAAAAATAAATCAGAGTTCTGAAATTTCATTTGCAAATTTGATTTCAAATTCATGTATTATGGCTACACCTTCATAATTCCTTTTTTAAAAGAAGCTTGCTAAGCAAACATTATTTTCTAATGAGCTGGAAATCAGTTTCATAATATCAAGAGGTTAATATGCTCACAGGATGTGTACCATGGTTAGTGAACTGAGTCATAGTTTTATAAGTGTTATTATCTAGGTGCTTTTCAGACCTCAGTTTCAAAAGGTAAGCCACTGTTACTAGTTCTCCTTAAGTCCTGGAAGACCATTAGCTCTGGTCATTCACAAGCGAATATTTTTAACTTGGTGAGACTTTTGGAGGCAAGTCCACTCTCCCTGAGGGATTTTGTTTCCTGAGATTGCTGGGCACAGTGAAGGTGTGATACAGACAGCATACTTGCCCTCCAGTATTTCCCAGCAGGTTAAAGGCTATGCCCTTAATACTGCCTTGTGATGTTCATAGTTACCTTGTATCCCTGCAGGAATAAGATTCCCTCTCAGTTAATTGTGTTTTTATTGATTTTAAATCAATGGCCAAAATAGAAATTGACATCTCCCTTTCTGTATGTTTGGAAACTTACGATCTCTCTCTCTGATCTTTGACATAAAAGTAACAAGGAGGAAAATACCTTGGTTGTGCTTTCCCTATTTCTGTGATAGTCTCCTCTCAGAGAAGCAAGGTAAAAAATGAGAAAGCTCAAAAAGCTGTCTCAAAAGAGGTTTCCTTTATGCTCTTCTTCGGCTCTTGTGGATTTAAACATTTTAGAAGACTGGTAGGATATAATCAAGTACGGCGAATTGTATTGTAAAGGTATTTCAGTGACTAGGATTGTTTGAGTAATTAGCATAAACACATATCCTAATAAACTGATGTAACAGTCTCTTACCATCTACCCAGAGTGCTTGTTCAGAAAATAAGCAGTCATAAAGTCAGGAGATAAGCATCCAAAACTTCGCTCTTAAATTAATTTGTTAGGGAGTGCCTGGGTGGCTCAGTCAGTTAAGTGTCTGCCTTTGGCTCAGGTCATGATCCCCGGGTCCTGGGATGGAGCCCTGCATCCGGCTCTCCGCTCAGCGGGGAGCCTGTTTCTCCCTTTGCCTTTGCCCTTCCTCACTGCTCATTCGTTCTCTCTCTCTATTTCTCTCTTGTTAGAACATCTGATTTTTCTAATGTCTTTTTTTTTTCATTATTTCAAGACCGAGTAGATTATTGTAACTCTTCCAACTTTTCATAGACAAAAATTATTACCAGTCCATGATTACCCATACTGCTAGTATTCTCAGTGGTCTTGAAGATCAATGCCACACCTTACCTGGGCATCCCACTTTGAGAGGCAGAGGGAAAAAATTTAAAGTGCCTCCAAAAGTCACCCAACCAAAATGAGCTGATGTTACTTAACAATTGGAATTAGATACTTAATTAAGTAGAATAATAAAAGTTGGCTCAATGATGAATTCAAGATAAATATTCAAAAATTAATAGCATTCTTTGCAGGCAATATCAAGTTAGAAAAATACAAGTGAGAGATCTCATTCTTCATTGCATGGTGATGCTTAGAAATAAATTTAAAATACATACATGACCTTTGTCAAGAAAACATCAAAACGTTGGATGTTTAAGATTCACATAAGTGGGCAAATATGCCTTACTCCCAGAAAAACTAAAAACATCAATTGTTCCAAAGTAGTGATATAATATAATCCCAGAGAAATTATTATTTTTTCCTCAAGAGTTGACTAAATTATTTATCTTAATTTCAAAAATAAACAATTGAGAAAATAGACTATTTCGGAAAAATGAACTGTGTGCAGGGATGAATAAAATGGAGAGCAAAAGTGATTAAAATTGTGAGGATCTATTACAAAAATAGGCATGGATGAACAGAGTAAAAATAGAATGAAAAAATATTTTCTCCAAAAATAGAGAAAAGGGACTAGGATGCTCTGACATAAAACGCATTTAATATGTGATAAAGGAGAGAAAATCATTGATTAAAGAATTATTTAATAAATGATGTTGGGATCACAGATTTGTAGTTTCAGGAAATAATACTGTTTATATCTAACTCACATCCCATGCTAAAATAAATTTCAACTGGCTTAAATGTTAAAACATTGTTTTTGAAAAACCTACAAATAGAATAAGAACTTTAATAAATATTTGGAGAAGAGGAAGATCTCACGGTCTCTGGAATTTGAACATATAAAATTTAAAACAAATATACAATAGAAACTACCGCTAATAAGTAGGCAACATATGGAAAATAGTTGTACCAAGTATAACAAAAGACTAAAACTGCTGTCATATAAATAGGAAATAAAAGTTGGCAGTTAGCAAGAAGACACATAATAAGCAGCCAGACTCAGTATAATATTCCACCTAGTAATGAAAGTGGCAAATTTAAACAATATTGATGTCTCATTGGCTATATTTATTCTTTACTTGAGGATTTTTGCTTTATGAACTATTTCATTCACATACTAATGTGAATTAGCAGTTTAGGTCATCATCCTGAGAACCATAAAAATGGGATTCTGGGAATTTATCCCAAGAAAATAGTCATAATGTAAGGGGGAAAACCTGTACATGTACGAGAATGTCTACTGTAACTTTATTTGTAATAATGAAAAGCTAGCCTATGTGGATATCCAACAATAGGGAAAGCATTTTTTAAAGGATGACATTCTCCATTCTGGCATATTTTGTGACACATTAAAGCTATAATTTCAAATACTGTGGCATCAGAGAAAAATTTTATACCGTTCATTCAATAAATATGCATTGAGTATCTCTGCCAAGCAGTGAACTACCAGCAGCTAGCAAGACATATGAAGGTTCCTGTGTCATAAAATATAATCATAGGTGAAAAGAACAGAGCCATGTATACTAAGACATCAACTAACATACAAATGGTTTCCTGGACACTAAGCGGACAGATGTGAAAGCAGACTTGCTTATTGGGTTAGCCAGAATGTGGGGCAAGTCTTTTCTTTAAGCTTATGTCGTATTTTGTGCAATTAAAAATAAAATCAATAAACCAAAACCAAGAGTCTGATCCTCCTGCCAAAGTAATACGATAAACCATAGTGCAAATGGGCTTTAGTTCAGGACTTGCTTTCTTTGTTTTTCTCATGTGTGGCTACTGTGGCCGCATTTTAAAGGTCTTCAGAGGACCTTCAGATTTGCACAGGGTACATCCAGCCATTCACAGATGGGCCTACTTCAACTCTCAGACATGAATGGTTTATCCCTCCGGTTTTGCCCCAAAGCCTTCCCTCTGTTGTATAAGGTTAAATTGCCAGTGTCTGCTTTTCCAAGAAGGTTATCACAATTACAAAACCCATATAAGCCACTGCTTCTCCAAGCTTGACAAGTCAGCTACTGTCTTCATTGTCCTTAACCACCAAGGCCAGCCCTTCAAGGTGAGATGCTGCTGAGACCATTCCCAGGCTTTGGAGACAGTTGCAGGTGGAGAATTTGGGAGGAATCCACGCATTGTCCTGGCACGGAGTGGTGGGCTGTATGCAAGTTTCAAACTCGGCTTTAGTGCATGAAGTTTGCACCCTTAAATGTATTTCTTCAGATTAAGAATTTACATCACCAAAAATTCCTTAGTAAGAATAAATATGCTGGGGCGTACAACTGGACAAAGATTTTAAATCAGTCTATTCCATTTGAGAAGCCTACCCTTTTACATAATCCTCAGTTACAGGTGCTCCTGTGGTGATTCGAGAAAGCTCCAGGCAAGTAGCCTGAAACCCTAAATACCTCCTTAATTCAGTATTTGGGGGACTAACACTGCTTTGTTGTGTCATTTCTCCACTGAGAAGATGTGGTCAAGGAATTTTTGCCATCTCAGTTTCCCTTCTGTCTGTTACTCTTCTGCACAAACCAGTCAGGAAGAGGTGAATGCCACATTAGGAGCTCAGAACAGAAAAAAGAAAGAGAGGTACCTGGATATGTTCGAGAAATGATCTAAAACCTAGGCATCATAAGGGAGAAGCAAGTAAGTTCCCAGCTCTCCTCATACTCCTGCAAGAACTACTTCAGCTCTCAGTAAGCCTTTCCCAGGCCACTGAGTCCTGACATTAAACCTTATAAGGTGCTAATGGCTTGTTTTTGTCTTCAGCTTAATGACTACAAGCCTTGCTTTTGTCTTGAGAATGAATAAAGATGTTAGGAAAACAGCAGGATCAATTTGGGATTTTTTTTTTTACATCTAACCAGTAAACTCTTCCACTATAATGTAGACAAATAACCCAATTTTATGAAGCATCTCGTCTAATTAGAGAGCAATCCTGAACACACAAGAGGAGATTAAAGAACGTGTAAGTGCAAGTTGCCTGGGCAGCAGTCTCTAAACGCTCCAGTGGCCTGACACTTCTTGATCCCAGGTGTTGTCAGGGGACTGTCCCAACGCATTAAAGTTCAGTTTACCCCTGTACTTGCTGGATGGTGGTGGTGGTGGTGGTTTTTTAATTTCCCAATTTGCCCTGTTTTGAGGGAGGAGATGTGTGATTCCAAGGTCCCTGGAAATTTGTCAATTTCAAATCATTGCAGCTAAAATCTCTTTGGAGGGGCATCTGGGTGGCTCAGTGGGTTAAAGCCTCTGCTTTCCACTCAGGTCATGATCCCAGGGTCCTGGGATGGAGCCCCAGGTTGGGCTCTCTGCTCAGCAGGGAGCCTGCTTCCCCCTCTCTCTCTGCCTGCCTCTGTCTACTTGGGATCTCTCTCTGTCAAATAAATAAATAAAATCTCTTTGGAATCCGAGCTTCTCTACCCAAATAACCAACATACGAACCATAGACTACAAGACCCCCTCCAACCTTCCCCAGCTTTCTTCCCCCAGGTATGTAGAGCAAACCCCGGTGGGCTGCCTCTGAAAGAGTTTTTTTTTTTTTTTTTTTTAATTTTGATGCCCACTGAGGAAACAGTTCTGTCTTTCCCCCCAGTAGAGTGTTATTTTGGGGTTCAGGGAAAAGTAAGGAAAGGAAAGAACAAAAAGGCTTTAACAACAACAACAATAAAGGCATTTCTTCTTTGGATTAAGTATTGAAACTTATTTGTAGGTTTATTTGGCTACTAAGAGAGAAGGCACTTCCGTGATACAGTGCCAGCAGTTATCAGTGTAACTTGGTCAAGTCCTTCCTTAGTTGGAGTCCTATTGTTTGCTTAAAAGCTCTGGGACAAGCCTATCTCTTGAATCACTTCTAAAGAGTTTCTGGCCTTATTGCATCTTCGTCTTTAGGCCATGCTCACAAAAATGCTACCAGGTAGCAAAACCAGGAAAAGATTAGGCTGGTTTATTTTTTGTTGTTTTTTTTTGTTTGTTTGTTTTTTTATAAAATACAGGGCGCCTGGGTGGCTCAGTGGGTTGTCTCTGCCTTCCACTCAGGTCATGATCTCAGGGTCCTTGATTGAGCCCTGCATCAGGCTCTCTACTCAGTGGGAAGCCTACCTCCTACTCTCTCTCTCTGCATGCCTGCCTCTCTGCCTCCTTGTCTGTCAAATAAATAAATAAATAATCTAAAAAAAAATACAATATCATGTACTAGATTTACTTATGTACAATCAGGCTTTGCAGACAGTCAGATAGAGGTTTGAGGGTAAGCTCTTCCTGTCACTGTGATGTTAGGCAAATCAGAAGCTAAGATTCCTTTCTTCCTCCCTAAATTGTAAATTATAACTAACACCTATTTCGTAAGGTCATGATGAGGAGTAATAATCATATGTATGAAATTTGGTTTTTCTGGTTGCATTGAGATTTCCTTAAATAGGGTAAAAATAACACCAGGTAAGTTCCTCCTTTTTATTTTTATGTCATAGAGAGAGACTATGAGAAGTTGAGATGTCGATTAAGTGGATGAAATAGGTGAATTTATTAAGAGAAGTCATCTAGTTGATTAAATAAAAATAGTGTTCATAACTTAAAGGACTGCCCCATATCTGCCCTCACTCCTAAATAACTTTATGCTATTTTATGTAGACGTGTGGTTCTTGTTTGCCAGTAACCATTTTTTACTGTATTCTATGCTTAAGTACAGTGGGTTGTATATTTGTAACAATCTTTCAATGCAGATAATTAACCAATTCCCAGTTTTCTTTCAGGTAAATGTTGGAGATATAGTTATAATAAAAGGCAAAGAGTTTATACCTGCTGACACTGTACTTCTCTCATCAAGGTAGAGATACCTACTGATGCTCAAACAGTGTAGAGGATGGTTTCTCTACCCTGCATTGACCTTGTGATTTCTCCAAGGAAATAAGGAATAAACGAAGAATTTAAAACCTCTTTCATGATTGTGAATGAAACATTTAAAAAAAAAATCAATTGGACTTAACGGATTCTTTCATGCTTGCCATATAGAATAAGTGATAGGTACTATATTGTGTAATTCAAAAGTTATAGTTACGGTTAAGAGTCTACTCTCTCTGGATATGTCCAGATCCTTTTCTGTGGACCACTAACTCCTAACATGTCCTGTCATTTCTCGTATATAATACATGGATTGGGTTCTATTGATTTTATCTTGCAATCCTTGTTCATGATAAATTTCTTCATAATGCATTCATTTATCCCTCCAAACTTCCTTGATCTTTATGGTGCATTAGTACAAGGAAATGGATGAATGATTTCTTTTTTTTTTTTTGTCATCATACCTTTGAAATGCCATACTCTTCCAACAACAACAACAAAAAAATTGTTTTGCTTTTTTAAGTTCTGTCTACGGCTGAATTTTAGATAATTTCTATTTTATTCATCTTTAAGATAGTCATGAATTAGTATTCAGAATATATGGCACTGTTAACCTTTAAAGAATGTGATTTTCAAATGGTTTGGGGTTTAAAAATTGTAAAAGTAGTCCTAATATAAATTAAGAAAAATGTTTTTTTTTAAATATCTTAGAGGTTGTTTATCATCATTTCCTTGGACAGTTTTATTTGTAAAATCCACATATAAATATGGACAGTGTCCTTTTTTCAAAATCTGTTTAATCAGGTCATTATTTAAAGTGATTAGATTTATAACAAGTTAGTGAAACTTAACTGAGCAAATAAGAGTTATCTAAAACCGAAGTAGAGGTGCCAGTCCACACGTGCCTATGAGAGAATGAGCTTAACAGTCAACTTACTGTCGTTCACATCAGGTACTAGAGAAAGCTTTGCTCAGGAGGTTACAGAGGACCAGGGTTTTTCTTAACCTGGCTTTGTGATTTTGAACAAAACACTTAATCTCTCAGGCCTTGATTTCACATCTTTTAAAAATGAGGAAGATTGGGGCACCTGGATGGCTCAGTGGGTTAAAGCCTCTGCCTTTGGCTCAGGTCATGATCCCGGGGTCCTGGGATCGAGCCCCGCATCGGGCTCTCTGCTCGGCAGGGAGCCTGCCTCTTCTCTCTCTCTCTCTCTCTCTCTCTCTCTGCCTGCTTCTCTGCCTATTTGTGACCTCTGTCTGGCAAATAAATAAATAAAATCTTTAAAAAAAAAATGAGGAAGATGGAGTAAATGATCAAGCTCTAATAGTTTCTGACTCTCCTTTGTATTTAAATTTGGTAATCTTCTAAATTTTAAGAATGCCTAGCCAAAAGAACCATGTGCCCTTTGTGCTACTAAGTAAAAGGCTGATAAATGTAGTAGATGAATGACTGTCTCAATTTCATCTGACGAAGTTCAAAATGATAGTGAAGCACTCCAGCAATTTAAGAAAGTAAGGCTGTTCTTCTGTTTAAGTGTATCATAGAGACATAACTTACCATGGAGAGTATCATGTATATGAACCATGACAATATTTATTTTTTTGTATGCCCAGAAGTATGAAGATAGTTGATTACATTTCCCTGACTTTCTACTTAATTCTGAAAGTTTTAAAAATATTTTTCGGCTGCCCCTATCCAGCCCCGAAAGCTCCCAGAAAGCTCGATGCTCAAATTTCTTAAAGTTTAGATCATTGTTATAGGAGTCATTTCCCAACATTAAAAACATTCACTGGTGGCTTATAGCTACTGTAGTGTGTACTATAAATGGTGTCTATATCTTCTTTTTTTTTTTTTTTGAGATTTTATTTTTAAGTATCTCTACATGTAGCGTGGGGCTCAAACTCACAACCCCAAGATCAAGAGTCTTACACTCCACCGACTCAGCTGGCCAGGTGCCCCAGTATTTTCTCTAGCTTAATAGAGCATCCACAGAGATTAACTTGCTCCAAAGATCATTATTTTTTAAAAGAGTATCTGATTCATTGCATTTAGTTATTTAGTAGAATTCAAAGTACAAAGCCTCTACAGTCACATATTTCTATCTCAGTGCCAAAATACCCACCTTCAGGTTTGTTTTTTTGTTTTGTTTTGTTTTCTCAAAGGTATTGCATTACACTTGTGAACCTACATTAGCCTTATGAAATAGGTAGATGTTTTTGACGTCATTTAACAGAAAGTGGAATCTTGACCTTAAGTCTTATTTTTTTGCCATTTAAGTAGCTAATGGGTAGGTCAAATTTGAGATACGTAATCCCTAATCTGATAACCCTCATTATGCCACCCTGGCCGCTATCAGAAGAGGGACATGGTGATTCTCACCCACAGGTGAGCACCATTTAACAGTGAGCATAAGCAACAGTTTATAATATTTTAATTTCCAAATATTTTTCAGTTATTAATTACTAATAGTACACCCACTTTGAGGTAGTTTGAAATTAAAGCATGAACATTGTTAAAAGTTAGTGTGTCTCATTGGTTTTCGCTTTGACATGAAAAACTGAGGTTTTAATATCTAACAAACAAATACATGTATGAGTTTAGAAAGTATAAAAACAGAGAAAAGTAACTCAAGCTGTTAATTCAGGTCCACATGGGTTCCTGACGTGTCTGTTTCATACCCTCTGGAAAAGCTTTCCTGCATTCAAAGACTTACCCTCCAAGACAATGTATCACCAAGACTTTGTTAATTATTGAACAACTCAAAAGGCTGCAGTTATGCCTTCTAACATCCTAAGATCCACATCTTTATAGCTTTGCGTTAAAGTTAATGCAGTTAACTTTGAAAATGTTTTGAAATGAGAAAATTTCTAATACTTTTTTTTAGTGTGTGGGTAGACGTAGGGAGGAC
Source organism: Mustela erminea (assembly GCF_009829155.1). Lineage (NCBI taxonomy): Eukaryota > Metazoa > Chordata > Mammalia > Carnivora > Mustelidae > Mustela > Mustela erminea. Next base: position 132,961,426 of record NC_045615.1, on the reverse strand, counting down.
CAGTATAGTATACTTGGTTTCTCAGAAGCCTAAAACATGGTTCCCATAATTCTTTCCTTCTTCGGTAGGAGTAGATGGCGTGAGAGTGAGAAATGGGAGAAAAGAAAATCTATAAAATAAGTAGCTGTCTGTATAAAATTATGTTTTTATTTGATAAAAGAATCTTGTGAATAAACTTCAAAACCATCAAAAGTTTCTACATTAAAAACTGAAAATTGGGCTTAAAAGCAAGTAATCCTTGACTATGTCATGTTTTCTTGTGCCTTTAGACCTGATCAAAATAAATTTTGAAAAAATTGGCATTAGACATTTTTATTAACATGTATTATTTTCTATAATAATTTCAAACTTTCTGTCTCTTTTGTCCATTTGTTTGGTTTTTCTTTTTTCTGTTTTTCATTTTTTTTTCCGTTTTAATTATTTTGAACTGGGACCTGTAGGTGGCAGTAGGGGAGATAGTGAAAGTGACCAATGGGGAACATCTCCCAGCAGATCTCATCAGCCTGTCCTCAAGGTTAGAACCACTGAGTCGTACAGGATGTGTGTACGTGGATCCTCACCCTACAACAGACAACAATTACACCCAAAGATGGTTGAATTCAATGTTGCTTCCTTTAAAACACAAAAATGTTTATACATCTTGGAGACAGACGTTTCACTGATATTTTAAAAGCCTTTCATGAATACGGTGTTGGATGCTGTTTGTCCCTTGAGGGGCCAGTCAGCTCCTATTGTTAGCAATAGGAGTCTGTGAGGCATGACTGTAAAGGTAGATTTTAATTTCCTGTACATCATTAACATATATTCTTATTTAACAATATGCCTAAATACTAAGGCTGTGCATAACACCTCTCCAGGATACTGTTTTGAACAGTGTGAAGCTTTCCATGAAATGAAGCTATTGAGAAATTTTGCCTTATTCTTATATTTGAAATTTTCTGTAAGTCCTATGGAACCCCTTCAGCAATCATGACTGTAATTTGGGCTCATTTAGGGTTTACAGAGGACCCCCTGCACAAAGCTGGATGTCGTACATTTTGTACTGCATGCTTTGGGATCCATTTTTATCCTACTTGTAACAAGTGACAGAGTGCATGTTACTGCGATCAAGTCCAGCTGTCTACTGGTGTCTGTATTGTGATACGCATCTTGTTTCATTTCTCCACTTACTAATCAAAAAGCCTGCTTTGCCTCTCTGACTGTAGTTTGCGTTTGGGATGTCATCATAATTTGCTGAAATATTTATTATCTAGCATGATTCCTTAAAACCTTTTGCTGCTTTTTTATAACACTATTAAGAACTGCTTCAGTAAGAGCTGTCTTAAGGGATAAGCAATGTTCTGAATTTGGATGCATTTTATTTGCCCCACTTCAGACAGAAGTCAGCCATTTGACTTTTTAATTTCCTAGCCATTTAAAGTCCCAGAAGAATTGTTTTGTGGGGAAAAAAAAAAATAGAATGCTTTTCTCATCTTAATGTGAGAATGGCTTTGGATTTATTGATCAGTAATATTTTAATGCATTTTATTGCCAAAATACAGAATCTGCATCGTTCACTTAGAATTTGCTTGTCATTGTGCTTCTATATTATCAGAAGATATGTTTTATAATTTCAAAAACAATTTATGTTTCAAATGTATATATAAGTAAGTTACAAATTAACAGCAGTTACCAGAGTCAAATTACTATTGTGACAGTAATAAAGGGCAAAATGTTGAAGAAGTGATAGAATGAAAATATAAATACTGAAATAACTTCTCCAGTTGGGAAAAATGTATCAGCCTTTAAAGGAGGAAAAAAAAAATGTCCATAGAATAAATTGAAGAACTTGCAAAGTTACTTTAAAATGTATCTGTAAAATATTTGATCAATGACCATATGTTTCAGCAATTTTCACAAATCTGCAGGCCACAAAAATAAGCTACATGCCCATTTCTGAAATTTGGAATTAGTCTGTTTTGCACATGTACAAATTGAAAGTTGATTAGAAGATTCCAGGTGTTTGTAACTGACAACATGTTTCCTTTCTAACTTTGAAGACATAGACTCACCCAAGATGACATTTATAGTTACTTATATGATGTTAGTGAGGTTTCTTTTAAAACCAAGTGTTCATGAGATTGATACTACTTCAGAACACTTTCCCTGATACTCGAGGATCCAGTTATACAAGTTGATGGCCAATTCTCCTGTTTGTAATTGCTGGGCACGTAAAGTCAATTTGTGAAGGGGAATGGGGAGGGACATAAACAATCCAGGATGTAGACCCTGTGACAGACCAGAGACGCACAGACCCCTTCCACCAGCCTCTGCTCACTAGACTTCGCAAAAACACTCTGGGGGGGGGGGGGGCATGAAGGGGATCTTCTAGGTTCAGCTCAAGGAGCAAGATGGCCAAGTTGGCTGGCTTTAGTTTCAGTGTTTTCTCCCACAAGAATCTCTGAAATCACTTTAAGAAATAGAACAGGAGCAGAAAAAAGGGAACAGAGGGAGAAAAGTGTCCATCTACTTTCATTGTAAAATCTGTTCGTACACTTTTTTAAAGTAGCCTTAAAATGTAAATATTATGATTCGTATGATCCTATTCATCTTTTCTTAAAAGGTAGTAAATGCAGGTTTGCAGAAGCAGCAATCTGGAGTTCTCTAATCAAACGCTTTCCTTAACCAATTTATACATGGGCTACAAGCATGAAATCTCGCTTGGTATTTTTGAGCTGAAGAAAAATCTGGACACAAACTACTTTACATTTCAGATGGAGTCTGTGTTGTGTCTGTATGGATGAGCAATTTAGGTATCCTATGACAGATCTGATCATTTCAATTATCTTGAAAATCAGTACTGATTTGGCGGGGGGGGGGAGATTGCTTTTTGTGATCGTTCTAGTTGAAAAGCTGATCCATGGGTGGTCATGCATGGGTTCTGCCTCCCAGCATTTAGCAGTTAGAATGAAAATCACCAAGAAACTAGACAGCTAGAGCTTTGTTTAGAACAAAAGGCTTCAGTGAGTCTAGGCATTTAAATAAGTTATTATTATGTTTTCCTTCCCCCTGCTAAATGTTCTTGCTTTTCAATTTTAAACAACAGCGAACCCCAGGCCATGTGCTACATTGAGACATCCAACTTGGATGGTGAAACAAACCTGAAAATTAGGCAGGTAAGATCTAATTTAGGTTTATGTACTATTTGCTGATTTATTAGATGGAATCAAGAACTTATTTCTGTTATTGTCATGAGTTGAAGTAATTCCAGTTGGAAATATTTTCTCATCAAGCCACCATGATGATACCCCAAGTATAATGAAAAGCTCAGATTAACTTGCCTGATTAACTGTGGTCCATCATCTAGATGCTCTTTGCAATATTTTAATATTTTATGTAATAGGCAACACTGATAATAATATTAGTACTTCTGAGTTCTTTGACAGGAGTGCACGTATTTATTTTCCCTGTTCCTCTAGACCAAATCGTAGTCTGGCTTTGCCATATTGAAAAGACAGTGTTTCCATTGCTTGTTCTAAATGTCTCGCTAATCTCAGGGAATAGTTTTAGATTTCTGTATTTGCTTCATATACCATCCCTGACAGAAAGCAAGAGTCATTTAAAGGGACTTTGAAAAATGTACTCTCTTGGGTTCTAGGTGAAGGATGAAGGGGGAAGGTTGGGATACGGTAAAAATAGGTCATCGTAGCACCAAACTCAGAGTGTCCCGGGAAGCAGGGGCCCATCCACTTCCTGCTAGTAGAATCTAGTTGGCCAGAGGAAAGAACTATTTCTGAGTTTTCCTTCTCTGTGGACTAAAAGAACAGAAACATACTGGCTCTTCTTTGTAGATTCTATTTAGTTTGCATTCTTTTTTTTTTTTTTTTTTTTTTGTAGATTCAGCAGACTATACTGCTAAATATTAATTTTATTTTGGGAAGCAAATAGTTCTTTAAGGACTTCACAGTATCTCGGTGGACAAATTTATGGTCTCAAATAACATTTTCCAACTTTCACAAAAGCTACCTTACTCTTGGGTTCAAGCAGAGAGGAGGGTATCCCCTTAATTATGATCTGACAAAGTGTATTGTATAAGGGGGGAGACTTGCTCATAAAATAGTAGGATTTCTTAGATCTTAAGGCCTAGATGAATCAGAATTCCCTCTCTCCTTCCCTCCCACATGTGATTCATTTAATCTTTTGCTTATTTAAAAATTTCTAAACAGGGCTTACCAGCAACATCAGATATAAAAGACATTGACAGTTTGATGAGAATTTCTGGCAGAATCGAGTGTGAAAGTCCAAACAGACATCTGTATGATTTTGTTGGAAACTTAAGGCTTGAAGGACATAGGTACGTAAAATTGGGCCTCATAAAAACACAGAACTCACTGTGTCTCAAGTGTGTTGCTGAGTGTTTTCCAAGCCTAGGTACATAACTCTTTTCTCACACTCTAAGTCTGAACGCTGGAAACCTCTTTCTTAAGCATTTCGATATTACTTTCCACCAAAAGTCTTTTTGCAGAAATCGTAGCTCTTAATGCCATGCATATGACACCGCTGAAGACTTCCTCAGGATTCCTGCCAAACTGACAGCTGGATGGTTTCAGGGACATGCCAGGCTTCTGGCATGAATACTTGTGTTGTAGGCCTATGTGAAGTCTCCATGGCTTGGGTCCTTATCTGTGATCGGTGGGTGCCTCAAGGAGTTTAGAGTCTACCCTCAAGGATACTGGATAATTTCTTGTCTTCTTCTCTGTGTCATTTCATAGGCTGTTTTCTAGGCCATGTTATCATGTTTAGTTATCTCTGCCATTACCTACCTCCTGCTCTTCTTCCCTCCCCCTTCTGTTCCCTGCCTCTTCCTTCATTGATTCAACCAGTATTAATTAAGTACCTAGTGGGCTAGGCTAGTTACAGGCATTGAGGAGACTGCAACGAACAAAAGAGATAAATACATATACCCTTGTGAGCTTACTTTTCTTGCAGTAAGGGAAGGGCAAACAGACAAACAATAAAATGATACACAAGAAAATTTTATACGACGTTAGAGCATGATAACAGCTTTGGGGAAAAGAAATAGCACAGGACAAGGCAGATTGAGAGCCCTTGGGAGGGAATAACTTGGAGGTAGGACTGTTCTAGTAAGCCTCATTCAGCAGGTAACATTTGAGCCAGGGTAATGAGAAGTAAGGAAGTTAGCCAATCATCTATCTGAAGGGAGAGAATTTCAGGCAGAAGGAATAGTCCCAGCCAATTACTAGTTATTCTATCCCCTCAAAGTGGGAAAGTTCCTGGAGTAGTTATTAAATTTCAGGGAAGCCGGTGTGGTTAGAGTGACGTCACCAAGGAAGAGTAGGAGAAGAAAGACCATGCAAGGCTTTGAAGGCTCCTGGGGGGTGTTACTCTGGGTGAAATGGGAATCCATTAGAGGGCTTGGGGGGAGGGGATCTCAGCCGTTCAGTTTCGGACTTCATATGTTTGTGTCGGGGAAGCAGATGGATATGTAAGCCTAAGTTTGGGATAGAGGCCTGGGTCATGAGGTAAATGTGGGAATTGTGGGTCTAGATAATTAAAGCCGTGGAAGTAGAAGAAATCACTGAGGGTGTGAGGGCGTGGATAGAAAGGTGAGTCCCAAGGACTGTCCTGAGACTCAGCATCATTAAGGATGAGATAAGAGGAGGGACCAGCAAAAGAGACCAAAATCAGGTTGGTAGGAAGGGAGCCGAGATAGTGAGGAAACCGTGCCACGGCAGAGGGAGTGACTAAAGTGGGTCCTTGTTGTTGCTGGCCAAGTACGGTGAGGCTGAGAAATAACAGTTGGATGTAGCCCGTAGAAATCCTTGAACTTGGTTAGAACAAGTGGAGCCTGATGAAGCGAATCTGAGGTAGAGGAAGGAGTTGAAAATAGCAGGTTTAGGCAGATTTTCCGAGGAGGCTTGCAGCAAAAGGGAGCAGAAATGGAGCAGCCCTTGGCAGGAAGGGTGGGTCTTTCCAATTTCCCTCTTCTTCCTCCCTTCTCTCTCCTCCCCTGCCTCCTTTACTTTACAATACACCTTACCTGCCAGGCGGATGTAGTGGCTAGCTAAACGCAGTAGTTCATTCCACCAGCCTGAGAGATGGACAGTGCTTTCATTATTTTGTAATTGCATTATTACAGTACTTGAATTCCAAAGGACGTTTGAAATACACCCTAAACTGTCCCCCTCATTCAGATCCGCCAAAAGCTTTCCTGTAATATGTGAAGTAATTATATATTGTTCTAAAATTTGCACAGAGTGACCTCACAGAGTGAACATATGGTTATAGACTAATAATAGAGTTGGCCCTTTATATAAGTAATGTTTCTATAGTCTGACATTCCTAACTGGCCAGCTTCCATCTCTTATCAGTTCGCCATCAAAATCAATGCCAAGCAGATCCACGCAGTGGAAAAAAAAACTTGGTATGATCGTGCCAAGATTTAGGGTACAGATAGAATTTATATAATATGCTTTAAAATATATGAAACATGGAAACATACCTTTGTATTTATAGCACATTTGACGTTTATAGTGATTACCCAGAGTTCTTTGGAATGAGTGTTTTTTGATTCCATTATTAAGGATGAGAGTCATTGTCTAATGCCAGTATTTTTTATTTTCAACTCTGATGAAATCTAATAACTAACTCTTGTTGAATCCTTGTAATTGAAAAGTAACATTTTTGGGGGGGGGGCTTTGAAGAGCTTGTACCTAATTCCAATCCACACCATAAAAGCTGAGCGGACAGCTGTCCTATTAGACTCCACTGTAATACGTAAGGAAGAGTTGGCACCTATATACCTCAGAGCATAGCCTAGCAGCTTCCCAAGAACTTCTTGGAAATGTGCTTTAGGCCCAAGGTCCCCTTCCAACTCTGAAATGAAGGCCAAATCTTGAGGTATACACGAGAGGGGTTCCCTTCCAGATGGGTTTGAGAAGCATGCTGTTGTGCAGAAGGAATGAGAATTATAGACGCTGTGTTCTTTTTCTAAATAGGCATATGCTTTTTCCTAGGGGTTTATTTAAGTAGAGGCCTTCAGGTGAGGTTATTACGCACCCATCTGGATTGACTTCACCAGAGCCAGTGACCTTTGCATAGTTCCTGAAAGAAGGTCTAAGGCCCAAGCCGTTACTGGCTCTAGACACCTACCAGGCCATAAAAAGCCCCCCAAAAATGTAAGATTTAACCTCACTTTACCTCTACTGGCCAAGAAGTTCTGTGTTCTCTGGAGACTTTTCTTAGGAGGCTGCCTTCTTCTTCCAGAAGTTTGGGGATTTTTCTGATGAATTTTTCTTTATATTTGACATTTCTTTCTTGCTTTCCTTAATACTAAAATGAAGACCCAGTGTTAGGAAGCTTTGAGCCATTACATCTCATATAGTACATTTCCATCAAGAATCCCACTACATCTGTGATGGCTTGTACCTTTGTGACATCTTTGTGTGAGGTTGTGTCTACCAAACAACCTACCATAGTGGGTAGTTTTACCAAGAACCCACAGAAGACCCAACGTGGCCTTCATTCATGAAAAAATGTGGCTTAAATTATATGGAATGGCTATCCTCAATATGCTGTCACTTCAGAGGAATGTTAAAGACTTAGATGCTTACCATTGATTGGAAACTTATTCACAGTTCTTGGAGAATTGATACTCAAATGTAATAAATTACCCTAGAGATTTTAAATACAGGACATATCTTTATAGGGCAGGGATGGCAATGCAAATGTATGATGAGATCTGTGTATTTACCTTGCCTTGTCTATTTTTTGAACCCTTATTATGCACAAAGCTATTTATAATTAGGCGTGGGAGAGGGAGCAGATCCCCTAACCTCACCACTTCCAAACATTTTAGAAACCTAAACAGACTTACTAAATCAGGAAAAGTCTTAAATAGGTTTGAAAATTAGCCTCTGAATCCCAAAACATTGCCTACTATCTTGGATTGTGTAGTTGTAGGAAATGGCTGGTTTGGTGGTAAGGAGAAGCAACTGAAATGCGTCTCTCCAGCTGTCCTTGTGTAAAACAAATTATTCGTACTGGTAGGAAAATTACTTCTTTTTCTAAAAATAAGATAAATGTGAGAAGGGCTGGCTATTTTAATAGCAGAACCTCCGTTGGAACTCTGTAGTAGCTGTAGAATTCTTAAGCACTTTAGAAAATGTTGTTTCTAATGTCAACATCATCTGTCATAGCACTGTCCCCCTGGGAGCAGATCAGATTCTTCTTCGAGGCGCCCAGTTGAGAAATACACAGTGGGTTCATGGAATAGTTGTCTACACTGGACATGACACCAAGCTGATGCAGGTGGGATTTTTTATCTATGAAAAACCTTGTGGATGTATTTTCTTGAAAATGCGCTATTTGTAGCTCTCTATGCAATAGTCCCAAACATAGCAGACCATCTGTCACAGACTCCTGAGCCCTACTCTGTACATTCAGAATCTCGTTCTTCAGTGTTTAGGGCCATAAAATGGCTCATGTGCACAATACTGGAAAGTTTCATTCGAGACCAACAATGCATGAACTCTTAATTATTTCCTGTGTTGATTCCATTTACTCTAACAGTGGTTGATACTATTGTCTATGCAATGACATGTTCTACATGAAAGTATTCTGTGTTCTACATGAAATGTGCTCTACATGAAAGTATTTATCTTATAATCTTGTTTTAAGACTGTGATCAAATTTTATAACTGTTTTAATTTTTTTGTAAAATTAAGAAAAGGATTTGTGAGCCAAATGTTGACCCTTTTTTGCTAACATTTTTATGTTAAGCCATTTTTAATGGAAAGAAACCACCATTACTGATTCCACCGTAACCATAATGATTCTACCCCTCACCTTTCTGTAAATTCTGTCGACCATTATTTTATATCTATTATGACAGATTTAATTTTCTGTTCTGTAGATGCCTTGGTTAGCATGATCATTTTTGTCATCCACCACAGCTGAAGAGACTGACTTCCGTTATTCTTTATAGCCGGGACTACTTAGCCCATTGCTGTGATCAGTAAAACCGTTACTGAACACCACCAGAAATCTGGAAACCAGAGGCCCTTCAAATGGGACCTTCATATTTTGTAACTTCTAAGGGTTATGGGGTACAGAGGCCACCTTCTCTGCCTCTCTTCCTGAGCTGAGCTGCCAAGTGCCTCTCCTCTACCCTCTTCGCTTCAGTAGTCAAGTAACGCCTTCTTCGTCTTCCCCGCCACAATGCAAAAGTTATGTCTCTAAACGGAGTCCTATTTCCTTCTTTTCTTATTATTTTATATCCTAGAAAAAGGCTTGAGGTATACTGGCCTTCAGGGGCGAAAAAAATAGGTGGCTAACATTTGACAGCTTATTACAGCTGTGATTTTTTTTCTGTATAATTTTCAAGTGTCTGCCCATGTTTAGATTTTGAGTTGTGACGGACTTTGTCATCTTCATCAAAATACCAAATAGACATTACTCAATCAATGTGTACACATTTTTTTATTGCTCATCTTGTCTCTTTTTACAGAATTCAACAAGTCCACCACTTAAACTCTCAAATGTGGAACGGATTACAAATGTACAAATTTTGATTTTATTTTGTATCTTAATTGCCATGTCTCTTATCTGTTCTGTGGGCTCCGCCGTTTGGAATCGGAGGCATTCTGGAAAGGACTGGTATCTCAACCTAAATTGTAAGCATTCAAGGGCCTGTTGTATTTATTTTTTTCTTTCATTAAAATATGCATTTGTTTCATGCTGATGAGATTTCCTATCATTCCTCAAAAGAAAACCTTGTTGGCAAGATAACTGGGCATTTAATTTTTATGTTTCAATGCATTTTCCAGTAAAAAAAAGTAAAATGTTGCTCAAGTCTCCAAAATTTCAGAATCCTTAAAAATGATCACTCTAGAGTAGTATAAAATGTTAATATCATTTTCATTAATGTTAATCGTTCTTTAAAAATATTTTAACACAGGTGGTAGGATAATTACCTGGTGAAGAAAGCAGATTGATTATCTTTAATGCACCAGGAGTAGAGCACATGCTTATAAAAAGTTTAAATTGAATATCCTTTCATTTGAACTCATGAATGCAGTAAATTCCATGTTAACGGTAATCTTGTCTTAGGGAAAGCCTATTAAATATGATTTTTTTGGACCATCTATCCTTTTACTATTGTGGGATTAATGTACCATCCCTGAATATTTCTGGAAAATAAGTTTGCATTGCCTTTTAATGAGTACTTAACCAATAAATACTTAATTTCCAGAAGTGTGAAAACAAATTCTAGTAAACCTTGTAGCAAAATCGATTTTTTTTTCAGTTTTTATCCTATTGATTTTTAGTTTTGTGGCTATTCCAACTTTTTTTTTTTTTTAACCCTGATTTATGATTTCAACATCAGAACTGTTATGACTCCCATCGGTTTGTTTCTTCATAAACTTCACAGTGTGTCTGCCATAGCGGTTCTATTTTCATTATCAAAGAGGCAGGGTGTGATTTACCTAGGGAACAGCCCTACATTGTTTTTACTGTTTGGATTAGTTTTGCTGCTGTTTTGTCTGATTGCTTTTAAGGCATGCTTTATAAATCAAAGGTGCGTTTTTTAGTAATTTACATAAAAATGATTTTTCCCAGTGGAGACTTTACATTTATAAACCCACAGTCCTGTCCCTGATATCTCTAAACTTCCTGTGTGGAACAGGATTTGAAACACTGGGCAGTGCTTTCATTCGTTAGAACCATTATGAAGTTCTTAATAGTACTACCAACGTACTGATCTGTCTTGAGTATTTGAGAATAAGGATATGCTATCAGCACAGTGTTCCTCCCAAGCTATCTAGAGATGTTGTGTAATATGGAAAACTTCTATTATGCTGAAGTTCTGGTCAACACAAATGAAATACTTGAAACTATAGATGACTTTCTTCCCACCTCCCCCAACAGATGGTGGTGCTAATAATTTTGGACTGAATTTCTTGACCTTCATCATCCTTTTCAACAATCTCATTCCAATCAGCTTACTGGTTACATTAGAAGTGGTGAAATTTACCCAGGCATACTTCATAAATTGGGTAAATATGAATTACTGTTTTTCATCATTCTAAATATATGTTTTGTCTTTTTTTTTGATAGGGTCTTTTGAGGATTTTAATTTTTTTTTAAGATTTTATTTATTTATCTGACAGAGATCACAAGTAGTCAAAGAGGCAGGCGGGAGCGGGGGGGAAAAGCAGGCTCCCTGCTGAGCAGAGAACCCGATGTGGGACTTGATCCCAGGACCCTGGGATCATGACCTGAGCCAAAAGCAGAGGCTTTAACCTACTGAGCCACCCAGGCATCCCCAAGGATTTTAATTTTTTTTAAGTAATCTCTACACTCAATGAGGGGCTCGAACTCATGACCCCAAGATCAAGAGTTGCATGTTCCACTGACTGAACCAGCTGGGCAGTCCCCTCATAGTGTCCTTTGATCTCTCAGAAACAAAATCTTAATGATACCTTCCCTTTTATTGACTGCAAGATGGCATTTCAAAGTATTTTTGACTTTAATATGATAATAACAAATTCATTTGACATGTAAAAATCAATAGCAAAAACTCTTTATCTTAAAATCACACATTCCGGGGAACTAAGTCTCCAGTTAAGAAAACCTATTTGGGATTATATAATAGTCTTGGGGAAAGGAGACCATGAGGTTTGGAGTTAAAATATCTGGATTATCATTGTAGTTCTATAATTACTAGTGCTATGAACTTTGCCAAGCCACTTGACTTCTTTGAGACTTATTTTCTTGGGCCTTTAGACAGGAATGATAAAACATGCTTTACCAGCATCTCACGGTGGTAATATAGAGCAAAGGAATCTCACAGCATAGCAAACAGCCTCCTAAACAATTGAGTGCTCTAGAAATAACACTGTTCACTGCTTGGTACAACCAGGCTGTCAGTCTTGTTTTATATACCCATGTAGGTTATTTTTCCCCCACTGTAAACAAATTCAGCTGTGCTTAATTTTTTTAATTCTTGAATTTTTTTAATCTTGGAAAAATGTGCCGGACATCTATTCCCTAAATATTTTGTTTATAAAATGTGGTGTTCTTAGTTTTATTTTACCAAAGTTAAAATTAATGAATTTATGTAAATTAAATAAGCCTTCAGACTTAATCTGCCAGAAAGTTTCATTTTTCTTTTATTTTGGGAAATTTGGGTATTATCTTTTGACATTATCTTTTAAAATAATTTAAAAGTCTTTCAAGGGAACAATATTAGAATTTTTAAGAAATATAACTGATGATGCTTTTGCCACTGCTCACTACCTTCCCATGGTAAGTGATCCACCTCACCTGTCAAATTGTCTAATTCATTGGTACAAGCCCAGTAGAATTTAGAAATCTAAAATGAGCTGCAGGTGTGGCTTATTTCATGCAGGAAATGTGTTGCTGAAAAATTATGTAGTAACATTTGTGTAAATACAATTAAAACCTATTGAGGTTTCCCACTTTGCAATAAGAAATCATAAGGTGACTCATTTTGAAAATCAAATAACTAGTTAGTCACTTTATTATTTTGTACTTGGATTTTTAAAAGTAATATTTGCTTCCAATAATGACATAATTTGAGTATTGGAGGAGGCCAGCAGGCTTATGCTATTCAACCACCTTTCTATTGTACAGAGATTCGATAACATTGCTGACAGGTCTTTTACCACCCAGCAATTCCGTGTGTAGAAATGAGATCAGTATCTGCCGCCCCCCCCCTTTGATACTGGTTCTACCTGATCTTTTAGGAAAATGTCTAACCATGTTTCTGAATGATAGCCTTGCAAAGTATTAGAACTCAGGTAGGGTGCCTGGGTGACTCAGTTGGTTAAGCATCCCACTCTTGGTTTCTGGTTCAGGCTGTGATCTCAGGGTCATGAGATCGAGCCCTGCATTGGGCTCCTTGCTCAGGATGGAGTCTTGCCTGAGATTTTCTCTCTCCCCCGACTAGCATGCACACACACTCTCTCTCTCTCTCTAAAATAAATAAATCTTCAAACAAAAACAAAGAACTCGGCTGCATGCCTTTTCTTCTATCACCTCCTTCCCATCTCCTTCTGTTCCTTATCAGACCTGATGATCAAGGAAGTCCAACTTACTCCCCGTTCCATTCATTCCTCTTTGAACATGGCTCAGGTGCTTAATAGCCTTCTTAGATCAAGGCTCCTACCAGTCAACAGCCTACGTCAGAACTGAGGCAGATCAGTCTGAAATGCAGACGTGGGAAAGACCAGATTCGTCCTTTTCCTTTGACTTGTAAAAATCTGTTAACCCTGACTTGGCAATAAAATGGTGTACTCTGGAAAATACTAATTCTTATAGGCGTTAAGAGTCAAGCCTCATATTGTTTGGGTACAGAACAAGTACAAATTGGTACAAAAGCTGTACATTTTTGTTTGGGTTTTGAGAAGTGCACTCCTTCTGCTTTCAAGTATATGCACTGGAAGGAAGCAGAGCCAAGAAAGTATAACCAGATAGAATCTCTTAGGTAATTTTCCTAGGGGTTTAAAAATCTTCATTATTTGAGCAGTGTTCATGCTCTTATTTTAGCTGCATTAAGTACTTATGTTGTGTCAGACGCTTTAGGAAGCATTTCACATACATTATTTTATTTAATCTTCACCACACGTCACCTATCTAGAAAATGGTAGAATTATGAAAAAAATTCAAGATTGCCTGATTGCAGAGATCCACTCTAATTGCCTTGCTGTCCTGCCCTTTCTGTAAAATATAATATTCTCTACTGAGGACTTTTCAGGGAAATCAACTGAAATGGTGTAGAATGGCCAGAGATGAGAGTGGCTTCATGTTATAACTCACTAGTTAAAGAAAATTTCAGTCATTCTCTTGTTACCAATTGCATTTAGTAATTTCTTTTATTTAAAAAAAAAAAAAAGGATCTCGACATGCACTACGAACCCACAGACACTGCTGCTATGGCTCGAACGTCGAATCTGAATGAGGAACTTGGCCAGGTAAACTGAATTTCTTGTTGATACGTCAAATGGGACATAGATTCATTGTCACTTCTGCCATAGGTGGCAACTTCATATGAATTGACAGCTCCTAATTTCCCATTATTTGGATAATGTGCATAAATATGTTAGCACATAATTACCATTTTTAGTAAATGAAGTTTTAAAAACATTTAAAAGCTATTGTGCTCTCAGATAAGGTATTACACAAAAAATTTCCTTCAGCATATAATCTAGTTAGTAGTAAAGTATTGGTTATTTTTGAGTGATAAACTCATAGTATTAAAATTGTTCATAGCTTTTGACCAGAAAGGAAGAAAAAGTTAATTTGATCACTGATGCTATGTAAGTCAAAGTATGGCATTTCTGCCAGAATTACCTTTTTCGTACCAATCTGGATGTTATATGAAGTTAATTGCACAAGCCTTTACTAATTCTGTAATTGTTTTGGTGAGAAATCCTGGTAGATGTTTTAGTGCTTCATAAATCTTAAGTCACAGTAGTGGCAATTTCTAGTGGAAATTCAGACCATGTTCAGATTTCTGTTTAGCTGCAGTTTTTCCAGCATCTTGATAGTCTTTACGGTTCATACATGAAATGATTCATTGCTAAAATACTAAAAAAAAAAAGTCGAACATATTTCTTAATGAATGCAAAGGAAATCATCACTTAATAGCATTCCTTGTGCCCATATAATATAACAAGATGGATAAAAAGAATTATTTAAGGGGCATTTTCCCCCCTCTGTGAGAGACTGACATAAAAAGACTTCTGAAATTTTAATGAGAAATTTTAAACTTTTTTTTTTTTAGGTAAAATACATATTCTCTGACAAAACTGGTACTCTGACCTGCAATGTAATGCAGTTTAAGAAGTGCACCATAGCTGGAGTTGCTTATGGGTGAGTTGATCCCCCCCTTTAATTAGAATGTGAAACACACATTTAATTAGTTTTAATTAGCTTGGCATGTTTTGACAGTTCTTACTAGTGGAAATTTTTTTTTTGACATAAAAAGCTCCTGTTTTAACTTTAGCATACATGTATGTTTTGTGTTATAGTTTGAAATTGTTTTTCGTTTGGAATTACCTATGAGGTGGAGGTTCTACCCAGTAGTATTTCCGTGTTTGGAGTTTGCTAAAGGTCTCTATCTGGCTCTGGTCATGAAGTAAAAACACCGTTCCCGCTACATTGCCATGAAGTTAGAGTACAATGTCGTAATAACGTACAGAGTGTCCTTGGGCAGTTTTCAACGATGTTAAAATATTGTTTCTCTGATAGTTACGCCTTTGATTTGCTTTTTCTTTTATTGCCTCTCCCCTTTGCAATCACAAGCAATCTAATTTTCTGACGGTGGGAAGGAGGTGGGGACATGAAGCTCTGAAACTTATCAGGCTCCTAATGTCCTTTACAATACGCTTGTTAAGAATCCACTTATTTCTTTCTTTGAGTTATATTTACCTAAATCCTTCAAAAGCCTTCTTTCTGAAATACTTTTTAGGATAAAGTGACTAAATTAATCTGTACATTTCCAAAAAGGATGTGATCAAAAGATGAAACTTTCCTTGGTTGGAATGACCTTGACCATGACCTATTAACAAATTTTCCAACTATCCTTATCTATAAGTGAGACTGGGAAATACTGATCCCTTAACCATTTAAGCAAGAGCACTTTCGTTTGGGTTTTCCGGTTTGTACTCACTCTTTCCCACTCACACTCTGTCTCCAAACAGTAAGCTAGTATAAAAATAATGTATTGAATTTTGAAAACGCCTTAGTTAAAATTACAAATAAATAACCATTGGTAAAAAATTCTAAAAGCAATGGTTACTCCTATACAAGGGTCTACAGAGAGAAGTAGATGGAGGCAGATACCCTATTCTTTGGGTTAGCAGAGAGTGTGACTAAAATTGACTTCAAACTCTATGTGTAAATGAAGCTGAAAAGACATTTGATTGAACGGCTTTTTCACACTCTGCGAAGATGGGATGTTAATTTAAGACACATACTTACTGTTTCCAGGGCTGGATACCATTTTGCTCTTTCCTCTTTATCTGAAGTTCTCCCAACTCCCCTGTAAGGCTGTCCTTACTCCTCCCCACCACTTGCTACCAGCCTTGTAATTTGGTTAGCTGCCTAGAGGGGGACAGGCAGCCGCACTTGTCGAAGTCATGCATATTTGACCCACAGGTACGCCAGGCAAGAGAAGGAAAGGCAGACTGTAATTCTGGAGTGTGTTATATTATTCTTGCTGACAGACTCGTGAAGACTGTTTTATAAAAATTCTACTTTCATAAGTCAATTTATTTTTACTCTGCCAGTTTCCAATTGAACAAGCAAATTCTTCAAATGAGTAAATATTGATTATGAACTTACCAGAACAGAAAGCTAGAATGAGATCTAGCCTGTCTCCTGCATTTGGTCAAGTTTTTTCTTATTCTTGCAACAAGCCTTAAATATGTCCAGACACTAGTTCTAAAGAGCTGTGTTCTTTCTGGATCTGTTGGTGGTATTATCATTGACAACCCTTAAGTGATAGGGTTGGTTTGAGACTGGTAAATATTAAAGAAATATTAAGAGTTAAGAGCCATCATCATTTAGATTAAGTTTCCAGAAAAACAATTTTTCTCTTGGGCAAATAATATCTCTTAATACTGGGGGGCAATCATAAGACATAACCTCGAGTCCTAGCTTTGTCACTAATCTACCATAGAACTATCAATAATTCCTTTCAAATATTCCAAATTCCTTAAACTGAAGATAGTGAGAGAAGATAATCTCTAAAGTCGTTTTCCAGGTATAAAATTCTAGATATAAAAAACGCAAAAATATGTTTTACTAGAATTTTTTATAAAGGTATTCTTTTATTTGGCAATTTTAACTTACATAAAGAGAAATACATTTCTTTCTTGGGTGATATATCATGTTTTTGAGAATATCAGAAGACTTGCTGAGTGAAATGAGTTGTTAAACTGCTTCCAATAATCACGTAGTGTTGTGTATGTGTGTTTAGGATCTTTAACCCTGATTTTTTTTATCAACATCCCCTCCCCCAAGCATCCTGATGGGCATTTGGAATGTCAACATTGTATCATAGAAAGTGGTTGATACAGGAAGTTGTTGATACAGGAGACTTCAGATGCTTAGGTGTTTACAGTAAGAGACACACCACTGTTCCTTAATTCCACCAAACTCATCAAGAAAAGTAGTTACTGTCAGCCGTCTTTCTGTGGCAATTTCCTCTGGCCCCTCTTGGCTTATTGGAACGCAGAGGGGAAATAACATGGTTTTGCAAGCTCTTTTGCTCTGTTGCAGTGTTAACATTTGTTTAATATGGGGAACTATTAAGTACATGTACCTTCAACTCTAGCGGAAGAAAGCATGGTGTTATATTTCCCCAGGACAAATCAGGATAAAAGAGAACATCCCACATTTTCATAAATTAACAAATGTTTTGGGGGTTCCAATTTCAGAACAGATCCTTGTGAAGCATTTCTTAAGAAGATAAAGTCTAGTTTTACCCTAGGTAGAGTCAGAGGTGAGTTCGGTTGACTTTTATGGGTCTGAAGAGAGGACTTGAAGTATCTTCATTTTTGCCTATTATTCCTTAAGTTTGTAAGACGATAATATTTAACACTTAACACGATGCTTCAAAATTTAATCTTGGTAATTTTTCTCTCATTTTCACATAACCAGTACCCAAGTTGGATTCATCATGGGCATCAAAATAAAGATTTGTACATATGTAGCAGTGATGATGGTTTTGTCAGACTTGTCAGAGATGCTACTGTGTTTAAACTTACTAGATTGTTTCATTAGATCTTTCTTCGATTAAATGTAAATTGATGTCATCTGTAAATTTAACTCACTACAAACTAGAAATTCTACTGCTAAACATTTGTTCAAGTATCATTTCAGTAACTTCCTTTCTGTAAGAAATGAGTCAACTTTACCAAAGTAACTAGAATACCAGGAATGGGTAAAAAGGCTTATATGTTCCATGGCTAGGACTTTCAGTACAGTGAATGTAATAGGCTATAATCCTAGGTATCATCTTTATAGGTAATTTGGATCTTACTATTAGAATGAGCTGATGAGCTGGGCAGAGCTTTACAGAGTACAGGCTCTGAAGTTGTTAAAAAAAAAAAATTCTAATAAGCCAACTAAAGAGTGATTTTTTTGCATTAGTCATTTAATCAGTGTTAAAAACATTTCATTGACATTTTCCTCCGTAAAAATCTCTATGTAGCAATCTCTATGTACATATGAATATAATCTATGAATAGTTTAACATGACCATATTTTGTTTAATAATATGTTTGCTGAAAGGATCAGTACTTCATCCAAGAAAACTCACAATTACCATAAAACTTAGCCCCGAGGTCTAGATTATAACCAACAAATTTATCTGACTGCCCACCAGGGTAAGAATTGAGTAAATGCCATTCATTTGTTCGTTGATATGCTTCAACAAATATTTTTATCTCCTTCTGTGTATGTGGCACTTTGTTAAATGATGGGGTTTTAATGATCAGCAAAAGTTCACATCGTTTCTGCTCCCCCAAAGTTTATAGTCCAGTTGGGGATTAATGGGTGTTAATTAAGTAATCAAAGATAAAACACAGTGCAGAGGTCCACGTGAGTCTATGATGAGGATTTGATCCAATCAGGCAGGTCAGGGACTGGCCCATGAGAAAGTGATCCTTGAGCCGAGATGTAAGAATGGGTTTGATTAAGCGAAGTCCTTACCAGGCAGATACAGCAGTATTGACATGCACACAAAGGCAAATGACCAGATAGTACATATACACCAGAGCTGCCCCAGCAGCAGTCCTGGGGAAGCTCACGCACACAGAGGCAGTAGCAGGCGTGTGGGTCTCCTACTGCTCGTCACATTCTGAGTAGCATCTACCAGGGCTAGACCCAACCCAGGAGAAGGGACCCTGAGTCTCGAGCTTTGCATCTTTTAAGCTATATTACTAAACATGTACTGGCCCCTTTCCGGATGTGAGATCAGGGACTGCCGTCCAGCATCGGTGCAATATAACAGAACCTTAGCACAGTGTTTTTGCTTGGGTAGCACTGGCCTCCGCTGGTACAGTCTGGGGGTGGCTAGAGTCCAAGCCTTGAGGTTGATCAGAAGTAATTGCCTTCAGCGCTGGGCTGCAGCCAGTTTCCACAGAGCTTTGCAGCGGGTCATCATTTTTTCTGGGACTCCAGCCCACAAGAGGTTCAGTTAGCCCTTCCTCTCAAGCATCCACAAAAGTCATTTGGTGCAAGAGAATAGTGAGTAGAAGGGACTGCCTTCATTGTAACTAATGACCGTGGATACCGCACTGGAAGCAGTTTCCTGCTTTGCAGGTGAAAGAGGTGCCTTCTAATGGTGAGGCTCGTGCCCAGCGGGTTTGGTGGAAGGTTAGAGGGAATGAGAGGACTCCGCAGGTTTTCAGTGAAATTTGTATCTATCAAAAACAATGAATCACTCTACATTTACATTATTGAACTCCACATTTTTTTTTAAACTCAGTTGATAGCTAATAAATTTAAAGAGAAAATATTGAATGGTCATATATAGTGAGAGAAATGAAGGATAAGAAAATGAGTTCTGGCTGCTAAGAGAATAGATCTTGAATTTTCCCACCCCACACGCGTGCGCACACACACACAATGGTAATTATGTAACAGATGCAGGGTTAGTTCCCACAGTGAAGGTAATCACATCAAAGTATGTAAGTGTATCAAATCATCATGTTGTATCCCTGAATCTTGTGCAGGTTTATACATCAATTATATCTCCACAAAGCTGGAAAAGATGTGAACAGTAAAAAGAAAAATGTAATAAATACATAAAAGAAAATCTGCACTGTTATATATCCTTTGACTGAATATACAAGTGACTGTTGGAAACAAAAGCTGTGCATCAGTCAGACTTTTCCTGGTGCTCAAATGAACCAAAGGAGGAAATTAAAATGATTAATGAATGTATTTTCTGTTTGAAATAACAAATGGCTTAATGAGTGAATTATGGTTTAGGTGAAAAATTTTGAGGATCGGTTCATCTTTTAAAATATGGCTCCATTTAATTATAGAAATGCAATTAATTTTTACTTTAATATACCTGTTTAAAGACCCATTACTTTATGATAGTCAAATTTGTTTCTGAAATGTACTTGGCAAATTTTATCAGTATAATTGTTTGTTCCTAAGTATTAGTATGTTCGTTTCCTTAAAACACTTTATTCTGATGATAGAATATGTACTTAATTTTCTATTGGTTTTAGCATGTATTTAAACCTCTAGGTTAAAATATTTCTTAGTGAATATTATTCTAGGAATCAAATGAATAAAATCCACAGCCAAGAGGCGAGTTGGCTGTCCTGTTCAAGAATATTTTGTACATCTTCTTAGCTACCATAAATTGTGTTCTACTTACTATACTAACTGCCATTCTTTCAGAATCAACTAAAAGTTCATTTTCTTAACTTTTTCAAGATCCATCTTTCAGTACTTCCTTTACTCATGCTTTTATGTTTCCAGCCTTTCTGTGATGATTTTTTCCCTCTCTTTCTGCCCTTCCTCTTGCTTTCTGAAGCCATGTCCCTGAACCTGAGGATTATGGCTGTTCTCCTGATGAATGGTAAGCTGCATGGACCTTTCTGTCTCATGGATTCCTTTAAAAAGTTTGCATTTTATTGTTTTGATAAACACATTTCACTAGTTTTGGGGGGAAAAAGGCATTATAGATCAGGTGAGGTCAGTGTGCTATAAAGAACTTATTTCTTGAAATCCTGTGTCTGTCCTTGATTTCCTATTGCATAACCTTTAGTCGTTTTACACACATTTAGTTTAACAGTTAGGCTTGCGAGAGTTTACATTATGTATCCATAATAAAGTCTGTAATGATCAACTTGGGGTCCCTGGGCTGTGAACTAGCCAAGATTTACTAGAGCTCGAGAAGTTTTATCTTTTCTAGTTCAGCACTGCCACCTTCTGCTGCAATTTATATTTTCTACCGAGCCACAAAAAGACGCTACTGAATCCTACCCAAGACGCAGAAATTTCCTTTATGTCCCTTTTCATTAGTTTGGTAAATCTATTTGGGGTCTAGAACGTGAACATTTTCAAAAATAAATGCCTAGAACTAATGTTGTAAGACTATGCTACCAGGGACCAAAGTTAACTGAAATATAAATAATTTTAGAATATTAGAGATGTCACTTTATAGTTTTAATGTCCATGCTTTTGAGGGGTTTTGTTTGTTTTCCCTTAAAATCCATCCTCCGTGGATTTAACATTTTCATTTAGAACAGTATAAGTTTATTTTGGTATTTCTCGAACTCATCATGATTTGGTGACCAGCAAAACTTCAGAGAACAGATTCTTTTAATGCTGGTAACTATAGAATCCATTGTGGTTTTAGAAGGGCTTATATTTTTATTTTCAGGTTGCACATGTGTTCATGATTTGACCACATTTCCAGTATGCATGGAAGTCCAATAGCATCATTTACTATTTTTCAACTTGACTTTGATTTCAATACAGTGGAGCTTTGATAACAATTTGCAGCTAAACTCATACCCATAATAATGACAGAGGCAGCTGTTTGATTCATGTGGTACCTGATGAGTCATCACATTTAAACTCATTGCTTGGAGTGTCATCCAGTTTCAGACACCTACACACAACTGAATAATTCTTAGTGTTTTTAAAAATATTCTAAATCTTCTTACTGCTAGTGGGTAATTCAAGTTTAATGCAGTAGCTATTCCCTTTTAGTTAATCCTTCAAGAATGTAGTAAACTTTTGTGACTATATCTATTTATTTATTGTTTTCCTGTAACATTAATATAATTCTATTGATTATAAATAGTATTCACTAGTATAGAATTAATACAAATTTTTCTAAGAACTCTTATTCTTAAGGAAATTGACTGTAGCCTATTTTTACAAAGGTTGAATGGAAATGTAAAAAATTGTTGCTTATTTACTCAGATCGTTTAAAATATCCTACTTTCAATAGGAGTTGTTTTGTGATTTCTATCACTTTTGGAGAGGATACCATATTATCTAGCTAAGATCTCTTTGTAAAACACTCTGCTGGAAAATTTGATGTTTGATATTCTAAACTAGTTAACTCTAAATAAGAAATGCCAGATTTTTCATAAATTATATGATTCTGCTTAAATATTAGTATTATTTTAAAAGATTTTTATTCGGAGCCCCTGAGTGGCTCAGTGGGTTAAACTTCTGCCTTCAGCTCAGGTCATGATCTCAGGGTCCTGGGATGGAGCCCCGCATCAGGCTCTCTGCTCAGCAGGGAATCTGATTCCCACGTCCCCACCCCCCCACCCCCGCCTGCCTCTCTGCCTACTTGTGATCTCTCTGTCAAATAAATAAATAAAATCTTGGGGAAAAAAAATATTTTTATTTATTTGTCAGAGTGAGAGCACAAGCAGAGGGAGAAGCAGGCAGAGGGAGAAACAGGCTTCTTGCTGAGCACGGGACTTGATCCCAAGACCCCTGACATCATGACCTGGACCGAAGGCAGACGCTTAGCCATCTGAGCCACCCAGGTGCCCCTAAATACTAGTATTTTAAAAAATAAACAATAGGGAAGGCATTTACCACCTTTATAATAAAGTGAGCTTTATTTTAAATAAAGCTGAACTTCTGAGATTCCTCACCTATCAAACAGTTACCTACAGGCTTGCAAGGATGAAACAACAGATGCCACTTGAGCTTCTGTTCTGTCCTGGCCCACTGCAGTGGTCAAAGATGCAGACTTTGGATTCTGAGCACCCAAGTTCACATCCAGATCCTATTGGTGCCCTTGAAAAATTACCTAATCTCTCTGCCTGCCTGTCTTCCTCTGGTACAATGTGGACATCATAGGGAGGTTGTGAAGATTGACTAAGTTCTGTTTTTATTTTTCCTTTTTTTTTTTTTTTTTAAGTTTTATTTATTTGAGAGAGTGTGTGTGCATGTGAGCATGGGCGGGGGGTAGTATGGGCAGAAGGAGAGGGAGAATCTCAAGCAGGCTCCAGGCTGAGCACAGAGCCCAACTTGGGGTGATCCTGACAACCCTGAGATCACAACCTGAGCTGAAACTAAGAGTCTGATGCTTAACCAACTGGGCCACCCAGGTGCCCCCCAATGAGTTCCATTTTTAAAGTGCATAGAATAGAGTTTAGACATAGTATACTCACAGAGAGTGTTAGCTGCGGTGTCTCACTCAATCCTCATGATATATTTGAAGAGCTGCGATTGACGTGACCATATTCAAATTGGTGAAATTTAGGCAAAGAAGATAAGTAAATAACTTGTCCTAAAGTACACAAACAGGAAACATGAAAGCCAGAAATAAAACCTCACATAGCCCAGTCATAAAGTAGGTGCTGGTCGCTTTGTGTCCTACAGACCTTAAAGAACTGTAAAGTATATATGCTTTTAGAGTACAAAATATCCTTACCGTTTCAGTCTTTTTTTTTTTTTTATCTTTTCTTATTAAGGTAGCAAGAGCAGGTACAATTTAACTGACTTGAGAAAAGTTAGCACAGGGAACAGAATTTGGCACATTAATACATCTGACATCTCCCCTAACTCCCATCCAGTTGATTTCATGTTCCCAAGGAAACCAAGATCAAAAGTGTAATGCTGAAAAGAGAAAAAGGAAAAAAAAAAGTGAGATCCCAAATGAATCCTATGCTCTTGGCATCTGACTACATCATCATTCTGCTCGTCTTAGGGATAAACTAGAGAGTAGAGATGACTATATAAATCCATAATCAGAGTTCATGCCTGTCTGTGAACAGCTTCACATTTCAATGCAAAGTCCATTGAATTCCATATATAAAACCTATAGCCTATATACATTTTACTGCCCTGCTGAACCATATTCACCACAAAAATGTTAAGTTTAAAAAACACATAATATTTAAAACTTACATGTGTGCAGATTATTGTACATTTTTTATAATTTGAAGGCAAACCTGTGATATTCTCTTGAGAGTATTTTCAAACATACCCTCTTAACATTAAAGATAGTTGGGTCATGGCTGTAGCTTTATTCACTTAAATATATTAGTATAAAATAGTTCACAGAAATAAGATCATTTCCCAACCAGTAGCTACTTACTCCAAAATTGGTATGGTTTTCTTGTTATTGCCAACTATGGTAACCTAACATAAAACCTTAGAGATTCTTTTCTTTGAAACATCTACCATTGGAGAAAAGATCTGTTTATTCTTAAGATGTGATTGTTTTCAACTAAATATTTCCATAGCCACTTTTTCTTTTCCTCATAGTTACTGTGGAAAATTTCAAACCTAAACAACAGTAGACAGATTGCCCTTTCACTCTCTTCCATAGTACACGCTCAAAACCAATGTCATCTATAACTTTTCCTCACCATTATTATGAAACCAATCCCAGATACCATATTTATTTTTCTTAACTATTTAATATAGATTCCATACTGTTCTGATGGATTTTTGGAAGTTAATGCTAGTGAGGATGATTTTCCAAAAGGATTCTCTTAATATGTTCCATGCTTAGTCATTGAGTATGGTTTTTAGGATTATCATAGTATCAGTGGATAGTACTATTTTCTAGTCTTATTTTCTCATTTCATCTTGGTCTATAATTATGTATGGAATGAGTGGTATTTATTTTTTCTGCTGCAACAGCTAGACTCATGAAAACATCCTTCCAGGTGTGACTATATAATAATGAGATCTAACACATCCAAATTAACGTTTGTCTTCAAAGTAGTCACGTTGACAGGTAATTTCTTTGTTTCAATGATGCAGCCGTTTCACAGAATGTTTTTGGAACTCCTCTTTTGTAATTGCCTTCAGAAATACTTTGAGCCACACAGAAAAGCAGGTCTTATGACTTTGGTTAAAACTGATGTCTAACAAAAATATTATTGAATTCAATCACTTGTTTATATTCTTGGACTTGATGGGACATGACTCTGAATAACCAAGGCATTTCTAAAAATTAAATCTCCCTTTTATGGGATTTTGATTTGTAGCCAATGGCATTATTTAAAAGCAGGAGATGCAGATCCTTTCAGAAAATGGTGTTTTACCTCCCTACTAGGTTTATCTTCCAGTATGAGCCTGTGTGTAGTATGTGTGTGTGCAGAATGTACATCTATTTTATGTGTAGGCTGTGCATCTATTACAGGTGGCTGACATGGATTTTGTTCTTGTCTTTAATTTTTAATTTAAATTTGATTTTTAGTTCATAATGCATTAACATGTTGCAAATTCAAAGGGCATAAAGAGGGGAAGGTTTTTCCTCCCTTCCCTGCCTTGCAACCCTCCTCTCCCTTCCTGGAGGCAAGCAATATAAACAATTTCAGATGTATCCTTCCAGATCTGTTCTACACATATAAATGCATGTATTTGTTTTTTCTCTCATATATACAGAAAGGGAAGCATACTATGTGCCCTGTTTTGTGCCACCTTTTCTTTTGACAGGGCATCTTTGAGATCAGTCCAAGATCAGCTGAAGAGTTTCCTATTTTTTGTATAGCATTTGCTATGTTGATGTACCACAGTTTTTTAAAGCATCGTACTTGAGTTATTTCTAATCTTTTGCTATTAAAAGAAAAAAAAATGTACTGCAGGGACACCTGGATGTCTCAGTCAGTTGAGCATCTAACTCTTGGTTTTGGCTGAGATCATGATCTCATGGGTCCTGAGATCAAGTCCTGCATTGGGCTCTGTGCTCAGCAGGGAGTCTGCTTCAAGATTCTCTCCCCCTGCCCCTCCTTCTATTTGCCTGGTGCATGCTCTCACTCTCTCTCAAATAAATAAATCTTTTTAAAGATGTACTGCAAAGAATGAATTTACACATACAACATTTTGCACCAGGTAGATAGCTTGTATAAATTCCCAGAACTAGAATTACTGGATCAAAGGGATACACATGCATTTTAAATTTTGGTGGAAATTGCTCAGTTGTTCTTATTAGAAGTTATGCCAATTTTCATACTCAGCAATGGTATGATTTATCTTTTTCCATAATCACAACAGCACAGAATTGTCAAATTTATTTCTGCTAAATTGATGCATTCATTTCTCTCATTGTAGGGTAAACTGAAGTTTGTATTTTTTAAATTTAATTAATTAATTTATTTGACAGAGAGATCATAAGTAGGCGGAGAGGCAGGCAGAGAGAGAGAAAGGGGGAAGCAGGCTCCCTGCCGAGCAGAGAGCCCGATGCGGGGCTCGACCCTGGGATCATGACCTGAGCCAAAGGCAGAGGCTTTAACCCACTGAGCCACCCAGGCGCCCCTGAAGTTTGTATTTAAAGGCACTCGTATTTCATCTGCTTGTTGTTTCGCTACATTGTTGATCTTTTTCATATTGGTTTCTATGAGTTCTTTCTATTTCGGGGAAACTATTTCAAGGGCCATACTGTCATATATGAAAATAGGTGATACTGGTTAAGCCATATGCATTCTAAATTTCCTGTTAATTTTTAATGCCATGGGGATTCTTCTTCTTCTTCTTTTTTTTTTTTTTTTTTTTTTTTTTTTGGTATGGTCAGGAAATAATTATTTACCCTGTATCATAGTTTTTAAATTAGCCTACAAGAAACTACCATCTATACTGTACAGACTACTTGTTCCTCATTCTCCTCACCTTAATGTTACCCTCCCTATCCCATTCCTTCTTGCAAAACACCATCATCTCTTTTGTCTCTTTCGTGTTCATAAGTGCACTTAAAAATTTTCTATGGAAAAAAATCAAGCAAAATGTTGATGTTGGCTTGCATTTGTATTTGTGAGCAGTTTGCAAATTCATAGTTTTGTCCACTAAGTTTAAATTACCACTTTCGCTTTTAATACGGTTGGTTCTTATTTTGAAATGACATGAGTGTCCTAATTTTATCTGTTTACGATGACTAAAAGTGAACATCTTAGAAGATTTCAGAGAGGGTTGTTGAGAGCTCCATGCCTGAGTTATCCAACCCAGGCTATGTGGATTAGCAGATGAGTTGTTTATGGTTCTTATGATCTTGGAGAAGAAGTCACTTTCTGACTGAAGAGTTCTTATTTAATGTTTTTCATGGTATAAGCTTCATTGATATTTGGAGGGTGGAATGTGTCCATATAAAGATTTCAGTTGCATATCTAGTGTTATTTGTTACAAATACATTTGAAAGTTATATCAATTATGGTAACTGATTTATGAGATAAAAGGGTTTCTGGTGAGATTAATAAGACAGATCTTCAGATTTGTGAAGGCTTTTAGTCTGGAATTCTTTGGAAGGAAAATAGACCTCCACATGCAAGATGTTACTGTGATTATTCTTTGACATTTCAATTTATCTAACAAATAAGTGGGAATGTATAACTAAGAACGATTAATGAATACATTTTAATAATAGGGAGATTTTCTGGAGCCCCAGTAATAAACTATGTTTAAGAAATGATAGTATTTGGAAGAGAAATGTGTGCCATTTTTTTTGCGTTCCCATTGATAAGTCATTTAAAAGATCTTGGATTTTTCCCTCCATCTTTAAAACTAGAGGAAAAGGGATAATGTCTTTATTCTGTTTCCTAGGGATGTTTTGAGAATTCAAAACTACTACATTCTAATGAAGATGTACTATATTCCAGTTCTCAGAATTAATAGATCAAACTGCTACATGTAAATAAAGATGTATCTTACTATAAACCTTCTAACTTCCTCCTTTAGTTATATTTCATTGATACTGTGTATGTTTAATTATATCAGATTCTTTTTTTCTTTAGTGATTTCTTCTTCCTTTCAAACAGCTGGCTTTAAAGATACGAAACTATTGATGTTTGGCACACTGGCATTGATAATACTCTGTAACTGTAAAAATTATGATCAAAAGCTTTCTGGGCTACAGTTACTTAGTATTGGACATATTATCTTTCCTTGGTGAATTAATTCTAGAATTTTCTTCTATGCACAAAAGCTTAGATGTATGTATTTTCATTGAACATTGCAAAGTATAGCCTTTGGGTTTGACATTCCCACTTACGTGTTCTATGCTCTTCCTTTTAATCTTAACATTTTGATATTAAGTTGCATGGCCGTGAGATTCGTAATAGCTAGAAATACAGAGGCAATTCTGACTCCATTTATTTCATGTGAAGCACATAAGTGTTTGCTCATCTGAAGAGAATCCCAACACCAAAAAAAACCCCTACATTTTTATGATTTGTTCTTACCTATGCAGGACAAATGTGCTATATATACATATATCAGATATTTCTTAGTGACAGATGTTGATAAGATGTATATAAAGCTTATTGCTCATATTTTTATGTTCCATATGATAATCATGTAGTGTTAGTCTCTACAAATAAAGATTTCTCATAGGCTAAAGTAAAAGAGTCAATTTTTTTCATAACTTTATTCTCAAGTTCTAAAAACTTGAAAAAATTATGGAAATAGAAATTCATTTCTAGGTATTTTAGCAGTGTTGTTACTTTTTAAAAAATCTTTTTAAAATTCATGTGATTACAGTGTAATTCCACTGCAGAAGAATGAGCTATAAAATACTATTTTTTATTACACTGCGGAAGTCTATCACATTTTAGAACGCTTGAAAATAATGTATGGTGCAGTTATGAAATCTTTGGTATCTTATCTAGAAATGCAGACCAAATTATATTTAATATATTAAAGGTTTACAGGCATAATGATTTATTTAAAAAGTAAGTGTCAAATAGATCAGTGGCTTATATAAATGAACCAGATTTGCTCCATTTTCCCCTTCAGGCAGAGCTCACAGTTTGGAGACGAAAAAACATTTAGTGATACATCATTGCTGGAAAACCTCCAAAATAATCACGTAAGCAACATAAAACCATTATCTTTTTGTTGATGAGTGAAAGCTGATGAGTATTTCTCTGAATTATCTTCCATGTTTGTGTCTTCTTTTTTTTTTAGTTTCATGATCATTTTTAATACTTATACAGATCTACTACTTTTAAATCCTTTTTACTTAGCCCACACAAATTCATGGCTATTAGGAATTTAGTTTTGAAATTCATGTTAATCAATATTCTATCTTCTATTCTATATTCTGTAGAATATAGATATAATTCTATATTTTAAAATATAGAATTATAATTCTATAATTAATAGAATTCTGTTTGCGTAGAATAGCTCACTATTCACCAGCTCAAACTATCTGTTTGACCAGTTCCCAATCTATACAAAAAGAATTCTGGAAACTTCTACCCAGTGTGACCATTGTACTTGTGAAGTTACTGACACTTCACAAAAATTCCATCGGATCAAATGGTATGGCTTCCTGGAGTCTTAACCCCAGAACCTTTTCTCATTATCACTCCAAGCTCAATATATCAAAACACGCTCATTACCTCAAAACACGCTCCTTGAGCACAGGTGGCTTACTAACCTGTGCGGTGGGCTGGAGCTCTAGCAAGGTGTCTTACAGGTACTTGGGGATCCTTTCTTCTTAAGCAAACCTTCCATAGAATATGAGGTTCATGATCCACAAGACCTAGACCGCTTCTTCCCTCTGTGTTCTCTGGTTTGGATTGCTCCATCACCTATTTTAATTCTCTTTCCAGGAACTTAGGAGCTGCTTTGGATACCTCCTTTTCCATCCATCTCCAGCTCTATAGAGTGGCCAAGCCCTTGTCAATTGCAACTTCTAGAATATATCTGAAATATCTTCTTTACTTCATTCTCACTCTCCCTCCCTGAGTCCACTGCCAGCCTCCCCCTGCCAGTCTCCTTGTATCCACTCCGCTCTTTTCTTTCTCCTCAGGCCACACTGGCTTTTATTTTCTCAAAAACCCTCATTCCTTCCTTCTATAGGATCTTTTCAGTCTTACGTCATCCCTGCTTGATGCAAAACGCTTGGCTCAGTTCTTCATGAGGCTAAAACTGCAGCTTAAATCTCAAATTATCTTGAGAATAACCACAGACTGGCCCAGGTCACATTACATAATATTTTCACATTCTCTCCTTTATAGTCCTTTCACACTATAAGTAAATATTTATGTATTTATCTGTGTCTGTCTTCCCCACAAGCTAGGCTTCACACAGCAAGGACCATGTCTGTTTTGTCTACTGTACTAACCTGAAAATAGATTTTTCAAATAATGTTGTGATTTACCTTCCCAATAACTTCATATGTTTTTTGGTTTTTTGTTTTGTTTTTTGGTCCAAGGGCATAAAAGAATATTTCTTATTTGATATTTATCTTCATCCAGAACCAAACAAAAAGATGTTTAAGTTAAAAGATCTGGCTTCTGGCGCACCTGGGTGGTTCAGTCTGTTGGGCATCTGACTCTTGATCTCAGCTCACGTCTTGATCTTGGGGTCATGAATTTGAGCCCCAAGCTGGGCTCCATGCAGAAGGTGAAGACTACACACACACACACACACACGAAAGAAAGAAAAAGGAGGATCTGGCTACTTTTCTCCTATAAACTCTAAGTTCCTTGCAGAAACGATCTACTTTTATGGCTTCCTCAGGCTGTAAGAATCCATCCCATTATACTTAGCAATTGCTCAAGCAATTCTTTTTATTTAGTAAAACATGTATCACATTAAGGCCATCATTTGTGGAGAAAGAAGGACAAGTTATTACAGAGGAATCCTCTGCCATCATCACCTCAGCACAAAATGGTGGAACCCCAGTATAAGATCAGATGCCAAAAGTTTAAATCTAATCAGGAATTAGATCCAGGTAAATGAGCATTTTAGAATTTCTCTCCTGTCTTCTGAGAACAGGATTTGACCATATCTACCTTTTTTCACTGTGCTATTTTCATTTGACACACCAAGTTGTTTTGTGTAAATGTTTGGAAAAATGAATGAAAGAGTGTAAGAATGAATGATTTTAGTTAAAAATATGTTTTCCTCATAACAGAGATCAGCTTCTTTGTTGTCTCTAACCTTACACCTTCAATGCTGAACAGCTATAGTCTTAATAGACATAAGTAATTTTGCTGTCATTAATGTCAAAATCTTTAAATGAAAAGAGTTGAATTGTGTGTTTCTTTCTTACAGCCAACTGCACCTATAATATGTGAATTTCTTACAATGATGGCGGTTTGTCACACAGCAGTACCAGAGCGAGAAGGTGATAAGATAATTTACCAAGCAGCGTCTCCAGGTACAAAGAAAGAAGTTATAATGTATTTTTCCAGTGGAAAATTGTTCTGAATTTTGAGGTTGTCTAGAAAAAAATCAGTTTAATTTGGAAAAAGTAAAATAACCAAGTTATGTTTTTAAATAACAAAAATGTATTTATTAATTAGAAAACCTAGTTTTCAGAATTAAATATATATATAAAAATATATATATATATATAAAATATATATATAAAAATAACCTTGGGGCACCTGGGTGGCTCAGTGGGTTAAAGCCTCTGCTTTCGGCTCAGGTCATGATCCCAGGGTCCTGGGATTGAGCCCCACATCGGGTTCTCTGCTCAGCAGGGAGCCTGCTTCCCCCTCTCTCTCTGCCTGCCTTTCTGCCTACTTGTGATCTCTGTCTATCAAATAGATAAATAAAATTTAAAAAAAAATAAAATATATAACCTTACACACATAATTTTTAGCATTTGACATAAATTGTATGGAAATTGGAATAATAAAATTCACACAAAAAGTACTTTTTTATACACATAGTAGTTTCCTCCCTTCTTTGAAAATAACAATTTTGCTGTCCTCTTCTGGAAATGATAATCAGGGAGCTTGTTGCATAATTTGGATGAAGAAAGTTCACCATTTGAAAGGGATGCCATAAAATATGAATTAGCATGGTTATCAATATTTAATGCTGAGGCTTAATTTTAAACTTATTTTCAGTGTAAACTTGGGCAGTTTGATGATTTCAAGGTTTTAGGAAAGAAGGAAAGGAACATACTTTAAAGACCTTTGTTTTAGTGTTTTAACTGTATTCTAAACCAGTACCTGTGACCTTGCAGAATGCACCAAATTCCTAAAAAGCAGAAGAAATGTTATATCTCATATTGTTAGGATGGACCCTATGTGAGTGTTTCTTATCCCTGCCCGCAGCAACAAGAAAGTTTGATATAATACGGTGATGAAAGTAATAGATAATAAAACAAACATCAGTTCATTTATATCCATTTCTTTTTTCTTTTTTTTCCCTTTCTCTCTTTTCCAGTCTTGTCCAATCTTTTCCAATCTTGTACAAATCTTATCCAATTTCTCTCTTTTTTGAGTAGAGTTGACACATAGTGTTACAGTAGTTCCAAATGTACAGCTTCATGCATTTATATCCATTTAAATCGAATCTTCCATTCGCATTTCTCTACATTCAGTGGTTTAGGAGGAAAAGCATAAAACGTAAGACAATGTTGTGCATTTATTTTGAGAAAAAAATTTTTATAGAATATTCTGGATCAATGGTACATTTAGATTACCCTTCTTAGGTCTGTTATCAGTCAAATATGACTCCTGGTTCCATACGAGTCTCAGATCCTTAAGATGAGTCTTCTCGTTCCTTTGGCACCTTCATATGATTTCAAAACAAATGGATTTCAACAGGGGCCAGGATAAACAGAATTTTAATTCTTTTAACATTCAATAGAAAAATGTAGTGATGTAGTTCTGTTTTACGAGGGGTAATTATCTTACCTCACCATGTATTTGCTTTTACCTTTTTCCCTAAAACAGATGAAGGAGCATTGGTGAGAGCAGCCAAGCAACTGAATTTTGTTTTCACTGGAAGAACACCGGACTCAGTGATTATAGACTCAGTAAGTTATTTCTTTTTAAGTGTCTTTTTCATCAAAGCAGTGATGTGTGCATAACTTCAAAGATAAACTAATATCAAAGGATCATAATAAAATAGAAGTTCCCTGTCCCAGAAGCAGCCACTTTATCTCTTTCTTCAGACACTTATAAATCTATTTTCAAAAACACATGTGATGAATGATAGCTGTTTTCATTCCTCCGTTTGAACACATCTAGTGACTTTGTCTTCTGTTATGTTAAGTGAGGATTTATCTCTCTTGATTCACTGTCCCTTCCCAGAATATATATTAACTATATGACTATATATTACGATAATTACATTACAGCTTTTAGTGAAACAAGTATTCAGACCTAATTTTTAAAATACACAAAAGACTTGAGCAAACATTTCACAAAAGAAGATATACGAATGGCCACTGAGCATGTGAAAATAAGAAATTATTAGCCATCAGTGAAATGCAAATTGAAATCACAATGAGGTGCTATATACATACCCACCATAAAATTAAAAATACGGTCAGTACCAAATGTTAATGAGAATAGAGAGCTCGTGAAGCACCCATGTGTTGTCAGTTGAAGTGTGAAATGGCATGAGCCCTTTGGAAAGCCTCAGTTTTCTAAGGCAGATAAACAGGCACCTGACCCAGCAATTGTTACCCAGGAGAAATGAAAGCTTGTGTCCACAAACAGATACCTAATGGAATGTTCACAGCAGCTTTATTCAAAGTAGTCAAACACTGGCAACAAACCAAACATCCAACCGCAAGAGAAGGGGTAAACAAATTGTGATATACACTTCCAGTGGACTATCCAAACAATAAAAAGGGAGGAATTGTGGATTCATCAAGAACATGGATAAGTCTCAAAAACATCATGTCGAGCCGACAAAGATAGACCCAAAGGAGTGCGTGCTCTCGAGATGAGACAAAAGCAATCATGGCAGTAGAATTCAGAACAGTGGTTGTCTTAGGGTCAGGGAAGACATGGATCAGAGGAGAGCACAGGGAATTTATGGGGTGATGGGAATGTTCTACATCTCGATGGTGGTGGTGGTTACACCATCATACCATTGGAAAAGACAGTTTTTGCCAGACTGTGTGTTTAACGTCTGTGTACCTTATTGTATATAAGTTGCCTCTCACTAAAAAAACTCGTGACTTAGTATTTGTTACTATGCCTGTACCAGTATTCACAGTTGAACATTGTTGTACTCAAGAATTTTTTTCTCTTCTTTAATTTTGTGTTTCCTGATAGAAATTATTTCCTGAAAATAATTTTTCCTTTATTTCCTAAAGATAAGTCCCTTATCTTTTTTTTTCAATTGCTTAATGTTCTCTCCACCTATTAGTGATTGTTCCCATGTATTCTTAGTACACATACTCCAAGTGTACTAAGTCACACCAGGTGATCAGTCAGTTGGCAGTTCTTACCTTGAGACATGCCCAATCACGGCTCTACAAGTTCACCATTCTTTTCGGTCTGTGCCAACTTTGTTCTAAGGCCTGTTTCTACAGCACATGGAATCCCTTTAGATATTCCTCTGTATGGGACTATTTCCTGTGTCTCAAATCTTCTTTCTTGGTAACTTCCCTGTTTTGATGGAAGACATTTCATGTTTGTTTCTTCAGATTAAAAAGTTATTCTGGGAACAGAGGGCACACTAGCGATAGCCCTCAGTGAGTCCAGCTCTTGACTCTAGGGCTCTGAGACACACTGGTTGATGTGTCCCCATCCTGTTCATGGTGGTCATCCTGGAATTGCTTTCTCATCTTCCTGAAAACTTTCTTTACTTCTGTCCTGTGTTAGATCTTTTGTTTCTAAATCCCATGTCTTTCTTGTTCTTGGTTTACTCTTTTACTTCTGTGGAATACATTTTCTGGTGGCGTTTTGGGAAAAGATACATGGGGAGTAACTCGCTTATTTCTTTTGTAGTCCTTTCAAGTCTAAACATTTTCCATCCTACCATTATACTTAATTGATAGTCCAGATGAATATAGAACTACAGGATAGAAATTATTTTCCTTAGAAATATTGATTTTTTCACTATTTTCTGGTTTCCAGTACTCTGGAAGGTTGTAGAACCTTTCTCCCAAGAGTTTGGACATTTTGTGACTGTATACCTTAGTGGGAATATTTCTAACCCACTGTGCTAAGCACTGGTGGGCCTTTTTCCATTTGGAAAATTCAGTTCTGGAAAATTTTTCTTGAATGATTCAATTTTCCTTCCCTCTTTTTGCCCTCTTTAGAATTCTTGAACTAATCTTTAGCTTTTATACTCCTGCTTTTCATGCCTTAGACTTTTTGCTCTGCTTTTTGGAAGTTTTCTTTAGGTTTATTTTCTTAACTTACTATTCGTGTTTTGTTTTGTTGAATTTCTGCTCCCATGTTTTTGGTTTCGAGAAGCTTGTTTTGTTCTTTCAGTATTTCTTTTTAATAGTATCCTGTTCTTGTTTCATGAATGTCATATTATTTCCCTGAGAGAAATAATGATAGCTTTTTTGAAATCTTCATTTAAAAATTTTTACAAGCATTTAACAAAGTGCTTAATTACAAAGCATTTATAAGCCTTTAGTTAAACTGTAGTTTTTACCAGAATATAAAATGGTCTGAAACAGTCATCTGCAGTGAATATAGTTTTGGAAGAAAGCATACTTCATCAAAAGTAAAATATCAACTTTCTAATGTTCTTCTCCAGAATTTCTCATTTTCTACTTAGGGGAAAAGAGCAGCATTTACATCACTGTAGCTCTTGCATATGGGAATGTCTGATAGACTCTATTGGGTTTTTGACACAAATTGCAATATGCAGAATAATAAGGCCAGTCTCCTCCCATACCACCAAAGAGCACCAACCAGGGTATAAGTATTTCTCATAAAAGCACAAGAATTATTATAAACAGTCTTATTCTTTCACACATTTTTTGCATGGGTCCCCTTAAGAAGCATATGCTGGCCTATGCAGCAGTATTTCCAAGGGTGTAAAACCCTGCAAAAAAGTTTTATGCTACCAGGAAGCCACAGTAATTGGTTCCAATGTTTAGCAGGAAATGACACATGTGACAAACCACTTCAGTCTGGGGTTGATACTATGTGCAGAGACATCCTGGACCCACCCACCAGACCCTTGGGCCCATCAGGAAACCCAAACCTGAAACTTCTTTGGTCCACAGGAAATTTTGTTTTGAATTCTTTTTCCTACAAATTGCTTTTGTCTGTTGGTTTTGGATATCTCTGTTCGATGTTAGGGTCATTAGATGTCTGTTAATCTTTGGTACTCTCATGGTTAAGAAGAAGGAACTTGAAAGCAGATGTGATAGTTAAGAGCCTGAGGGGGATTTTTGTCTACAGTGAGCTCTACTGTAGGGTGGTCTGGGAGATTCATTTGGGAAGTCATGATGTCTGTACCCTTAAGACTTCTCTTGGGCTTGCTGAATTCCCCAGAGAGTAATCTCCAGATTTTTGCTGAGTCTGACTGAGTAGGATAAGATATTGGGGCCCAGCATTTAATATGAATATATCAATGCCATGTCTTCAACTGTGCTGGTCAACTCTAGACAAAAGATTCTTCTAGACCAAAGGAAGGGCCAGGGCTGAGAGCTCTTTTCAAGTGGATCTTACCCAGTTCTCCCCATTTTAGGCCCCTCTCTTACCTCACAATTCTGGAGCTATCTACTTTTTCATATCATTAAACCACTTAAGGATCATATGGTACAAATCAGGTGGGTTCTTAGATTTTCCCATGACCACTATGGCATTCAGCCTTCTTGGATCTGCTAAGCTACCATCTACTGATCTGTGCTCCAGCTTCCACATTTCTGGTGCTATTGTCTCTTTTCTTATTTTCCCGCCATTGTAAGCTGCTTTCTTTTTAAAGTGTTTACTGTCGTTTTGGTGAAGCTTTGGGAAAGACAGAAATTAAATGTGTATGTTCAGCCTTCCCTCTTAACCTGAAAGTTAATAAATTCGCTTAAAGAGAATGTATTCAGAAGGGATGTTTTATGTGTGTTTTTTTTAATATTAAAACTTCATGCATAGGGTTTATTTCCAAGAAACCCACAATACTTCCAACATGATGTAATCATATATTCCTTTCCTTCATAGTTGGGACAAGAAGAAAGATACGAATTACTCAATGTTCTGGAATTCACCAGGTAAGACATCTGCTCTGTGATTTGTATCTATCCGTAAGATAAATTCCTATATATTTTTGTTCTTTCCCTTTTAAGTAAATAGAAAGTTATGCTTTATTTTTTTAACTTAACTTTTTTAGAATAAATATTAATTTAAATCTACATTATAGCTTCTAATTGTTCATAACAGCTAAGAAATCATAAACACCTATCTTCAGAGTATTGCCAGACATGACTCCTGGAGGCACCATAAAAATATTTTTGAACAAAGCAGGTCTGCATCACAACTGTGGGTTATAGGACCAGGATTCTCATGGCTGGTGATCTGGAAACATCATTATACTTAGAGACAGCAGGATTTATGTGTGCCAAATCCCTATCAAGAGTTAGGAACCCAGCAGTCTAACTATCTATCTTTGGGATTTCAGAAACCATACCTGTCTCTCTGTCAGGTATAAAACCAGTCACCATTTAGTAGGAAAAAGCAGAAATCAAGGAGCTTATCCTACTTAACTTTATTTTTTAACGCCAAATAATAGAGACCTTCTAATAACAATCAGCACTAGTCTAGGAGTTTGGCTTTTTATTTTTGCATGACTACATCATTTCCAAATTAATACACTCCTGAGGCAAATGGGCCTCTGTTAACAGACAGGATCAGACAGGATGGTCTTTAAAGACTGCATCACCATTAACAATAGGACACTTAAGGTCAGGCCACAGGCAGGAAGTAACACTTCACTGTTTAAGGAAATAAGTGTTCACTTACCTTCTTGAACTTTCTCCTCCATATGGCAAGATTATATACTAGAAAAGGCATTTCCTACAGTATGAAGGTTCCTCAAAAAGTTAAAAACAGAACTACTCTGTGATCTAGCAATTGTACTACTAAATATTTATCCAAGGGATACAAAAAATACTAATTCAAAGGGACACATGCACCCCAATGTTTATAGCAGCATTAACAACAATAGACAAATTATGGGAAGGGCCTAAGTGTCCCTCAACTGATGACTGGATGAAAATGTGGTAGATATACAAAATGGAATATTACTCAGCCATAAAAATAAATGCAATCTCTCCATTTGCAATGACATGGGTGTAGCTAAAGAGCATTATCCCAAGCAAAATTAGTCAGTCAAAGAAAGACAAATATCATATAATTTCACTCCTACGTGGAATTTAAGAAACGAAGCAAACAATCATGGGGGACAAAAAGAGAGAGGGAAATGAAGAAACAGATTTAAGTATAGAGAATAAACTGATGATTACCAGGGGGAGGTGGGTGGGAGCATGGGTTACGTAGGTGATGGGGATGAAGGAAGGCACTTGTGATGAGCGTTGGGTGATGTATGGGAGTATTGAATCGCTAAATTGTACACCTAAAGCTGATATTACACTGTGTGTTAACCAACTGGAATTTACATAGACACAACATTTTTTAAAAAAAAAAACATAGCTTACTGGAAAAAAAATTAAAAGGCATTTCCTTTTCAATGCCAACTTTGGTTGTTGACTTGTTGGGGGTGGCCACATGCCTTGGTTAATATAAAAAATAACAGGGTCTTTCTAATGTATTATTTAAACACTGTTTTCCTTACTTGTGTGCACTGGAAGGCTTAAGGGAAAATGCATGAGAGGTTGATGAGTAACTGTAATAGGTATTGCCAAAATGTATCCCCCACCTTTTTTTTCATGTCAAAGTGGCTCTTTTTCCTAAGTCTACTTGCATTATACCTTCAAATTATTTTAAGTAGTATATCAATTATCATTGGGTATGTTTGGTTATTAACACATACCTTGAAGAACCACAAAGAAAAATAAAGCAAGGTTAAGGGTTTAGGGTCTTTCAGGATGCAGGGATGGGGGTGAGCTTGAGGACGAAAGTGAGAAAAGTGACTACGGAGGTCTTCAAAGAGAGTCTGGAAAAAACATTAGTGGTTTGGACGAGGATGATGGTAGCACAAAGAAAGCGAAGTTGATAGACTCCAGATACCTCTTGGAAGAACGTCAGGGGGCCTTTGGGATGGACTGGGGGTCAAAGAAGAAAAGGGGGGGTTGGTGTCTCTGATGTGAACAGCTGGGTGGGTAGAGGGACAGTTTACACAGATGGCACATACAGGGAGAGGAATAGATGTGCAGGATGAGATGATTGAATCGTCCTGTTTGAGGTGCCCATGAGATACACACATGGAGGTGTCGCACGTAGGCAGTGGTTGCGAGGACCTGGACCACAAAGAGAAGCCTGTGGCTGAGATTTCAGTGTGGTTGTTGTTGGCCTGTCCACGGTAATCAAAGCCACAAAACTGAGTTGGATCTCCTGAATATAAAATATGGAGTGGAGTGAGGGAAACAAGAAAGACTGAGGATTTACTATGACTAACTCTAGTTATAGAAGGGGGGGGATCAGGAAAGGAGATTGTTTTGTGGTTAGAGCGGTGGAGGGTAAAGAGAGGGAAGCTACGCAGAGCCGGGAGAAGATGCTTTTTTTCCCCCCGAGGTGGCAGAGGTCGTCTGTGTCAGAGAGCACAGCAAAGTTAGGTGAGCTGAAGAGGGGAAGTGTGTGATGGGTTGAACCCTTCATTGGGAGGGTCAGGAGAGAAGCCAGGTGGGAATGACGGGGGCCTGTGGGGGTGTCACACAGAGGGGGCGCACAGGGGATGTAAGCAGAGACCGCGCATACAGCAGTTGCTTGGGGTTGAGTTGTGAATGGGATGTGGCTCCAGGAGGGTGGGTTGTTTGAGCTGAGTTGCATAGGCAAGAGACTCCAATATGTTTAAATACTGATAAGAGAGTCGCCGTCTAGAAGGGGACGATGTACTCTCAGTGAAGAGCAGCATAACTTTAGGAGTGAGGTTACTGAGGAAGAGCGGGGGTTCACAACACGTGGGAGAGGAAGGTCTCTGGGAGGAAAGGAAATACTTCCTCCATCATCAGGAGAAGAAGCAGAGGGGATGATGCCCAGCCGGGAAATGCATGAATGTGTAGGTGTTAATGGCAGAAAGGATGAGAATTTCTTGTCTGAGGCTTCCATCAAGGTGAAGTGCAAACATTCCAAGGGTCTGGAGGATGAGGGTGCATTAAAGACTTGGAGAATGGAGAAGGTCTTCCAAGTCCTGCAGATGGTGAGAGAGAGAGCTTATTAGAGGTGGTGTGTCGCTAGACAGCACACAAGTGACTGTGGATCATGAATTTCCTAAGCTCTGTGGCAGGGAGACTTTTCTCCACTCTGATGCTACAGAAAGGGTTCCCATTTATCCAGGACTTGGGAGTTTTGCCAAGAGAAGGGAAGAGCAAGAGAGTTGAAGAGCTTGGGACCGTCTCATTAAAGTTGGATTAAGAGAGACACCAAGAAGGGCTGAGACAGAATATAAACTGTACAATGTTGTTGCAAAGAGGGCCAATTAAATGTATTCCCAAAGTGCAGGGATGCAGTCAGAGGAACCAATGCAGTGGGGTTTAGAGTTGGAAACACAGAGGACTGAATATTTCTAGATGCCTCAGAAAGAGGCTCCTGGCTGTATGCAAGGAGCTGTATCTTGGCTACTTTGTATTGGACTCATCTCCATTTTTAGCAAATGTTGCAAGGTAAAACAAATAGATACAGACACTTGAGAAGTCCCTTCCCCGCCCTTCCTCATTTCTGGAGAGAATGCCTATGCACACTTGGATCCAAATGAGGCATATCCTAGGCAGGCCTCTGCCAGTTTGTCCTACTCCCTGTTCCTTGCCGTCTCTATCAATGCGCTGGCAGATGCTGTGTGTTTGACTAACATTTTCATACCGCCAACACAGTGTTCAAACGCTTGTGCTCATCAGCTTAGCTTGGTAATACGAATAGATTTTTTACATGCTGCCAGTGGTTTGCTAGAAATCATTAAAAAATAACCGCCATGAATGCTGACGTCAGTTTTAAAGCGCCCGTGTTTGCCTTTCTCTGTGCGATGGGGTATATACTTAAAATGCATGACTATTTCTGTTTGCATTCAAAGCTATAACATACACTTCCTCTGAGATACTGACTTGAAGATGTTTTTAAACCTGGAAATAGTGAACCAGAACTGTCTCCTACCCTGGTGGGTCCTAACTCTTGCACGTTTCCCAGGGTCTTTTTTGTAAATTATCCCTTTAGGGAAGCAGATGGTACCTTAGTGCCTTACAATACAGAATGTAACCTGTAAAGGTACCCAAACCACATACCCAGGGGATGGTTTGTAGATATGGAAGGAGAGGGCTCATAATTCGGTAAAGTTTATTTTTCACTGTGAGTATTAAAATATGTGAGGCATGAGAAACACATATATGCATATTCTCCCTATGATGACACATGATGGAAAACCTCTTTCAGCGCGAGAAAAAGAATGTCTGTGATTGTTCGCACTCCGTCCGGGAAGTTACGACTGTACTGCAAAGGAGCTGTAAGTTTTTATTTTTGTCTTTTTCAGTTTTGATTTATGGTGGTTTATAATGTATATGTTCAGCATTCTGCTATGGAAATGTAACACAGATGTTTAGCATAAAGTTGCTGACATCCACTTTCCTTGGTATTTTATAGTAATCGTGTTCAGCCTCTTCTGGTGAAATGCGGAATTCCTTCTGGGTAAATTTGGTGCTTTGAAAAAAATTTGGCCAGGCTTCTTTATATAATTCAATTCTGATACATAGTGTTTGAGGTTTATATTATAAAATACATTAGAAGACAATTAAATCAGAAAATGCTTTGAAATTGTATTAGAAATGTAGGGATCCACACCAGTCTGAATGTAATTTTTTAAAGTCCATAGAAGCGGCAGTGGGGGGAATGTATCCCAGTTTATTGCTGTAATGGCCATTACTATTTGTCTTGCATTGTTTTCATTATAAAATAATTTCTAACTATTGCTTGGCTTTGGTATGTTGATTGGCAGGTTATATTGACAGAAACAGTAATATGTCATTCATAGTGATTTTTCCTAGATAAAATATGTTTACACTCATGGAAAAATAAGGAGTCAGAAGACCAGGGCCTCCTTTTGTTCCTACGATTACTATTTTCCTTCTGAATTATCTTTTCCGGGTACCTAGTCTGCTTGGGCTAGTCAGGTAACATACCAACCCGGAACTTTCCAATTTTAAATATAATCAACAACCTTGATTTTTTTTTTTAAGATTTTATTTATTTATTTGACAGAGATCACAAGTAGGCAGAGAGGCAGACAGAGAGAGAGGGGAAAGCAGGCTCCCTGCCAAGCAGGAAGCCCAATGCAGGGCTCAATCCCAGCACCCTGAGATCACGACCCGAGACAAAAACAGAGGACTTAACCCACTGAGCCACCCAGGTGCCCCAACAACCTTGATTTAGTAAATGAAACTTGGAAACCGTACTTATTAGGAAACCAAAGCTTATTACTGAAATTTTTGTTGAAAATGTTTTTCAGTGCCATGGTTTTAAAGCATTGAAATGCAGTTTTTGAATGCCTTGCTTTTAAAGAATTTTGGTAGAATTTTTTCATGATGTCTCGTAAGTTTAGTTTTAGAATTCCTCTTGTCGTTGATTGAAACAACTAGTGTTTATTCACTGCGCACACTTTACCTACAAGACTTTCAACTGGATTTTGGAGAAAGGAAGTTAAGACCCAACACTTGTCAGGCACTAAGCCTTGTCAGGGACCTATATATAAAGAGATGTTTAGGTTACAATATTGAGGTATATTGTAAAACTCTTCCACATTCCAGTGGTAGCATTTAGTGATACAGGACTAAAGAGAGCCTTCCACTTTAAATACTTATGTGTCCGCTTTGCGTCCAACTCACATCCTTCCTTCCTTAGTTTTGAGTAATCTTCCATCTAGAACCTTTGTTTGGGCAGTTAAAGCACTGAATAAAAAAATAAAAACATTGGACTTCCTTTTTGAATAATCATGGAGATAGTTTGCATACATTAACTTGCTTATTGCATTGTTTCCCCTCACTACCAAGTTGGCTATGAAACATGGTTGAACACTAAGAAGGCAGAGACATGTAAAACAAGGTACATTTGAGAACTGCACATTCTTTGGCCAAGAAGAGTACACGCGAGGCTGGAAAGGTGGTCACATGTTAGGTCATGCGTTTTGTTTTTTTTTTTTCCATATGCAAGAGCTTATACTTTTTAATGAACTGCTTTTTGTTTTTTTTTTGTTTTGTTTTGTTTTCTGAACTGTTCTGATGCCATTTAGGAAGATGACTCAAGGCAGAATGGTGATGCATCCGGACTTCCCCATTGATGCTCTTGAGTAGAGTCTTAGAGTTGATAAGGAACTGAACCAAGACAATTGCAGAGAGGATTAAGAAAACAGAGATTTAGGACTTAATAATTGATTACATTTGGGTGACAAGGGAAACCATGATCGAGGATTATTATCCAATTTGGACTTTGCTGAGCAGATGAAGGGGTACCACCTCCCATGATAGAGGGTTAGGAGCTACATCGGGGCCATGAGGCAGAGATGCTTGGATTTCACAGGGGAAGGAATCTGGGATGCTG
This sequence comes from Mustela erminea, assembly GCF_009829155.1. NCBI lineage: Eukaryota > Metazoa > Chordata > Mammalia > Carnivora > Mustelidae > Mustela > Mustela erminea. Next base: position 132,918,035 of record NC_045615.1, on the reverse strand, counting down.
GTAGAAATTTAGGAATTAACAAGTGTAGCTGGAAGGTAAAAGCAGGGGACTGATGAGGATATGTAAGGAGGAAATATTGTATGGAAAGAGAGGAGGGCTAAAGGTGTGGCTAGAGGATCTAAAAAGAGAGACTAGAATTGGGAGAGTCTGAGGAGTGTTGATTCCCTGGCGGAATGAATCAGCAGGGACGTGCGTAACAGAAGACTTTAGTAGTGAGAGTCAGGTAAGGCCTCAGCGCTAATACTTTCCATTCAAGTTGACACAGTCTGCTCAAACTTTAATCTATCTCCTCTATTCCAAATTCATGACTGTGATGGATACAGTATAACAAGAAAACAGAAATACAGAGTCAGGCTTTAAAACAAGATAAACATCTTTGAGGCCCCAAGTAGGAATAGAAAATCAGCGTGGGACACTGAACCTCGGTCTTGTGTTGAGTGGCATGGAAGTCCCAGGGTCAGGATCTGGGAGCGGTGGTTACAGTTTGGTTTCTGTAAGCCAGTGGGGGCAAAGAGTGCTTTCTGTAAGCGTGGATGGAAGCCAACCTCCCCTCTCTGATGCCTGAGACGGTGCTGAGCTTCCTAATCCTGAGAAGGGACTCAGAAAAGCTCATGCCAGCTCTGCTGGGGGAGTACATAAAACCACTAGATTGGGGTGTCTACAAGTAGGGCAAAGTTAAGAGACACAAGAGGAAATTTCATGCCCAAGAGAACAAGCACTTAAACCACCAGACATGAATTCATGAATTCATTTTGGGTGAAATCAGTTGTGTAGACAAGTCTGACCAAGGATGCCTTAGTGCAACATGGTTTATTTTTTTTTTTAAGATTTTATTTATTATTTATTTATTTATTTGACAGAGATGACAGGTAGGCAGAGAGGCAGGCAGAGTGGGGTGGGGGAGAAGCAGGCTCCCTGCTTCCCCCCAGTGCGGGGAGAGAGCCCGATGCGGGACTCCATCCCAGAACCCTGAGATCATGATCTGAGCCGAAGGCAGAGGCTTTAACCCACTGAGCCACCCAGGCGCCCCAGTGCAACATGATTTAAAAAAAAAAAAAAAAATTTTTTTTAACTATTTTGAATCAAAAATAAAGGGGATGGGAATATGTGTAAGCTAAATTAGAAATCCTAGATTTAAAAGAAAACATCAGAATTTGGAACAAACTCTAAACAGTGGAAGGGGCAGGGGTTCAGTTAGTGAATTGGAAGATAACACAGAAGAGTTCATCTAGAACATAACACAGACAGGTAATGGCTGGGTCGTGTACCTGTATATGGATGATTTGTTTTTCCTTGTTTTCCAGGTTTTCTGCAATGAGGTTGCCTTGCTTTATTAATTTTCACATGAAAAAAAAGGAAAAGTGTACAATATACAGTTCATGTCTGCAATAGTAGGCAATTTAAGAAAAGTTACATTCACAAATAAAATCTGAATTTATTCAAGAAAATAAAAAACCTCCTCCAATGCTTATAGACCAGAGGAAAAACTAGAAACTTGATTATCACACTTAGTGCTTTAGGGACCTTAAAGTGACTGACAGTTTCTAAGTCAGCGCCCCCCGAACAACATTCTGTGCCACACATCAGGAAGACCACATCCGAAATCAGTTATGTGCAGCAGTTCCCCTACCGCATCATAGGCAGAGTACGGATAAATCCGAATGGCACACAAACGCAGAAAATGTCCGTCTGCATTTACATGTACAGCTGTCTGATGATTTTAGCAAATGTCCCAGATCACAGGGGCCAAAGGACCTTCCATGTGGCAGTCAGTTTCACCTTGTTGGGTAAACTGACAGCAAGATCAGAGTCCTTGCCGGCAGCTGCCTGTTTGGTAGCAAGATCACCTAGAAAAATTCAGTGTAGACGGCAGTGCTTAAATAATGATGTCGGACCTCTTTTCTATTCGCTACCTTCTTACTATTGGTGCTTGCATTTCATCGTATAGTCCTTTATTTGGCAACATAGGATATGCTTTAGGATGACTGAGGACTATGTCTGGTGTTTTACTCACGTGACACATGTCTTTTGATCAGCTGCCACGTGCAAGACACTGGAGGTGAGGACAGAGCAGCACTAGAACAAGTCTAAAAGATGAATAGAAAAACAACTTTTCAAGTAAAAATTGACCTAAGATGAATTATCCCTGGTGAAGCCTTAGGCTTTTTACTAGCTGAGCCAAGCCATCCCGGGAACATCCCCTCATGCCCGATTTTCCGCTCTTACCTTGCTGAGTGGGGGGGATGCCCCATAAGTAAAATCAGTTAGGATTTCCTGCAAGTGTAGACTCTTTGAGGTTCTGAGTCTGATCTTAGGGGATACACATGCTTTAGTTCCTTTGAAGAAACCTTTTTTGGTCTGAACCAAGTCCTAACCGAGGTCTAACCAACTACTTGATGTAGCTCTCTGAATAAATCAGTGTTACTTTGGGTGAGAGGTTATTTGTATGTATTTATTTCTCACATGTAAGCATGGCCAGTTGTGACTTGTCCTTTAAAAACATACCATCTTGGGGTGCCTGGGTGGCTCAGTGGGTTAAAGCCTCTGCCTTCGGCTTAGGTCATGATCCCAGGGTCCTGGGATCGAGCCCTGCATCGGGCTCTCTGCTCATCAGGGAGCCTGCTTCTCCCTCTCTCTCTGCCTGCTTGTGATCTCTGTCTGTCAAATAAATAAATAAAATCTTTAAAAATAATAATAATAATAAAAATACCATCTTCTCTAAAAATTTTTTTAATTAAAAAATAAAAAATAAAAACATACCATCTAATTCATGTAGAAGGCCACTTTCTGTCTCCTCCTTTCCTTGATACTATAAAGAATGAAAAATTCTATTTTGAGCATCAGTGTCTTCCACTAGAAAATTTGGCTACATGGCAGAATTTAATCCCCCTATCACTTTCATTTTCATGACTTCAATTTTTTTTTGAGATTTCCTTAGTTTTAAAATGTCCTATTTTAATTTCATTGAAAATGTCATCAGCCTCTGGAAAAAAAAATAAGAGTTCATAAGTTATACCTTTCATTCCTAGAAAGGAGCCATGAGGGGAAATTATCATTTCCTTTTGCTTTGCCCCCCACTCCCATTCCACCCCTGAAAAATGAAAAGAAATTCATAATTGGGGCCTGGAATATTCCATCTGTTCTGAGGTCACTAAGTTCTTGTTTCTCTCAAGGGTTCTAAATCATACTCCATTAGTCGGCTTCCAAATCTCAGCCTTGAGACTAGAGACCCCAAAATGGGTAATACCACTGAGAAAGTAATTGCAGGTAAATGATTTATTTTTTCCTAGTCTAATAAAACCATGGAGGCCAAATGCTAAAATTCTTAAAACATTAAACCCAAGCCGAGGAATAACTAAAGGAACAATAAGCAGTTTATAAAGGGGCAAAAATCAGAGAAACGTTAAGTGGTGCATAACGTTCAAGCTGAAAGGGACTTTAAAGATAATCCAGTAACTGGATTTCACAAACTAAGTGAATTGAGCTTTTAGAGGCTAAAGTGACACAATCAGAAATATTCAGCTATCGGGCAGGACTCAAGGTCTGTTCGAAGTTTTCCCTATAACACCCACCAGCCCTCTCTGCACCATTTGGACCTATGTTTCTCAGAGTTTGCACTGTGGGAGCACCGGTCCCGTACAGATGCCCTCATCTCTAGCTCGGGTTCCATAGGGAATGAGCTTGGGGTTCATACCATATAGCCTCTTAGTGATCTGCTGTGCACACTAGCATTGTAAAGGCTCCAAGATGTAATTATCACAGGGTAGGCTTTGTTCAGCCAGCGTTTCTCAGACTTTATGAGTGTGGGACCTGTGGCACCTGTGTATTCATAAGGGGCGTATACCCTGCAGTGTCCTGCAAAACCTTCAGGGGTGGGGAGATCTTGCAAGGTAAGGGAAGTCCTGGTGAACTCTGAGATGTGGAATGCTGGAGTAACTCTAGGTTGATTCACAAAGGAGAAAGACGAACATAGAGGACTCGAACCTTGTTTCCTAGCATCCTTAAGGAAAGAGTGTTATTAGGGAAAAAATATTGTGCGCTTTAAAGCTAATGTTCAAAGTGATCAGTTGTTTTTATGCTGATTTGCTGCTCATAATGTTCCCAACACCATTATTAAACTCAAAATGCTTCTCCTAAGTATATGATACCTTCTGTTTGTTTTCCAGGACACTGTAATATATGATAGACTGGCGGAGACTTCAAAATACAAAGAAATTACCCTGAAACATTTGGAGCAGTTTGCTACAGAAGGTGAGTGTAATGTAACAATAAAGCATGATTACAATAAAATGAAATCATCTACTACTGATGTCTTCAAAGATTGTTGTTATTTTACTTAGAAAGTCCTAGAGCAAGATAGCAATTGATGCCAATAATTCTAGTTATCCTACATGCTGTTCCCATTATTTTTGTTTTGCTTTCCTATGTTAAAATTTTGAGAGACTTGGTCCCCATGTTTTGGAGGTGTAGGGTCTATAAGACTCTTCCGTTTTTAGAATGGGTACCTCTCACACTTTAAATACGCTGTCTCTCTAGCAGTGTAGGAGGAAAAGTACCCAAAAAACTGGATATTCTAATTTGAGTAAGAAAGAGAATAAAAAGTAAATAAGCCTATGTAACTATTAAAATAGTTATTTAGTGCAGTTTCATCTCAAGACTTCTTAAAGACTTCTAAAATCTTCTAAAAGACTTCTTAAGCCCTTACTGAATGACAGGCTCTGTGTGAGGCCGGGGAATCATGGTAGATGGGCTGAGTCCTGTCTCTCTGTCCTACAGAAATATATGATCTGTGCAACTCAGCAGTCTAGGGGGATGATGTAGATTAGACGGGAGGACATGAGCGTCCTTAAACAGTAGGGTCACTTACCCCAAGCATTTGTAGAGTCTTATCTCTGAATTTAACAGAAGTAGCCAAAACTGTATCTAAATCTCCCATCTAGGGCTACTCCTTTGCCTCAGGTCATGATGTCAGGGTTGTAGAAATGAGCCCCACATCGGGCTCCTTGCTCAGTGGGAAGCCTGATTTTCCCTCTCCCTCTGCCTGCTGCTCCCCCTGCTTATACTCTCTCTCTTTCTCTGACAAATAAATGAATAAAATCTTTAAAAAAAAATAAACACAAAAATCAGTCAGTCAATCTCCCATCTAAATTTTCTCTCTTATCTGCCTGGGCTGCAACTGTTGCCAGTGGCAGCCCATCTGACCTCTGATCAAGTGCTTTTTCCTCTTCATCCCAGCTATGAAAAGATAGGAGAAGCACTAGGCTTTGAAAGGCAAGGACTTAGAGAACCTCCCCTCAGTTCTCCAAAAATGCGAGAGCACAGAGACATCCGCATTCATCCTCAGCGGGGCTTGGCAGGTACAGCCCAGCCGGCCTCTGACTCCAGTTCTTTACTGAGGAAGGGGGCCCGGGGGGGGGGGGGGGGGGATCTTTCTCTTCTCTAGTTGTGATAAGAAGAAATTCCAGCTCTAAGAGCTGGGCTGACTTGGCCTTCACCTCCACCCTATTCTTTCTGGCCCTAGGCTGAACAGCACTTTTGCTCCATGACTACCCCAGAGTAAGTCTCCAGCCAAGTTTCCAAAAGAGAAAAACATGTCCTGATGTGGCCCCAAAGATTTAAGTTCTACTCTCAGTGAGCTGGCAATGCACAGCCCTACTCCTTTCTTGGAAGACACAATCCTCTGGGCACTTTATGTCCTATGTTCTCTGCTTCTTATTTCTGACATGTTCCCTGGCCATGTTTTATTTGCTTTGACATCACTAGCTAGTTATTCTGAGAGTTAATGACCTTGAGTGAGGGTGTTGTCTTCTCAGGAACTAATGAACTACATTTGTCCTGGCTGCTAAATGCTTTTGATTCTTCTTTGTTCCAGTCCACCATTTTTTTCTGGCTGAGGGTAGCTTCCAAGAGAATTATGAAATTGATAGGCACCAAGCACTAGGAGTAGGTCATCTCAAACATCAGATTTGATTGTTTTCCTAGGGTGTTTCTGAGGATTCCTTTGTTTTGTCACTGTATCTCAGATTTTTTAGACTTTTTTATTATTATTTCAGGTTTTTTATTTAAATTCAGCTAACGTGTAATGTATTATTAGTTCAGAGGTAGAGTTCAGTGATTCATCGGTCTTACACAATACGTGGTGCTTATCACATCATGTGCCCTCCTTAATGTCCACCACAGTTACCCCATCCCTTACCCCTCTCCCCTCCAGCAACCCTGTTTGTTTCCTATGAATTAAGAGTGTCTTATGATTTGTCTCCCTCTCTGATTTTGTCTTGTTTTATTTTTTCCTCTCTTCCCCTATGATCCTCTATTTTGTTTCTTAAATATACTACAAACTTGCAGTGATAAAGACCAGTAATAAAACAACCATATATCCCTGTAAGAGGCAGATGGTTTTCCAAGTAAACTCCACTGTGGTCCCTCTCCTTCATAAGCACCTCTGAAGACACAGTCATAAGCCAGCCACTGTGCCCGGTCCCGGAGTTATACCTATGAGGAATTCAGGGCCCCTTCCCTCCAGGAGCTATGCACTAATAACAGGAGATCCGCAAGAAAAACAATATTAAACTTTGTCCTTCACACCATACAAGCATTTGGGGATTTCTGCCTCGGGTCTGAGCAAGAGGAGAATGCTTCAGAGACGATGGTAGGAACCAAGTCTTAAAGGAGATGCCAGGCAGACAGTGGAGCGAGCTGGAGGGAGCAGAATGGAGAAAATGTGACCAGCATGTGCAGAGACCCAGGTATATAGGAGGTAAATGGCAGAGATGGAGCTTGAAGACACTTGGGGCATGGGGAGCAAGTCAGCCTTTGGGGTCTGGACTCCATCCTGAGGATGAACTATTGAAAGATTTCTAGCAAAAGAATAACCTGATAAGATCAGGATGTTGGGAAAAAATCACTCTGGAAAAAGCACAAAGGCTGTATTGAAGGTGAGCCTTGATCCACATTGTATGCTGAGGTTGTGTCCTAACTGAGCCAGATGTCGGCCATACTGCTTGAACTGAATCGGTCTTTCCAAAACAAGACTTCGTCATATAGAAAGGGAAGGGGCGGGCTTCTGAATGATACCTAATTTGGTGTTGGGGGGATGTCTGCTACCTTTCATCAGGGTTAAGAACTTTATGTTTCGCGGTGGCTGAGATTTCGGAGAGCGACTTCGAGGAGTGGCGCACGGTCTACCAGCGGGCGTCCACATCGGTGCAGAACCGGCTGCTGAAGCTCGAAGAGAGTTATGAGTTGATTGAAAAGGTACGTGAGGGGCCATTTTGCTCATGTAGAAAGTCTGGTTTCCAGAAAACTTCAGTCTTTTCAAGGAGCCCATAAACAAAGATCAGAATATCTTGACACACCACTTACTGTTGAATCTCCTCTGGTCCGAACATTAACAAATCTTAATACTGGTTAAGGCTTTTGCTGCAAAGTCTCTGGCATTGTGCTGTATAGATCTTCCTACTTTTCATAACTTTGGGTCAAAGTTAGGCGGGGCTAACTATCTTCTTGCCAGTGTATGCTGTTGCTTCTGTGTCACCAAAGATAAGCATGCCGTCCCCCATTCACTTGTGCACACAAGTTATATACGCATGTGTGTGTGCATAGAGTTGATCAAGGTGTGTCGTGTGCAACAGGAAATAATATAATTAGCTTGTGTGACTCTAATAAGTGAACAACCCGGTGCTTATCCCTGGCTAGTCATTGTGTGTGTGTTTGTGTGTGTGTGTGTGTGTGTGTGTCTGTGTGCATATACACACCTCCCTCATCTGCATCACAAACTGAAAATGCTCTCATTTTACAGATAAGGAAACCAGGCTATTCATCCAAACAGTGATGGATACACTCTGATCGATACTTTATAAATAGCAAAAAATCTTGCTTCCTTAATTAAAAATAACATTCATTAAAAATTGCAAGAAATAGCAAGAAATCTTGTTTCCTTTATTAAAAATAGCATAAATAGTTGTACTTACTGTGGCAAGGTGCTGTTCGGAGCCCTTGGATCTATTAACTACTTTGATCCTCATGGCGTCGCTTTGAGCTAGGTACTGTTCATTCCAGTTTCACAGACGAAGACGTCAAGGAAACAGACAGGTTAAGTGATTTGGTGGAGATGACACAGTACAAAGAGGGCGAGTCAGAATCCTCCTCCTGGTTCCAGAGTTCATGCTCCTAGCCACTTATCTTCCTTCTTACCTTTCCCTTTCCATCAAACAACTTCCTAATTGCAGAATTCCTTAACTATATTCATGTTTGTACTGCCCCAAATCGGGTTTGTCTGTTAGTTTCAGCTGATTGGATCTTGCCTACAGGTAAGTAAAAGCTAACTTTATTTTTTTTACTCCTTCCTCTCTTTCAAACAATATGCTCCCTGGTGCTTCCTTTCTTGAAAGATGGTTGGCACCACCAATGCCTCCCTTCCTTGCTCTGCTCCCTGCATGCCCTCCCCTCTGTGTGATACTGGGGAATGCTCCACCCAGCTGCCGGTGGTTTTCTCTGCTGTGTACAGTGGCCATCTGTGACTCTAGATACCATTTCTCCTGTCTCTTCAATAGACCGTGATCACTTTAGAAGCTGGTTTCTCAGACCTTCGTTATATTTGAACTTATTTTTGTATCCTGCTTATTTCTCAGAAGACGTGTGATAGCATGTATGGAAACTCCAGCTTGATATTCATCCAGCAATTGTAGAATGACACACACAGCTTGCTCTCAGTTAACTTGCTGAATCACTCTCTCTCTCACTCTCTCTTTTTTCCCTGACATATTTATACATGACTATGTCTTTGGGGCATTATGTGGCAAAAGAAAATATTTTATGATTTATAAGGCCATGGCCATAGTCTCTTCCAAGCTCTCCCAGCAGAGGTACATGGTGTCCTACAGTAATAACAATATTGATTTTTAATCTGTTACTTTTCTTAATTCTTTTGAGAACTAAAAACAAAAAAGCTACCATTTGGAAATAACTTTTCTCCTGTCTCCTTAAGTACACAGCCTGAAGGTAATGTAGCTTTTACCTTCCATGGCAATATGGTGGAATTGATATACAGTAAGTTACAATCAAATACTTGAAACTGGATTCTAAACATTAAATTTCGTTTCTATAAGAAGCACACTGTCAAATTCTGGAGCTGAATATTTAATATGCCTAATAACATTTTTACTCTAAGTGCCCTGAGGTTTGTAGATTAGATTTTATAGGTTTAACAGTTTTTATTGTTGTTGGGGTATATGTGTGTAGGTGTGTGCATACAATATCTGATACTTAAAACCTTGGGACTTCCATCTTTCAAATGAAATAGATGTTCAGGCTCTCTCCAGCAGATGGCGATCGTGAGTCACATGGAAATTTAAGTTGCCTGGGGACATGGTATTGCATGTATATTTTTAGTTTACAAATACAGATGCCTCCCTCTGACTGCCTCTTTCCTAAAATGGATGAAAAGGGTAATTTATACCTATTTCTGTCTTACTTTCTGATAATCCATGGTCTCTAAGTTTTACTGAAAGCTGGAAAGTGAAAGGATTGGTTCCCTTGCTCAGCCAGCTTCCGAAGAACTGGTTTTCAGTGTCCATCCCTTAATTTCAAAACCATAATTTCATTCAAGTATTAATTTCATTAACTTTAATTAGACTTCTAATAGATGTCATTTATTGAAGAAACACAGGCAAACAAGGAACACTCAACTGAGACCCTGAGCATCATGTTCTGAAGAAATTCCTTAAGTAAGGAAATCTAAAGGAACCCACAGTGCTGACCCACAAACTTGTCCAGTGGAAGCCCTCAGAGAGGTGATAACATTTAAAATGAAACCCAAAAGTTTAGTTTACTAGTTAAAGGAGATCAGGGAGGGGTGTTTTTTTTGGGGGGGGGGGAGTTGTTTTTGTTTTACTATGCAAAAGATCACAGGTCTTTTTAGGGAAAAGTACAGGCACATGATACTGACAAGTCTACGACCGAGAGTGGTTTTTCCCACAAACCTGCTTTTCCCATCCCCTATCACTGGAAGTCTCTGGGGTTTGTAGTGGAGAGCCAGGGCGCTATCGCTCCTTCCCTGGTCTGAGCTTCCTTTGTGAAAATCAAGGGGATGGGGCGGTAGTGTTCCATAGGAATTGGGGGTGACTGCCTTTAAAACTACCCAACCGAGGCAAGTTTCAACACATCAGAGCCCAGATCCTGCTGGTGCATTGCCCAGTTTTAAACTCAGTGCCTTCGCATTAGGAGTCAACCATTTTGGCTTCTTCTTTGGCTACTTTAAATGAGATGTGTTGATTATGTAATCATTTTGCATGTGATTGGAATCTGTTTTTTATGTAGACCGTAAGATTGAACTTCGTTCCCATAGGAGACAGTGAATTTTAAACCCTGAGAGTCATTTTTAGATCTTTTTTTTTCTTTAAGAGCAAAACCCATTTCTCAAACAAAATGTTGCCTGAACCATCGTATATATAATAGATAAAAGCAAAGCTGCCCTGTTTAAAGAGTGGGGGGGGAGCCCCACGTTGGCTCTCCCTTAGCCTCAGCACCTTGCCCTCCTCATGGTCTGTGAGGAGCTTTTTCACGATCCTGGGGTTCCACTGAGCACTGTTTGAAAACCACATAATATTCTATCTGTGTGTGAAATTTGGGGGAAATGCGCCCCTCAGAATACTATCGATTTTCAATACTTTTTACTTTTCAGTGAAAGACCAAATCATCGTTGTGGCCCTATACAAGATGTTTCTGAACGTATTTGAATTAATGATGCAAAATGCCATCGGCACGTTAGTGGTAGTGTTACGTTACAGTCATTCAAAACTTGAAAGATTTGTAGAGCTTTTCCTGAAAAGAATATTTTTAATATGTTATAAAATAAGTGAAAACATTACAAATGATGAAGGTTATACTTTCTAACCTTACTCTCGATCTTATCTCTCCAGTGTTTGCTCAAACAAGTAATTCAGTTTTTGAAATTTGGTTAAAGCCTTATTCCTTTGGGTGCTATAAACTCCTAGCATAAGCTGCAAAACTATCCAAACAGACCAAGAACATCCAAGAAGATAAAGACATCGGCCCCTTGGCACACTGCTTTGTCACTTTTGTTTCCCAGCAATCTGAGCACTAGAAACTACTCCCCTCATCCTCCAGGACACTAAAAGGAAAGAAGGAAATGAGAGAGGTCTGAAGAAGTCCTCTGGATATTGTTTTCCCTATTGACAGTCATTGTTAGAGGAGAAGATTAAGGACTTCATCCATCCATCTATAAAATAACAGCATTGGGGCACCTGGGTGGCTCAGTCGGATATGCCACTGCCTGCGGCTCAGGTCATGATCCCAGGGTCCTAGGATCGAGTCCCACATTGGGCTCCTTGCTCAGCGGGGAGTCTGCTCCTCTCTCTGCCTCTTCCTGACACTCTGCCTACTTGTGCTCGTGCTCGCTCGCTCGCTCTCTCTCTCTCTCTGACAAATAAGTAAATAAAATCTTTAATAATAATAAAATCACAGCATCATCTTTGCTATCAGGTGGGATGATTTGAGCTCTAACACTTGCATTCAGATGGTAAACTTTTCAAAAAACTTAAAAAAAAATTCTAATACTCTGAGTTGTTTCAAGATGTTCCTGAAACATCTTTTTTTCTGTTACTACATGTAGGCCAAGAGGCAGCATTTATTCCTCAGAAGACAAAATCATACAGGAACAAGAAGGTTTCCCTAGTTCAAGTGCAAATGGGATTAATTAGAATCCTATCAGGTACTTGAGGTGTCTTGACCCAGGATAGGAAGGGGGACTGTGGTATCGCTTTGGGTTTTATGGAAGGTAGCACCTCTTCTCTTCCTCACCACTTCAGAGAACTTAGCTGTCTCAGTCTTTCAGAGAATATTCTTGACCTGCTTTACCTACTGTTACCCTATTCATTTGAAAGACAATGTGTTTGGACTTGTAATTTTTTTTTTTAAGATTTTATTTATTTATTTGACAGAGAGAAATCACAAGTAGATGGAGAGTCAGGCAGAGAGAGAGAGAGAGAGAGAAGCAGGCTCCCTGCTGAGCAGAAAGCCCGATGTGGGACTCGATCTCAGGACCCCGAGATCACGACCTGAGCCGAAGGCAGCGGCTTAACCCACTGAGCCACCCAGGCACCCCACATAATTTTTGATTATGAAACCACTTAATAGTGTTGGTCTGCATTTTTAAAAATCTGATTTTTAAAATAAAATTTAGAATAAATTTATGTGTTGGACCAGGAAAAATCACAGGTGAGTTAACAGAATAATTATGGAGCTTTATGCTTCATTAGCAGTGGTTTCTCTGAAATTTCTCACCTTGTTCTTTGATCTGTCACTTTACATTTATTCTAACATGTTTCTAAAACAAATTTTTTTTTTCCTCATAGTCATACTCTGCTGCTGGCTTCCTTTGAAAATTAATAGTAGAGACAGCTCTGATCTTATCAGGGAAGATTTTATAATTAAACCATCAGTTGAAATAGGAAGGTGTGCCTTCATGATCCATACAGGTTTTTTTAAATGTTTTGTATTTATTTGCGTCAATAGAAAAATGCAGTTCTATCTTTAGGATTGCACAAATTACCAACTAATCACATCTACTGTTTATGAAAGCAAATTACTTACCTTGAACAATAACAGAAAACGGAGTATGATCTAACACATCTCTAGATGGGGCAGTGATTGAAGCAGGATTTCCGTGGTGATCAAGTCGGCTTTTTTCTCTTGTCTTGTTATGAAACATAGATTACAAGATATGTTTTTAAAAAATGACAGCTTATCTGATGTACTATTTTTAATAGATTATGAGTCAGGGAAAATCATTTCTGCGCTTAAGAGTAATCAGAAAACTGTATCATGGACCATCTAGCTCTCCTTTGAATCAGAGAACAATGTTTCACACACATTTTGTAATTTTTGGTTAATGTAGAGCCTCCAGTAGATTGAAGCTTCATGAGAGCAAAGATTGCTTTGATGGTATTCATCACTGTATTTCCAGTGCCTGCCTGTCTGCCCTGTGTTAATTACTGAATAAATATTTGATGAATAAATACATGATTCAATTGGATATGATATGTATATATATTGTATATATTATATACATATGTGTGTAAATATATATATGTATATAATATATTCAACTGGATATAATCTATCCAGAAGCTAAGTTTCTTTAGTAGCTGCTCGCTTAATGGAAGCCTGGCCCCTATTACTAATACAGTCCATGCTTTCTACACAGTGAGGGTATTCATATTACATGTGTTGTCACTAGGGATAAATTTAGGGATATGTTGGGGAAAAAAGCTAATAATTTTCAAGAATGCATTCTGTAGAAATGTAGACCCTGCCATTTTAGGGACTTGTGCTCTGAGTTAATACATGAATGTGAAAAGCACGTGGTTTGAAAGATTCCAATAGCACATGCCTGGACACATGGCAGGCCCTCTTCTGGGCTCTCAGGCGCAGCAGGGGACAGGGACCGAGACATCTCTGTCTTCAATTTTAGTGGGTGGAGATAGGCAGGGCACTTGTAAACTAAAAAATGTTTATTACAGACAGGACTTAGTGCCCGGGCATCAAAATGAGTCACTAAGATAGGACAATGAGGTGTAATGATTTTTTTTTACATTATTTCTTTTACTCCTCCCTCAAATATGGTTGACTTTTCTGGGGTTTTTTTTAAGACTGCTTTGATGTGGCATAATACAGATCAACAATGACACTCAGTGTGACTAAACACAACAGTTTCACACCCTTCGCGACATGTGGCAGCGAGTGGTTTGGAGGATTCCTAGAAAAATACAAAACTTAATGGAAAACAGGACTTTTCTTGAACATTTATGACTGCCAAGTTCACAGTAACTTCTGTATCAGAATATAATGCTTTTTTCAGATAAAGGGACCACTTCTATTCTTAGTAGCTGCAAATATCACTTTCGTTTCTACTAAAAAATGAAATGCACTAGATGAAAATTTACATGATGTACTAGTGATTTCGTGGTTTAAAATTCCAGTAGTCTCCTGTTTTACTGTTTGCTTAAGAATCTTTGCAGTCTGTCAGCTCATCTACTAAGATCCGCCACTTTTTGAGCATTGACTAAGCTCCAACTCTACAGCTCTTTACCCTGATTGCTTAGTTCGAGGGTCTATAAAGTGGGGTACACAAGATGATCCTTTGGGGTGGGCAGGAAAATGTTATAGCTGCTGTTTCTATCTATATTTTACCTTAGCTTTTTTATAATTTCTGTTTGTACGTTCTGCAAAGCTGAGACTACTTTACTAATATTAACAGAACAAACATGTTTTATAAAAACACAGCAATGTCCTAGGTTGAGTACTCCACCTTTTTTCCTACAATACTACTAAAAAAAAAAAAAATTTTTTTGAGATGACTGATAAAACTTCATTCTCAGAATGACCCTATTTATTCCATATTATTAGCCTTATCTTGTGGATGTAGAAATTCTTAGGAAAGCTACTTGCTGAAGGGTACATACTGAGTAGTTGGCAGAACAGGGATTCAAATCCCAGTTCTTCCTTAATTCCAAATCCCATGTTAACTATATTCAATAGTTATTATATTCAATACATTATTCTGTGGGTTTGGCGTAGAAGAAAGCAAGAATGTATGTAAAATGTTGTAAACTTGAGAAATAAAGTGCAACCGAGCACATAGGTTACATAACCACCAGATCAGCCCTCAAAGGTACTGGTGTGGTTAGGACATGTCCACGGAGTCAATGAGAAAGGTTCTATGCACTCTATTTTGCTTTAAAAATGGGTGCAGAAGTTTGTTTTTCATGATTTTCCCTTAACTCGTCTTTAGAAGCATATTTAAAGTTTTTAAGGTTCCCTTTGATCTCTGATCACACGCTTCTCCTTTCTGGCCTAACAGATCTCTTCCTAGGCGCATTTCGGGGTAGACTTTCCACACTGGGACGTGCTGTCTTCTCTCTCAGGGAAGATGGACATTGTTTTTGCCGGCTACACCCAATCGCCTCTCAAATCCTGATTCCTTTCAGCTGGGTGTGTGAATTCTGACCTTATTTGGTAGGCCTTTGGCTGTATGAGAGTTCCAGTATGATTTTCCATGGTTCAGAAAGCACCAAGTTAAAAATCTCCTTCTTGGCCTTGGAAAAATGAACCGGTTGCCTGATTTCTCCAGAAACAGACAAATGAGCCATCCCAGTGGTTTAATGCTCTTAGTTCTAGCGTCCGGTACCCCACTTACACCGAAAGGAGAGAAGTACGAGGTTCTCCTTTTTTCAATAAAACCCCGTTGTTGTGTGCTCCAAGTCGCTGAGAAGAAAAACCACAAGCATGAATGCTGACCCGTGGAATGCAGAACAGAGAGGAGCCCGGCAACCTTGGCGAGGCAGCATTACAAAATGACGAAGGATCACATACCCACCAGCACATCTGAGTGCGGGGTTACCACGTTTTCAAGCTAAGCAGGACGGTAACTACCATAGCCTCATAACGGGTCTTCAGGCCTCTTCCTAATCCATCCCCAATCGGCCATCAGTAATCTTTTCCTGTCCCTCTTCTAAAACTCCGCCTTCTCCTACCTTGACCTTTGGAATCCTGCACAAAACACACAGACCCTTCCGTTCCCATTCCCTGCTGGCTTTTCCAGCCTCATCTTTTTCCTAACTTACTCCTCAAGAGTTCGAGATGACGAGGCCACGTTCATCCTCAGAACAGCCCTACCAGATTAGCATCATTTAAATCACAGCCACACCTCGTTTCATGTATTATTTCCATATTGTCCAAGTAGCAACTTCTCAGGCACAATATGCTCTTGCATACTTATGTCTCCACACATGGGATTTCTTCGGTTCGGAATTCCTTGGCCCATCCTTTCCCCACCTTGGCCAAGTCTTAATTCTTCATTTAAGATTTAAAGTTGAGCGTTAACTCGTGTTGGACTGGATCTTTGAGCCACCCAGAGTAAAGAAGAGATCTCTTGAAAAAGAGAGAGTGAGATCTCTCCCCTGTGAGTCTCTCTTGTACCCACAAAAAAATGTTTTGTTTGCTTTCAAGATCATGTGTAGCATAGGGTATTATTATTATCTGGGGAGAACACTGTTTTTCTCTGATGGTAGCCCTGTCGGACAGTTAAGAGATTTTGTCTGTAGTTTGGGATTGCGAGGAGAGAGAACTGGGTCCAGAGGATTCTGAGGCCATGCTTAAGGAAGAAGGGTAGGAATTGCACAAGGAAATATCCAGAGCAGTCGGTCATGTATTCTGCAGAGGGGGGCCTGCACACTCAGGCACAATAGGCAAATCCACCCATTGCTTGGTTCTGTAAGTAAAGTTTTATTGGCACACAGCTACAATCACTTGTTTACACTTAGCCTTTGGCTGTTTTCATGCCACATCAGATCGAGTCGTTGCAACAGAGAATGCTTAGTCCTCAGACCCTAAAGTATTTACCATCTGTCCCTTTACAGGAACATTTTGTGAGCCTTGCTCTGCCAAAGCAGTTGTTAGAGCTCAGGACTCAGGCCCGTTTCACTCTTACCATTGCATGTCTCTGGGTCTCACCTCAGACCTACTTAAGGAGAAATTCTGGGTTTGGGGCCTACTGATCTGTGTGTCATCAGCCCTTCTGGCGACCACCACTCTAAGGTCCTGGTCCCATGGCTACTTCCTTGGGGCTTGATGCCAGCCAGGCAGCCGGGGTCTAGGAGAAACAGACACCAGTGAAAGGAACGGAGGTACAATCAGAAAGCTAGGGGGAATCCAAAGAAGAATGTCTCCTGGTAGGTTCTAAAATATAAATGGTCCAGAGGAAGGAACTCATGGTTGGATCCCACCACCTTGCCCAGAACTACCTGCTTGGAGTGGCTCTGTGAGTTGAGTGAGTGCAGGCCTGCATGTGCGGAGAGGGACCAGTCCCAAAATGTGATTCTGGAGCCCACAGGTAGAAATGGGGACGTAGGAGGGGTGCCTGGGTAGCTCAGTGGGATAAAGCCTCTGCCTTCGGCTCAGGCCACGATCCCAGGATCCTGGGATCGAGCCCTGCATTGGGCTCTCTGCTAAGCAGGGAGCCTGCTTCTCCCTCTCTCTCTTTGTCTGCCTCTCTGCCTACTTGTGATTTCTGTCTGTCAAATAAGTAAATAAAAAAATAATAATAAGTAAATAAAAATCTTTAAAAAAAAAAAAAAAGAAGGAAAGAAAGTAAGAAAAAAGAAAGAAATGAGGAAGTAGGTACCATCGGCAGGAGTGGCTCAGGACCAAGTCTGAAACTGGTTCAGAGAAACTAAAAAACAGAAACAAATATTTAAAAACTTATAATGATTTGAATAAAATTCTAACTTACATTTAATGTTTTACTTCTCATTTGCTGCCTTTGGGTGTTTGTGGATTCCTGAGATTTTGTTCTTAACACCATAGCTCAGCTGTACCTCTCTTTGGCTTTGGATAATTTACCTAACCTCCTCAAAGTTATTAGCTGAATTAATAAATGTAAAACACTTGGCAGAGTCTGATACATTTTCTCTAGTAGGGAACTATTTCTTCATCTTCCTGCTCACAGTCTTATTTCATATTGAAATAGAGGTTACCAAACGTTGCTCGTATTTACTCCAGTAGGAAAACTTGGCTTACCAACATTCTTTCTTTATTTGTCTTTAAAAAAAAACATCTACCAAATAGCCCTTGTTGGAATCTGAAACCCAAATTGATATGAGTTTGATTATTATGCTTCTGATCGTTTAGGAACATTGTCGCAGGCTTTTTAAAAATAACAAAACAATCTAAGTACAACCAAACACTTGCTAGTATAGAAATAAGTCATTTTGAGGTTTTCTTATTTAGCAAAATATACATGTGCTTGGAAAAACATAATTTCTAAGTCTATCATAATACATTTAATCATACAGTTTTTAAAATATGCTGCACGAAGCCTTTTATCTTTGCTAGGGTAGAAATTTTACATTTATATGACTTTTTAAAAATTCTGAATACATTATGAACATCTGAGAGAGAACATAAGATTCTTGAAGACTTTACTAGGCGAATAAATATTATTTCATGATTTTTCAGTGATAATTAAATCTACATTATATCGAAGAGTCAGCAACCTGAAACCTTTATAACTTTTTGAAACTTTGAAACTTTTTGAAACATTTCAAAATGAACATTTTGAAAGTAAAATTAGTGTTTGAGGTTTTGCTGTTTTTTTTTTTTTAATTCCATAAATGCCATGGGAATTTTATCACATTTCAACACTTGCTGAATATGTAATTCCCATAGTGCCCATTACTGGCCATCTGTGTAAGGTAATACATGTTTGGGATGAAATTGATTACGGCTTAAACACTCCTGTGTTATGATCAGGAAAAGCACGCAAAGTTCACATTTTTTTTCTAGTGGTCATTACGTAGTTAAAGATATTAATTTCCAGGGGCAGAACAGCCTATCACTAGAGATCTTAATCTCACAATAAATGACACCAGGGCCAAAGAAAAGGAGGAGACTGCAGAGCCTTCCACTAAAATTAGTAAGTGCTGTACCAGAGGAGTTCTTAAGATAAAAGGAAGATAAACAGGCTTGAGAACAGTTTTTCCTTTGTAGTCTTCAAAACAGACCCACTGCAATTTTACTAGGTAGTCAGAACTGTTTCATCACCCTTTTTAGAAACTCCTCTAGTCGTAGTGACCCAACACGCCCCAAGTTAGCCTGCTTGTCGACTTTTCTCCACATACACATCGTTGGCCCAACAGCTCTTTAATCCTTTATATTATTTTTACCTGGTTTGAAAAATGTTTCCTTTTTACCTGGGCAAAATGAAACCCTTCCTTCAAATATGGCTTCAGTGTGATGTCCCCCATGCAGTCAGTTTATTTTTATTAGATTTGTGCATGAGCATGTATATCTGTATTCTTCCTGAGCTCATTTCTCCCCTCAGAGCTACAAGATACACAAATATGTATTTCTTTTTTCTTTTTCTTTTTTTAGATTTTATTTATTTGACAGAGAGAGAGAGAGATCACAAGTAGACAGAGAGGCAGGCAGAGAGAGAGGAGGAAGCAGGCTCCCCGCTGAGCAGAGAGCCCAATGCGGGGCTCGGTCCCAGGACCCTGAGATCATGACCTGAGCCGAAGGCAGAGGCTTATCCCACTGAGCCACCCAGGCGCCCCCACAAATATGTATTTCTGATGAAGGTGTTCACCTCTTGGCTCTCCCGTTGTCGACTTACCTCAGGGTTTTGTGAGACATCGCGAAAAAGATTTTTAGGTTGGAAAATTTTGAGAGCTTGTGTTACTGAACTATCCCCGTGACCATTAAAACATCTTATCATGTTTTCTGTGGAATATTTGACATTTGAACACAGCTATATTCTGATCTTCCCTGGGATGGCGGCCAGGATGATTTAGCTACAGAAGCCCCAAAAGCTGCTTAAAGAATGGGGGTAGAATCCTTGTCTCAACATTAAAGTACAGCATTTGTGATGTTGGCATAGTTGTTGCTGAACTGCTCTTCCTTTTCATTCTTGAACTTCTTGATGATAATTATTCATCAGGTTACGATAGATTTCAAATCTGCTTCCCATTAAAGATAATAAAATACTATCTCCTTCAAGAAGGCAATTTGCCTTCCTGTCTTATGTATTATAAACTAAGAAGTTATGCATCAAGTGAACCTAATTGCTATATAACTTATCTGGAATACATTGAAAAGAATATGGTCTCGATTGCAGCAATGCTTTATAATATTTGGCTTTAGGAGTTCTGTTGATTTTTTTTTTTTGTTGTTATTCCCTCCCTTTCACTAATTTAAACACTGAATACTGACTGTCAGTGTTGTGGAGTCGTTACATGAAGATGAACAAGACATGGTCCCTACTCTTGAGCAAAACTGTCAGGTTAAACAGTTCATCTGAATATGATACATTAAGATGTGTAAAGACGAGCAAAGTTCTGTCAGAGCATTGGAGAGGGAAAATTTCTTTTAGCAAAGCTTCAAAGAACCAGTAACTTTTAAGTTTGGCCTTGCAGGATGAGCCAAGTATCTCCAGCAAAGTAACAGAGGACATGTCGTGTGTATCCATAAACATACGTGCACATATAAACACACGTGTGCATAAACACCCATGTGTATGCATGCCCACATGCAAGCACTGTGGTGAAGGCTGTTGACTGGCCGATTTAACACCATTCCCATCCCTCTTCTGTCTTGCCATCCCACTATCGAGGCTGGAAAAGCTGAGGACTAATAGTTAAGGATGGCCATGTAAATCTAAATAACCAAATATGGCCATAATTGGAAATCTGCTAAGGACTTTTAGGAACACTTCTGTTTTCAAATAGGAGGTGGGTACCGTTGACCTTACCCCCTTCCTCTTGTCTTGGAGCGTGGCAGTGGTAATTACAGCTGTGGCACCCCCTTGAGAGGTTGAGAGAGATGTGCAGAGTGAATCTAGCGCTCGGGACTGCCTGTCCCAATACTGCTTACAAAAGGAAAACCAAATCTTTATTTAAGCTATTGTTAAGTTAGATATTTTCTGTCATAGTCGAAAGCATTCCTAACTGATACATTCATAAACTCTCTCGCACTTATTCATGTGTGTTTGCATCTATTTTAATTTATTTTCCATGCCTAAAATTGCGGCTAATTTTAGATGTACATTTCAGTAAATAGTAAGAAGAACTCAGTGTTCGAAGGAAGAGAGGAAATGGAATGCCTTCTTTGTTTTTACCAATCTGGACACTCCTTAGCACTTGATTTCCCTTGTATGTATACTGTCCTTGTCTGATGTTTTAAATAAAAAGTGAAGGCAAGAAGGGAGAAAAACATGATAAGAAAGATAGATGTTGGCGTGGGTCATGTTGGTGGTTAGGTTACAGGGAAAAATCCAAGAATCCGTTGATTGCGGCTTAGCTTGTCACGGTGTATTCCTGTGTATCGAGGACCAAGAACAATCACCTGCATCTGTGTGGGGAGCCAGGTTTCCCTAATAGCCAAAAAGTTGTTCTCTTTCTTCCTCCATTTAGGAAGATGAGAGCAGAAACATATTCTTCTTGGGGAGCGATGAGAGCCTCCTGCAGAACGTGTCGCTGGTGTCCAGTCTTATATGAAAGAAACCGTGTAGTGCGCATGCGATCTTTAGCAAGACTCTGACCGTCCACTACACAGATAGGGAGCAACATGAAAAATACCAGCCTGTTCTTTCCTACAGACACCGATGCGATCACCTGGTTTATTTCTCTCTCCCTCAGCGTTTATAATTGTACGATACGTGTACCTTTTCTGACACAGCATCAAGCTACAATTGAACGATCTGAGCATTCTTTCTTTTTTAATAAGCATTTATTCTTACTCTTTTTCAAACAGGTCAGCAGGATTGCTTCTTTGCTGGGGTCATCTTCGTGGTTTTTGCTGTTGCTATCTTTCAGTAGCTGTCTGCTCCTCTTTAAGTCCCTTTGGATTTGTTGTGTTTTTGTAAGAATTCGTTCTCTACCTTAGAGAGGAGTAAGGTAGCGTAGGTCTCTTTAGCTTCATGCCGAAGTACTGGATTAAAGTCAGGGATCCTTAGGAGAAAACTCGATGGGATAGTTGGAATTTACATCAAAGTCTATGCATTAGTCTCTGATTGAAAGACATATGCACACTTCAATTCGTAAAGAATCTAAACCGTTTTTCTTTTTTCCTTAAAATTTTTTCTACTTATTTTCCCTAGAATCTTCAACTACTTGGAGCTACAGCCATTGAGGATAAGTTACAAGATCAAGTGCCTGAAACTATAGAAACTCTCATGAAAGCAGACATCAAAATCTGGATCCTTACAGGGGACAAGCAAGAAACTGCCATTAACATTGGTAAGTCCCCTAATCCAAGCTTGGCACTGGGGTGCTTTTTTCACACTTGGACATATTTTAGAAGATAAGTTTGAGCTATTTCAAAATCTGAAAGATTTGGTTTTATAAGATTTCCATATTTATAATATTACTGGGCTTCTCTAGATACTTACGGCCTCAGTGCCCCTTTACATTTGCTGTGGTTGTGTATCCAGCCAGACCTTAGGTCTTGCAACCACTAAATAACCGTCCCTCACCTTTGTCTCGCTGCCTGTGCACCCCCCTTCCACCCATAATTGACACATGTAGATAACATCTCTGCAGTTGCCTGTGAACGTGAGGAGATGGAGATTACGGCAGACCTGTGTACTGGCACTTGTTTATGTGACCACAGGTTATTTCTAGGAATGGGAAATAAGAAGGTTGCCAGGTTTCATTCATCCTGCAGTTAATTCATTTTTCTCAAAGAGGTTTTACTAAGTGACTCACACTGCCATAACAAAATACCACAGCTGGTGTGGATTAAACAACAGAACTTTATTTTCTTACACTTCTGGAAGCTGGAGGTTCAAGATCAAGTGTCAGTCAGTTTGGTTTCTCCCGAAGTTTCTCTTCCTGGCTTGCAGTGGCCACCTTCCTGCTGTGTCTTCAGCTAGCCTCCCCTCTGTAGATGCGTGCTCCTGGTGTCCCTCTCTTACGAGGCACCAGAGCTATTGGATCAGGAACCCGTCTTCTGACCTCATTTAACTCTAACAATCTTAAAGGCCCAGTCTCCAAATATCATGGGTTAAGGATCCAACGTGTAAAAACAGGGAGGGCACAATTCAGTCCATAACAGATGTCTCATTGAGAAGAACAGTAGTATTTGGTGTGAGACCTGTAGTACCAGTAATATGTAAGAAAACGTCGCACTTTTCATTTTCTTCCAAGTTCAGTAATAGTAGGTTGCCTGAACAATGCAACCCTGATGTAGATTCAGCCTCTGGATATTCATGATACGAGTTACATCCAAAACTCACCCAAAGTTGAAACCATTCAGAGGTGTTTATAGCATGAAACCACATTTTTAGAAAGTCATTGTCAAATAATCATTAAGAAACATTTAGCTGGGGTGTCTGGGTGGCTCAGTCTTTAAGCGTCTGCCACTCAGGTCATGATCCCAGGGTCCTGGAATCGAGCCCCGCGTTGGGTTCCCTGCTCTGCAGGAAGCCTGCTTCTCCCTCTCCTATGTCCCCTACTTGTTTCCCTCTATCATTGTGTCTCTCTCTGTCAAATAAATAAATAAAATCTTTTAAAAAAAAAAAAAAAGGAAAGAAAGAAACATGTAGCTAATGCTCCTTTTAGAATTTTTAGCAATCACAGCATTCTGTAAATATAAAATACAGACCTATGGTAAATTGCCAGTAGGAGAGGAGAATTTTTAAAAGACACTAGTTAGCAGAAGTATAAATCTAAGTGATTATAAATCTAAGTGATTATAAAAATTATCACTGGTGTTAGAGACAAATGGAAAGAGATGCATGAGAATACAGAATGCTTTAGCGTTCGGGAGACCCGAAAAAGACAAACACACTGAACAAAAAAATGTGACTGCAGGTAGAGGGAGACTATATGGTAGCAAAGAGTGATAGCCAAGGAACATTAAGCCATCCTGAAAATAGCTCAGGGCATGTAGCCATTATGACTACAGAGAATATGATGGTGGTTTCTGGGAACATTTAACTTTTAGAGTCTTGAGTCATGATCTTTGGGGCTTTTCTTTTAGAATAAAATAGGTGAGATTCATATACGAAATGGTTATGGTTCGTCTCACAGAAGTATTCAGTTTTTTGTTTTTTGTTTTTTTAAGATTTTATTTATTTGACAGAGATCTCAAGTAGGCAGAAAGGCAGGCAGAGGGGGGGGTGGAACAGGCTCCCTGCTGAGCAGAGAGCCTAATGCGGGACTCGATCCCAGGACCTCCAAGATCATGACCTGAGCTGAAGGCAGAGGCTTTAACCCACTGAGCCATCCAGGCGTCCCTGAAGTATTCAGTTTTAAATCAGGAGGTCAGGAAGAACTCATTGAGATGGTGACATTTGAGAGAGAACCTCATTTGAGAGAAGGAGGGAGATTCTCGTCTGGATGATAAGGGAAAGCTGTCTTCTTTCCAGACTAAGAGAGAGAGTAGGAGAAAAGGCCAGCAGCATAACAGAGCCCAGGTTGGACGAGGCCTCCCAGGAGCTTGTAAGGGCTTTGCATTTACTCTGGGTGAGATGGATGGTTCTGAGCAGAGGAAAGACACCTGGACTGACTTTCCTGGGAAAACGATCAGTCTGGCCACTCGGCTGGCTGCGAATGGACTGGAAGGGAAGCAGGTGTGAAAGCGAGGAGACCAGTGAAGAGGCTCTCGTATTTAATCCAGGGGAGGCACGGTGGTGACTTGGACCTGGGTGACCACAGTGAAGGTGGTGAGAAATGGTTGGCATCTGTATCTGTCTTAAAGATGGAGCCCACAGGCTAGACGAATGGGTTAGAGGTAGGGCTTGAGAGAAGGGATTCCAGCATGACTCCTGGGATTTCTAGCCATGGCACCTGCAGGATGGAATTGCCATTAACCAGAATGAGGAGAAGCAGGTTTTCTGGGAGGAGACCAAGAGTCTCGTTTTTGGATCTGTTGAGTCTGAGACGCCTGTTTTGTACCTCTGTGTCTGCGGTTACATAGGTGCTGGAATGGGAGAGGCTGGAGTTTAGGAAAGAGCTCCCAGTGGGAGATCTGAGTTCCAGAATGGTCAGTGTGTAGATAGTATTGAAAACCACTGTCTCAAATGAGCTTGCAAAAGGATTAAGTATTGATGATATTAGTTCAAAGGCGATGGTCCTATTTTAAACTCCAGTCAGCGGAGTTGCATTTCTCTCCAGCCATGTTCAGTTATATGCAGATGGTCCCAGAGGAGGCCGACTTGGTTAAACCAGCAGGTGATTTTGCCCTGTAGCAAGTACGGCAAAGCAAGAGAGGACAGAACCATAGAGGGCATGACCTCAGTCCGAGGGCAGGAAGATGGTGGTGGGATCGCTGGTCCAAAAGATAGCCTGACAACCCTCCTGTGCCTTCTCCAGAAGCAACCATCAGCCCATCTCCTGCTCCTCATGTTGGTCATCATGAAGGACATTCCTTATAAATTTGTTAGTTTTCAGGATATTGAGAATCATCAGCACATTCTCTTTCCCTACTTATTTGTCAAGACAGCCTTAACACACCGAATGTTACCCTTGTGTCCCTCCTATAATAAGCAAGACCATTTCTTTAACTGCCTGCAAACCTAGAGACAGGAGACTGTCATCAAGTCCTAATAAAATAGATAAAACCTCAACTCTATCTAATAAAATAGATTAAAAATAAAATTTAGATGCTTTTATAGTATTATCACTTTAACATCTTCACTACTTCTCTCTAGAGAAATGAATGCCATCAATTAATCTACTCTTTGTTTGGATATAGGACACTCCTGCAAACTTCTGAGGAAGAATATGGGAATGATTGTTATCAATGAAGGCTCTCTTGATGTAAGTAAAATTATCTTTTAAAAAAAAATCCTTTAATGTCTTAGTCAACTTGTAGAATTTTATTCTATATCCAAATAGCTATGGATATAGTTGATCTTCCTTAGGTTAAAATATATTTCTCACTCTTATTCTATAACATAACATATACTGTTCTGTTCTGAAACTGTATACTGTGTACTGTATATACTGTATGCTCTTCTGAGCCACGTTGAGGTAAATAGATTCTAGCTTTGTGTCCATGACAGCTAAAACAAGTTGCTAAATGATTTGCTTGACGGTGTGAGACAAAACTGCTTTACAAAAGCTTTATGTCAGGAGGTTACTGAGTGACTGCAATTTGCTCTTATCTACCTGGGAATTTTTTTTTTTTAAGATTTTATTTATTCGTTTAAGACAGAGCACAGGGGGAGGAGGGGTTGGGGAAGAACAGAGGGAGAGGGAGAAAACAGACCCCCGCTGAGCAGGGAACCTGATACGGGGCTCCATTCCTGGACTCCAAGATCATGACCAGAGCAGAAGGCAGATGCTTAACTGACAGAGCCACCCAGGCACTCCCTACCTGGGAATTTTTTTCTTTTAAATTTTTTATTTTTTATTTTTTATAAACCTATATTTTTATCCCCAGGGGTACAGGTCTGTGAATCACCAGGTTTACACACTTCACAACACTCACCAAAGCACATACCCTCCCCAATGTCCATAATCCCACCCCCTTCTCCCAACCCCCCTCCCCCCAGCAACCCTCAGTTTGTTTTGTGAGATTAAGAGTCACTTATGGTTTGTCTCCCTCCCAATCCAATCTTGTTTCATTGATTCTTCTCCTACCCACTTAATCTCCCATGTTGCATCACCACTTCCTCATATCAGGGAGATCATATGATAGTTGTCTTTCTCCGCTTGACTTATTTCGCTAAGCATGATACACTCTAGTTCCATCCATGTTGTCGCAAATGGCAAGATTTCATTTCTTTTGATGGCTGCATAGTATTCCATTGTGTATATATACCACATCTTCTTGATCCATTCATCTGTTGATGGACATCTAGGTTCTTTCCATAGTTTGGCTATTGTGGACATTGCTGCTATAAACTAATTCGGGTGCACGTGCCCCTTTGGATCACTACGTTTGTATCTTTAGGGTAAATACCCAGTAGTGCAATTGCTGGGTCATAGGGCAGTTCTATTTTCACCATTTTGAGGAACCTCCATGCTGTTTTCCAGAGTGGCTGCACTAGCTTGCATTCCCACCAACAGTGTAGGAGGGTTCCCCTTTCTCCGCATCCTCGCCAGCATCTGTCATTTCCTGACTTTTTGATTTTAGCCATTCTGACTGGTGTGAGGTGATACCCGCAAATATCATTCTCAATGGAGAAAAACTGAAAGCTTTTCCGCTAAGGTCAGGAACACGGCAGGGATGTCCATTATCACCACTGCTATTCAACGTAGTACTAGAGGTCCTAGCCTCAGCAATCAGACAACAAAGGGAATTTTTGTATATTAAATATTTAATATCTGCTTTTGCTTCCAGGCTTAGTATGTATTTTGTTTCTTAAAAAAAAAAAAAAAAAAAATCTGTGAAACCTATCAAACAAACAGCATGAATTCACCATTTCTTACAGGAAAGTCTTTTTTTTTTTTTTTTTGATGTCCTACCTTCTGGGCTGAAATGTAAACTCCTAGCATGTCCTTTTTTCATGGCTGTGATCACATGAAGTTATATTTGGGGAAGAGGGAAAGATTTTCCACGTGTGCAGTGTAAAACAGAAGTTAAGCCAAAAAAAAAAATGCAGGTCAAATGACCTGTAAGAATTTTAAAATAAAGGTGACTATTTGTAACTTAAGGTGGAAGACAGAACAGGGGAGGTGACCATACAACAGTTTAAAATAGTCACGGTGATGCAAAGAGCAGAGCAGAGAAGAACCTGTTATTAAGGATGCGGGGGGCGGGGCGCCTGGGTGGCTCAGTGGGTTAAAGCCTCTGCCTTCTGCCTGGGTCTTGGCCCCAGGGTTCTGGGATGGAGCCCCGCATTGGGCTCGCTGCTCAGCAGGGAGCCTGCTCCCCCCCCCTCTCTGCCTGACTCTCTGCCTACTTGTGATATCCGTCTGTCAAATAAATAAATAAAATCTTAATAAATAAGTAAATAAGGATGTGGGTGAAGTGGAAGGGCCAAGTCCATAGAAGGGAGGGTAAAAAGGCAAATGTTCAGAAGTCAGGTGGAGAACAGAAATTACATGTAAGAAGTGATTCAGCTTCTGACCTTTGAATTGGAATGACGGCCTCTTCATTATTTATCCTCAAAGCAAACCTTGTGATCCTTTTCCCTTTCTTGTGAAACCCTTGAGAAACGCGTAGCCTAAAGTATAACACACGATTTTGAAATCGAAAGTTGTTCACATCTTTAATAATAAGTACATTTTGTGAACCATGAGTTAGTCCTAAACACACACACACACACACACACACACACACACGCATCCTAGCCTGTGGCTGGAAGACTTTCCTTTTTGTTAATGCATTCAGTGGTTCTCTGCTGGCCGGAGAACTGGACCACTAAGGAAACACTCAGCAGACTCTGCCCCTTTGAGCTCACTGCTGTCTCTGTCCCTTACCCTTCCTATTGTTCATTTTTGGTTTATTCAAGTTACAACGCTGTGAAAAATGGTAAGTGGGATAGTCCTTCCCTTCAAAAGCTTACAGATAATAAGGGAAGTAAAATGCGTACAAGTAATAGTATGAAACAAGTCTGTAAAGTAGTTATGTATCTTGCTCTGAAAATACTGTGAAGCTTAAGGAAGTGTTTATAAAGGAAGTGGCATTTAGTTAGAGGTGAGTAGTGGAGTAAGGGAGGAGTACTTGAAGCAGAAAGTTTATGCAAGGTCAAGGTATATTGGGGGCATAAAAGAGAAACATTGAACTTGAATACAAGGTTATGATTTTTTTAAGTATTCTTTGAATAAATGTGGGCACAGAAGGTAAAATTCAAGTTACAGAAAGGGACAAATACAAGTGTTAAAAAGTGAATTCCTGCATCCTTACAGCCAAGCTGCCCTGTTTATCTCCCCAGGAAGAGTCTCCGGTTCTAGTTTCCAAGTGTTCCTCCAGAGATTTCTCTGCTGTATCTAAGGGATACGCGTGTGTATCTGTGTGCACATACTTCATTATTGAACATAAACTACAGCATACTATCCGTAATGCTTTTACACTTTGCTGTTCTCAGTATTACTGTAACAATTGCTCTGTGACCGTATAGACGAAGCTACCTAATTCTTCTTTAATCATGGAACAGTATTTACGAGGAAACGGTAAAGAAATGACAGAGGGGTTAAACCTGGCAAGGAAGTCTCAGCTCCACCGTGGAATACTGGGCCAGGCTTGAGAATTCGCTTCCACAGGCAAGGGAAGCAACTTCATCAGCCTGTTCAAAGAGGTATGATGTGTAGGAGGTACTGTCCGCAGACACATGTGGAAGGGCAGGAGGCCTGAGGTGCAGGCCGCGGACGAGCATAAGAGTTAGGTAACAGAATGGGAGCACCAGTGCCGGCGAAGCGGTGTCAGAGGGAGTCAGGGAGACGGATCCCACGTGATCCCTAGAGTGATCCAGAAGTGGGTTGTCGTTGTTCACAACATTGCAGAAACCTCCATGGAAACATTCCCTTCCCTTAGTCCCTATAAACATTTAGGCCCGTGTCAGCAACATGGGCTTCTGACGCTTGGAAGAAGTCAGAGCTAAGACCTATGACGTTGATGCAAACACATGACAAGACATGCCTGATCTGACACGTGAGCCTTTCTGTCTGTCTGTTAAGTGTTCACCTCGTGGAGGGTGGGCGAGCAGTGCTTCTTCTGTTTTCCTCTGTTTGATAATTTTTCTCCAACTCAGATACACATGTTCTTTATGTGTTCTAAGTATCAAGTGAGATAAATAGTAATCTCAAGAAAAAGAAAAAAAAGAAATGCCAAAAAACTCAGTGTACTACATCATGACAATTAAGACACAGCATTTATTTTCACTTTGGAGTTTTCGGGACAGTAACTCATAAGTGATAAACACCCAAAGGGTCCCTAACATTTCCTGTTTCTACTGGACCGAACACAGGTAGGACTCCCAAGGGAGTAGTCTGCTTCAGCAAAAGCTGCAGGCCGGGGGGGGGGGGGGGGGGGGGTGGATGCATGTCTATATTTTGGTCTACCATTCCGTCAATGCCTAGCACATTACCCACCACAGGATAAGTACTCCAGAAATATTTGAGAATTAAGTTACTGAGTAATGATAAATTTAAGGGTCTCTCTTAAAAAAGAAAAAAAAAATTCAGCAGTAGTTCATCTTTTCTGGTATTTTCAGAGTAAAGTAGTTAGAAAGATCCTTAGCAATTCAAGTGACTGCGTGGTGTGAGAGATCATAGGTGAACCCTCACTGAATGGATTAACGCTAATTTATCCCACTCCGGACGGCCACGGTTCTCTCACTGCCGTCTGGGGAAGGTTTTTCTCCTGGGGAGTTAAGTGGTGACTTTACAAATCTGGCTGTTTGGGGTCAGACCCGCCGTGGTGCACTCATTTGCTTCCCAGCAGGAAAGGAACATCACTTTGCATAGCTCCCTCAGATCCCGTGTCATAAAATCCACAGCTGAGATTGTAAGCAAATCATTCGATGGGCGAGAATGCCTGTAGAGAAATCATTATTTTTCATTGTCATGGGAAAGAAAAGCATCCTCTGTGTTCCACTTGTCCTGATTAGGGTAAAATATGGGATGACTATTCCATCGGCACCAACAAATAATGAACGTTTAGGTGATAAACTTAGTAGGAATGCAGTATCTCAGGAAATAATGTAATAGAAAAGAGACTGTGGGTTTGCGTTTCATCAAGTGACAGTGTTAATGATCGTAGTCAAATTATCCCACGAAATGGTGCAATTCTGCCTTATTCTGAATGTGGGACCCTGGGCAAATTAAAATTAGGTAACTTCTCTGAGCCAGTTTTGCTGCCTGTAAGGGAGGATAATGTTACCCTTGGCAGAGGGCTAGTATTGCTACACTAGGGCATGGCACATAAAAGGATGGTATAAAATTTTGTAGAAAAATAGTATTTCAACAGCTTGCAAGTTGTTTTGCATACTGATCATTTTCATTACAAAAGATATATTATTTCCCCATCTTCTAATTTTTTTCTAAGCAAGATATACATGTAGATCTTTTACATAAGTGATGCATGTTGCTATGAACTGTGCAAATTTTCTACCAAGATATTCTTAACAGTGTTAACATTTTAAAGCTGAATCTGTCTTTTTTATGTTGAACTTGTCCAAGTAAAATATTATATTTGAGGCTCTTCAATTTCCAAATGGAAAAAACCTTTCTCCTGGCAATCACAGCATTAGAAATATTTGTCTTCCCATAATCTAGCTCATGTCAAAAAAAAAAAAAAAAAATGTTATTTGGCTTTCTAAATTAACTCATTTTGAGTTTCAATACAATTATCCTTCTTGAAAAATTAAGGGCTGTTCAGCATTTTTAAAAACCTTTAAATAAACATATAAAACCAAACCACTGTTGAAAAGATGGATTTGAAAGTCTTGGGGCACAGATCTGATATGGAAGTCTAACCAGCATTTCTGCCTCTGCCCATTCCTGGCTTCCTTCCTACAGCATCCACTGCTAACATGCTACCCAGTACTCATTGGTGTTGACAACCAGTCACCTACCAACCCTTGTCTAATATTGACAGTGTCAGCCAAAGAATTTCTTAGAAAGCTTGACCACATTTTTCTGAGTTGAGAAAATAAGAATTTCATAGATTTAAGAATCATCTAAAATTAAAAAGAAAAAAAATCATCTAAAGTTGGTCAAAATCTATTAGATATTTGTAATAAACTGATCATTCAGATACTTTGTTTTATTTTTTATTGTGCTACCTTGAACCACTTTTATTAGTTCTGATTATGTTCTTGGTAGGAGACATTTCCTGAAGGGTCTGCAAAGGCAGGAATTTCAAATTACTGGCTCGAAGGGTAGAGTGTACTTCTTCCAGAATTCCTCAGCAATGCCTAGGAGGTACCTCACCAACTTCTCAGAAACCCCTTCCACTAAATGGCCTAGATCCAAGGGATTCTTCTAACATGTCTTTCATATCTTCAGTCTGTCACGATCTGTTCAAAGTCTGTCAGCGGAAACAGGAAAAGTCTAAAAATGTGGGCTAAGAACTAGGGAATCTCAGTCTGTCTTTAGCAACCATTGTCTAATGAAGGCCTTTCAAAATGTATGGAAATCTCTCTTCATCCTGATTCCACTATCCTGATCTGTCAAGTCGAGGGTGGGTAGAAGAGACCATAATTTCTTAAGCCATTAACTCTGTGGATAGCAGAACAAATCTTTCTGAGTCTCTATATTATAGCGTACTATGTCCTTAACCTTGGTCTCTTATGTGGAGAGTTGTTGAATCTGTCCTGGAAGGCAGGGCTAGATCTTAAATCCATTCTTACTGTTTTTCCTCCTCCTTTCTACTGTCTGGTTTTCCTAGGACACACACACACACACACACACACACACACACACACACACAAATAAAGGGCAGAGAAGAAAAATATTTACTATATATTTATGGAATCAACAGGAATGATGGCTAAATGAATGTGTATGCAGAGAGCTTGGAGAAATAAATTTCCCGAACTCAATGTCAAAAGGCTTCCAGTGTTTATCAGCTTAACTCCTGAGAAGCCCTCCTACCTCTCCTTCAGACCATCCGGGCAGCTTTTCTAGGTGGTCTCTGCTGCAACATTGACATTGACATCCAGCCTAATTACTAGAGATCAGCACCTGATACATGGGAAGTAGGGAATGGATCCCAGAAGAAAATATGGCTTTCTGACTTCCCGTGAAAAGAGAGCCCTACTGTTACGCCCCCAATAATGGGTCCGTGATTAAAGGAGCGAGACTGATAGAAAGCGAAGGTCAAGCAAAGCTTTATTTTGCTCCAAGCATCAAGAATCTAACCAAACGTTCGGGGCCGCACCTCTTCCAAGAGAGGGCGACCCTTCTCTGTTTCACAGACTAGCTTTTAAGGGCAAAGGCCATGCGGTCGGGCCTGGCCACGCACAGGTGACCAATGAGATTGTAACACACACAATGCTAGGTGACCATTGAGTTGTAATTTACCCTAGTAGACATTTGAACCAGCCTATTACACCTTGATTAGGATTGGCGCCAAAAAGGCTCCCAAAGGGCGGGGGCCGTACTCCTTGGTAGATAGGGAGACAATATGCATAACCCCCACTGATCCGTGTCTCCACCTGGCCTGACCCACCTTTGTATCTGGGCTTTGTTACCTGGAGATGATTTCCAGGACTTGTTTTTTTTTTTTTTTAAAGATTTAATTTATTTATTTGACAGAGAGAAATCACAAGTAGATGGAGAGGCAGGCAGAGAGAGAGAGAAGGAAGCAGGCTCTCCGCTGAGCAGAGAGCCCGATGCGGGACTCGATCCCAGGACTCTGAGATCATGACCTGAGCCGAAGGCAGCGGCTTAACCCACTGAGCCACCCAGGCGCCCCCAGGACTTGTTTTTAAGTAAGTCCCCTGGGGGAAGGGGAGCAGGGACAGTTTAAGGGTTAAACAACAAGGTTTTTGTTTAACCTCAATGAAAGCCTCTTGCTAAAAAATAAAAATATAAAATAGGTCCTTACACTACCATCCCTGCAGCGTTCTGTGAGTTGCTGTTATCGTCAATAGAAAAACACTAGCTTATGTTTATGACTGAGGACTTCACAGGAACAATCACACTTCCACCTGAAAACATTAGTCGGCAGATAGTGTTATGCCCATTTTGAAACTTTAACTTGACCTCTGATGCCAACAGGCATTGGAGGACGGATTGAAGGCCTTGGATTCTGGTGTAAGCGAATAGATTGTTCTGGGCCTCAGTTGCCTGCTACTCCTGTAAAACAAAAGTAATAATCACACCCATCTCTGGGGTACATTGTGAGGATTAAACAAAACAGTACCTTCTAACTACTTAGTGACAATAACCAGCCTGTAGTTAGCTTTTTAAAAATACAGACCATTATTATAATCATCATCATTATTTCTTTTAGCATTATTATTCCCAAGGAGGGTGGTCCTCATTGCCAGCTGATGTAAGAGGTGATTTTTTTTTTTTTTTTAAAGAGGTGATTTTGAACAGCTGTCCTTCTCACCACTTACACGTCTCTGCTAAATTTGAGAATATGACCCCACGCCAGCCCAGGTTTGATTATAGATACCGGTGTTTTTCTTCACTGATATATTTTATAGAAAATGAATTGTTAACCGCATTTGAGACTAACAAGCCTAAGAGTATATATTTTTCAACACCCTGGTTAAAATAAAGCCCTTTATGGTTTTGTTCATTTTCTTTTTTCTTTTTTTTTTTTCTTCTAGCTGAATTTGATTTTCTAACACCATGTAAGCTTCAAATATAACTCACAGGGCATTCAGGATGTAAATGGAGAGGTTGTCATCTGTATCCTTTTAAGT
This sequence comes from Mustela erminea, assembly GCF_009829155.1. Classification (NCBI taxonomy): domain Eukaryota; kingdom Metazoa; phylum Chordata; class Mammalia; order Carnivora; family Mustelidae; genus Mustela; species Mustela erminea. The sequence continues at coordinate 132,884,188 of NC_045615.1, read as the reverse complement.
TCAACTTCTATGCTTTATGCAGACAAACTTCACTGTTTGGGGAACCAGCCGCCGTTGAATGGCCTCTGAAAGAAATCCAGAATAAGCAAGTTAGTGACTTGACTCCAGAAAAGGAGGGGGAGAAAGGAGACTTGGGGCTACTTCAGGTTTTGTCTTGATGTGTCCCACGAGCCCAATACAATACATTTTGTATTGCTTTGAAAAATAGTTCAGGCAGGTTTTCAACCTCACTGAATTTGCCTGCACTGCCAGCATGGGAGCTGTAGGACTGTGAATTTTCTTTTACCACTAGCAAAGCTGTTTCAGCTTTTTGGCCTGAAAATGTTAAGATCTCAGTGTAACTTTTCAGGTGTTCCTATATCCCTATCAGAAGCAAATTTAGGTTTTTCTAACGTCCCATGGCAGGACGATTGTTCTAATAGTGTCCAGCACACTGCTTACTTCAAGTAGCTCTCAGCAAAGAAAGCAAACTTGATTCCATTTGAAAGAAACAAGTTAGTTTAAAAAAAAAAAGTTACAAAAAATGAAAATAGTATATGAACAAATAATCTGTTCTCTTTTCCTCTGATTTAAGACACCGCCTGCCACAAAGCCGAAGTATGTGTTTGAAAAAGTTCCATCAAACACAATTGTTTGGTCTTGTAAAAACGAAATAAGCCCCTTTCCTTACACAAAATACAGTCATCTTGGCAGGGGGAGCAAAACCCTAAGAGAAGTAGTTCACAAATTCATAGTAATTCGGTTTTGAGAAATTTTTCCTACTCACAAGCCTGAATATTCTTTATCTGTCTCTTCTCTCTCTTTATTTTTTTTTTCCTTTCTTTTCTTTTCCCCCCTTGGCTGAACATCTGAACCTCCTCCAAGAGCTCCCCGGGTCCTAGAATTACAGACAGTGCTTCCTCGCCAGTCTCTCTGCCCTCTCCCCAGAGCTTGTTAACATTTTTGAGGGGAGCCGGCCATACCTTGTGACTTTTTGGCATCTCTGCCACCCATTGCTTCTGATGAGTCATGGCAACCATCAGCTTGACAATTTGGAGGAAACCTGTGTGCCAGGGGGTTTCCGCGTACATTAGTCTCTGCTCCTGTGGGGCTGGGACTGTCTCGCTTACAGATGGAGACTCCAAGTTAACGCAACTGGCAAGTGCAGAGCCCTGAGCTTCAGCCTAGGTCTCTCAAAGTCCAAAAACCGTCTTTTTTTCTTTTTATTTTTTAAATAACCGTACCTTTCCCAGGGGCAACCGAGACTCAGTCACAGGTGGAAGCTTTGTGGGAGGCGCCCCCACATTTTCTACTTTGTCCCTCCCTCCTTTCCCATTCACGACCAGGACTACAAATGCAGCTGAGAGAGAGGTGCCCTCCTGGAAAGTGGCGGTGTTTGGGGGTCTTGCATTTATGGGATTGGGGAAAGACTCTACATTTCATTTTACTACTACAACCACTGTACGTAAGATTTTATTGAATGTTAGCTATGAAATGATAGAATCGGTGTGCGTTTGGGATTTGCACAGAAAATACTGCAGATAATGGGTCTTCTGCATTCCTACACCGATTAATTCAAATTATTAGGAAAAATGGGCCCAACATCAGCTGTCTTTGTGAGGTAACAATTTCTCACAGGCCCAGGGTTGTTACTTTCTCCAAACCGTTGATTTGGTAATTTGCTTATTTTCAAAAAAAAAATCGGCTCTATATTCTGGGCAGCCTCTTCCTGGCAGAATCGAAGGCAGCCTGACAGACTGGATGTCTGCCGACCTCGTTCCTCTCGAATTCCTCCTTCTCTGCGTTTGAGTCCCTGCTGCCACCAGAGAATATTTGATACCAAGCTCAAAATAAGTGTTTAGGAGGCTTTCAGTGGTGGTTTAAAATAATTACCATGAGAGCTTTGGTAAAAGACTTTATCCACAAAACTACTTAAATTATATAATTATATCCCCTACTTCACTCTTCCTTCCTTTCTCGGGATTTGTTTCTCTTTTGCTACGTGCCCCTACCCCGACACAGAAACACAGCCTTGGACCGAGATCCCAAGGCTGCCTCTCTCTCTAGCGTAGCCCAAGTGAGACCAGAGGTCTCATGAGGAGTTATTTGCCTGATGGAACCTATCATAATCCCACATCCCAAACCTCTGCCCAGGGGCCAAGAGCAATTTATTCTGCCCTACAACTTCCTCTTCTTACCTTCCTCCATTTTATAACCCTTGACCTTTCTGATGGCATGACCCTACTGGGAGATTGGACTGTTTCCTCAGTCACAGTGCTTTATATGTACTCCCACCCTGGAAAGCCCAGATCTATGTATCAGCAAAGCATGGGAATTTCTTTTTGGCTTCCCCCCCTTCATTATATTTAGCAATATGTATTGATTAAATGCTTTCCCTTGGCTGCCTTCCACTAAACTGTTTTGGAGGACCTCTTTGACCATATGTTTTTAATGATTTCACCTTCTGTCTGCCCTTATCCACTTCGGAGAAATTACCGTCTGTTAGTTTGGTTCGATACGAATATGTTTTTTTAAGGTTCTGTTCTTGTATAGTCTGGGAGTTTAAAAACTCCAAAGATTATTGGTCAAAAACTGTGTCCAAGAAGACTGGGGATCCTGCTGGGATGAACACTAAGTGGACCAATTATGTATAAATGTAGTCTCTCTCCTCTCAGACGTGCATTTTTTACAACTTACTGCCGCTTCCTCTAGCCGATGAAAGAGGGGAGATACACGTTACGCTGGCGTATATGAAATGTCCAGTGTTCTACTGAGTCAGTAACACATTGTCAAAAAACAATACCCAGTGGCTTAGCCACTTGGCTATTACGGGAGTCATAACTCACTCTTTAAGAACTTGCTAACATTGTCTGCACTTGATATGGTCATAATGTATTATTGAGAATGTCCTTGGAATTTTCTGTTAATTTCTAATTGGCGGGTGTGAACATTTGGAGAGTGTAAAAGTAGAGAAGGAATGAAATGTTATTGGACCATAAATTTGTAAATACCTCCTGGCTTAAATGAGGATGAGATGTGGCCCCAAACCTCAAAAACAGCTAATAAAGTATGTGTTAGCTTAAAATTCTTATATATATCCTCTTTTTTGACATTTTTAATTAACTTATGGGTTTTATTTTTATCTTTTTTTCAAGATTTTATTTATTTATTTGACAGACAGAGATCACAAGTAGGCAGAGAGGCAGGCAGAGAGAGAGAGAGGAGGAAGCAAGCTCCCTGCTGAGCAGAGAGCCCAATGCAGGGCTCAATCCCAGGACCCTGGGATCATGACCTGAGCCGAAGGCAGAGGCTTCGGCTCTGAGCCACCCAGGTGCCCCAACTTATGGATTTTAAAAGGTAGACCTTTGGCACGTTAGATTTTTTTCTCTCACACACACACAGGCACACACCCAGTGAATATTTATTTTTCTGCTATTAAAAAATATTTTTCTGCTATTAAAATCAGTATCCGTGAAGTTAAGTTATGGTTTATTATTTGAAGAACATGCCGACAAAACATGGCCTCTGTGTTTTCTGTATCATTACTGATTTTAAACCTAGTATCAGGCAGAGCTTTCCCATGTAACCTTACATGTATATAATTTTATGTTCTTTATGGAAGCTTTATATCTAACGTATACATTGATGTGGTCATCTATATAAAAAGAGAGAGAGAGAAAAACACAAAACCAGTCTGTAACTTTCATGTTCTTTTCCACTCAAGAGTTGTATCAGTTTGGAGACAGAAAATAAGAGATCAAGAAAAGCAATCTAGTCTAGTTATATAAATGTATGTCTTCCCACCATGTACCAACAACTATATGCTGTATGAGAAGAGATAATGCCAAGTTTTCTAGAGTTGAGGGGAAAGGCAGATTTCCAGATACTTTGTATGTAGTAGAAGTAGCTGGTAGAGTTGAGTGTCAACAATCAGAAGGTGGGTTGAAAAAAATTGCACGTGAGAGATTTCTTTTTTTTTTTTTTTTTTTGGCAGAGATCACAAGTAGGCAGAGAGGCAGGCCGGGGGGGGGGGGGGGGTAGCAGGCTCCCCGCTGAGCAGAGAGCCCATGTGGGGCTTGATCCCAGGACCCTGAGATCACGACCTGAGCCAAAGGCAGAGGCTTAACCACTGAGCCACCCAGGCACTCCACCAATGAGAGATTTCAAAAGGAAATTTAAAATTCTCTCCATGGGACCCCTTGAATGATACTACTGTTGTACGGTATTTGACACTGAGAGATCTTTCTTTATCAGATGTTGGTACTTCTGTTAAACCTAAGGTCAAAAGAAGGTAAAGGACTAGTCTTTCTCAGATGTCGGTTCTGAGCCACATGGTGGGCAGGGCACTTGACTCACAAGTAAAGGAGTTATTTTGCCCACTCTAACCCTACAAGAGATAGTAACCCAGTTTTACAAATGAGAAAAATTTTGATGCCAAGAAGTTAAGTAACCTGCCTGAATAAAGATATCCATAAATGGCAGAACAGGGCCATTCTGATACCGTATTATTGCCTCCTTGCCTCTGGGACATTAGTTCTTTACAATGTGGCTTCTTCATCTGGCTTCAAATGTGATCAGTGCCCAGAAGCGTCCTGCGAACCCTCATGGCCACCCTTGACTTCTAACCCAAACAGTCCGCTTTTTCATAGCAGTCCGTTTGCACGTTGTACATCAATGCCGGCTTTCTCTGCATTGGCGGGTGACTTTGCACATCAGCTGACAAGTTTTGGAGAGTGATTTTCCAGTGGCTCAGGCTCTAGGGAGTCAGCTTGTTCTAGCAGAGCCCCCCCCCCTTTGTTCTGCAGGATTCCTGCAGGCATCCGTGGCCTTGCATTTTGTCCTTTTTATGGAAAGTAAGTGAAAACAGACACCTGCGGGGCTTACGCTAAAGTCAGAAGTAGAGGCTTCATACACTTCAGTTCATCTGACCAGGCTGAGAGTCGTGTGTCTCCCCAAAGTGATTCATCATTAGTCCCGATTGTGTCTGCTTATTGCACTTAACCGGTGATGAACTCATGAAGGAAAAAAAAAAAACCCAAGAGCAATGAAATACATTGTTAAATAACTACGCCTGAAAGTCATGGTGTGACTCAGAATCTTGATATATATATTTTTTTTTCCTTCCTGGGACTAGAATTCTCCTTAAAACAGAGGTTTATCATTTGACCCGCACCTATTTTAACAGGTTTCTGGGAAGATATATAAATGCCCAGTGCTTGTTTGTATTCAGGCCCAAACATCAACATCTACTGTGGAATAGATGAGTATCCTTCCTTCCTTTAATTTTTTCCATTGGGGCTTAGCCTCGCTGTCGGTACCATTGGGGGAGAGAGAGAGAAATAAGAGATCAGTTCACCGAAGTCACCGGAGCACAGAGCAAGGTGGGGACCACCACAGTTAGATGTTACATGTTGGATTACTTATCTGTAATCTTTACTTTGTCTCTGCTGGTTAACTTGGCTAACTAGTTAACTTGGCTAACTAGTCTTCTAGTCAAAGGCTAAAGGCTTTTACTTTCCTTTCCTTAGGGATACTTCCACATTTTCTATGAGGGTGTTCCTTAGTTATGTTCTCAAGTAAGACTACCTGTCCTATAAATCTCTGAGAGGAATCAGGAAAAAAAACCCAAAGGCTAGAAACAGCCAAGGGCCATTTTTACGCAGGTGCTTTCTACAACATTACATTTGCAACCATCAAAAACATGGTTCTTCTGTGGCCTAACGTGTTCTTTGCACATCTGGCCTCTGGGTTTTTCAGACTGTACCAAGCATGGTTTTTGCCAAAACGAAAGTGACATGTTGCCTGCTATGATACTTTCCAAACAAATCAGGGCTTTCAATTGATTTCACTATAAAATTGTGTCAGATTGCATTGTCTAGGATGCCCTGTGTGGTTTTTATAAAGGGTTTCCTTGGTAAAAGTCACGTAAAAGCAATGGAAAAGATTGCCATAAAGCTGCAGACCTCTGATTTCTTAAAGAAAGTTGGTTTATTTTATTTTACTGCAGGGTATTAGATGAACATGTTACCTGTTTTGCCAGGCTACCTCCTAAAGATTGAAATAGAACTCCATTAAGGGCTTCTGGTCAGAAGTATCTTTATGAGGAATTCTGCTGGTCTAATTTTCTGCCAAGCATCTTTCTTTTTCTTTTCTAGGCATATTTCTTATAAACCAAATAAATCTTATTTATTGGGCCCACTGGCTTGATCCCTAAATAGTCCGTGCTTTCTGTTTTTACTGGGCAATTTATATTTGTTGAGACAAAAGGAGGTGTGAGATCATCACCACCACTTCTCCATTTCCTGTATAATAAGCACATTAGGGGTGCCTGGGTGTCCAACTCTTGATTTCAGCTCAGGTCATGATCTCAGGGTCATGGGGTCGAGCTCCATGTCGGGCTCCACGCTCAGCAGGGAGTCTGCTTGAAATTCTCTCCATCTGCCCCTCCCCCTGTTGGAGCTCTCTCCCTCAAGTAAGTAAATCTTTTAAAAAGAAAAAGAAGATAAGCGCATTAACCTTTTGGGTTTTGTTCTAATTAAGAACATCCAAGGGGTATCTGACTGGCACAGTCAGCAGAGCATGCAACTTTTTTTTTTTTTTAAGATTTTATTTATTTATTTTGGTGGGGGTCAGGGAGAAGCAGACTTCCCACCAACCAGGAAGCCCAGTACAGGGCTTGATCCCAAGACCCTGAGACCATGACCTGAGCCAAAGGCAGAGGTTTAACTGACTGAGCCACCCAGCTGCCCCAAAGCATGCAACTCTTGATCTTGAGGTTATAAACTCAAGCCCTACATTGGGTATAGAGATTACTTAAAAATAAAATCTTAAAAAAAAAAAAAAAAAGACACTTAGAAAGTACATCCAAGATATGCAACAGTTTTATCATCAGCAAAAACAGTCCTCAAATAGCCACACAAGAACCACTGTAACTTCCCAACAGGTACTCTGCGATCATTAATAATTTGCTTGCTGTTACATTACAAAGCTTTTATTTCATCCCTTCATCAGAGGCCTCAATCCCAAAGGGAAAAAGAATAAAAACAGATAAACAACTATACATCATATGCCACTGCAGAAGGATAAACAAGCATATGGAGAATCCAAAAGCTAGTAGGACCCCCGGACCTGGAAGACTCAGGAGAAAAAGAGCCATGTTTGTGTATTTGTTCACTGTTGTCAGTGCGTAGTCTTAAAAGGGAAAAACAAAGCATGACATGGGAAGAGTGAAGATGCAAGAGAAAAGTGGGGGAGACCGAGGTAAACAACAACAACAACAACAACAACAACAACAAAAATTCCTCCCCTGCCTTAAGGATTAGCAAGAAAGAAGTAAAGTTTTGAGATTGAGGGAGGAGCGTTGAGGGAATTCTTCCCGTATAAACTTTCTCAGTAAAGTAGGTACATGTTTGCTGAAGTGACAAGGGCAGAATTTGGGATCTGGGAGAGAAGGAAAGGTCTGGAATAGCCTGTAGGAAAATGGAATCCACCGGGCATGGCTGAGAGTGTGGATGTCATGGGATGTACAAGAGCTGAGAGCTGGAGCAGAACCTGTCCCCAGGGTGGGGTGGGTTTTCCCTTCTATGTGGTGGAGACTTAAGAACAGAGGAAAATGTTGGTCATCGTTGTGAACTGGCAAGGTGGGAGGCGTGGCTGGGTGTGCAGGGACTGAGAGCTTCTGATGAGCGTTTTGCTAGGTGCAGGGCTGTGGGTAGGGTGAGTTGAGTTGAATGATTGACTGGAATGTGCACATGGGATGCAGGTTAGGGAAGGCACACACACCCCCACATTCCCTCCCTTACCTGGATGGCTGCCTGGTAAGTTACCTGGACCCCTTGCCTGTATGGGTCCCCAAATTGCCTTTAGTTCAGACCATCTCTGATTAGAGCCACACACATACCTTCATTCAGCCCACAAATAAGACTATAGAATAAGGAGATACAGAGCTTTTATTTTGTTCTACTCTATGGTCTTTTATCCTTTTTCTGATTTAGCTTCTCCTTTATATATTTTCACTTTCACATGTCACTAAGTTTAAATGTTTAAACATTTCCCCCTTCAGTAGCCAAAAAGAAAACACAGTAACAGCTAATATAGTAATAAATTTATTTCTAGCTACAGGAGATAAGCTTCAATGCAATATGGCCATAAAGTATGGCTCCTAGGCTTAGGGGAGAAGCAATAAACCTTCGTAAATAAAATAATTTTAAAATACTCCTGGCGGTATGAATAAGAGTAAAATGTAACTTGTAACTGGCAACACACAGCCAACAACAGAGCTGCTTACAAAAGAAAGCTATAAACTAAAATAAGAAAACATTTGCAGCTTTGTTGTTACCTTGCACTCTGGGTGGGCGGGCTAGAGAATTCTAGGGGGAGTGTTTTCGACTCCCCTTCTGAAATGTTACCTCTGTTACATTTCCTGACACCTTCTGATTTGCTGAAGACCTGTGATAATCACCAAGGAAACCTAGGGGTACTGATGCCACAAATAAGAGAGTTCTCAACCGACTTCAAGGTGTCAGAGAACACCTTCAAAAGGAGAGAGGGTGGGGTTCACAGGACCGCATCCCATGGGTGAGCTTAATGCTGGAACTTGCCAGTTCAAGGGTCCTTTGACTTTCAGTCTTGTTCTGCCGCTGATCTTGAAAGAGCAGTGAAGTTCTCCTGAATTTCATCTCAGTTTTCCTTCAGGTTTTCAGCTCAGGAGTCGTGTGCACAAAAGCATACAAAACACAAGGACAATTCAGTGCGTAGTGCCTTGCTTTGAGGGACGGATTATTCTTTGCAAAAATTAAGGAGCAAGAGAAAGATCTCCCTCCTTTCCTCCTTCTCTTTCCCTCTCTGTCTGTTTCACACACACACACACACACACACACACACACATGCACACGCACAGACTCATTCTCTCACTCTCAAATCAGAAGTGAGGACAGACAGGGAACTGGAGAGCCAGCAGTAGGATGAACTCAGAATTGATCAGTGCTCTCATTGGATACATTGGTAATTCCCAGGCATTTGTCATCTTGGGCACTGTGTTTGTTGCTGAGGAATGGGGGAAACGGGGTCTCTCCCTTGGAGGAGCTGAAGGCCTTGCTGGCCTGGAGTGAGTTATGCCTGGCCCATGGAGTGTGTCTGGGAGGGCTTGGTGGGTAAGCTGTGTTAGAAGGTGGTAGACTAACCCCGCAGGGAAGAGGATGCTAGAGAGAGCAGAAAGGGGTCAAGACTGCGAAGGGAAGTATGAATGAAGATCAGTTGGGCCTCGACTCTGGAGAGCTCTAACTGTCATTTTAAAGAGCTGGGGCTTTCTCGTATGATTAGCCATAAGCAAATTTTAGAACAAGAAGAGCCGTGGTTTGTGTTTCAGATTTGTTTTATAAAGAGAAATCTCTGTTGGCGGCAAAGATAATATCAGAGACCGAGGATGGTGATGAGGGCTCTAGGGAAACAGCAGAGAGACTGGTGTGGGCATTCCGTTTACAATTTGCTATGCCCGGCACTGTCTCCAGTGGGGTTTGCTTTCCCTGGATTACGTGGAGAAAGACAAGTGAGCACAGAAATTTAATTCTGAGTTTCATTTCACCACTTAGTGGCGAAGTGTTCGTGGGCAAGGAACTCCCGTCGTGTCTCCTGTTTCTCATCTGCAGAATGGGGCTCACAGTGACGCCTCCCGCGTGGGGTTCGAGCGAGTGTTCACTGAAATTCAGTGTATGCGTAGCCCTTAGAGGCGTGCCCGGGACGTGGTAGGCACTAAGTATTTTAAGTTTCTTTTTTTACCAGTGCATTCATTTACTTGTTTGTTCATTTAGCCTTTGCAAATTTGTTTTTAAGACAATCTAGAGAAACCTACTGTAAATTGTCATGAGTAGATTTCACGTGCAAAACTTTTCTGACATTTTCACCTCCTTTACTTAAGTGCTCTTGGGCCAAAAATCTTTAGCAGGAAATAGGAGGGTGAGGCCTATAAATTCAAAAAGCTACGCTCCTCCCCCCGACCATGTAAAGTGTAAACAGAAAATTTTGCAAAGAAAGCTGCTATATGGTGGTCCTTAGTGTCACTGTGGGTAATGGGGGCCTGGAGAGGCATTAAGTGAAGTTCCAGTATTAGGAAATTTGGGCAGACTTACTTTATGGTACAACATGGTTCTATTATTCTGGTAAACAGATCCTGAAATTCCAGAAACCCAGTGTGAACCACATTTGAATACGAATGTAGAAACACCTTCAAAAATCTCCAATAAAAATTTTAATTACCTCTGCCTTTGCTTCCCTCTTTGTGAATGCAACTGAAGTAACACTCTTAAGTTGAAACAATAATTATATCTCCCGTGAATATAATAAAAATATTACATAAGTATTTTTACTATAGGTACATTTTATTATATATGATATATATATATATTACATAATAACTACAGACTCAGATATTAGCATTGAGAACAAAACTCTAGTAAGAGAGGAATCATTCCTTATGTCTCCTTGTGCAGAGCCAGTGTTCATTTCTCCACAGTGCTTGGGCTCTTACAAGACAGAAAGCTGGCCCCATTAGGTTATAGGAAGGGTCTACAGGACTTGCGGAGAAAACCTAAATGTCTTGCAACTTTTTGCCTCTGAAGAGCTGGGAAAGCAGTTCTAGATAAAGATAAGTATAAACCCTCTGTATGGTTGAGGTGAACAAAGCTTACCTTGATACTGAATGTTTTTATTGTACCTGAAAGTGAACTCTGCATTGATGGAAGGGGTTCTTCTATTTGATCCATCAAGATTACCAAGCCAGGCATCCCCCTCCCCAAATAAAATACAGGATCACGAAGTCATGATTAAAGTTTATAAAAACCAATTTAGTGAAGTGGCGAGAGATTACAGACACTGCGTTTCCCCCCTCTTGGTGATTGGAAATTAAGATTTAATAGCATTGAGGAATTCTGGAAAAAACACCCATAAGTTATTTAAATGATATTCTTCAACATTTTCCCTGGTTTCATGGCTAAACAATTTTGACTAGTTCATAAATTGGGACAATGTTACTGTTTTGTAATAAGATAATTTACTGAAAATATTTTTGCACGATTGTGATTGTGTGGTTAGAATGATGGGCAAACTCGCAGAGGAATCAGTGATTTGTAATCCCAACCCTGGTAGACACAGATGTGTGACTTTAATAGAGTAATTTACTTTCACCGATAACATTTGTCCAATCTCCTTTCAGGGCCTTTGGGAGAACGAAATGTGTGGAGTTACGTGAAAGCAGTTTACAACATAAAAGCACTAAGAATATCTAAGTGTAGTTGCTGAACATACTCAGGGCATCTCAGTAGAACAAACGGAAGTAAACGCTGCGGGTGTTTTTGTTTGATTTTGCAGGCAACGAGGGAAACGCTCAGTCGCCACTGCACTACGCTGGGTGATGCTCTTCGAAAAGAGAATGATTTTGCTCTTATTATTGATGGGAAAACCCTCAAGTATGCCTTAACTTTCGGAGTAAGACAGTATTTCCTGGACTTGGCTTTGTCGTGCAAAGCTGTTATTTGCTGCAGGTAAGTTCTCCTGAATATTGTGAGATTTCAGGAAACAGTACCTCAATCCTAAATTCTTGATTTGTGAACTTCCTCAAAGTTTTTCTATCCAGAATTCGTCACTGTCAGGTTATTATCTCACTCACTCAAGACTCAAGATTCACAACCTCAAATAGAATTTAGTAGCAGGTTTTTTTAGATGAGTCCTACTGATGGTTAGGAATTACTGTTCATAATTCGAATCGATAGATTTCTTACCATCCCATGTTCCAATTGCGTTATTCTCCTCATTTCCATATAAGAATTCTGTTTTCTACACATCAGTCTTGGAGCCTGCTTGGAGGACTTGACGTAACTTAAATGCTGAGTCATTTTCCTGAAGACTATTTCTTGACCGTGCATTCCTCTTTCCTCTAATTGATAATACTGCCTATTTCCTAATCTGAATCTGTTTTGAGTTATAAAGGCTTAATCCATAGAACTACATTTTCATAATGCATTTAGCTCTAGTCCTTCCTGAACGTCTCATCAAAGAATCTTCCCCATATCTTTGTGAAAATTGTTCACACTTTGTCTTCCTAAAATTTAAAGTGTGTTCATAACTCAGCTTGACTGTGAAACCTAAGGCTTTTCCTCTTTGCCTTCCACTTACTGAGAGCCTTACTGGCTGGTCCCACCAGGTCTGGGGTGGCAGTGTCTCCAGCTGCTTCCACCGGCCCCCCGCACCCCCCACTCCCGGCCCAGGAGACAAAATCTTAGCAGGGCTTCTGAAGAATTTCCCAGAATTTATTCTTTTAACATTATTGTTAAAACTTTTCTATTTGCTTTTATTATTATCTTAAAAAATACATTTACTGATGAAAGAATGTTATGCTTTTTAAACCTTCTTGGTCTGGGTTTATTCACTGAAATATCCTGTATATGATTTGTCTCCACATTTATAAGCCATGCCTTGTAGATATTTCCTGAATTTCCATTGGAACACACTTTGTGAAATATAATTTCAACCAAACTTAATAAGTACCTTTTATAAAGCATCATTTCAACCTATAAAATTATATCATAGAGAGTTAAAATCTACTTATTGTAGGAACCCATATTATTTCTGTCATTTATTTTTCTTCACTGTAGCATGTGTTAATAAATGTTACCATAGAGCTCTTGGAGAGCCTGTTGTACACATTTTTTTTTTAAGGCTTTATTTGACGGGGGTCAGGGAGGAGGGAGTATGAACTGCAGGAGGGGCAGAGGGGAAGCAGACTCCCCTACTGAGCAGGGAGCCTAACACGGGACTTGATCCCAGGACCCTGGGATCATGACCTGAGCCGAAGGCAGACCCTTAACCGACTAAGCCACCCAGGGTCCCCTGTACACACATATTTAGTATCAGTAATAATTAGGCTGTCTGCTTAATCGTGAAGAAAGAATTGGAAATTACCTTCGTGAAGAAAGAATTGGAAATTACCTTGACGATCTCATTTACACTCTGATATTGTCATGCTTTTTAAAATCTGCTTTTCCAGGGACCTTTCTTGATTCCTTACTAATCTGTTGACCAAGTTTTAGGAATGTTCAACTCTGACACACTTCCATCAGGATAACTGTGCCAGATCTGGTTGTTTAATCACTTTCACTAATGGGATCACGAAGATCCACAAAAGCTTGCTCCAAAGCACAGTCGCACTATGCGGGCTGGCTCCTGTTTGTAAACCAGCTGTAATCCAAAGCTCTTTTGATACAGTGATCCATTCCCTGAGTCCGCGCCGGAGCTGCACCTACTGCGTGCTGGGCAGAGACACTGCACATACAAGGCTGCACGAGGCTTCCTGCCTGCTCTCCTCCAAGTCTCCTTTTTTTTTTTTTTCCATTTTAAGTAGACTCACAGTTGCTTTGATGGATGTGGGAGGCCGGTTTTCCTAACACAGTCACTGCAGCTGAGTCTCATTCTTAGAGCATTGCTTAACACGGCACCTCCCACCATTCTTCAAAAGTGGAACCACAAAATTAAACAATAGCAGAGGGAGAGAAGAAGTAGAAAGCAGTGTCAAGGGAGAAAAAATATGTTTGCGCGCTTGTGAAATTCCCTCCCGAGGTCCTTGTTCTGGATGCTCACAAGTCACATGGACCCCGGGGCTCCTCCAGGCCCGGGCCCCTGGGAGGGAGTCACACTCTACCACGCACATGCAGAGCAGCTCGAAAACTGAGCCCTATAAAGATGTGTGTGGCCCCTTCCTCCCGCCATTCTGTTTTATGCATGTTCGAGGACCTGAAGGTCCCTAGGTAGACACTGGATTTTCTTTAGAGTTTTAGGGTTTGTCATTGTTTGGTTTTTTGTTTGGTGTTTTGTTTTAAGGAAAATACCTTTCCTCAGCTTTTTTCTTCTAACTACCTTCCTCCTTTCTCTTTTCCCATAAGGACTGTGGTTCATCTTCCGGTCTGGGGTTGAGAATTCATCTAAGCCCGTAATTACATCAGTGCCAGTGCTGGAGTTATGTCTGTGCGCCGTCTTGGCCCGGTGCCTCTTGGCATTTAAACTGCTGGCACAGACCATTTTCTTGTCGTTTAACCCTACTGACCTTGACGTACAATTTCCATGATAATGCTTCTGTCGCTTGTGAGGAATAGGTGGACAATTCCATATATCTTTCTTTACCTTTAAAGGCAAGTGTCACTCGAGGCTTCTCAGAAGATTACAGACTTCCCAGCTGCAGGAAATTCTCTATTTTCCTCCAGTAGAACAGACACTCCATATAAATAGTGAATATTATTTCAAAAAACGGTGATGTCTCACAACTTTGTGTTCATCCTGACTTTCTGGGTTTTCCCCTCCCACTGCTTTCCCACCTTTGGTCAGTCCTCACGTGAAGATAATTCCAAGGCTGCTGTCTGCTGCAGGCTTCTCTTTGCCACAGCTAGAGTGGGAGTGGAGGGGAAAGCCTTCCCGTAATGGATAATGAGGATCTCGAAATTAGTTCCATCTTCAGGATGACATCAGCCACTTTCCTCCCTGACATGATCGGCGTACAGGACAGAAGGCAGTTTTCGGTGTTTGCCTAATAGTTATGGGGATGACGTCTTCCCTCCAGAGCCTAGGGCTGAACTGAAAAAAACAGCTGTTCTCAGTCGATAGTCATTACCTCTCTTCCCACCACTTTCTGAAGAGATTATTCAGAGACAGAAATAATTTCCCCCCCCATTCCAACATTATTCAGTGCTTTGGAGTCCTGGTTTTGGTTTACAAAGGGAAGGTTTCATGTCATACCTCAAGTAACTTTTTCTAATTTTTTTAAGGATGGAAAACCCAACAAGGAAAATGACATCTGTCTTTATCAGCCCAGCAAGTACTCTATTTTTATTTTTATTTTTTTATTTATTTACTTGACAGAGATCACCAGGAAGCAGAGAGGCAGGCAGAGAGAGTGTGGAGGAAGCAGGCTCCCCGCTGAGCAGAGAGCCCGATGCGGGGCTCGATCCCAGGACCCTGGGATCGTGACCCGAGCCGAAGGCTGAGGCTTTAACCCACTGAGCCACCCAGGCGCTCCAAGTACTCTATTTTTAGAGATACCGTGTAGCTTTTGTTTTTTTACCTCTGAGCCCATTTACTGGACCAGCTGAGAAGTTTCATAGGAAATAATACATCTAATGTCAGAGGAGTTTCTGATAAGTTTTCCAGGTTATAAACATAATCTCCTTGTGGTCCTTCTTTTGCCCTGCGCAAGTACACCAATTCTTATCCTTGGTGGGATCAGATGCTTTTTTTTTTTTTTAAGATTTTATTTATTTATATGCCAGAGAGAGAGAGCACACAGGCAGGCAGAGTGGCAGCAGAGGCAGAGGGAGAAGCAGGCTCCCCGCTGAGCAAGGAACCTGATGTGGGACTCGATCCCAGGACGCTGGGATCATGACCTGAGCCGAAGGCAGCTGCTTAACCAACTGAGCCACCCAGGCGTCCGGGATCAGATGCTTTTGAAGAGCATGAAAACTGCTGCTCATCCCTCCCGCCCCACCCCCCCAAGGAAAAGAAAACATACACACAAATCGGTAAAATTAAATGCACCATTTTAGGGGCTTCACAGAACCCCCCCCCCAAAAAAAAAACTCTCAGACAGGTAGGAGAAGGAAAAGTTTGCTCTAAGACGTGTGGAGATTTATGGGCACAGCTAAAATCAAGAACTGTTCTGCAAAGTGGTATTTTATCTGAGGATTCATGAAATACTTGTTCAAATTTTTACCTCTCTGGCACTTTGGATACCTAATGGAATTTCTCTGGCTTGGGTTTTTGTGGCCTATAAAATGAAGAGCTTGGCATACAGCAGGGATTCAAATCCTCCTTGGAGCCTGGATGTCTAAGCAGCTAAGAGTAGAGCTTCTCTGGTGTAGCAAGGTGGAAGGACCGTGCACACATGCACCCTTCCTTGGTAATTTCCTTCCAGCTTGAAAGCTTCTGGGCCAGAAGACCCCCTCCCAGACCTTTCACTTTCTGGACCCACCCTATTTCTGTGGGCCACTCTCTGCTGGGAGGAATCTGTCTACTGCTTGGATCGGCTTAATTTGGGGAAGCATCTGTTCTACCTCTTTTAATATTTCCTCCAGAAGAGAGTGGGAGTGTTGCAGTCAAGTATTGCTGTGTGTTCAGTCGCATGTGGTTTCTGAGATCCTCATCAGTTCACATAACGCAGCCTTTCAAAGAATTTTACATTTTTTTCTGTAGTTGTCAGTTTCGTTTAAACATATCTTGAAACTTATGTTCTGTGACAGTTGGTTGAAAATTGGCCTAGAGCCTCCAGCTTTTAGACTGTCTAGTAATCACCATTCTCCTACATAATTTATGTACTCATGTCTTCTGAAAAGCAGAAGTTAAATTGAACTAAGCATTTTTCCCTACTTGCAACATCTCTAATCAAAGTTTAACCCCCTTTCAGGCCATTTTCCCCACAGTGCATAAAAAAACACTTGACTTCAGTGAGTGTCGTCACTCGGGAGTGACATTCCAGGCAAAACCTTTTCACCTCAGTCTGATCAACGAGTCCTCCTCGAAGAGGTCTAGAGGGACACTTCGAATACTTTCTGTCATAGCATAAGTGCATTAAGTAAAGGGTCAAGACAGATCTACTTCTCGAATCTTTGGGGATTGTCTTAAACCTTAAGGATTTCTCTAAATAAACGTTCTACTCAGAGGGTAGTTATAAAGCACAAATGAAGCTAATAAATGCTCAACAGACATTCCTTTAAAGAAAAAGTTTGTGAACACCGTCGGATGCCAAGCAGATGTTTGGCTTTGAGAAGACTTACAAACTGTTAATGAATGTCAATCCCATATTTGCTTCCAAGAAAACATGAATAAATCTTGGAAATGTTGAGAGACTATTTCTTTCATACGTGTGTGGCTAAAAGAAGACATCCTGAATAAATTTTATAACCCCATAAAATGGCCGTATTTTGCTTTCATATAATATAATAAGCTGTTCAGCCCTGTCTGTTTTATTTGCTGCCCTCTCTCTGCTGAATGATGTTAAAGGAGCAGCAAGGCCATGGTATAGCCTGTTAGCCACTTAAGAGGGACCCGTCCCCACCAGGGAAGTCCATATTTGATAGCAAAATTTAGATTGGTAAATCTAAACACTTGAGAATTCCTCTGTAATTTCAACATTTTATAGTTTTAGATGTGATCGTTTTAGATAAACCACCATCCACACACACACACACCCCAGTTAGAATTGCAGACAATAGAATTCTAATAAAACAGAGTTAACCTCTATTGGAAAGTACATAAAGTATAAGCGTGCCACTTAGTGAATTTTCATAAAGCGAATATACTCCTGTATCAAGTACCCAGACATGACCGGCACCTCAGAAACCCCCTCGTGCTCCTTTTAGCATTACTATCCTCCCAGGACTAATTGTTATCTTGATTTCCGTGATCATGCCTCTCTTAAATGGTGTCTTATTCATTTCAGTCTTTTTCTGTTTTCTCTCTTGCTAACTTGGAATAAGCATACGTATCTTTCATAACTACATTCAAATTCGTGATGATGCTTTTCTGTTCAGCAATTTTAAGTACAGACTCTGCAGCTTCCCAGCAAGGCCTCCCCGAAGCTTTACATAAATCAGTAAGTCAGCACTCTAATGTGTTCTTCAATCAAAAAAAAAAAAAAAAATCCACCTAATAGATTACGTATAGTTCTTCTGTAGTTCTATGGTGATGGAATAAAGGAGTTCATTTTCTGGTTTGTTAAGGACATGATATATATAACCTACAACACTTCTTCGATCTGTCTGTCTACTGGCCTGATTTTGTTTGGGAAAGGAAAAGACTTACTTTAGTGTAATTGGGTCTTCTTGAACCCATAAGGTTTTTAGTGATTACCTTCTTTTTAATAAACCCATTTGAGCCATCCCCATTTAGGGAAAATTTAAGGCTTGGTGTTTGGGGCCAGGCTAGAGTTCCAAGAGTCAATACCAGGTAGGATGTAAGCCATGACTGTTTAATGGCTATAGGACAAGGGAGAGACTGCATCCTAGGGCAAAATGATCTTGGAAAACAGAAGGGATATTACCAAAGGAACAGAAACAGAGACAAGTAAAGCATATAAAACAAGCTTTACATTAAGGCATGAAAGAGGAGATGGTCCCAGATAGCATTTTCCAAGGGGAAGGGAGTATTCCATGGAGCAAACGTAGGCAAACTTCCTCTGTAAAGGGCCAGATAGTAAATATTTTAAGCTTTCTGGGCTATCCAGTCTCTGTCATAACTACTTAGCTCTGCCATTGTAGCATGAAAGCAGCTCTAGACAAAATGTAAATGGTGGGGGTGTCTGTGATCCATCATAGACCTTAAGACAGTCAAATTCCATCCGTTGTCCCCTTTATGATTGGTGCTTTTTTAATTAGTAAGTGTGTCCCGCTCAAGAAGATATTCTCAGACATCTCTTTTGTTAACATCACAGCTTTCTGTTTTCCATATAGGTCTTTAATCCATGTAACAATTATTTTTGTATATCTTAGGAAGAAGAGATCTGATGTAATTCATTTCTACATAGTAGATTCTCCCAATACCATTTACTAAGCAATCTACCATTTTCTGTCTGGTTGCCATGCTGTGTACTTCAGTACTCAGGTTCTGGGACCAGACTTTCTGGAATCTAAGTCTGAGCCTTACCTCTTCTTTTTAGCTGAGCAATTTTTTGTCTAACTTCTTCAGCTTTAGTTTATTCATTCTTTTTTTTTTAATTTTTAATTTTTTATTTTTTATAAACATATATTTTTATCCCCAGGGGTACAGGTCTGTGAATCACCAGGTTTACACACTTCACAGCACTCACCAAAGCACATACCCTCCCCAATGTCCATAACCCCACCCCCTTCTCCCAACCTCCCTCCCCCCAGCAACCCTCAGTTTGTTTTGTGAGATTAAGAGTCACTTATGGTTTGTCTCCCTCCCAATTCCATCTTGTTTCATTGATTCTTTCTCTACCCACTTAAGCCCCCATGTTGCATCACCACTTCCTCATATCAGGGAGAGCATATGATAGTTGTCTTTCTCCGCTTGACTTATTTCTCTAAGCATGATACGCTCTAGTTCCATCCATGTTGTCGCAAATGGCAAGATTTCATTTCTTTTGATGGCTGCATAGTATTCCATTGTGTATATATACCACATCTTCTTGATCCATTCATCTGTTGATGGACATCTAGGTTCTTTCCATAGTTTGGCTATTGTGGACATTGCTGCTATAAACTAATTCGGGTGCACGTGCCCCTTTGGATCACTACGTTTGTATCTTTAGGGTAAACCCAGTAGTGCGATTGCTGGGTCATAGGGCAGTTCTATTTTCACCATTTTGAGGAACCTCCATGCTGTTTTCCAGAGTGGCTGCACCAGCTTGCATTCCCACCAACAGTGTAGGAGGGTTCCCCTTTCTCCGCATCCTCGCCAGCATCTGTCATTTCCTGACTTGTTGATTTTAGCCATTCTGACTGGTGTGAGGTGATACCTCATTGTGGTTTTGATTTGTATTTCCCTGATGCCCAGTGATATGGAGCACTTTTTCATGTGTCTGTTGGCCATCTGGATGTCTTCTTTGCAGAAATGTCTGTTCATGTCCTCTGCCCATTTCTTGATTGGATTATTTGTTCTTTTGAGTTTGATAAGTTCTTTATAGATTTTGGACACTAGTCCTTTATCTGATATGTTGTTTGCAAATATCTTCTCCCATTCTGTCAGTTGTCTTTTGATTTTATTAACTGTTTCCTTTGCTGTGCAAAAGCTTTTGATCTTGATGAAATCCCAATAGTTCATTTTTGCCCTTGCTTCCCTTACCTTTGGCGATGTTCCTAGGAAGATGTTGCTGTGGCTGAGGTCGAAGAGGTTGCTGCCTGTGTTCTCCTCAAGGATTTTGATGGATTCCTTTCGCACATTGAGGTCTTTCATCCATTTTGAGTCTATTTTCGTGTGTGGTGTAAGGAAATGGTCCAATTTCATTTTTCTGCATGTGGCTGTCCAATTTTCCCAGCACCATCTATTGAAGAGGCTGTCTTTTTTCCATTGGACATTCCTTCCTGCTTTGTCGAAGATGAGTGGACCATAGAGTTGAGGGTCTATTTCTGGGCTCTCTATTCTGTTCCATTGATGTATGTGTCTGTTTTTGTGCCAATACCATGCTGTCTTGATGATGACAGCTTTGTAATAGAGCTTGAAGTCCGGAATTGTGATGCCACCAACGTTGGCTTTCTTTTTCAATATCCCTTTGGCTATTCGAGGTCTTTTCTGGTTCCATATAAATTTTAGAATTATTTGTTCCATTTCTTTGAAAAAGATGGATGGTACTTTGATAGGAATTGCATTAAATGTGTAGATTGCTTTAGGTAGCATAGACATTTTCACGATATTTATTCTTCCAATCCAGGAGCATGGAACATTTTTCCATTTCTTTGTGTCTTCCTCAATTTCTTTCATGAGTACTTTATAGTTTTCTGAGTATAGATTCTGTGCCTCTTTGGTTAGGTTTATTCCTAGGTATCTTATCGTTTGGGATACAATTGTAAATGGGATTGACTCCTTAATTTCTCTTTCTTCTGTCTTGTTGTTGGTGTAGAGAAATGCAACTGGTTTCTGTGCATTGATTTTATATCCTGACACTTTACTGAATTCCTGTACAAGTTCTAGCAGTTTTGGAGTGGAGTCTTTTGGGTTTTCCACATATAGTATCATATCATCTGCGAAGAGTGATAATTTGACTTCTTCTTTGCCGATTTGGATGCCTTTAATTTCCTTTTGTTGTCTGATTGCTGAGGCTAGGACCTCTAGTACTATGTTGAATAGCCGTGGTGATAATGGACATCCCTGCCGTGTTCCTGACCTTAGCGGAAAAGCTTTCAGTTTTTCTCCATTGAGAATGATATTTGCGGTGGGTTTTTCATAGATGGCTTTGATGATATTGAGGTATGTGCCCTCTATCCCTACACTTTGAAGAGTTTTGATCAGGAAGGGATGCTGTACTTTGTCAAATGCTTTTTCAGCATCTATTGAGAGTATCATATGGTTCTTGTTCTTTCTTTTATTGATGTGTTGTATCACATTGACTGATTTGCGGATGTTGAACCAACCTTGCAGCCCTGGAATAAATCCCACTTGGTCGTGGTGAATAATCCTTTTAATGTACTGTTGAATCCTATTGGATAGTATTTTGATGAGAATTTTCGCATCTGTGTTCATCAAGGATATTGGTCTATAACTCTCTTTTTTGATGGGATCCTTGTCTGGTTTTGGGATCAAGGTGATGCTGGCCTCATAAAATGAGTTTGGAAGTTTTCCTTCCATTTCTATTTTTTGGAACAGTTTCAGGAGACTAGGAATTAGTTCTTCTTTAAATGTTTGGTAGAATTCCCCTGGGAAGCCGTCTGGCCCTGGGCTTTTGTTTGTTTGGAGATTTTTAATGACTGTTTCAATCTCCTTACTGGTTATGGGTCTGTTCAGGCTGTCTATTTCTTCCTGGTTCAGTTGTGGTAGTTTATATGTTTCTAGGAATGCATCCATTTCTTCCAGATTGTCAAATTTGTTGGCGTAGAGTTGCTCATAGTATGTTCTTATAATAGTTTGTATTTCTTTGGTGTTAGTTGTGATCTCTCCTCTTTCATTCATGATTTTATTTATTTGGGTCCTTTCTCTTTTCTTTTTGATAAGTTGGGCCAGGGGTTTATCAATTTTATTAATTCTTTCAAAGAACCAGCTCCTAGTTTCGTTGATTTGTTCTATTGTTTTTTTGGTTTCTATTTCATTGATTTCTGCTCTGATCTTTATGATTTCTCTTCTCCTGCTGGGCTTAGGGTTTCTTTCTTGTTCTTTCTCCAGCTCCTTTAGGTGTAGTGTTAGGTTGTGTACCTGAGACCTTTCTTGTTTCTTGAGAAAGGCTTGTACTGCTATATATTTTCCTCTCAAGACTGCCTTTGTTGTGTCCCACAGATTTTGAACCGTTGTATTTTTATTATCATTTGTTTCCATGATTTTTTTCAATTCTTCTTTAATTTCCCGGTTGACCCATTCATTCTTTAGAAGGATGCTGTTTAGTCTCCATGTATTTGGGTTCTTTCCAAACTTCCTCTTGTGGTTGAGTTCTAGCTTTAGAGCATTGTGGTCTGAAAATATGCAGGGAATGATCCCAATCTTTTGATACCGATTGAGTCCTGATTTAGGACCGAGGATGTGATCTATTCTGGAGAATGTTCCATGTGCACTAGAGAAGAATGTGTATTTTGTTGCTTTGGGATGAAATGTTCTGAATATATCTGTAATGTCCATCTGGTCCAGTGTGTCGTTTAAGGCCTTTATTTCCTTGCTGATCTTTTGCTTGGATGATCTGTCCATTTCAGTGAGGGGAGTGTTAAAGTTCCCTACTATTATTGTATTATTGTTGATGTGTTTCTTTGATTTTGTTATTAATTGGTTTATATAGTTGGCTGCTCCCATGTTGGGGGCATAGATATTTAAAATTGTTAGATCTTCTTGTTGGACAGACCCTTTGAGTATGATATAGTGTCCTTCCTCATCTCTTATTATAGTCTTTGGCTTAAAATCTAATTGATCTGATGTAAGGATTGCCACTCCTGCTTTCTTCTGATGTCCATTAGCATGGTAAATTCTTTTCCACCCCCTCACTTTAAATCTGGAGGTGTCTTCGGGCTTAAAATGAGTTTCTTGGAGGCAACATATAGATGGGTTTTGTTTTTTTATCCATTCTGATACCCTGTGTCTTTTGATTGGGGCATTTAGCCCATTAACATTCAGGGTAACTATGGAGAGATATGAATTTAGTGCCATTGTATTGCCTGTAAGGTGACTGTTACTGTATATGGTCTCTGTTCCTTTCTGATCTACCACTTGTAGGCTCTCTCTTTGCTTAGAGGACCCCTTTCAATATTTCCTGTAGAGCTGGTTTGGTGTTTGCAAATTCTTTCAGTTTTTGTTTGTCCTGGAAGTTTTTAATCTCTCCTTCTATTTTCAATGATAGCCTAGCTGGATATAGTATTCTTGGCTGCATGTTTTTCTCATTTAGTGCTCTGAAAATATCATGCCAGCTCTTTCTGGCCTGCCAGGTCTCTGTGGATAAGTCAGCTGCCAATCTAATATTTTTACCATTGTATGTTACTGACTTCTTTTCCCGGGCTGTTTTCAGGATTTTCTCTTTGTCACTAAGACTTGTGAATTTTACTATTAGGTGACGGGGTGTGGGCCTATTCTTATTGATTTTGAGGGGCGTTCTCTGAACCTCCTGAATTTTGATGCTCGTTCCCTTTGCCATATTGGGGAAATTCTCCCCAATAATTCTCTCCAGTATACCTTCTGCTCCCCTCTCTCTTTCTTCTTCTTCTGGAATCCCAATTATTCTAATGTTGTTTCATCTTATGGTGTCACTTATCTCTCGAATTCTCCCCTCGTGGTCCAGTAGCTGTTTGTCCCTCTTTTGCTCAGCTTCTTTATTCTCTGTCATTTGGTCTTCTATATCACTAATTCTTTCTTCTGCCTCATTTATCCTAGCAGTGAGAGCCTCCATTTTTGATTGCACCTCATTAATAGCTTTTTTTATTTCAACTTGGTTAGATTTTAGTTCTTTTATTTCTCCAGAAAGGGCTTTTATATCTCCCGAGAGGGTTTCTCTAATATCTTCCATGCCTTTTTCAAGCCCGGCTAGAACCTTGAGAATTATCATTCTGAACTCTAGATCTGACATATTACCAATGTCTATATTGATTAGGTCCCTAGCCTTCGGTACTGCCTCTTGTTCTTTTTTTTGTGGTGAATTTTTCCGTCTTGTCATTTTTCCCAGATAAGGGTATATGAAGGAGCAAGTAAAATACTAAAAGGGTGGCAACAACCCCAGGAAAATATGGGGTTGAGAGCAGAAGAGATCCCAAATCGTGAAGGGGGATAAAGGGGATAAAAAGAGGTTCAAAAAGGAAGAAAGAAAAAGAAAAGAAAAGAATTAAAAAGAAAGAAAATGAATAAAGAAAAATATAAAAAAGAAAAAACATATATATTAGATAAACTAGTTAAAAAACGTTAAAAAAGAAAAGGGTAAAAATTTAAAAAAAAAAAATTTTACCCGAAGACGAGAAAAAAGAAAAAAAAAAAAAGAAAAAGAAAAAAATTAAATTAACTGCAAGACTAAAAAAAAAATCACAGGGAGAAAGCCATGAGTTCCGTGCTTTGCTTTCTCCTCCTCTGGAATTCTGCTGCTCTCCTTGGTATTGAAACCGCACTCCTTGGTAGGTGAACTTGGTCCTGGCTGGATTTCTTGTTGATCTTCTAGGGGAGGGGCCTGGTGTAGTGATTCTCAAGTGTCTTTGCCCCAGGCGGAATTGCACCGCCCTTACCAGGGGCCAGGCTGAGTGATCCGCTCAGGTTTGCTTTCAGGAACTTTTGTTCCCTGAGCTCTTTCCGTAGAGTTCCGGAGGACGGGAATACAAATGGCGGCCTCCTGGTCTCCGGCCCGGAGGAGCTGAGATCCCAGGGCCCCACTCCTCAGTCCGCCCTCAGAGAACAGCGCCCAGTTACTCCCATCTGCCTGACCTCCGGCCGCGCTCCTAGCTCATCGAGCCTGCGACCGGTTCAAGGTAACACCGAGCTGTGAGCTTATTGTCGGCTCTGTCTCTGTAGCCGGCTTTTCTGGTCCAATACCCGCAAGCTCTGAGACACTCAGACACCCCCCATCCTTCTGTAACCCTGCGGGACCTGAGGCCACACTGACCCCGCGTGGGCCCGGTTTAGCCTCTGGAGTGATGTCCCTCAGTGGAACAGACTTTTAAAAGTCCCGATTTTGTGCTCCGTTGCTCCGCCGCTTGCCGGGAGCCAGCTCCTCCCCCCAGGGTCTATCTTCCCGTCGCTTTGGATTCACGTCTCCACCAGTCCTACCTTTCAGAAAGTGGTTGTTTTTCTGTTTCCAGAATTGCTGTTCTTCTTCTCTTCGATCTGCCGATGGATTTGCAGGTGTTTGCAATCTTTAGATAAGCTATCTAGGCTGATCTCCAGCTAGCTGATGTAGTCGAGTTTATTCATTCTTGAAACAGAGTTGACAATCATTGCTCTTATACAGCTGTGAGGAATAAGTGGGTTATTATGTATATTAAAAACTATGTTACTCTTAAAAATCAAATTTTCTTTTATATGGCTTAATTGAATATTTCTGGTGAGAAATCATACATAAAGATTCTCTCTATCATGGCTTTTCCTATGGCTTGAATTCTGTTTTGTCTTATAATGCTAACCTGGCTTTCCTTTGTTTCGTATATGCCTTGTCTTTTTCTTTTTCCTAAACCCTTACGTTCAATCCTACTGTATAATATAATGGTTAAGAATACTGTCTCTAAATCCACACTGCTTAGGGATGAATCCTGGCTTCACCACTTATTTGTTCTTTTGCCGTAAGTTATATAACCTTTCTGTGCCTCAGTGTCTTCTTCATTTGCAAAACGACAATAATAATAACCTATCTCTTCAAGGGTTCTTCTGAGAACTGAATGAAATAAAACAAGTAGAGAGCTTAAAACATAATGAGCAAAAACAGTTTCTATTACCCATTATTATTTTTTTAATTTTTTATTAACATATATTATTAGCCGCAGGGGTGCAGGTCTGTGAATCGCCAGGTTTACACACTTCACAGCACTCACCATAGCACATACCCTCCCCAATGTCCATAACCCAATCACCCTCCCCCTACGCCCATCCCCCCGGCAACCCTCAGTTTGCTTTGTGAGATTAAGAGTCTCTTATGGTTTGTCTCCCTCCTGATCCCATCTTGTGTCATTTTTTCCTTCCCTACCCACCATGCTCCCTGTGTTGCCTCTCAAATTCCTCATATCAGGGAGATCATATAATTATTTTTCTCTGATTGACTTATTTTGCTCAGCATAATACCCTCTAGTTCCATCCATGTCATTGCAAATGGCAAGATTTCGTTTCTTTTGATGACTGCATAGTATTCCTGTGTGTGTGTGTGTGTGTGTGTGTGTGTGTGTGTGTGTGTGTATACCACATCTTCTTTATCCATTCATCTGTTGATGAACATCTAGGTCCTTTCCATAGTTAGGCTATTGTTATTACCTATTATTATTAAGAATGTCTCTTAGACACCATATATTGGTGAATCTTTTTGTTTTAATCTAACCTGAAAATCTCTTCCAGTTAGTGAATTTGAACCATTAATATTTATTATAATTAGTGCTATGTTGCCCTCATTTCTTTGATCTTATTTTGAGTTTTTCATTTATTTATACTTTTTTCTTTCTTCTCCTGTCTTCCACTGTCTAAATCTCTAAATTATAGAGATTTATTTAGAATTATGTCTAAATTATATTCTTTCAGTTTGCAAGCTTTACAGTCTATCTTCTTTCTGGTTATTTCTAGGGCTTTGATAACCATATTTTTGCTTAATGTCTATATGTATTAGTATGTCTTTTTTCCCTGGCCACCTCCATAAGGAGGCAGGAACTGAAGATTTTAAAGTAATTCTGTGTCTGCATCCAGTGTTAGTCATATCTAAATTTCTTTTGTAAATGTTTTGCTTTTTCTCTTTAGAAACCTTTAGAAATTTTTCTTATTCTTAATTTAACCATAATGCGTCTATAGGTAAATATCTTTTTATTATATTTATTCTTGGCCCTGTGCAATCCTTTTTAATAGAAGAGCATGTTTTTCTTTAATTCTAGAAAATTACTCTATTTCATTCTGCCCCTCTTTATTCTCTTATTGAACTCCTATTATGAATAGTCACCTATATTGCTCTATTTCTTTTCATTTTTCTCATAAATTTCATTTTCATTTAATATCCTAATATCTTTTGAGACAGTTTTTTTTTTTATTTGAACTTCCAGGCACTATTATTACCATTCAGTTTTCTATTAGCTTTTTTATTTTAACAGTTATATTTTTATGTTACTTATTTTCAGTTTGTTCTTCATTATAACTGCTTGTTCTGGTTTCATGTTTTTGGTATCTTCCCAAATCTTGCCAAGGTTTTGTTTTGTTTGATTTTTTATCAGACCTTTTAAAAACTCTTGTTATATCTGTTTTTACTAGTTCTACTTTCTTATAAGTCATTGTAATTTCTTTTGTACTCATGATCTTCTCTTGTTTTTCCTGTGAGATATTTTTCCTCATTTTCCCTAATGACAGTAAAATCCTTCCCTAATGACAGCTACATCCTAACTTGAGGTAGAGTTGGAGACAAGGCTCAGTCTAAGCCCTTCTTCCTTTGCCCAAGTGTTGCTCTTGTTAGAGGCAGCCACGTTTTGATGGAATTACTCAAGTAAAGTAACATTAAAAGTTTTGTTAACACATCCATGTCATCAGCACCTGTCCCAGCCTGGCTTCATGCCCTGAGGTTGACTAGAAAGCGCTAACTTTTCTGTTCCTAGGTATGAGGAAGAAATTTTTCTGGGGTCTTAGTTTTAGGACACTGCGGAATACTCCTGGCATTGGGGAGTCTTTCAAGCCTGTTGTTTGGAGGAGTCTGAGTTGCCACAAGCTTGAAACCTACACCAAAGTTTTCAGTTACAGTGAGAGTCTCTTTGCTCCATCCAGCCCACTCTTACCTCCCTGGCACTGGTCAGCCTGCGCTCACACAGGGAGTGAACAGTACAGCTGAAAAGCTTTCCCTGCCTGTGTGTTTATCTATGACCCCTGACACACCACTCTTTCCTTCTGTGCCATTTCCCTCCCAACATCATGGTTCCGCTAAAGGTTTCTCATGGATCTTTACTAAGTGTGACCCTCAAATTGACCATACTTCTTTAGCTCCTGGCGTCTTCAGGATTTTATTTCCATTTCTGTCAGTAACTAGCACTAGGTATTTCTAAGAGGAGAGGAAAGCCTTTGGTGAAATCCATCCAAGTAGGAGAGAATTCCCAAAAAGGAGGGAAGGAAGGAAAAAAGGAAAGGCAAGCTGGTCTCCTTACAGCCTAAGGAAGTTCCAGCCCTTCCTCACCCAGAGTCACAGGAAAAGGGAAAAGAACCAGTGCCCATGGACCCTCCAACCAGATATCAAGAATGGAAAGAGTTGGAGCCACTCGAAGAGCAAGGTCACAAAAGAGCAGAACTAGACAGGGGAAGCACTCTAGGCCTCCTTGAGCAGACATGCTTCCCAGGTAGGAGCACACCATTCCTGTAGGCAAGGTTCACTAGACAGAGAAAGGTGGCTGAACCTTGTGCCATGAAGGAGAGATTTCTGTCTCTCTCTACCACTTATGTCTCCTTGGAGCAAGAGTCCATAGAGAGACCACTATCCTATATATAGGTTCATAATATTAACTCTTGGTACAGTAGTTCAATAAATGTTCTTAAATTAATAATTTTTTTAAAGATTTTATTTATTTGACAGAGAAAAAATCACAAGCAGGCAGAGAGGCAAGCAGAGAGGGGGGGGAAACAGTCTCCCCACTGAGCAGAGAGCCCGATGCTGGGGCTCAATCACATGACTCCTAGATCATGATCTGAGCTGAACGCAGAGGCCCAACCCGCTAGGGGAGCCACCCAGGCGCCCCTAAATTAATAACTTTTAGGGGCAGAAGGAAGGTCCTAAGATCTTGTACTTTCTTCTCCTTTTTGTTCTTTGTATTCTTCCATAGAAATTTCATCACATACTAAAGGATCATTTAAACCCTTGATGAGTGAGTAAACGCCTGAATGCACATCACCAGCTCTTCATTTTTTTTTCTAAGCTTAGTTCTGACTCTTCAGTCAGTATACTTAATGATGCTTCTAGGATATCTCACTGCTTTCTGAACTGAGGGTCTAGAACTTCCCTGAGAATTTTCCTCTTTAAATCATCCTACCTTTTTGATTAATGTTTAGACCGCCATTTTAGCCATCACTCACATTGGAAACCTCAGGGTCATCTCTGATCCCACTGTCATTCAAAACCCCCTTACAGACCCCATATATCCTTTCTTTTCATTTTCTTTTCAATTCAGATACATATGTAGAGATAGGTATAGTTATCTACCTATATAAAAAAGATACATTTTGATGGGCAACCCAAATTAGTATTTTTGATGCACAATTTCTACCATACTCATTTTTTGCTCAAAAGCTTTTTAGTTAACACCCCCTGTTGCTTAGGGCTAGCTGTGATATTCAGACTTTCTTATCCTGACATATAGAACCCCCTTGTCTTCTAGCTTTGACCCATTCTTAGTATACCCACTTTCCCTTGAAGAAGTGGTATGTTTCTTCCCTACCTAATAATATTCAATCTGTTTTTCCTATCGCTGTGAGAAAGCCTAGAGAATCCAATAGCCCTTATGTACTTCCTCTGCAATCTGGATACAAAGCAGATTAAACAGACTCTGACTTCCAGCAACAAACAGTGAAAAATGAGCAAGAGTTGTAGGGTTAGGATAATGACATAATGAGGTGAATTTCTTGTTTTTGCAAAATTACCATTTATTCCATTCCACTATATTTTTTACATCTGCACTGGGCTGAATACAGTGCTAGTTTCTTGGTAACTAGATGTAGTAAGAGAGAAAGACACAGAGACACAAAGAAAGGAAGTACAGAAAGGAAAAAGGAGAGAAAAGGGAAGGAAGGAAAGAAGGAAATGGAGGAGAGAAGGGGAGGGGAGGGAAGAAGTTCAGGAGCAGTGGGGTGTCCTAGCAGCATCGTGAGTTATACTGACTGAAGAGTCAGAACTAAGCTAGAAAAAAAAATGCAGAGCTGGTGATGTGCATTCAGGTATTTGGGAAGGGAAGGAAGGAAGGAAGAAAGAGTAGCACCGTAGACAAACTGTTCTCTGGTGTGAACACTGTAATAAAGGTTTCTACTATCAGGAATTTTCTCTTTGGGGTTTTGAGAAGGTATAGTTCCCAGCTAGAAGTTTGGAATGCCTGGGAACACACACACGTGCACGCATATTCAGATAAACGCTATCAATACAATCAGTCCTTATTTAAACTAGTATCAGAACCCTTGTAACTGGAGACAGTAATAGTGTACCTGTAACAGTCTGAATTCTGGGGGGGGGGGGGGGACAAAAAGAAAGAAAGAAAGCAGTGGCAGAAGAATTGCCTCTAAAATGCATTGCAGGGGGGGCACTTGGTTGGCTCATTTGGTCAAGCGTCCAACTCTTAATCTCAGCTCAGGTTTTGATTTCAGAGTCCGTAAGTTCAAGGCCCCCCTGAGGCTCCATGCTAGGCATGGAGCTTGCTAGTTAACTAACTAACTAACCAACTAAAATAGATAATATTTTTTTTTTAAATGCATTGCAAAAAGACATCTTTTTTAAAGTTTCTTTCCCTTTTTATCCTGTGGAAGGCTATCTGTATTTTATTTCTGTCAATTCAGTCCCTGGATTATGAGGTCCGCTTGATGCCTCTGACTGCGCAGTATATCAACAGATGCTGCTCTTGGAGACGAGGCAGGAACTCACGCACCAGTCATTTGAATAGCACAGTTCTCTTACCTAGAAGTAGTTGAATGTTTCATTATGTACCAGGGGCGAAGGATAGTTTTGGGGGTGCTATGTAAGTGGCTGGGTTCATTCCAGTAATAAATTGATGAGGAGTTTCTAGACATATTAGCACATTTATGTAACTTTGGTACACGTAAGCAATTTTTTTGCCAAAGTTTAATCCCTCCTCAATTAAAAACTTCACAAAGGTGCCTAACAAATTTTGGCTCAAAGAAGAATCAGGATCTCAAAAGTTTTTGTCTTGGGTTTTTTTTTTTTCTCTCTCTTTTTATGATTTTTCTTTTATTAGCAGAATGTGACTCAGGCGGGAACAAATAAACTGATATTTGCAAGGAGAAATCTTAGGAAGTGTGTTACAAAGGGAAAAACAGCAGAGCCCCTGACTAACGATCCTGACCTCTAAATAGTCACTAGGAACAGCCCTCAACTTAGTAAATACGGGGGGTTCTAGACACATAGGCGCACTATAAAAAACACTTCAGGATGGTTAAGAAACACTCTAATCCTCCATGTTTTTACATTTTTTCCTAGATTCACCTTCTAAGGACAACTTTATAGTAACTCTTAAGTCTACAGTATGTTTTTGAGAGGATATACTATCAACATGATTTCTAGTGTATAGGATGAGATATTTTTTAGGTTGCCAATCTAGAAACACAATACAGTAAGATAAATTATTGTACTCCTTTTGGATACCTATAGAAAGTCCCCTAAAATATCCTTTAGTGTGTGTCTGCATGTGTCATCTTTATCCTTATTCCATTAAAAAATGTGATTCATGGGGGTGCCTGGTGGCTCAGTTGCTTAAGCGACTGCCTTCGGCTCAGGTCGTGATCTTGGGGACCTGGGATCGAGCCCCGCATCGGGCTCTCTGCTCAGCGGAAAGCCTGCTTCCCCCTCTCTCTCTGCCTGCCTTTCTGCCTACTTGTGCTCTCTCTCTCTCTTTCTCTGTCAAATAAGTAAATAATTTTTTTTTTAAAAAGTGATTCATTTAGCTGATCCCATGAAAAGAGCACAAAATGAGGCTCAGCTGAGATGGGCTCCCCTATAGAATTTCAGCTTAAGTGGTAAAAATTTCCAGTACTCTGTTCTAACGTTCATAGGGCAATGAGAGTTACTACAGAGCAAATAAGAAAACTAATGAAAAACAGGTGCAGAAACTACAGCCAATTGACTATCTGAGAAGCATTTCTGCACTCAGTGCATTGCTAGTTTGCATTGCAAAGTCCCACCTTCTGTTTGTGGAGCCACAGGAAGAAAACTGGCCTTCACAGTGTGTGCTGGTTATGTAGGCTTTTTCCACAGAGCCTCAGACTTCTCTTAGAGATGAAAGAGCCACAGTAGAGGAGAAGAGAACTATGTATAATTTAAGTCCTGATGTAGACCCATGGTAAAAAAAAAAAAAATCTAGACTAGAAAGCAGTGCTTTTATGATGTTTCTGAATTATGCCTTAGGTCCCTATTGGCATTTGTAAAACTTAAGTTTTAGGTATTCACAGCCACGGACATGTGATTTTTTTGATAGACATTTGGAAGAATTAGCATATAGTAAAGTCATTCTAGACCATTCTGGAAATTGTACAAATATAGATGCATGTGTACAAAAGTCAAGAAAGTAAATAAACTCTAATGTGTGAATACAGATAGTGACCTTTTATTAGATAGAAGGACAATGGTAGAAAGAATACATTCTAGATCATTTTGAATGTGAAGAAATTTAGTATATGCTATTTCCTTTGCCTGACATGAGCTCTCCTCACATTGTCAAGGTCAAGTCAAATTCTAACTGTCAAGGAACTCTCTTTTGGCCCATTCTGATTTCCACATCCTCTGAAATTATTAAGTACTGGCAAGTAAGTCAAGTAGCTTTATGCTACACTGATTGCTAATGTCTTACGAGTTTGTTTTTGTGATCTTGTAACCTCCTTATAGCAAGGGAAAATGTTTTTAAATGGATACTATAAAAACAGTAGTTTTTTTTTTTTAAAGATTTTATTTATTTATTTGACAGAGATCACAAGTAGGCAGACCTGAGCCGAAGGCAGAGGCTTTAACCCACTGAGGCACCCAGGCACCCCAACAGTACGTCTTTTTCACTGATTTCAGTTTCATTAACCTGAGTTCCCTTCAAATACCTTCTTGCCCTAAGACAAGCTATTGGGGCCCATAGCACATCATGCCCAGAGCTGGAAGGACACTTTTCATGAGTTGACTTGGTGCTTACTAAGCATCAGTCAAAATTGTTTTTAGGAAAACCAGATATGATGCTCTAGGGAGACTTTTGAGTTGTTAAAAAAAAAAAAAAAATGCTGTATCATCTAGAATGGGTAGGAGAACAGTAAACTCAGGTGAGGCATCATTCTTTTTTTTTTTTTTAAGATTTTATTTGATTTTTATTTGACAGAGATCACAAGTAGGCAGAGAAGCAGGCAGAGAGAGAGGAGGAAGCAGGCTCCCCGCTGAGCAGAGAACCCGATGTGGGGCTCAATCATGACCTGAGCCGAAAGCAGAGGCTTTAACCCACTGAGCCACCCAGGCACCCCCCATGAGGCATCATTCTATTCTGATTTCCTCTTGACTGGATCCAGCCATGGACTGTGGCTCATGACTGAGGTTTCTGCCACCAGAAAATAATCAGAATCTTAAACATCAGACCCCTGTGCAAAGCAGGTTCTTAGCTCTACATCACAAGTTTGTATGTTTATGAGTTAAATGTTTTCTGTATGTATATTTTACTTTTTATGAATCCCCACCTAAGTCAGACATCTTTTTTTAAGCAACCAACTGCTATATCAAACACATCAGGTATGAAGGCTTCCGCAGTTTCTCGAATCTTCTCCTAAGCCCATTGTCTTCTGTTAGCTTATAGATGCTCCTGCTAGTAACAGTTGCAGTGACTCTGGGGAGGTCTCCCACTGTATCATCATCTTTAAAGTATGGCACGCAACACACACACACACACACACACACACACACACACACACACACACATTGCTCTTGCCAAGGGGATTAATACTCCACTTTTAACACCTGAGTTAACCACACTCACGAGGTTGGTGAAGGTCCTCAGCCAGTTTTAATTTGGGGGCATTGAAAATTGTAGTGTCAGGCAGAGAAAATAGTGTTTGGTTGTAATAGCCATGAAGAAAGAAAACAGAGCTGAGTCCAGCTCTTTTCTGATGTTTCTTTAAATCACTACTATTAGCTCACCATGCAGAGATTTCTCCTTTATTATACATTCAGCCAAAGTGGTGGTGGGGGGGGTGGGAATACCACTGTTTTCTAGCTCCATCAATCCCATGGTGTGACCTCACAGTTTTTTACATTGTGAGCCTGTTAAATTGTGAAGGGAATTTGATGATTGTTTTCAAATCCTTCTCTCTTTTCACGTCCATTGCCCATTTGCTGTTTAGATCATTTCTTGATGAGCTTTCTTTTTTTACATTTACTAAATGTTAGCTGTAGTCCATGTTTAACACATTGGCCTAGAGCCAGTGGGCTTACCAATATATTAGCCTGTTAAGAGAAATTAAATAAAATGTGAAAATGAAAGGAAAATTGCGTCAAAGAAAGATGGAGGCCAACCATGAAGAAGACCATAATGGCTGCTACTCACACCCATTCACTTGCTGTGCTCACAGTTGGGTCATGTTGTGCTGTTGCCAGACTCTGGAAGGAAATTCAAAGAAAGAATTAAACATAATTCTTGCATATAGCAACCATTTATTGAGTACCTATTCTGGATCAACATCAGCAATACAAAGATGAGGAGACTGGTTCACTCTGCAAGAAACTCATGGTTTTCTGTAATGATTCTCAGACCTGCAGTGAAACCTGGGCTGCCCTGATGGAAGGCTTTCAGAAGGGCAAGAGGGCATCCTATGTGTGCATGTCCATGCTAGGAATTATTCCTAAGGAAATACTCAGGAAAACTGCAGGATGGCGTCTTTCAGAGTAATGTTCTCCATTCTGATGCAGAGTAATAAATGACCTACCAGATGTTCCAATAGATATGTGTTAAACACCTGTTCTGCTCCACCTTGATAAAGAACTTAATGAGTTATTTTTCTTGACCGCTGACATGGTGTGTGATAGTTGTTTCTTCGTATCTAATTACTGTCTTCATAGTTCACTGACTCAGTTCACTCTTTAGTTTTCCTCTTTTACTTGCCCGTAGTTGTGGATGATACAGTGATGGTGCTGAGGCATGCTGTCTTTGAACACTTCCTTCCCTCATTGTCATGAGGTTTACTTCCGAAGTGGCTTTTAAGGGTCTGTGATACACTGATCCAGCATTAATACCAACTAAGATTTTAGTACAGATGCTGGTGTCCTCTGTTCCTGCTCCATGTCTGTATAAAAGATTGCTTGATCCCACTTGGCCCTTAGTACCTTTGGAAGAAAATTGAGGCACATGGACTATACAATCAGGCATTTGGCATTTATTTGGGTCAATTCATCACAGTGTTTGAGAACAGGTCAAGAGGTTAGCCAATTCCATACTCTTAATGAGTTCTAAGTTGTTTTATTTTTTTTTTAAAGATTTATTTATTAGACAGACAGAGATCACAAGTTGGCAGAGAGGCAGGCAGAGAGAGAGAGGAGGAAGTAGGCTGAGCAGAGAGCCCGATGTGGGGCTCGATCCCAGGACCCCGGGATCATGACCTGAGCCAAAGGCAGAGGCTTTAACCCACTGAGCCATCCAGGCACCCCACAAAGTTGTTTTAAATGTAGATCTAGTACATCCTTTAAGATCTGCTTACAGAGACTCAAAACTTTTATCTTCCAGGTACAGTATAGGATTTAGAATTTCTAAACTCCAATGTTAATTTTTTAACAAATTAATACAACCATTCTGGGAAAATACAGTTAACAGGGCCTTGTGGCTCCTACCTATAACCTAGAGGTTTGGTTCTTAGACTTTTTCCTTAAAGTGGCAACCAGGTTAACAGAGAACTGAACATTTGCAAACCTAAGACTTCCAGAATGGTATTTCATGGAACTCTTCTTTTGGATCTTCTGCTTCTTTTGTCCTTCAAAACAAAGTCATTTCAAAATTCTTTTTTTTTTCCCCCAGCGTGGCGGTAACTGACAATCTGTTCTAATTTAAGGGTTTCTCCTCTGCAAAAATCTGAAGTTGTTGAGATGGTTAAGAAACAAGTCAAAGTCATAACGCTTGCAATTGGCGATGGAGCCAACGACGTCAGCATGATACAGACGGCGCACGTCGGGGTCGGGATCAGTGGCAACGAAGGCCTTCAGGCAGCTAATTCTTCTGATTACTCCATAGCTCAGGTAAAGCAGCCTTTCCGCCGAACACAGCATGAGTCTCAGTTGATAGTATGAAGAGAAAAATACTCATTCTTTTCCTTATGGATTCTTTTCTACTTTTATTTTAGTTCAAGTACTTGAAGAATTTATTGATGGTGCATGGTGCCTGGAACTATAACAGAGTCTCCAAGTGCATTTTGTACTGCTTCTACAAGAATATAGTCCTCTATATTATTGAGGTAATCACAGGTTAAGTTTAAAATCCTTGTCAGGTACATATATGTTTAAAGAAAATTTCTTCATTGACTTAGTGACTCCTTTGTTTGCCCACTTTTTATAACTTCCAAACATGTTCAAGTCTGTTGGCACAGAGAATAATGAGTGTTTAAATTTCTGGCTAAAAATGTTACATTGTTTTGGTAAGATATGTTGAATTAGAATTAATGAAGTCGTGTTTTCAGTTTTTAAGAGACTACAAACTGGGGCATCTGGGTGGTTCAGTCAGTGGAGCAGTTGAGCGTCTGTCTGCCTTTGGCTCAGGTCATGATCCTGGGGTCCTGGGATTGAGCTCTACATCTGGCTCCCTGCTCAGCAGGGTGTCTGCTTCTCTGTCTGCCTCTCTCCCTCCCCCAGCTTGCACACACACTCTTTCTCTTTCTCTCTCTGTCAAATAAGTAAATGAAAGATTTTATTTATTTGAGAGAGAGAGAGAGCAAGAGCATGAACAGAGAGGAGAGGAAGAAGCAGGCTCTCACTGAGCAGGGACCTCCCCCTCCCCCCACAACATGGGCCTCGATCCCAGGACCTTGGGATCCTGACCTGAGCCAAAGATAGATGCCTAACCAGCTGAGACACCCAGGCACCCAATAAATAAAAAACTTTAAAAGGAAAAAAAAAAAAAAAACCCTCAAACTATGTAGCATTTTTTATAAAGCTCAAGATCATACTAGAGAAAGCGTTACACTATTTAGGGATACACACATGGAAAACTATTTTAAAAAAAAGTAAGGGAATGACAGACATTAAATTGAGGATAGTAATTCTAAGGGGTAGAATCAGGAAGGGTACACACATAGTTTTGCTTGTACAGGTCATCTCATAGTTCTTATTGTTTCAAACTTAGTTATATACAAGTATCCCTTGCTATCCGTACCTGTTTGTCTTCTGAGTTGGTTGATAGGTAGCAAGAGTTCCGATAATGAGGGATTTGTCTAGAAATTATCAGAACATTCAGTTCCTATGTCTGGATGGCAACAAATTTCTATATTCCTTTTCTGCTACCATCTATAACATTATTATTGAAATTAAAACTTAACCCAGGTCAGGAATGTCCCCTCTACAAGGAGGCATTCTGTTTTAAAAACATTTTTGCAACACCTGCCAGGCACCAGGCTTAGTTTAGCAATGACAGGAGGTTCCTCTCCTTCAGGAGCTTGCCAATAGAATACAACGTAAGCCATTATGTGTAATTTTAAATTTTCTGAGAACCGTATAAAAACAACTAAAAATTAAAGCCCAGGTTAATTTTAAAATGACATTTTCTTTATCTTAGTATGTTCAAAATTATCATTTCAATATGTAATCACTATAAAAAATTATTAATACACTATTTTACATTCTTCATGCTGTTTAAAATCCTGTGTGTATTTTACACTAACAGCACATCTCACTGTGGACTAATCACATTTCAAGTGTCCAAAAGCCCTCTGTGATCCATGGTTCCCACACTGAACAGCACACAACAACTCGCAGATATGCTGAACTAAATGATTTAACCAGGACATGATAGAAAAGTTATTTACCGTTTTTTGTTTTGTTTTTTTTTTAAGCTATAGCCATCTTATCTTCATAAGCTGTAATTGTAATACTTAAACTCTAGTAGGTGTTACCAGTTTCTGGCTTCCTTTGCTGCTGTACACAGCATGGTGATAAGGGCCCCTTAGTTTGCTAAGAAAATCCTCCGTGTTGTACTGCCGCCTGAGGACCTGCCCACACCCTCGTAAACCTGCCCAGGGCTCCCTCACACACGTCTGTTTCTGCCACCTTGCCCTCCAATCTGCTGTGTCTACAAGTCTGTCAGGAGGGACACAACCTAACCATTTGCTATATGGAAATAATATCTCATACTTTACACTAGAGAAGTAACACTATAGACAAAGAAAATATGGGTGAATTTCACATTTACGCTGCTAATTGTTAGTTGGGAGTTGCTGTCTGTTTCGTTCAGCCCCTGTTCTTTATGCCTCTGTCAGAATGCTTATCTCCTTATTAAAATGTTGACTGATCATAGTTCTGATGAGACAAGCTAGGAAAATTGAAAGTTAGTTTCAAAGCATGCAGGCAGTTTCAGTTATTGGTCACAAAAATGCTATAATTAGGCTACAGCCCATTAGGTAAAATAATCAAGTACTTGGACACATAAACAATCTATGAACTTATTGTTCATTACTGCTGAATTTTGTCTGGAATAGTCTGTGTTTTGAAGCAAAATGCACTTCTAAAATAGCTCAGAAGGTCCAAAAACAGATACATTCTTTGTTGTATGTGTAAATTTGTGATTCTTTTCTAAAATGATAATTTTTGATTCCCAATCCCCTCTATAGTTCTAGATTTCCTAATTATATTTTCTTCTCTCCCCAAACATTGATATTCAAAAGAATATCAGTTTATACAGTTATTTACAAATACCTTTGAAGATACAGGGAGTTCAAAGCCACTGGCACCAATAAATCTGCTTACAAAAATTTAATTTTATAAAATGAAATGAGTGCACAACTCATTGCTTTTTAAAAGCCTAGATTATTTGACGATCAACTGTGAAGCAGGCGAAACTTACGTACTAATGGGAGAAATAAAATATATTAAACTCACATGAAAAGACTAAAACTGCACGCCCTGTTTCAGATGCAGAGTTATGCGATTTGTGGTAGATTAGCCCTAAATTTCACTTGGCTTTGAATTTAAAGCCTCTTCATGAGATATTTAGCACTAATCAAATTCTTTACACATGGAAAAGGAAGTAAGTCCTAAACTCTACGGGAAATCTCCTTTTTAAGGTATTTTTCTTTTAGCACTTTATAGAAATGTATTTTGAATATAATTCAACTGTCTTGGAAAGGAATTGACCTTTTAAATCAATTCCCAGATACCCAGCATTTGCCTGCTAAAACAAGTTCTGCCGATGTTAATGGTTCATGTCACTCCCGTGAGTGAATAGACCGAGAACACTTTGCTGGGTGTCTCTGGTGTGGACAACTGCCAGTCTCCAATCTCCCCTTTCAGTTTTTTGTGCTGATCAGGCGTGGGAGCAGAGGACTCATTGACTGTTCATAAGCTGCTGTTTAATATGCAGAAATGCTCCATGAGGGAAAAGTCTGCGAAGCTTTGACTGCCACGCCTCTGCTGGGACGTGGAACTCAGAAAATAATACCAAGAGAGGCAGGTCTAAAGTTTCTTTGCTAATAAAGGAATGGCCTGGAATGCTTTGGGTTTCATAGATTATCAGCAACAAGTGCTTTTCCCATTGCTGTAGCGCCAGGAACATCACTATCTAGCTCCTCTGTTGCCATAAATTACAGCCAAACAAACAAACACAGACTTGGCAGGTTCCATATAAAATGCTTCCTTGTGGTGGCCGCCCAGCAGTAGCCCAAGGTGTTCAATGAAATCACCGGCTAGTTCTAAAGGAAATTTTCCCCCTCTGAGATATCTGACTCTTTCTTAGCAAAATAGGACCTTTTCTTTCAAATGATTGGTCACATCCAGGTTTCCTGGTAAGATCCCAAAACAGTGGAGTGTTTCAAAATTCCAGAAGCTTTGATTAAAGTCAAAGAGGTGATACTTTCTGAGCACATTGTCCTGGGACATGGATTTCTTGTGAATTTAAATAATCTCCATACTTCCTGAGAAAGACTGGAATTTTCTTTCTGCATCCATAGTTCTTGTTGAGTCCAAGGAGGGGCTTTTATATGTTTATAGTCAGTTAGGTGTTGTTTTATTTAGTTCAGGTTGTGTTTCTAATATATCTTTTAAGTACAAATCAGACGAGCTTGAAATCAGCCTTTCTGTAGACTTTTTCACTGTCAAAGAACTTTTTCTCCTCTAAAATATATAAACTTGAATGTCAAAATATTTGTATAAAGTTGTAGGGTACTGTATTGAAGGATTCTGTTTCATATTCTAGTCATGTCTCCTCTTTTAAAAAATGAAATTAGAGTAAGAATTGTTTAATGTAGGAAGATAATTTGTAAAAACATGTTCACATACCTTTCAATAGGAGAAGTAAAAAGTTAAAAATGTGTTGATAGATTTCCACTTAAAAATTCCTGCATTTCTTTCATAAGGCAATTCAATTAGGCATTTTTAAATGAACTTTGAATGAAAATGTATTCATTTATTTGCAAACTATTTTAAATGTTAAGCTTTCTATAAATATTACTTGATTTGAGGGAGGTTCTTAAATTTCAAGCTCATATTGACATTTGAATCCGCACCAAATGTTACAGACACAGCTAGGACACCATTCACATTTACAAATGTTCACTCACACACGAATTTAACATAACTTTCTCATTG
The DNA here is from genome assembly GCF_009829155.1 of Mustela erminea. Classification (NCBI taxonomy): domain Eukaryota; kingdom Metazoa; phylum Chordata; class Mammalia; order Carnivora; family Mustelidae; genus Mustela; species Mustela erminea. The sequence goes on along the minus strand of NC_045615.1, from coordinate 132,843,882 downwards.
TATATACCATTGGTGACTGCAGATACATTTATGGCTATAACCTTTTGAACCAAGTCCTATCCATTAGATAATTTGGTATGCATCTCTTTTTCAGACCAACTATGATTGGACCACATCTTCATAGATGAGCGAGGTCATAATTTGAACCTTTGTGTTGAAAAATTCCACATATTTCCATCACACACTAAGATAGCTCAAAGAGGTTCTTTGCATGTGTTGCTGCAATAAGTCACAGTTCCCTTCAGAGAGAACATACCATCAACCGGGAGTATCACAAATACGTGTTTACATAATCCACATTTGAAGAAGTGAAAACACAACAGAGAGCATTAAAGCCCATATTGTCACCTTGTATCTTCTTCTGCTTAAAATAAATAAATAAATAAAGTCGGCAGCACCACCTTAAGGAATAAACTTAACTTAACTTCCTATAAACATGCCAAGTTTTTTTAAAGCATGCAGAAATGAATGGCCTAGCTCCTTGTCTAGGGCAAATGTTCAATTTTTTTCTGTAAATAGATGGAGGAAAGCAAGCAAGAATTTCAGATCTGATTCCGATTCCTGTGCTTCTGTGATTGTTGCTGGTAATGTGTGTTACAACCTGAACACAATTCAGACTTATTTTTCATGTGCTATTGCTGCTTTGTTTTCTTTTCCATCTCATGAAGCAGACATTCGTTTTTATATATGCTCAATCATTCCTTTCCATGATAAAAAGGAAAAAGATCAATGTGGATACAGAAGCTGTTCATAGGGAGGCCAGCCTGGGTACATATTGATAAATGGTGAATTTGTAGCAATTCATGCTTCCATAATGAGGTTAAATGAAACGTGAAGTGTAGCAAAGTCCCTGCAACTCTGATTCAAAAATTCACTTGACTGGCACATCAAGACTGCTGTCCTCCAACAGGTTTTGTTGTTGTTATGCTTTGGTTTTGTATATGTGTTCACGTAGTAATCTCATTGCAGGGCTAGACTTTTTACTCTTCCATATCTACTTGATTTTTAATTACATTTAGATCGGCTTTCCTAAAAATAATCTACGTATTCCTGACTTACTAATACTTACTTTAATTTTGCATTTGTCTTAAGCATGTTAGAGAAAGTTGTTTTCATTTTTTTTTATTGCCTTTCATTTTGTATCCAAAGTTAAGACTGCTGTTTTGAAGAGAATTTCAAAATACAGAAGAATATGATGCTTTATTACTTGAAGATTTATGCCTAATCAAAGCATAAATTCAAGTGACCAAGTATTTTTAATACATAAATTCAAATTTCACTTCCAGATGACTGTAATTATCAAGAAACACTTTAAAGGTTTATAAACTTTAATCCATTAATTCTACTTCGAATAATTATCTTTGGGGGGGCACAAGAAAGTTTTTGGAGGTGATGGATATGTATATTACCTTCAGTACAGTGACAGTTTCACAAGTGTACACATATGTCCAAACTTACCAAATTGTATGTTAACTGTATGCAGTCTCTTGTATATCGATAATACCTTAATCTTTTATTTACCAAGAAAAAATAATAATAATCTATCCTTAGAAAATAGAGATGCATAGGATTTCTGTACAAGAATATTTAGTTCTGAATTATGTATAAAGGCAAAAACTGGAAACAAGCTAAGTATCCCAAACTAGTTATAGTCACTAGATGTATAGAGGATATACATCTATAATTTCATTCTAAGGGATATAAAACACTTAATAAAATGTATATTATGTAATGTTAAGAGGAAAAGGGTCAGGACATGACACTATATACAGTAGGTTTCCAGTAAGGTAAATTTGTGAGTGTATATAAATGACCTATATGAACGTAGCCAACACAGAAGAAAACTATGATTATATTATTGGAGGAAATAATTTCATTTTCTAAACAAATGTGTTATTTCATATAATCAAAACAACAGTTTATCTCTTTAATTACCAAGAGATACTTATCTCTTTAATTATCAAGAGATAAATCTTTTAAAAAGGAATTAAAGCTCTAAAACTATAAAGCCAAAATATATTCCCTAAACTGCCTTCCGGAAAGTGAGGTTATATTTCATTTTTTTAAATGTATGATTGATTGCCTATTAATATGATTCTTTTTTGACTGAAACTAATTCTGCCTGAAATAACAAATACCTTCCGAAAGGATCCCTTCAAATTAGAAAGCAGAACAGAGACATGCCATTTCCAAGAAAGTTGTGAAAATCCTATGCTAATACTGCCATTATGCAGAGGTTGAGTTTTGGGATTCTAAGCAATGCATTTATGGGTTTGTTTGTTTGTTTTTTTTTTTTTTTTTTTTTTTTTTTGGTGTCCTAACAACCTTGGGGTTGTTTTCTTCCTAGATCTGGTTTGCCTTTGTTAATGGCTTTTCTGGACAGATCCTCTTCGAGAGATGGTGTATCGGTCTTTATAATGTGGTGAGTTTCAGGCATTTGATTCTTCCTGCTTTATTAAACACTTGGAGATAAAGGTTCTGCCTGCATTAGGCTGCTTTGGAATAATGACCATTGTGTGCCCTTCAGATGTTTACAGCAATGCCTCCCTTAACTCTCGGAATATTTGAGAGATCATGCAGAAAAGAGAATATGTTGAAGTATCCTGAATTATACAAAACGTCTCAGAATGCCCTGGACTTCAACACCAAGGTAAGATACGCTGGCCCAGCACATCTGTGGCAGGCAGTGGGACTCGCTTCACTGTTTTAATTCCATGGGGCATCTGGTCTTCCATACTCCAGGGCTCTGACCGTGGCAAGTCGTACTGGCCAAAAGTTCCGTCCGAGGGGGACTCAGACGGGTTTTTATTTGTTTGTTTTCTTATAAAATTAATGCATAATCACAGTTCACTAGGGTTTGTGAGTCAGCAGTAAATTGAGGCCGAAAGACAGACATGAGTGTCCTTTTGGCCCTCGGACTTTCTATCTTTGCAGTGTTGTGGGGAAAGGCTCACTCCTCGCGGGAGTCAGTCTTTCAGTCTTGCGGGACTGACAAGCCCCATCTTTACATGTATAAAGCAGTGGGGGTGGAATGGGGTGGGAGGGAATCTCCTTCTTTATTAATTTTCTGTTTTGTGAAATCATTTTGACCTCATTAGAATATTAGTTTGCATTATACTCTCTGGTCCGTAACTCGTTTAGTCATAACACCCAGTATTTCCAACCCATCAGATTTTAAATACAAGATAAAATATCTAACATTTTATCTAAATGCGCATTCTGAGTTTGTATCCTACATAACACACTGTGGACTGTTTGTCATGCCTTGGGGCTCCTGGTATTTATTCACCACCAACAAAAACATCTCATTTTCGTCCAAGTTTAGATTCTGAAGTCTTTCCACGGGCACTTTTTAGTAATTCAGGTTTCTGTTCAGACGGAGAAAAATGGTTAATTTTATCACAGTCAAAACAAATGACATTTTGAAACTATAATAAAAGCAACAGAGTACACCTTCCCCGAACTTTTCCCATCTAATAGAGCACATGTTTATTAACGTGTTTCTAATCATCAGATGTAATCAGTGCTTCAAATTTAGGACAGTTAATGTAGGATATTTTTAATGTGTATTAATTTTCAAAGCTCTCAGCTGATGTTTTTTCTCAGTGTACCAAGATAATAAAGCAGACAGGTGCTTCAGCTCCTCAAAGCTGTAAATGACAGCGCCTGGTTGATAGCCTCCACGTTATTCGTCTTCTGAGACGACGTCTTCCTGACCTCACCAGGCATGCATGCCCAGGGGTGGACCCGCAACTTGTTGACATTGTTTTAAATAACTGAACTTGGTTAATTAAAAACAAAAAACTAAAGAAAAACAAAAACTGAGAAGTATCTCAGACCATTCATTCTGAAAACTATTTTTAATGGTCTCTTAAAACAATTAGTAGTTACAATATGCAATATCTGTGCATCTTGTCTTTTATTTTTTAAGGTTTTATTTGGGGATGTTCTGACACTTATTTATGATGTCTAGTTTGTATTAAATTGCACCACTTTGCTGTAATGTTTTTTGTTATCTGTGGTTGGTATTTTCAAGGGATCATGAGACACAGTCCAGACAGATACAATGGACTGTGAGCTCTTGTTTTCCTGAAAAGGTGATTTGAGAGCTGAGAAAGTTCCAGGCCTACTGGCATCCTCACAGTAATTCTCACTGAACTGGACAGTTGTCTCAAAGCCGCAAGTATCCAGTCTACCATAGCTCAGGCTCCACAATGCTCTCTCAAGAATTAACTTCCCAGCCACAGACTTGGCCGTGGAAGTCTTGCTTAGAAACATAAAGTGATCGCCGCAGGATCATCCAGAGCCATTCCTGGAAAGTCACGTCTTTTCATACCCTTTGCACATGGCAGCTTGGACGGTCTTGGGGCCAAGGAAAAGGCAGCCTGTTGTTTTGATGTGTAAGCAGCATTCCTCGCGTCCTTTGCTGTTCTTTTATTGTTTACAAAGTATTTCATTATCTGCGGAGCCCATGTGTTTTGAAAAGTCATCAGATCAGCCCAAAAGGATTATGCAACTTCTCTATCCTTTGAATATTTATACATAAGTTGCCAACCATTTTTTCATAGCGCTTGTGGATTTTCTAATGATTTCAGTGAAAAATCTTCGATTAAATCCCTTCTAAGTGTTTTAAAATTCAGGGACAAATGGCGACAAAATGCATAGTTGTCTACACAGCAGTTGCCGTGGGTCCCCAGTGTAGAAGTATTGTTGCCTTGAATGATGATGATTACGTTTGTTATGGTAAAAAGGGTCGGAGGTTCTGAGGTCGTGACAGGGGTTAAAGGATTAGCATGTGACAATAAGTATCGGTCAAGAAAATGGAAAAGTAGAACTAATTTTTCTTGCACCCACCTGTGCTTTCTGTCAAATAAAAACTTGTGGTAATGACATAGTGAGGAGAAGAGACAAAGGTTAATGAGTAACACAAGTTCAAATGTGTAACGTATTGGAGCGTAAATTAGATCATACAATCCAGTGTGGCGCGGCCAACTAACAAAGGAGATTGAGATCACGGTGGAAAATTTTGGGAGGCAGGCAACTTAATTTCTGTTGTTGGAACAGCTTCAAACTATTAATACATGCCAATTTTATTTAGCGGAAGTTTTGCTTGCGAGAAGCACTTTTAAATGACAAAGCCGCAGCTCTTCAAATCCTAAACAGGTTTTCGATAACTTAATCTTTCCCATCCCTGCTACAAAGAAAAGACCAGCAATACAAGCGCCCTTGCTCTTAAAATACAATAGATACAGAAACGGAATAACTATTCAGTGATGTTATAATTGTAGGAAGTTCCATGTTGACTGATGTTAAAAATTGTGGAAGCCTTTTGTAAATTCATTCAGTGATAGCAACGTTGCTTTAAGAAATTATATGCCTTATGGTATACCTGTTATTTTTGGTATGTAGTACATGTGTGTGGAGAGAGGTGGGGAGAGAGAGAGAGAGAAAGAATGTATTAGATTCTTACCATTGAAAAGTGTACACTTTTACTGCACATGGGAAACAAAAAGTAGGGGTTTCACTAAATTAGTCTTTTCAAAAGTCTGTTCTTTGAGAATTATGAAAATAGTCCCACCTAAAGAATTGCAGGACCTACCTACATTTCTTTTAACTGTTACTTTCTTTTTCAGGCAGAAATTTAAACTTTTAATACTTGGTCTTTAAAAAGCAAAAAAAAAAAAAAAAAAAAATTCAGTGAAGCTGAAAAAACATTTTGAGAAACATAAAAATAAATAAATGACCCATGAAGGTCTAAGAGGCAGAAAGTGTCTGTCAGTTCTATTAATTCACAGTGGTGGCCCGACAGAAACACGTTTTGTGAATCTAGCTCACAGATAAAAAGAAAGGTCAGAGTTCACGGAGCTAGTTTATCGCAAATGGTTCTCATGGATTTTTGTTTTCCCTCAGGTTTTCTGGGTTCATTGTTTAAATGGCCTCTTCCACTCAGTTATTCTGTTTTGGTTTCCACTAAAAGCCCTTCAGTATGGTAAGTACAAAGGATATGAATGCTAAGAGATGACTTTTTACATTTTTAGAAAAATAACTCATTGTCAATATAGGTTAAAAATTATAGCAGTTTCATTTTATGCTGTTTTCCTTAACCTAAAATACATGCATCCAAAAGCTGTACACACTCTAAAGATTTTTATTATTCCTTTGGGAGCAAAGTGATTTAATATATGCAAAGCCTTTCTTCCCACTTCTCATGTTTTCCAAACTTGCAGAGAGTTAAATTTTAGGACTCCTTTTCCCCCCTCCGCTGATGTATAGTTTGAAGACAATAGTGCTAATATTTTATGTGGTCCATTTAACTCACGTATAAGGCTTGCACCAAACTCTTTATACTGAACCTGATAAAAAATGCTCATGTTTTCAAGTACGCGTGAGCCGGTATTTTGAAGGAGGTTTTTTAATATGTTTTTAGGTTCATCTTAGAGTGCAAGCTTTCCCTCCGCTTGTTTTGAGGGAGTGATTTTACTCTGTTAGTCTTGAGAGAGGGGAGCACGGTGAATTTCCTATGCCCATAAAAATGATCTAGTAGCCACTCGACAAAAGAGATTTGCTGGGATGCTGGGTCCCCTGAGCCGACCTTCCCCTGAAATCCTGAGGAAGGCAGCCGGCTGCTCTGTGCCTCTGCTCCCGAACTACAGGAATTAAACACAGGGCACATGCCCTGCCGGAGGATCTGTGTGTCCTTTAGAAGTCCCGGCCCTTACCTCCCCTGGCTGTGAGTTAACGATGGCCCCCAGAGGAGTGTGCTGTCTGTCCCTTCTTGCCGACCTACAGTCTATTCCGCAAGGTGGTCTTTGCAGAATGTAAATCAGACCGGGTGCCTCTCGCTGTCAAGTTTAGAACGAAATGCACAGCCCTCACCGTGGTTGATCCCGCCACCGGTGTTGCCATGTACCATCCCACTCCAGCCCCCAGCCCCGGTCCCCTCCGTCCTCCAGCCTGACACTTGCCTACACTTCCTCCTTCCTCCTCCTCCTCCAGGGAGTCCCACCGGATCTCCCCCTCACCCCCTGGCTTGTGCTCCCAGAGAGCCACCTTCTCTACTCCCATGTCTTCCCCTCATTATCCTTCATCTTCTTGAGGCTATCTTTACCTATCAGGGTGTGAGGCATTTGTTCAGTTTTTATTCTCTCTCCCCGTCAGTGTCAAAGCTCCTGAAGAGCAGAGAACTGTGTAGTTCAGCGTTGTATTTGCAGGACTTAGAACAGAGCCTAGCTAGTCATCAGCGCTTGGGAACCTGCCCCTGAGTTAATGGGGGCACGGGGCCTGCGTGGGGTGAGAGTTACAGGGAGGGCCCTTCGTGTCCAAATCAGAGATTTTCATCTCATTTCTTTAATAATTTCTCTCCTGGTACACTAAATACTTCTCATGTTCTAAGCCATGGAAATGAGTAGTAAGAAAAATCCAATTAAAACACAGCCTGTTGACTTCAATAGGCCAGGAGAACCACAGTGGATTTTTTTTTTTTTAACTATAATTCACATGCCGTTAAATTCACCCTTTTAAAATTATATAATTCAGTGGGTTTTTTGGTATATTCAGAGAATTGTACCAATTCACCACGATCCAATGCCAGAGCATTTCTGTCACTCCATAAAGAAGCCCCACGCCCATTAGCTGTTACTCCCCATCGCTCCTCACCCCAAGTCCCTGGAAACCAGTAATTGTTGTCTGTGAATTTGCCTATTCTGGACATTTCTTAAGAATGGAATCATGTCATATGAGGCCTTGCTTCATCCATGTTGCTGCAGCATGAATCAGTACCTCACTCCTTCTTACGGATGAGTGATATTCCCTCCTGTGGATTTTCCACATTTTCATTATCCATTCCTCTGTTGAGGGACATTTAGATGGTTTCCGCTCTTCGAAACCATGGGATATTGAACTCTAGGGTATCATATGGGACCTTAGACAATTTCTCTAGGTAAGGCTTCTTTTCAGGTTGCAAAAATCAATATAGGTATGAAAGACGAGGCCTGTCCATCGCTTGCTGTTTCAACATTCTAAACTGGAAAAAGGAAATTCAATATCAAAAGTCTCTCCAGCCAAATAGCACGTAAAACGCCTTCACAGTGACAGGGTTTGAAAGGAAATCCCAAGTGACTCCAGCTCCTGGAGAGCAGATCCTGGGGCTCTCTTTGCTTTTGTCTGGGAAACTGCCCAAGCTCACTACCTTCAGCGGGGGCAGTTCATGAAATGTGCCGCCTGTAGAACCCAAATCCAGCCCAGTCCAGAGCACACATGGTCTCTCTTCTTAAGACATGAATGATATGTGGGTAAATTACATTTTAACATTCTACTGTTGAGGGGTTTGTTGGGTTTTCTTTACCTTGTTTTTAATTTTTAAATAAGTAGAGGTTTTGCATTTTTTTTTCTTTTGAAAGGATGGGGTACACAAGAAATGTTTGAGTCTATAAAGTGCAGCTAAACATGCATTAATTCACTCGCTTCGGTGGTTCCCAAAGTATGGCCTGTAGACACCTTCAGAAATATCCATGATGACCTTCTTGGAGTACCTGAGGTCAAAATTTCAAAATTTGCATAGTACTATCCAGACATTACTTTTTTGTCTTGCGGCTGATACAAAAGCAAGAGTGGGTAAAATTGCTGGTGCCTTGGCATAAATAGTGATTCCAATCCTTCGTGGACATGATAGTCCTCCCTGCCATGCACCAAATTAAAGAAGCAACAACAAAAGTCAGTGTCACATAAGAATGCCCTCGAAGAAGCTGTCAAACTAAGACTTCTGTTCCATCTTGAAACCTGATGCGTATCTCATGAATATTCTGTGTGACACAAGGAGAAGTGAGCAGAAAGCCCTTCTGAGCACCGGTGAGGTCCACCAGACAGGATGTCCTGTGGACCGTTTGAGCTGTGACCTGCACCAGCTGCTCTCATGTGGTTACAGAATCCTGCCTAAGGGTTGCCAGGTTGGCTCAGTTGGTTAAGCTACTCACTACCTTAGGCTCAGGTCATGATCCCAGGATACTGGCATCGAGTTCCGCTCCTCGGTGAGGAGCCTGCTTCTGTCTCTGCCTCTGCCTATCACTCTGCCTGCTTGTGCTCTTTCCCTCTCTCTGACAAATAAATAACTAAATAAAATCTTAAAAAAAAAAAAAAAAAGAAAGAAAGAAAGAAAGAATCCTGCATGAGTTGAAGGCCCACCCAAAGCATCAAGGGGAGCCATTGGTTTCAGTGTAATAGAATACTGTAACTTCACGGTACAGTTTCAGGCTCCACACTGTAACGGACCTCTAAGAAACTACTTGTCGACTTTTGATGTAATTTCAAAGAGTAGCCACACTCAGGAGAAAAGATCATTAAAACACTCCTCTGTTATAACTCCGTCTCTCTGTGAAGTTGAATTTCCCTTATATATTTCAACCAGCATATGAGAATCCAGCTTCCTTCTCTTGAGCAAGACATTAAAGAGATTATAAAAATAGAAAACAAGGCCAATTTCCTCACTAACTTTTTTTGTTGGGGCAAATACTACTTATAAAATCCGTTTTTATATTCTATGGATGGAGTTTTTTTACTATTATCTTTAGATAAGTCAGTATATTTTTTTTAATATTCTGCCTTAATTTATAACTTGGTAAATATCAATAGATATAACATAAACAAAAGTTTTTGGAGATCATCAATAATTTCCTAAGTGTAAAGGAGTCTAGAGACCAGAAAGTATGAGAATGAATGGTTTACCTCAGTCATCCAAATGCTGACTCGGACAATCCCTACAGTAGGCTCTTTCGTTTCTTTCTCTACGTGACCTTGAAATGAATCTTCGACTTCTTCATGGTAAACCAGTCATGACCAGAAGGCTTCCCTGGACCCGAATGTGATTATTTTTGATAACCTGTATACACTGGTTAAAGGACCAGCGTAAAAGCATGGAAGTCAGGACGTGATCATGAGACACCTTCAGTTAATTTTGTAGATTTCTGAGTATGTTAGTTTGGTTGTATAGAAGTTTGCAGATTCATGGCAGATACGAGTTTGTAAACAGTGTGTTCAGAAGACACAGTACCTCAAGGCGCACCTGAGACTCAGTCCGTTGAGTATCTGACTCTTGGTTTCAGCTCACGTCATGATCTCAGGGTTGTGGGATCAAATCCCATGTCGGGCTCTGTACTGACTCTGCTTGGGATTCTTTCCTTCTTCCTCTCCTTCCCCCTCTGCCCCTCGCCCCCTTCTCACTCACTCTCTCAAATAAATAAAATCTTTAAAAAAAAAAGACATAGCACATCAAATCCTGTATCCTTAATCGGGGAATACCACTACAGAGGAGTCTCCTAGATTACTGCTTACCAGCCCTACTTCAACCCAAAAACTCTAGAGTAGGGTAGGGACACATCCTGGAGTGTCTGCCACGTGTGCACCCAGCACTGGAACACTGGGCTTGGCGTCTCCCATAGGAAATCTCATTTTAATATCAAAACCCCTCCAGGGCATAGGTAGTTTCACTCTATCTTTTAAGTGAAGAAACTGAGTTCCCTTGGAGGTTAGTTATAAACCAACATGACACAACTAGTCACAGAACCAAGCCTGGTCTGTGTCTCCCAAACTCAACGGACTATTCCTTCTCTTCATACCGGTACCCCTCTGCCTGTCTCGTCCCATACTTTATTCTAACATAGCTTGTCCTTACATATGAGATTTTGAATAAACATTGTTGAATTGTTGAATATTTGCATAAGATATTGTACTGCATATGCCATGGGTTTTAAATGTTTCCGTGGTGCCAAAGATTTCATTATTCAGTTATTTTTAATTTTTTATCCTTTTATCAGTAATCATGATTCTTTGTTGGCTACCACACCCTTCATGTAAACCCACAGTTCTTAGTCATTGCTGGATAACAAAATACTTCAAAATATGCACCTTAATTCAGCCAAACCTTCTATGAGCCATATGCCTGGAACCATATCGGTTCTCTTCAGTCTTCCGTGATTTGCATTTATGAATCCCTTTTGGTCTGATGCCAACAACTTCATTGAGAGAAAGTAAGAAGTCTCCCAGAGACCCTCATCTATATTGTTAGCAAAGTTCTTTATTAAGGTTCGGGATGTTTCCTTTTCTCAAATACCCGTAGAATTAGGCTTTCCTTGAACAATTAGTTTTGTTTATTTTTTTTTCCACCTCATGGATCCTAAGAATCAGTTAACAAGTCAGGTTTCCTCCTTCATGTTGGTCATTGGAAATTGTTTTTAATCTGTGACCCACATTTATAGCAACTTTGTGAGACTTCTTATAATTTTTTTCTTTAATTAGCCTCGTTTGATTCCATGGTGTGACACTTGGTTCTCCTTCTTCTTTTTTTTTTTTTTTTTTTTTTGGTTCTCCTTCTTTTGTTCAACAATTATAAATTGGTTTATCTTTGAAAGAATTCTGAAAGGATCTCTTTGGTTTCCACTTCTAATGAGCCTCTCTTCTTGTCATGCAGGTAATGTATTTGGAAATGGGAAGACCTCTGATTATCTGCTGTTGGGAAACTTTGTTTACACGGTGAGTACAGAGCATTTGCCTAGCTTGTATATAAAATCAATCCTTTCATATGTGCTCATTTTATTGTCAAATTTAACCATGTGCATGTCTGAACATAGCGTTGTTTGCACTTCCCTTTAAAAATGAAATAAAATGTTTTGACTATTAAGAGATTATATGAGGTTATTAGTATGTCACTTAGGCTCACTGACTTGACAGGACTTGTTGCCATTCCCTCCTTCCTCTTAGCACACCCCCATTTCCCCTTTTCCTCTTCCTTGTCTCTTTTTCTTCATTTTTATTTTACTGCCCTTGTTAATACTTTTTTTTTTTTGGCTTTCCTGAATTTATGGCAAATATTATCATACTGTTCTTGGGTGTTTAACCAGTAATGATTCTAGAGTCTCACAATAACTAAAATGGGAGAGGAATTACTCTTTGGGGACATTCCATCCACACAAGGCATGGCACCCACTGTGTTATGTCATTATCCAAACACTTACAGAGGACACACACATGAGTGCAAGCCCGTTCCTGCCATAAAGGGCCAAAAAATGTCTTAAGACCACTTTTCCCTTAGAAAAAAGGCACTACTTGGATGCTATGGCCCGAGGTCACATAGTTGGTGTCTGATAAGTTTACTACAACCTTCAACACTGAATCCTCAGGCCAGGGTTCCTTCCTCTGATTCCGTGTCCCTCTCTGTGCCCCCCGAGTGAAGGTGGGGAGCTGCTCCAAATAATAAGCGGCTGTCAGCATGGCTGACTTAGTTGGGAGAAAAACCATAATATGGTGTTTAAATAACTGAATGATGGGACATTGAGGCCATTAAATAACAGAGGGATCAAGTTATTTTCTAGGGCTTCTCCTTTCCGTTGACTCCACCCACGGAAGTAGTAACAGAAAAGAAAAGTATGTTTGGAGGGCTGGTGACTTGGTCTCCTGCAACGTGAGTGTAAAACAGAAATGAGTATTCGATAGAGTCAGTTTAGAAATTAATCCAAGTATAGAGCAACGACGTCTCTTAGGACACGTTAAAATACTCTGGTCTCAGGAGTATTAATTTTATGTCAAATTAAGTTTATTAATTTTATGTCACACTGTATCTCTTAGTTTTGAACTTCTTTTTAGAGTGTTAATGAGTACTTACATTCTCACAAAAGTTTAACTTCTACAGAATTAATCCTAAATTGCCTTTAGAGATCTTGCTGAGAAAGCCTCCCCTGAGCCTCACTCTCTGACCCCATGGGGAAGGCCCTAATGCTCTTTGCAAACCTGAACTAGAACAAGGCCCTCAAGCGCCTCTCGTCCAGCTGTGCTAGGCCTGCTTCTCACTCCCACCACTGCCAACTACCGGAAGTGACCAGAATTCCGTTGACTACTAACAGTATTTGAAATTTTATTTTTAATTGTAAATAGCTACTAACAGATTACAGTGCTATGCACTGCTCTTGTGTTTTATACTCCCTGCCCTCTGAGGCAGGAGATCATTACCAGTCCCATATTACAGATGAAGAAGCTGAGACACAGATGTCAATCACCCTGTACCTTAACCAAAACACCTGATAAATGGTGGAGCCTTGACCGCGAACAGTCTGACTCCAGGGCAAGTCCAGTTAACCGTGGCCCTACCCTCTGGAAAACCCAGGGCCATTCATTAAACCTAGTGCCCTTACTTCGGAATTAGCAGGGTTAGCGATGGTAATGGGTGTGTACATCCTGGAGGGTATTAACAGGCTTTTATGTCCTGATCTGTAGGGTTGTAAGTAAGTCAAGTTACAGAGTAAGTGTTTAGGTTTCTAAATATCCAGCTATACTACTTTTAGGATTTATCCTTAAAATTTGGAAAGTAGGGGCTTTAAGTGTTACAGATGATATACAATTGAAGCAAGCTTGAAAATCCAAGTTACTGCAGACATATACTCCTCATTCAGAAATGAATCTACAGAAGCCTCGTGGATGGACTGGGAAGGTGTGCAGGGGAAGAGGACGGTGGTAGGATGCTGTTCTGGGCCCTTCTGACTGGTCATGGCCATCGTGGGCAGGCACCCTGCACCTGTGTCATTGCAAGATAGACATACAAAGCAAGCTGAGTCATCGGCCAGTCCCATAGTCTCATTCACTGTATGATGCCTGGTCTTTATAAACCTCCCTTTTAGCCATTTGAATTAACACATTTATGAAATAACATAACATTTTCCGTTCTGTTTTAGTTTGTGGTGATAACTGTGTGTCTGAAAGCTGGATTGGAGACATCATATTGGACATGGGTAAGAGCATCTCCAACCACAACCGAGGCATGTCTCACTTACTTACGTGTTATCACGAACATTGTTGTTCTTCATTCTTCCTTTATGTATCCCTGTACCCTTCTTCCGTGGATTGTTCATTGGGAGGGGTCTTGGGTGGAGGGGGAGGAACCAGGAATTCTAGTGTGTCTAGTTTGGAAACAGCAAGTGGAAAAAAAAAAAAACCTCACATGAGTTTATGGACCACAAGATTTTCAGAACCTTTAATATATTATTGTGACTATCCCAGGAAGGAGAGAGGCTTCCAAAACTTGACTAAGAACCTTACTTAGTAGAGCATGTCACAAGACACATTCCACAGAAAACCCATTGGAAAATGATTTCGAAAACTGGGAATATGAGCAAAAGATTTGTCCTCGGACGTTTCTAAATATCCAGTCAGGATAAAAACAAGTTCCATTTTAGAACATTAGTTCTGAAGTAGATTCACATCCAGGTAGAGAGATCCAGGAAACAAAAGGAAATGAAGGTTTGATGCGCAGGGAAAAGACGGGCCCACGAGACGTGGATCGGACAGTCCCGACATCCAGGTAGCGTTCTCACAGGTGGTGTCTAGCCACTTTAGGCGAGAGTGTGCAAAGCAAAAATAAAGGAGGTTAAAGATGGTAGCAGATTAAAAAAAAAAAAAAAAAAAAAAAAAAAGAGGAGAATCAGAGGAGAGAGGCCCCCAAAGAAGGTTGAGAGGGAAGAGATGGAAATGCCAGTCCCGCAAACATCCTAGCTGTTGGGGAAGACACTAGCATTAGCACCGATGAAACATCCTGTTAAAACACACACACATCATTATTCAGAAATTCCTAGAAAGAATACTTTATGGTGTAGTAAAAAAGTAATAAGGGCATTTGCAAAAGCTGTGTGTGTGTGTGTGTGTGTGTGTGTGTACACTCAGTCTCCCTGGAAGTCTCGTATCTCACTTTCCCTTCTTTCGCAGTTCAGCCACATAGCGATTTGGGGCAGCATCGCACTCTGGGTGGTGTTTTTTGGCATCTACTCGTCTCTGTGGCCTGCCGTTCCGATGGCCCCCGATATGTCAGGAGAGGTAAGGTGTCCCCATCACTCATGACAGACAAATCTGGAAAATTGGTACTCATTAGTGAGCCCTAATTGTTCAGCTTGGATTTATGTCAAAATAGTATTTGACCATTTAAAAGCTATTCTTAAACTCCATGGTTGCAAGTGATAAATCTTGAGGGACTATTTTACACTTGGACATTTTACTTAAATCTGACTTATCCTTTCATAAGCATAGCTAGAACCATAAACAATGGTCGTCGGGGGCTTGAATCATGTTAAGAATCTCTACCCAGATGATGCCATTTTAAAATTAGACCGTAAATCCACAGATACATTTTGGAGAAGCAATCTGGGGAAATGGCAAGCTTACGTCTTTGGGACAGTCTATCATTTCTTCCGTTATCTCTTATTCTAAAGAAAAGTCTACTGTCACTGGATTAAATGTACTTTCTGAGAGTCTTCTTAAATGATACCAGTTTGGTTTTCATTTTGAACGAGTTAGGGCATCTGACGGTGCGGCCTTATCACAGTCCATTTTCAATCCTGTCTGTCAGTTTCTTATTACACGGGTAGGAATTGAGTTATTAGGTGTTCATGGGGGAGTGTCACAAGATCTCCTTTCCTTCAGAAGAGATTCCAGCAGTAGGAAGGTTTATGATTTCAATTGTAGGAAATTTGACATAAAATGTATAAAAGAAAATGTGGAAAACATTTCAGGATTTCCTGTGACCTCACAGTAACTTGCAAATCAAGGAAATGTGAGCTCCATTCCTACACTGTTGTCCTGCAGCCTCAGGAAAGCTTTCCAGTGGTTTCCATGGATTTGTTGCCCCTAAGTACCGCCTGAGTACCTTTCACTTTTGACAGTCTGGTTTATAGATCATTTTCATGAAATTTTATCTGACAGCATCCTGCTTTTTATAAATTAGCAGAATGCAGACACACTTTAAGAAAAAAATTTTGTGGTTAAATTTATTAGAGAGAGGCATTATATACTATTACAGCGAAACCAGACATATCAAGGAACAAGTATTTCCTTCCACCAAAAGTGAAGGCCGCTTTTGAAACATGTACTGTGAACTCTAGCAGATTTACAGCATGTATTTTGAGGAAAACAGAGAGAAAGCTATGAACACACCTCCTCCCTACCTTGGTTTGAGCCCTTTTTCCCTGAAGAAATAAAATCCAAGACCGTATATGTCTGAAGATGCCACTTGGAAAAATTGGTTCTATTCTTTGTGTCCATTTGATGGGCTCTGTCTGATTGAACCTGCTTTTCCCTCAGGTTAATTTCAACTTAATGTCATTTTCACAAGACCTCATTTTATCTTGTTTCTTAATGCTTTGTCTTCGAGATGAAGGACCCGAGAGATGTTGAGATTCAGATAGTTTAAGCAACTGAAGCCAACAGCTTTTGATGACAAGAACAGAGTTTTTGACCACCTACTTCTAGAACAAGTGTGAAGTTTGATTGGCTTCTTGCCAACCAAATATAATTCTAGCCTTGCCTGTAGAATTCCTGGTATTACCCAAACACAAAACTTAATATCATCTCTTGGGACTTGCGGTGATGCTGTGTTTAATTTGAAGTGAAATGAATGTCAGTACTCGATCACGTTTCTGTTCACTTCATATACAGTGGGAAGTGCTAACAGGGGTTCTTTTTCTTGTTGTTTTATTACTCCTGATGCTTTGAATATAATGTTTAAATAGCTGGGGCTCCATTGAAAATATGAAGAATGGATTAATTTACCTATAGACTTGACTGGTTTGTCCAAAATGTAAGTCAGTTGAATTTATTCAAAGAAAATACTTTAAATTTATGTAGTACTTAGTGCTTACAAAGCATTTTGATATATGTGTATGTGGGTAAATGAGCCTCTCAACAACTCCCAAGGCAGGGTTTAACAAGTGTGCCACTCCGATTCTCCGGGATAGAGAGTCCACATTTGCTGTTTCCTGGGCCTGGAGCAATGGATCCCAAGAAATATTTTTTGCAATACTCAATGTTGGACATTCATACTACATGTAGAGAGTCACTAGTTCTACTATAATCCAGTTATTTTCAGAAAGAAGGAACTACCCTTAGGTTTACATTTTTTCTAAGCTTAAAATCCTATCTTGCAATCAAGAGTATAGCCAGAAACAGGGGTGCTGAGCGGCTCAGTGGGTCAAGCAGCTGCCTCTTGATGTCAGCTTAGATCATCATCTCAGGGTCCTGGGATCAAGCCCCGCATTGTGCTCCACACACAGTGCAAGTCTGCTTGTCCCTCCCCGTTGGCCCCTCTTCCTGCTCGTTCTCTCTCTCTCTCTTCTTCTCTGAAATAAGTAAAATCTTTTTTTTAAAAAAAGAGTATAGCCAGGGGGCACCTGGGTGGCTCAGTGGGTTAAAGCCTCTGCCTTCAGTTCAGGTCATGATCTCAGGGTCCTGGGATTGAGCCCCGCATCGGGCTTTCTGCTCAGCAGGGAGCCTGCTTCCTCCTCTCTCTCTGCCTGCCTCTCTGCCTACTTGTGATCTCTCTCTGTCAAATAAATAAAATCTTAAAAAAAAAAAAGAGTATAGCCAGATACATACATACATGCATATATACAAACATGCAAATATATGAAAAATTCATTTATTTACCAATATCTGTGTGTGTGTGTGTGTGTGTGTGTGTGTGTGTGTGTATAAAATTGGCCAGCCATCCTGGATAAAATTTACTTATGCATCTGTTAACTTTCATAGCAAAATACTATTATATATTACATATATTACTGAGAGTTACCTATAGTAATATATTACTACAAATAATATCGGGCTCAGTATAAATCTTAGCCTTCCTCAATCTGATGTGTTTAATGTAATCCACATAATGAAACATGGCCCGGGGCAGCCCCCAGGACTTAAGGTTCCTCCACAGGATTTGTGAGGTAGTGTGTGGTAACTTTCTGTCACAACCACCACACAGCCTCGGTGTCTGATTCCCCACACTGTACCCTAGGACTCCAGTTCTATCCTGTACTAATGTGACAGTAATTCTTCCTAAAACAAAACAATTAATTAAATATGTATGTCTGTCTTGGTTGCCTAAAAGCCCTGCAGGATAGTACAGAATTATGAGAGATGGAGTCAGACTGAAAAGAGCAGCCCAGCTCCCCCATCCTGGTTCAAGTGGTATTTTGGAGGGCACTACACTGTGTGGCATCAACAGGACAGAGAAGTTCTTCAAAAAGGCAGCCAAGATCTGGGAGAAATAATGCCACCATTAATACCTCATGTGTCTTAAACACCATATCCCCAGAACTTCTCTAAGTACTTCATACACATTCCTTCAGTCATCACTTTACCAGTAATTTGTTGACGTTCTTCAAAGTGTCAGGCACTGTTCTAGACACTGTGGATTCATTAGTGAATAAAATAGACAAAAATTCATGTACTTCTCAGCCTCCTTTTTTTAGTGGAAGAAGACAATACCATGACATGAAATCTATAGGCGGAAAGAAGTATATAAAGAAAAAAATATAGCAAGCAATGGGGACCAAGAGCCAACACTTTCAGTCTTGCTCCCCACAGAGCCTTGTGGCTTTTATTTCTGGTCAGATCAGGAGCCACTGGAGGGACTGTAGAGGGAGGTATTGGGATCTGATTTGGGTTTTCGGGGCAGGACCAGGGCTGCTGTGTTGTAAACCATTTAGGAAGTTTATCGCAGTAACCCAGGTGAGAGAAGATGTTGGTGTAGGCCAGGCGGATGGCACTGGTGTAAGTAGTCAGATTCCAAATCCCCTTTAAAGGTCGAGCAGATGGGATTTGCCGGCCACCTGCATGGGAGGAGTAAGAGGAAAAAAAAGCAAGGCAGACCCCATCATGTCGTCCATGAACTTCATCAGGATATGCTTGTCCTCAGGTCACTGGCTCTTCATGGAAAACCTGTGATAACCAGTTGAAAGATGAGAAAACAGAGACACAGAGAAGACACAGGGGCAGATTTTGGCTCAAAAAGTGCATCTTTCAAACATCTGGAGAGCCAGTGGGTCATGATGTCTAGCAGCAGAACAGGAGGCTGAGCTCATTTAACCACCTCTTTCTGTGCCCGGTGGCCGGCGGGGACACTTTGGCAGAATCTGTCATCCGCACCTCCAAGGCTGCCTTCCAGCACCAAAGATTCAGATCTCTGTGCCCTCCTCTTCACCCTGCTCCCTCCAGAGGAACATCTGAATTGTCGCAAGGGCACAGGCTGTTTTGTTCTAGTTCACGGGCTGTCAGGGTGCCCTACGCAAATTAGGCAATTTACGGGTACAGGTCTCATGCTTCTATATTCAGATGGACTCGTGTTCACACATAGATCAGGATTGTCTAGTCCTGTCCAATTTACATTCTTAGTTCATCTTTGCAGCCCCGTCTGAAGACAGAGCTGTTTCTCTCAACACGTTCGAAGAGAATCCTTGCAACGCTGAGAGGGGACAGGAAGGGAACCGACATTTACTGTGCACACAGCATGTGCAGCAGGCGCTGTGTGTGATTTCCGGCATTCCTTGTTTTATTTATTTTTTTTTTAATTTTTAATTTTTTATAAACATATATTTTTATCCCTAGGGGTACAGGTCTGTGAATCACCAGGTTTACACACTTCACAGCACTCACCAAAGCACATACCCTCCCCAATGTCCATAACCCCACCCCCCTTCTCCCAACCTCCCTCCCCCAGCAACCCTCAGTTTGTTTTGTGAGATTAAGAGTGACTTAAGGTTTTTCTCCTGCCCAATCTCATCTTGTTTCATTCGTTCTTCTCCTACCCCCTTAACCCCCCATGTTGCATCACCACTTCCTCATATCAGGGAGATCATATGATAGTTGTCTTTCTCCGCTTGACTTATTTAAATCCATGTAATAATAAACCTTTGTGGTAGGCAAAGTGATAGCAGGTAGCCCAGAGAATTCATCCCAGGTCTTCTCAAATCCACTGGCTTCCTGGTTTCCTCTAACATCCTAAGGATCTAAATACCTTCTCTTTGGGCCCTGGCTCTTTTTTACCCCCAGGTGGGAAATTCTTCTTCTTCTTTTTTTTTTTTTTCTTTCTTTCCTGCAGCCATCTTCCCTGCACTCCACTGATGTCCCTGATTTAGCTGCTATTCCCCTGGATACCCACAGCCCTGATCAGTTTCCCTAAGTTAGCCAGGTGCGGACATGTTCCCATCTCTTTTCAAAAGCACGCAGATTTTTAATTCTGCCTTTTCAGACATGTACCTTACCCCCTAAACCATAATTAGAAATGCCATCTCACTTCACATCCTGGCCTCTTCTTGACCACAGTATTAAGATAACCAATACCCATCATATTAAAAAAGATGCTTATGAAATCGAAAACCCAATCATCCCATTATCATTGGAGAATTCCCAGTTTCCACTCCGATAGTAATAGGGCCTCGTCAGTCGCCAGCTTAGCACATTCCTTGCCTTCACTATTGGGCATTCACGGCAACATGGGGAATTGTACATTTCACGGACACAGAGTTGTTACACACGGTTCGCAAGTTCTCGTGGCTTGTGAGTGCGCTGAGACGGGAATGCAGCGTCTGCGTTCAATCTCCTTACACGCTGTCCTCTGTCCTCTGTTCTCTGTGCCCTCTATGTTTCTCTCCCTTGTCTCATCCCTCTCCACGGAGGCGTTTCCTCCCGCCTCATCAGCCTTAAGGACGTGAGATGCCTTTTTCATATGAGTGGCAACCATCAAAGTAGGTGCATCCGGTTGGTAGACGAAGCCTGTTGTCTGTATGTATTATTTCTATCATCAGCCGTCCTCAAGAGCTATACTAGCTCTTCCCACAAATCGGGGGTTCTTTTCACACCATCAGATCGATTCTTTTCCCCTGCCTTCAGCACATTCTACATGCACAAAGTTCCAAAAATGGTTCCCCAAATATCTCAGAGTTGAATGCCGTCTTGGATGACTCCAGCTACAGCCAGACTGGGTGGCTCTCAGTTGGTGGGCAGGGTGTCGCCGTTTGGGAACATTCCTTCCTATAGCTTTTGCACTTTGTTTCCATTAGAGTAATTCTCCATCTCGGTCCAGAATAGTGATTTGATGCTAATGATTAACAAGTATCCCAGGAACTGGGATTATGGACATGATTATCTGTTACGAGGGAATGCTGACATCAGGGCAGGGGAACGGTGGATTATACAAAGGTAGAGCATGCAACAGTAAGAAATTACAGAGGAGAGGAAAAAGCAAAAGAAAATAGTGCAACAGGCTTGGCTGCGACTTTAAATATGTCGCTGTCTCTTCCTCTCACAAATATGGTTGTGATTTAAGAGAAGGATTTTTTTTTCCTTCGGACCTGACTTGTATTTTTTCACACCAGTGCAACAATTTATGGGGTAAGGTAGACCCTGGGGAGAAGTGCTATGTTACATAAACATATGCTAGCCTGCTTTTCCGACTTGTCTAGATGATGTTACTGGGCTTGGTATGGTTTGGTTTGGTTTGGTTTTAATTTCCAGAAGAAAATAGTGTAGTCACTATGATGAGTGTGCCAGATTAAAAACTAAAAAGCAAAGTACATACATCAGGGATCATTTCATATCACGATGAATACCAGAAGCTTAGTATCGGCAAAACTTTTAAATTTATCGTGGCTTTGCAGACATGCAGCGTAAAGCACTCCCCAACACCATCTGGTCCTGCTCTCCCTGGCCTAAGGGATCTATAAAACTACCGGAGGAAATTGAAGTTAAGGAACAAGCATGTGTTTTACAGAATTTCAGATCTCTTGATTGAGGTTTGTAAAGTCCCTCTGAAAAACAATAAAAATCTTTGTTGAACTCTTTGGTGTCACCCCTGTAGGAAAGGTATTAATAAACTACATTAGTGATACGATTTTCCTAAATTGTGCCATTGACCACTTGGCCACTGGGCCAAGACGATGAATTACTTTACACATGAGGAGTTTCCTGGTTAAAATAGTCTTTATTCATCTATCAGCTTTTAATTACCTAGATGGCATGTGCTCATTTGTGGGTCACAAGACCAGCCCTTGCAGATGGGGTGGGGCAGTATTATGATACAGTAGAGTCTCATCCAAGATGACTGTGCTTAGCCGAGTAGCCTGGAGGGAACAAGGACCCTGAAGTCTGTCACATGTTCTTCAGTAGCCAGCAGTTGGGAACCCATCCAGCAAAACACGCTATTGGTCACCAGGCCTCGTGCCCCTGCAGTAAATGAGACAGGCCAGACTTCTACAGTGCTGAAGGCAGCTGGCGGCATAGCCGCTTCCAAGCCCAAGTAAAGAGAAACTGTGAGGAAACACTAAGAAACAGGGGCTCCTGGGTGGCTCAGTCAGTTAAGCCTCTGCTTTGAGCTAAGGTCATGATTCCAGGGTCCTGGGATCAAGCCCCACGCCGGGCTCCCTACTTGGGGGTTGGGGGCCCTACTTCTCCCTCTCCCCCCTGCCTGCTACTCCCCACTGCTCCTGCTCTTTCTCTCTCTCTCTCAAATAGATAAAATCTTTAAAAAAAAAAAAAAAAAAGAAAACTATGAAGCAGAGAAAGGTGTGGAGAGACAACTATAATAGCAAATCAGGACTTTTTTTTTTTTAAGATTTTATTTATTTATTTGACAATTAGGTAGAGACACAGGCAGAGAGAGAGGAGGCAGGCTCCCTGCCGAGCAGAGAGCCCGATGCGGGGCTCGATCCCAGGACCCTGAGATCATGACCTGAGCCGAAGGCAGAGGCTTTAACCCACTGAGCCACCCAGGTACCCCATATCAGGACATTTTAAAGTTAGAGCTATCTTTAGAGTCGTCGTAACAGCTGACTTTCTGTCGATGAGGTATCTTTAATGACAATACAAGAGCAAACATACTGAGTGTCCAGTGTAGGCCAGGCTCTGTGTTGGGCAATGGAGGATGGAGAGGAATGGAATCTGTTCTTGCCCCTAAGCATCTCATTGCTAATGATGGGATGTTGGTGTCATAAACACAAGAGATGATATGGTGGACCCAAAATGCCACGACCGTGGGCAAGCCCTAGGAAACTGAACAGAGCCTGCTGTTAGTAGAACAGAGCTTTGCCTGTTCTCTGGCGTCCATTCATTCTTGTATTCATTTATTCCATAAACATGTGCTGACTGCTTAATGGGTGCCAGACACCGTGTCTAAGTAATGGGTTCATGAGGCCAGATCCGCATCAGCAGGTGGGGTGAGGAGACCAGGGAACGAGATGGAGAAATAATCACTAAATCAGGTAACAGATAACTAAAGGATGAAAGACTAATAATCATCTCACAAAGTGATAGGAAGAAAACAGGGTGCTCTGCTATGTGGCAGGACAAGAATGCTACTCCGGGAAGGTCTTTTTGAAGAAGGAACGATTAAGCTAAGACTCAAAGTGATGCATGTTTGAAGAAGAGCATTTCAGGACTGAGAGACCAGCAGGTGCCTGTGCTCCAAGGCAGGAATCCTGGAGCAGAGAGGGTGGGAGAAAGTGCTATGGGGAGTCAATGAGATGGGCAGAGGGCAGATCATCTCCACAAGCTCAGCATTCTTGCTCAGAATACCAGCGCAGCTTGTTTCTGAGTTACATGCCAGGGATTCCCTCAGAAAGGCTCATAAAGGAAACCTCAGATGTCACAGTGTGATCTGCTTCAGTAAAGCTCATAATTAAACACAATTCTTGCATTCCCTGTTAGACTAAGATAAAGGTATTGTCAGTGAGTGGTCCAAAGCTGCTTTGTTTCATGTTATCACTCAGGCTCCCCAGCACATATCATCTGAACCAACTGATTTTTTGGCATATTTTCTGATGCTTAAAAAAAAAAACATCAAATAGTTGTGGATGAAATGATAGCAATTTGTTTCTCTCTCATGTAAAAGACATTGGTGATGGCAGACAGTCAAAGGCTGGTGTGGCACCTGCACAGTGCTCAAGAACCAGGTTCTTGCTCTTTACTGCTCTGCTGACCTCATAATCCAAAGTGGCTGCTTCCACGCTAGCCATTTTACCAACATTCCAGCCAAGAAGAAAAGGAGGAAGAAAGGTTAACGTTTCTCTTTGAAGCTTTCTCCTAGACATGGCCCACCACATTTCCACTTAGATCTCATTGGCCAAGAGCTAGTAATATGGCCACATACAGCTGCAACAAGACAGATGGAGGAATATAGTCTGAGCTAGCAGACCAAGTGTCCAGCCAAAAATCAAGTGTTTGCATCTAAGAAGGGGAGGAGGAATATAGTGGGGAATAACTAGAAGTTTTTGCCATGAAAGTCATTTTTCAACATAAGCCATTTAACAGCCTTTATAGGTCTTTCTTATAGCAAAGTGCTTTTTGATTTTTTGAGTGTTTTAAAAATGACTTCCGAAAAGAGATGTTTATTATGTGACAGGATGGAGGCATTCACTGATGCTCTGGTGGTACTCATTTTCAGTTTGTAAACATATCAAATCAACATGTATACCTTACACTACATAATGTTATGTGTCAATTGTATCTCAGTAAAGCCGGAAAATAAATTTCAAAATTTTAAAAGTAACTTTCTACACTCTGAGATATAGGTCAGCATATCTCAGAGATTGAATTACTAGTAATCCAACAATTGTTGCTTTCTGAGATGGTTTTTGATGTAAAGAGCATTCACAAAATACTAAAAAAAAAAATCCTGCAGGAATGATAGAAGAAGTAAACAGGTTAAGATGGTGTTCCCCAACTTATACAACTTGTCCAAGAACATCGTAACATTTTAAAATTACATTTCTTATAATAAAAAGAGTATCTGCTTACTACTTCTGCCCCCATTTTTCTACTTTTAACTTTTTTTAAAAAGCACAATAAGGAAGATTAAAATAAAACAAGTTCTGTTCTTATTTAGTTTCACTATTCTGGGAACTAGATCCCTTGAAAATAGAGTTTCAGAGCCACACATATCCTGGTACTCTGGGCTCCCTTTTAGAAAAGATGATTTTGCATGTTCAGTTCTCAGTATATATTGGTATGTAGTAAAATTTAACTTTCTTTTTAAAAAAAAAGTTAACTCACCGCTTCCGGTCCCAGCTAACTCACTCTCTGTCCCTTTCCTCTGAATATTTTTCTTAATCTTGTCTTTTCTCATTCCTCCCTTTGCCAGAGGGTGGAGGTACAAAGACTTCTCCTGGCAGGGACAGCTAGATTGAACATCGGTTCCGAGTCCCTCAAAGTGATCACTTCTGCTTCTGCGCATCCCCACCATCCAGAAACGTCCATGGGGGGCAAAAAGCACATAAAGGCTAGGAGCTGCTACCCCATTTGCCTATTTTTTTCTAGGCTTTGGAACAATTTGCATCTTTTCTACAATTTTTGTTTGTTTATTTGGAGTAGGCCAAGCCAAGGTTTTTCTTTGTCTCTGAGTAATCAAGAGCTTCTGGGAATAATTGCAAACATAGCTGGAGTTTATTCGAAACACTCTTTTTCTTGGTTATTTTCTGGGTGTTCTGCCCTGTCTGTTTTTATGGGGAAACTAATAATTCATCCTGTAGAACAGCCCAGGCAGCTCACTACAACTGAGATTTACAGAGTGCCTAGGTATCAAGACCTATCCTGAATGTTTTTAGTTCATAAGGTGAAAAATAGAGAGTCGTCCTGAGGAGGTTGTGTCTTATGGATAAAAAAACAGATCAAAGGTAATTATAATGAAGGATGCTAATTATTGTGATCAGGATGCCCAGGGGCTAGTAGAGGACAGGACCCTCAAACCCCAGGCTAGAGTTTAGATAGTTCTTGGCACTGCCGTTCCTCATGCTGTCCAAGAAGGCAAGTGCAGGAAGGATTCTCCAAGTAGAAAACAGCCCAAGCAAAGAAGGAGTTCGGGGTGGCTGTGGAAGGGAAAGGCTGGAGCTAGAACTGAAAAGTTAAGCAAAGAAATCTACTCTAATGTCATTAACATCATTACTTTAAGCTATGGTGGATCACTTTTCATTAAGGAATACATAGTATTCTAGAAAGTACCTGAGACCATAGAATAAACATTTGGGTCAGAGGACATGATAAATCAATGCTAATAATGAATTAGTCAGGGATGAAAAACATTTTCAGTTTTGACATGAATATATGAAAGTCGAAAAATTGCGAGAATTTTTTTCAGTGAAAGTAAGACATCAGAGAACTTTCTCAGGGATAAACATCTCAGAATGTAGAACTTGGCATGTGCATTCCTCTGTCGTTGGGTTTTATCGGAGAGAAGTTTTTACTTCCATCTTGGGTAGTCACTGAAGGAAAGACCCAGAAAATTTGTATGAAAAGAAACAGTACCTAAAAACCTGAAGTTGAGCACTGATTTTTTTTTTTTTAATGAAAATGATTTCATGAAGAAGGGGACACGAGAAGGCTTATAGACAGAGACAGAGGAGGCAGCAAGAGGTGTTATGTGAGCTCATAACTTGGTGAATGGTTTTAAAAAAAAGAAGTGGGAGGTCATGTGATATAAGGATCCCCGCATAGGCAGGGTTGCTCTACCAAGATATTTCAAAGGTACTGTGGCCAGAAAGAACAATTACACTCTTGGGTCTGACACCCTACTGACCAAATCCAAAAAAAGCTCATAATGGGATATATAAGCTATATATAATACATGTTTGGACTTTTTTTTTTTATTTCCCAAAACTTGTTAACTCCCTTGGGAAAGCCCTCAATCTTCAAAAATAAGCCCTTCTACACAAAGAAAATGTAAGGTCCCATTCACAGCAACAAGAGAGACTTCAGCCAGTTACATATAGGGGTAGTGAGAAGAAAGCTAGAAAATGAGACAAATGAGAGAAATTTAAAAAAAAATTGAATAAATAAACATACCATGTTCCTGAAGGGGACAATCACTATTGAATCGTCCCTTCTTCCCAATTAAAGAACCATTTGGGGAAAAAGAAAAAGAAAATATATCTTCTCTGCTTGAATGTAACTGAGCCTAGGAAGATAATCCTAAATGTGGAAAGAGAGGTGAGGGTCTGGCTGAAAATAGTGGCTTTATTATAACTCTCTTGAATGTTTCTCATATCAGTGAAAATTGATGATATTCCTGCTTTATAAAGTGAAATTCATAATTCTGATTTATGGGAGTAGCTTAGAGTCATTAAGTTCACTTTGGAAAATAGAGGGAAAAGGAGAGAAGTAGCACTACCCCACTTTCCAAAGGTAATCACTGTTAACACACTAGTCCAGTTTTTTTTCTTAACCCTCCATTTGTACCCTTAACTTGGATTAAATTATTTATTCTTTCAACAATTATGTGTCAAAGGACTATTCTAGTTACTGGGGATATAGCAGTGAACAAAAGAGAAAACTGCTGGCCACAGGTGCTTATATTTTCCATATAATATATGGAGGGGGACAAAAATCTAAATCTGTTCTGTGTCCCACCAGATGGTAGTAAGGGCCATGGTAGTAAGAGCTGTCGCATAGGGAAAAGCATAGAAAGATCTAATATGGGAGCGGGGTGTTACTTTAAGTGGCATGATCATGGAAGGCATTCCTGGAAAGGTGACCTTGAGGAGTGCCTGTGGCTCAGTGGGTTGCTCAGGTGGGTTAGTGGGTGAAAGCCTCTGCCTTCAGCTCAGGTCATGATCCCAGGGTCCTGGGATCGAGCCCTGCATCGGGCTCTCTGCTCAGCAGGGAGCCTGCTTCCTCCTCTCTCTCTGCCTGCCTCTCTGCCTACTTCTGGTCTCTGTCTGTCAAATAAATAAATAAAATCTTTAATTTTAAAAAAAAGAAAGAAAAAGAAAGAAAGGTGACCTTGAGCAGAGATGAGAAGACATGGTGGGAAGTTAGACCAGGGTGGAAGGGCTGTGCAGTGGGTAGAGTCTGGGTTTGCGGGGGAAGAGGATTTTTGTTCTTGGAATACTTGTAATTTTTTAAACATGTTTTATCTGATAAACACATATGTACATAATTTGCCACTGATCCTTTTAAACACTTTTAAGTCTACAGTTTGATGACATTCTAAGTACATTCAGTGTGCTGCAACCTTGACCACTACCCATGTCCAGAACTTTTCCATCATCCCAAACCGAAACTCCATATGCATTCGTTACTCCCTGTTCCTTCCTCCCCCAACTCCGGCCCCGCAATCACTGTTCTACTTTTGGTCTCTGAATTTGCCTATCCTAGACACTGCAGATACATGGAATCATAGACGGTATGTCCTTTTGTGTCTGGCTCCCTTCGTTTAGCTTGTTCCATTTAGCAGGATTCATCTGTTGTAGCATGCGTCCAGATTTTTTTTAGGCTGATACCCCATTGCGTGTAGTCTATAGATTTATCTATTAAATGTTTCCATTTGTTTATTGATATTTCCACCTTTTAGCTGTTGTGAATGATGCTACTCTGAACATCGACGTGGATTGTGTTATTAAGTAGAGCAGATTGGATTTGTGAAAGATTGGATATTTGGGAGGAAAGGGGGGAAGCAAGGATGACTCGTCAGCCTTTTGGCCAGAGCAGCTGGAAGGATGAAGTTTGTATTTGTTGAGATGGGGAAGACTGAGATGATATAGTCTTCTTTTTTCGTGACATTGCAAAGTATTCATGTATCTAATAAAAGCCTTCAGTGTTGGTGGGAGACCTTCCTTCTCTTCCTGCCCATTCTGTATCCTTTCCCAACACCCCCCACCAAAATATGTCATTTCCAGGTATCATACTTTCCCTGATTCACTGAAATATTTCTGTTGGTTCAGATGGGGGAGGAGATAGTTTAACATACCTCATTTTTAATGCATCATGCTCAGCTTTGTTTGCTTTAAGATTTTATTTTTAAGTAATCTCTATCCCCAACATGGAGCTCAAAACCCACAACCCCAAGGTCAAGAGTCATACGTTCTACTGACTGAGACAGCCAAGTGCCTCTGTTCCTCTGCTTTTTTAACAGAAAAGACAACCTATGTTGAAAAAGGATGATTAAGGAGCTGGATCAACCTTGTCTCCCACCTCCCCAGATCACATAAACACGTAGTTATAACTGCTCCCAGGATAACTCCATGCCAGAACACAAGAAAACCAAGCCAAGTGTCACCACCGCATTTCAGGAGCAGAGTCCCAAGGCTCTGGTGTGTCTGACTTTCGATCTCTCCCAACACTGGGTTGTAAGAATTATTTAGTAAACAGCCCTTTTTCTGAACACCTGCTTGGTGGTTAAGCACTTTGGTTGTGAGAACTCAGGATACGTTTCTTCGTCTTCTAGAGAGTATGGTCTAACAGGAAGACAGACAAGCAACTAGAAAATGGGGGCTAGGTGCCATCAAAATGGAAGCCCAGAGTAAGGTCAGCTCACCCAAGTCTAAGGAAGAAGGTTCCATCCAATGGGAGAATTAAACAGGGGGTCAGAGATGGAAGGGCCCAAGGACAAGAGTGTGCATGGGCACTTCCCAAGAACTGAAACACACATGTGTAGCTAGAGATGAGGGCTGGCTTAAGAGATGGCTCCTGGGAAGCAAACAGAAGTCAAGTAGGTAAGGTCTTGAAATCCTATTAAGAATTTTGTACTGTACCCTCAGGATAGTAGGAAGCCGTGGAATAGGTTGTGAATCCCAGAACTGCTAAAAGATTGTGATTGATCCCCGTAGAGATAATAGAAACCACCAACCTTCCCAGGAAGTGTGTTTACATGCTAACAGAAGCCTCCTGACAGACCGCTGGGATATTTTACCTTTCCCTTTATTTAGGACTCTTTAAGACAATCCGTTTTCTAATAATTATAGTCTGTGAACAGCATCTTGAACAGCTTGGATAATAAACCCTAATATGGATGTACATCTCTGTAACCAGCTGCATGGTGTCCTGTTCATTTTCACTGATGTTTTCCTATTTAAAAGAACCCACATTTAATATTTGCATTCCCCAGAATTAGTCCTAGGGATGTGTTAGTAAGCAGAATGTGACAAAAGCATTTCATGTGGATAAACACACTTGGAAACCTTGATTTAAAAAACTGTTCAAGGGTACCTGAGTGGCTCAGTTGGTTAAGCAACTGCCTTCGGCTCAGGCCATGGTCCCAGAGTCCCAGGATCAAGTCCCACATCAGGCTCCGGCTCTGTGGGGAGTCAGCTTCTTGCTCTGACCTGCTCCCCTCTCTCACTCTCTCCCTCAAATAAATAAATAAATTTATTAATTAAGTAAGTAAAATAAAAAACGGTTCAGGGGTGCCTGGTTGGCTCAGTTGGAAGAGCTTATGATTCTTGATCTCAGGGTCATCTGTTCAATGGTTTGATGTAGAGATTACTTAAATAAAACAATTAGTCAATAAGTAAATAACTGCTCAGTAGGGTTCTTTACAGCAATTTCTCAAAGCCTCAAATATGCTAGTTTGCCATGTGACTCTTAAAGGGGTGCTGCTGTGGTTTCTTTATACCTTTACTAAGCCTTAGGCCATAACATGCTTTTGGGGGGTTGTGCTCTTAGGACTAGTAACCACAGAACTGTTTCATGGGATACTAACCTATATGCAAAAGCTGTCCCAAATTTCAACACACAGTTCCAGAAATTAAATTATCAAATTAATAGGAATGAATGTTTATATCTTTGAAGCACATTGCCAAATACTTTCCCCAAAGGCGAGTATCTCGCCAGTAGGAATATAAATTATCACAAAGAGCTGTTTCTCCCACACCAGCTGTGATAGTGAATTGTTTCAATCTGATCTAATCTGTAGTGTTTCTATGACTACACAGAGGCGCAACACTTTCCCATGTTATTGATTACTTGCTGCTGCTTTTGTGAATACCTTCTCTAGTCTTCTGCCTATTTATTGGGATCTTAGCTGTTCTTATGAAGATAAATGGTCTATTTTTATAATCCAGTATGAATGCAGAATTTCATATATTTGTGGCAGTCATTCATTCTCCAGTTTCTTGTTTATCATTTACTTTCTAGTTATGTTCTTTTAGAACATGGGGAACTTAGACATTTTTATGAATCCGTTCTTTAAAACATTTCTTCTTACAACTTTTGTTTTTGTTTTACTGTTCTTAAGCTTAAAAAGCTCTTTTATAAAGCCTTATCTAGACACTTAATAATCACTCCTTGGTTTTTTTGTTATTATTGACATGAACTCTTCACCTCCCTGGAATGTATATTAATTTATCTTGCTGTCCTCCCTCCCCTCTGCAAAACAACTAAGCAAGATTTACAGCACTGTTTTCTGAATAATTTTCCCTTCCTAAATTATTATGCCCCGACAGTCTAATAATTTTTATGAAAAAGATAATTTGTCTCCAGTTCCTAAATTAACAAATAGAGATGAATGGCAACTTACTAGTGGTCCCTTACCTTGGTCAGTTTCAGTCTTGAGATGAACATACATTGTGACATTTACAAGCTGACTTACACTGAATTTTGATACTGTGACAAACATGTCTTTCCTTGAAGCTCATAGAGGAGACCACTAGAAAGAAATATCTAGGTATTTTAAGAAATTTGAAAACTAAGTGAAGAAGGGAAAGGTTATTAAGCACTGTCCGTAGTAAAAGGAGCTCCTCTACAAACAGCATGAGGTTTAAGTCTTAGTCTACTTTCCAGCCGAGGAAGCAGAGTTACGTCCTGTCCCCAGAGGTGTGTGAGAGCTGGGAAGAGAGAGCAGTGCCAGGACTACTCAGGTCTGTTTATGATCAGTCCTGCTCCAACCAGGGTCCAAGGAGGTAGTCTGAGGAGTAAGAGTCATAGTCCACCAGTCTGACATTTAATGTTGAAAAGGCAGGGGAGAGGAAAGAACCTGGACCCTAAGCTGGGTAGACAGGTAGCACATTTAAAGTCCCTCTCCTACAAGACTGAACTTGGGGGGCCTGATGGGGAGGAAGTGTTTCTCCCTGGTGTGGGAACTAGGTGCTAGGGGACCGCCTCCTGTGGGTCAGAAGGGAAGCCCCTTTTAGCCAGTCAAGCCCCTTGGCCTGCCTCAAATGCAGAGACGCTGGTGTTTTCTCCAATGTGCTTTCCCTGCGAGTTCACACGGAAGTTTCCCAACCGTGCCTCCTCTTTCCTCCGCAACCTGCGTCTTCCCGGCCGCGTGAGTTCACTTTGGAAGCCCGCGTGGTCAGACGGACCCGATGTCAGGATGGCGAGCCGGCGCTGCTGCGCGGAGACAAGCGCTTCTTGTTCCCCACGCAGGCCTGTGCCCTCCACCTTCCGGCTCTGCGGCGACTCAAGTCCCCTGGGAGCCACTTTTGTGGCAGATTCCATTTGGTTTCACAGGGCCTCGAGGAGGGGGCCGTGGGGGCCACTTGGCAGGGCCCACCAGTCTCCCACGTTCGGAGCAATTTACAAACCGCTCTCGGAGGGAGCCCGAGCCCGGCCCCGAACAGGCTGCTCCTGTTACCCGCATTGTCTGCAGGGATCAGGCGCTTTTCCCCCCAGCTGACCTGCCTGCGAGTGGCGAGATGTGAAAAGTTAGAGACAAAAATGGTCTCTCCAGACGGAGGGGGAGCTTTCTTGTACAGAAAGGAAGGAAATACCTCTGTGGGATTTTATTTTTTTTCTCCCCCCTCTTCTTCCAAAAAATACAAAGAGACTCTGTCTTTAATGCGAATGTCGGCTTTAAATCTTTTAGGTTTGGATTAACTCTGCAAAAGAAAAAAAAAATCTGACAGGCTTTCAGATATGATGCAGAAAAACCTTTTTCCCCTCAATTCATGTTGTTCATTTGTAAAGCCAAAGGCTGGTGGACTGAATAGTGGGCGCCCGTTGTTCCCCATTCATAGTTAACATTACAATGGTCAGAATTAGCAGCCCAGAGTCTCCACACCACGTTTGCCTTTTCCACCAGCGACATCTAATACAAGGTGGCAAAAGCAAGCGTAAATCTTTCTTCTTTTGCCCCTAAATTAAAATAGATTAAAATTACGCCAAGGAAAGGAGGCATTTTCAGTTGCGGGACTTAAAATCTTATCTGCCTTTTCCCCTGAGAAGGAAAAAGAAATGTGGTCTGGTTTTTTTGTGGGGTTTTTTTGGTATGGGTTTTTGGTGTATTTTGTTTTTTGGTTTTTTTTTTGATGGGGGGTGTGTGTGTGTGTGTGTATGTGCGTGTGTGTTTGCAGTTGTTACCTCACTAAAAAGCTTCCTTCAATCTAAACAAAACCCAGTGATTTGATAGACATTTCCTATTACATTGTAATTGTTGGTTTTCACTATTGAAGATGTCAGCAAACATGTTGAAGATCATGTTTTGCTTATAAAATAAAGTGACTTTTATGTGAATATTTTTCATCTTGGTGGTGTCTAAAATATAGGTGCTATTTCACTGAATCCACGTGGCCACATTTCTTTTCTGAAATTCTTTTGTAGTAGTATGTTTTTACTTTAAACATACTTCAGAGTTCTTTAATCCTATATGGGGGGAAATAAGACCATAGCATCCTTGAGCTGACCATCTATGTCGATGAGCCCATGTTAGTGAAAAAAAAAAAAATTAAGCGAGTTTCTGGTCCTCAGTTGAAAGTCAAAATGAATAGGTAATCTCAAAATTAATAATCTTTGTATTAGATAAGGATTGATTGATTAGGACTGTAACATGTAACTGTGTATTTGCCTGTAAGAATTAAACTCTAGGCCACCTTTAATTCCTGAACCACACCTCGTTTAAAAAAAAATGCTTATGAATTTAAGCAGAGTGTAAATGGTGTTTGCATTAGTTGGCTGCTTTCTAATGGAGTTATACCAATACATTTATGCACTTAAACAGGCACTGCAAATTTATTCTGATAAACAAATAGCCTCAAAGAGAAACAAGATATTTCTTTTGGTTTTATTGTATGACATATTCCTTTCAAACTCTGTGGATCTAATTACATACAGAGGGATTTTTGTTCTAATTGCAAACAGCTAATAGATTTATTAATTTTTTAACCATAGAATCATTTTCTTTGCAACCTAGAAAATTCTGATATAGTGATTTAGTATTTAATACAAACGAATGAATAGAATTATTTTTAATATACTGTTATTTGGGTTTTACACACTGCATACTTGGTTTGACTTTTGCAGTAACAGGACATACCGATACAAGTTATGTAAATTCTTGAACAAAAATTAAGATCATTCTGCCTAATATCATAGATATCTTAATTTGATTATACTGTATCATGTTTTATGTGGATGATTTTTTAATATAATGTTATATTTAACAAAAGTTAAGTTAATTTTTTTGCCAGGAATAGTAAATTTAGTCTACAGCTAGGATTTATTTTACATGTTATAAGAGAATGGAAGCCAGAGTATATTTGAAACTTGCTCCAAAAGCTTGATTTTGATATTCTAAATTATAAGAGAAGGTCAACGTTTATTACTCCGTGAACTGACCACAGTAATAAAAATCTCACATGAAAGTATGAAAAGATTTGGCACATGATAAAACCTTGCTGTATTAGCTGCTTAAGAGGGGGGGGGGGAATAAATGTAGTAAAGACACGTTTTAACACATTTGGCTTTTAATTCCAAATTGTGCACAAGGTTGGATTTAAACTCATTGTATATCCTCTTGTTTAATTATTTTACTTAAAAATCATATAAAAACTGAACATGAATGATGTATGTCTTGGTTATTAAAGCAGTGTTGTTTCTGATCATTTACTCAGGCTGCCATGTTGTTTAGTTCTGGCGTCTTCTGGATGGGCCTGTTGTTTATCCCGGTGGCATCTTTGCTTCTTGATGTGGTGTACAAGGTGTAAGTATAGTACTCAGTTATATACATCAAAATACAGATGCATGTTACTCCTCAGACTTCTCCAGTTGTAACATCAGGCCAAGAATGTACAGTTTACCAAGTAGGAATTACTAATGTTAATTAATTCTGCATATGTAAATAAAGAAGAAATGAGTGATTGAGGAATTAGGAAACTAGTCTAGAGACAATGAGAAGGAAAGCAAGTAGTTTCAATTAATATTAGAGAGTACATTCTTAGAAATCAGCTTCAAAATTCCATTCAAGATAGAAGAAAATTTTGTTATCTCAAAACAAGTATTTGTTTTATTGATGAACAAGAGTTGAGGGGGCGGGGGGTAAAGGTTTTTGCCTGCCTGTTTCAGAGCCTATATGCACTATAGCATGAAAGAAACTAAAACTTTACAAATTCTTCTCAAAGATTGTCAGTTTTGAAATGTTACCTCTTCCCACAAAAAAAAAAAAAAGATATCATTAAAGTTAATTACATGATGCTTATTTAACAACTATGAGAGTTTTAATATTGTAAAACTAAAGCATGCCTTTTAAGACTTGTTTCTATAATTATGTAATGCTCAAAATTACTGTAATTTTGTGAATTCTATTGAAAAATGATTGCCCATTCTCTGGTTACTATTGTACCTAGCAGCACGATAACAACCGGATTTTGTAAAGTGTCATGTCTTCACACAAAGATTTACGTGTGAACCCCCCCACCCCTCCCCCCAGGATCAGGAGGACTGCTTTTAAAACGTTAGTAGACGAAGTTCAGGAGCTGGAAGCGAAGTCCCAAGACCCAGGGGCAGTTGTGCTGGGAAAAAGGTAAAATACTTTTTTGTTCTTTCCCAAGTGAACTCTGTGTTTTACTAGGGTTAGAAATAAGGGCTAAAACTTAAATGTTTATCACTTAACATGGAGCTGGCAGGGTCGATGACCTATTCTAGAATCAGAGAGTTGTGGATTCAAATCCAATCTGTCATTCACGAAGCTACTAAGCTATGTCGTGACCTTAGCCCAGTCGCTCAGTGCTCTTGAGGCTCGGTGTTCTTATCTATAAAATGGAGATAATAATACCTCCCGTGGCTAGTTTTTAGAATTAAATAAGATATAATCGATAAAGCTGGTATCTTGGTGTCTTGTTCTTAATGAGCTTTAAATAAATGGTTGTCACAGATATTATTATATTATTCAAATGAAAGAGAAAAAAGTCTTTCAGCTTGAAACAGTATCTGTAATAAAATAACAGTGAAAATCAGAGCTTGATCTAGAGCCCCGTGCACAACAGTAACACTTAGCACATATTCGGAGCTGACCTGGGCATGTGTCACCTATGAGGTGAATTATGTCTTCCAAGTCCCTAGCTCACTACCACCCTCCCCCCAATAAAAGCAGGGTCAGAAACCTAATCAAATTGACCACATTCACAAAGCATTGTGGGAAAGAAATTAAAAGTGTTTGAACACAGTCTATAACAGAACACAGTTGGGAAGATAATACCAGTTTCAGTCACACTACCATGAGCTCAGGTTTTATCTACACCAGAGGAAATGCTTTGCTCCTGTATCTGTCACTGTCATCACGATTTGCTATTGTTACTCGGTCTGACACAGTTCAGTGAGTCTCAGACCAGGAACTCAAGCTGAGACCTTGGCTTCCAGCCTTCCTCAGTTGCCTGAGGCCAGGGGGCACCGGTCACTCACACACCAGTTCGCGCCCCTCCCGTAAAGGGCAGAGCCCATTGTGTGTCAAGTGCTCACTACATGTAGGTGATGCACATATCCCGCCATCTATGCTGTTGCGTGGGACTCCCGGAAACAGTCCTGTGCAAGTTAGTCACCCCATTCATTCCAGATGAGGAAACTGGGACTTAGAGTAAGTTCTCAGTCAGAAGTCACAGAGCACCTTCCGGAGCCCCTTGGAGACAGCAGCAAAAACAGCCTCCACCAGCCTGACAAGAGTTCTTAACCACTCTCTGTCGGTGCCCCTGTGTGTAGGATGGAAATGATAACACCTACTTTCAAAGTTATGAGAATTCTTCTCCCTCTACCTTACCCTCATCTCTGTCCCTTCACCGAAACATCTACGCCAGGTCCATTGTCTGACCCAAGTGTCGCTCAGTCAATTTTTCTCTCTTTCACTCTAGCTATAAAAAGGATGTGCTAGGTTCCTAGCTTACAAACTTGTGAATAAAACTATTTACTGACAACTATTAGGGAAAGAACTATTACTATTACTATTAATACCCTTAGAAGTCAATTCCTTATATTTGTAAGTATGTTCATAAACCTTAGTTAAGCCCCACATGTGATGTTTGGTTCTCCTGGTTTTTCGTATATTATAGGTGACTTCAGTGATTCCTAAACCCACACTGAGGTTGTGGTGTAGTGACCTCTTGGTCCTAAAGATTCAATAATTCTGTGATGAAGGTATTCCCACCAATTAAAAAAAAAAAAAAAAGTCAGAGGGGCAGCTGGGTGGCTCAGTTGATTAAGCATCTGACTCTTGATTTTGGCTCAGGTCATGATCTCAAGGTCATGGAGTCAAGGCCAGCATCAGAGCTCCCTGCTTAGGGGGGAGTCCCCTCCTCCTACTCTCACTCCTAGCTCTAAAATAAATAAGTCTTAAAAAAATAAATGAATAAACACTCTGGAAAACAGTATGGAGGGTCCTCAAAAAGTTGAAAATAGAGCTACCCTATGACCAGCAATCGCACTACTGGGTATTTACCCTAAAGATACAAACGTAGTGACCTGAAAGGGCACGTGCACCCCAATGTTTATAGCAGCAATGTCCACAATAGCCAAACTATGGAAAGAGCCCAGATATCCATCAACAGATGGTTGGATAAAGAAGATGTGGTGTACACACACACACACACACACACACACACACACACACACACACAAAATGGAATATTATGCAGCCATCAAAAAATGAAATCTTGCCATTTGCAATGACTTGGATGGAACTAGAGGGTGTGATGCTAAATGAAATAAGTCAATCAGAGAAAGACAGGTATCATATGATCTCACTTATATGAGGAATTTGAGAAACGAGACAGAGAATCATAGGGGAATGGAGAGATAAACGAAACAAGACGAAACCAGAGAGGGGGACAAATCATAAGAGACTCTTAATCACAGGAAACAAGCTGAGGGTTGCTGGAGCGGAGTGGGGTGGGAAGTGTGGGGTGACTAGGTGATGGACATTGGGGCGGGTATGTGATATGGGGAGTGCTGTGAATTGTGTAAGACTAATGAATCATAGACCTGTACCCTTGAAACAAATAATACAGTAGATGTTAATTTAAAAAAATAGATACAGTAATATTTTAAAAAATAACAATAAATGAATGATTGAATGAGAGTGGCCCCTGGTTGTCTCAGTAGGTAGAACATGCAGCTCTTGATCTCCAGGTTGTGAGTTCGAATTCCATGTTGGGTATAGAGATTAAAAAAGATAGAGAGAGAGAGCCTGAAAGGAATATAGTGGATTCCACCATAAATGACCAGCTTTTCCATAGCAAGTGCATCAAAAAAATTTCCTGCTGTTGCCTTATTTGCCTAAAATAGCTGTTCAGCTTTTCTCAAGAACTCAGAAATGCGTTAGCTCTTAGCTTAAGGCCACAGATGGAGACCCGTGGTCTAACACTTACCCCGTGTTGTTGTTGCTGCCCATCCACAACCAGAAGGATGGTGACCACAGTGCCTTCCTGCTGGTTGATGGCCAGAGGGGGAGGAAAGAGAAGGGATCTGTAAAGGAAGAAAAACAGCAACTCATTGGAAAAGTCTTCATGCGAAACAGTGACATCCTAGAGCAGTTGGGAATTGTCAGATTGGTTTTACTGCCAGGATTGTTTTCCTTCGAGACTTTATTTTTAAGTAATCTCTATACCCAGCATGGGGCTCGAACTCACAACCCCAAGAAGATCAAGAGTCGCATGCTCTACCAGTTGAGCCAGCCAGGCACCCCACTTCCAGGATTATTTTAGGAGACTTGGAGAATGAGATTGATGTAAAATTTCAAAAAAGGTAGCTAATCTTATCTATATTTTCAAAGAGGAAGTAATTGTGATTTCTGTGTAGTCAAGTGATATCAGACTTATTTTAGTTCCAAAATATCATGTTATTTTCTGCCTCCCAGTCTTTGCACATGCTGTTCCCTTGTCAAGAAGCTGATATCCCCCCCCATAGATGGGGCAGTCCAATTCCTAGTTTTCAAACCTCAACTCAGGTACATCACCTTACCTTTTCTGAGATAACATTAATTCCCATTCTTCTATCTGAGCTCTTTATGCTTCTATAATTATACTTACTGCATTGTATTATGGTCTGTTTATAAACAAACACATCATACTAGATGTGAGCGCCTTGAAGGAGAGGCCTCCTTTTTAGTCTTACCTGCAACCCAACACCTAGCACAGACCCAGCAACACAGTAGCACTTGATAAATATTTGTCAAATGAGTGATTGAAGGGTCCAGAGAATGAACTGAAGAATGAATGAATGAATGAATGAATGAGTGGCTGAAAGGATGGCTGAATAGTGGGTGGTAAAGAGGTGACTGACCCATGGATACTTAAATAAAAATACGATACACAAGAGCATAGAATTATATAGGTTACACTTCCCAAATGAGCCATGTCCAGAGTAACCTGGTTGACTTCATCATAGATAGAACAATGCAGTCTTGAAATTGATCATCCGCCATTTTTTTCAATCTCCTCTGAGCACTGTGTCAGAGAAATTCGGACTTGTAAGCACTGTGTCCAGACTAGCATTTACAACCATTTATTTCTCATGTTTACTGATGTGCAAAACTGCAACATTTTGGTTAAAAGTCTTAGAAATAGTATATCACTCACCATATTATCCAGTGAATTCGATACATTTATTCCGATTTTACACTGAAATTGGGGGAGGGGGGAATGTATTTCATCACCTAAGTACAGTATATTTTCTTTTTGAACCTTGGGTTATGATAGAAATCAGTTTAAGTCTAAATATTGGGACAATAAATGCAAGCCTTACTTCTGATCTTTGTGTAGCGATGGCTTACAATTTTTGGCTAAGAAAACAACTTATATAACACCCAGTGCTCATCACATCACAGCACTGGGTGTATAGACAACTGATGAATTGTTGAAAACCTCATCTGAAACTAATGAGGTACTATATGTTGGCTAATTGAATTTAAATTAAAAAAAAAAAAAAAGAAAACACCTCATATGGTATGAAACCCTGTTTTTGTGGATAGGCTCCAATACTAGGGAGCATAGCATCTACAATTTCAGAATAAAAAAAAAAAAAAAACTTTTGAAATTCAATTTTTTTTCCCCATAGGTTTATAGCAAACATTTGCTGGGGAAAAAACCTAAACCATTTGTTCTATAAATATAAAGGCATTCATACTGTTTATATTTTCTATAAT
Organism: Mustela erminea; assembly: GCF_009829155.1. Classification (NCBI taxonomy): domain Eukaryota; kingdom Metazoa; phylum Chordata; class Mammalia; order Carnivora; family Mustelidae; genus Mustela; species Mustela erminea. The sequence continues at coordinate 132,803,981 of NC_045615.1, read as the reverse complement.
GTAAACATATACTTTATAGCAGAAATACAAATTTTTTGGAATATAGTCCTCTTGGATCTCATTGGGAGGGCATTACATCTATAAATTATAATATCTTACCTTTTCTAAAACAAAACAATAGCAAAAACAAAAGTGAATTCAAAAACCTAATGCTTTAAAATAAGGAATTGTAGACACTGGGCTCATGGGAGACAAGACAGTTACCTATGGATGTCTTTCATGAGTTTGGGAAACACTGCATTTTACAGATAGGCAAATAGGAAGAGAGTCATAATTTTTTATATATCACTGTAGACATATGCCAGCAAAACTTCAGCAGCCATTACTAAATAGAACTTTACCCTTACTTTCTGGAGATCTATTTAAATGACCACCAGAATAGCTTGCCAACCCAACACCAAAACAATTGCAAATTTACCACTCTTCAAAAAATAACTGAAAATGCCTTCAGACAATATGTTCTAGGACAGTAAATGGGTTTTTACCTATACTTATTATTTCTAAATAGAATTATTATTTTAAAACATTAAAATTAATTATTTTAAATTATTAATTTAATTATTAAATAATTAATAAAATTATTATTTTAAAACATTACAATACCTTACTGCTACCAAAATATCTAAGTTGAAACATTTTAGTGGGCTTGGAAATAAGGTAACAGTATTTAGGTGGTACTTTCATTACTGCATTGAACAAATTTAGACCTTGCACAGCTTGGTATGTAAATGAAAGTCCGCACAAAATTAACACTACTCACTAAGAGTCGTGATTATGGTGGGGTTTTAATGAGAAGGTTCTTTAAAGTCTTTTCCTTCTTGTCCCAGTGTTAAGCTATTCAAGAAAAACTGAACTTCTAACATGTCTATTAAGGTTAACATGTTCCCAATATACTATGTAATGTGACTTGAGAGTAACAGCAGTACCTATAAATATCAAGGACCTAGAACTATGTAATTCTGAAATGATGAGCAGTTCCCAAAAGGTAGGATAAGGCTAGAGAAATACAATCATCATCACTTATTATTTATTAAGCACCCTCCTGTGAATGGCATTTCTATTTCATAGGAGGGACTCTGCCCTATGAACACTAAAGCAAGAGGTTCAGCATAGCTCAAGAGAAAAAAACCAACAGAAACCTAGTAGTTTTCATACCAGGGAATAGAGTGGGGGCATTGGAAATTAAAACTCATACGCAGCATGAGTTGTGGAGCTGATGTTGACTCTAAGCCAAGGTATCAGAAAGAATCCTCACAAAGTTATCTCCTGTTTTGGGATGATCTCTGTTCTCGTTGATTTTTTTATATGATCAATTCCTTGCGAGCTGGGGGAGGGGTAAAGACAGGAAGGACTAGCATTCATTGAGTGCTTCCTTCCTAAGTGTCAGTCACTATGGTAGAAGCCATACAATTCCCCCGAATCCCACCGTTGGCAGGGGAAGGGTGGGGGGTGGCTAGGGGTTTTCCTTCTCCTGTGGATGTGAGAGGACCAAGAAAGGTTTGCCTGAGGCAACCCAGCTAATAAGTAACAGACTCAGAATTACAGTTAAGACTCCAAAGCCCTTTCTCTGTCCCCAGTACTGCGCTCCTTTCCCAAGAAAGAAGCTTTCTTATTGCTTTTTTTTTTTTTTTTGAACACTAGACATGACCTAGATGTAACAGCTGAATAAAAGGATAGCCTCATATGAACCATTATAAAACAGACCTGCATTATCTTATACATGTAAGTTTCATAATATGAAAGATAAAATTCTCACATCCCCCTTCTTAACATTGAATGTTATAATATTAAAGTATTATGCATGTAGCAAGGCCAGCCTGAAACCTGGAAAATATATCTGGGGAAGAAGAAGCTACATAATGATACATTGCCATCCTCTAGATGTCTGTGGTCATTTCCATTGTACACACCAGAGACTTCCCAGCACCCCATCCTAGTGCTCTGCTAACAAAATCAGACCACCTGCTGCTAAAGCTGCCGATTTCCTCAAAGCAGTTACAGATTTTAGAGTTCCTTGGGGTCCCCAGGTCTGCAATGTTAGATCATTTTAGGAATAGAGCAAGAAAAGCGTCTCTAAAAATGGTCCCCGTATCTGTTTATTTCACTGGCAAAAACAAGGTTTACGACTATTTGCAAAACCACTGGAGTTTTAGATTAATTAGCTTTGTTGCCTTAACGTAGCTAATTCTCAGTGACAATGAACTATGTCTACTAAACACCCGTTAACATCCCTAGACTTTAAAAAATATGTGTCGAAGATAAGTAGAAATGTCAACATTTCTAAATATTTTACTTCAGCAAAAGCCTGAATGTTTGTGTAATTCCAAGTTCCTTCTGCAGAGGATCCTTTTATTTTTATTATTTGTATATGATAAAAATGGTTCCATTTCAGGATTTCAAAAAATTTGGCAAAATACAGAACTGACATAACTTAGAACAATTTAACTAAAACTTTTATAGTGGGAAAAACACAAGAAGGAAATTTTTCAACTGAGTCCATTCCAGTGATTAAAACAAAATTGCATAAACATTTGCTGTAACACATGTGGCTTACTTAGTAGCTCTTTATGCTTATTATGTTCTTTGATATCAAAGCAAAGTTCTAGAAATCAACCACTAGAGAAATGGCATGATTGGGAGGACTGGTGATGTTTAAAGTGCATTTCACAATTACTGCTTGAATTCATTTATTTGACAAATAATTGGCTTCCTACTGTGGGAGACATCATTCTACGTGCAGTGGAAAAAAACAGATGCATTATTTCTTGCAGTGTGCTTTTAGAAGTTACTTAATTAATTACATGGATTTGTTTCTGTGGAGATTATTCTAAATGTCTATTGAAAAATAAATATTTTTCCATATCATTTTACCTAGTATTTTCTGGAAATAGGGTTTTGGTTTCTTTTTTTCTTTTTTTTTTTTTTTTAATGACATTAAGGAACACATTTCATACCATATTGGAGTGGTAATGGAACTTTTCTAGTGAAAAAGTCTATGAAATTTCTTTTTTGTGTAATTTTGAGGATTTCTTTACATAACTAAAAAGTTATTGTTTTACACAAAAATATGTGCAAAGTAGGACGAAGATCTATGGTAATAATTTCTGTGATTCCAAAAATACTATGCTTAGACTGCACTCAGTAAGTCAACCAGGATTTTAGAAGTTAATAACCCTGACGGCCGACTTTGTATTTCTTGTTAACCATATTGTACAGGGTCTGTATCCCCATTTGACTTCAAGATAACTGGGGGCGGGTGGGGAAATCTTTGGGCTGGATTATTGGGAACAAAACTCTCCTTAGCTATGGGAAAAACTGGCCTTGAGAGCATCTAACTACTTTAAATCTCATTTGCCCTCTGAGAAAGTGGGGTAAAAAGAAACCCTAGACTCCAGACTTCTCAAGCAATCTTTTGTTTAAGTCGAACTCACTCTGGTGGTCCTGTGGGCACGGTGGGGTCTTTGCCGAGTTGATAATTCATTTCACACATTTGCACCTGCTCGGCAGCCTCACGGAAAGGGCACAACTACTCAAGAACGTCTTTAAGAAGAACCATGTGAACTTGTACCGGTCAGAATCATTACAACAAAACCTGCTCCGTAAGTATCTGAGTTCGGATTCATAAATAAATTCTCTGCCATTCTGCCTTGCATTTACGAGAGCTGCATTTTGACTGCAGGAATATTTAACTATTTAAACTTAATACCTTTTACCCGTTTTGCTTCTTTTTGACCCATTACATAAATAACTGGTGTTCAGAGAAACCTTTGACCACAGCCATCTCACTTACAGCAGACAAGACAAAGCATTTTCAAATCTTGCTGCTTTCACTCGAAGAAATAATATTTCCACATGCCCCTTGCTTCCTTAAATCTTAAAAAGAGCTAGTGAAATAAATCTTAACTCTTAAAAGCTCCCTCTGTATTGTTATTTTTTTGACTTGAATAACTTTGCAAGGGTTTTTTTCAGTTTTCGGACAGCACTGTGAAACATATATTTCCCCCCCTTCAAAAATATTTATGAATATTTCGAGTTGTAAGAAATTATTAGGTATCAGGCCCTCTTAACATTTCAAGGATCTAAAAAAGAATATAATATATAAAGCCCTGTAGTAAATGTATTTGTGTTAGTAATATATCTTTTGTTTCATGTTGTTTCCACATGTAATTTATTTTCATTTATATATACTCGTGTTTAATGCTTTTGCCTTTTATGCTTCAAGAGGGCTTTTCTAAAGATGTGACCCCTGTGGGGGTCATTGCTTGTCCCCAGCCATGCTGGGGCATGAAGGAAATTATCTGTAGACGCAGAGAGCCAAGGACAGTGTTGTCCCAAGGATAAAGACTTTTCCAGTACTGGCAGTGAGGGTGTTTATCTCTGCCTCCTTCTCACTTTTATTATTCCGTCTCATGCCTCTGGTCTGGATGGAAGTATATGTGCCTGCTAGACTAGACACCCCTCTCCCCCCCAACAAATGCCAGGAGGCAAAAAGTGGATGGCTTAGATTTGAGATGCGGCGGGGGTGGGGGGGGTGTTGAGAACACCTGCTCATTCATCGGGGGCAGAGTTCAGAGAATGTCAGCTGACAGCCTGCGGTCAGTGCACTCTTCGTGGTGCCGTTGAATCGGCATCTTTTCCAGACATAAAAACAAGTGTCTTCACGCCTGCTTTTGAAGGCAGGAGGGCCATAGAGGGGCCCTAAGTTAGAAAATGAGTCCTTTGCACTCAGAATAACAGATTTCCAGTGACCTGACCATGATCCTTTCTGTTTTATCTGTAACTTACAGATGGGTATGCTTTCTCACAAGATGAGAATGGAATCGTGTCACAGTCTGAGGTGATTCGAGCATACGATACCACAAAGCAGAGACCTGAGGAGTGGTGATGGGACAGGCATGGCGAGGCAGGGGCTACTGGGACTCGAAAGGGGAGTTCCCGGGTCTTACCGGACCTGCTGACCAATTCCAGTCTGGTCCCGGAAGGCGAAAGTGGATCTGAGCTCATCTCGTTGATCGACCGTCAGATTCGTGTATATTAGACATAAGCACTGTGCAACTCTACTGGAACACCATCTCTTTCAGATTTTTTAAAGTATTTGCTAAGTCTTTGTAAGCAGAAATTGAAAATGACCTTGTATCTTGCCAGAATGCTTTCTTAAACTGAGACTCGGTCAGTACTCTTAGGCCGCTACTCTGGGGCTGTAACTTATGGGATTTATTGGCTATACCATAAGGTGACCAACCACAAGAAAACTCTAAAGTGGTAATAATTTATAGGGACTCTTGATATCCAGACTTAGATTTCAAATATGCTGGGGAAAAAAAAAAAACAGCACTCTTCTCTAAGAAACTGACTCACCTTCCTGAGCAAAATTTCTAAACAAGACATTAACAAGTGTTTGTGTCAAAAATTGTCTTGAGAAATGTTTGCCAAAGACGTTCAGTAAGTGTATTTATCATTCAGTAGCCATTTGCCCAGAAATTTAAGAGAAAGTTTACCTCCAGTTATGCTGTAAGATCTGCATGCTTGACTTTTCAAATATAAGAGTGATTTGCAAAAATGAGTATTTCAAGGCATTTGCTACTAAAACCCGTGGTGTTGCACCTTTGGCCTTACAAATGCTTCTTTGTTGTTTGTCTTGTTTACTTGTTCACGTTGGAAGGCACATGTGGCTATGTGACTCTGTCATTATGATACTGATTTTTAAACCATATGTATGTCTCTGTCATTTCTGATGAGGGGTCCTCGTCCTCATCATTTAGATTTTTCTAAAAATCTGGCTTCTGCAGAAGATTGAGTGCTGTCATTTTATCTTAATGTTTTCTCTCTCAAGAAAACTATGCTTAGATATTTATGTGAGCTCCCCAGTGCTTCTGTGGAGATGTTTGGAATACCACTGTTGGATAAATGCATGGGCTTTTGTAATGTACATAGGCTCAGCTTTTGTCCTGTGTTTGGGTTCTTTCTACCAGTTCCTGCTAGAGATGCCCACTGCCGTACATAGCACACCCTGTGTTCTGGTAACCGCCCTGTACTTAAACCTGAGAATTACTTCACAGCTTGCTTGTCAAGAGCTCCCCCAAATTAGTCACACACTGCTAATTGGGACAAATAAGGAGTACATATTCCCCCTTTTAAAAACAGCTATTTTACTCAAGCCTATAACTTTATGGTCAGAGACACTCTTCATTACAAGTAGATTTTGTTACTATGTTTTTAAATGTATGTTCAGTTTAATTTTTTTTAGCATTTCCAAGTCATCTCCTGAAAAATGCCTGTTTTGCTACCAACAATCAATGGTGAAGGGGCTGTTTAAAAACCACAACCAGTTTTTTATGCTCTTTTTAAAATGATGCTTTCATTTAAAAAAAAAAAAAAAGGAATTCTAGTTTTCAGATACACTTCAGAGATTGAAGCAAACTTTTTGCCTTTTATTCAGAAGCCTGTTTGCCTTTATGTGGACTTACCAGCAAAATAGGTAGAACTTAATCTTTTAAAAAAAAAAAAAAAGTCAACTAGAATTGCAAGGAGAGGTGATTTTCCAAGTCACTGCTTAAGTTGAAAATTTTCACATTTTTTTTACCATTTTTCTTCATCTAGATTTAAAATTAGGTGATATGTCATTTCCTTCTCTGTATTTTTAGTTATTTAGTTACAAGTGTGCCTCCCCCATTTTCTAGAAAGGAGAGAGGTTATAACATACATAATTCTAAAGGGGGCAAGGAGTTGACACAGTTCACTTCCTAGACCGTTCCCATCTGGGGTTCAGGTTAAGAAAATTGTGAATCGAAACACCTAGAAAGACCACAGGTGTAAGGGTCTAAGACCATCTTCAAAACTCAGAAGTCACAGATTCTTTTCTACTGAAGGAATGTTCGGAGCGACTTTCCTGGGCCTCCCTGTGGTGATAGTCAGGGTCAAACCACACAGATCACAAGAATGAGGTCCATCCCTCTGGAGAAACACTTTATCGAGGCTACAGACAAGAGATGCTTCCCTTGGCCTCCACCTCATCAGCGGCATCCTTCTCCCAAATTTCAATACCAAAATATGATGACTATAATAGAACAGAATCTTCTGGCTTAAAAATAATAATAATAATAAAAAGTTTTATATTTATCTTAAAACATGGATTGTTTCTATGGAGCTCTTCAACGTGAGTAGAATACCCATGGTTAATTCATGTATGAGACCGTGGTCTGAAATATGACTAAGTTAAGTCTTTATTGTCCCATAGTCCTATTTTTAATTATTAAGTCAATTCCTTTGCTTCTTGGGTGAGAGAGGATGCTGGGCAGCAGGGAGTGACCTCCTTGGTAAAACTTAAAACACACCCTTGCAGTCGCAGTGATTTTATAGTGTTAGAGAAAACCTCTGAATTTTTAACCTTCCAAAGAGGGGGAGGAATGTAACAGTTTTACCAAGATTAAAACAGCTGAAGTGACTTTTAACTTGTATTTTCTGAAATAAAGGACACATACTCTTCAATTCAAAAGCCCCTTATAGGGACTTTGGCAAATGCTAACACCGTCTTGCTTTACAATGTTTACAATTCAGAAAATACTACTTACAGCAGAAAAATCCTCATTCATTTAACATTGAAAAGCTGGGAGTTGCTTCTTTAATGTTGAATCGTACACAGTGATATTGAGCATGAACTTTCTAAATATTTTCTATATACATATAAAAATATCCTGGTGGCTCACACCCAGAAAGATGCTATTTGGCAGAAATTGTTAGCAGGAGAAGGGTGTTTCTCAGGAATGTAGCAAATTTAAAATGATCTATGTGCTGCCTACTCTCCTACACCCCATTCGGTGTCTGACGTGAGCCTGATTCAGCAGTGTTGCAAAGTTAATGGAAAACCTTTTTCTAATCAAGTCAGGTGAACGTGTACTCTTATTCAATAATATTATTCATTTACATGAATTATATAGTCATTGAACGGAGTCAGTAATTCCTCTTAATGTTCAGGGGGAAAGTGAATTCCAGAAATCATCACTTATTCTGATTATTACATTTTACATTTTAATTTTGCAGTTTAGCATTCTAAATAACAAATATGAACCTCACAGGATAACCTGTTCTGCATTGTGTGCACTGTACATCACTGATAACTTGTCATTTGAAACGTTCTTTCGGGAAATGAATGCTAGTCTAAAAGTAATAGATTGTACATTTGTAGTTTTTAAATTATTTGTAACAATGTCCTAATTATTACCATGCTAAATGATTATCAGTGTATATTTTTGTGCAGTTTCCCTATGACAGTTCTTGGTTCTAAAACTTATTTTATCAAATAAGTCTATATATAATCTTATAAATAACCATTTATAAAATTTATCGAGAAAACACCCACCCCATTCACATCACGTGGACCGGATCTGTGGAATTCTTTTTGTAAATTCATGTAATACCATGCAGCTCGGTGCCTAATAAATGCTTTTTAATGATGAACATTTCTATAACCCTTCTCTAAGAGATCATAATCTGATTTTTCTCGCATTAAAATAACTGAAGTCACTTGTGAGACTCTGTTATACTTTGCTGCATTTTAATTAACCTTCAGTGGCTGTTAAAATGGAATGTAACTTAAACTTTGAAGGAAAGGAAATAAATGTTTTCCATTTTTCGCCTTGATTTATTTTCTGTATGAAAGCAGCTGTGTTTCTGATAGGTTTATGGTTTGCATGAATTAATATTTAAAGTGGCCTAGGCCAATGCATGGCTACTGCTGTAAATCTTGATGTTTATTTCTGCCTTATAAAATTCTATCATGGCCTACCTGGAATTTAATATTCGGTGGACAAATTAATTGGCTCTCTGCATCACTTTTTTTTTAAAATAAGTAAATTATTTTACAAACAAATTTGAACAAATTTAATTGCAACTTTTGTTTAGCTTGCCTCTAAGAACTTTTCTTAATAAAGCTCGCAAAACTTCTCAGCAAATAAATCTCCTGTAAGTAGGAAAAAGAGCTAGATTTCATACATGCTTACTTTGAATGAACAGCAACTTTCCATAGGTAAATCTGCTCTTGCAAAAACGTGAGCAGAATATTAAAAAATAAATTTTTTTGTGTTTCATGGTTCTAGACTAGAAGCCATAAATGCAGTAAATATTGTCTGTCATTTGTTTAGCTACTTCAAGCTTCATTTTTCACATTTTCAAGTTTATTAAGTTCAAAAAAAAAAAGGCAGCCTCAGAAGGCAGCTACTATGGAAAAAACTGAAGTTTGCGTTAAAGATAAAATAGTATTTTCAGCTCCATGAAACTCCATTCCTGCTGAAACTGCTGTCGAAATCGTGAAGCTGCATGAGTGGACAGTGTTGAATCTGTGATTATAGTTTTCTCAGGTTTGTTGATCTCGATGTTCAATGCACTGTGTTTTATAAATAGTTATTAAGGTTGAGTAATATTCAGTTCTCTGCAGTGTTATGTGTCATTGGCCTTTTGTGAATGTGCATGTTTTCAACTGCAAATTTTAAACATTTTGTCCTCTCGTTGTTAAAAATGAAATAAACTGTACCATTACATAAAGAAATTGTTGCAGTTTTAATTGCTGGTTTTAGAAACTAGGTTGCTTTATGAAACCTTCAAAGCCACTATAATTATAGTCTAAGAAGCTGTATCCTAGCATTTTAACATTTTGCTGACCTCCCCCGTGATGTAGAACATAGCCCTTCCTGGAGTCTAGTTTGGTGACAGGCATGGTTAATTAATTTGCCTCCCCCCCCCAATTTTTTTTTAAATGAAATTCCTGTATTTTGATTCTTCAATCAGAAAAGCCTCATGACATATTTAAATCAGCCAGAAAATCAACAGCTAATTCCTGGCTCCCTCCTTTCCCATCGGATGGTTTTCCTAAGTTTTCCAAACCCACCAAATTTTAAGTTCTTGAGAAAGTGGACAAGTGTAGCCAGTAACATTTGAAGGAAGCAATCAAAAAAATTTATATTAAAATTGTCGTGTGAGCCAAAAGCACGAGAAACCTTGGAAATGAGGCTAATGGCCTCGTCAAAACTAAGCATTGTTTGGCAAAAGAGAAGCAACTGAAGCTGCTAGAATGGGATTAGTTGAGAGAGAGGCAGCACTGGGCGAGCAGTTTGAGAAGCTGCTGGCTTTCCTTGAGAGCGAGCGGCAGCATGTGCCTCGCTGTCTGGGGCCCCATATCCTTTCCCACAGTCTTTTCCAGGGACGCTGATTGGGTGTGGGTCTCCCAGGCAAAACCACAGTGAACCAGGTGTACAGAAGAGTTACCTGGGGGATTACATCCAAGGACTTGCACATTCATCTCCACTCCCCCTTATTACTGACGCCCGGGCTTCAGATGTTTCTAATCTTACTGAAATGCTGAAGGGAGCAGCACACTTGAAATGCATTCTCACAAATTCAGTATGTCAACCCCATTGCACATTTGGTTTTTTATGCCTATTGCGTCTCTAACCTCAGCTTCTATTTTGGCAACACAGAGCCATGCATTTTAATGAGGAAAGATCTTCCTAACCTGGATAATTTCACTAATGGGCTAGTAAAAATTATTGGATTACATTTTCCCATTGTTTTTATTTCAAATGAGAACCATGTATCTAGCATTTCAAATAAGAATCTTCTGTCAGCCTCATTGCAATGGTAACTAATGTTTAATTGCAACTTTGCAATAGCCATATACATGTCGAAATGTGTCAACAGTTTGTTCCCTTAATAGTTTAATACATCTTTAAATTCTTGTTTTCCCTGAACATACGTTAAAGAAGTTTCTTTAGGTTATGCAGAGGTCAATTGATCCCAACCCAATGAAATGAATCAAATTCCTAATTGTGATTGTATATACTTTCAGGAACCTTTTTGCTTATCTCATTTTAGAAAATTGCTTATGGATTTAAGTCAATCCGGCAAATTCTCCATTACATGATGTAACTAATAATAATAACAGGAATAAGTAAATAGGTGGAGAAAATAAAAGGGAACAATCTACCCATTTGGACAATTAAAAGTGTTGGCTTGAAATGAATAATCATTCTAAGGCAAATTTATTGAATACTTTTTTTTTTAATTTTATTTATTTATTTGACAGACAGAGGTCATAAGTAGGCAGAGAGGCAGGCAGAGAGAGAGGAGGAAGCAGGCTCCCCGCTGAGCAGAGAGCCCGATGCGGGGCTCGATCCCAGGAGCCGGGGATCATGACCTGAGCCGAAGGAAGAGGTTTTAACCCACTGAGCCACCCAGGCGCCCCTAAATACGTTTTTCTAAAGCAGATAATAAATGTACAGGTCATGAATACCCTTGGGGTGGGAGAGCTCTCTACTCCTGACAACAAGGGGAAGTTGGCCGGGTATCAAAGGGGGCCATGGATTTTCATGGACTCAGTCCATCAAACCATGGGCCATTTTCCCTGTTCCCTGCATTCCAATATCAACAGTTACATCTGCCCTCCCCTGGTACTTAGCCTTTTGTTTCTGTTCTAGGGTAGATGATCTGCTTTCTATTATTTATTGTTAACTTACGACACAGCTCCCTCTCCACGAGAAGCTGAGTGATTGGAGACAGTGACTCTAACTTATTTCTCAAGACATCCCTAAGCAATAAGGTACCATTAATATCTCCATTTTACAAATGAGGAAACTGAGACACAGTGAAGGTAAGAAAGTGGCCCAGAGTCACTCAGCTTACAATAAGCGACAGAGCCAGAAAACTAAACCAGAGGCTATGATTCCGAAATCCTGCTTGCTAGGTCACTTGCGCTCCTGAGTTTCTCATGTGCAAAGGGGAAAACATTAGTCATCTAATATTTCTATTCAGACTTTATATTATTCTGCATTTCATTCTGTAGCACAAACTCTCCTGTTACAATCCCTTCTATCCATAGGATATGTACGGTATTAGTCACTTTTTCCCCAGAAGATTTCCTGAAAAGTAGCTTGGCTGGTTTTTTCCTGAGAAAATTAGGCCTTCTAGAAATTCTAGAAATTACATTCAGGGGGAGGGGTGCAGGGGGGAGCGAGCATATAGTAAGTTATATGTCATAAAGAATGTAGAATTTCGAAACAGCCTGCCTGGGTTCGAATCTTGCTATTAGTGTCTGGCCTTGGGCACAGCATTTAACCTTTCTGCTTTGACTTCTTCATCTGCAAAACAGGCGGGATGACAACCTACTTCAGGCTTGTGGAGATTAAATGTTAGGATTTATAAAGCCACACAGGGTCCTCAGTAAATGGCAGCTGTCTTTTGCATAAGTACCTTTCAAAGTGTAGAACTTCTGTTCTTCAAAATAATTGTGATTTTAGGATATTAGGACTCAAATACTTTGCAAAAGTCATAAAGCATTAATCAGCCAAATTTCTGCCCATATTTTGGTGTCTTGGCAAGCTGCGGCAAGCCTCTCTTTGGAAATTTCAGGTGATTTGACATGACCCTTGCTCTCTAAACTTTCTAAAATGGAGATGTGATCAACTTGCTTTCCCTCATGGAAGCCTTCAAGGTGCTTCCTTGCATTTGATGTATTCCCACCACCATGGTTTTTAAGATCTCGGAGACGGACCCTGCCCATCTCTCCACCCTCACTCTTTTGAATTCTTTGTCTAGTTTCCAGATTGTTCCTTGTTTATTTATGCTGGTGGGGGTATCTGGGCCATTCCACCTGTTCTTTATTTTGCTTAATACGGTCTTCCCCTCATTCCCAGCACTGGTCTCTTCCTCATCTACCCCGTCTTTCTCACTCACACTCATTCATCCGGAGGCTCGGGTCCAATTTCGGGTCCAACACAACCCTGCAGACGAGTGATGTGTTACAGGGCAGCCCTTATGTCCCCTGTCATTGCACTTACCAGAAGGAATTCTAAGAGTTGGTTCGCAGGTTCATTTTCCTCCACAGGACTGAGCTCCTGGAAAGCAGGAAAGATAACGCACTTCTCTCACACAGCATCTGTAACCCCCTCATCACTGGGACTGGTAGCCATGTCGGAGACCATGGACATAGAGGCTTCTTGAAACAGACCTGCATTTTGTTCATCTTCGTACTCCCAACCTCTAGCACGTTGCCTCCTTAGGTGGTGTTTAATAAATGCTTGCCGAGAGGACAATTTCTGGCAATCAGCAGGATGACCGAATTACCCCGGGTTTGTAAGTATTACGAACTACATATCTTCAGAGAGAAGTCCAAAGACATGCGCTCTACGTCAACAAGTAGGTGGGGCTACAGTTTGATTCCATGTCATTGAGTGCCATGTTACAAGGAAGACACAACATCTCCCTAATTTCGAACAACTTATTGCCTGTTAACTCGATTGCTTGGAGCACCTGGCTAAGGAAGAGGGGGGTGCAGATGTGAACTTTCTGAATTCCTTAGCATTATTTTGCCTAATGGAACCGCTTCCCAAAGAGATGGCAAATAAAAGTACGGCCACTAAGAGAAATCTGACCAACTAGATGGTTTTCAGTGGAGACAGCTCTGCCCTCTAGAGGACAGTGTGAAATGGTGTGCGCCCATCTATGGCACCACAGTGGCCGGGCTAGGGGGCTGATGTGCCGTGGGTATTCAGTGGTTGGGACTCAGTTTTAAAAGGAATCCAACAATGCATAGGATGGTCCACCCAACAAAGACTTGATGGCCATCACCATGACTTTGAAATTTCTCACCTTTCCTTTAGGTGGAAAACACCTAATCCCATTTTATCTATAAAGTATCTTTTGCAATGCTTAATATACGCTGAATCTTCCAGATTTATAACTACTGTGAAAATCAAAAGGAAATCAGACCTTGCCTTGTTTGGGGAGAAAATCACATTAATGGCTGCCATGCAATTAGTATGGTTGGGCTGTCAGTCTTGCAAACCTACATCGGTCTGGATTTGGAGCTGTCACATCTCGGTGATTCTGCTTAGAGGTTCAAATCTGAGACCTTTATTAGGTCTATTGGAGCTGTGACATTTTGAAATAAATTATTTTCCTTTTCTTTCTCCTTTCTATTTACCATTAAGCCATTGCATTGATTTTTTAAATCATATCTGTAGGAGGTAATATTACCTATAAATTTCATTTAAGACTAAAGGGATGGCACAAAGTATTTGTTCTAAGGAGACCTCATTGGGCCCAACAGAGTTGACAATCACTCCTGTAGAGAGAGGAACTAGGCTTCATGCTTTACTACGCACTGGATTTCATGCACAGAAAGGTCAAAACCTCAAGGCAGGTGTCCCCTTGCTGTTGGCATCTAGTTTTGCACACAGCTCCAGTACTGACAAGCTATGGGACCTTGGGCAAGTTACTTCATTCCTCCAAGTCTGTAAGATAAGAATTGAAATACCTCCCTGTTTGCAATTGTTTGGGAGAGAAAATGAGTCAGTGCATGTAAATATTTACAGTAGTTTTGGACACCTGCGTGACGCAGTCAGTTAAGCATCCAATTCTTGTTTTCAGCTCAGGTCATGATCTCAGGGTCTTGAGATCGAGCTCTGCACTCAGCCCCACAGAGTCTGCTTAAGCCTCTCCCTCTCCCTCTGTCCCTCCCCACCATGTTCTCTCACTCTCTAAAACAAATAAATAAATCGTTAAAAATATGTATTTAGAATAGTATTTGGCTCATAAGAGTCCAGTAGAGATTAACCTTAAAAATATCAAAGGAGAAGTACATAACAAACACGAATAAAACCAGTCTAATGACATGGGAGAGTGCTTCGAGCAAGCTCAGAAATGTGTATCCTTCTCCTGTGAAGCTTTCCTCTTGCCTTTCTCTCCTCTCTCCCTCCCTTTCTTGGTTTCATCCCTTACTTATCTTGGTGAGTGTGGATAGCTGGGCCGTCCAGTAACACATCTTCAGCCAATTTGCAACTTTAAAATCGAGCAGCTGCCTATTTTTCCCTTAGCCATGGGAAAAAACAGGACTTGAAGTCAGAGCTCCTCTGCCATCAGACTGGCAAAGGCGCAGTTATCTTCAGACTTGCTCCTCAGCTAGAATGCAAAGCGGTAAGGACACATGACCAGTCTCTTCGATCAGAATTCTACCTCTAAGTAGCCTTATTTTAAAAAGACTATTGAGGGACGTCCGGCTGGCTCAGTTGGTAGAGCATGTGACTCTTAATCTCGGGGTCCTGATTTCAAGCCCCACATTGGGCTTTGGAGCTTAATTAAAATATAAAATAAATAAATAAATGTAGGTTGTATTTAAAAAATAAAATAAAAATGAAAATGAAAAGAGCTCTTGAGGGTGACATGTGGTAGCACAAATTACTTTAAACCTGGGTTCCCAAACAACACCCCCAGGGGCGAGGTATGTTACAAAACTGAGGCAACTGGGGCAGATTGGGGAGACCAGGCAGGAGGCTGGTGAATGGCAAGCTCCTGGTCTAAAAAGGGCCAGCCTGACCCCAGGGCAGCCCAGGACCCTCTGTGCCCCATCTTCTGAATGTCCCAAGAAGCCAGAAATCCAGACTCTTAGTAGAAATGTTCCAATGTTTAAATCTATAAAATTTCACTTCCCTCCCTGCTTTTCACAAACCTTGATACAGAAAAGAGCTTCTGAGTGGAATTCAAAACCAGTGTAAGATTTTTTTTTTAATTTCAAAATATGAAGTGCTAAGTAAATACATTTCCTTTTATTGAATAGCAGAGAGTATCATTAAGAAGATAAAATGAAGTGCTTTGATCTAAAATTTCAAATGGGTTTCACAAAAAACATAAAGTATTTTATTTAGTCTAACCCAGCAGGATATATGCCCAAACGGGTCATCATCAGACATGGAATTCAGCGGCACTTAAGATACACAACTTTAGGTGATTGTGACCAACAGCTGGGCTCTGAACTCCACCGTTATTAACATAAAAATTTTCAGTGTGACTACTAAATAATTAGTACCGTCAATGTGGTAAATACATTAAGTTACAAATCTTTACATTTGTACATAACTCATTTTACAAATAAAGGTTTTAAGACTCAACTGTCCAACTTTCATTTAAACACTAAATGTTGCTGAACAAAAAGTCTGCAATAAATATTCCCTCAGGTGGGTGGGGAAATGCTTTTACGTAAGATCTGTGTTACAATGAATTTCCTGGTAAATATTTAAAACTTTAAACTCCTTGTGCAATTATGGAAATCTTGTATTCCGGAAAAAAAAAAACACACTTATATTTTAAACAAAATTTAGTTATTAATTTAAAAAGTAACTTTTCTCACAATGCTAATGTTATTCATGGTTAAGTTGCTCCCCGAATCATAAATAGGTTGTTCAGCTGTTCCCTCATGTTGCTGATTTGTTAATTTTTTTTAAAAAGAACTTTCAATAATTACCATCAGGTGTTTTTCTTTGCTTGTTGATGTATAGATGTGTATTATGACTCACTAAACAACTTAGGTTGAAAAAAAGAACACATAGGCCTTTTCTAAACAGTATAGCTGAGCTGTCCAGTAACACATCTTCAGCCAATTTGCAACTTTAAAGTTGAGCAGCTCCCTATTTTGAATAAAAGTAGCGCAAACTGAAACGTAATAATCACCATGATTTGCAAGCCAGAAAGCAATTCTGTAACACACCCATCCTGTGATCGGAGCGGGGAAGCGTAGGACTAGGAAGGCGCTGTATTTTCCTAGCACATTCCTCCGGGACATTGCTGGGTTCAAGGGAAATCCCCCAGAAGTCCTTGTGGCCATGGCGACAACCCTCCACCTGTCTTCCCGGTTGTCCTGCTGGCTGGATTTATCTCTGTGGCCTGTCAGCTGGAACTGAAGTCCGGACAGCTCTTCCCAGGCAGCGGGGGCTCCTGCTGGAGCGGGTAGGTGAAGTACTGGGGTGACACCAGGAAACCGGATGGCTGCGTCAGGTGGATTTGGTGGCCTGTGGTGTAAGGGGGGGGCGGTGATGGCACCAGGCAGCCTGGCTCTGCTCTGGCAAAGGAGAATCTGCGGATAGAGCCCCCCGTGGAGCTAGAGCTGGTGGCCGTGCTGGACTGTCTGGAAGGTGCCCTGAGGCTTGTGGAGGTCAAGATCATGGGCAGGGTCTCTGTCTGATAGCTGCGGAGGGAGAAGCGGATGGGCTGCTGTGAGGGCTCCTTGGGTCTCAAGCAGGTGCAGCAATAAACAGCCACCAGGGAGCCCAGGATGATGAAGGCGATGAAGATGGAGCCAACGATGAGGAAGGGAACGTAGACGGGCTCTAAAAGGTAAAAGCAGACAGACACAGGTGTTTGGACAAGAGTCTCCCAGACTCCAGGCAGCTCATGGGTGGGAGGTAAGCGGCTCGGTGTGGCCGCCCTTGTCAGCCCAGGCTCTCGAGCTTGTTACTGGTAATCTCTGAAGTGGGAAGTGAGATGGCAGAATGTTCTTGCTCCTAGCGGGGAGGAAGCAAGCTGATACTGGAGCCTCTGTTAGCAATTAGCCGGTACATCGCACATCTGGAAATCAGAAGGAACAGAATCTACCCTCCCGTTCAAGCGCCAGAGGGAGGGGAAGGCTGAGTTGTTTGGTTACCACGACTCTGGGTTTAAATCCAGGGTTTTGGTACTTTTATCACGGTGGGGCTCTTAGGGCGCTGACCCATCTCTGAGGCTGCAAATTCTTCTCCCTTCCAAGAATCTCCAATCTAAGCAAAGAGAACTGAGCCTGTGAGACCCCTATGATGAGACTAAGGAAAGATGGTGTAAAGAAATCTGTAGTTGGCTCCCCTTAACTGTGTCTGTGATTGCATGGGGAACTGTATCATCTCTGGATACTTCTTCCCAGAAAGGACTTGGGATGCCCTCTCTGGCTGCCACACCTCTGCCCCTCACCTCCACCCCACCCCCCCAAACTCTGGGAAGGTCAGGCCGAACCTTAGATCATGAGACAGTTCTTAGTGTTGGTGGCTTTCTGAAAGAGCACCCCTCAGAGCAGATCCATTTCCTTCTCTCTGTGCAAGACAGACATCAAATTTCCCACCCCTGAGCCCGTCTCCCAACTCCCTGGGGACACTCCCAGTGTCTCCCCTGTCTGATAGAGCCACCTCTGGATGCAACCTCCAGGGCTGAGGCAAAAGAAAGAAAACCTGCGTTGACAAAGACCTTACTGTGTGCCTGACTCTGTCTTATGAATGAATTATCTGAATCAAGTCCGTGGAGACTCTTGTAAGGAGGACATGGTAAGCTCTGTTTTCTAGATGTGGAAACATGCTTGGTTTTGACCCTGCCAAAGACACAGGAGCAGTGACTGACAGGTGACCATCAACCCGGAGGTTCTGTGGGTTCTTAGACCTAAGCTCTTCCGTCTCCCATTCCCTCCGCCATGTTTAGTAGGCCAGGGGAAAGCCACTGACTAACCACTTAGCTGGCTTAGCGGCCCGGTGCTAAGCATTCAGACACTCACTCAATCCACAATCCAACTCCTCTGAGAATATGCCCATGTGAGAGTTGAGAGGAGGCCCAGAAAGTTAAGTAACTTGCCCAAGTTACACAGCTGGCAAGGGGCAGAGCCACAAGCCAAGGTTCCTGAGTTCGGTGGATCCCACCTCAGGGAGTGCAGAGATGGCCCCCTTTCCTGCTGCCCACCCCCCCCCCCCGCAACAAAGAGGATTCCGGGAGGATTAGGAAGGATATCCCCACTGCAGACTGTGCGTTGACACACTCCACAGAGCAACCGTGTCCCCGAGGATGAGTGGAGTAAGCCAAGGGGAAGTCTGTATCATTTTTTTAACAGGCGAGGACCGCTTCGCGGTCCCTGCCTTCCCCGAGCATGTTTTCTCCAGAAACCACTTCTCCAACCCACCAGATTGGGAGTTTTGACGCTCA
The DNA here is from genome assembly GCF_009829155.1 of Mustela erminea. NCBI lineage: Eukaryota > Metazoa > Chordata > Mammalia > Carnivora > Mustelidae > Mustela > Mustela erminea. The sequence continues at coordinate 132,785,225 of NC_045615.1, read as the reverse complement.
AATTCCAAGAGAACAGAATGGAGTTCTAAGGCAGAGCAAGCTCCCCTTTCCTCTGGGTTATTACTCTCTTGGCCGGTGGTGCTGAGGCGGAGGGGGTCTCTGGGCACCATTAATTCTCTTTCCCGGGGACCTTCTCTTGACCGCTCTAGACCTCCGCTGTGGAGTTCTGGGGTGTCACCCGCTCTTAGCTCCGCCCGTTCCCCCCGGTTTCCCGGCCATAAAAACCATCGCCTCAAGCTCTAACGGGTTTCCCTGACGTTCCCATTCAGGTGGAAAGCTTTTTTTCTTTTCTTTTCTTTTCTTTTCTTTTTCTTTCTTTCTTTCTTTCTTTCTGAGGTGTAAAGTTCCTCCGCTGGGGTCATGATTTACTCCGCTCTGAAGTGAGCGGAAATTTGACCCGTGTTTTCCGACCTGAGAATAGGGGGCGGGCAGCCCCTGCGACCCTGGTTTCTAAATCGCCACCTCGAGGACCTGGGCATTTCTGAAAGGCGTGACAATAGGGGGTGGGCCAGAGAGGGTAATTCGATGCAGAGAAATGAAAGGAAGTCGGGAGAACGAGGCAGAGGCTTAGGAACGCTACCAAAGATCCACCAAAAAAGGGGGGAAGGGGTGAACGTGGATCAGGTTCCTTGGCCCCGTGGGGCTGCAGATGCGCTCCCCACGAGTTGCGGTCTCTGGCCGCCGGCAATCCGGAAACTCCTGGAGTGACCGGGGTTCGCAGTGGGGGGTCCCCACCGCCCTGGAAAAACCGCATCCCGACCTGAAGCTGTCCCCGTAGCTCTTCCCTCACCTCCCGCGCTCCCGGGAGCTCCAGCATTCTCGCCCAGGGCCACCGGGTGCAAGCCCTGCGGTCCTCGCTGTCCCTTGCAAACTTTCCTGGGGCCGACCCGCGGAGACCGCGTGAATCGGGACTGCAAAGGAATTAGGGCGCCTGACCCGAAACGCGACCACCCGCTCCGCCTCGATGTCCCCACCTCGCCGCACCGCCGTGCGCGGAGCCGGGACCGCCTGGAGCGCACGCGGGCAGACACGCGCGGGCCGCGGGCGTCGGGCGGGGGCCAAGGGCCGGCACTTACGCGCGGTGATGCCGGGGTGCTCCAGCTCGCCGCGGTCGTTGGTGCAGCTTCCCTGCTCCAGCCTGGCGTCGGCCGCGGCGCAGCAGTAGCGCAGCGCGCAGGAGCCGCAGCAGATGGTGGCGTCCAGCGTGTCGAAGTCCTCCGGGCACTGGAAGCCCTCATGGTAGTTGCCCTGCACGTCCACCCAGCCGTGGCAGTATTCTCCGGACTGCTGAGCACCCGCCGGGCTCCAGCGCAGCCAGCCCAGGAGGAGCCAGAGCGCCAGCAGCGCCCCCATCACCGCTGGGCGCCCGGGGCGGCCAGGAGGGGACGCAGCGGGAGAGCGAAGGGCTGGGCGGCAGCGGTGCCGCCTCTCCCGGGGCGCGGCTCGGGCGGCTGGCCCCCCGGCGGCCGAGGCCCCCCCTTGGCGCGGGCTAGCGGGGGCCGGGGAGGCGGCAGGGGCTGCGCCGCGGGCTCGGCAGGCCGGGGGTCTGCATGGTGCGCGGGGGCAAGAGGGCGGGGGCCCGCGGGAGGCGCCGGCGGACGCTGCTGCTGGGGCTGCTACTGCCGCCCTTTGCGGGTCTCATAGTGCCGCGGGCGCGAAGGGCGCGCCGAACCCTCGGCCGCCTCCCACCCCACTCCTCAAGGGAGCCATCGCGTCCCGGGCTGGCGACCCCCGCGCCGCCCAGCGCCCCTCCTCGTGGCCGTCGCCGGGTCCCTAGTGGAGCCCGAAGGAGGAAGAATTTGAGATCCCCGCGTGCGGGCGCCGGGGACCCGCGGCCCCTCCACCCCCGCCCCTGTCTGTCACGGGAACAGGAGTCGGCCTGGCCGCGGCCAAGTACAAACGGCCTCGGGGCTGCTGACAGCTCTGCCTGCAAGGCGTCCTTTAAAAAGGAAGAGGGAGGGGGAGACAGCGAGGGCTAAGAAAGAGTCCGCCCTCCTGGGTCGCGCCGCTGGAGCTAATCACCGCGGGCGCCGTGCGAGCTGCGGGTCCCCGAGGCTCTCGGGTTCGCGCGCCCCCCTCCGCCATCCCGGGACACCCCCTCCACCCCCAACCCCCGCCCACCACGCTCGCTCTCCCAGGACTGGACTCCAGACCTGCGGGGAGCAGGCCCTCCCCCTACACACCGTGACCCCCGCACCGCCCAGGGATCCCGGTCGAGCGAGGGCGAGGGCTGCGGAATTCCTGCGCCCTTCCACGCGCGAGGGCGTGCGGGGATGGGGGGGAAGAGAGGCGCCAGTACTTTGCCTGGATATAAAAAAAAGCGGGCGCGACGACCGAGGTCTGTCGAATCTTGTGTCGCCTGTTGCACAATTCCGGACTCGATCCTGGGACACCTGTTCTAAAGGTTCAGAACTATGATTTTAAGGGGCCGGCAACCTTTGCACGTAGTTTTCCACCTAAAGTTTCCACTTCTAGGAGGAACGGCACGTTTTCGCTGACAGACGCACACAGGCGCTGCGCCCGCACCACCCCCCCCCCGCCCCCCAGCCTTCGGGCTGCCGGGTGAGGAATCGCCGGTCACCTCCACCAGCCGGGGGCAGCTCGAAAACCCTCAAAGAGCACGACTTCGTTCACGCCCACAAAGGAAATAAAAGAACAAAATTAATGATAATTGAGCCGATCTGAACTTCTGTTCGGGCAAAGAAACACATTTATTTAAATGATGTGTCCCCTGTGTGCTATTTTCAGGGGCACTGCTCCTTTATCGTCGTAAGTGCCTTCTGAAACTGGTGTTATGTGAAACCCAGGCTAAACTCGGGCATTTATTTTTACTGCATCCTGAACTTCCTCTCATCGTTTACTGGTGTGTGTGTGAATATGTTCCCCGTATCTCAACCTATTTGTCAAACACTCTGAATGCCCGTGTCACTGATTTAGATGTTGGCAAGTTGAGTGAAACAAAAGAGACAAAAGTTTGCTGTGCACCAGCAATAAAAAGTGTGCGATCAAAAGCATTTACCACGCCCGCAGCTTCCCCATGGTCCCCGGTCGGTTCAGAGTTTTGTTTTGTTTTGTTTTGTTTTTTTTAAACTCTGAATAAAACTGTTTCTCTTTTTAAATCTGAAATAAAGTGTATTCCAAGTAAAGAATTACTTCTGACTTCTTCTTTTAAATATTGGGATTAGCATTTAGTTATGAAAACGTAAAAATAATGCTCAACATTTCAAATGGCAAGTAATATTTAGCTTTCTTGTCTAAATATTTAGCGTTCTTGTTCTCTTAGAAATAGATATTGCTAGGGACTATAATAAGCTATTAAGTAAAACCAAAGTCTGTTCTGGCTTTTATCTACAAACAAACAATGGTACAGTTTTTCTTAACTTAAGCATACAGAAAAATTGTTTTTGCAAAAAATTTCTTGGGTTCTATGTTTTTATTTGTAAAAAAAAAATATTCTTACCAGACTTAAAGTTTGTTTTGTTGTTTTTTTTTTTTAAGTTGTTTTTTAGGAGTGTTATTTAGATTGAATATATATATCCTGAGCAATTAAGGGAAAAGGTCATTTCCAACCACAGCAAAAGTAAGCTCTAGTGATTATAATAAGATGATAAAACTACAAAGCCATGTTTACTGCTAATAACTTTCCCAGTACCACACCTCTTTATATTATTTTTTGTTAAATTTAAAGGAATTCCATTACATCACAACTGCAAAAAGTTCTGCACCAGCAACATTTGCTAGTCCCCCAAGGGTCAAGTTTCTCTCATTATCCAGCTGTTCTTTGATAGCATTAATATTTTAAGGAGTGATTTGTTGGCGCTTACCTCCCATTAATTACATTCTCCATGCCACAGTGGGATTCTTTTCTTTAAGACACCAACTATAATTAATTCCTCCATCAAAGCCCCTGTCTACTTGACTTATTTAGAGGGCATTTTACTCGAATCTAGTTGGATCTTACCAGTGGAAAATAACCAAACCTTCGAATTACTTGATACTCCGTAGATCCGATGTGTGTGGACATTAGAGCAATTGTGTGCCATGTTTCTTATCCAGGTGCTTTCTTAACCAGGTGATCCAGGTGCCTTTAAACCATTACAACAATCAGCTCAGGGGGCATGCCCACAGGGTTGGTGGGGGGCAGTGTTTGGTTCTTTGTCATAGGAGAGCTCCTTGAACTTAAACTGACAAATTCTAACAGCAAAAGTGATGTCCTTAGAATGCTCTTTGTGAATAGGAATGTGTATTTCTTTTTAGGTTTATAAACATCCAAATTTTTCTGTTATTTTGTTATTACTTTAATAGTAAAGGAAGATTAAAAAGCTCTCAGAGACCCCCCGCAAAGACTCTAGGGGAAGACATGGAGGTAGAAAATAAAATCTATACCATCTGGAGTATTATGTGGAGGTTTTGGAAATTCTATATTTTTCCTTATCTCAGTAACACAAATTCCATATTTTGGTGAATAACACAGTCATAAGGGATCATTTCCTCAGTCTACATTCTCTTGTGGCCCTGCCTCCAGGAAATTCTATAGGAAATGAGTTAAATGATATGATGTCTGGGATTTGCTTTAATAAACACCAGCAAAAGAGAAAGAAAGAGTGAAAGAGGGAGGGAGAGAAAGGGGGGCGGGTAGAGAGGGAGGAAAGAAGGAAGGAAGGAAGGAAGGCAGGAAGGGAGGGAGGGGGAAGGGAGGAAGGAGAAAAAAGAGGCTACAGGAGAAATGGAAAGTGGAAGATGGAATGGAAGCAACTGGAACATAATTAGTAATATGTTCATCATTGTAGCTGTGCAAAGGGTACTTGTGCAATCAAAATGCAATTTTTTCCCATTTTTATGTATGAAGAAAAACTACACACACAAGTTTTTCTTTTGATTTTTAACTGATAAGAATAGATCACAGCATGAAACTGCCATGGGACCATATTTTTAAACTTTGTCTTGGTTCCTTCTCCTTGTTTTATAGTCTTTGGAGCAGAGTGAAAGATTTGAGGAAAGTAAAAGCAGAGAAATAAAGAAAAAGAAGGCAAAATGAATGCATCGGAAAGGACTAGAATCAAAATGTTGTGAGAAGGGGAGGAGAAAGGGCAAAGGGATGTAGAAGTGAAAATAAATGAATGAATGAACAAATAAATAAATAATAAGGACAATTCACTTTGGCTTTGGAAGTCCCCTCTAGATCATTTGCATTGATCTGGAAATAAAATAGAAAACAACAACTTTCTCAATCCCACACCACCCCCAAGTTCCTTTCTGGAGTGATTTCTTATCACTAATCTTCCTTTAACAACTTTGTCCAAGACTTAATGGAATTTTCTTCCTTGAATCACTCACTATAAATCTCTTATTCCAGGACCCTGTGAACCTGAGTTACTGGAAAGGTATTTTTCCTCAAATTCGCTTTGGCACATACTCACTGCTGGAGAACAGCAAGGTGCCCAGAAGCATACTCCCAGCCCCCAGCAGCCCAGCGCCCCCCGCCCCCACGCCCTTCCATCTGCCCCGTGCATTAGCTGGCCTCAGAGTCTTCATTTATGAAGAGGGCATTAGACATAGTGCCCCTCGAGTAGTATTTCTCAAACCATAAGGTGCATAGAAATCGCCTAGGGACCTTGTGAAAATGCAAGTTTTGATCCCCAAGGTCTAGGAAGGGGCCAGAGATTCTGCGTTTCCAACAAGCTCCCAGGTAATGCCAAGGCTGCTGGTCTGAGGACCATCCACTGAGCCCCTCTGGTCCTCCTCTACCCTTGCCGCCATCCACAGGGGAAGGAATGAATAGAGCCAAAGGGACCCAAGCGAAGTCCATTTCCTCACTTTCTATACCACTCTCTGGGCCTTGAGATACCAGAAGTCCCTCCTCAAATAGACTCAAGCTTTTACTCCTAGGGTTTCCAGAAGCCTATCCTGGTCAGAAGGGGTTCCAGGACCAGGTGGTTACAAACTTGTAAACCAGGCAAAGATATCCTAACCCTTACACATGAGGGCCCCTGTGGTGCAAGATGGATCCCCAGATGGGAAGGGGCGGGGCGGGAAGGGGCGGTGCAGACCTGGTGGGCTGCCTCCTGTCTGTTCTTGACCCAGTCCAACCTGTTAGGACGGGCTGTTGCCTAGCAGGTCTTAGGGGCTCAGTAAACTGTCCAGAGGGAATAAGTGAGTGATTGAATAAATGACAAAAGGAATGTTTTCCCTTGATGATTTCATAGCCTCTACTACTCCTCATTGTAGTTCTGTGATAGAGCATTTGTCTTTCCGTATTCGTTTGACCTTTTTCGCGGTTTTATCCTGGAACCTCGCAGAGCACCTGGTGCATGGTGAGCGCTCAGTAAATGTTGAGTAAATAACTGTAAACAATAGATGACTGGTTGACAACTTGTGACAACTGAGTGACATCTCAATACTAGATAGAGCTTCAGCAAGCGAGTATCTGGGAGTGACCAGCGGGGGACACTGCAGGCCAGGGCGGATTTGTCAGAGTCAACCTCTGTAATTTAACTAAAAATCCAGCTCATCAAGAACTGTCCCAGGCTGGGGCGCCTGGGTGGCTCAGTGGGTTAAAGCCTCTGCCTTCCGCTCAGGTCATGATCCCAGCGTCCTGGAATCAAGCCCCGCATCGGCCTCTCTGCTTAGCAGGGAGCCTGCTTCCTCCTCTTTCTGCCTACTTGTGATCTCTGTCTGTCAAACAAATAAATAAAATCTTAAAAAAAAAATAAAAGAAAAAAAGAACTGTCCAGAATGTTGGGACAGCAGACAGCAGCCCGCAGCCATCCTCCATGGAGACAGACAGTGGGGACGCTTGTCCAAGAAAGAAGAGCTATTATGCGGAGAAAATCGGTCAACCCGGTAGAAAGAATATTCTAGTTGTGAGTCAGACGAGTCTGGGTTTCTGAGTGTGCCTCTTTCTGATCACATGGCCTTGAGCAAGGTCCTTTCTTCGGCTTACTGAATCTCAGCTTCCATGTCTCTAAAATGAGGGGAATGGGAGAGAATAGCCCCTCCCTTGAAAGATTATCCTAAGAATTCATAATAGAACTCATCGCAGTCTGAAGCTCGGGGCTTCGGAAGCAGTAGGTATTACCCACGACCAGCTGGTTTGAATCTGTAGCTAAATAATCATGGCAAGTTTCCTGCTCACCAGAATGGGCCTGTGCCCTGATTAATCTGAGTGGATTATTTACAGCGCTCCGTCCTTCATTCTCTTATTCATTCGATGTGCCCATTCATAACCACTGGCAATTGAATATTGATTATTCACTTTCAGAGTTGCTCTCCTGAGACGTGCCCCAAAACTAGGAGCAGTGGGGGATGACGGTGGGTGTCAGACAATCCCAGTGGATGGACGGGCCTCGCTGGACAGACTTTATTCGAGCTGGATTTCTACACAGTACAGTCCCAAGCACAGGTGGGCATTTAATAAGTATCCGATTAGTCTGTGATTCCATATTATGTCAGTAGAGATGTAATTTATTAACCTGGGCTCCTGGCATCCTTCCAGTGTACGTATAATAGAATGACATTTTTCATGCAGAGATATAAATTAAATTAATTGGCATTCACATTTAATTGAAACTTCCTCGACAGTGCATGGATTCTCCCCAACGCCACCTCTTTCTCAGCAAGGGGCATTTCCTTCAGAGTGCTTGCAGACTAAAGAGAAGCCAGCCCCAATTCCTGGGGCTCCCCCAAGGAGCGCGCTTTCAGCAGCGTAGAGAGCAGAAGGGAAAATGAGTTGGCCCTAGAAACATGGAAAGTTGCTACACTGTGGCCACGAGCTCTTTTGGTGGGGGAAAGGATTTCAGAAGATAAAGAAACACAGACTGTTTCTGTCTTATTTCTCTCTTCTTACTTCTCACCTTCACCAGCCACACAGAATGTTTTGAAAATTTTTAAGTTACCCTTAAAGTCTGTAAATCCCATGGAATTCGTTGGAAAGCCATAATATGGTTGCAGTCAAAGTAACCTTTTATTTTGATTTTTCTCCTTTTCATATAACCTGTATCTGGTTAGCTCTGCTGGTGACATGAGGGGCCGAGCAGGCAACGGTCCTAATTTCCACGCCATGGGTCAACTGAGTTTCCTCTCTCTCAGGAATACAAAATGCACACCTGACCTTGGCTTGCAAACACCTGCTATGAGTTATTTGAGGTCATCAGCCTGAGCTCTTGGTTCTAACAGATACAGTCAAATATGCAGCTTGGAAAATGAGCTCAGTGTTACACACTCCTACAGCAAATGGGCCAACGGTGTTATCTTTGTAAATATTGGTGCCTAATACCTAGCACTCACGTGCCCTTCCTTCTGTCCTCAAAACTGATTTTATCCAGCCATTCGTTCTGTACAATCACTTTATTTTCTACTTCTTTAGCATACTTACTGTCATCAAGGTTAAGAAGAATATTCACCCTTAGCATTTTTCTTTGGCATCTCCACTTGAATTGGGCTCGAAATACAGACCCCATTTGTAGCTGTCTGCATGGCTGGTCCAATTTAGTATATAAAAAATTAGGAGTCAGTAACCCTTTAGTCTAGGTGCCATTATGGCTCTTTATTTGGAACTTATCTGTTCGGCAACCTTAGCTCTCTTGAAGACGGGAAATGCAGATAACAATCTTCCTTACCTACATGTGCCCTCCCCCCACACACCCTCTTCCTAAGAAGGCATCATAAGTCACAAAGTCTGGTACTACATGTGGCTTACCGATAAGAGAGCTTCATGAACGACGTGGATGGAACTAGAGGATATTATGCTAAGTGAAATAAGTCAGTCAGAGAAAGACAGATACCAACTGATTTCACTTATATGTGGAATTTAAGGAAGAAAACAGATGAACACAGAGGAAGGGAAGGAAACATAAAATAAAATGAAAATTGAGAGGAAGACAAACTATAAGAGACGCTGAACTGTGGGAAACAAACTGAGGGCTGCTGGAGGGGAAGAAGGTGGGGGTTGGGGTAACTGGCTGAGGGACATTAGGGAGGGCACTTGCTGTAAAGAGCACCAGGTATTATACGCAACTGATGAATCACTAAATTCTACCCTGCAGCTAATAAAAAATAAAAATAAAATATGCAAAAAATAAAATAAAATATGCTAAGTCCTATAAAACATTAAAGATGCCTGGATTTAAAAAAGAGTGCTTTATGCCCCCACACAGGGCTTATCTTTCTTTTTTATCCCCAAATTTAACTTTTATTATGAACATGTAGTATTTGTCTTTGTTAGCAATGATTTTTTTCTTAATATGAGCATGCTTCAGTCACCCAAAAGCTAGCTACCTGCCTACCTATCTACCTATCTATATAAATTAATATACATTCTGTTGATTGGCTACTTAATAGAATCACATGGTAAGTTTTATAATGACTAACCAGCCTACTTTTTATATTGTTGGTATAAATAAAAATGTTTTTGTTTTATTTTTACTAAATCAAGTTAACCTATAACAAATTCCCTTTGGAATTTTTGGAAAATTACCACATGGGGGTGCCTGGGTGGCTCGGTGGGTTAAGGCCCCTGCCTTCGGCTGGGGTCATGATCCTGGGGTCCTGGGATCGAGCCCCACGTGGGGCTCTCTGCTCAGCGGGGAGCCTGCTTCCTCCTCTCTCTCTGCCTACTTGTGATCTCTGTCTGTCAAATAAATAAATTTTTTAAAAAATTTAAAAAAAAAGAAAATTACCACATGGATACAAGTTTAGTCTTAAGAAGATTAGAAGCAAATTTGAAAAGGAAGGCCCTGGAAATTAAAAAAAAAAAAAAAATGCACAAGGCTGGATTAGAATATACCAACAGAGTAGATTTTTGTATACAAATATCTGCTTAGTAAGTATTTGAGAAATTTTGAAGATTTCTATGTGCTATATGTTATTTTCTGTTCCTGATATTTATTTAATGAAATAAAGTCTTCACTACTTTTTTTTAAAGAAAAACAAAAGGTTTTTTTTAAAAACACACTGAGGGAAAAATATGCAGATCTAATCTCTTTAAATTTCTTGAATCTAGAAAAACTAGATTATTATATGGAAACTTAATACCAAGAAATCATTAAAAAAAAAACCTTGTCAAGTTTTAAATTCAAAACTGTGAGAGCAATTATAACAACACTTTTACTATTTTCTCTACCAATAACTACATCTCATGTAGCATTTCTGTTACATTAGAATTCAATGTACAAGATGTACAAGACTGTGCAATGTACAGAGAAGATGGTTTCATAAAATGTGGGGGGAAATGCTGGAAAAGAAACATTTCAACTAGATTAAAATGAAAACAAGACAGAGAATATTCATTTAAAACTTATACCAAGATATCACAAAGGTCTTATCATGGGTAAGAAAGAGTCTTATTTTTTTAAATGCTTAAGAATAGTTTTGAATAAAATTCAATTCAATTTTATATCTAACAAAAAGGTAGAAATCAGATGGTCTTATTCCAATCAATCGGCCACATTATTTGTAACACAAACAAAGGGGGGGACCTACTTCTACAAAAATGTTTTATCATTATAAAAATATTAAACTAACCTAAATAAAAATTCACTTCTGAAGAAACTGCTATCTTATAAGGAATGCAAATAAGATAAATCTTATGCAACACATTCAGAATAAATGCAAGGGCCTGTCTTTCTATATCTTCCTATCTCGCTGGATATTTTGGCCTGAGCAGAATTCCTCCCCTCATTCTAATAAGTACCCGACCTTCCTCCATTCCATATGGACATGGACCGACTGTCAGTCATGGAGCTCGACTCCTGGCCAAGGGTTGGACAGGGGATCTTAGTGATGTAATCAGAATTCCTTATCTCCTCGGACTTAGTGATTGGTTCAAAAGTATGCACATAACTCAAGCGTGGCCCATCAGAGTCCTTCCATGATATCTGAGGAGCGCATCCCTTCATTTTCAACTGTGAAATGTGGAGATGTTTGCTTGAGGCAGTCAGAAACATGATCCCTGTCTTGTAGAGTAAGCTTAACTGAGAATAAAGTCATCTGACAGAGATTAGAGAGAAATAAAAGGGAGAGACCCAAGATGCTGGAGTCCCTGGATCCAGCCGTACTTGAAGCTCACACTATCCTGGTCTTCCCTATTACATGAGATGATACAGTCACTTTTGGTTTAAGCTAGTTTGGGTTAGGTTCTAATCACATATAACTGAAGACAAATATGACATCTGCAGTAAATATTATGGAAGCAATTTTAATAAATGCTTTCTGGAAGTGGGGAGGAGGGGGTGGTTGGTAAGGTTATCAAAACAGGATGATTCGAAGGCACAACATCTGGAGCTATATTGTGAAAAAACAAATATTGTATCCATGTTATTAGGGCTTTAGGACAGTATATTTTAGGTTGTGAGTCAGAACCCATTGAGTGGGTCATGAAATCAATTTACTGATACATGAATGGCATTTATTAAAGATAGAATAGAATACAAAATAGAGAGTACATCACACAAATAAGGAAAGTTCAATTTGATGACACTTTATTTCAGATATTTATGTAAGTATGTATGTTCTGGATAGTGGTATGAAATAACTTTTTAAAATATTTTATTTATTATAAGTAGGAATGCAAATAAGATAAATCTAATGTAAAACATTCAGAATAAATGCAAGGGCCTGTCTTCCTATATCTTTTTATCTCCCTGGATATTTCTCTTGGCCTGAGCAGAATTCCTCCCCTCATTCTAATAATAGTACCCCACCTTTCCCCATTCCATGTGGACCTGGACCAACTGTCAGTCATGGAGCTGGACTCCTGGCCAAGGGTTGGACAGGGGATCTTAGTGATGCAATCAGAATTCCTTATCTCCCCGGACTTAGTGATTGGTTCAGAGGTATGCACATGACTCAAGCGTGGCCGATCAGAGTCCTTCCATGATATCTGGTTTATTTATCTTGTGCTTTATTTATCACAAGTAGGCAGAGAGGCAAGGGAAGCAGGCTCCTTGCAAAGGAGAGAGCCCAATGCGGGGCTCCATCGCGGGACCTTGAGATCATGACCTGAGCCGAAGGCAGAGGCTCTAATGCACTGAGCTACCCAGGTGCCCCTGAAATTGCTTTTTTTTTAACTGAAGAGAGTGATCAAAACATTTGAAAATCGTGCTTAGAAGAAAACTGCAATCACAACGTTGAATATGTTGAATGGAGCAAAAAGGGTCAAAGTATTTAGCACGTTACTATTCCTATGTTCTAAAGAAGAATGTGTTCTGGAAAAAGCAGCTGCCTGTTTTCCATAACTAACCTTGCTAGGTGTGCATATGGGGCCAGGACAGATGGGAGTCATGGATGGAATTAAAGTAGTCAAAGATGTATCCGGCTAGTTTAACTTGCTTCTTTTGAGTTATTTATTCAATTAGTTGAAGCTCATCTCCTTATCAGGGCTGTTTTGCCCTCTGGTCCTCTCTCTTGGCCTAAGGTGTGAAGAAGAGAAGCAGCTTACCTCAGCTTGTGAGGGCCGGAGAGCCTAGAGTTCGGATACTGCTCTCCAGATCCTCAGTTACCTGTGGGCAAGGCTGCTGATCTGACCTAGTTTCTGGAAGAAATCCGCTGAAGAAGTCTATGGTTGGCAAACATGTGGATTTTTCTCTATGCTTGGAAAAGGCCCATGACCCTCCCTTCCCAGATCCCATCTTGGGTCTCACTCGTAAATACTTCACTGTGAATAGCCTTGCCCGGACTCCAGCCTCAGGTCTAGCTCATCTTGAGCAGCTGACCCCTGGCCTTTCACTATGGGGTAAATGTCCCTCAACACGTCAACCCATCTATACAACACAATTAGCTATTTTCTATGTTTCCCCATGCAGCATGAGGAACTTTTAGATCCTTTCTCAGTACCCAGGAGCCAAGAGAGGTTCCAGAATGCTAACTCAATCTCTCTGTCTATCCCATTTTAACTGGCTTCCTCACACTGGAGCAAGACCACACATCATTATTCTCTCCCCCAAGAGTCCCAAATAGGCTTGGGTGGGAGTAACCAGAACACATTTGCCTCACCAATTGCTTCTTTAAAAAAATTTTTTTTTAATTTAAGATCTACTTAGTTAACATAGAGGGTGTTATTGGTTTCAGGGGTAGGAGTTAGCGATGTATCACTATATTGCCTATAACACCTAATTCTCATTACATCAAGTGACTTCCCTAATGCCCATCACCCAGTTACCCCATCCCACCACTCCCCTCCCCTCCAGGAACCCTATTTATTTCCTAGAGTTAAGAGTCTCTTATGGTTTGTCTCCCTCTGTTTTGTCTTAATTTAACTTCCCTTCCCCTATGCTCACCTGTTTTGTTTCTGAAACTTCACATATGAGTGAAATCATATGGTATTTGTCTTTCTCTGACTGACTGATTTCACTTAGCATAATACCCTCTAGTTCCATCTACGTCATTGCAGAAGGTTAGATTTCTTTCTTTTCGATGGTTGAGTAATATTCCATTGTATATATACAACAACTTCTTTATCCATTCCTCTGTCAATAAACATCAGGCTCTTGCCATAGTTTCGCTATTGCAGACATTGCTGCTATAAACACTGGTGTGCACGTGCCCCTTCTAATCACTTTGTTTGTATCCTTTGGATAAACACCTAATAGAGCAATTGCTGGATCTATAGGGTACTCTATAACTTTTTTTTTTTTTAATTTGAGAGAGAGAGAGAGAGCTTGCAGGGGGAGGGCCAAAGGGGAAGCAGACTCCCAGCTCAGCAGGGAGCCCAATGTGGGACTCAGTCCTGGGACTCCAGGATCATGACCTGAGGCAAAGGCCATTGCTTAACCAACTGAACCACCCAGGTGCCTCTATCTTTAACTTTTTGAGGAACCTCCATACTGTTTTCCAGAGTGACTGCACAAGTTTTCATTCTCACCAAGAGTGTAAGAGGGTTTCCCTCTCTCCATATCTTCACTATCTGTTGTTTCCTGAGTTGTTAATTTTAACCAATCTGACTGCTGTAAGATGATGTGTCATTGTGGTTTTGATTCGTATTTTCCTGATACCAAGTGATGTTGAGCATTTTTTCATGTGTCTGTTGGTCATATGTGTATCTTTAGAGAAATGTCTGTTCATGTCTTCTGCCCATTTCTTGGATATTTTGGTATTAAGTTTAATAAGTTCTTTATAGATTTTGGATACTAACCCTTTATCTGATGTCATTTGCAAATATCTTCTCCCATTCTGTAGGTTGTCTTTTAGTTTTACTGATTGCTTTCTTTGCTGTGCAACAGCTTTCTATCCTGACAAAGTCCCAACAGTTCATTTTTGCTTTTGTTTCCCTTGCCTTTGGAGATATGTGTAGCTAGAAGTTGCTGTGGCCAAGGTTGAAGAGGTTGCTCCCTGTGTTCTCCTCTAATATTTCAATGATTCCCATTTACAATCACACCAAAAACCATAAGATACCTGAGAATAAACCTAACCAAAGAGGTAAAAGATCCATACTCTGAAAACTGTAGAACATTTATGAAAGAAATAGAGGAAGACACAAAACCATGGAAAAACATTTCATGTTCATGGATTGGAAGAACAATTATTATTAAAATGTCTATGCTACCCAAAGCAATCTAAACATTTGATGCAATCCTTGTCAAAATACCATCAGCATTTTTCAAAAGCTGGAAAAAATAATTCTAAAATTTGTATGGAACCGGAAAAGACCCCAAATAGCCAAAGTAATGTTGAAAGAGAAAACGAAAGCTGGAGGTGTCACAATTCTTCAAGCTGTATTACAATCATCAAGACAGTGTGGTTCTGGCACCCAAAAAGACATAGAGATCAATGAAACAGAAGAGAGAACCCAGAAATGGACCCTCAACTTTATGGGCAACTAATCTTCAACAAAGCAGAAAAGAATATCCAATGGATAAAAGACAGTCTCTTCAACAAATAGGTGTTGGAAGAATGTAGAAGAATGAAACTGGACCACTTTCTTACCCATACACAAAAATAGACTCAAAATGGATGAAAGACCTAAATGTGAGACAAGAAACCAATTGCTTCTTAAATGTGTATCCCTGTGTTACACACACTCCCCTGGGGCCCAAGGGGGGATGCTTTCCCTTTTTCCCATGGATCAGCATCTTCCCTTACATCGTTTACCGAATTCTTTCTACCAACAACTTGTCACAAAAGTGACATAGGCATAGGTCTTAATAAGTAACTGCAACTGCACAGGCATAGGTCTTAATAAGTAAAGGAGAGCTTAAGGAATTTAAAAAGTCTTCGAGATTCTCAAAACTATTGTCTTTCTAGGGACTTAGAAAGAAGTCCCATTTTGGTAGTCTAAACCTGGACTTTACCTTTCTTTCTCTTTTGTTCTTGTTTTAACAAATTCTGAATGTAAATGGATGCCCTTGGCTGGTTAGGGGGAAAGTTACAAAAATGGAAACATATTGTTTAGATTATTGACATAATTGATATAATTTATTATTTATTATACCTTTATAAGAATAATTTATGTTCATAATTAACATCATACGTGGTGGTCAACCTGAAGTACATTTAGGTCTTTTAAGTACTTAGTGTTTGTACACACAAACATGCACATACACATACATTCTTGGCATTTCCCACCGTGAGATTTCAGGAGAATTCTTTATCATTATTTATGAGTGGTTGGGCTCATAAGCTTTGTGAGCATGGAAATAGCTCTATTTCTCAATCCAAAAAAAGAATTTTCTAGGCAGAAGACAAAGAAAACTTATTCTTCTAGACCAGTGGTCAGCAACCTTTTTGCAAAAAAAGCCAAACAGTAAATACTTAGGCTTTGCAGTTTGCATGGTCTCTGTTGTAACTATTCAACTCCAATGTTGTACCACAAAAACAGCCATAGATGACCAGAAATGAATGAACATGGCTGTGTTCCAATAAAATTTTACTTAAGGTCACTGGAATCTGAATTTCATGCAATTTTCACTTGTCACAAAATATCTTTCTTTTGATTTCTTTTGATTTTTTTCAACCATTTAAAAATGTAAAGGCTGGGGTGCCTGAATGGCTCAGTGGGCTAAAGCCTCTGCCTTTGGCTTAGGTCATGATCTCATGGTCCGGGGATCGAGCTCCACATCAGGCTCTCTGCTGAGCGGGGAGCCTGCTTCCCTTCCTCTCTCTCTGCCTGCCTCTCTGCCTACTTGGGATCTCTGTCAAATAAATAAATAAAAATCTTTAAAAAAAAAATGTAAAGGCCATTCTTAATTGTGGGCCATATGCAACAGGCAGTGGGCTGGATTTGGCCCACCAGCTGCTTTGACAACCCTTATCCTAGATCCCCTTTTCAAATTTAGGTATTTTAATGTCCTCTTTCCTCCATTTATGAGGCAAATTAATGTAGCCTAATGTAGTAATGGCAGCACTGACTTAACCAGTGCTTCCTACTTTTTGGCACTTATGAGAAATGCTATGACACACCTGCACTAACCAATGAGCATGTGATCTGGATATTTTGAGTGACATCCTTTCAGATTTGCAAAATACAGTCAACTGAGCCACAAAAATGGTTGAAGACAAGGGTCACAGCTCTTGATGCCTCCTCACCAGTCCTCTGAGTTCCATTCCTGGTTCTACATTGGATGACAGAGGCCAGGTCATGGAGGACGCTGCATAAATGGCAAAAGAAATATCTTGCAAGATCTTGAGATCATTCTGCTGAGATCACCATCTTTGCTGATCTAGATGATATTCTTGCCAGAATAATGTCTAGTGACAGATCATTAAAATCCTTATGTCGGGGCGCCTGGGTGGCTCAGTGGATTGGGCCACTGCCTTCGGCTCAGGTCATAATTCAGGGTCCTGGGATCGAGCTCCGCATCGGGCTCTCTGCTCAGCGGGAGCCTGCTTCCTTCTCTCTCTCTGCCTGCCTCTCAGCCTACTTGTGATCTCTCTCTCTCTCTCTCTGTCAAATAAATAAATAAAAATCTTTAAAAAAAAAAATCCTTATGTCTAAGGCTTTTGGCAAATTCATAGGACAAAAAGTGAACCCAGGAGTGAAGGAATAATTCAAATACCAAAATCTAGGTCTGATTCCTTAACATTCAGGCCACAAGGATGTATCATGGCTCATTAAGAAAAGTTTGTATCATAATCTATATACAATGTTTAAGGAAAAAATAAGTGGGGGTGCCTACATGGCTCAGTTGGTTGAGTATCTGCTTTTGGCTCAGGTCATGATCCCAGGGTCCTGGGATCAAGCCCCACATTGAGCTCCCTGCTCAGTGGGGAGTCTGCTTCTCCCTCTCCCTCTGCCCCTCATCCCTACTCATGCTTGCTCTTCTCCCTCTCTCTCTCTCTCTCTCAAATAAATAAATAAAAATCTTAAAAAAGAAAGAAAGAAAGAAAGAAAGAAAGGAAGGAAGAAAGAAAGAAAGAAAGAAAGACATGTATAATACAATGAGAAAATGTTCCAATCCAAATAGTTGAAATGTTCAGTGTTTTGTTATTTTAAATCAACTATTTGGAACATTCACCTATCAAGAACACTTCATCCTGAGTGGATCTGGGATAGCCCTATTTTACTGTAAAACTGCCTTCTGGGAAATTTGTCACTGTCACTCAGAGTACAGGATTTGTAAGAGTCATTTATAGCAGTATGTGTGAGGTTAGATACAACTAATTTCTATGTAACACTATTTTTATTACCCAAAGAAAATTCTAACTTAAATAAACCAATGTGTGAAATATAATTTCTCACCAGAATTACACTGGCATCAGCCTTCTGGCCATCATTCATTTTCACATTACATAATTTAAGTTAATTGAATGAAAATATTCTAACATCTTGATGGTATAGCTAGACCTTAGAGGTTTCATTATAAGAAGGAAAAATAACTTATTCACACAAGAAACACTCTGTTTAGGAGAACTTCATATAAAATGGTGATTATTCATGAACATTGGGGTTTTTGATTCATTAAAGTTAATTTTGTGATCAGTTTTTTGTAGATAAAACATTAACCTATTTGCATTGAGCTAATTTGTTCCTATAGGTTAAAAAAAAAAAAAGAAAGAAAATCCCCAAATAGAGGACACAAAATGACAGTTTACTTTATGAATTTATTGTGGAGGGTCTTTTAAGTTCCTACTTTGTGTTAGGCGCTATGATGAGTGTTTCCCATGTGTTAACTTGTTTAATGGTCACATCAACCCTATGAGAAAATTCCAAATTTAAGAAACTTGCCCAATGTCTCACCAATTCCAGATTCCAAATCCTTCTGCTGGGTGGTCTGTGTACTATGAGACTGCTGCACAATGAAAACAATAGGGAAATATTTAATTAATCAGTTGGTTGTTTTATTTATGTGATACAGAAATTCAAGTTGATTCATTTTCTCAAAGTAGATTTTCATTTTCACTCAATTCATCCAATGTAGTTTCAGATTTCATATATTGATTAACTTCTTCTTGGGGCGTCCAGGCACCCACAGTCACTTGGCAGATTTGCAAAAAGCTAGAGAACTAAGCTTCTCAAGCAGCCCCTTCACCCTGAACATTATGCACACCTTAGCCTGGCCGACAGTCTGAACTTGTTAGTATTGGAGTGAATGTCATTGCACAGTTTCATTTTTTTTTTTAATTAAAAAGCTCAGATTCCAAGGACCACAACTGAATTAAGCTTTCATCTTTGGATTTTTCTTTCTGCAATTAAAAACAGTTTTTTCAGCAGTAGATTGGTTATATAGTATATTAAAATTGACTTTGGAGATTTATTTCATCCATACTGTGTGATATTCAACTCGCACTAAATGCTGTGGGTTGAAAATGATTGACCTCTGGAGCAGAGTCAAAATTTACCCTCAAGCCCTGCCTTTTTTTTTTTTTTTTTTAGATTTTATTTATTTATTTGACAGATAGAGAGCACAAGTAGGCAGAGAGGCAGGCAGAGAGAGAGGGAGGAAGCAGGCTTCTGGCTGAGCAGAGAGCCCGATGCAGGGCTCGATCCCAGGACCCCAGGATCATGACCTGAGCTGAAGGCAGAGCCTTTAACCCACTGAACCCCCCTGGCACCCCTCAAGTCCTGTCTTTGTGAGTCCAAGCTTTGGGTTAGTTGCAAGGCAAGTGAGCTGAACTGGAAATTCTCATGTTAGGCTGGAAAAACTGGAAGGAGGCTCAAGTTGTCCCAGGTACTTGAGATCTCCCAGTAACTAGAAGAAGGAAGTTCATATCCTATCAGAAAACTGCCTTCAAACAAATATGAACTCACAATCAAAATTAAACAATGGGCAGGTTGGGGGGGATGCCATAAGTGAGAGTCAGCAGATGCAGCCAAAATATACATTTAGACCCCCTAAGTCTTCAGAATTTGGAATTATCAGAAATAATATTTTAAAAATGTGTAACTTGGGTTCAAAAGGAAGAAGAAGGAATTTTAAAAATATGCAATTAAGAAGAGTAGAATCTATTAAAATTGCCAGAAATCATGAAATACAGCTTTTTTCACAGTAAAAAGTATGATACTATAAAATACAATGGATGTGTTAAGCAGTAGACCAGACACAAGTGAAGAGAGAGAGAACTAGTGAACTGAAAGATGTATTTCAAAACATTTTTAGGGTGAAACACAGAGAGCTATGAATATGGACAAAGGGGTAAGAGATAATAAAGATACACCAAAAGGTCTTACAAACACCTATTCTGAGTTCCGGAATGAAATGCTAGCAATAATGAAGGAGAAGTGATTTTTACAGATATAAAGGTTGAGAGTTTCCTAGAAAGATGATGGAAGATGTAAGTTCACATACGCAGAAAGCATGACGTGTACCAAACAGAATAAATAAAAAGAAATCCACAACTACACACATAGTAACAGTGCTGCAGAACACCAAGGAAAAAAAGAAAAGCTTAAAAGGCAGTGAAAAAAGACAAATTACCTATCCCCCCCCAAAAAAAGACAATTAGACTTCAGCCAACTCCTCAATAACAATATTAGAAACCCAAAGACAATTAAATAAAATTTCAAAGATACTGGGAAAAAATGCCAATATAATCTAAAGTTCTATAGCCAGCGAAACCATATTTCAAGGATAAGGAAAAAAACAAGACATTTCCAGAAAGAGAAAAATTGAGTGATTGAAATTAAAATGTCCTAAAATAATTATATTGTTCAGAAGAAAGGCTAAGACATGAACTTAATCCCTACTTAGTCATACTTGTTAAATATGAATAATATTTCAAATGTACTGAATAAAGAATAGAAGCATCCATACTTTCAATCCAGTAGGTGGGAAGAAATGAAATAAATAAAAATAAGCACAAGATGTCATTAACTTTTCAAAGAAAAGGAGAAAAAATTAATGATAAAAACAAGTTCACATATGTCAGTAATCACAATAAATATAAACTAACTAAAACAATGAAAGTTTGTTTTTCTTCCCCCCAAGAGACAAAAAACTAATTATAGGCTCTTTACAAGAGACACATCTAAAACATAAGAACTTGGAAGTGTTGAAAGTAAAAAGATTTTTTTTAAAGGCTAGGCAAATATTAACTTTGAAAAGCTTGGCATACTTATATTACTATCAGACAAGAAAAACTTAAGAGACAAATCCTTCTTCGCAAATGGGTGGGTCACTACATTATAAGTTAACCAAGAATAGAGAATAATTCTAAACTTTGCATACACTCAATAATGAAAACTTCACATGCATAGATAACTACAGAAGAATATTGACAGGTGGAGTGCCCGGATGGCTAAGTGGGTTAAGCCTCTGCCTTCGGCTCAGGTCATGATCTCAGGGTCCTGGGATGGAGCCCTATATTGGGCTCTCTGCTCAGCAGGGAGCCTGCTTCCCCCCACCACCTTCTCTCTGCCTATTAGTGATCTCTGTCTGTCAAATGAAAAAAAAAATCTTAAAAAAAATAATATTGGCAAGTAAAATATTGGGAGATTTCAACACACTACTTTAATCTTGTTCATAAGTCAAGAACATAATAACTCTTTGTGAAAATTTGCAAAGTAAAAATTTGAAAACTACACAATTAACCAGCTTGAATTATTAGGCACTTAGAGAACCCTTTCTCTAATGGGTACATAATACACAATCTTCCCCAACACATATAGAATATTTCAAAATTTGACCACATACTAATTCACAAATTAAATCTCCAACTGTCACATGTTCTAAAGACTTGACTCTCATATAGATTATGGCCTAAGAAAAAAAAGTTCATGAAATTCCATAAAAGTTATTGGGACTGCTACTGGTTATCCATATAAAAAAATGCATTGGATCTTTACCTCACGCCATACACATTAATCAAGACACTGGGAAATAAATGATTAAACAGCATGTCTGTAATCCACTTTTTCCAGTTAGGGAATGAGGGGCAATGACACAAGGAAAGAAAGACCACCATCTAAATTTCCTTGTAAACATAGTCATGATAGACATCTTAGCAAATGAATTAATGGAATTTGTGAATGGAAAAGTCTTTATTCAGGGAATGCTTTTAACAGGATATACCTGATTGTCTAAAACTGATCATGGCAAACAAGCTTCAGATCTATGGATTGATGTGCACAGATGGAGACATTTTATTTTCAAAATGACCTCCTGTGTTCAAGTGATGTGAATTTCACACATTGCTTAGAAAGGATCTAAAAAATGATATTAACCATAGACCTCCCTCTGCTTCACGTATTACAATATTGCCTGCATCCTTTAAATTATTAATAAAGCTTAAAAAAAAAGAAGTCTAACACTGGGTGAGACTTTTCATTCCTGAGAGTCTGATTTGAGCTGCTCATCCTTTGTGATATCACAGACACCATAAAGAAGGCGGGGGATGGGCAGGGAGGGAAGCCAAGCTACAACCTGGCAGAATTTATCAGAAATACAATTAATGAATGAGGAATCAATCTACTCAATAGATAAAGAAGACCTACAAGTGAAAAAATGGATACATTCCATGAGGGAGTATTTCTCAGAAAAGAGTTAATAATTGGCCAAAAGCATATGAAATGATGTTCACTCTTATAAGTAACTAGAAAAATTCAAATCAAAACCATGATGAAATGTTCTTTCATACCCGCCACATTGCCTGTGTAACAAAGCTATGGAGAAATGGTAGCACTGATTGATATACAGTGGAAATGTAAATTAAGTTCAAAAGTAAACTGCAGCTATTTTTAACCTGTAATTTTTATTTTTAACCCTGTAATATACTCTGTAATCCAGAAATTCTGCTCCTAGATAGGACACTCGAGAAACCCAAGCACATTTTGCCCCAGCAACCAAGGCTGTTCATAGCAGCACTATTTGCATCAAGCATAGAATGGAGAAATAATTTAAGGTATATTAACAAAATTCATATAAAGTAATATCAAATAAATGAACTACATGTAACATAAGTGAATCTTAGATTAATAACATTTAGTTTAAAAAGTCGAAGACTATGTATACTTTTTATGAACTTTAAAAACCAAACAGAATTTCATTAAAAACTTATAGAGATACATACATATTTACTTGGTGATGTCATCTTAAAGAAATAACACAATTAAGAATAGTGGTTACCTACATGTAATGGACAGAGTAATGCCCCCCTCTCCAAAGATGTCCATGTCCTCACCCCCAGGGGCTGTGAATATGAAATCTTGCATGGCAAAAGATGGAATTAAATTAAAGATCTCACGGGGCACCTGGTGGCTCAGTGGGTTAAGCCTCTGCCTTCGGCTCGGCTCATGATCCTAGGGTCCTGGGATCGAGTCCCACATCGGGCTCCTTGCTCAGCAGGGTGCCTGCTTCTCTCTCTGCCTCTGCCTGCTTGTGTGCTCTCTCTCTCTCTTCCTCTCTGACAAATAAATAAATAAATAAAGTCTTTAAAATTTTAAAAAAAAATTTAAAAAATAGATTAAAGATCTCGAGATGGGAAGGTTATCTTGGATTATATGGGGACTCACTGCCATCAGAGGGGCCCTTAAAGAGAGAGGTAAGATTGTCAAAGAAGAGATGTGATGGTGGAAGCAGAGGTTAGACAGAGACAGATTTGACGTTGCTGCCAGGCAGGTTCTGAAGACAGAGAAGGAGCAATGAACCAAGATAAGCAGCCTAGAGAATCTGGCAATGGCAAGGGAACAGCTTTTTTCCCTGGAGGCCCCAGAAGGAATGCAGCCCTACTGACCCATTTTACACTTCTGTTCTCCCCACCTGTAAGGTCATGAGTTTATGTTGTTTTAAGCTACTAAGTTTGTGCCTGTTTGTTATAGCAGCAATGGGAAATTAATAGACTCTGAGAAGGTCTCAGAAGGTTGAGACAATGAAGTTCTACACAGAGGCAATGATATGGGTTAGATGCTAATTCCTAAATTAAATGAAGGTTTCATAATTATCTGTTTTATAATTATGCTTCATAACTTACATAAGTCATGTTTTTATTTAAGCATCAGATATTATACTGAAAAAGTTTCACACACGCACAGTGAATGAAGAAGCCAGCAGGTTTGGGAAGAGAATAATGAGGCATTTTCTTCCCCCACTATTGTGTTTGAGATACTAATGGGACATCCAAGGAGAGGGGCTCAGAAGGCAGAGGGAGGAGTCAGGAGCTGGAAGAGGTCTGCAATGTTACCCCTTCATCGGGGGGTGGGGGGTGGGGGGGTGGTGGTAATCGAGTCAGGGAGGGAGTTCCCAAGCCCTGGGGTGAGTGTCAATCAAAGAAGGGAGAAGAAACCCACAAAGGCAATTGAGGAGTGCTCAGGTAGAAGGGGACATGGAGAAAGTAACTGATGCGTCATTTAAAGATTTAGTCAAATTGCACATACATTTTCAGGGTCAAAGTGGTGTTATTCTCAGGAAATGCGGTGATAACCTTCTTGGCAAGGTATGGGCCATGTCAAATATACCAGAAACCGGGTGGATCTTACCGATCTTCCGGGGAGGTCCAGGTTAGCCCGGAGAAGCTCCTCTTGGAACCCTAGCCACCAGGCTCGCCCTGCTCCCTTCTTAGAGAGCCGGGGGTGCCTGGGACCATAGGCATCTGCTGTTTTGTTCGTTTAGGACAAAGACCCGGTCAGTTTGAAGCTTTTTTACTTTTGGCAATCTCATTTATCTGAGATAGAGACTTTTTTTTTTTTTTAAGATTTTATTTATTTATTTGACACACAGAGAGAGAAATCACAAGTAGGCAGAGAGGCAGGTAGAGAAAGAGGGGGAAGCAGGCTCCCCGATGAGCAGAGAGCCCGATGTGGGACTCGATCCCAGGACCCTGAGACCATGACCTGAGCTGAAGGCAGAGGCTTAACCCATTGAGCCACCCAGGCGCCCTGAGATAGAGACTTCTTAATGAGCCTAAATATATAACAGCGGCCGTAGCCACTCTTCTCAAATTTTAGGTAAATGACGCCGTGAGGTTGTTTGTGTGGCCGCTGTTTGTCGGTCTTGCATGGGACCAGGGCTCCACACTCACCTGAGCTGCCGGGCCTGGCTCCTCGCAACACTGTTGTCTTAGAACACAGCCATTCACTTCTCAGGCCCGCAAGTGAAATAATGAGCCTAGGAAATTAGGAAAATTGCAACTGATTCTGCAGAAAGTAAAAGTAATTGTGAGTCATGGTGGGAATACTGCTTACATATGGCCCTTGACTGCTTTACACTTTGGACGTGCAGACCATATGAAACAGGGTTCTGTTTGTTTTGTTTTGTATTTCTAAAGTTTTGTATTTCTTTAGTCCTTGTCACTTTCGGGCCGAGCACAGCCGAACTGCAAAAGGCAACATCTGTTCTCTGGAGTGTTCTGCCAGTGGTCCAGATGCATGCAAGACATCCTTGGTTTTACTGCCGTCGAAGGATATTAATCTCTTAGGGGAAATGAATTAGCAGAACCTGACTTCTTAGTGCTCACAAATATTTTAATAGTGATAACCTATAGAGATTTTCTCTCTTATCTACAAGTCAATCTCATTTCCTTACCTTTCAAGATCTGAGCTAAAGAAAGAATCAATTTAGAGTAGGGACATAGACATTTGCGATAAATAAATATATGGGAAAAGGCTTTAATAATTCAATTATAAAATTTGAAGTAGCAATATATATTCCCTGTGATTCCATTCTGCACCCCCCACCCCAACAATCCTGCACTTGTAATTAAGAATTGAATGGTGCCATCTGTTGGTGAATTCTTGGGTATTGCTAGTCCCTTTAGTAATTCAGGATGCTGAGATTATCTTCACTCATTCATACCATTATACCAGGCACTAATTATGTGCCAAAATCTACACTAAGTACTATGGAAATTGAAATAAGACATGATGATCAATCAAAATTTAATACAAGTTTGGAACCTGTGTTCTAAAGTTCTACAATTCCACACATGTCTACTGCAGCACAGATGATGTCACAGTTTTGTAGTTTAGGGAACTGTGTACAATCCATTATGCTAGTCATTTTAGTAATCCTAGAAAGAGATTTGGTAATCCTAGACGTCTTTGTGCACAATGATTTCATGGGCCAAGTAAGATACAGGTGTTTATTTGAAATTTTTAGTATTACTTAACTCAGATTAAATAAAATTGGAATCATCCTACTAACTAATAGATATTTGCAAGATGATTTATTTAGGTCAAAAGCTTAATAGAGAATTAAAAACTAGTATAATAATATATTTCCCATTGGATTAAAAAAAAAAAAAAACCTTTTCCTTAAGCCCCTACTTGCCAATACCTCTATTATTCTCTTCTCCTGAAAGGAGTAGTCTATAATTGGTTTGTTTTTTTTTTTATAATCTACCTCTATCAGCCTTTTGTGCCCCCTTTACACACACACACACTGAAACCCATCAAGCTCACTAACAATCTCCATTTTGCTAAATATAATGGCCACTTCTCAGTCTACGTGATACCTAACCTCTCAAACACAGTTGCTTGCTTCCTCTTTGTTAACACATTTTTTTCATCTGGTTTCTAGAACACCTCACTTTCCTGGTTGGTCTCCCTCTGAGGCTGCTTTTTTTGAAGCTTCTTCACAGGATTATCCCTCTTTCCAAAATCTCTAAATTGTAGGGTACCCCAAGGGTTCAGTCCTCAGGTATTTCTTTTTTACTAGCTAAATACTATCCAATAGAAATGTAATGTAACCCACATAATATTTGGTCTTCTAGGAGTCACATTTTGGAAAAAATAAACATATAAACAAAACAAAAGAAACAGGGGAAATTAATTTTCTGGCACATGTATATCAATTTATCTAAAGTATTATCATTTCAACATGTAACCAGTATTAAAACTATTAATGAGTTATTTTACATTTGAAATACGGTATATATTTTACACTTACTGTACATCTTAATTCAGATGCTACATTTTCATAAGAAATGCCTGGTTTCCATTTCATAGGAAATGCCTGATTTTATAATATTTACAGCTGAAAACTATACCTATGTTTTTCCAAACATACTTAAAAGTTTTCCAATAACTGAATCATGCGTCAGTCTTTACATTTACATTTAAACTGATTAACATTAAATAAAATTCAACTCCTTCGTCCTGCTAGCTATATTTGAAGTGCTCGATAACCACATATGGTTACTCGTAGCTACCATATTGGAAAGCACAGCTCTGGATGATTATGTTTATTTCATGGATGTAAATCACATCTATAGGCCCCATATTAGATTTGCAGCATAGAACTCTTCCCTGACTGCTATATCCAGATGCTAATTCAACATTTCACTTAGCTGTCTAACAGACAAACCAAATTTAGTATTTGATTTTTGTTTTGGCATCCCTCCTTACTGTACCTGCTCTTGAGGGCTGAAAAACTAGAAGTCTTCTTTGATTTCTCTTTTTCTCTCACACTCCACGACCAATCCATCACATCTACTTTTAAAATTATTTTCAGAATTTGACCAGGTTTGACCCCTTCCACTACCCCCCAGGTGAAGCCTCGGCTGTGTGTTGCAGCGCCCCCTCTCCCGGGGGGGTGGGTCAGTCTATCTTCCAGGGGACACTACAACAAATATATAAAATGAAAATCAAATCATTATCTCTTCCTTACTCAAACTCCATCACTGTCTTCCTGTCTTGCCCTTTACTGCATGCTCGACTCCTGTAGGATCTGGTCCCTGTCTCTACCTCCAGGTCTTCTAACGGCTGTGCTCCATGCCCATGCCTTTCTAGTCCCACTGCCTTTTCTGATCACCTCACACTCACGAGGTTCCCACAGGCTGCAGATCCTCCTCAGATATCTCTGTGGCTTGCTTCATTCCAGGTTTCCAGGCTCTGCTCACGTGTCCCCTGGCATCCTGTCCAAATAGCCTCTTCCCTACCTCAATCTTCCCTGACCTCTTGCCACCACTTTGGTTTTCTTCCCAACAGCCATCGCTCCCTGACAGGCTGGCTTATGTTCGGTTATTGTCCAGCTTTCACTCTACAGAATAAGCTCCATGAAGGCAGAACTTGAAATGTCTCTCTTGTTCCTCTAGAGACTTAACACTTCCTGCTCCCATTTGTAAGCAGCTTGGAAGCAGCCACTCTCTGGTAACAACAAGTAAAAACCTTGAGAGACGCAAAAATCAACAACCCTTTATGGATTCATAGAGAAGGGGAGATATAGAACAAAATGTTGCTCCTGGGACAGAGAAACAAAAGGCATATAAACGGGGAGTGGAGGCTAACACAGCAGGACAGAGAGCCAGGTGAGAAGACCGGAAGTGTGATTGGCAAATTGCTGGGGGCTCAGGGGAGCCTCACCTGAGAGTTAAAAACTCCAGAGACACCCCAAGTGCTAGGGAGACCTCCACAATGTTGGGACCTCCTGGAACTCAACCAGTCTCCCACAACAAATATCAGAAAAAAATCCCCTTGGACTTCGGCGTGGGGGAGGAGAAAAGGAACCATTTTGAAGAAGGCCACTGCACTCTGTCCTCCTTAACAAGGCCCCTCTCAAGGGAAACCAGGTAACCAGAGCCTAACTGACCTGAGAAAGGGAAATACTTAAGGCTGGCCAGCTCTAGCCATCTTGTTCTACCTCGAGGGAGAGACAACCACCGAGGATCCCTCAAGAAGTTCAGTCAGCAGCACAGGCTCACAGAAACATCCAGATCTACTCAGGGGACTGGAAAACGCTGCCCCTCCCCTACACATCACAACACCTTGCTGAAGGCACGTTTACAGCCTTTGCTTTTGGCCTATCCATCAGGAAAAAATTACAAGGCACACGAAAAGGCAACAAGCACAATGTGAAAAGGCAGAGCAAGCCTCAGAACCAGTCATGGCAGAAATACCAGAATTATGACTAGGAATTGAAAACAACTTTGATTAACAGGCTAAGGGCTTTAATGGGTAAAGTAGACGGCATCCAAGAACAGATGGGCGATGTAAGCAGAGAGATGGAAATTCTAAGAAAGAAGCAAAAAAGCTAGAGATCTTTTGTTCATCTGCTTATTTAAATGGCCTCTGCAAACAGAGAAGCATGCCATCACTAAAGGAGTACTTATTCATGAATTTTAACAACACAAATAACATTTTTATAAATGATTCCTATTTTGAAGCATTTTATTGGCATTTAAATAATATTTGACCTTTCCATTTCCCTAGTTTGAAAAGTGTCACTCTTTTCCTTTTCTTTTTCTTTCCATCCTTTTCTTTCTTTAAAGGTTTTATTTTTAAGTAATCTCTATGCCCCACGTGGGACTTGAACTTACAATCCCAAGATCAAGAGATGCACACTCTACCCACGAAGTCAGCCAGGTGCCCCCAGAGACTGTCGCTCTTACCCTCAGTCACCAGCTGGTGAGAAGGAGAAGGAGGAAGGCCCACTCTTCAGCAGATGCTAGAGGTCGCCAAAGAAACATCAGCCCCAGCTTCTAGAAGGAGCTAGTCTAAGGGCAGGCTGGCTGTACAACAGCCTGAGGTGCTAATCTTTCAAGGGTATATGAAAATATTTACAGGTTCCAGGGATTGAGACCTGAGATCTTTGGGTGGCCATTATTCAGCCTACTACAGGACACTACCCATTCTCCTAACGTATCTCAAATCCCACCTCTTCCATAAAGTAGAAAAATGGAAAGAGCACTGAACTGCAAACCAGAGGAGCTAGACCTTTGTTTTGACTTAGAACTAATCTGCCTTTTGCTTTGGGCACCTTACTTCTCTGGACCTCAGGGTCCTCGATTGTAAAATACATGAGCCAGACACAATTTTGTCAATAGAGCTGCGTTGGCATTATGGGTGGGATAATGCTTCGATGTGAAGGACTTTAATACACTTAGCATCCCTGGTCCTAAATACCAACAGGGATCCCATCAATATGACATCCCCACTAGTATTTGCCAGTATCCTGGGGTGGGTGGGGGAACGATATTGCCCCAGTTGAGAGCCATTAAAATAAGACAACTCTAAGATCCCTTTTCAAAAAATTACATTTACTGATGATATTCGCCTCTGATTTAGAAGCAATGTCGTGCGATTCAAAAAAATATTGAAAGATAGCTTAAGTACCAACAAGTAAGAAAATCACCAAGGTAATTGCTATAAACCTTTTGACATTGTTCACCCAGTCTCTTAAAAATCTATTTCTATACATTTTCCAACTCAGATTGGATCTTGCCATACATTCCGTTCCGTAACTTGTCTGTTTCTCTAAGTGATAAACTATGAATATTCTTCCATGTCATGAAATGCTCTCCTGAGACAATTTTTAGTAAAACTTACGATTTCGTATACTACATCGATATAACGCTGAGTCACATCACTCTGATCCTATGAACACGGTGCATCTTTGTTCTTCTCCTGTTTTGGGCATGAGATTGTATTGTGCTTTTTGTTCTCCATTTTTGTAAATGAGCGTGTAAGATCATAAAATCCTTGACAACAAGTACGGGGGTAAAAACTAATTTGGATAAAAATCAACTAAAAGTTGGAAGCAGACAAAAGAGCTTTAAACACTTCCAGGACGCCTGGGTGGCTCAGTCAGTTAAGTTGTCTTCCTTAGGCTCAGGTCATGATTGTGGGGTCCGGGGATCAGTCCTGCGTTTGGGCTTCCTGCTCAGCAGAGAACCTGCTTCTCCCTCTGCCTGCTGCTCCCCCTGCTTGCACTCTCTCTCTCTCTCTCTGACAAATAAATAAACAAAATCCTTTAAAAAAAAAAAAAAAAGACCTTTAAACTCTTCCTTATCTAAATGGATGCTGCCTGCACCCCCCTCCCCTCCACCCTGCCCCCTGCCTCCAGCTCAGGTCATGATCCTGACGTCCTGAGATCAAGCCCCACATCGGGCTCCCTGCTCCTCGGGAAGCCTGCTTCTCCCTCTCCCACTCCCCTTGCCTGTGTTCCCTCTCTCACTGTCTTTCTGTCAAATAAATACATAATTTTAAAAACATTTTATTTATTTGAGAGAGTGAAAGGGAGAGAACATGAGGAGAGAGGCAACTGGGAGGGAGAGGGACAGGGAGAGAATCCTAAGCAGACCTCACGACAAGCTCAGAGCCCAACGCAGGCATAGATCTCACAACCCTGAGACCGTGTCCTGAGCTGCAATCACGAGTTGGAGACTTAACCAACTGAACTACCCAGACACCTGTGATGTCTATACTCTTAACCACTGCATAACCGTGTAGACTCTTAACAGGGCAAAAAAGAGAGACAGAGAGAGACAGAGAGAAATGGGGAAGCACTGGCATAGGAAGAGAGGGGACAGGACTCACTCTGTCTCTGAGGAGGAGGCAGGTCAATCTGTGTCATGTGGGCAAGGGACTGAGCATTTGGTGTCCTTCAGGTGCGTCTCCTATATTGATTTGGCTGGGTTAGACAGGAGCAGCAAAGAGTGCTCTGTTACTTCTGTTCTAGAGCAGTGTCTGCTTCTGAGGGAAAAGAAGAGATTTTGATGTTTTTCCTCTCTGATATAGTAGTACCCTTTACTTTAAAAAAAAATCATTTATTTATTTGAAAGAGAGAGAATACAAGCATGCAGGCAGGGGAAAGAGGGCAGAGAGAATCCTCAAGCCGACTCCCCACTGAGCGAAAGCCCGACATGGGGCTCCATCCCAGGACCTGGAGATATGACCTGAGCCAAAATCAAGAGTTGGACGCTCAAACAACTGAGCCACCCAGGCACCCCTTTAGTACCCTTTAAGGATTAGCACCTCAGGCTATTGTGCAGACCCCCCAGCCCTTGGACTATAGCTCCTTCTGGAAGCTGGGGGTGTTATTTCTTTGGAGACTTCTAGCATCTGCTGAGGAGTGGGCATTCCTGCTTCTCCCTCTCACCAGCCATTGACTCATGTTAAGAACAACAATTTCTGGGGGCTCCTGGCCTGCTTAGTGGGTAGAGTGTACACCTCTTAATCTTGGGATTGTAAATTCAAGTCCCACATTGGGCATAGAGATTACTTAAAAATAAAATCTTAAAAGAAAGAAAGAAAGAAATGGGATCTGAAGAGATACCATGAACAAAAAAGCAAAGGTGGGAATGATCACATTCAGGGAACAGTGAAAAGACCAGTTAAGCACTGAAACTGGCTTACGTGGTGTGCAGCGGAAGACACACTGTTCCAAAATTGTCTAGTCATTTCTTAGCATTTGTAAAGGTTAACAAATGCAGGGCATTTCAGTTAAAACTTTCAGAAATCTTGATGCAATATGCTGGTTTCTATTGCTTTCCTATATTTGCTTTCTGCGAAATATAAACAAACTACACAAACTGAATATGTAAAACATCGCGAGTTTAAATCTTATGTATACATCTCTTCTCACTGAAAGGCAATTTACATAAAGCACAAACATAAACAACATCTGTGTATATCTCCAGTAATATATTAAGTGACAGTGATGTTCTCTTTAACCAAAAATGTACTTATGCATTCAAAATTACCATTTGCATAGAATTTGGGAAAAATTACACATTTTTTCCCCAATGGAAATTACCCTAATGTGTCTTAAAATATGTAAACATGACCTAGACATATCAGAATGGTATTTGTGAAATAGCACACATGTTTAAAGCTTACCCAAGTAATTATATTTTATAGTTCTTAAGATGGTGTGTGTCTCTGAACTCGTGCACACACACACTCACACAGACACACACACAGACACACACACACAGACTCCACGTACTTTCCTGCATGGAGCTCAGATTTGAATACAGTGTCCGAGCGATTCCTTCTTTGGACAATTAAGAAACTGAGAATTTTAATCGCCTTTTCTGGGAATAAAACATATCTTTGGGCTCCTGGGTGGCTCAGTGGGTTAAGCCTCTGCCTTCTGCTCAGGTCATGATCTCAGGGTCCTGGGATCGAGCCCCACATCGGGCTCTCTGCTCAGCGGGGAGCCTGCTTCCCCCTCCCCCTCTGCCTGCCTCTCTGCCTACTTGTGATCTCTCTCTCTCTCTCTGTGTCAAATAAAAAATAAAATAAAATAAAAACTTGTGTCTTTCAGCGGTGGAAAAGAAGTTTTCCACACCCTCTGAATCCTGGGGACCAACAGCTTCCTTATTGAGGGGTCTAACATCTAGGAACACTGTGTTCAGCACCACCAGCTGCACCAATCACAAAGCCACCTCCGTGGAATGGCAACAGGCAACCATAGATGGAATCAAGGCTTTGGGGCCAGTGCCTTCCTTACTCGTACCTACTCTTCCTGCTTCAAATCAGTTTTCGCCATTCTCTTCTCCCTTCTCCTCTCTTACAGAGTTCTTATAAATCGCCAAGGCTATCTCTTGTCCAGATGCTGTCTTGGTAGAGTCAGCGTGATGTAACCGTCCAGCACCTGGGCTCCGAGGCCACGTGGACCCGCGTCCAAGTACTGACCTCCGCCCGTATTAACGCAGGTTACCCACCCTGTGGGAGCCTGGGTTTTCTCATCTGAGAAATGGGGAGGAGACTACAATGCCAACTTTATTGTGTTATTGAGGCTTTAATAAGGCATTAGCATGAAATCGTTAGATAGTGTGAGGGAACGATCCAAGGGAAGCCCAACACCCCCCGTTTTCCCAGGAAGACCCCGTGCTCTGTACGGAACGAACTGATGAGCTGCAAATTTCACTGTGTGCAAGGATCTCAGAGCACATCAAAAACGTCCCTTTTCCCTCTGTATTAGATACATGCACACCTCTCTTGGAACTGCTTAGCTGTGTGTGCGTCAGTGGCCCTTGGGCAGCCCTCCCCCACACCAATTTCTGTATCTCAGACCCAAGGGTAAGGGTTGGGGTCCTCCTCTGTGGCAGGAAGTGGGGTACACATAGCCACATGACCCCTCCACTGCATGGGGAACGCGCATTGCAAGGGGCCATCCCTGAACTATATCACATCTACTTGGCATCCGTTGTAAGATGTCATCATTCGGGTACCAATAAGAAAGTAAAAACACTTCCAATTAAATTGTCACATGTCATTGAGTGTGAGATACAGCCCGACTCCAGAGATATTAAAATGTGAAAATAACATGCAGCTGAGAAACCATGAAATGTATTATAAGGAAAGTGCATGTGTGCACGGAAAGGTGCGTGTGCCTTCTCTAATTAGCCAGGAAAATGCTTTCTTCACAGGTGCAGAAATGAATTTAAACATCAACGTGCATCAACTTAAAAATGACATCCCATTCTCAAATCCCTTCTAAACTCTGCTTGCACAGTGACACCCCCACCCCAGACACTTGCACACTGCCATTTTTACATATTTCCATTTGATGACTGACTTCTGGTGCTATCAACATTTAATTTCCCTTTGGACACTTTGATATAAATAATCCCCATTATGGCTATTTTGCTCTCCTACCTGTACCTTCCTCTGATTTCAACGCAGTTTAGAGACTTGACTCTCACTTTAAAAAAAAAAAAAAAAAAAAACCCTTGCAATGAAGCTGAGTTATTAGCTGTTCAGTTTGTCTTTTAATGCTAGAATTTGTTAGAAGTGATTATTAATTCCAGGGGTTCAGTCTTAAGTGGAGCCTGTGAGCAGAGGACGGGGTCCCCTAGCCTCACTCTATGTAGGACTGTCCCTGCCAATTTCCCTTAGGGCTGCTTCTTCTCAAAGGCGCCCCTTTGTTAATGGGGGCTTTTCTGGGCAGTGGCTTTGCCGATGATTAATTATCATGAACCCAACTTGGACCTTTGGCTTTCTGGCTCTTAGCTGAGTAGCCAAGATATTTCTTTAGACTGAGATAGTTGGCTTCAGTTCTAATTAATGATCAGTTGTTATCAGCTTAGTTTAGACTTTTTGCTCTCTGACTTTTTGGCTGGGTAGCCTAAACACTTCCCAGATCCAAAGAGCTGGCTGAAATTTATGTTCCTTTTTTTTGGCACTGTCTTGATCATTCTGATGCTTTCCCGGATCTGGAAAAAGATTTTAATTGTTTACAGTCTTGATTAATGGGTTTGCTATTGCTTTGATAGTCCATCATTTATAATGATAAGAAACCCCAAAACAAATAGGCATGTTATATCGCTCTTCTGGGATATTCTGGTCAGCCCTTTCTAAGGAGTTACTGTTTTGTTTCCCTCTCTATTACTATTAAGTTACTAATAATTTTGTTATAATTGAACTTTAAACTATCACTATTTCTAACTCTTTTCTCCCTGCGGTATTTATTAGGCCGTACAGTTTCTTACTGTTACTTCATCAGGATCCTTTCTCAGTCTTCCGGTTGTATATCTGAAGTTAGCCTCTCGCTAAGACAGTTTGGTTGGGCACAGTTTGCCTGCAAACACAAGGAGTTTGTACCCCTCCTTCAGCATCTACCGCAAAGCTCAGCGAAATTAATCAACTTTTTACCCTCTAACAAATAAATGAATCCCTCATACTCCACAACCACTCTGGTTCATTACCAAAGTAAATAATCCTCCTTTAAAGTGGAGCCCCAAGTTCACTTTTACTAACAAGTTGTGTACTGCACTCTCACTTGTCATCTGAGTGCTAGTTCAAGTCAGAGAGTCTTCTTGATATCCACTTATTATTAATGAAGGCTGTTGCTGCTGCGAATTAACCCACTGTTAACCTAGTCTAGATAGCCTCTACCTCCCAAATGCTCGGCTTAGACAGAAGCATGTGTTTTCTCTGCTCGAGTTCTTTGTAGCTACTTTCTTTGTTCCCAAGGGGAAAAGAATGAAAAAAGAAAAAAAAAAAAAAACAGAGTATTTGAGGGAGGTAACAATGTCTAATTGCTTCCATTTTTTTAAAAAAATGATTGCTGCACATTGAGTTTCATACGACATTTTCTTGACAATGACACTAGAGGCCCAAGTTTGCTCTCAGTTGCGTTTGGTGCCTTAAATCAACAGACACCTGCCTCTACAGTTTATTAATTTTCTATCTTGTTTCAGCTATTTGTATATGTTTTCTATTGGATAGTAATAAAAATTTTGCATGTGGTAGAAAGCATCTCTAAGTTCACCAGCGACTCCCTTTTGAAAGACATTCTGGGTTTCTTCCCCCAATCTCATTGTTTTTGACCTCTCTTGTGCAGCAGCTAATGTTGACCCTGCACTCTTTGAAACAGCTCCTCCCTTGCTTTGCATGACCCTCTGTGGCCCGAACTCCCCTTCTCCCTCTTCAATCACGCTTCCTCTGTCTCCTCCACAGACCACCTCCCCTTGGTCCTCCCATCCTCTCATACCAGATCACCCCAAGAGCCTTCTCTGCTCTGTGCCCAGACTCCTCCCTTGGAAACGCGTGGCCTCCCGCAGCCCTTCCCATCACCTCTATACGAATTGATCCCATTAATGCTCTGTTCAGTTCTCTCACCTGAATTCTGATTCTTGCTTCCGTTCAGAGAATTTCCTCTTGGCTATCCTGTGATCATCCCACATTTCCCTCATCCATGTATTTAACGAGGATTTATGGCATGTCTACGATGTGCCCTTTTTGGTGCCAGGTCCTAAAGATACAGTGATGATCAAAATACCATTTCTGCTCTCCAAGAACAGATAGCTCCGTCAAACTTGATGGTGAGGACTGTATCAGATTATTCATAACGAAAGGAAACAAAACACAATTAAAGAAAAATACGCCACTCTTCTTGTCCCCCAATTTTTTCTTTTATGGGCCTTGTTTTTGGTATCATAGCTAAGAAGTCTTTGTACAATGCAAGGTCACAAAGGTGTTTTTCTGTGTTTTCTTCTGGTAGTTTTATAGTTTCAGGTTTTACATTCAGGTCTCTGATCCATTTTTTTTTAAAGATTTTATTTATTTATTTGACAGAGAGAGATATCACAAGTAGGCAGAGAGAGGGAGAGAGGAAAGTAGGCTTCCTGCTGAGCAGAGAGCCCGATGCAAGGCTCCATCCCAGGACCCTTGGATCATGACCTGAGCCGAAGGCAGAGGCTTTAAACCATTGAGCCACCCAGGTGCCCCGCTCTGATACATTTCGAGTTCATTTTTGTATAAAGTGAAAAGTATGGGTCAAGCTTCATTTGCTGCATATGCACCTCTAAAAAAACTTAAATACTTCTACCAAAATGAGCTCCCTTGCTATCATTTCCTCAGGGCTTCCCTCTGGTCAGAACCCACCACAACTTCCTGTGGGGCGCCATGAACACTCCCCAGCCTCCAAGAGCTGGTGCTGAGCTGTACAGCCCACCTTATTCCCCACAACCTCCCATACTAGCCAGGCCAGTGTCCTCACTGGGGTCAGTGGACTTTGGGAGCTATTGTTTCTGGATTACCCAAGGTTGGTCAATCAGAATGCTTCCCTGAGATAATAAAATGGATATAGAGAGAATGGAACTTCTTCCCACCCTTGCTGCTGAGCTAAAAGACCAAATGAAGGAGGAGACAAGGGGGCTAACACGTGAGGGAAGCAATGGGTTGACCCAACAACAGAGCACACCCTCCTGGCTTTAGGAGTTGGCAAATGACCCATAATGGCGGGAAGGCTGGGAAGGTCTAGTTCATTGGTGCACAGAAAATCTTACTATGAGACACACTAAACACAAAATTTGGAAGATGGTGGAAGGGTTGTCTCCCATTCCCCTTGAGTTTAACTTTGCCCCTCCTCGCTGGTTTCCCTCACTCACTTCCTCCCTCCAGACTCCCTCGGGTCTCTCTGGCTCTCCTTCGCCATCCCTGCCCTTGTCGCTGCTGCTTCGCTTCCTTCTTGGCCTCCATTCGGACTTCCCTTGAGGAAGCTGGAGCTTCCCCTACATAGCCTTTGTTCGTGAGGAAAGAATGAAGGGAAAAGCCCTCTCCTGGTCAGACTTCTAAGTGAACCATCTACAGACAAAGAGATGAAGCGGACATAATTTGTAATAATAATTTAAAACGAAACAGATATCAGTTTCACTCAAAAGCAGATGCATTATTTTATAAATCAAATTAAATCTGATTCCCGGAACACGTGCTCTACAGTGGTGAGAAATTTAATTGGAAGAGTTTAATTAAAACAGAAGACAGCACAGCCTAAGTTGGCAGCTTTCTGAGAATTTGGTTTGATTTAAGGGCAATTTGGAAATTAAGTCAAGGTGGTCTAGAGATGTATTAGGTGACTGTACTCCAATGGTGAGTCACATTCTAATTTTATTGCTGGTGAAAAGGCACATAGAGACAGACCCTGGGGAAGCCCTGATTCTCTCCTGGCCACGATGATCCTCCCTGAGCCCAACTCTCTAAGGTCCTGAGTCACAAGGGCTTTCCTGATTGGTCAGGGAAAGGGACAGCTTGTGATTTCTCTCCTCTATATATGCACTGGTAAGTGGCCAGAAAGTTCTAGAAAGCCCTACCCCTACTCCCTCTCCCTCCCCCCAAATGCTCTTTCCTCCTGACCGGGGTGAAATGCTCCCCTGCCTTACATGGATTTTCCCTCTGCCCCCGGCAATCTGAGCTACCCTGTTGCAATCTCCAAAGAAGACCCGTGCTATCTGCTTACACATCTGACAAATCACATGACTGACATCTTGCCCCGCTCAGAGTAAGTGATACCCTTTTCCCGATGGCTTCTCTTTTCCTCGACTGTTGTAATTCATTTGAAAACTCCTCTCTGAACTTAGATCCCTACGAATAATCATACTGTCCCATTCGCGATCTTCTCAGAACTCTGGTTGAGGGGACATTTTGTGACAAGACCCCTTCCTGCCTTCCTTCCATGGAAAACAATTTTGTTGCTTCGATTTCAATGGAAGTTGACATGAAAGGCAGTTCTGCGTTTCAAGGAGGAGGGAATCTAAGTAGATTAAGGGCTCATAAATGTGATTTACCTTGGCTTTTTAATTTGAATACTCTACCTACTTTACAAAATGGGCCTTGAGAAAATAAAATAAGATTCGAAATTTTGAGTATACCTCAGAGGGCCGTGCTTTGTGATTTCTCTAAGCAGAGAAGCCTTATGTCCCTCCATTTCCAGTGATGCTTTCCCTCCTTCTCTCCTCATCATTTTCTTTCACCCTTTAGGTCCCTCTGCGTGCACGGGCAAATCCTTTCATGATTTCTATTAAATGTATCTGAAACAAAATGCAAAGGAAAAAGAACAGGTAGAGAGAGAAAGAGACATGGATCCCAAATCCCGACCCTCAGGCAATCGAAGGCAGCGTTTAATCCTGCAGGCCTCCAAGGCACAGGGGAACGAAGCATTCCGTGAAGCCTCGCCTCGCTGGCTTTCTTCCACTTCCTGGGTTTTGATGATGCTCGCCCTGCCTTAGAGCAGGCTGGTCCTCCTACTAGGAAACCTCTGGTTTCCAGCTCGGAGGCCTTCTCAATCTTTTCGGCTTTAGGCTTTAGTTCAAATTTTGCCTCCTGCGAGAAGCCTTCCTCACAGCCATCAATGGTCCATGCCCCACACCTGGGTTTTCTCTATCAGTATCCTGTTTGTTTCCATCTTGGCTCATATCACAATTTGTAGTCATCTCATTTATATTCAGTTCCTTGAGTTTACTCTTTGTCCGTTGTTTTCTTTTGGTCTGTTTGCCGGCCCTGACCCTGAGCTGCAGGGAAAGATCTGGGACTTGCCAATTAAATTCAGGGCTCCAGGGAGAACACCTGTCACATAATAGGCACTCACTAAACACGCCGTTTGTGAATGAACGAATGAATGAGTGAACCCCCCCCCCCCCCATAGAGGCCTGGTGGGCCAAAATGCTCTGAGAAGCTCTTTGCTACGTTGATTCTGAATTCTGTTCAGGGAGACCTCTGAGGAGGGTGCACCAGCCAAATGGGATGGGTGGGCTGTTTCTAAGGCCAAATCCAGAGGAAGTCACCCCAAGGAACACTCAGAAGGACAGAGTGAAGCAATCCCTGAATTATTTTCTTAATGGAGGGAATTAACTTGGATCTCAAATCGAGTCAGGTGTCCAATACAGAGAGCTCAAAGCTAGCCACATTTCGTAACCACACTGACAAAATGACCCCTAACCTATGCAGGCAAAACCCTGGAAGCATTGTGCCAACCTTGGCGAGACGGGGCACTGCTTCAGCCCACAATAAAAAATAGATTAACATTAAATATTCTTGAGGCGGGGGGCGCCTGGGTGGCTCAGTGGGTTGGGCCTCTGCCTTCGGCTCAGGTCGTGATCCCAGAGTTTGGGGATCGAGCCCTGCATTAGGCTCTCTGCTCGGCAGGGAGCCTGCTTCCTCCTCTCTCTCTGCCTGCCTCTCTGTCTACTTGTGATCTCTGTCAAATAAATAAATAAAATCTTTAAAAATATATATATTCTTGAGGCAAAGTCTCTGAGCAACAACAAAAGACACTGACTTTGCTCTTACTGAGCTTTTGTGTTTTTTTTTTATATTTGAGGCTCTCAAAGGCAAAGACTTTACAACATCCGTCTTTATATTCCTGTCACAATCTCCGGTGTAGAAGTGTATGATAAGAGGAGCACAAAAAATTCAGATATTCTAAAAATGTATGACCCTTTAGTTTTGTTTGTAAGTACCATCCATTACTGGGAAGAATTTCTCATTTTAAACATACAAAATATAAATTCCAGAGGATGGTGAGAAATAATCCTTCTATTTATGAAGTCAGTTATCAGTCCGTGAGGAGCCCATCTTGGGCGAGCATCTGAGAATGACCCCTTTCCCCGTCCTGCCTCACTTCCTTTTATTTCTCCAGTGTCTGTTCCTAATCCTTTCTTCCAAGGTGCATGCTTCACCCTGGAGAATAATACCCCTTCTTTACCCTGCGTTGCTGGAGAAGACTGTTAGCTCTTAATATTTTTTTTCAGAGGAGTAATACCAAAATAATTCAAAATAACACAGAATGTGTTAATATTGGATTCAACTGCATATAGCAGAAAACCCACGCAGCTTAAACACAGTAATTTCTCTTTCTCTTCTAAAGCTGATATGGCAGCACTTCGCTGTCAGAGGCCACTGCTCCTTCAATCTCTCTGCGCCATTATCTCCATTTTCAAGGTCACCTCATGGTCCAAGATGGCTGCATGCAGAAAGTACAAAGAAGGAGGGGCAAAGGCAACAAGGGTATTCCTGCCAGTGGAGGCAGCCCCTTTTAACGAGATCTCCCAGAAGCCTCACCCAATGACTTCTGTTTGCATCTCATGGCCAATTCTATGCGCAAGGATGATAACAAATGTTACCTTTGAGCTGGGCACATTGCTGCCCTGAGTGTTTTACTATTATGAAAAAAAAAAAAAGAAGAATGGAGAATGGATACTGTGTAACCCAGGAGCTCAAGGCACGTGTCAGAATCATCTGGAGAGCTTATTAAAATACAGACCGTTGTATCCCCAGAGTTTCTGACTTAGAAGGCCTGAGAGGGATCCAGAGACACTTGGAAAACTGGGAAAACCATTAGCATTTTCTTCGAAGCAAGTCAATTCTTTTTTCCACCTTATACTGTCCATCTTTTTGTCTTAACCTCAATCCACTATTTTACTAACAAAGTCCCACACTTGTTACTCTACCAGAGAGATGCTTCCCATCAGAGATAGGGCAAGGGAGAAAGGAAATCATGTCTTGCCATGACTACCAGGCCTGGAAATCTGACCTTTCCCACCATTTGCAGACTAGAACATCTACCCTCGACGCGGAGCTGGAAAAGAACTGAAAGAGGTTGGGTTTTAGTGGCATCAATTATCATGGCTCAGCAGATGAAACAAAAACTATAAAAGAAGCAAAAGCAAAACAAAACAAAACCACACACAATTTGGTGGGAGGTTCCTGAAGGTTAGGGAACTTCCAAAAGGCCACATAATTAGGCTTCCTTTGCCACTGTTTGGGGTAATTAGGTAGATTTGTTCTTAAGCAGGGAGACAGTGTAGACTCGTGATTACAGACCAGCAGAAGACAAGAGAAGAGAGGAAAGGATCATGGGTCCATGGGCTTGGCAGTGGGGCTGGCCAGCCTGGCGAAGGGATTTAACTGCCTTGGGATCAGAGACTATACTGAATGCTCCCCCTGTGGGTCCTTCCTTCCTCCACCTCCGCCCCTTCTCTTAGTTTTTCTTTTTTCTCAAAAATTTGCTGAGAGAAGGAAGGAAAAGAAAAGAATATTTGTCTGTGCTCAGCCTAAAGAGCTAAAGATCTACAAATCCTTGGAGACTGTGGGGTAGGAAGAATGAAGGAAGTAGTTAAAGAAACCCAAGGGAGAAGTGAAAAGTTGGGCCAGGAAAGTCAGAGGCCACTTGCACAGAAGTACTTGCCCCTTCTGGGGCTGTTTACCACACAAGCTCTTCTTTTCTTATCATTTGGGGAAGTTTTGTGTTTTACTCTTTTTTATGGTGTATTTCCCACACAAACTATTCTCCGGGTGGGGTCTGATTTGAACACGATGCTCTGAAGTCCCAAGCTAGTTGTCTGTGTGTGTGTGTGTGTGTGTGTGTGTGTGTGTGTGTGTGTGTTTCTTTCAAATTGTCCATTGTCAAAAGGAGGGTGATATAAGTTCCCATACTTTCCCTCTTAAGGGTTTGGGCCCCCCAAAGGCAATAACTAACACTTCTAAATTCCATATACTTGGAAAAGTTCTACATGGAAAGCAAAAACTCAAAATTCATTTTAAGTTCATTTTAATTGAGTTGCAGTGTAATTTAGACCTTGAATTCCTTTGGCCAGCCACATAACCAGGGATGCACTTCAAAGAGAGGACTCCTGCAGAATTCATGAAGAGTTGGGGGGGTATAAAATGTTCACCAAAGAACAGGCCTTTGTGGGGCACCTGGGTGGCCCAGTGGGTTAAGCATCTGCCTTGGCTACCTCAGGGTCCTAGGACTGAGCCCCACATTGGGCTCTCTGCTCAGTGGGGAGTCTGCTTCTTCTCCCTCTGTCTCTCCCTCTGCTCATGCTCGCTCTGTCTCAAATAAATAAAATCTTAAAAAAAAAAAAAAAAAAAACCTTCACTAAATCAACCTTTTCACTCGGCAGTAAGGCAGGTGAGGTTGGATGTGAGTGAGTGACTTGCCCTGAGTGAAAGTCACCAGTAGAGACGCCAACGTATGCATTTGCTATTCCCCCATTTGTGGCCGTTCTTGTTCTACTCCTACTTCAGGAACCAATGTTTTACGTCTTCACCAATTTCTGAAACTTCATAAACATTTCGGCAGTTGGAGTTGTCAGGTTTAATTAATTAAAACAATTCTGACTGTGTCAGACATGGAACCAGAGCTAAGGTTAGAAGAACAATAAACGCAAACACTCCTTTCCCTGTCCACAAGGAGATTTTACTCTGGCACAAGGAATAAAATATACACAATAGCTGGCAGACAGGGTAGACAGAGGCCATGCCATAGAAATGCAGAGTGAAATAGAAGGGGGTTCTAAGGAGAATTGCTTCCAAAGGGGAGGAAGTATTCAAGGAGGAGATGGCTTTGGGGCTGTCTATGGAGCAACTGGAGATGTGACCATGACCTAGAGGAAGGCAAGGAAGAGCCCACCAGGTGATTTTACAGAATAAAAGCCAGCTGTGGAAGGAATGCTTGAAGGACAACAGAGTATTCGATTTCACTAGAGGTGACCCTGTGTGAAGGGAATTGGTATGACAGAAACAGTCTCCCAAAGGCATTGGAAAGCATAAATCTTAAACTATAGGACCATGTATTAGTTTGTGGCTGCTATAACCAAGTACCACAGACTGGGTGGGGCGGGGGGGCTTCAACAACAAAAATTTATTTTCTCACCATTCTGGGGGCTGGGAGTCCAAGATCAAGGTGGGGGCAGGGTTGGTTTGTCTGGGGCCTCTCTCTTTGTCTCACAGATGGCCCCATTCTCATGGTATCCTCACTTGGTCTTTGCTCTATGTTCAGGCTCACTTGGGGGCTCTTCCTCTTCTTAGAAGGACATCAGTCCTATTGGATTAGGACCCTACCTTGATGACCTCATTTAATCTTAATCACCTCTCTAAAGGTCCTAGCTCCAAATGCAGTTCCATTCTGGGGTCCTGGGAGTGTGGGCTTCAATGTATAAATTTCAGAAGGACACAAACCATCATGACTGCCGCTCTGTATGATTATGTTACTTCGAGACAGATGACACTTTCGTAAAATCTGCCAGGCATTAAGAAAGCCTATTAAAACAGGTTATACATTTACTCTCCCACACATTTCCCATGAATCTTTTATTCAAGAATAAAGATTAAAAGTAGAGGTTCAAGCACTGCATTAAAACTTGAGAAAACAAACCTACATTTCTACTCCAAGAAATTTACCCAAGAGAAATAAAAAAAAATATATATGTCCACACAACACACAAAGACATGTCCACAAAGGTCCATAGTAGTATTACTCACCATAGTTAAAATGTGGAAACAACCCAACTACTTAGCCGATAGCCAAATAAACAAAATATGGTATACCCATGCCATAGAATA
This sequence comes from Mustela erminea, assembly GCF_009829155.1. Taxonomy (NCBI): domain Eukaryota; kingdom Metazoa; phylum Chordata; class Mammalia; order Carnivora; family Mustelidae; genus Mustela; species Mustela erminea. Next base: position 132,741,571 of record NC_045615.1, on the reverse strand, counting down.
TTATTCAGCCATTAAAAAGGAATGAAATATGGACAAGTCCTACAACGTAGATGAACCTTAAAAACATGATGCTAAGTTAAACAAGCCAAATGGAAAAGGCTACATAGGGCACGATTCTATTTATGTGAACTGTCCAGAAAAGGCAAATTTATAGATAGAGAAGGCATAGCAGGGGTTGCCTGGGGCCTGGAGAAGGCAGTGGAGACTGATATAAGTGAGCACAAAGGAATTTTTTAAGATAAAAGAGAAGTTACAAACCTGGATTATCGTGATGGTTGCACAAGCTCATAAATTTACCAGGAAGCTTTGAATTATATGCTTACAATGGATGGATTTTATGGTATGCAAATTAAACTTCAATAAAGCCAGAAAATGTTTGCATGTGAACCTTGTACAGGGGCCAGGCTAACCTTCTCCTTATCAGTCCAATTTCAGTATATGCGCTGCTGAAGTGAGCACAATGAAGCTGGAAAATATTAATAAAAAAAATAGGAGGAATTGAAAAAATTACAAGAAAATAAAATAAACTTTAAAATTTTCTGCAGTCACACAGGAGCACTTATGCATTCCATCTGTAGTCTGCAGAAGGAGAAAGCTTACTCCCATCCCAAGTGGGTTCTTGGTTCTGCACTGTGTGGGGCAGAGGCAAGGGGGGAACTTTGAAGCTCAGGGGTGTTTTACACTGTTTTGCATCCACTAACCAGCTCCTGGTGAGGTCAGGCAAGTGATAAAATCCTGCAACAGTTACCCCAGGAAGGCCCTCAAGGACCATCTTGTGCAAACCTCTCATTTAATTGAAGCTGGAGTAGAGGCTCAGAAACCGTATGATTGAGCAGCTCAGGACACCACAGGCGGTGAATGGCCAAGTTGGAATCCATCTCAGGTGCCCTGTTCTTAATTCAGAGTTATCCATTAGGCTGTCTCTTCACATCTCTTAGCCTTTCTCAGCCTCAGCAATACCCCCCTGCAAAATGGGGACAGTAATATCTGCCCCTGCCACATGAATATCAATGATGTGGAAATGCTCTCAAAAACAGAAAGCCCTTGGGGCGCCTGGGTGGCTCAGTCAGTTAAGCATCCAACTCTTGATTTTGGCTCAAGTTATGATCTCAGGGCTGAGAGATCGAGCCCCACCTGGAGCTCCCCGATGGGCATGGAGCCTACCTAAGATTTTCTCTCTCACTCTCCCTCTGACCTGCCCCAAGCCCCATCCTCCACCCTCTCTAAAAAAAAAAAAAAAACAAAGCAAAACAAACAAAACCTTCTACTAATAGTCATCCTATTAGCAGGTCACTGTGGATCTAGCTCAGAATCCGACCAACAGTCTTCAAGTCTACACTTCAAGGAAATGCATTTGTCTGTCCTGATGTGAACATCAGTCTCTGGTTGAAGTCACTCCGGGGCATCATGAGTGGGTGGGGTGGGGCAGTTTGGGCACCGTTCCTTTAGTTTTCCAGAACATTCTCATTCCTAGAACACCATTATCTTCCTGCTGTCCAACCGTGACACTTTAATTACTCAATGACAATGAAATTTAGTCTGTGTGCATTCAACTATGGTTACTCAAGTAACAACAATGGAAATGAAGATTTGATTTAGACATCTATAACCTAACTTATTTATTTTGCCCCCTGCCTTTGAAAACATATCCATTTCTGTTGGGACACAAGAAAGGGCCCTCTGTGTCTAATAACACCTGGAAATCCCCAAGACTGTAAACTAAGTATAGTTTGGAGGGTATTCATCTCTGCCAAAGGAGCCCCTCAATCCAACGCCCTTCCCGGAGCCTCCTACCGCCCACACGGGGGCGGATCTCACTAGGAACCTTCAGCGAAACAAGAGCCCAGCAAACCAGTCATCACTGCTGGCCTGGGAAAAACACCAGGTGCAGAGCCCAGCGCAGAATGTGATCCGAGAAAGCAATTATAAATCAAGCAGGTCCCAGGGAGGGGAAGTACAAGTTAGTAAAAAATAACAACAAAGTGACCATGAAATGTTAAATCAGATTAACCCAAGAGCAAGCTCATTACTGGGTCCTCTACAGAAAACCCAAGTTGAAGACTCCCCAGTAAGCCAGGAAAAGGTTGGAGAAGCATTCTCACCTCCCACATCTGGTAACTTTTCATATATTAAGAGGACTGGCCCTTTAACTGTGTTTATGCTCCCAATGTTTTCTCCCAATTATCTTGTGACTTTGTCATGACTTTTTTTTTTTTTAATTTTACCATTCAAGGATATTATATTTCCAGGCAGCTTGAATTATCAGTCTTTTCCTTCATTGCATCTGAATTTTAAGTTGTATTTAGAAAAGATGTCTTCCCACCTACAATATAGAGAAAGAGAGTCATATTTTCTCCTGAAACTGGGGGGTGGGGGAGATCATTCTTGATCCATAGGGAGTTTATTTTTGTATACGCCTAACCTGTGGTCTTCACGATGGCTATTAAAAAGTCCTTTTTTCTACCCACTTAAGCCCCCATGTTGCATCACCACTTAGAAGAAGAATCAATGAAACAAGATGGAATTGGGAGGGAGACAAACCATAAGTGACTCTTAATCTCACAAAACAAACTGAGGGTTGCTGGGGGGAGGGGGTTTGGGAGAAGGGGGTGGGATTATGGACATTGGGGAGGGTATGTGCTTTGGTGAGTGCTGTGAAGTGTGTAAACCTGGTGATTCACAGACCTGTACCCCTGGGGATTAAAAATATATGTTTATAAAAAATAAAAAAATTTTTTTAAAAAAATCCTTTTTTGCCATAGTCATTGGAAATACTATCTTTATCATGTGTTATATTTCCACATATATTTGGGTCAATTCCTTGACTTTCTGTCCTAGTCTTGTTTTCTACCCATGTGCCAGTGTCACGCTATTTTAATTTCAGAGGCTTTATAATAAAGTACATTGTAATATCTGGTAGGTAGCTCTTCTCCTTCAAAGTTTTCCTCACTATTATTGCACGTCTTGTTTGGTTTTTCTGTATGAGCTTTACAATCAATTTGCAACTTGCATCCAGAAAAAGGCTTTACTGGTATTTTGTTTGGGAGTGCCATTAACTTAGAAGACCTGGTATCTGACACTTAGGATACTGGGTCATCCTATCCCAAAACAGGGATTTCTTTCCACTTGTTCAAGTTTATTTTTATGTCTTTCAAGAGTGTTTTAAAGTTGTTTTTCTCCTTATAAAATCTGCACATTTATGTCTAAGTGTTATATCTTTTTTTGTTGTTATCCTGTTACTTTCTGAAGCCAAGATATCCAGGCCCTTGATTTGGGGTTCTAAATAAAGAGTAACATATTCTTCTTCCCCACTCTTCTTTTCATTTCCCTTCGCCAGTCCACTAGTCTCCCTGGCCTGACTTGAGGGTATGTCCATCGGCCATGTTGGGAGAATAAGAAACAATAGTAGGTCTAGGTTTTAAGACAAGATGACATAAGACAGTGGTGAATAAGGTCTTTGGGTCTTAGCAAGAAAGAATTCACATCTGTCTGGGGGCAAAGATAAGAGTTGCAGGGCTCTCATATATTTAAAAATCTAAAACTGGATTTAACTCGTCTGCTTTTCTCAGTCAAGTAAACTCTATCAATTTTCATGACATCTTGGACAATCTTCTAAATCCTCTTTCCTCTTCTGGGTCTGATATAATACAGTATACTTATGAGTAATAGTATTGAGTTGATAAATCCTTTCTATAAATTCTTCTTTCCTAATATTTCCCTAATACTTTCCTGATCCAAATTCCATGTGGCCATGGGAATCTCTGGTAGATAGTGGTCTCCAAGAGTATCTGTAAAACAAAGTGAAAGGCAGGCCCTGTGGATTGTGGTTCACATCTCACACTGTCCATTTCTGTCAGATTTCAGACATGGGGGTCTCTAAACGGTTTTCTCAGGTTGGTGCATGGTCCTGCTGAGACCAAGATCAATGGCTAGAATTTACTCCAGACCAGCCAGCTCTCCTTTCTCCCAAAGTTTCTCTTCCCATGGTACTTTAATTACTTAGCCCCAAAGAGGACTGAGTGAGAAATCTAGGCAAGTCATAGGAAATCCAATGTTGAAAAACAACTGGAGACCTAAGGCAATTGGAGACCCTTTGGCAGGAATAAGAAGGAAGACCGCTGCTGAGCCCTTTCACCTTTCTCTACCAGTTTCACTGCTGAACTCCTACACACCCTTCAAGGTCAAGCTGAACTGTCACCTTTGGTACATAATTTTTTGTGACACTCCTCTACATCCCAAACATATAATTGCTCCCTTGTCTATTTTCCTACTAAATTTTAAGCACACTTCTTTTATCATTTGAATCACATTTTATTACAGCTTTCTCATTTGTTTTTATCTCTGTCTACTGACTAGGCTTCAGATTCCTGGGGTCTAGAACCGTATTTCATTCATCTCAGTATCTGCCAGATCTAGCAATTTAATTGAATGAAACTGACCAAACAGATTTGAACTTTTTGTCCTATTCACCATTTGAGTTCGATTAGTCACAGCCTCGGCAGGAAGGAGTGCTCTGTTTCACCCAGCTCACCTTTGCCCCAAGAGACCCAAATCGGAGCTCCTTGGTCAAGGTAAGGCATGCGCTTCAAAGCCCATCTCCCCTTCAGTCCATTGATGAACTCTTGGTAAGATGTGAATAGGTATAAGGATTAAATAAGATAATGCATCTAGGCACTTATTGGTGAATATTAGTTAAAATATTAGTGGCATTATACAACACAAAATGAAAAAGTTGGATGACAAACAGTAGAGCGACTGAGTCAAAGGAATTCCTTAATGAATGGCTATGTGATCCAACAATAGTTTCCTATCTTTTTTCTACCCCTACATGTAAGAGAAGGGGCATATTCCCAGGGTCATTTCTATGGACTGGTATATAATAGGTAAGGATACAGGCAATGTCAGGTACATTTGCTGGCACTTTCTCTTTCCATTCCCTCTGCCTTAAGAAAGCATACGAGAATGTCTTTGAGTAAAAATGGTGCAGTTTTTAAAACAATATGTCTACTCTTATTGTTTAAAATTGCACAAAACTCAGTTCTTCATTATTACTAATAAATTACTCCGACATACCTCTGTTTTGATTCAAGAGTGTTTTGTGAAACCCAGTTGCTAAGATCCATTACTATAAATCCAGAAGGCTTGAGGCCCACCATTGTCACTGTGAGATGTTCACAAACTCTTCTACTAACCACATAAAATAATGAAAAGCGGGCTTCTCAAATGTGCTATCTGAATATTTTCATGGAGGTGCACTTGGGTGGCTAAGTTCGTTAAGCCTCTGACTCTTGGTCTTGGCTCAGGATGTGATCTCATGGTCATGGGATCGAGCCCCACATCAGGCTCTGTGCTTGGTGCAGAATCTTCTTTAGATTCTTTCTTCCTCTCCCTCCCGCGCTCTCTCAAATAAATATGTAAATAAGTAAATAATGAATAATTAAAATCTTTAAAAATAAAAAGAATATTCTCATGGAGAGTCCTAACACGGAATGAAGCTGCAATGTCTCAGAAGAGAATTTAAAGCTCAGTATCCTGGCAGGAAAGAGATGGCAAATTCAGAGAAGGAGATAAAAGAGAGCTGGATGAAGGCACTGTTCACAAATGCTCAGGCAGGTTTAAGGGAAACCAACAAGTGATGGTAAAACACCCATGGGCTAGACCCAACAGGAAATCCCAACAGGAAAACTTCTTAGAGTGGAGACCAAGAAATTAGTCATCAGAACTCAAAAGAGAGCTGTCGTTGTCAGAAGGGGCTGCAAGCCAGGGGAAGAAATACTGCAAGGTCTTTCCTTTCTCCTGCCTGTGCCTTCCATTGGCCAAACCCAACTGGAACTCCCAGGACATGGACCAAAAAATGCCATGCTGTCCAGAAAGGCCAGTCCTCCTGGACAAAAAACAGGGTGAGGGCTGCAACGTGCATAAAGAGGGACAAACAGGAAATGTCCAACACCACTGCCAACCAGCTATCTTCTTCTTGATTCTGCACTGTGATTTCCAGCCTATTTTCTGGAGGAACTGGATAAGATTTGAGTCATTTTCTACTTGGTCTAAAGGAGAAAGCTTTTTTTTTTTTTTTTTTCGTTAGCGAAACCAGAAACAATAGGCTCACAAATGTGCAATTAAACTCTGGAAACAGATGGGTTTTTCATCTCCATCTTAGATAAAAAGAAATCTCGGTCATGTCTTTCTCCGGCCATTTTAATTAACTTTGTCAAGAAAGTTCTAAATGCCTAACTCTCTTTATCGTCATCTTCAGAATACCAATTGGGCAGAATGTAAAGATAAAAGTTAACAGAATTGACAGTGAAAGGGAAGCGGGGAGAAACCTGAAAAAGAAAAAAATTATAAGGGTTTTTTTTGTCACACTCTTCCTTTCTAATTCTTGTTGGACTTACTCAGTGGGATTCTGATGGCTGACAGAACAGAAAGTTCTGTGTGTTCACTCTGATGGCACGTCTCCTGCTCCAGCTGGAATTCTTCTCAGAGAAACAGGCAGAGATCAAGCTGACCTTCCTTGCTGGGCAGGTGGGGCCTCCATATTTAGTTCAAGCTAGCTCAGCTAGCAGTTTTGAAAGGACACCAAATATTTACTCTATTTAATATCATACTTTTATTGATTATAAAAATAACAATTCAATTGATCATGAAAATAAACAATTAGATGAATTATTAATTTAAAAATATATAAAATTTTTTAAATATATAGAACATATATAAAATATATTTAAAATATATAAAATACATAAATTATATATATATTAAAAATAGAAATAAAAATATATAATTTCAAAAATAGAAAAATATATAAAGAGAAAATATAGAAGCCAGGCATCTCCTCCTCTAACAGTGGAAACTCTTGTTAATGTTTTATTTTATCCTCTTTCACTCTTCCTTTTACACACAGCGTTCCCAGATAGGCATTATACCCTGCATGCAGGTTTTCAACTCTTTTGTATCATAATGAAGATTATCAAAGACTATTCCTCATGTTATCAGGTAAATGTCAAAATCATAAAATTTAAAGACTGCGTAACATTTAATGTGTGGATGGTCTCTTAGTCTCTTTGGGCTGCTCTAACAGATTATCATAGACTGGGTGGCTTAAACAACAAACATGTATTTCTCACAGTTCTGGAGTTTGGAATTCTAAGGTCAAGATCCCAATATGGCTGGATTCTGGTGAAGTTCTTCTTCCTGGTTTCCAGACTAATGTCTTCACCTTGTATCTTCAAGAGGTACAGAGAGAGAGAGAGAGAGAAATGGAGATAATTGTCTTCCTCTCTAGTAAGGGCACTAATCCCATCAAAGGGAACTCCATTGTCTTGACCTAATCACCTCCCCAAATCCCCATCTAATACCATCCTACTGGGGCTAGGGTTTCCATGCAGTCCCAAGCAGATGGTTCTACCCTGTGAAACTTAACCATTCCCCTATTATTAGATCCTTGGTTTTTCCCAGTGTAGGTTTCTCCAATTTCCTTATTCTGAATACGACTACGGTGAACACCTTCATTCATAATTCTTTTCAATCTATAAATTTCCGAGAACAAATTTCTCGAAGCAGAGTTAGGAAGTTAAGAGTTTCACTTCGATCTTGCCAAACTGCAATCCAAAAAGATGGTACTGATTTACATCCCCACCCACAGGATACAAAAGTGCCCGTTTTTACAGAACCTGGCGGCCACTGAATACTGGAATTGATTTTTATCTCTGTTAAAGGCATTTTGTTGTAGTTTCAACTGACATGTCTTTGTTCAGTGAGGGTGAACAGTCTTTCACACATCGCAGGCCATTTAACTCCCTTCTTTGTGGATTGTCTGGTCCCGCAGTTTAGCAGCCGAACTTTCGTCCAAATTTTTGTTCCCCTCCTGAGGGTCACAAAACTTTATACAACTTTATTCCAATTCATTGAGTGTTTTCAGATGGTTGCTTGCTTTTAACAGAGTGAGTGGATTCCAAAAATGTCATTCCAGTTTGGTTTTTGACAGAGAGTGGCTATATGCTCTGCGGAATGCTGCCCAGACTGTTTTCGAAAACCGTAACTAAAGTTATCTTAATTGTCTCTCTGCATATATTAAAATACACAGTAGCCTACAGTTTTTAGTTCATAAATCCAAAGCTCTTGGAAACACATTTCTTTTGTGGGCCTCTCTAGGCCTAATTAGGACTATATGATCCTTTTTAGGTACTGGGAAAAGTGAGAAAAAAATAGTTTGGTCAAGCATAGGCCTTTTGAGGTTGAGTTCTCAACTTGATAGAAAGCCCAGAAACGTTACTACAAATGTGTTCTCGAGTGCCCGAGTGCTTCCCTACTGTGTCTATGGTAGGCAACGATGAGATGATTTCTATGCTGGGGCACACCCTGCTGGGGCGCCTAGAAGTTAGTGATCCCAAAAGAGGGTGAAGAAAGCCAATGGGAGTTGAGCGTATAGAGTCATTCCCCCACTGAATCAACCCGTAGTAGCAAGTCCATTGAGTGCTTTCCATTTTACAAAGCCCTTTCTCACCCACCACCTTATTTGATACAACCAGCCCTTGGGTTGTTTGAAACTATTGCCCTCCTTTGGGGGCACGGTTAAATCACTTGCTCTAAGTCACATAGCGAATACGGGGCAGTTAGGGCTCAAACTCCTGGCTTCTGTCTGTAAATGGGATTGCGACTGTGTTCTTCTGCCACACTGGTGCTTTGATTACTGAGCACCTTTAGAAATGTAATAGGATCCTGAAACAAGAAGAGAAAAAAGAACAACAACAACAAACCCACACACGGGTTACAGCCCTCATCACCATCATACTCAATGGTCTAGAGCGAAGAAATAAGAGAGATTTGTGCAAATTTTACAGGGAGAAGCGACATTCCTGGTCTTTGCATATGCCTCTCATTAGCTCCTTGTGTCCTGTAGAAGACTGATGTCTCTGTCTTCACTCCATCCGTTCAGCCTGACCTTTCATGACATCATTGTCACTGTCAACTCCACAAAATGCTATAGGATGAGCTCAGCCGGAGCAAGCGAGTAGACGGTCGGATGAGAAAGCCTGGAAAACCACCCTGCGTGGGATGTGCCCCTCTTCTCCTGTAGGAGTCCACTCACCCTTCTCATCAGAATCTATGTTTGCTAAATTTGAGGAATTTCTGAGGCTGAAAACAAATGCAAGAGGGTATTTTTGCTGGACTGTGGGCCAAGGGTGGCCCCAATGGTGGATTTGGGAATTATCTCTTACGATTTGGCCATTTTCACTGGAGACTTGGATGCTGGATGGTGAATGAAAGTGGGCAATGTTTTTTCTTAACACACATATGTGTGTCTACACAGATGTCCTAAGCGTTGTTGAGCTTCCTGGTGGGAAATGAATTCAGATTCTCAATCCCTGTCCTCATGACCGGGAAGATACAAAGCAATGAACTGATCTCAGCCCCACGGAGACCTGATTCTTAGAGCATATATGTGGTCTCTGCTCCGAAAACCTCACTCAGGATGTCATAGCCTCAGTGATTGGAGGCCTCTGAAAAAGGTGATAATGAAACTCACCACAACCACCCATGAATGGGCATTTGCCGCGGAGTAATTGTCTGTGGGAATGTAATTATTGAGGGAGTAGTAACACTTAGGGGCCCCGGCAGCTCTCCTCTGGTTTCCACCAGACTGAGCACAATATGAGAGCGGGAGAGTCTTATTCCTACCACTTCTGAAGGGACTGAAAAACTCTCTTAGTGCTGTGACAATCCAGAAACACAACTCTAACCCGAAATAGAAATGAGATGGAAGTTTGGATGTGGGACTTCTTACTCCCCCAGTTCCTCCTCCTGTACCTTCTGCTCTGGTGAACGGCATCACCATCCTTCCAGAAAAGCCTCCAAGATGATGTCAGAATGGGAACTAAAGCCCAGATTGTTATTCCTGTGCTCCTTCTGTGGCAGCTCGCTGTCCTAACCAACCAGTGACGTTTTCATCAGCCCTGACCAAAATATTTGCCACATGGAGTCTGTAGAATTTGGCTCTCTCAAGTTCCATGATTCTAAAACAAGAAAAATATCTTTACCTGACAAAGGCATTTATCTGCCATCAAACAACAAGACTGCCTATTAAACTCATACCTCCCCATCTTTTATTCCAGAGCATGGAACCTAGGGACACACATATCACCTTAATGGGACATTCAGGAGTCTAAGAGGTAGGACAGAAAAAAACCTTCCCTTATTCACCAGAGTCCAACATGCCAGATAAATAACTCCAAAGAACAGGGCAATCCAAACGCAACTCCATCAAAGCTGGCCATTTTCAGGCCTGTGATGAAGGTCAAGTACTATCTGGGGATATCATGGATATTTTATTTGGAAGGCTTAGAGTGATTCATTTAACCTTGTGTCCATTTTCCATTCTTCCTAACATCTAGAGATAAAATAAACACGATGAGCAAATTTTAAATTTTTCAAATTTAAAAATGTCTCTCTTGGCATTCAAAAGCAACCAACACAGTAGTGGTAATAAAAAAAAAAAAAAGGTACACAATGTGAACAGTGTATCTTCATGCTGCCATTCTCCTGCTGACATTGGCTGACTTCAAACTGTTACAATCCAAAAGTAATCTACAAAGAACTATGAAATTTAGATTTACATTCACACCACATATTTATTAGCAACGGGTGAGAATGGTCATGTTCTAGGCCCACAAATCTATGCTTACTAAGTAATAGAAGTTGTACTAGAGGGGTGCCTGGGTGGCTCAGTATGTTAAGCCTCTGCCTTTGACTCAGGTCATGATCTCAGGGTCCTGGGATCAAACCCCGCATTGGGCTCTCTGCTGAGCAGGGAGCCTGATTCCCCCTCTCCCTCTGCCTGCCTCTCTGCCTACTTGTGATCAGTCTCTCTGTGTCAAATAAATAAATAAAATCTTTAAAAGAAAAAAAAAGAAATTGCACTAGACTTTTCAGTTAGGTGACTTGATTAATCTCCCTCCATCCCCCTTTTAAGTGAGTTTGACATAAGCGTCTCACACTTGTATGTGACTGAGATCTGAATAATACAGGACCACAGAAAATGTGTTGACCAGGACAACTAGAAAATAATCTCTCTTGATTACCTATTAGGTAACTTTTATAACTGATCATAGTATATGCCAACCTTGTGATTATAATTTTCTGCAGTAATTCCACATATGGGTGTTTTAAGTTAGAAAAAACAAATTCTGTATATTTAAGTATAATGATTATGCTCCTTATTTTGAATCAAATGTTCATGGAGAGATAAAGGATTGGAGAGGGCCATCTTCATCAGTCCCAAAAGGCTGGTGATTTGATTTTTTGGGCATTTCTCTCTCATCATCCCTATTTTTAATTTGTAAAAGTAAGCACCTGTGCTGAAACAGAAGGCATATCTCCTCACCCGCCCCCCCATCCTGCTAATCCGTTATCAAATAGCCCATCAACACTTGCTTCATCCAGCAGGAAAAGATATATTTTAAATCTTCTGACATTATTTAGCAAAAAAACATAGCACACTTCTGCATTTTTTTTAAACTTCTGAACAGTCATTGTAAGTAAAGCAATATTTCAATTTAGTGATTTGGGTGACCTGTAAACAACTAACTAAGGAACACATTTCAAAGATTCATTAGCAAGTCAAATATACAAAACCCAGAACATATTTTCCCAAAAATATGATCTTGTCTTTGGCGGATAGATTCCTAGGCCACTCCACAAAGACTCCTCTACCCATAAGGAAGTGTATTTTAATATGAATAACTACTCCCAGTCCTTCAGAGGCTCCTAAACTGGGTCCTGGTCCCTTCTCTGTAGTAAAGACCCAAGTCCCATCCTTGATCAAATAGGTCATCTCAGCTTACCCACCTGTAAAATGGACATATTGATACCCTTTTTAAGAATAACTTAAATACTGGAAATAAAACACTTAATACAGGGCTTGGCTCAGAATAAACAGTGACAATGACAATGATGGCAGGAATGACAATGACTTTTGAGTTCTGGGCCCCTCAGAAGCCAAAGGGTCTGAGCAGTTTCTTGTATCATGTATGCATTTATATTGTATTCATTGAGAAAACCCATGCTGAGTCTATTAGTTAGTTTCCCAGGCCCAAAGCAACACAATGCCAGGTGGCTTAACCGACAGCCATGTGTTGTTGTAGAGTTCCGGAAGCTGAAAGTCCGAAATCAAGGCATCGGCCATGTTGGCTCCTTCTGAGTCTGTGCAGGAGAGTCTGCCTCAGGCCTCTCACCCAGCTTCTTCCCCTCCCCCGCATTGCAATATCACTCTTATTTACTTATTTTTATATTTGTATTTAAATTCACCTGAGTTTACATATAGTTTATCATTCATTTCAGGGGTAGAATTTAGTGGCTCATCAGTTGCATATAACACCCAGTGCTCATTACTACATCAAGTCCCCTCCTTAAAGCCCATCACTCAGCTTCTGGTGGCCTCAGGGGTTCCTTGGCTTATGGGTGGCTTTCTCCCCTGTCCACACATTGTGATCACTCTGTGCATGTCTCTCTGTCCAAATGTCCCCTCTTCATAAGGATAAAGGCACATTGGATTGGGGCCTAGCCTCATGGTCTTACGTGGATCGATCATTTGCAAAAATCCCGTTTTCCAAATAAGGTCATATTCACAGGCACTGGGAATTAGGACTTCAATGCATTTAGGGACTGCAATTCAACCCGTATCAGTGAGTAAGTGAAAAATTTCACTGGGCACCTCTCAGGGCATGTTGTGATGGGTTTCACGAAGGAGTGGGAGAGTCTCCAGGGCCATGGAACAAGGAATGGGGTCCCGAGTCACCGTGGCCGTCAGAGGAGAGCAGCAGCTCCGGGATTTCTCTGCGGGTGGCGTTGCGATTCCAGGAACTGTCAGCACTTCTCAAAGCTAAGACACATCACCCACTGTTGTGCACTTATTTTTTTTCTTCCACGTTTACCTCATTTCAGATCATGTGATTGCCTCTATTCCTGAGCTGCGCAAGCATCTTAAGAAACTAGCTATTCTTCTTCCTGACTATTAGAGTCCCGAACGGATCATTACATTATTCAATTCCTAGCAGTGGTTTTGCAACACCTGGGGTTTCATCAATTTCTCAAAACTCCTCCAAGTGAAATGAATTTTATAACCAGTGAAATGTTCCAAACAAACACAAGCCTCCTAGCACTTTCAGAGGATGAGGTAATCATGAACTCTGACAAATGACATTGGGGTGTCCCGGTTGGTTCTGCCTAAGTTGGGAATCATGGTGCTAACGAGCACGCCTGACCTCGAGAAGGAAAACCAACTCCCCCCACCCTGCCCCGTGACTAATTTATAACCGGGAAGGAATTGCTCCCCTGGGAGCCTGTGGATCACCAGAGCTCGTCCTTGGTGTTCGCCCAGGACTGCGGTGAACCAGGCAGGGGGGTGATTGAGGGTCGCTCTCCCCACGGGCACACCAACCCCCAGCCTCCAGCAAGAGGGTCTGTGGAAGGGGATTCTTCTCTTAAAACCTGCTCCATTCCTCAGGACAATGTTTTGAGTCTCCAAACATCACAACTAGCTGGTTTCAAGCAATATTTTCGTCGAGACAGAAATTCAGGTTTCTAGCAGGAAGCCCTCTGGGGTGACGGTCCCGCAATCCTGAGCTGAGGGAAGAGTCCATTGCTGGCTCTCTTCTCCCTCTAGCCCAGCGGGTCCCTTCTCACCCTGCAGGGTCAGCTGGAACGTCTTGTCTCAGAGACACCTTCCCTGATGAACCCCATCTTCATTATTCTTTATTTACACCCTCCTAGCAAGTTCCTTCACAGTCCTACGATTTATTGGTAATTATTTTGGTACTTGGTTTATTGTTTCTATACGAATATGAGTTGCCGAAGACCCAGAGACTCGCTGGTCCTTTTCTCCCTTTTTGTCCCTGTGTCGGCGCTTGTCCCTGGCACAGAATAGATGTTCAGTAAAATACGTGTTGAGTGATCATTGTTCTAAATGACCAGCAGGTGAACCTAGATCCTCAGAGCCCCTGTTGACCAGTGTTCAAGATGTAGAACATCTTGTAGGCTGGATCGAGTACTAAAATATTGACCTGCAAAATATGACTTTCCTCAATATTCACTCCGGCCTAAATAAACAGAAGGAGCCCCGAGGAATTAGGCTGGGAGGCTGATTTAGTAGAATCATTGGCACTTGTGTAAAATTTTGGAGAATAATGTCCTAAGCACAGATGCTATTTTTAAGAACTTAACACCAGGAAAACCCTTCTGGGGCTCACTCAGTGGGAATGAAGCCCTTTTTATGTCACGGGTGATGTATGAACTGATGGCTCATAGAAGGTGAAACTCAGACTAAGTTATCGGACTTTTTCCTTCTGAGTTATAGCTCAGCAAGCAGACTTGACCGATTACAGTCACTGACAAGAGCTGAGCAGTCTGTGTGCTTGTTTATGTTACCAAAGAGAAGTGACAATATGGCCCAATTTAGTGCCTACAGCCCAGCATAGCTAAACAAATTCTCCTTCTAGTCCAAGTCGAGGTTCACCTAAGCTGGACCAGATTTATGGGGAGCAAATGCCAAACAGGGCCAATCAGTCTGTGATGCTTGTTTTGGGCCAAATGACCTTAAAAGCCACGAATTAGGACCCTCGAGAAGCTGACTTAGAAGAAAAGTCTAAGTGACGCAACTAGATTGCTGGCATCTAGAGGTCAGGCTTATTGGGCAAGGCGTTTGCAGTAGTTCACAGGGAAGTTAATAGCCACCCAGAGCCACTAACCGGTACCCATTTGCCAGAGACAGAAAGACCTCAAGAACTCAGAGTCCAGGGGTGCTTCTGTTCGGCTGTGGACTTTTCAAGACAACATTCATCACCGAGGTAAGTGTTTCAAGAACAAAGACCTTGTAGAAAAGGTGAGTTTAACTGTGGGCAGATCCAGGGAAGGGGGTCCACTGGGCAAAAGACACTGGACTTCCTCCCCTGAGAGCAAAAATAAATAACTGGGGAGAAAGAAACTGCACAAAAGATTTAGATCTTTTTTACTGCTGCAACTTCTGTGTTAAAGAGAGTTGGAAAAGTTCCAATGAAATCTGCCTCCCTTCCCTTCATGGAAATAGATTGTGTTTAGTTCCCAATTGTGGTAGTATTTCTGCATCCACCTTCTCTCCGATCAGAGTTTCCTAACATTTGAGGGGTGTTGGGGATTGCAGAGCTTCATGAATGTTCTGGTCCCTAACGGAAGAAATGTAAAATAGTTCTAGGGGTCCGTGTACCCCATTTAAAGCCCATTCGTGGACCCACTAGAGTTCCCTGTGTTATTGGAATGGAAGTGCCCCACTGTTGAGTCAAACTGGAGGATGATGTCAAGACATGATTTTACAGAGAGAAAGATGGGAGAGAAGAGAATACAGACTTCCTCAGCTCTGTCCTCCCCCAAATCCCGGTCCCCAAATCCCAATACAGGGTTTAGGCAAATGCCAATGACACACTGGAATGACGCTGATAGAAGAGAAATTGAAAATTGTTCCCCCTTGTTTGGCTGCAGAATGCCTCCCCAATGAGGTCCAGTCACCATGATTCCCTCCCTCCTTCTGCTGTTATGGTGATTTGACAAGGTTTATGGCTAAAAAGAACTGTTATGGGGCAATAAACATGGGGATAGGTGTTTTTCTGCTATAAACTTTGAGAAATGGATATTATCAAAGCTATTTTACAGATGAAGGTATAACTATAGGGTAGGGGACAATTAGCATTTTTTAACACCCTCTGCATTTATTATTTTATAAAAACTGACAGTCCCGAAGATGTGTATCAATATGCCAACTGTATTAATGAGAAAACTGAATTTAGAAAGCTTGGGTGGGTTTTCCAAGGTCACAGAGCTGGCAGGCCACAGAGCTAGGAGCTGAACCCGGAAGGGATCAGCTTCCAAGTCCCTGACCTTTCAACTCCATCCCCCAGCTAGGAAACACATCTTCCGCTCTTACGGGGAGGTTCCCATCCCAGAGCACACCGCCAGATTCCCAACGTCCATCCTGGACATCCTCTAAGAATGTCACCTCTTCCCGTTGACTGATCACCCTGCCAGCCCTATATTGCCTCATTCATTCCATATAAACACCCTAAGTGAAGGAGGCGGTGGTTCCCTTTTGCAGTAAGGAAACTAGACTTGGAGAGATAAAGCGACTTACCCCAGGTCACACAGCTGGACCTCTGTCTCTAAAATTTGGTTCTCTGCAGCAGATCATTCCACTCCTGGAAAATAAATAAATAAATAAATAAATAAATAAAATGAGGCAGCCCTTTGAGCAAACAGTCTCTCTAAGGGCATTCATCATGTCTTTGCCATCTGGGGTTTCGGGTTTCAGGTTTGTGCTTGTCTCCAAGATCCCTGTAGATATGACCTACTGACTCCAAGAAACTTAGGTGTTCGCTCCTCCAAAGGCTGACCCAATTTAGAACGTGCTGGTCCCTCTCTTCTCAGAAGGAAGACTTAGAATGAGTGAGTCTTCAGAGCTCAAGCTGCGGTTGCTTTTGGAAGGCTTAGAGACATGTCAGAGGGCAACACCGTTTGCAGGTCTTGGACAGACAGAGCTAGAAATAGATTTAGCACAGGTTGCCTAGCTCCACTCCTTATAGGCTGGGTCACCTCCAGCAAGCTACTAAACCTCTCTGGGCCTCATCTTCCTCATCTCTACAATGGCACAGATACCTCATAAAGTTAGGAGGATTACACAGGGTAACATGTATAAAGCACTTGTACATCAAACTATCGTCAAGAACCCTCTTCAGTACTACAGAGTCCTCAAGGGCATGTTCTAGAATTGGTGCCCACAGAAGCAGAAGCTGTTTACACCAACCTCCTCAGCCTCGTGAAATGCAGCCCAGGTGAAGCCTGCCTTTTCTATGGGTCCAGTAGTCAATTCAAATCTCCACCCTGCTGGGATATTTCAAGGGGTTGGTTCCTCCCAAGCAACCCCCCTCCCTTCTAAGCCCCACAAAGCACATCTTATCCTGAGAGAAAACTCAAGAGACTCAAACCCAGGTGGCCTGGGAAGCTGGGGTTTCAGGGACTGCCTTGGTGGAGAGGGTTAGGTTCTGGAACCCCTGAGAAGGCTGAGGGCACCACCTTTCACAGAAGCTTGTCTCTTCCCTCCACAAGTCTGCTCGTGTTCCGACTGACGAGCCTTAGCCCAAGCAGGGTCGCCACAACCTGCAGGGGTGCTCGGCTTCCACATCCAGAGCAAATGATCCTTTCCACACTTTTGCAGAAAAAGGTCACTGCCTTAGATTAACTCCTTCTCCTCACCCCTTGAAAACCATTCCACTGTGGAGCTGGGGGTCTACAAGCCGAGAACTGGTTCCAACAGTGCTGAAACGCAGGAGGCAAAAGGAAGCCGTTTCCTCTTGTGAATGGGCATAGGTTGTGAGGCGGAGAATTTCCTCAAATTGAGTTTGACAGCAACCACCAGGGCCCAAAACGAGTCTTCTCAGGCGTGACCCCAGATCTGTACACGAGCCCATGCACAGGAGAAAGAAAAGGGCAGATGACTACTCCCAGAATTCCTGGTTTTAAGGACTTATCTCCAGAGCTCTTCCTAAAGATTTTTTTTTTTCCTTCATCGTGGTAAAACACACTGCCTAAAATTGACCCTTTTAACCATTTCTAAGTGTATAATTCTGTGGCATTAAATACATTCACATAATTGTGCCACCATCACTACCATCCATTTCCAGAATTCTCCTCTTTCCCAGCAAAAACCCTGTAACCAGCAAATGATAAACCCCCATTGTCTCCCTCCCAGCCCTTGGCAAGGCACCGTTCTGCTTTCTGGTCCATGAATTTGATGACTCTAAGTACCTCATGTGAGAAGACTCATACGTATTTGTTTTCTTGCGACTGGTTCATTTCACTTAGAAAAATATCCTCCAGGTTCATCCCCGTGGCAGCAAGGGTCAGAATTACCTTCCTCACAAAGGCTGAATTGTACTCCATCGTACGTGTTTGCCACATTCCATTCATCCATTCATTGGCCAGTTCGTCAATGTCGATGGACATTAGGATTGTTTGCACCTTCCGGTTACGGTGAGCCATTTGCTCTGAACATCTGAACGTGTGCAAAGGTCTGTTTGAGTCCCTGCTTTCAGTTCTCTCAGGCACACATCCAGAAGCAGAATGATGACTCCTACACCAGTTCTGTTCACAGTTTTGATGGCCCGCCATCCTGTTTTTCCACAGTAGCTACACCTTTGTATATCCCCACTATCACAGCACTCAAGGCTTTCTTAAACCCCATCCTTCCGCTGCCTCCATTATCAGACACGATGCTGTGCAAAGACCAGAGGGGTTGTCCAATAAATCTAGATTTAAAATCTTTTACTGTCAGAAACCTGATCTCTTGTTGCTTCCTTCTCGATACAAGTCCGAGAAATGTCGTGCTGTCTTCCAACATGAGTAACCACTAGAACACGGGGTTCCTTGTTGGCCACCTGATTTTTGCCTATTTGATTTTTATTTTTGTGTCCCACTCATCAGGTTTCAGTACCTGGCACAGCCAGCCTGGTGTACAGTAGGCACTCAATAAAAATGTATCGAATAAACAAACTCTGTCAGAATCCCAGTCTCCTGAAATATGTTTCTTAATCCTGATGCCACATGTCACTGTAAAGCATCTTAAAAGAGATCTTCAAAACTCTCTCCTGTCCCCTCAAGTGCCTGGAAACTGCACACAAAATAGAACATTTTGTACAACACTTAAAATGAGTAGGTTTTTAAAAATAAAATAAAATAAATAAGATAAAATAGGTAAGAATTTAAAAACACAGAGTTAATCCTGGTGCATTATATAATTAACCAACACTTAACCATACTCCCAAATACTGTGAGGGATACAAAAGAAATAAAATCGATGATTTCTATTCACAGTGGAATTTAATTTGGTGGGGGCAAGCAAGAATAAATCCATAGAATAACGGAAGGTCATACAAGATGGCAAATTCTGCCTGAGAAGTTTGAAGAAGGTGAAGCCCTTAAATGGGTCTCTTTTTTAGTAGGTTGTGCACTGAGCTGTTCCCTGCCCCCCTCCATGCCTAACTGAGATATAATTGACAAATAAAATCCCAAGATCCTTAATGTGTTCAAGATGATGATGATTTGACATAGGTACACATTGTTTGAAAGCATTCCCACCATGGAGTTAATTAACAGCCTCCATCACCTCGATATTTACAAGTCACTGAGCACCTTCTGTGCTCTAACCACTTACACTGTGTCTAACCACCCCACCCCCAAGCTCTGTCCTCAACAACACTCTGCTTCTTCCCAGTTTGCAAATGAGAAAACAAGAGCTTAAGAGGGTAAATATTCCCCCAAGTGACACTGTTAGTCAGTAGTGAGCAGTTAGTCAGTAGTCAGTGATTAGTTAGTCAGTAGGTCAGTAGGTCAGTCGGTCAGGAAGTAGTTAGTCAGTAGTCAGGATGGTGTACGAATCCAGGGTGTCTTTCCCTCGCCTGTGCTCCTTGGGATGCTTCCCTGCGTGAAGACTGGATGGGGTGAGGCCCGTTGAACGTGGGCAGTAAGGGCAGGCAGGTAGGGGCAAACTCATGAGACTTAGCCAAAGTAAAGGGCTGTCTGGAAAAGTAGAGAAAGTTTTGGCTGTCCAGAGAGAGGGTGACATCCTCCTTTCAACAACCTTAAAGTCAGGGGAAATTTAAATATTTCTCTGTTCTTTCAGCCCCAAACACTGCAACATGTTTGCAAGGCTAAAAGTGTGCCAGAATAGAGGGGAGAAGAGTGGGTCAGGAAGGGGAGAGAGACTGCCATGTTGCCCCGGTTATCCGCAGCCCCAGCCAGGCTATGAGCACAGAGAAGGTCAGCGTGAACAAGGCAGGGAGACATCAGTCCATCCCACGTGGCTTCCCAAGGTGGTCACACAGCCCCCTAGCAAGATTTCACAGGGTGGCCTGGCTACACCACGAGCTCCTTCCTCCGTTGATTCTTGGCTCTGACTGCAAACACAGGCAATGTGACAGGCTGGGCACCCCGGGGACAACTACTTAGAACTCTTCCACTCAGCCTTTTTGAAAGAAAAAGTTGGAGGAAAAGAGAGAAAGCAGCATGAAAACCCACAAAAGTATTTCATCAGCCCTTCCCACTCAACAATTTCTCTTTGCTTCCATTTTTTTTCTTTTTATTACCTTTTTTTGGTCCGTGGTGTCTCTCAAATGCCAAGCGTCACTTTGCTCCTCTCAAGTTCAAAGGCAAAGGTAAGCTCTTATTTTCCTAAGAAGACATGTTGATGACAATCTTGAAGGTTCAAATTGAATGTCCAGACAAGGTTCCAAGTCAGCACTTCTTTCTCGGTCCCTGCAGATCTCACTTGGCCAGCTGCCCAGCAGGAAAACACTCATCCATTTATCCAGCCCTTTGTTTGGGACACAGGTATTTGCTGAGCATCTACTATGTGCCAGGCACTGTCTGGGTTCTAGAAGCACAATGGTGATATGGCCGTTATTGTTCTGGGACCTAGTCTAATTATGGGTGGAAGGAAACAAAAAAACAATGACACAAAGGCTCTGGAAGGAAAATTCTTTAAGTTATGGCAGCACATAGGAGAGATTCCCACTTCATCCTGCGGGGGTGGGGTGTGGACACCAGAATGGAGAACTGTCCTTAGTTCCTTACTTTTCCTGTATCTGTACTCTTGTCATGGTTTCATCACAGTGGCTCTTGGCTTTGGGCTTGGCCATGTGACTTGCTTTGACCAGTGGCATGTGGCTATAAATTATAGTATGGCAGTTGAGAACCCAAGTCTTAAGAATTATCACCTACCGGGTGCCTGGGTGGCTCACTCAGTTAAACATCTGCCTTCAGCTCAGATCGTGATCCCAGGGTCCTGGGATCGAGTCCCATGTCAGGCTTTCTGCTCAGCAGGGAGTCCACTTTTCCATCTCCCTCTACCCCTTCCCCTTGCTCATGCTCTCTCTCTTGCTCTTGCTCTCTATAAAATAAAATAAAATAAAATAAAATAAAATAAAATAAAATAAAATAAATGAAACCTTTTAAAAAAGTAAATATCACCTACTTCCACCTGCCCACAGAGAGAGGCAGAGTCTCTCAGTGGACCCAGCTTATCAGCTAAACCTCAGTCAACCCACAGGCACATGAGCTATAATAATAATTATTGTGTTAAGTTGCTGACGCAATTTTGTAATGGTTGGTTACACTGGAGTTAGTATCTATTGAGCCCAAGACATGGGCAAGACTACCAGAAGATCCCAACTGTAAGTTAGTTTCTTCAGTTGCATAGGATATTTCCACTCAGGAAGAACTGGTTAGGTTGTCAGCAGAACTTAGAGGGTGCACAGGGAATCTAGAACCACTTGTTTTGGGAAATAAAATTACTTTTTATGCCCAGACTTTCCAGCCAGTAAAAGATTCTCAAATAAGATACAGCCTGGGGACAAAGATCAAGTGAAGAGTATGGCCATCAAGATATGGCTTAGAACAGGGGCACCTGGGTGGCTCAGTGGGTTAAAGCCTCTGCCTTCGGCTCAGGTCATGATCCTATGGTCCTGGGATCAAGCCCCTCATCAGGCTCTCTGCTCAGCAGTGAACCTGCTTCCCCGTCTCTCTGCCTGCCTCTCTGCCTACTTGTGATCTCTGTCTGTGAAATAAATAAATAAAATCTTAAAAAAAAAAAAAAGATATGGCTTAGAACCCAAGACCCATCCTGGGCACTACCAGAAGCCAGGTCCTCCAGGTGATTACCAAACCCTGAAAAAAACAAGATGGCAGCCAGTACAGTGTTCTCAAACGTTAATGTGTTTCAGAGTCACCTGGAGGGCTTGTTAGCATAGATACTTTGACCCCGCCCCCTGAGATTCTGAGTCAAGAGATCTGCGAGGGGCCCAAGAACTTGTAGAAAATGGAAGAGCACCATCTCACGGCAGCCCCATATGCCCAGATTGACAGCAACTATGGAGAGAGACAGACAGAAAGGCAGACAGTGATGGGGATAGAGAAGCATGTCCCAAATGAATGTTGACACAAGGGCTGACTAAAATAAAATACATTGAAAAACTCACAGAGATGTTTTCCCCCATTGCATTCCTTTTATTTTCTTGTTTATAACAGATGTATGTGCTGAGAAATTGTGCCCTTAAATGAAATTTAATGGGACTGGAAGGAATTTGGTTGGAGCCATGTCATTCAATGCTTTGAACTTCTGGGGTAAATGCTAAAATCACAGAGTAAGCATTCATCAAAGCTAAGTGTAAAAGTTCTCTCAACTGAAAACCCAATTAAATCCTATTGCAATTTTCTTAAATGAGAACAATTAGGAACCATCAGACTTGCATAAAGCTTGTACCCAGACATTAGTCCTTCACTTTCTCAGTGCTTGTGACATCTTCTAAAAAGACTTTCTTGGACTTATTTGTTAACCACTAATTATACAAATTATACTAATTATATAAATGTTTTCACTGAAGGATACCTTGCTTAATCTGACATACTCAGGAAGATCTGAGGGAAATTAAAATATCGGTTTTAATATACTATTACCAAGATAATATTTGTTATAAATTAGTTTATTAAATATATATTTTGGTCCAAACCTGAAATTCCTAAAATTATGCATAAAGACGGGGCGCCTGGGTGGCTCAGTGGGTTAAGCCGCTGCCTTCAGCTCGGGTCATGATCGCAAAGTCCTGGGATCGAGCCCCGCGTTGGGCTCTCTGCTCAGCCAGGAGCCTGCTTCCTTCTCTCTCTCTGCCTGCCTCTCTACCTGCTTCTGATCTCTCTTCTGTCAAATAAATAAATAAAATCTTTTAAAAAAAAAAAAAGAAATATGTATGGGATATAAAATCTTAGTTGGTCTTTTTGACCGTATCTTCAACATTCTTTTATTTAGTCATTTGAGAAAATTTATTACCAAAGATAAACCTCACCTAAGACAAAGTGTGCTTCCTTTCAACTTTTTCACTGTTGCTTATTCTATTCTATTTTTTTAGGTAAACCCCATGCACAGCATGAAGCCAAATGTGGGGCTTGAACTCATGACCTTGAGATCAAGACCAAAGCTGAGATCAAGAGTAGGATTCTTAGCCGACTGAGCCACCCAGATGATCCCGTTGCTTGTTTTTATTTGTAAACTCAAATTTTTTTTGAGAGTATAATTGGTAAAAGCATGTCCAGCCTTGACCAAAAAAGGACAGCAACTGTGTGAAATGTAAAATGACCTTTGAGTCCCCAGCTTCTCCAGGTTGGAAGCATTCTGAGAAATTTGTTCAGATGCCAAAAAAGACTTTTTCAGAGTGACAAGACTGATGATGGAAATGAAGGACAACTGTTCTTCCACTGCCATTTGCACTCGTTAAAGTATTGTCCCCAGTCCTTTCTGTCTTCCTTTCCATGGCTTCACTATGTGTGCCCTTTGACTTTAGGCTTGATCATGTGACTTGATATGGCCAGTAAGATGTAGGCAGAAATAGGGGTGTTTCAAATGGAAGTATCTATTTTCATTATTTATTCCCATTTTTTTTTTTTTACCTCTGCCAGTTGGGTACATGAGAGGTAGAGAAGATAACATCATTTTTGTCTATAAGTCTCTGGCATGTCTGGACAAGATCCAGATCATGACATCTTGAACTTGAGCCAATGTCATGATCTAATGACACTCTTTGAAGCTCTGGGATAGAACTAAGGATATTTTACATGTTGGAGGGAAGTGAATAATTGTGACCAAAAGGGTAGACTATAGTACATGTTTCTCAATGGTTCCCCAATCCTTTCCTCCTCCCCCATGCATCCTTACCCTTGCCAGAGCCTTATCCTGGTCTTTAACTTTGGGTGTAGCCCTGTGGTTTCCTTTGGCTATGTACCAGTGAGCCTAGGCTCTAAGAAATTTCACATGTTTCCACTCACCTTCTTATACCTCTGCCTTTGCCATGAGAATATATGCTGGCTCTACCACTAGTTCAAAAGCAGTTGTGAAACCTGGAGCAGAGCCTCTTCTAACAGATGCATAAGGCTACAGTGGAAAGCAGAGCAGCCCTAGCCACTGCCACCTGAAGCACAACCACCCAGCCCAACCCAGCTTCAATCAGTGGAACCCCACATGACCCACAGGGGCATGTTTGCTGTTTGGAGATGCTGAGTTGTAGAGTGGCTCATTACACAGCAAAGGTGAACACACAGTAGAGGAAGGAAGCCTTCCTGCAGAATCCACAAAGCTGATCATTCAACAGGAGCAGAAATGTCAAATAAGCGTACGCAAAGATGCTCAAGATCAGTTGTCGTTAAGGGAATGCAAATCAAAACCATAATAAGATACCACTACACACACATTATAATGAATAAAAACCAAAACGTGGACAACACCAAATGCTGGTGAGGATGCAGAGCAACAGGAATTCTCATTCACTGTTGGTGGGAATGCAAAACAACACCCACTTTGGAAGACAGTTTGCCAATTTCTTACGAAGCTAAACCTAGTCCTGCTGGGTAATCCAGCTATTACACTCTTTGGTGGGGTTTATTTTTAAGATTTTGTTTATTTATTTGATGGACAGAGATCACAAATAGGCAAAGAGGCAGGCAGAGAGAGAGTAGGGAAGCAGGCTCCCCGCTGAGCAGAGAGCCCAATGCAGGACTTGGTCCCAGGACCGTGAGGTCATGACCTGAGCTGAAGGCAGAGGCTTTAACCCACTTAGCCACCCACGTGCCCCAACACTCCTTGGTGTTTATCCAACTAAGGGACAGCCACCCAAAAAGTTGCATAGAGATACTTACAGTGGCTTTTTCTATGATTGTCCAAACTTGGAAGCAACTGAGATGTCCTTCCATAGGTGAATGGCTAAGCAGACTGTGGTACACCCCTACAATGAAATGAGCTATCAAACCACAAAGAAACATGCAGGAAACTTCAGTGCAAATCATCAAATGAAAGCAGCCAACCGCTAAGGCTGCATACCGCATAACTCCAACTAGATGGTGTTCCGGTGGAAGCAAAACTCACAGAGACACTGTAAAGATCAGGAGCGGCCAGAGGATTCAGGGGGAGAGGGGGAGGGAGGAAAAGGTGGAGCATAGTGGATTTTTAGGGCAGTGAAACTGTTCTGTGCAATTCTGTAACAATGGGTCCATGACATCATGCATTTGTCAAAACCTAGGACATACAACATAAAACTGAACCCTAATGTAAGCTATGGACTTTAGTGAATAATAGTATATCAGTATTGGTTGATCAATGGTAACAGAGGTCCCATGCTAGTATAAGATATTTTTAATGGGTGACACTGGAGGGGAGTAGAAGGGAAGTTCATGGAGGACTCTCTGAACTTCCTGTTCCATTTTTCTGTAAACCTTAAAATGTTCTAAAAATTAAAAAATAAGGCCTATTTTTAAGAACGCAGAAAAAGTATGAAGAATCCTGGAGAGTCTGGGAAAGAAAAAGCCAACTGGAACAGAATTCAGCCACGGAGAGGAAGGCACAATGGAATCAAAGAGTATCATCGGAGAGAGCTGTGTAGACAAAGGCTGGGTATTGAGAGAGAATAGTTCATGGCCTCAGAACTGCATACAGTGAGAGGGGTTTGGGGAGAAAATAAAATTGTGTCTCAGAGGACATTGTATGTGTGTGTTAATCCATTCAGGACGCTCTAATAGAATAGTGCACGCTGGGTGGCTTATAAACAACAGGAATTTATTGCGTACAATCATGGAGGCTAAGTCCAAGATCAAGGTGGCAGCAGATTTGCGGCCTGGTGAAAGCCTGCTTCCTAGTTCATGGAAGACTGTCTTCTCACTGTGTCCTCACGTGGTAGAAAGAGACAGCAAACTCTCAGAGGCCTCCAAAATGTCAGAGGACATTTTGATACTCTGATTAATAAGAAGAAATATGTATTTGTCCTCATCTCAGGTCCTGGAACGGAGTTGGGGAAAATCTTGGAATTTCCTAAGTAACAAAGTCACAGAGGTGTCTTTCCTTATGAGATGACCTTTGAAAAACCCCTGCAGGACCTAAAGGTGGGGGCTGGTCACCAGGGGAACCAACCATGTGGTTAGAGAGTTGGAATTTTCAGTCCTACCCCAACCTCCAAACGAGAAGAGGGTTCAGAGATTGGATTCAATCACCAATAGCCAATGACTTACCCAGTTGTGCCTAGGTAATGAAACCTCCATAAAAACCCAAGGACAGGGTTTGGGGAGCTTCTGTGCGGCCTGAGACCTGGAGCTTCAGAGAGTGATGAGCTCGGGCAAAAGCAGGGGGGCTCTGTGACCTCTCCCACAAAGCTTACCCGGCTCTTGTATCTGTCTGTCCCAGTGTTACAGCCGTTCATACCAAACCAGTGATCTAATAAGGAAAATGTTTCTGGGAGCTCTGTGAGCTACTCCAGCAAATCAATCAGACCCAAGGAAGGAGGGGGTCATGGGAGCCTTGATTTACAGCGAGCTGGTCAGAAGTGCAGTTAACAACCTGGGCTGACTACTGGGGTCTGGGGGGCAAGGGAGGGGGAGAGGGGCAGTCCCTTAAGACTGAACCCTTAACCTGTGGGAACCAATGCTGCCTCAGGGTAGCCGGCATCAGAATTGAGCCGAATTGAAGGACAGCCAGCTGGTGCCGCAGAACTGTTGGGTGTGGGGGAAACACACATCTGGTGTCACAAGTGGTGGGTGTGGTGATGGTGTGAGAGTAAAGGGGACACATACAAGAGGAAGAGGGAGCTTTGTGACAGAGACACTGAGCCCTGGCCTGAGCCTCCCCTCCACCCCCAGCTCTGATCACCTCCCAGGGGCCCACTTCTCATCACCATCACTGGGGACAGTCCTCAGTATTTGACTGGGGGGAGGCACAAACCATCCGCCGGGGCACCGGCACCGTAGTGAGGAGGTTCGATGCTACTCGGAGAGCCAGAGGAGTCACGTGATGGCCTCAAGGGCAGGACATTCTTGCCCCATGCTGGGGAACGATGAAGAGAGGGAAAGAAACCTGGAAGTCAGGGCCCCTTGAAGACGCTGTTGTGCAGGAGCGCCAGTGTGGGGCTCTGGCCACTGCACCGAGCCTCTGGCTCCACACTCTGCACCTGTCTCTGCCCTGCTTTGCGCAGAGAAGGCTGGCCCCTGACAGCTGCTTCTCTGGGGCTCCCTCCACACTGGGCTTCAGCTGGGTTTGGCCAAGAGGAGGTGTAACCGGAAGCTGGAGGACAGGAGGGGAGAAAGGAAGAAGTACTTATGTCCCCACTACCCATCATGGCGTTCCACAGCCCGACTCTCAGCTGCATCCCCTCCCTGCCTCGGCAGCCTCCTCCCTCACTCTCTTTCTCTCTCTCTTTCTCTCACTCTCTCTCTCAGGCTTTGGGAACACAAGGTCCTCCACCGTCCGCAGCCGAGGAGTGGTACTCGCATACCAGCATCCCTGCTCTCTGAGCACCTCAGAGAGCACAGCCTTGTTCTCCCAGCCTTGACCCCACCCTCAGCATGGTCTTCCTATTAAAGTCTTTATTCGAACCATCTGGGGCAAATTTAGTTTCCTCCCAGGCTCGACTGATACAGTTGCTTTAACTCAGGCCATGATGGTAGAGATAGACAAAGGAAACAGCTGGAGACATACTTAGGAGGTGAACTTGACCACAGAACTTGGATGCAACAGGGACCAGGGAGGGAAGTCCAGGCAAGAAAAAGTGGTGGGAAACCCTAGACCCTTGGGTGGATGGTGATGCCAGCATCAAGAAGGTGTCCCTTCTTGATGCTAGTGGATTCAGGACAAACCAAAATTACAATGACCCTAGTCTGAATATTGGTAAAAATTGCTTTTTTTTTTCTTTGGCTGGCACAGGATAGTCACTTTTAAAACTTACAGTTCAATGACTCACTTCACTTAAGAATAACTCTCTAGGCCCCAAAACATCTGTCCTCGATTAAACAACAGATACCACTTACAGCCCATGTCTGTTTTCAAGGGTTTCAGAGCAGTAATTAATCAGGCAAATGAAAAAGCACAGACCGCATCATTTTATCCAATTAGGAGAAACCTCTGTAAATGTAGGGCACCAAACTGTTTGGTTTTGTTGAAATGCATTGTGACGAGTGACTGGTTTTATATCTTAGAAAATATCAATATTTACTTTAAACTTACAGCTAAATTAAAGAAAAACAGAAGTGATTAGTTAACTGTCACAGAATATATGGCGGGTGTTACTGGGTGGCTACTGCAGGGCACCATGAATGAGAAGATAGACACCCAAGATTTCGTGCTTTCCACAGCTGGAGACATTTCAAGCTGCCTTTTGGTGGTTTTGCCTTTTTGTCTCCCATTCATCATCCGCCCGTGATGGGCTTGTTTCTGCCTCTACGCCTTGGCCTGTAAGTGCTAGACTGTCTCCCTTCCCCCATCTCCCATCCATGCCCTTCTCTGCCTCAAATATATGGCTCCCACGGCCAAGTCCAGGAACTCCTGTCAGATCGCCCCTGCTGGAGCTTTCTGCCCTTAGAAGTAGAAAGAGCCATTCTCATACAGAGTTCAAACCACCAGGATCTTCAGGTAATGAAATTATTAGAATCCAGCAAAGTAAGCTGCAGGTTAATTGTCGCCCTATTTCCCCAGTGACTTCCAGAAGGCATCAAAGAGTCACTGAAGGTTAGCCCTAGAAGAGACAGCAGACCACTCAAGGAGACTGAGGCACTCAATGTTTGGTGACAGCAGACTAGAACTCACCCTTTAGACTCCTGTCCAAAGTTCCTTCCATTCCCCTCTCTGAGGAGATGTTGGCTGGAGCTGTACTCTGGGTCATTCATTGACCTCCCTCATAGCTGTCTAGGTCTTTCGTGGAGGAATTTCAGGGAATAAAATGAAGTAGAAACAACAACAACAACAACAAAAAACATCATTACTACTCGAAATAAAACTTACCTGCACTAGATAGAATAAAACTGCCCTGGAAGAGACAGCTAACCTTAAAAAAACAAACAGGGCTCCTGGGTGGCTCAGTGGGTTAAAGCCTCTGCCTTTGGCTCAGGTCCTGATCCCAGGGTCCTGGGATCGAGCCCCGCATCGGGCTCTCTGCTCAGCGGGGAGCCTGCCTCCCCCACCCTGTCTCTCTGCCTGCCTTTCTGCCTACTTGTGATCTCTGTTGGTCAAATAAATAAATTTTTTTAAAAAACAAACAAACAAAAATCACCCACACACATACAAACAAAATCCACTTCCTCTCATATTATAAAAGAGAACATGCTTATTGAGAAGGATAGAGAAGAAAATTTAATTTAAATAACCCATAATCACATCACCCACATTTTAAAGCATTCCCTTCAAGTACCCCCCCCTTTAAATCCATGCATGACAAAAATTGTTTAACAACCTTTGTAGGAAAAAACTAACATTTTAATTTTGAAAATCCTGAACATTAAAAATAACACTAGAGTATACTCAAAAAGTTATAAAATAGAATAATGGAAAAGAAAGATAACATCGCAATGTGAGGGACATGGGTAAATTGGTTTTCCATGGAGGAAGAGAAAGATAGTGCTGGCTTCTTGTTGTTATGCATAAGGGATTCTGCAAAAGTGTCCTTGAAGCATTCAGATGATCATTTCGGTGCCCTGTGCACCTGGGCCATGTCTGGTCATTGCTTTGCACATTCCCAGGGCCTCTGGATCTTCTGAAAAGCAGCTGGTGACTCCAGCCAATGGGCAACCAACAGCCTTCTCTGATGTCCAATGCCAGTTACTCACCCCCCGGTCTCTCTTTTTTTTTTTTTTTTTTTTAAGACTTTATATATTTATTTGACAGAAAAAGATCACAAGTAGCCAGAGAGGAAGGCAGAGAGAGGAGAAAGCAGGCTCCTTGCCGAGCAGAGAGCCCAAAGCGGGGCTCTATCCCAGGACCCTGAGACCATGACCTGAGCCGAAGGCAGAGGCTTTAACCCACTGAACCACCCAGGCACCCCTCATCCCCGGGTCTCTTTTCAGTGCCCTGTAGACCTCGGGCTGATAAGAGAGAAAGACGGGCTCAACGTAAGTTGAAAGGGGGACTGCTTTGCTTAAGGGGATTTCCCTGTTCTCATTACTAAAAGTATGAATAAAGAAAGGGGCTGCCAAGTCAATCATCCCAAACACTAAAAACACACCCCTGAACTGAGTTGTAAGTGTGGGCCAGGTCTTGGGCAAATGTAGAGCTTCTCCAGATATCAGTGAGTTTTAGGATCACAGGCTTATACTAGAATTCAGCTTCTCCCCATTCCAGGGATCCCAAGTGTAGGGGTAGGAGGCTCGCCTGTGTTCAGGAAACATGTCAGTTTCTCTGTTGAGAAGGTCATTGGGATGACAGCCAAGATCAGTGTTGAAGACCTGGATTCAAACCCTGGCTTTGCCCTCCACTCTCTGCTACACGGGGGCAAGTTACTTAATCCTTCTTGACCTCGGTGTCTCCATTGGAAATTGAGGAAGATGAAAGGGCTAATGGTTGTTCATTTGAAAAGATACATACACCCCATGTGTATTGCAGCATTATTTACAACAGCCAAATTATGAACGCAACCCAAGTGTGCGTTGATAGATAAATGGATAAAGAAGATGGAGGGGGTGTGATGAAATATTACTCAGCCGTAAAAAAAGAATGAAACCTTGCCAGTTGCAACTCATGGATGGACCTAGGGAGTATAATGCTAATAAGTCAGTCAAAGAAAAATAAAGTGATGATTTCCCTCATATGTGGACTTAAAGAAATGAAACAAATGGGGCACCTGGGTGGCTCAGTGGGTTAAGCCGCTGCCTTTAGCTCAGGTCATGATCCCAGGGTTCTGGGATCGAGCCCCTCATCAGGCTCTCTGCTCAGTGGGGAGCCTGCTTCCTCCTCTCTCTCTGCCTGCCTCTCTGCCTGCTTGTGATCTCTCTCTGTCAAATAAATAAATAAAATCTTTAAAAAAAAATGAAACAAATGAACAAAGAAAAAAGGAGACAAAAAAAAATAGACTCTTCATTATAGAGAACAAACTGATGGTTACCCGAGAGGAGGAGGTGATGGGTGACATACGCAAAGGATTAAGGCTACAGTTATCTTGATGAGCACAGAGACGGGTATAGAATTGTTGATTCACAATATTGTACCCCTGGAACAAATATAACACTGTATGTTTATTTAAGTGGAATCTTAAAAAAGCACTACCAGTTGTTGTCACGTGGTTGTTATGACCATTAAAAGTAATGACAATATGTAAAGTGTTGGCGGAGACTCCAGAGTCTATGACTTCTAGCTATTACAAATACTAATGGACACTCCCCCTACACACACACACACATTCCACATTCCCCTCCCCTCAGTACACATACCCACTAATGACTCTGAGCTTCAGGAGAACACTGATCGACCAGGCACAGCCCTCTTCCATCGGGAACCCTAGGATGCAGGCAGAATGCCTTGTTCTTGGGAGGTAGAGAGGGAGAGAATTTCCTGGCCCCTAAAATAGCCGTTCCTGTGCCTAGAGTTGCAAAAAGCCTTCCATGCACAAGGTCCTTCATGTTTGTTCTCTCTCTTTCTACTGAATCTCAAACCAGTGGGCAGGAGGCCATGGCTCATACGGCCCCTCTGGGTGGCTGTCAGGACCCTTCTTGTGAATTAGACAAGACAGCGCTCCCTGAAACCAGTGCAGCCCTGTGTCCAAGCATGGACCTACCCCCCACTCTTCCTTTTCCAGCCCTCTTTACATGAACACCTGTGCCTGAATAGGAGGATGGAGACCATGCCACACCATCCCCTTCATTTATCTCCTCCCTTCTCCCCTCACCAGCGCCCTACCCCATTCTCCTCCTCTCTCCCTGAACCCCCTCCTGAAACCACATCAACATCAAGAAGCCCTAATCCATTTGAGCTCTTACAGATAGATATGTGGGTGGGAGTAGGGAATATCCCCTCACATTAGAATGATCTAGTATGTCAGTTAGCACCCAGCCGGGATATCCTATTAATATATATTATCCACCTGGCACCCTTCTGAGTAACTTTTATTGTTATTTCCATTTTACAGATGAAGAAACGAAAGGCGAGAGAGGTTAAGTGACCAACCAAATGTCATGCAGTGTTAAGTAGCAAGGAATATCACACCCAGACATGTTCTCCTGCAATATTTGTTTATAACTACTAGTCAGGTACCTTGTAGCCATTATGATCCAACTTCCCGATGGATAAGGCAAGAGCTACTCAAAGCAATGAAATATTAGGATGCAATCAGATAGTATCAAAGCACAGTCATACAGGGGCACCTGGGTGGCTCAGTGGGTTAAGCCTCTGCCTTCGGCTCAGGTCATGGTCTCAGGGTCCTGGGATCGAGTCCCGCATCAGGCTCTCTGCTTGGCAGGGAGGCTGCTTCTTCCTCTCTCTCTGCCTGCCTCTCTGCCTACCTGTGGTCTCTCTCTGCCAAATAAATAAATAAAATCTTTAAAAAAAACACACATTCATACAAAGAATTCTGCAAAGTCAATAAAATATAAATCAATATATTTATCAAAAATAATCAAAGTGTAATTAGGACCAAACCAATCAACTGTGAATATACATTAGTGTTTTCAACATTTAATTATAGAGCACATAGTCAAAATACGGTGGCGATGGGGGTATAAACAGTCCCTCTTCAAAGTCCCAACTAAAATTCCAACATTATTAGGGCACGTGGGTGGCTCAGTCTGTTCAGTGGCTGACTCTTGGTTTTGGCTCAGGTCTTGATCTCAGGGTCATGAGATCAAGCCCTGTGTTGGGCTCGTACTCCATGCCTGAAATTTTCTCTCTTCCTCTCCCTCTGCCCTTCCCCCACTCACGTTCTAAATTGATCAATCAATCAATCATCTTTTAAAAATAAAAATAAGAATCCAACCTTTTTATCCAACCAGAGCCAAATCCAAACTCTAATGAACCTTATGGATACTGCTGAGGAAACTTCTCTGATCCCACGAAGACCCCTCTAATTAGGAGGTCTGTATAATTTATCCTTTAAATTATAGAGTGAAAGAGGATTTTGTCAATAATTAACATTAAGGCAGGAAAAAAATTAACATTAGGGCAATAGGTCCCAGGCAAACACATGGACGGACAGTCTGCCTGCAAACAGCTTCGTTCCATTTCATTTAACTCAATTCAACTCAACTTTTCAAAAATAATTAAGCCCATTTTTTTTTCAGAACTGATGCTAGATATGTGAAATATAATGGTCAGCAAAACCATTACCTACTCTTATGTTTCTACTGGGATGGACAGGCAGATATGAGGAAATTAAGCCACAGTGCCATCAGCTCTACAACAGGGACAAAATAGAACGCCATGGAAACATCAACAGGGAGCGTGGTTGCAGAGATCTATGGCCTTCGTAACACACGACCCTAAACACAGTGGCTTGAGAGGACAATCACTTTATTACAGCTTGTGGTTTTGTGGGTCACCCATCGAGACACACATCCAGACACCTAGACACCCCATTGCACAGTTCTGTTCATCACAGTGTCAGTGGAGGTCGCTCACGGGGATACATTTGCTGTGTGGGTGGTGCTGGAGGGTCCACGACAGCCCAGTCACAGGACTGGCACTTTGGCAGAGCCAGATGGAAGTCTGGGTGCAGCCACACCTGTCCAATGAAGCCCCACCCGTGGCTTCTCTGAACAGAGGCCTTGGGTCCCCGGCATCTCACAGGGCAGCTTGGGACTCCAAGAGCAAGGGTTCCAGCAAATGAGGTAGGAGTCACATGACCTGTTATGACCCAGTTTTAGAAGCCACACAATTTCCCTTTTGCCATAGGTTAGGGTTTGGAGCGATCACAAGAGCACCCAGACTTCCGTGAGAGGTGACACGGTCCCTGCCTGTCTGTGGGACGAGGGCCAAAAACTTGGCCTCCTTAGGTTCAAACTGCCTCAAGCGCCAAAGACTGTCTTTGAGGATCAAGGAAGGCTTCTTTGGCTGAAGGGTGAGTAAGAATTCGCTCCAAGAGAGAAGAGCGGGGGATGAGAGGAGTGTTGCACAGGCCCTGGGATGAAAGGCAGCGTGGGTCCTTCAAGGGACGTGAAGGTCATAGAGCCGGGAGGGTGAGGAGAAGGAGGAAAGAGTTTGCACTAAAATGGATGCACGCCGGATGGTGATAGTGAGTTCAGAATTTGGGACGTACAAAGTGTTTCATAAACGGAAGTGAATGGACAAGCAAATGGAAGAACCAATACCTTCATCACAGGGAAGAGCAGGGAGATGGTGGGTCGTGACTACTGGGTGTGCTACAGGGGACAAGGGAACAGCCTCCACTGAGGACACAACACGCCATCAACGCGGAGCTAGGTGTGGGCCAAACCAACAGAGAGCCTACAACTCTACCTCCTCGCCCTGGGGAACCTTCTCATCGGTGAGGAATGAACCACCACCTCTTCCCGGCTGCCTGCTGATCCCCTTTAAACACACGGTTCTGAGCCCCTCTTGCTATCCCTCACCCCAGCAGAGGGGACCCTGCAACGTCTTCCGGCTGTGAGGCCCACGCCTGGCCTTGCGCTCTCCCACCCCCTCTTCCTCCCCCCTCCCTTCCCTCTCTCCTACTCTGCCTTCTTCCTTCCTTCCAAGTTCTTATCCTGGCTGCTCCCTTGTAGGCAAACTGTGCCAAATACTTAGTGCTAAACGAACGAGCATAAGTCCATTGCCCAGGAGCTATGTGTGAAGCCGTCACTAGCAGGTCCAACCCCGAGCTAGGTCTCAAACTCGCCATGCGCACACCACGGCAGCGATGTTTCCCGGGGCTGAGCGCCACCAGAACATGTTTTCTTTAAGTTGACCCATCTGCGGGGCACCCGGGTGGCTCAGTCGGTGAAGCATCTGCTTTTGCCTCAGGTCATGATCTCTGAGTCCTGGGATCGAGCCCTGTGACCCGGCAGAGAATCTGCTTCTCCTTCTCCCTCTGCTGCTGCCCCCTGCTCCTGCTCTCTCTCTCAAATAAATAAATAAATGGACTCATTCATTACCCTTTTAAATACTTTTTAAAGATTTTATTTATTTATTTGAGAGAGAGCACAAGCAGGGGGAGGGGCAGAGGGAGAGGGAGAAGCAGGCTTTCCGCTGAGCAGGGAGCCCGAAGTGGGACTCGATCCCAGGACCTCGGGCTCATGACCTGAGCCAAAGGCAGATGCCTCACCGACTGAGCCACCCAGGGGCCCCACTAGACTCACTCTTTAGCTTATTAGATTCTGCATTAGCCTCCTCCGAAACAGACACACCCATGAGACCATGGATTCGTATGCCCGTGGTGCTTTTCCCTTATTACACATGAAAATAAATATATTTATAAAACTTGGAATATTATAAAATAAACATATCCAAAAACAACTATCTGTTCGCTTGCTACTTAAATCACCTCACTTGCCGCAGACGGCACGGAGAGCCCACTTTGGGAAAGGCTGCTAACGGATTTTCTTGAGGGGCAGAAGGCACTTCCTGTGCTGTTGCCAAACGTTCTGTGAGGAGGGAGATCAAGGGAGAAGAAGTTGTCACTGGACGTGGACAGATGGAAACAAGGCAGACACTAGTCAAATCCCTGGCCCCGACAGGAAAGAGAATGTGAAGTCAGGGACACAGAGAAGCTGGTGGGGGACAGAAGGGCCATGCTTAAGATCCTTCAAAGGCTCCCCAGTGCTGCAGGGCACAAGGCGAACAAGTGGCCTCTGTCCAGCCCTGCGGTCCAATAGCCCAGAAGTTTCCCGAATGTTCTCTTTTACAAACTGTTTGTTGTTCTTCAAACACACCATTCCCACCCCCCCTTCGCCTAGAGATCTTACGTTTACTTCTGTCTTTGGGGTAATTTCTATCCAGTCTGCTAAGCTCAGTTCAAATATCCCCTACCTCTTCTGACTGCTTGATAAACTATACAGCACCCTCATGCAAATTAGTTTTCCTTCCGCCGGGTAAACACAGTCCGGTGGACGGAGGGTCGCAGTACTTGGTGAGAAAATGGCACCTTGTATGGTTAAAAATGCAATACATCCCCCAAGTGTATGTAGCCCTGCTTCAGAGCCCACAGGCTGGATCTCTGTCTCCCTGACCTGGCACCCTTGCACAGTGCACACCCTGCACAACATATATAACGGACGTGCCTTCTCCCCACCAGACAATGCAGGCAGAGTTCACCGCATTGCGTCTTGGTGGCTATTGATTTATTCATATCCCCAAATAGACAGTCAACAACTGAAGGCAGAAAGAGCCTCATCTCTCTCTTCCTCTGTGGCAACGAAGAGAGTGCCTGTAAAGTAGGACAGAATGAATATCTGCCATGCATATAATTCATGACCAATCAACAAATAATGATTCAGAAAGCAGTCAGTGTTGGGAAACGTTGAGAAAAGGGAATGAATTTGAAGTTGGAGTTTTAACTCCATGCCAGCTCACATTGCCCAATGCATAAATCCTACAGACTTGTGCTGGAGAGTGTGCGGAAAAAACGTGTAAGTCGCCACAGACCACAGGGAACACAAGGACAGAACAGACAGACAGAAAAATGCCCCCCCCATGCCAAAGATTACCCAATTGTTTGAGTTCGGGATCACATTGGGCTCGTTCCATGCTGCACCCCTAAAACTAGTAATTGATACTTGATCAGCAAATACAGATGGAGCCAATAAGTTAAACCCACACTCCTCGCCTATTGATGATGGGTGGAGGGACCTGGGTTTAGCACACCCGGCTCCGTGAGAGGAACTAAGTTTATACAATGATTCAGGTATTTTTTTTAAAAAAACTGTTTTGTTAGTAGAACTGTTCACACCATGATCTTCAGCCCCGTTGCTGTTGACCATAAAAAAGAAACTTAAACTTGCAAATTCAAGATAACTCAATCTCTTCTAATTTAAAACAGACCTTTTGGTCTAAATCTGTCTCCTCGGAATAAATGTTCACTTGATTCAAAGATCAAATTTCCTCCAGGGCCATTTTCCTTCTCCAAAAAGTCCCTGTGAGTGCCCGGGGAAGCTCATGTATGCCCTGCCCCGTGGCCCTTGCTGGCCCTCGCTGTCGTGTGGCCAGTCTGCTCTGCCTCTGCGGGTCCTACATGGGTTTTCACGGAGGCAGAGCAGGTCCCACCTGGCATAGTAAGCACCATGTGTCCCCGAAGCTACAGGCCCCTTAACTCCACTTTTGTTCCTTCTTTCCTTTCTTTCTTTTTGACTTTTTTTTTTTTTTTTAATTTGAGAGAGAGAGAGCACACACAGGGAGAGTAGCAGGAAGAGGAAGAAAGAGAGGGAGAAGCAGGCTCCCGATGAGCAAGGAGCCCGATGTGGGACTTGATCCGAGGACTCTGGGATCATGATCTGAACCCAAGGCAGCTGCCCAACGGACTGAGGCACCCAGGAGCCCTGGACTCCACTTTTCTATTCTTCCCTCTGTCCCAGCTTCCAAGGTCTTCTAGAGAGCCTGGACAATTTCCCCGGCTTCTCAGCCATTTCCAGACCCTTTGCTTTACCAGACTATTTCCGTGTGCCTCCATGAGGCTCCAGCTCCATGCGAAACACAGTGCTTCCCCAAGGAGGCTTTCCGTGTGGTCCCTGAGATACAAGGGATAAGCCTTGCTAAGCTGGGGTCCCACATCCCCCTCTGGACCTTATACCCTGTTCCTCTTCCTTGTCCCTCCCCGGGGAGGAGAGCCAGCACCTCACTGTGATCTCAAACTTCTTGTGCTCTCCCTTGCTTTTCTCAAGGCCCCTGTTTGCCCCCTGCCCCCAGATGCTGGTAAGGGCCTCCTTAAAACTTACCCTGCGTAGCCTCTGTCTATAGTTGAACATAAAACCCTCTGTGCCGAGCACCATTTCCAATGCATTCCCCTTTCTATTCTTGACATGTCAAAAGAGCTCTTGGGGTTGACAAATCCTTTGTTTCTCTCACCAAAGCCTGCCTTTCGAGACTATTCTTTCATTTTGGAATTTAAGACCCTGTTTGAAAGTAAAGCTGAACACTGATTCTTTACTTCTGGATTCCTGCTACAGGAATTCTGGGGAAGAGCCCGTGCACGGGGTGAGGAGAAGACAAGCACGTTCGTGTATTTCAACAGGTAGAATCCCTGTTACATTAGCAAATCTGACCACCCAAACCATAAAACTTTCATAATGCACTGCCTCCCACAACACTTGGTTTCAAGATAAAAGGTCAGGTGAACCCAAACCCCTGCTCAGATATTTTTGGACCACATCCTTCCCAGTTAGCTTCTACTGGATGGTCAATAACTAATGAGAGTTTCTCATGAACATGAACCAAAAGCACAGAGAGGAGGGCCAGACCACAGTAGATGCTGGTCTCCTGAAGTCATGTAGAGCCAGGGTCAAAGTCAGTATCATGGCAAGATAAAGCTACAGGCAATTGCCCCGGAACTAGAAGGGGGTGGATGGAAGATGGAACGTGGGCACCAAGAGAAGCAAAGTCCAAAGACCGCATGGTCCTAGGGAGTAAGGTATGGCCTGAATGGCTCTCTCATAATTTTCCAGGTCCCTTAAGATTGTACTTCTTGATCTTGGTTTTCAAGTGATCCCTTTACCCTGTCTTTTCTTTTTTTCTTCCTAAAGATTTTACTTATTTATTTGACAAAGAGAGAGAGAACAAGAGGGAGCAGGAAAGAGAGAAGCAGACTCCCCAGGGAGAAGGGACAGCCTGATGCAGGGCTTGACCCATGGATCCCGGGATCAGGAACTGAGCCGAAGGCAGACACTTAACTGACTAAGTCACCCAGGTGCCCCTACCCCATGTCTTCAATAAAGCGGTTGGATGAATTCATGTCTCTGACTAAAATCCCTGACTATTATATTGGGAAAAGATACAGGGGCGCCTGGGTGGCTCAGTGGGTTAGGCCTCTGCCTTCCCACTTCCCAGGGTACTGGGATCGAGCCCCGCATCGGGCTCTCTGCTCAGCGGGGAGCCTGCTTCCTCCTCTCTCTGCCTACCTCTCTGCCCACTTGTGATCTCTCTGTCCAATAAATAAATAAAAATCTTTAAAAAAAAAACACACAGTGAGATACCACCTCACACCTGTCAGAATGGCTAAAATTAACAAGTCAGGAAATGACAGATGTTGGCGAGGATGCGGATAAAGGGGAACCCTCCTACACTGTTGGTGGGAACACAGGCTGGTGCAGCCACTCTGGAAAACAGTGTGGAGGTTCCTCAGAAAGTTGAAAATAGAGCTACCTATGACCCAGCAATCTCACTACTGGGTATTTTCCCTAAAGATACAAATGTAGTGATCCGAAGGGGCACGTGCACCTGAATATTTATAGCAGCAATGTCCACAATAGCCAAACTATGGAAAGAACCTAAATGTCCATCAACAGATGAATGGATAAAGAAGATGTGGTATATATATATACAATGGACTATTATGCAGCCATCAAAACCCCTGAAATCCTGCTCTTTGCAATGACGTGGATGGAACTGGAGGGTATTATGCTAAGCGAAATAAGTCAGTCAGAGAAAGACAATTATCATATGATCTCTCTGATATGAGGAATTTGAGAGTCAGGGCAGGGGATCGTGGCGGGTAAGGAGGGAAAAAATGAAACAAGATAGGACCAGGGAGGGATACAAACCATAAGAGACTCTTAATCTCAGGAAACAAGCTGAGGGTTGCTGGGGGCTGGGGGGGAATAGGGATAGTATGGCTGGGTTATGGACATTGGGGAGGGTATGTGCTATGGTAAGTGCTATGAATTATGTAAGCCTGATGATTCACAGACCTGTACCCCTGAAACAAATAATACATTATATGTTATTTTTTTAAAAAAAGATACAGGTCTGGTAAGTGAGTGAAGGCATGGAGAACACTTCTGAAAGTGACAGAGACCCATGGAACCTTTTGCTTTAGCAAATGCTGTTTCCTGATCCACTCCTTGGGAGCTCTAGGTTCAGAACTTACATACCCAAATCCAGGCAAACTGCTTTCCAGAAGTGCCACAGCTCACTACGCATTCTTAAGGGGCAAGCAACCAGCCCTCCTGATCATAGAGCTGGTTCCCCGAACATTTCCAACAAAACCCATTGAAGAGACAAAGCTGAGTGTATCACCACACAAGAGGTGAGCAAGGCGAGCACCTTGCCAAGGTCTGGCAATGTTCCCACGGGAATAAGTAAGAGAAGAATTTACTGAGAATTAGACATCGATTTGGGATGGGTCTTCCAAAGGAGAGCACTTTGCTGGGCCTGGATGAGGATCATGATACAACAGTCCAGAACTGAGGGAAATGGTAAGGTGGGAATTGTGAGGCAAGGGATTCAAAGATTCTTAGGGCACAAAATGTCGGTGATTTCCACTAAGGAGTTGGGAAGAAACTTTAGGGAAGATCCTGTGGTTAAACATTTGCCTGGACCAGAGATTTCTGGAAAAATAAAGTCAGACTAATGAAGACAGAGACATAATATGAGCCATATAAAGTATGGTTTCAGTTTACAGTCCTCAGGCTATTTGTGAGGATAAAGAGTTTTGGTTCTCCGGTAGATAAAAAGACTTTCTGAACTTTGGTCTAGATGGGCTTGAATATTTTTTTAAAGATTTATTTATTTATTATTTGAGAGAGAGAGAGCTGGCAGAGGGGAGGAAGGGGAGAGGGAGAGAGAATCTCAAGCAGACTCCCCACTGAGTGCTGAGCCCAATGTGGGGCTCGATCCCATGACCCTGAGATCATGACTGGAGCCTAAATCAAGAGTCGGATACTCAACTGACTGAGCCAGCCAGGCACTCCTGGACATGAATATTTAGACAACACTCCCACACATCCTCAAGGAAACTCTTTCAGCTTCTGAGGGCAAATCCCATGTCTTCAGTGTTAAGGAAAGAACTTAAGTGAGTAAGAGGATGCAAAGTGACATAAGAAAGGGCATCCAACCCCATCTTTGAGAGTTAGATGAGGCTTCTTAGGGGAAGAAGGCCGTAAGGTGAGAGCTAAAGCAGGAAAAGCACCAGCCACAAAATGGAGTCTGTGGAGGGTACGTTCCAGATGGTAGGGATGGCACGGGCCCGGGAGTGAAGGCGAGGATGCCTGGACACCTACAGGTCATTCCGGAGGGAGGGAGGGAGGGCTGAGCTCGTAGGACAGACACATCATGAAGAAGTTTGCTTCCTCGGAGTCGAGTCTCTCATGGTTTGTCTCCCTCTCTGATTTCTTCTCATACACATTTTTAAAGAGAGCACAGAATGCTTCTGGAAGGGCCATGACGAGAGGCAGGGAAACAGTTATACCATTCACCATGGTGGAGTCACAAAGACTCATTTTTATGTTCTCTTACTTAAGTATTCCCAAATTCTTGGCTCACAGACCCTAAGGGTAGAAAAGAACCCCTAAAATCATCCAGACCA
Source organism: Mustela erminea (assembly GCF_009829155.1). Classification (NCBI taxonomy): domain Eukaryota; kingdom Metazoa; phylum Chordata; class Mammalia; order Carnivora; family Mustelidae; genus Mustela; species Mustela erminea. The sequence continues at coordinate 132,700,265 of NC_045615.1, read as the reverse complement.
GCACTTCCTTTGCAAATTATACTGCAGACCGACAAGGACTCAACCTTCTCTTCACCCCCAGGGCAGGAAGGGGAGGATGGGGTTGGACAGAAAGGCTGAGCAGAAGCCTATCACCAGGAAGCGGAGAGACAGAGCTGATCTTGGGAAGCGACCTTCTGGTCTACCCACCCACCCAGGCAGTGATTGACTTCTCTCCACGCTGATCTGTTCCAAGTTAAACACATGCTTTTTCAAAACAGGGAGAAATGTGTACCCAGAATGTGCTTCAACAACTCAAAAGCCAATTATGGTCCATCTAATCTAACCAAAGCTGATTTCCTCAGGTGGCCGAAGGAGAGGTCAAATGGCCACTCCTGAAGATTTCCACAGAGCTCCGCCAAAACATGAAGTTCCCAGCATGTCCCCAGGGCCAACAGCTCAACTGCTGCAGAGTCGAGCAGTGGAATCCTTTAATTTCCCTTCCTCTCCTGATAATTATAAATATGACACAGCAGAGAGCTACAGCAAACTCCCCTGGAGGTGAGGGCTCAGTATTATTCACAAAAGAAACAAAAGGAAATCCTCCATGTTTTACTTTCCCACATGTGCATCATTTTCATTGTTGCTGATCCAAAAAAGACAAAGAGGTATTATTCGCTGATTTTAAAAAAAATCGACATATCCATATTCATCTGTTTATATAAATAGATTTTGCTTCCATGCAGCGTGTGGGCCATTTCTGACAAACTGCGTTTGCATGAGTTCGGCTCATGGAGAAGCTGTGAGTGCCCTCTAGAGGAAGTTTGTCTCTATTGCATGTACATCAGAGCTGCCCTCCTACTAGGGGAGTTTTGAAGAGAGCATGGATTCCCTGGGGTATACGTGCCAAGTTTAGGTCCATTTTCAGTTTCTCGTTTTATGTACGTGGTTTAGAACTCAGGGCCAAAGCCAGTGCTGTGATCAGAGTAAGAGCTGGGTGGGTTGAAGTTTAGAGAACATTAGTAACCATTGGAAAGATGCTTCTCCCTCTGCTGGGGTGACCCCCAGAGCTGAATGAGGCCAGCTCAGCCCCGGTGCGGGAATTCAACCAGGAATTCACAAACCCTCTCTGTGTACCATCCTCGTTCCCCTGCTGGCAAGAACCATCATCACCTAGAAGGCGAATCTCTACAACCCCTACACGGCCCACTGCCCCCACTGTCCTTACTCTGAGGTCGAGCTAACCTTGGCAAAGGACAAATCAACACCAACGGGGCTGCTAGCCATTTGCATGACTCTGGGCAAGTCCTGTCACTTCTTAAAACAAACACGGGGGAAATCCTGGAAATGTTGCCTTGAACAGCTATGGGGGGGAGGGGTCATACACCAATAAAATCTTGATATAAACACCTTCTGGAACTCTTTCTTCTTCTTGAAAAAAGGCTGAGGATTGAGGACGATTGAGTAACACTGATGTGTAAAAATCCACTTCAAGAAGATGAATAACTCACATGTAAGAAGGCCGAATGTATGGTGTGCCCAGATACCATGTGTTATCTTGAAGTCATTCATATCCTCTTGAAAAAAATTGTTAATTTTCACTTACAGAGAGTGCCCTTTTCTGTATAACACACTGAAAATATTTGAAGAGAGATCCCTCGTGATTCATCTTAATAAAATACTGAGTAAAATCTCATTAAATTGAGGGGAAATGATGTGGGGGGGGAAAGAAACTTGAGTTGACTTGAATTGTGCAATATATAAAAAATAAAAATATGAGACGTCTAGATAGTTCAGAGGTAGCCATTGCTTCATGTTGTGTTCAATTCTGAATCTGGCAATGCTGCTTTCTCTTGGTGTGGTGAAGTGGGTGGTTGGGGGAGCCAGAAAGCTCTGGGTTCCATGCTGCTTGAGGGTCCAGATCCCAGACCACAAACAGGAAAACTTAAAGTTTCCCTCATTCAGCTTCATATCTGTAATGAGCCCCCCATTCCACCAGGGGGCAGAAACGTGATCTGAGTCAATTACGGTTCCTGTTTCTCCTAGGTGGCACCTGCAAGCCTGGCAGCTGTGGCCTCGATCTTTATCTCCACTCTCTGGTACAGCCCCCTGAGACCTCCCGTTCCTAGCAGTTTTCAGCTGCATCTCTCTTCACAGTCATTGCCAAGCATCCTCCATATTCCCCAAGTCTCCCTCCTCCGATCCCTGTGGGGCCTGTGCCTCTCCTGAGTGTGGGGGCCCGCTCTGCTGCTGAGTGCGCGGGAATTCGGTGAGGCTGCCTCAGGCTCTGCTGGATGACAAGCACACCGCAGCCATGCCCCTCAGGGTCTCATCCCCACCCAAGAGGGGATCACAGATGGCTCTGCGCTTGGACCCTGCCCTGCAAAACTAGCTAGCTGGACTTTTATTTTCCCCTACTCCTGACCCCCAGCAAGGTTGGAAGATGAGGCATGAGATCCTTCTTTTCTGAGCACCCCCAACCCCGCCGGTGTCTCCTCACTTCCTCTTCTTCTCCAACTCTCCCCACCGCAACCGTGATGGTGAATTTTATATGGCCACCTGCCTGGGCTAAGGGATGCCCAGCCAGCGGGTAAAACATTATCCCTGGGTGTGTGTGTGAGAATGTCTCCTGAAGAGACCAGCAGTGGAATCAGCGGACTGAGTAAAGAAGGTTGCCCTCACTTGGATAAAGAAGGCTATCCAATCCGCTGAGGGCCTGAATAGAACAAAAAAAGTGAAGGAAGGATGAACTTGCCCTCTCTCTTTGAGCTGAGACATCCATCTCCCTTGGCCTGGTTCTTGGGCCATCAGACTCGGACTCAGAACTTATACCATTGGTTACCCTGGTTTTCAGGCCTCAGGGCTTGGACTGGAGCTGCATCACTGGCTGTCCTGGGCCTCCAGCTTGCAGACTGCAAATCATGAGACTTCTCAGCCTCCATAATCACATGAACCAACTCCTATAATGGCTCTCTATCTGTATATCTCACTATATATCCTATTGGTTCTGTTTCTCTGGAGACTCCTGGCTAATTCACCAACCCAGAAAATCTCTATCTAGCCTGGAAGACTGTGACAAGGGCTTCACCTTGCCCTGAACAATCAAGTTATTCTACACTGAGATGCCTGTACAGTTTCTATAACAGTCCATTCCTGAGATCCTGGATGTCCATGATACCAGGAATGGATGGAAGGGTCAAGAGTAATTAATAATACTTTTGACCCTTAGTAATACTGAGGGGAAAAGAGTATGTTGCTGCTCCCCAACTTGCTGTGGACCATAGGCAAGCTCCTTATTCTCTCTGAGCCTCAGTTTCTTCATCAACCAAAAGAAAAAATGGCGTCTCTCCCATAAGGTCATGAGAGGGTAGACATTAAACTTGAAGTTCAGCCCCTTATACACTAACTTCAACCCCCATCCCTGCTCATTCAATTAGCACATCTGGAGAGCAAAGAGTGTAGAGGTTAGACTCTCCACAGTGACTGCTTTCCAATAAAGAGAAAAGGCAGGAGGGAAAGAATGTAGACACGCCCAGGGGACAACATGGCTGACAGAGGAAACCTGGGAAATGAACACTGGGAGAAAGAGGAACCTGGCACATGACTGGGAAAAGGCAGGAACAAAGGTGCAGGATGACCAAGCCCATTCCAGCCGCACACATAACACGCATCATTTCAGGAAGGTGGCTCCCCATACCTGCTCAGCCAGATCCACCTGGCCAGAATACACAGCAGCAGACCCAGGGGCAGAGTTTAGAAGGCAGATGGTGGCCCAGTTCCCCAGCACATCTGGTCTTGAAGTCCCACTTCTGCCACCTGCTGGGCAAAGTCCCAAAATGTTATCCCTCTGATTCTCTGCTCTTGTCCAACTGATCCCCTGCATGAAACTCTGCCATCACTTTCACCATGTCCCTACCCAAACCTGTTTCATTTTTCAAATGACGCTTCTTGGATTTCATGCATCTTTAGTGACACTATCTCATCCAGACAATTAGATGATAATTAAAGAATTTCCCAAAGCTCTGGTTCCTTGATGTCAGAAAGCCATTGCTTTTCCTTGACACATCTATTAGTCTACTATTTCCATTTAGCCTATTTGTACACAGCCCTCTCCTGCTCCAGACTCTCAAATTACTGATTTTATGCTTCTTCCTTAGCACTTAATGCAGTTCATAAATTTCACTCTAAAAGTTTAGGCATAAATCACACTAAAAGCCCAAGTTGCTCAAGAAAACTAGCAGCAAATCAAGTTTGGAATAGCAAGCCACCAGCATCAATTCTGCATTCACACACTTTGAATTAAGGGTCCCCCCCGTCCTGTTATTTAGAATGCAATTTAAACTTTTCCTACAATTTTCCCTAACTTTACATTAGGACCCAAACTAAAAAAAAAAAAAAAAAAAAAAAGTTTTTGTTAATACTGAAATTCCTGAGGTAAATGCATAAAAATCACCTCAGTAGAGACACCAACAAATGAAAAGGGACGCCCCTGAGAAACCATTATTCACTTCCGGCCAAGGTGAAAGGTTTTAAGTTCAAAGTGTTCTGGAAGAAAAGTAGACAGAGAGGGAGAGATCGATCTGATTCCCTGTTTATGATTTAGGCTGTCAGTAGCATTTGAGTTGACATGTGGCTGACGAAAGACGAAGCCATGTTCTGGTGACTAACAAACCCCACACTGACGAAGGCCTGGACATCCCCCTTAACCCAGCTGCCCCAGTTACAGTCCATGGGAGTAATTTGGTCACGTCTTTGGGAAAGAGATGCACGAGCTTCAGGGAGCTCTTCCATGTGGAGATATTTTTCTTTATTGGTCAATAAATATTCCACTTGTGAGATGCAGAGCGTTCAAACGGAACGTCAGTGACCATTCTGGGACTCTCTTTAAAAGGCAGAGAATTTCTCTTGGACAACATAATAATAATAATAATAATCGGCACTTTTCATCCTCAGAGCAATTTTTGCACATTAAATAATCAATCTGTCCAACATCTGTGTGAGGTGCATGAATAAGGATCATTATTTGCACGGGGCAGAGAGAAATCATGAAAAAAGTTGAATGCCTGGGGTTCCACGGAGGTCAAGAAAATCCTAGACTGAAAATCGGGAGATTCCTACCTCAAGACGGGTCCCTCTTTGGGACTTTCAGCAAGAGAAGAGAGGCTGCTGGATCAGCTAGGAGGATATTGTGATATTCCAAGGGAGACTTCAGCTGTCGGTACGATGGAGACAGGGGGTAGAAATTAAAAAGAGAAGCCATAATGCTATGGGAAACCAGCAAACCCGACCAAGAAAAGAGTCATTTTATTAATTCATTCACAGATTCATTACTTGATTCATTCCCTCAACACCTCGCTGAAGATGTGTTGGCTGAACAATGGAATTTATCCATTTACCATGTGTTGGGTGTCTGCCAGCAGCTGCATAAAGGTTGGGAGATACTAAATGGAAAAGACACAAGCCCTGATCTTAATTTCCTAATGTATGGCGTGAAGATACAAAGTGCTGACCTCTCTCTATCACAAAGATCACTAACTCCCATCAATCTCATTTCTCAGGACTCTCGGAAGACCATGCCACCCTCTTACTTTTGCCCCTGTCGTGGCCCTTGCTCTGGTTCCTCCTCAGCTCTGGCTACAGGTCTCTGTCTTCAGAAACTGCTTCTGTTTTGTTTCTAGAACACTTTTTGAAACTTCTAAGGTGATGCTAAAGCTCTCTTGCTTAAAGGCGTTCAGTTAAGGTCCATGTCTTCCAGAATAAATTCCAAACAAGGCCATCCCTGTTGAGGCTGATGACTCTTTCTCCAGTCTCATTGTCCCTTGTGCTTTACACTTCAGCAATATGAAAATACTTTCAGGGCGCCTGGGGGGTCAGTTGGTTAAGCAACTGCCTTCTGCTCAGGTCATGATCCTGGAGTCCCAGGATCGAGTCCCACATCGGGCTCCCTGCTCGGTGGGGAGTCTGCGTCTCCCTCTGACCTCTCCCTCTCTCATGCGCTCCCTCTCTTAAATAAATAAACAAAATCTTTAAAAAAAAAAAAAAAGAAAAAAAGAAAGAAAATACTTTTAGTTCTCTGAACACAATATCATGGGGTTGGTGTTTTGGTTGTTTTTGTTTTTGTTTTTTTGTTTCTGTTTTGCTTTTTTTTTTTTTTTTTCAGTTTGCTTTGGTTTGTTCTCTCTGACTTTGCCTAAAATGCCCTCCCCTTGATCTCTCTACATGGCCTCTCTGCTGAGCCCTCATCCTGCAGCATTTGTTTGGCCCTGCTTCCATTCTGGGCATTCCCTGCCCTTCTCTGGCCGAGTTCACCATTCTCCTCTGTGTGACTGCAATACCTTCTACCCACCCCTCCTGAAATTATGGGTGTCCCTTATTATCTGAGGACTCATCCCACGAACATTCACTGTAAAGAGCTGCAGAAATTGCCACCCAGCTGTCTCTATCCAAATCAGAAACCTATCATAATAAATCTGCATATTTAGATTGCATGCAAATGCACGCAAGAGGGAGTGGAGTGCCCTGTGGTCACATGTCAGCTGTTCTCCCGAAAGGACCTTATTGCAAGCTCCAGTGTTCTGTAGTATCAATTATTGTTTTCCCGTATCCCACAACCTTAAGGGAAAAAATGTCACCAAAGAGGTATCTGAGAAAGTGGATAAACGAAATGTGCCTGGGAAAGTCCACACCTTAGAAGTGAGAACGTGTGCTCAAAGAGGTTAACACACAAGGAACCCACATTTGGCCATGCTTGCATCCCCATATCGATCTGCTGAGCATACTTTTGTACTATTTTTTCTCTGCATGAGAAAATCCAAAAAGAAATGTTAATAGTGTAGTTGGTTCTGGAAAGCTTCACTAGACACGGCATGGTATCTTTTTTTTTTTTAAGTTTTTATTTAATTCCAGTTAGTTAACATACAGTGTAATATTAGTTTTAGGTGTACAGTATAGTGATCTAACACTTCCATACGTCACCCGGTGTTCCTCACAAGTGCCCTCCCAGATCCCCAACATTTATTTCGCCCACCCCCCCACCCACCTCTCCTCTGGTTACCATCAGTTTGCTCTCTTTGATTAAGAGCCTGTTTCTTGATTCGCCTCTCTTTTTTCCCCTATGATTGCTCCTTTTGTTTCTTAAGTCCCACATATGAATGAAATCATATGGGTACTTGTCTTTCTCTGAGTGACTCATCTCACTTAGCATAATACTCCTTAGCTCCAACCACAGTGTTAAAAATGGCAAGATGTCATTCTTTTTTATGACTGAGTAATATTCCCTCAGATATATATACCACTTCTTTTTATCCATTCATCAGTTGATGGACATGAGCTGTTTCCATAATTTGGCTATTGTAGATATTGCTGCTATATACATCAGTGTGTATATCCCTTTGAATTAGTGTGGGTTTTTTTTTTTATTCTTTGGGTAAATACTGAGTAGTCCAATTCCTGGACCATAGGGTAGTTCTTATTTTTAACTCTTTGAGGAACCTCCACTCTGTTTTCCAGGGTGCCTGCACCACTTTGCATTCCCACCAACAGTGCAAGAGGGCTCCCCTTTCTCCACATCCTCACCAACACCTTTTCTTTCTTGTGTTGCTGATTTTAGCCATTCTGACAAGTGTGAGATGATAATTCATTGTAGTTATGAATTGATTTCTCTGATGATTAGTTCTGTTGAACATCTTTTCATGTGTCTATAGGTCATGGCATGATATCTTTAAATCTGAGGAAATACTGTGTTCAGTGGACCAATGGCCACAATCAGAATGGGATGCACTGAGGGTAAGTTCTTACTAAAGGGTTCTATATATAAAACTAAAACATGACCAGTCTAGTGCTCTTCAGCATCATTGTATACTGCAAAGAACCATGAGAAGTTCAGCAAGTGCTGTAAGTTAGATGACTGGTGTTTAAGATGTTTTATATTAAACGAGAAATTTTTATTGGATAGTAGTATAGGTATTTACAAGTGTTTTTGAAAGATTCTTGGAGAAACTGATTGGAATTTGGGGGTGGGATACGGACATATTATTATTTTTCCAATTTAAAACAAAAGAGCTTAGATTCTCCTACTGAATATAGGCAACCCAGCCTTTTTTAAAATATATATAAATTTGGGTGATGGAGATGGCTATATTTGCTTACCCAGCTGTCTTCCCTTCTTCCCTACAAGACTGTGAGCTCCTGATCTAGGGACTTGTGTTTTGTTTATCTATGTATCTCCAGACATAAACACCATGCCTGACACTCAGCAAATGTATAATGGATGGATGGATGGATGGAAGGAAGGATGATAGATGGATGGATGGATGATGGATGGATGGATGGATGGATGATGGATGGATGGATGGATGGATGGATGATGGATGGGGGATGGATGGATGATGGATGGGTGGATAGACGGATGGATGGATGGGTGAACAGGCAATCTAACTGCAGTATCACTAGGTTTCCATTCCTCCTGGATTCCACCAATAGACTTGCAGCCTTGATCTGTTCTCATGTGTAGCCAAAAATAGGACTTTTCTGTCTCCCTCATAATATGACAGTGTTGGGGTGGGGGGAGAGATCTTGGGAGCCTATTTTGAGAGCATGAGACATTAAATAAATGCAAGTGACTTCATTGTGGAGGACTGAAGAGAAGCGTGGATGACCGAATCCCAGAGCCCATCACATTCACTCTTATCCCTGGTTTTTGCACTTGATCTAGTTTAGAGTGAGGTCCAAATTCTTAGAACTGCATCTCTCTCCTTCCAGAAGAAAAATAAACCTGGTTCCCTCCCAACAGGCACCGCCCTTTAGAATTTCTTTGCATTATCAATTTCCTAACAGGGAATCATGTTTGCTCTCTGCTCAGGATGGTCTCTGTAGCTACCTGTAGGATCTTTTAATCATATAGATCATATAGATCAATAACCACCAAGCCACAGGCCACACTGCATTCTCCATCAACTCAGTATTTAGAAAGAAAAAACAATAACAAGATCCCCCAAGGGTTTATTGAGTCAAAAAAAAAAAAAAAAACCTTTTCTATAGCCTTATTTATAAGTAACCCTTCCCACCTATTACATGAGCAAAGAATTCGGGTCCCAGCTACCAGGAATCAATACTTTCTCAAATTGCTCCATCAATATGCACGTTCATGTATTGCCTTCAAGGTTATCTTGGCTCCTTCAGGGCAGACATTCATTTTCTCCATTATAGCCATGCCCTTTAGGTTAGATGAAACTAGTCAAAGGGAGAAACCTCTCACACAAGGACATCAGCTTGTGTATCTGCGGCCCTAAGAAGCAGGCAGACCTCACTGGTAGGAGGGGTGGGAGCCCGTGGCCAGTATCTCCACTTGCTTTTCTTGTTGATCCAGGGAATTTACTTCCTAAGCACAGCCCCTCCAGGACTTCCCCAGACAGACCTCAAGGTCACCAATGAACCTCTGCTACTTACAGAAACATCTTAAGCTCCTGCATCAGTTTTTGCGGAGGGGGTCCTGCTCTGATTAGGCGGTGGTGCTCTGGATCTGTCTGTCTTTCCGATCTGGAGGATAGCTGTCTGCCCTGTGACCGCACTTCTCTGACAAATCTAAAAGAAGTCATCATTTTCCAGTTTTTCTGTTTGCTTGTTGTTGGAATGGAGTGGTGACTTCTAAGCTCCTTCCGTGACGACCCAGAAACCGGAAGTTGCAGGCACAATTTTTATTTATACATTTGGACAGACAAGAAACATCTCATTACTTTATATATACGTATGTGTGTGCACACATGCGTATGTATAAATCATGTCCTTACACACATACGCGCGTATTGCTACACTATACACAAGGCACTCTCTTAACTGCTTTATGAACAAACTCGTTTGCTTCTCGAAGAAACCCCAAGGAAACATCAAAGGCAGGTTCTTTTATCCTCCCCATTTTATAGGTGGAAAAACTGAGATTGAAAAAATTAACATTGTGGCCCCAGCCACAATGTAGGTAGCCCTTTCAAAATTCATTTTAATCTGATCTAAGCCCTCATCCTCCTGAATGGAGGTTCTTAACCCTGCTTGGGTTGTGGGGAGTCCTATGCAGAGAAGACCACCTGAAGGGGTTGGGGAGGGCAGCTCGGGTCCCCACCAGCACAGCCCCTGCCGATGAGCTCCCTGTCCATGCCCGCTCATTCCCTGAAGCTGAGAGCTGCTTTGCTCATGTGTGTCCGTAGGTCGGCCTGGAGTTTGCAAAGGACTCTTGGTAGTTGTATAAATATGAAAACATTTCATATTTTCCCATCCTTTCCAACTGCACTGTATCTAATCCCCTTTGGTTCTCAATGACATCTTGGACAGATTTTATAACTTCCAATCACTTTTGATTATTAGAAGTCCAGTCCCATTTCAAGCTTATCTCAAAGGTGCTTTGAGTCTCATTTCTTGCCCTTTCTTCCAGCAAGGGCCGGGGTGAGAGCATCAAGGTGCTAGCTTGGTGTCCCTCTGGAACATCTCTAGCCCCTCAAGGCTGGCTTCTGGGGCAAGAGAGGGGCACCATGGTAGGGAGCTCGTTCTGATTTGGTCTGGTTTTATACAGCAGTTTCCTGTGTAGATGATGGCTTTCTTGGGATGTTGTTCAGTTTCATCCCAGCTCCTCTTCCTCGAAGGACTATCTCAAAGAGGTAGTCGAGGTAGTCATGACTTCTGGCCCCACTGGGAATCCATGCTGTCAGTCACATATCTGAGGAAGACATTGCCTGGCTGGACCCAGCAGCCACCGGACCATTGTGTGCCTCTGGTCCTCCCTTAACTACCTGTCCCTTCCTGGGAAGCAGGAGGGACACTGTGCTCCTGCTCCATATCCTTCAGGAAATATGAGTGGTTTTTGGAATATGAGTGGTTTTGCCTTCATCCTTTCCTTCCCAGGTTTATTCGCCCCCATCCTGGTTTGTTTGTTTTTTTTTTTTTTTAAGATTTTATTTATTTATTTGAGAGAGAGAGCATGTGAGCAAGGAGAGGGGCAGAGGGAGAAGGAGAGAGAAAATCTCAAGCAGGTTCCACCCAAAGCGGGGCTTGATCTCAAGACCCTGACGCCATGACCTGAGCTGAAACTAAGATGCTTAACCGACTGAGCCCCCCGGGTGCCCCACCCCTTCCTACTTGTTGACAGAAGTGGCGCATGTTCTATAGCCAAGCAGAACCCTCACAGTCAGGTTCCCCAAAGTACTATCCCAACAGTAGCTCCAGGGTAGGCAAGGGCAGCTCAGGCAGGCAGCGAGACCTCGCTCTCCTCCTGGCACAGACATCCCCGGCCTCTAAAAGAGTCTCTGGAGGCCCCCTTGGCCTGGGGTTGAGAGAAGCCCTTCCGGCCTCCCGTGGAGAAGAGTGGGGATCGTCTGACCACTAGCGCCCCATCCACAGACTGAAGAATGGGGCCGCCCTCCCTCCGCCCGACCCCCAGTGCTCTCTTCTGAGGAAGGTGGTTGGTAGGGGACCATGGCAGGGGTGAGGCTATGGCCACTTTTAAGCCCAGGCAAGGACGGCTGACTATCAGATCTTTGTGAATTTTCTCTAGCATGGGCTATACCTAGTTCCTCTTGTTTTCAACTCTCAGTCCCAGTGACAGGACAAAAAAGCCCTCCCACCCACCCCGGGCCCTCCCGGGAGGTGCTGCATCTCTCTGCCTACTTTGTAAAGAACCGTCCGAGCTGCTCTGCTGGCCTGTGGCACCATTAGCACCTAATTCCACTTGAGGCAAAGAGGAAGAGAGGGAGAAGAACGGATGGGTTTGTGCCAACCTTTCACACACGTGTCCGCAATGACCCTTCTCGGTAATTCTATGCAGAGTAGATACAGGCTAAGCAATTGAGTCTAGTACCCTCCCCTATCAGGGAGAGCCGACCAAGAGCGACTTCACCATGGCGTGTTTCTCAGAGTACCGGCCCCTGTCGGTGTTAAACATGCTAGGCCTGTGTATCTCATCTCCCTAATTAAACGATAATCTCCCTGACATCAGGAAGGCATTGACCTTTTTTCCCTCTCATAGCCTTTAGAGCAGTACCTGTACATGAAAGGTTTATATTTGCTGGATGAGGACATGAAGGAATGAGAAGACAAAAACATCAAACACAAATACCTTGAGTCCGTGACCTTATCTCAGTAATGGCACCATGTGAGTAGTAAGTATTCAGGAAACTTACATGGAATTCAATAAATTTCATAGTCTTGTGGGTGTGTGTGTGGGGGGGGTCAGTTTATATCAACAATGAGACAGTCCAAGGCCAAAGGTACAGGTCTCACTGAGAAAGAGAATTTGAAGATCAGGATACTGGAACAAGCTAGGTAATATTTTGGAATAAGTGGAATAAAATACTATCTTCTCCTGGCCAGACTCTTTCCAGGATTTTCTACTGAAAAATATTTGTTTTATACCAATAAACAAAGTTAAGATTCTCGAAGCATGTGTTCAAATCTGACTGCAACTTGGTCATCTCAAATTTTCATACTCCCTTATGAAGGAGAATCATAAAATGATGAGATTGATATTTATGTGTGGTTTCTAGAAACAGTTCTTTTTTTACAGTTGCACATCATATTTTCAGAAGGTCTTCTTTTTTTTTTTTTTTTCTTTTTAACTAGAAGCAATGGCAAGGGATCGATATTCAATCAGTTCATGCAGAATATGATGATGGATTTGAGATCACCAGGGTCTGGAATAGTTTGATGCCAAAAAAGTCAATAATTCTCAATTCATTCATTTATTCAACAAACATCTACTGCATATTTACTGGGCACTAGACATCCAAATATCAAGATAAAAGACACAGTTCCTCTGTTCAAGACACCACAGATTTCCTGGGACCGTCGATGAGGGGGCAGCCGGTTTCAGTGTTGTGGGCTAAGCGTCATGGTAGAGGCAAACGGGGCTGTTGGAGGAACACTCCGGATGGGACTTAATCCAGACTCTGGGGGTGTCAGGAGGGGCCTCCTTTAAACAGTGAGGAGGGGGCGCCTGGTTGACTCAGTGGGTTAAACCTCTACCTTCAGCTCGGGTCATAATCTCAGGGTTCTGGGATCAAACCTGACATCGGGCTCCCTGCTTCTCCCTCTCCCTCTGCCTGCTGCTCTGCCTACTTCTGAGCTCTCTCACTCTGTCAAATAAATAAATATATTTTTTTAAGAAACAGTGAGGAGGAGTGTTTGGATGGATGAAGGATTAACCACATAAAGGGAGACAGAAGAGACATGTAAAAAAGTCCAGTTTTAAATTGTGAACAAGACAGGGGCACAAACCACATATAATCACAAGAATCCTGACAACAGGAGAAAAAGGCATGCTAGATGTTCTGAGAGTTTCCTGCTTCTGCTACTCCCAATACCTACAGAAGGTCCACCACCACCATCATGGGGTCACCAGCTCCCACGGCCCTGAGCCCAGCCTCAGGTCTCAGCATCCCAGGCAGACAGCTCCTCCTCAGCTTGGGTCCCGTGTGCCTGCCCTCATGCCTACACTTGTCCTTATGGGACTAGGAAAGGTCAAGTTTGGGTTTAGCTTGGCAATGGGCCTTGAGAGCGTCTAAGCTTGGGTCCAGGTGGTCTTGTGTCATCTTTCTCAGTGTCCAGCCACAGGGATGAGGGTGAGGAGAGCCAACATGGGATCCATCAGGAAGCCCGTAACAGCCCACTCAATCTTAATCCCCAGATCCCACAACTTCAATAGTCCCCGGTGAGGAAAAGGGAAGCACCCAAGTTTGGGAGGCAAGCTGAACCCTCAGTTTGCTTTCTGTGGGGAAAGCCAATGGCCCTGTTTGATCTCAGGGTCCAAGACCGCAGAGAACTCAAACTCCACCCGTGCTGGATAGATCTGGAGGCCGGGGTGGGCTTGCAAAGTCTCTGGGAAGGAGGGGGGCAGCTTTCCAGGCTGTGCATTGGGGATGGAACAGGACCCTAGTCAGAGCCTGGAGGAATAGGTAGGAGGGTCTGATGGAAAGAGAACTGGTCGGGCCAAACGACCCAAGACATTACATTAGTGCGAAGGAGTGAAATTTAGGGTGATCCTCTGACGACTTCCTTCTCTCGCACAAGTCGGCCTCAGGGTCATAAATACAATCCCCGGCAACAGGCTGCCTCCATCACCAAGTTGCCCTGTAAGCTCTGATTTCTCTTTATTGATAAGCTACAAACAGAAAGAACTGGAAGGATGCCTTTATAGCACCATTTGTGCAAACTAGAGTTCACAGGAGGTGCCAATCCGTTGGTAAATTTCTCTTGGCCGGGGAGCTGGTCCGGGGAAGGGAACTAGTCATAGATCAGTGGGTGCCATTCACAGGCAGCTGCCTCAGTGCTGTGAACCTCAAACATTGCTATTTGGCTCCGAGTCTGGGAACAGATGAATAAACCAGTGCACCGAAGATTAGACCACTCGATTTCTTTCCATTCCGCCCCTCCCCCCCCCTCGCTGACTCACCTAGCGTCAAGACACAACAGTCTAGGGCCAGGGGTAAAATTGCAGTATGAACACATTCTGGAGCTCCCAGCACTGGTAGATCGCAGTTAGGGGCAGAAAAACAGGATTTAAAATAGAACCAGACTCTGAAAAATTCTTCCGGTTACCAGACATGTAGAATTCAAGGGGAGGACTCAGTTCTCCACAATGCCTAGTCAAAACAGGAGTTCCATTCTGCTGGGCATATGCTCAGTAAGGAGACATATATAAGTATACACATGCCATGTATTATATCTATCTTCTGAGGGGACTCTCGCGAAATAGAATTTCTAGAATTCCTATGTTTGCAGGATACAAACCTACAGAGGTACAATAAGCAGCAAGTGCACCTGTGTGTGAAGTCACATGTTTTATGCACCCAATGTATACCGCATCACGCTTTGCCATATCTGAAACATCTTGTCCTGATGAAGTCTGGCAGCTCCGGAAGAAGGCTTGCAAATTTGCCTCCAACACAGCAAAATGGCCTGAAAAACAAGTATTCCAATGATACCATTCCTAAGCCACTACATGTAATCTGAGTAATTTGATTACATAATTATGGAGCTCAATATGACATGACGCCTTTCAAAAAAAATGCATTCGTGTTCATCTTTTGTACGCCTTAATTTCAGATTCATTTTGTATATTTTTGCAGATTATTGATTAAATATGATGAGATGAAACATTCTGATAGAAGCCAAAAGCATGTGAAAAGAAAGGCTTTGTACAATTGTCTGTCCTTTTAAATATTATAATTTGTAGTGATTTATTTTCTCATTCTAAATAGATATTCACTTTCATGCCTAATTTTATATGTATGATTTTGAATTCTTTTTTTAAAGAGGGCTCCCAAAATTGCAAAAGCTTCTGATTCCACAAAACTGGGACTGCCCCTACTATCTAATTATCATGATGCTAACTTGTCATACCCAATTTGCTTGCTCATGTCTACAAATATTTAATGAGTACTTACTATGTGCCAAGTACTGTGTAAAGTGCTCAGAATTTTTATGTGTTTTCAGGGCTATTCCTTTATAGAAAACTATCAGAATATTTCCCTGGTCCATCTGAGAAATAATGCAAACATCAAGAATTCAGTACTTTAGAAATATTTTTTAAAAATAGAAATAATTTTTATATGTATGTATTCCTTGGAAATACTTTTAACTACAAGGTATAAAGTGAAGCTCTATGGAGTTTGAGTTTTCCTCAAAGTTAAAATTCTCCCAGGTTATATATACTAAAACCACTTCTTTTGCAAGTTAGTTTTAATTTGGCTAATCGTGTATAACGACTTAAATTTTCTTCAGAAAGAGATGATGGGTATTAAGAAGAGCACAGGGTATAATAAGAAACAAATGAATTGCTGAATTCTACAACAAAAATGTACTACTGTTTGTTGGCTAACTGAACGTAATGGAAAAAATCTAGATGAACAGAATTTTGGGATTGTGTGACAGTTAAATATTACAGTTTTTAAAAAGAAGCACATGAAATCCCCTGGCATAACGTGTATTAGTCAAATATAACTTCCATACAAAAGAAATGTTAATTAGCAGTTTAACTGTGGGTGCCTGGGTGGCTCGGTCAGTTAAGCGTCTGCCTTTAATTCGGGTCATGATACCAGGGTCCTGGGATAAAGCCCTGCGTCAGGGTCCCTGCTCCTTGGGGAGTCTGCTTCTCCGTCCTCCCCTCTCCCCCTGCTCATGCTCTCTTTAAAAAATAAATAACCTTTAAAAAAGAAAAAAAAAAAAAAGAAGTTTGACTGTATTTACATGACACCCAGGAGGGTTTAACAGTAACGCAGTTAGATCCCTCTTGGTCATAAAATGCATGTTGCTTTTTTAAATATAGTCAATCCAGCTTGCACGGAATATTTTTATCTCACTTTCTGTGGCTTTGCTGGACTCCTAGCCCTGTGCTGCCTCTCGCTCATCACTAGTATATCCATAATGCTTGCAATGGTGCCTGGTACATGGGATACACCCAATAAATATTGGTTGGACAAACAAATGGGCCATTTCATAACTTTCTACACAGGAAATAAGAGTGCATTTCACATTTGCAGCCAGAAACCTTTGGTTGTTCCCAAACACTACCTATCAGCTCTTTTAGACTATTTGTTTTCCTTTCTTACCCCTAATGTCAGATCAATAAGCATTATCCCAACACGGAGTGCCTAGATAATGTATGTGCGTTATGATAATTTTTACTCTGTTGATGTTCATTTCGGAAAAGACAGCCTTCCAGTTTTATAATCATCCAGCCAATCTGTCCCTCCAAATTTGTGAATTTCAGCAGGCCTCATAACGCCATATGATAAGTTCTGATTGTGAAATTCCAGGCATACAAATAATGATGGAAGTGGTCAATTGCTTTAACAATGCCTAATAGCCCTTTCCTGGGGCTCAGCAGTTTCTGGCTGAAGTACTTACAGTTTGATTACAGTGAGTGATTATTACCTTATCAAGAATCATCTTATGTCTGCCATGTTTTCCTTCTGGACAGAAAAAAGTTCCCATTAATCCTCAAATCATTCACACTTCATCTTTCTCTCATTTACATCCACTCCGTGACTCCTTTGCTTCATTCTTTCTATCTCAAAAGACTCTTTCTGGTCCAGAACACTCATATGGGGACCATATTGATAGACCCTAAATTTAAATGCACTTTCTGACAAACGGTGTTTTTCATTTGTGAATTTATTTTTAGAAAGCCTCAAAAATTAGAAAAAAATAAATGTTATGAATTATACATTTAGCCCATTGCCTTTTACCAAGAAGAGTAAATGTATGTGAGAGTTAATACAAAAATCTGCAAAAAGTTATAGATGGACTAATATAATTTTACTTTAATATAATTTCATCATCTCTGTTGAAACTGACGACAGGGTCTGTGTTCATTTGTAGAATTCAACTTGTGGAGTTAGAATTTGTTCTTTCTTTTTTCTAACATATCTTGGAAAGTCTGAGTAATTCATTTGATTATCAAGAGAGATTTTTATATAAATTATGTTAGTAATCCTCCAAAAGTTGTCAGCAAAAATGATCTGATGGGCTAGAATCATATACCATGTGCTGTAAAATCTTGATGTAGTAAAATGTTTCTCCATGAAAATCTTTCTGGAGAATTTTGGTTTCTTTCTTCTTCTACTCAGCAAACAAGGTAATAATTTAAGGACCCCATTTTGAAAAGTCTTCATAGCAACAGAAAACAAAATACCCCAGAAATTATTCCATGCTTTCTTCAGATAAACCTTTTTTTTTTTTTAACTTTATTTTATTTTTTCAGTGTTCCAAGATTCATTGTTTCTGCACCACACCCAGAGCTCCATACAATCCGTGCCCTCCTTGAATACCCACCACTAGGCTCATCCTTTGGGGGATCTTTTAACAAGTTTTTGTTGTTTTTTTTCCAAATAAAGCAAAACTCTTCAAGGTTTTTCCATATATCCCTTCTTAAAGTGGGTAATTCTACTCCCATTCCCTCCCCCAATTCACCAAATCCACATCACAATGAAGAGTTAACAGTATTAGCAATTGTCTTCTGAAATTCTTTTATTTTTAGAAGGAAACCATTCACATTTTTATCTTTCTCTCCCATTCTGATTAAAATGCAAAGATTCACGTGGAAAAACTTTTCCGCCTCTCCATTTTTAAAAAAAAGTGCCATGGAAAATTGCGGTGGCCTTGTTTTGATTTAGGGTTTTTGGAAAATGTCTTGACAATGGAATTTTTTCAGCTGGTAAAAACGAAACACGTGATGATCGAAACATGATTAGTATTCTTCTGAGAACAGGCATCCATATCAGAAATCTTGTGTTTGAATAGGCCGAAATTTGTCTTTGATAAAATCACACAATTATTTCAATGTCTTCACTCGCATTATAGAAATGTAACAAATTTTGAATAATTCTACAATAACAACTTCTACATCAATTGAAAAAATCTGATGAATTATTAATACAACCATTGCAAATGTGTGCCATGTAACTGATCCTCACCAAGATTCTGATACTGCCATTATTGCAAAGCATCCCAGAGCTGGCACTAGAAATATTGCACGACGCAGTGACAAGCTCATCAACAAGGCTGCGGAGGCTGAGACCGGAAGAAAGATGGTCATTTAATTGGCCACGTCCGTCACCTGGCAGATGTCACTTCCAAGAATTTTCACACTAATTTCAGTGTTTTCACTTAAACACCTTACTAACGAGCTGTGCGTCATGAATTACCACGGCATGTTCGGGAATCATCTTTAAATTACTGGGATACTCTGGGGAAGTACCACGGGTAGTGGTTGAAAAGAACAGATTCTGGGAGGAACCTGCTGGGGTTCAAATCCCACTTCAGCCACTTATTAGTCAGGAGATACCAGTCCGAGTTACCAAACTGTGCTCTGGGCCTCAGTTTGCTTACAGTGAGATTATAAGGGTTATGATGAGGCTGAAACAAATTACTGTTTGCATAGTGCTTACAACAGTGCCTGCCACATAGGAAGCACCATATAAACATTTAAGCACATTTATGGCTAGACAAGTAGATTCTAAGATCCAGTGTTTGACATGACAATATTAGAGTATTCTTGAGCTTCCAAAAGAAGGATGTTTTTCACGGTTGTTAATCTTTTTGTTTGCACAGATGAAAATTTGGATTTAAACAGTATGAAAATTAGCCTAGACATACAATCCACATATCTGAATCTATGATTGTGTCTTGTGATAGGAAAATCAATGCTCGGGTTTTCTGGGTTTTTTGTTTTGTGGCCTTTAATTCCATTTCCATGGAATGAAATTTTCGGTAAAACTAAATAGCAAGCTGATCTTTGACTATGGGAAACTGCGATGGCCCCACAGAAGGTTCTGTTGAAGTCTTGAAGAAAATAAGCATTCGAGCAGATAGAGGCAAGGAAGCTACAATTTGCATCAGTAAGCACAGAGAACACATCCTCACAGAGTAATGAGGACACACGGGGAGCTAAGGGGCTGCCAAGTGCTTGTGGAGAAAGCTTCTCAGATGTCCCCATGTCCTCATGTGGGAGAGGTGCTCAGGGCCATGGCTCTGCCTTTCCATCTGTTAGATCCTGCCAGGTCACAGGAAGCAACCTTGGGGAGAAGGGCTCGAGTGTCTTCTATGCCAGCAGGTCACCCTGACATGCCAGCTCTACTCCACCTGTTGCAAAGCCATAACATCTGGATCTAGCATCTGGTTCTGGAAACCATCTCTCGCTGGGCCCCAAGAGCTGCCTCACTCCATTCCGCAGATTACATCGGGGGTAACAAACTACAGGCCAAGGGCCAATTCCATCCAAGTGCCTGATGTTGGTTTTTTGGGGGTTTTTCCCAACCCACAAGAATGATTTTTATATTTTTTTAAGGGGTGAGAAAATAATCAAGAGAAGAATACTACTTTTGTGACAGAGGGGGGGAAAAGCTATGCTACTCACATTTCAGGGTACCCCTGTAGTTTTATTTGAACACAGATGTGGTAGACAGAATTCTGAGGGAGCCCACAATGTTCCACTCTCTTGTATATATGCCCTGTATAATCTCTCCTTCTCTCAAGTGCGGGTGGGACCTGTGAATATGATGAGGTATCACTCCCATGATTATGTTACTTTGGATAGCAAAGGTAAGGGATGTGATTTTTTGCAGATGTAATTAAGGCCTTCAATCAGTGTGAGGTAACCAAAGGAAGATTATCTTGGGTGGGCCTGCCCTAATCAGGTGAGTACATAAAAGGCGGCTTGGGCTTTTCCCCAGCGTCCCCCTGAGATGAATAAGATGAGCTAGATAGCTCATCTATTGTTGTTATCAAGCAGCTATGAGTTAGACAGCTGCAAGGCAATGCATTCTGCCAACAAGCACTTGAGCTTGTAAGAGGATGCTAAGACTCAAATGAGGTAGCAGCCCTTAGAAAACCTTGATTATAGCCTAAGCAGAGCTAAGCTGACTCTTGACCTATAGAAACTGTGAGATAATAAATGTGTATTGGCTTAAGCCACTAAGTTGGCGATGATTTATTACGCAACAATGAAAGCCATAGGATAGCCACGTCCATTTGTTTAAGTATTGTTTGTGGTGACTTTGGGGGTACAACCCTGGACCTGAGTGGCTGCGACAGACACTACACAGCCCACAAAACATAAAATATAAGATAGTTACAGAAAAAATTTGCAAACCCTTGGGTTATGTAATTATGACCCAGCATCACACGTACCAACCACACAGCAACCATGTAAGAGGGATAGGTCTGTGGTCACACTTAATAAGATCAAGGCTGAAGAAAGAACAGATGTCCTGTTAAATCACTTTGTTGTTCACCTGAAACTAATATAACGTTGTGTATCAACCAACTCCGGTAATAAAAAATTTTATTAAGTAAATAATAAAATGAAATTTTATTGAGAAAATATTGCCTGAAAAGGGTTGTTGGGTCCATGATTTTCTGAGTCTCCTTATATATACTATGAGCTGCTCCCCATTCATATTTACTACGAGTTCATACATGATTAAACTATCAGAAGATAAAAACTAAGAAAAAACAGATGTCTTGCTAGAAGCAAAGTTTATCTTACTGATGAAGGTACAAAAACAGACATACGGATGGCGATGTGCCGTCCCGGAGTTCTACTCCTTTGAACAGTCTCACAAAAAGGTTCCTTGCTTTTCTAGTCCCTGTATTCGTAGAGACAAACCATAATTTCATTTTGAACAGACAGCTCTTTTTTTAAAAAATTTTATTTATTTATTTGAGAGGGAGAGAGATAGACAGAGAGAGAGAGCATGAGAAGGGAGAGGGTCAGAGTGAGAAGCAGACTCCCCGCTGAGCAGGGACCCCTGATGTGGGACTCGATCCAGGGACTCCACGATCATGACCTGAGCTGAAGGAAGCTGCTTAACCAACTAAGCCACCCAAGGCACCCAACAGACAGCTTTAAACTACAGACAAAATAACGATGCTTGGTTAGACAAGAAATGCTCTTTATTGCTATCACCTTACACTGCTGTCACCTTGCCTGGCTGCTACCGTCACCACTGTTGGGGCGAGCTCTCTGTCTAGGGATACCAGAACGCCTGTCGCGCCCACATTGCCATGGCTGGACGCCACTGCCGCCTGAGCGGGCAGGGTTCCCTGAGTCACTGGTGTTCCCTCAGCCTCTACCCTCTCCTGCCACATCCTGACGTGATTGATGCATTTGTTTCAAAGACACAGAATGTCTACTCTGCCAGCTGGGGATTCAGCAGTAAACAGGGGAGAGTGGGGGTCACTGCCACGTGCTCACGATCTAGTGAGGAAGGCGTGCACTAAGTACGACATTGAAAATGAAAGAAGTGAATGAAGAAGTACAGTGCTCTAGGGATACACATCCAGGGTCCTAGATGAAAAGGTGTCGCAGAAGCCTTCTATAAGGAAGTGTCGCCCAAGTTGTGCTGGGCTTAGCCCAACTCATGCTTACTTTTTCACGCCCAAGAGAAGTAAAACACAGCTCACAATATTCCTTCCTGTCCCCCATGTCCACTCTCTTCTCTTCCTTATAGGCTGATTTTATATGCTTGGGGTGGTTAAGGACACAGTCTGCTCATGTCTTTGTCTTATGTCAGTTTAAATGTGGGTATTTCCATGTTTGCGGAGTTTTCGGAATCTTCTTCCATGGCGTGTTATTCTACTCTAGAATTCTTCCATTCTTATCCTTTAAGAATTTAAATTAAACTAAACGCTAACCTTGTGTCATTTGCTTCCTTGTTTTAAATTCCCTTCATTCTGTTTCCATAGGGTCCTTTCAGGCTGTATTTGCATATTTCCTTATTTCAGTAGTTTATTTAAACATATTTCATGAGGGCCCCCAAAGTGGCGGGCATTGGGCTAGATGTAGGGGGAAAATGGTGAACAAAAACCAATAAAGGACCTTCCCTGAGAGAATTTATGGTCTACATGGGAAAGTGGGCAGGTTAGTTAATTTACCACACTAATGAAAACAAAATTACAAAGAGAAAAGAGCATTGGAAAAAGAACGTGATTCTATGCATTTTAGCAAAGTCAACTGACAGAGACTGGAAACGACTAGAAAGGGGTTCCCAGGAAGATGTAAAGAAGCAACGATGTACAAGGAAGTGTACAAAGCGGGGGGGGGGGGGTGCATGTCCAAGGACTCAGCAAGGAACTGGACAGTCCAAGGCACTGAACAAAAGGTTAGTGGCTAAAGCACAGGGGAGCAGGGATGGGGTACAGGGAAGACCCGGGGGACAGCGGAGCAAGGGTACGGTCAGATCCGTACTTTGAAAGGATGCCTTGAACTTCAGTATGAAGAACAGAGAGCAAAGGACTGTGGCTAGTGAATATGGGGAGGCCACAGTAGGAGGCTAATCCATCTTTCCTGGCAAAGATGATGATAAATTGGTCTCAGCCATGTCAGTGGAGAACGGGAATAGTGATCCAGCTGAAAAATATTTGGAAGGTAAAAGAATCAATAAGCCTTGTACGACAGCTTGCATGCACCTGGCACTGTTCTAAGCCTTCTAAGGCTAACCTGTCTGATGCAACGGCCACCACCCGCTCGTGGCTATAAGCACGTGGGATAAGGCTAGTCTAAATTGAGTCTTGCAGGAAGTATAAAATACAGATTCCAAAGAGTCCGAGCAAAAACTAATGTTAAATATCTCCTTAATAATTTTGTATTAATTGCACATTAAACAATAATATTTTGGATATATTGGATTGAGTAAATTATATTATTATAATTAATTTCACCTCTTCCCCATTCCCTGTTTTTTTTAATGGGGCTATCAGAAAATTTTAAATTGCACCTATGGCTCACGTGCTACTTCTATTTGACGGTGCAGCTCTAGATATGCCAACTCTCTTAATTCTGCCCCAAACCCTTTTAGGCTGAATTCCACTTACTGCAAACTGAGGCATGGGGACCCCAGCTGTAAACGGCCACCAAGCAAGTAAAAGGAAAGCTAAGACTTGAACTCATGTAATCTGGATCTGGAATCTATTCTCTGAACCACTACACTTGCACTGCCTCTTGGAAAGGATATGATGCTAAACACCTCCAATTTCTAGATTTTGCTAGAGTGGCCTAAAAACCGTTTTTGTAATTGTCACACATAGAATGTTAATTATAAAAATGAGCTCGTTATCTTTTTTTTTTAACTTTTTAAAAGATTTATTCATTTATTTGTGTGAGAGAGAGCATGCATGAGCAGGGGGAGAGGCAGAGGAAGAGGGAGAAAGAGAAACTCAAGCAGACTCCACGCTGAGCACAGAGCCTGATGTGGGGCTTGATTCCAGGACTCTGAAATCATGACCTGCGCCAAAACCAAGAGTCAGCCACTTAACTGCCTGGGCCACCCACATACCCCTCAAAGTCTTTTTGATATAGTTGCTACTAATGCACTCTTTTGTATCTAAGTACAGATTATGTCCCCATGCCTCCATTTCTCAACCATATAATGCTAATAATAAAAGAACTTATCTTATATCATTGTTGCAAAGATTAAATGAGATGATACATGTAAATTTAGAATAATACTAGGCACATAGCTATTATAATAATTATTTTTAAAAGATTTTATTTACTTAATTGAGAGAGTGACAGAGAGCATGGCAGGGGGAGGGGCAAAAGCAGAGGGAGAGAGGGACAAGCCAACTTCCTGCTAAGCAGGGAACCTAAGGCAGGGCTTGATCCCAGGACCCTGAGAACATGACCTGAGCCAAAGGGAGACACTTAATCAATTGAGCCACCCAGGTGCCCTCATAATAATAATAATAACAATAATAATTATTATTATTATTAAAAGGACTTTATGATATTTGTACTAAATGTTTTGCTTTATATTTTGAATTTATTTCATTTTATTCTTTATTTACTATTTGTCTCTTATTTTTGTTCTTGGGCTCTTTGTTAGTTTAAAGGCATGTACAATTTGGCTGTAAATAAAGAGTTAGAATGCTCATCTGCAGTCTGTGTAAAAATATACTAGAACTTTTCTCATTGTCCTAGAAGTGCAGCTAAGGCCAAACATGCTAGGCTGTAATGTGCCATTATTGAGGAATAATCTCCTCTCTCTGGGGCTTAAAAAATTGCTAAGAAGTGTCTTTGGACTGGCCCTACAACCGCCTGCCTCCCTATGCATGATCCCAGTCAATATAAAGTAGGGATTAAGACTGAGGAGGTAGGGTTAGGGGGAGTGAAGTATTTGAGACTGGTCCTTCCACTTCTCCTAAAAGGGGCCTCAAGAGACTACCAGTTAGGACGAGGCATCCCACAGGAAGAGGAGACTAGCTTTTCATTCTCTAGTTAGTACTGCTTTGCTAGGAGACTTGCTGATTTGTCCCCAGAGCTTGTGACCATGTAAAAGATACTTATGGAAATGCAAGGAAGGAGAGGCAGGCATGAGACTGCCAGGGATCTGCTGTACGATACAGCTGTATCTTGAAAGGATCTGCTAAAGCTCAGGGAACTACTTGGGAATGAGCTGCAGGTCAGCAGACAATGGTGACTGACCACCATCCATATCCCTCCTATATGGACACTGAGCAAGAAAAACACTCACAGCCAACCAAAGGGAGGACACGAGCTTGCCCAGGAAGGCAGGAAGATGTTAGTCCCTTCCTCCATTTTCCTCTGGCACCTTAGAGAAGTTGAGTTCTTAGAAGGAAGTGGCGAACAGGACATCCCGACTGTAGGTTTTTGCTTTGTGGTTACCATGAGGCTTACATATAAGAGCTTACAGTCTAATTCATGTTGATCACAAGTTTGATCCCATTGTGAAGCTCAACATTATTACTCTCCTCCCAATGTTTTACGTGTTTGAGGTCATATTTTGCATCTTTTTTATCTTGTGTATCCCTTAAGTAATTATTGTAATTATAGTTACTTTCACTACTTTTTTCTCTCAACCTTCATGCTAGCTTTATAAGAGATTAATCCAATACCTTTACTATATTTACCTTTCCAGGGAGATCGACTCTTTCACATGTGTTCCTGTTACTAATGAGCACCCTTACTTTTCAGCTTAAAGAAGTTTCTTTACCATCTCTTGTAAGATCAGTTTAGTGGTGATGAAGTCCTTTGGCTTTTGCTTGTCTGGAAAACCCCATCTCTTCTTCACTTTTGAGTGATAACTGCCAGGTAGAGGATGGTCAGTTGGCAGGTTTTTTGTTTTTTTGTTTTCTTTTAGCACATTGACTATATCATGATACCCTATTGTTATCTGCAAAGTTTCTGCTGAAAAATCTGTCACTGGTCTTACAGCAGTTCCCTTGAATGTAAAAAGTCGTTCGGAGAAATTGGAAGGGGAGGTGAACCATGAGAGACTATGGACTCTGAAAAACAATCTGAGGGTTTTGAAGGGGCGGGGGGTGGGAGGTTGGGGTACTAGGTGGTGGATATTATAGAGGGCACGGATTGCATGGAGCACTGGGTGTGGTGCAAAAATAATAAATACTGTTATGCTGAAAATAAATAAAAAATAAATTAAAAAAATTTTTTTTTAAGTTGTTTTTCTTTGGCTGTTATTAACATCCTCTCCTTGTCTTTAACTTTTGACATTTTAATTATGAGTCTTCCTGTGGGTCATTCTGGATTCACCTTATGCAAACCTCTCTGGGATTCCTGGATCAGGATGTCTGTTTCCTTTTCCAGGTTAGGGAAGTTTTCAGCCATTATTTCTTCAAATGAGATTTTTGCCTCTTTCCCTCTCCCTTCTTCTGGGAACATCAGTCCATCTGATGTGGTCCCATAAGTCTCTTAAGCTATTTTCACCTTTTCTCATCCTTTTAGCTTTCTGCTGCTCTGATTGGCTGAGTTCCACTGCCTTGTCTTTGAGTTGAACTTTTCTTTCTTCTGCTTCATCTGCTGTTGAACCCCTCCAGTGTATTTTTCACCTCAGTTAGTGTATTCTTCAGCCCTATGACTACTTCTATTTGGTACTTTCTTATATTTTCCATCTCTTTGATGAATTTCTCGCTGTGTTCATCCTTTTGACTCCCTAGTCTGATCAGCATCTCTAAAGGCCATTACTTTGAACACTTTATCACATGAATTGCTTATCTCTATATCATCACGTTTTTTTCCCCTGAGGTTTTATCTTGTTCTTGCATTTGGAACACATTCCTCTATTTCTTCATTTTGCTTGACTCTGTATGTTGGTTTCTCTATGGTAGATGAATCAACCCCCTCTTCCAGTCTTGGAGGAGTGGCCTTATATAGGTGAGGACCCTGGTTTAACCCTGCCTCAGCTCCTGGTTTTCTCTCAACCCTCTGTGCTTTTTCAAGTAGAGTATTATATTTTTAATACCGCCTAGCAGTCAAGGATGTGCCAAAACCTGTCAATGTCCCAAAGGAGAGGAGTTCAGCATTTAGAGTCAGGCTGACTAAAGCCAGACCCTCGGGCACCAGCTTTCTAAAGTGTGCAGATATAAACGGTCCTATAGGACTACAAATGCAGCCCCACTGGCCACCCCTGGCTCTGGCACCTGAAGAGGTATCCTCTTAGTGGCAGTCACATAAATCATGAAGTATAGATAAGCTCTTTTCTGGGTGACACTGGTGAGTTGAAGCAGGTCAGAGGGAAAGCAGCAAGATGGCATCCACAGCCTATGTTCCTCAAGAGAAGTTCCATAGGCCACTAAATGTGTGCCAAACCTGAGTCCTGCCTCTCAGACCAAAGCTCCAAGACAAGCTCCTTCACAGAAAGACTGGGGATTGTACCCCGGGCTGCTGTCTGTGCGGTGCCCTAGAGATGATAGCCTGCCAAGAGCCATCTCTCTGTCACAGGCTCTTAGGACACAATGTGAGCCCCCCTGGCCACCAGAGCCAGGCAATCAAGGGGCATCCCCAGGGGCAGAAACTGGGGCTTCAGGTACAAGAAGCAGAACATCAGAATCACTTAATGATCCCTCCAGGAGACACTGGCACTCACACAGCAGAAGGTGAGCATGAAGATAGCACCTGCCCTTCGAGGTCTCTGGAAAGGATTATGATCCATCCCAAGATGGATCATAGGTCGTACTCATGATGATCAGCTAACAGGCCATCACAGAAAAACCAAGTTCCTGGGTTTGTTGCTTCTTACTGTGCACTAGGGATGGTAGATATTTAAGAACTATTTCTCTGTTGGTTATAGTCTTGTAGAAATCACAGGCATGAGCCCCACTGGCAACCAAACCCAGGCAATATAGTGGTATCTCCCGGCAGAAGTTGGAAAAATCAGGGTGCCAGACAGGAATTCCTATTCCTATCTGGTTGACACGGATTATTATAGTCCTATGGAACCATGAACACAAGCTCTTCTGGCATCCATTGACAGGTGACAAAGGGGCAAGACTATTTTTTTAATAGCTTTGGTTGTAAGTCAGAATAAAAGCAACCTTGAACTAGGTCCAAGCTGTCCTTTTCAGTCATCTTTGTACCTGGTCAGGCTTAGCCCACATATGTGCCATTCTTCCTCCTCCCTCCCCCTCGGCAGACATTGCTAATGGATCAGAGCACTCTTTCCTGCCAAGTCCAAATGTACCCCCATAATTCTCAATACCGTATTTCAGGCGGCTACTGTCATCCAACTAGAGTTAGCAAGAAAGTCGGAACCAACTTGCCGACCCTAAACAAGACTGAATTTTATGCAGAAGACAGAAATATTAAACAACTCCAAGCTAAAGGAATTAGGAAACCCAAATTGTTTTGTGCTACCGCTATTTTTCAAACCAGAGAAGGCGTACAATATAGAATATGGCTACGTGTCGGCTATCCCACTTCAATTTTGATTGTTTTCATGGCTTTCCAATCTCGCATCTGTTGTAAAGTTTCCTCTCCATTTCCGAGGTGTTTCTGACTCATTTCCTCTTCATATCCTCTTAAACATGGTAGCCATTCAGTGGCTAGATCTAGCCTCTCCACCTAAGAGCCCTTCTCCTCCATTTTAGACCTTCCAACATTTAATATCCTCTCAGTGTCACCATCAATAGAGCTGTGAGTGAGCTCAACCTTTCCCTGGAAGTGGTGATTTAATGTGTGAATTATACAGTTATTAGAATGGGTGTCAGGGAAACAGTGTAATATATGTAATGTGGAGGCTGATGGGGCCGGAGAAGCTGAAACCGTCTGGATGATTTCTGGCACTTCTTTTAATGCTATGTCAGTTATTCTTATGACCAATCATTCAAAGCTGTCTATTACCTTCTAATAATAATAATAATATTTTTCACTTAACGTTGCACCTTTCACCAGAGGATTTCAAAGAGCTTTGCAAACATTCATTAGCACTTTATGAAGTGGGCAGGTAATATATAAATACCAAGTCACATGTCCCTGAATAGCAGCCATTAATAGTTCCCTTGACACCACATTCAGGTTAGGGCAGAAACAAAATAAGACCATATAAATGAAAAATCAGGCGTCATCATTATCAGCATTTACTGGGCATCCACAGAATCCTACCAGAGATAAGCCTCATTTTCTTATCTCTTAGTGTGGCAGGAAGGGTGGTCTGTTTCCCTCCTCTTGCTACCTCTCCCCAGACACACAAACATCTCTTCCTGAGGCACAGTACAGACCAATATACACACAATCCAGAATACCAGATTCTTTCAGTCTTATAACTCTAAGAATCCCCCACTAATAGCAGACATCTTGGTGGGAAAATTCTCACTGCCCTAAAGATGATCCTTACACAAGAATCCTAAATACCTTAAGCCCTATCTTCAGAACAAAATGGAATGGTTAGAATGCACAGCAGAGGCTAGGAAGGCGAAGCTGCCAGATTCTGGGATTGAGGGGAGGTAGAACAAATAGTTTGGGTATGAGCAATGACCACCTGAAAAAGTGCAAGAGGCAGGATTGCTTGACTTCTAAGCCAAGGTTACAGATACCCCGGATGAGTAGCTGGGGGCAAAAAGGAGAGGAGAAGAGTCATCTCTAGACTCCCATCCTTTAGGTAATTTGTGGGAATTAGAAGATATAATTAGAAACAGAACCAAGAGCCAATTTCATACTTTCTTCTTGACGTGTGTGTGTGTGTGTGTGTGTGTGTGTGTGTGTGTCCACCCACAAGGATGTTCCTAAGAACAGGCTAGGTTAGGCTGTGGTGACAAACAGTCCCCTGAATC
This sequence comes from Mustela erminea, assembly GCF_009829155.1. Classification (NCBI taxonomy): domain Eukaryota; kingdom Metazoa; phylum Chordata; class Mammalia; order Carnivora; family Mustelidae; genus Mustela; species Mustela erminea. The sequence goes on along the minus strand of NC_045615.1, from coordinate 132,670,742 downwards.
TTGAAGCTTTAACATATGAACAATAAATTTTCATTCACACTAAATCCATCGCAGGTCCAGTGGGCTCTTCAGGACACTTGTCCTACATGTAGTAGCTCACCATTCCAGGCTTCAATCTTGGGTTTCTCCATCTCAATGTGATACTTCTTGGTCTACCATGCTAAGAGAAAGATGGAAAATAACACAGTAGCATTTAATTGCTTTCCCCAAAAGGGATACATGTTGTTTTTACTCCTAGCCTATTGGCTAGAACTAGTCACATTGTTCCACCGAACAAATGGGAGGAGGGGTGGGAAAATAATCTTTCATATGTCTGAGGAGGGGAAGAAAATTAGAAATCTCAGTGAGCATTAGTAACGTCTATCACAACTAGTAAGTACACAGTGGTGGTTTAGTTTGGTACCAGGGCAGCAGAATCGTCTCTAAACCTCAAAAACAACATGACTGGGCATAGGACAAGAATGTTACCACACCAGGGTTAGTTTGCCTTGCCTCTTGCCTCATGCTCTCATGCTCTGTGGACACGGTCAGTCTGAAGGTAAATAAATCCTCAACATGATATAGCCCAGATACAGCTAGGAATGACTTTGTGTTTTTTCCTGCACAAATCTTTCTTCCAAAAATTATTCCTCTCATGCTTTCTCTCATATTTTTACCCAGTAATAAAGAAAGGTCTGAGTTAACATATTTCTCCTTGCTCAACCCCAAATTTCCTTTACACAAAGAGTGTTTGTTCTCTGACTACAAAAACAGCATGCGAAGGGAAGAATCCATTGAGCCAATATTTCCATGCTCTCTAAAAAAGTTCCATCCCCTCTCCTTCTTGAAATTCAAGAAATGATGATCATTACACTGACTTAAGCAATATTCACTCTTGATTACCCACCAGTGCATTATCCATAATGTTTCCTAATCATTGTTGATGTTATTATGTTAGGAAGATAGTTTTCACATTAACTCATCACCTCTTCTTTAAAAGAAGAGACTTTTCTCCTTTTTTTAGATTTATTTATCTGAGAGAGAGAGAGAGAGAGAGGAAGAAGCAGACTCCCCACTGAGCAGGGAGCCTGATGCGGGACTGGATCCCAGGCCCCTGAGATCATGACCTGAGTCAAAGGCAGATGCTTAACCAACTGAGTCACCCAGGTGTCCCAGAAGAGACTTTTCTTATAGGAAGTTTTTCTTAAACCAAAACAGATTTCATGTTCTCCATATCAGAGAAAATGAAACACAAATGTACTAAGTCCCTTCCTCCCACCTTTTTGGGCCCCATCAATCCTTCATTCTCACCCAGAAGCTCGGTCGAAGCAAAGTCTGTTGTGCCAGAAAAAATGCCAAGACAAAGAGGAAGAAAAGGAGAACTCCTCCTATCACAACAGAGGTCCCAGCAACCCTTCATTGGAATTCTTTCTAGTGGTGAGCAGAACGGATCTGAGAGGTACAAGACTAAAAAGGCAGGAAGACTATTCCCATACTTCTCATCTATGCGACTTTGGGGAACTTAATTTCTTGGTTAATCTGTTTTCCTATCCATAGAAATGAAACAATAATACTGCTGACATCATCATATTGTCATAAAAAATAAATGAAATTATATATGTAAGATGACACAAAGAAGGTAATGAAATTTATCTCCCTTTCCTGAAAAGTTTGCTCCATCTACCCCCCATCTACTTTTCTCAATTTCCCTGTCTCTCTCTCTCTCTTCATCCCTACACTTTCCGGAGGCAAAATTGAAAAGCCCACAAAGGGGGCACCTGGGTGGCTCAGTCAGTTAAGCGTCAGCTCAGGTCATCATCCCAGGGTCCTTGGATTGAGCCCTATCGGGCTCCCTGCTCCACAGGGAGTCTGCTTCTCCTTCTCCCTCTGCCCCCAAAACTCATGTGCTGGTGTGTGCACGCTCTCTCTCTCTCTCTCCCCCTCTCAAATAAATAAATAAAATCTTAAAAAAAAAAAAAAAAAGGCCCATACAGAATTTTCTTTTCCCAGAGCCTAATCCTGTGAGGCCTTTAAGACAAAGCTCCATTAGACCTTGGCCAGGTGAAATTCCATTAGGCCTTAAACAAAGGAACACGTCTTTCATTATATATATTAGGAGGCATCAAGGGAGGAGAATTGCTGATAACAAATCTGTATGGGTACTATTCATCATTCCTCAATATAAGTACATGTGCAGTGGCCCTTTAGCATATCTTCCTGAAGAAAAATGGTATTAATATTAATATTCTTTCAACTTGAAAGAAAAAGATTGCACAACAGACAGCTAAGGGGTTTCAGGTACCACATAGAGAGGGTAACAAGTTAAATCCTTCTCAAGGAACTCCTACCCTCAGATTATACACTCTTAGTACCTCCATCGTGCTTCCTCCTCATGAATCTCAACCCATCTTTTGGGAAACCTCAGTTCTCCTTTTGGAGATTGGCTTCAGTTGCAAATCAATCTCCTCCCACACCCCAACCCAAGGTATGTCTCTTCGAGTTAACTGAGTAGTTAAGCGTATGGCAGCACCCTGACCAGGTCTTCAGCTGGAGGGCTAGTAGTAGTAGGGACAGGATCCCAGCTTCCTAGCACTGCTCAACCTGGGGAGGACACAGACCTGCCAAAGTGAATCCATTCTCGACTTCCTGCTCCATCAGTATGAACTGAAGGTACGTCCACTTCTTCACCCCAGTTTTGTTTTTTTTTTTGAGGGTTTGTGGGGTTTTTTTTTTATATTTTTTATAAACATATATTTTTATCCCCAGGGGTACAGGTCTGTGAATCACCAGGTTTACACACTTCACAGCACTCACCAATGCACATACCCTCCCCAATGTCCATAATCCCACCCCCTTCTCCCAACCCCCCTCCCCCAGCAACCCTCAGTTTGTTTTGTGAGATTAAGAGTCACTTATGGTCGGGGCACCTGGGTGGCTCAGTGGGTTAAAGCCTCTGCCTTCGGCTCAGGTCATGATCCCAGGGTCCTGGGATCGAGCCCCACTTCCGGCTCTCTGCTCAGCGGGGAGCCTGTTTCCTCCTCTCTCTGCCTGCCTCTCTGCCTACTTGTGATCTCTCTCTGTCAAATAAATAAATAAAATCTTAAAAAAAAAAAAAAGAGTCACTTATGGTTTGTCTCCCTCCCAATTCCATCTTGTCTCATTTATTCTTCTCCTACCCACTTAAGCCCCCATGTTGCATCACCACTTCCTCATATCAGGGAGATCATATGATAGTTGTCTTTCTCTGCTTGACTTATTTCGCTAAGCATGATACGCTCTAGTTCCATCCATGTTGTCGCAAATGGCAAGATTTCATTTCTTTTGATGGCTGCATAGTATTCCATTGTGTATATATACCACATCTTCTTGATCCATTCATCTGTTGATGGACATCTAGTTTCTTTCCATAGTTTGGCTATTGTTTCACCCCAGTTTTATAGCTAATAATAGTTGGGCTCAACAGAAACACCCTCCAAAGACAAAGAATTCCCATTTATTCGTTCTACAAATATTTACTGGGCACCTATGTGTGCCAGGAGCTCTCCTGGACTTAGAGGACAGTTGCTTCTCCCAGGAAGCTTGAGTTCTAGTAGAAGGGTGTGGTGGGTATCTTCTGATCGCCCTGCCAGATCCTCTCTCCCCACTCTACAAGCTAACTTAATGCCTTGGAGACTGACCTTTATGGATTGAATTCATTGGTAGTATTGCCCTTCAGCTTCCACACCAGCAGAAGTCTGGATAGAAGCAGGCAAGTAAGGTCTGAGTGTTTCTTTCCTCTGACACCCTGTCTGCTGGGTCAGTCCTGCCAAATGGCCTCTCCTGTAAACTATAGCTACTCTTTTCAGGCTCAAGTAGCTAGTCCCAGACCCTGCCCCCTTCAGGCCTTGCAGTGTTAACGGTTTTCTATTATTGTTGCCGTAAGATAGGAGTACTACCATTACTTGTTTGTTTCCCTTTACCTACCTAAATCTTTGTAAATGATCCTTTTTTTCACCTCTCTTCAACCGTCCCATATGAACAGGGTATTTTCCGTGGGAACTCATTGATGCAGAGAAACACACAATCAAAATGATTCCAGTACTGCTTACACAACCTAGATGACTGTAAAAGGAGATAGGGTGACAGTGGAAAGGCATTATACAGGGGTAGCCAGGAAGGGCTCTTTGAGTAGGTGACTTGACTAATGAGCAGAGTTCAGCAATGCTCTGGGACAGAGACTTCCAGACAAAGGGAAAAGCAAGTGCAAAAGATCCCAAGCAGGAATGAGCTCCGCATATTCAAGGAAGGAAAATGAGGTCAGTGTAGTTAAGGAGAAGGAGTGTGATTGTGATGGATTGGAGAAGCTGGCAGGGGCCAGATCAGGTGGAGCCCCGTGCCATGGTAAGGAGTTTAGATTCCATTGTAAGTACAATCAAAAGACAGGAGGGCAGCATAATCGGAATTACATCTTTGACAGAATGCCTTCAGCCTGACCTGTGAGAACAGGTTCTTGGGGACAAGGGAGAAAGTAGGAAGATCCACTTGAAGTCTCCAACAACAGTTCAGAGGGGAAGTGATAGCGAACCTGGACTACGGTGATGGTGATGGTGATGGAGACGGACAGTGAAGAGTGTTGAGAGGTCATACATTTTGGAGGAAGGACTCACAGGATGTTCCAGCGAATGAGATGTCTGCAGTGAGGAAAAAGGGAATCAAGGACAACCAGGAGGTCTGACGTTGGAGGCACTTTGTATGTGACAGTGCCATTAATGGAGAAGGTGCAGACTGGGAGCCAAGGGAGGGGGGGGACGATTAAAACAAGACATGCAAATGGAGATGTCAAGCTAAGGGATGTAAGTGTGGGTGTCATCAGCATATAGAGGGGGATTTAACGCAGAGGGGCTGGACAGGCTGACTGAGGGAGGGAAAGCAGTTCATCAACACCATCTAAACCTGGAGAGATGAAGAGAAATCATTTTCTAACTGCTCATAAATTTCAAGGTGCTGTTCTCTCAATAGCATCACTGTGTCACATTAATATGCAGAACAATATTTAGTTTCTTCCCTTCATTTTCTATTTCTAAATTGGGTATCTTCAGGCCTGCAGAAAATCAGAGGCCCAGCTATGAGCCATATACTTTCAATAACTGTCCCTTAGAAATGCAAAGAGGTCTTGAGCTCACAGGGATGACCTGATTAATTTTTTTTCCACAGACTCTCTCTCTCTCCACAATTTCTATTTGGGGGAAAGGAAGGAATGGCTCTATTCGTTCTTGTATTTGGCAGACATTCACTGATTGCCGATGATGGGTCAGTGTCTAAGTGCTGAGGTTAGCAGAAAACAGGGAAGAAAACGAAAATCTCTGCCTTTACAGTACTTACTTTCTAGTGGGGGTAGACAGAAAATAATGAATATAATTTTTAAAATTCAATGACAGAATGTGCTACAAACTGGTAATAGTTATGGAAAAACTAGATGAGAATAAAGGGTATTCAGAGCATGGAGGTGGGTTCTGACTCTAAATAGGGAAGTTGGGAGATCTCATTGGGTAGGCGATACTAGAGAAGTGACTTGGAGATAAAAGAATTAGCTAAGCAGTTTAGGAGATAGCATTCCAGGCAGAAGAAATAGTAAGGTCTAAGTCAGCAATGAGCCTAGCGTGTGGGAGGAACAGCAAAGAGGCCCATGTGACTTAGTCATGCCTAGAATCCCTTTCCTTCCCAACACCCAGTGGGTAACCCTTGTCCTTCAAAGTGCTGTTCAAATCCGATCTCCTCCATGAAGCTCTCCCCGGAGCCCACAGTTCACATTAATCTTCTCCTCTCCAGAAGATCACGCAGTTTAGAAGTTGTTTGCAGACAGCTTTATTAATTTTGTTTCCACAAGTAAACTCTGGAGCCTTCTGAATTCAGGGGACCATTCTCTATACTCTTTATGTCACCCATGGCACATGATAAGTAAACAATAAATATGTGTTGATTTATTGACTAAATGAGAAATTCTTAAATCATTTATATTTGACTTTGAAATGCAGGCACATAAATATGCATACACATATGCCTAGAATCTTCTCCCTGTCTAGTACTGACCCCTTTCCAGGATCTGGCTCTAATATCAAAAGATTGGGAACCAAGACGGACAGGAGGGATGGAAGGGTGAGGAAGCTTCAGGCGATAATGACTTGTCTGAAAAAAGAATTCAAGCCACAGAATTCAAGGATAGATTTTAAAAACAGTATAGGGCAAGGAGCAATAACCCCGGGGTCTCAAACAAGAAGAACTGAACAGTAGAGGGAAAAGGTGAAAGGGAAATTTCTGTAAATTTTGTAACTTTAAAACTTTTAACCATGTGAATGTATTATTTCTTCCAAAAAAAGAGAGAAAAAAAAATTATAAGAGAGACGATCTTAGTAACAGTCTAGGTTGGCAAAGCTGACAAATGTTTCGCTCTTCAGTGGGTTTTCCAAAGTTGAAAAGGAAAGTTGACATCCTTGGCAGCCTGCGGCATTAATTAGAAAGATGAGATTTCGCTTTGCAATTAGACTTCACATTTTCCATTCCACTTGGTGCAACCCAAGAAATAAATGCAGTCAATGTTATAGGAAGAGCCCCCTTCTATCCATCCCCATGATGTCACCCAACGCTATGGACAAGACTTCATCTCTTCTCCTCTAGGGGAGCATGAGGGAGAACAACTCTACTTCCTCTCTCTCCTCTATCACTGGTTCCTCTCCACAGAAAAGGGTAAGACTGGATAAAGCAGAGTAGTCATAGGCACATTATCCAGGAGCCAGAGTCATTCCAGTCAGTGGGACCAGGTATGGCCCGTCCCTTCCCATTTGCACATGGCCTCTCAGCTCTGCATGTACTCAACAACATGGATAGCTGTTTGAGGAAACAGTTTCTGGCACAACTGGCCAGGCCTCAACCTTTCTAAATGTGGACTGAAAATGGTTAGGTCAGGAATGGGAAAGTATCAAATGTTCTGCTTGGGAGGTGGAGGAAAAAGATTTTGCCACATCCTCCAGCTCTCCTACTAATAAAGCCGATCATCATTTTGCTTGGTTCTCAACCAATTGAGAAAGGGAAGGAGGATTAATTAGTACCCTCAGACTTCCAACATAATTGAATTCTCCTGATAACAAGGTGTCTTAGAGAAGTCCCTGAGATATTTCAACATTCAAACACATCAGTACCATTCTATCCAGTGAAAAAGACTAGAAAGATGACTCTATAACTGTTCTTCCAAGAAATGGTGGCAAATCTTATGGCTCCAATGTTTCACGTAGTAAGACTTTCGAGGAGATTTTTTCAACTAAGAAATACTCCAGAGTCTTCATTTTAACAAATAAAAAGACTATTAAAGATATATTTTAGTGCTGATGAAAATTTTCAAATTGGCATTGTGTATCACCTGCGTTGAGGTCCTGAGAAGGACACAGTATCATGTCAGTGATAGTTCTAACAAAAATACAGAACTTGATGGGGCACCTGGGTGGCTCAGTGGGTTAAGCCGCTGCCTTCGGCTCAGGTCATGATCTCGGGGTCCCAGGATCAAGTCCCGCATCGGGCTCTCTGCTCAGCAGGGAGCCTGCTTCCTCCTCTCTCTCTCTCTGCCTGCCTCTCTGCCTACTTGTGATCTCTCTCTGTCAAATAAATAAATAAAATCTTTAAAAAAAATACAGAACTTGAAATAGATCATAAGGAAACAAACCCAAACTGGGCGATATTTTATGAAACAAGGGGCTGATATTTTTCAAAAATGTCAATGTCAGGAAATAGAAAGAAAAACCAAGGAATGATTGCAGGCTAAAGAAACATGGCACCTCAATGCAACAAATGATCCTGGAGTGGAAAAAACAGGTGTCAGAAAGGATGCTTTTGGGACAATGGGCAAGATTTAAATATACACTGTATGTTAGATAATGGCTTTGTATCAATGTGAAACTTTCTAGATTTGGTAAGTTCACGATGGTGATGCACTTAATGTTCTGGGAAAATGTTCACTGATACCATCGTGATCTCTAAAATTTACTCCCAAAGGTTCAGCAAAAGATAAATAAATAAGAGATATTATATATCATACATTATGTCATAGATATGTGCAGCTAGTGTAGAAGTAGCAACATAGTAGTCACAGGTAGATCGAGGTGAACATATATGTCAGATCATTGTATTAGTTAAAAGACTACTTGTAACTTTTCCGTAGTTAGGAAACTTTTCAAATTAAAAGGTGAAATTAAAAAAAAAAAAAGATACTCCCAACAGATATCATAATTCTCACATATTCTTCAAACTTTGAGAGAGGATTAAATAAGTCTTGAGGATACCATAAGAGACAGAAAATCATTTTGTAACAAATCCCCCGCGTCTCAGTGTACTGAGGCTGTAATTTAGGTCACCCCACATGGGGATCTAACGATCTGAGCCACTGCTTTCCAATCTGCATGTCAAAAACAGAACCAGGGTAGAGAGTGGTGGCCCATAAATTGAGACCTGCTCCGACTTGTTCCATCTGGGGGCCATTTGTCAGCCTTCCTTCATTTCCGTCCTTCCCTGGGCTTCTTCCCCATCCCTACTTCAGTCTGTCACTAAATTAAAAAACGCGACTGTGCCTTCATAAGGGCGTAAAAAAAAAAAAAAAATTACCCAACACTCAGACTCAGCAATATCGCAGATTGTGTTTTTTAAAATATATTCACACGGCCCTCAGGCCTTTGCCAGCGAAATAGATGTGTATAAATGTACTTTATGGCAGGTCTTTTTGTAATACTGGCTTTTATAAATTTCCTTGAAAAGGATCCAAGACAGACATGCCTTTTACCAAATAGTGTTAAGGTGAGGTTTCAATGTATAATTACGACTATTTCATATAATTCATTTCCATCATAAGTATCAGGTAATTTGCAACTTCTTTTTATTTTTTTTTTTAAAGATTTTATTTATTTATTTGACAGAGAGAGATCACAGTAGGCAGAGAGGCAGAGAGAGAGGAAGGGAAGCAGGCCCCCTGCTGAGCAGAGAGCCCGATGCGGGACTCGATCCCAGGACCCTGAGATCATGACCTGAGCCGAAGGCAGCGGCTTAACCCACTGAGCCACCCAGGCGCCCTAATTTGCAACTTCTATTTTGGTTATACAACTGGGATATCTTCCCCTTCTCTCCATCAGCCCTTTCCCAAGGCGATACAACATTTACGGGCCCTTAGTATGTGTCAGGCACTGTGCTCCATAAACATTATCTTATTGGCTATTCATTACGTTATTCGGTATATGGTATGATCTCTATCTTAAAAGTAAGAAAATTGAGGCTCAAGTGCTTAAGTCCCTTGCACAAAGACTCATAACCTGTTAACAGCATAGCAGAGCCAAGAACCCAAGCCTAGAGCTATACGACTCCATTTTCCAAGGTCTTAACGCTATCACATTCCTATCTCCCAGTCTCTGCAAACCACCACCTTGGATTCCATCAGACCTCAGACCAGCATAAGGCCATGCAGAGACTCCAGAATCTTGAGAAAATTCTAGGAGATGCCAAATAGGAAAACAAGGACATTCCTTGCCATAGGAAGAATAAAAGACTTTTCTGTTTAAACCCTTTCTTTCTTTTTCTTTCTTTCTTTCTTTTTCTTTCTTTCTTTCTTTTTCTTTCTTTCTTTCTTTCTTTTTTTCTTTCTTTCTTTTTTTCTTTTTCTGAACTGCTTGAACTTCACACTCAAAGAGATAGGAAAAGCTAATGTTGCCAACCGTTCTCTTACTGAGATCCTTCTAGACAACTCAGCATGGTCTTCTGAACCAGAATCAAGTTCTTCTGCCACCCATCCAAAATTTCAAAATGCCTTTTTGCACAGACTACACCAAAAGCTTTAGGACATAACTCACACATAAAAAGTACAATGCTGAATATGAAAATCTGATACACACTGCATAAGTAATGGCAGTAAAAAGCCAATGATATTTTAAAGATATTTTAAAGATTTAGTATTTATCATTGTAACACAGCTTTTATGTTTGATGTTATACAAAGCTATGAGCTCACTTCTGAATCAATGCGATTTTATTGCTTGCTGTTATATTTATGGAATGTTACTGTGAACAAAGCAGAACAGGCCAAGTCTATTCCCAACATAACCTATAAATAATGTAAGTAAATAAACTAAGCAAATCTTCATGAAGCGATGCATTATTTACTATTCCTTGTTGCTGAAATATGAGTTTAAATTTTGGTTACATATTAATGTAAGATCTTAGCCATTTCTAAGTCTCCCTAGGGAGTCGAATCCTAAAGTTTAACTCAGAATTAACCTTGCTTGCCTTCCCAACTCTGTAACTAAAAGCCACACTCCTCTCCAGAGCCAGCCGCTCACCTATAGAAGCCATATCACCATCATAGGCCAATGATCTACAATTAGACCAACACAGCCTACATCAGCCTCGCAGTATGACTAACCCAACTGATGTTCCAGAGTCTTTGGACAGTGGGCTTTGGCCAGACAAAATCACAAGTACTTTATATCACCGATCGAGGCCGTTTTATTTTCACATATCGTACCCCAAATGGGGGTCACTCAAACTTTCTTCCAGTTTCAGAGTGTTTTTAAAGATTCATTCATTCAAAAAATAGGAGTTGCTTCCTATCACAGTGTGAGGATATCACAGCAAACGAGATAGGGAAGGGATTCCTTACAGAGATCACAGTCATAAGGAAATAGAGAATTAACTAGCAAGCCAGTAAACAAAGGAACAAGATAATTCTGGAGTAAGGAAGAAAATAAAGAGTAATAAGATAGAAAATGATGGGGTCTCTTTAGAAAGGGAGATTAGGGGATGTTTCTATAAGGAAGTAACACTTGAACTGAAGCACCCTGAAGACTAGCAACTTTTTAAAAAAATATTTTATTTATCTATTTGGCAGAGACAGAGATCACAAGTAGGCAGAGAGGCAGGCAGAGAGAGGGGGGAAGCAGGCTCCCTACCAAGCAGAGAGCCTGAAGCGGGGCTCGATCCCAGGACCCTGAGATCATGACCCAAGGTGAAGGCAGAGGCTTAACCCACTGAGCCACCCAGGCGCCCCTAGACTAGCAACTTTTATCAGAGTTTCTCCTTCCTCTTCCTCCTCCTCCCACCACCCCCCTTTTTTCTGTCTGTTCACTGCCAGCCAAGGGCCACTAATCCATGAGCAAGGGGCAGTTCAAGCCATGGCGGGAAAACATCCCAAGGTAAGCTCAGGTGGAGTGTCCTTGCAGAAAGGACGGGAGACTAATGGGAGGCAAGTCTCAATGAGTGGACTGCCGTCCCTCACAGAGAGGGATGGTGCCTGGGAACATCACCCAGTGGTGAGAGATGGGCCGGTGCCACAATGTCACAACAGAAGTAGCGGCGGAACAGCAGAGATGCAAACAAACGGCAGGGGCGTGCAGCCACGGGCCGCTTGGGAGGACTCAGGAGGAAGGGTCTGGAGTATAGATACTACTGAGCTGAAGGCAGAACGTCCTCACCTAGGGGACAACCAGATGCCATCACCTCCTTCCTTCATTCCTATGTGACCCCCATTTGAGATCACTCACAAATAATCTCATTCACGGTCCCCGGCTGCTGCCGGAGGTCTTACTTTCCTGAGAGGGCTGTCCTCAGCTCCTACCATGCTCCCTCATAGACCTAATTATCTGACATGAAAAGACCAGAAAATATCTCCAGAGGTTTCCCAATTCTGCGTCTAGACAGAATAATTGAACAAACTATCCAGAACAGAGATGAAAAGCTTAGTTAGATGACCAGGCCTTAAGCAAATTTGTGAATGGGGTGAACGTTCCTTTTCTACTTCAGTTAGAGTGCCCTTCACCAGGTGAGGCTAATGGGCCATCTTTCCTTCACGCCTCTGAGTTCAAGCAGTCTGCACCCGTTTTATTAGATCGTCCCCCCCAACCTCAGGAAAGTTTCGGGTGAAAGAGACTATAATAAATGAACTCATTCTAAACAGTCAAGGACTCAAAAACAGTTTAATGCTAATTGATTGTAATCCTTATTCAAGATTTACCCACAGGATGAAAGGGAGATGAGGGAGGAAGAATGGCTGCCATCTACCAAGGACACTAAGTAAGACAATTAAAGAAAGGGCAGGTAAGAAAGGCACGAGAATTGATTATTTTTATTTTTTATTGACACATATGTAAGAAAAGTATGCGTATCATAATTATACAGGTCAATGAAAGTTCCAAAACCTGAACAGGCTCTTGTATTCCACACTTAGATCAAGAAATTGAGCACGACACACACGTCCCCTCATACTCCTTCCTGTCACTCCCACCCCCAGGGCCAAACCACCTTCCTGACTTCCAACACTATTGATGAGTTTTGTCTGTTTCTGAACTTTACGGAAATGGAATCATAGAGTGCACTCTTTGGTGTCTGACTTCTTGTGTTTAACATCATGTTATGAGAGTCATTCATAATGTTTCATGTATTTACAATTCTTCGTTATCATCAATGTATAGTATAAGAAGTCATCTTATAAATGTCAATATTTGACCCTCAGGACTGAATTCTAAGCATACTTAAAGGGAAAAAATATAAACTCATCCCCACAGTAAAATTAGCTCCCTTGGCTGAAATCATTTTTATTTTGTTCATTGAGCAGTGAGCTCATAATGCATTCTCATAGACTTTCTTATTTAATTTGAAATTTACATCTGAGCTACTCTTAACATTAGGATACAGTCAAATGACTTCAAGTCACAACCCTTTCTCCTACCAGAGAAATGAAGCCAAGCTGTTCTCTTGTTCCAATTTTATTTCTTCTCTCACAAGTAACTATGCTTGAAGATACACCAAGGACAGCTGCCAACAATTCATCCTCTGGGACACTCAGCCAGCTCAGCCAGTCAGTCAGTTGTTGGCATGTGTTCATAGGCTGCAAACATCAAAAAGTCCTTGTGATCACTACTGAGGGAATTCTAAGACTTGCAAACACACACACACACATAAACACACACAAAGGCCTGGGCTACTATGCTCTCTCATTCCTGAGAGTGTGCTTTGTACATGCTACCAGCTTGGGTCTCCTAAATAACTCACCCCACATCAGGCACCTGAAGAACAGTGGCGTTGCACCAAGAGATGTTCAGTTCTCATTGGGCAGCAAACCAACTCTAGTTTTTACTAGGACAGCAGTAAAATGAAAAATGAGACAGAGAGAAGCTGGTGTCGATTTAACTTTAGGTGTCACGCCAGGTCTGGCAGGAAATGGTCATGGCCAGCCTATGAAAATTTCTATTTACTCAGTATCCTGAAAACCAAAATTCAAAACATCAGAACATTTTGATACTTATGGCTTATACTTATCTGTATGATACTGATGGTTCAGTACAATAGCCTGTAAAGTCCTTAAGGGTCTTCTAAATTGGGGGAGAAAAGAAATTTCCATTTGGAATAGGTTTAGTGCCCTTTGCCCATATTCAGAGGCAGTGTGCAGCAGTAGCAAGAACTCCATATTCCAAGTCAGGTATGAGAGTCAGAGCCTAGCATTACCGCCTGTGAGACGGCTGTCCTTTGAGAACCTCCAAACCGTAGGCCTCCTTTTGGAGCTGACCCCATATAATTTCCCAGCAAAAGGGCTTTTTATTCTAACTTTTATAAATTGTTCTTACTATCCAACGTATCTTTGTTTTTGGAACATATGTAATTTGAATATAAAGGAAAGAAAATGCTTGGCATTTGGGGATCTGGGATTTTAGGAATCTTTGGGAAGGCTTATTTCCTATAGTATTTTTGGAAAAATATTATCTAATTAGATGAGAATTGGCCCATTCTCAATAACCTAGTTTTCCATTCTTGGGCAAGAAGTAATGCCAATCAGACAGTACACCTTGTGTCTACTAACTAATTTGGTCATTTTAACAGTTTTAATTATTTTTTGTTTTAATATTTTTAATTTTAATTTTGAAGGGAACATGTGCTCATTTGAACAAGTGACAAAATCTAACAATATACAAAGAAAAAAATATGCATCTCCCTCTTCATATCTGTCCATCCTTGCCTTCTTCCCAGAGAAAACAAATATTGAACAGTCAGATGAGCACTTTCAAAACTTTTCTGGTGTATATAAAACATAGATACAGAAATTGGATCACATTTGTCACATAATTTTGCAGCTTCCTTTTCTTTCCCTAAATTACCAATAATTAGAGGTGGAATTCACTCTTTCAAACAACTGCATAAAATTTCAATGTACAGTTCTCCTTATTCAATAGTTTTGTTGATGAAAAGTAAGGTTGATTCCAGTTTTCTTGTTTGTTTGACGATAAAAGCAAGGTGATAATAAATATTACACATGTCCTTACATTCCAGTGCTTTATGTCTATTGGCTAGAATCCCACTCACTTTGCAAGGTCAGAGCTTAAATTACTCATTTTTAAAAAGACTGACATATTACTTTCTTTGATCCATCCAGACTTTTTTTCTTATATGATGAGGTAGGGATTATAAATTTTGTTTTGTTTATTAATGGGTAGCCATTTTTGCCAGCACCCTTTATTAAATAAACCATGCCTTTAGTAAGTTGCAATACCAGTTTCTTTTTTTAAAGTAGGTGCCACACCCAGTGTGGAACCCAAACCCAGGGCTTGAACCCATGACCCAGAGATCAAGACCGGAGCTGAGATCAAGAGTCAGACGCTTAACAAGCTGAGCTACACAGGCACCATCCAACACCACTTCTGATGCATGTAAGGCCTCATAAACACTTGGCTCTTTTTCTGGAGTTTTTACTCTGCTTCTCTGATCTGTTTATTTGATTTGATGTTGATACCAAACAATTTTTATTACCATGGCTCTGAAGTTAGCTTTAGTGTCTAGTGAGTATGTCTTATTATTCCTCTGCATAATTTTCTTGACTATTTTAAGATACTTATTCTGCCATTTGAACTTAATTATTTTCTTTTAAAAAATCCCATTAAGATTTTGAATGAAATTGAAAATATGTGTTTATTGATTTTGAAAGAATCAAAAATGTTACAGTTTTAAGTCTTCCATATAGATCATTGTGTGTCTTTCCATTTATTCAATAAGTTTTTTTAGTTTTTTTAAGGAGGGCAATAAATCTTATGAAAGGATTCCTATGTATTTTAAATTTTTCTTGCTATTATAAATGGAAAGTTTTCTCAAAATCTATTTTAATTGACTAACACTAGTAAAAAGAAAAATTACAGGGGTACCTGGGTGGCTCAGTCAGTTGAGCATCTGACTCTTGATTTTGGCTCCGGTCATGATCTCAGGGTCCTGAAATCGGGCCCTGTGTTGGGCTCCAGGCTCAGCACAGAGTCTGCTGGTCCCTCTTCTTCTGCTCCTCTCCCTGCTTGCTCGCTCTCTCAAGTGAATACATAAATAACCTTTTTTAAAAAAAAATTACAGATTTTGTATATTTACCAAATAGCCAGACACCTTACCGAAAGCGCTTATCAAATCTATTTTTTTAAGTCTCATGAGTTTGCTAAGTATCCAGCCGTACTATCTCCAAATATGGCAATTTTCTGTCTTCTAATATTTATACCTGTTATTTACTTCTCTCATTTCATTTGCTACCACCTTCAAATCAATGTAAATAATTGTGGTCACAGAGGGGAGTCTTCTTTTGTTCCTGATTTTATTTTTATTTTTATAAAGATTTAATTTGTTTATTTGACCCAGAAAGAAAGCAAGAGGGCACAAGCAGGGGGAAGGGCAGAGGGACATGGAGAAGGCTCCCCATTGAACAGGGAGCTTGATGGAAGACATGAGGCTTGATCTCAGGACCCTTGCATCATGACCTGAGCCGAAGACAGATGCTTAACCAACTGAGCCACCCAGGCACCCCTTGTATCTGATTTTTTTTTTTTTTTAGATTTTATTTATTTGACAAAGAGAGACACAGCGAGAGAGGGAACACAAGCAGGGCGAGTGGGAGAGGGAGAAGCAGGCTCTCCGGCAGAGCAGGGAGCTTGATGTTGGGCTGGATCCCAGGACCCCCGTATCATGACCTGAGCCAAAGGCAGACACATAACAACTGAGCCACCCAAGTGCCCCCTTGTTGATTTTAAACAAAATAACTCTATCGTTGGATCATGTATTGTATTTGCTAAAAGAAAGATAAGCTTTTCATACTTGAGTAAATTTCCCTACCTTCCTATCTTGCTTGTAGTTTTATCAAGAATGGCTATGTAATCTTATAAAATTACATTATGGTATCTAATGATTTAATCCCATGATATTTTCCTCTTTGAGTTTGTTGATTTGAAGAACTACCGTGTAGATTTTCTGATACTAAAACCCCTTTACATTACAGAAATAAATCCTACTTAGTCATGGTGCATTATTTGTTTTAGACAGGGCTAGATTCAGTAAACTAAGGTTTTAGTTAGTTAGGCTTTTTGCATCCATATTTATAAGTGAAATCAATACATAATTATCAGATTACATTGGCTTTGTAAAATGAACTAAGGCACTATCTACTTTTTTCCTATGGCCTGAAACTGTTAAATAAGAGGAATTTTCATTTTGCTTTATGATAACATGGGAAGGTGTTGTTAGGTATTATTAGGGAGGGTGTTATTGTTATACAGTTTTTTAAATTTTTTTATTGTGTTATGTTACTCACCATACAGTACTTCATTAGTTTTTGATGTAGTGTTCCATGATTCATTGTTTGCGTATAACACCCAGTGCTCCATGCAATCGGGGCCTTCTTAATATCCATCACCAGGCTCATTTTTTAAACACAACAAGCAGTAGATGTTCAGTAAAGGATCTAAATTGACCAGAGTCAAGCAGCCATTAAGGAGTAAAGCTCGGAATGGAACACCAGGCTTCTGATTTCAGACCTGGATCTTGATCTACCATGTACCATTTTCTCTCCAGGTAGGAGCCTCAAATTCAGCCCTGAACAAAGTTAGCAGGTTTCCCATAGCAGGACCAACAAAAGAAAGCTGATCTTTGGAGAAGAGCCAATAGAGCAGTCATAAGACTTGCAAAGGAGATCTAGAGACTGCTGAGGAGCCACAACCACAGAGTGATCTCCTTGGTATTCACTCCTTTGAAATGCTATCATCCAGGTGTACTAATGGACCACTAACAGTGATCCAAGATGGCGGATTCACAAGAGGCAACCATGTAGGACTGTACATAACTGTGTAAAATAATGGTAACTCACATATATATAGTCCTTCATAATTTGCAAAGACTAAATTCAGAAAGTTTAAATTATTTGTTAAAGATTATCTCTACCACCCCGTAACTCCTTAAATCATGTTCCTTGTACGTTTCCCTCATAGTATTTATCACTTATTGCAATTATTTATTTGTGTTATTCTTTGTCTACTCCCTCCTCCCCAACCACAATGGAGGAAATACAAAAGCAGAGGCCATATTGTATTACTGCTTTACCCACACACCTGAACACAGCAAAAAGACATTTAAAACATATTTGCTATATGATTGAAAAAATAAATACCATACACCATTTATACCTAAAGTGATCCCTGTTTGAATCCTCTATAGAAAGAATACTAGCCTCCCGTCCAGATATGGTGGTACCCCCACACAGGATTTGGAATAACACTGCTGCTACCTCTCTAAATATAAATTGTGCTATACATCCAAGTCAGAGCTCTCCATATCAATCTTATACAATCACCTTATTTGACAGTGACATTCTTTTTAAAGGCAAATCAGTGTGAACTCTCAGTATCCCAAATTAGATCAAGCACACAAGTTCAAATGAGTTGGCCATTAATTACTCACCACCACCGGCCTAAGTTTGAAACCACCAGATCTCATTTTTCACTGTGCTGACATCCTGAAAGGCACCATTTATCAGAAGACCTCCATTGTATTTTTTTCTTTCTCCTCCATTGTTTCACTGAATTAACCAAAGCAATATTAAATAAGTTGCTAAATACAGATATTAGCTCATTTGTAGTTAATTATTATAAGTAAATGGTGCAGTAAATGAAGTACCCTACACCCTCCCTGGTCCCCCCCTCTTCTTTTTTTGAAGCTTTTGTGATGTTCTCCAGGTAAATCCCATGCATAATGTAAGAGTGGCAATGTTGTTTGCATAATAAGCTATTTTCTACCACAGAAGCAGAAACATTTTATCGCTATAGAGAAAGCTCAAATTATGAATACATTTTCATATAAGTTGATTTATGTGAAAATTACAAATAAATGCAGAGCTGAGCTGCAAGTGAATTGTTTGTTCCCAGTTCAAGGAGTGGTGTTATTTGAAATTAAAAAAGAAAACAACTCTTCCACATCCTGCTAAGAGAAATATTTTTAATGTTATTCAGACTGAAGCACATACCATATGATCCAAGAAGAAAGTATTACCTGGCCTAGCAGTGGGCTTGAGGTTGCAAAACTAAAATAAATATGTCCACTGATTTTGGAAGCCATCTTTTCATGGATAAAAATATACAGAATATATGATATATACTGATATAGATCCATGATATATGCATTTTTACTTATGCTTGGGGCTGCAAAGATTCGTAGCAAACTCTGTTACTACTTCTTTCAGTAGTTGAAAGAAGTTGAAGGAATAAATAAAACTATTATCACCTCTGCATAAGTAAAAGCTAAATGTGTGTTGAAGACATGAAAATGGTTTTCTGTAAAACCCAAAGCTTCTCAGACACCTGCAGGGCTCTGGAAGTGGGAAGCGCCTTTCTAATTCCAGGCAAACCATTGGAGATAGAGCTTACTTTGCTAGAAGCCCCCTTAACTATTACACCACTTCTCCACTGTTTGGCATCTAGGCAGTTGATCTGGAATAGGCATATAGAGCTGGCCACAAAGCTTTGCCCAGTGTCTCAGATGTGGAAGAGGCATATTTTCAGGGAAACGGACATCAACACGGCACCTTGGTTATGTCTCTACACAGTAAAATAAATGTGACCTGCTTAGCAGTTTGGGCAAGATTTCCTAGCCCTTTAAACTTGCCTACGTGATCCTCTTGATCGGCCATAGCCACAGAAAACACCCCAACCCGGCTACTGCCCCAGACCTCAGCCCATTTATGCTTGACATGGTGAGTAATTTCTTATCTTTCAACCTCTTAGTTCTGATAATGATCTCTGACTCCCTTCACACTTGGCACCCTTTCCTCTCTCCTATATGGGCTTCCTGGACTTTGCTGTTTTAATCGGCTCTTGGCTCTGTGTGCTCCCCAGATTTGGGGAAGCCTCGAGAGAGAATCCCATTTTCAGTCCCAGCCATGATGCTGAGCTCCCACCAAACACCACTCCCTCTCCTGCTCCTCCTCCCCATGTCACGGAAAGGCCAATCCCAGTAGTAGAGATAGCTAAACTAAACACAGATCTCAAAAGTCTCATCTTTACTTACAATTTGTTGTCAGTTCACCTGCTGGTCAAGAGACGTTGCATGTGTAGATATGACTTCCTGCAAGCCTTCTCTGTCATCTCTAAGTCATCGATGTGTTGGGGGAGGGGAACACAGACAGGCATCATATAACTTGCTCTGCCTTGTTAGATCCAAGAGACCAGAGCTGGTCCCATTTCCATGCCCCAGATTCAGATACTAAATTACTACCCAAGGATCTCTGCCACATCTGTTCTGTTTTTCTTTCTTATATGCGTTTCTGCCTTCTCTTCAATACTATGCTGGGAATCTGGGTGAGAAGTGAAAATAAGTAATGGTGGGGAAATGCTATCCTAATTCCATTGTCTTGGATTCCCACATTCAATAGGTCACACCCTGGAAATTTACTCCAGCCACAAACTTTATCCTTGAAGCTTAACAGTAAGAAACCAGAAGATGATCTGTCCACTTCTCTTCCTCTCCTACGAGTCTCTGACTCTTTCAGTGTGAATAGGCCATGAATAAGCCTATTTCTTTTTCAGTTAGATGAAGAAAAGACTCACTCCAACAAACACTACCACAGAGTCTGTGTCCCTTGCTAGTTCAGAATGATCAAAGTAGAAAAGTCTTTTAAGGACAAATACTGTATGAGCCCACGTGTATGAAGCACCTAGAGTAGTCAAATGCATAGAGGCAGAAAGCATAATCGTGGTTGCCAGGGCCAGAGGGGAAGAGAAAACAGGGAGTTAGTGTTAAATAGGCACAGAGTTTCGATTTTGCATCCATCTGTGGCTGGTAAAAACCGGGAATGTAGGGACACGTGGGTGGCTCAGTCGGTTAAGAGGCTGCCTTCAGCTTGGGTCATGATCCCAGCATCCTGGGATTGAGTACCACATTGGGTTCCTTGCTCGGCAGGGAGCCTACTTCTCCCTCTGCCTCTGCCTGCCACTCTGCCTGCCTGTGCTCCCTCTCTCTCTCTCTGACAAATAAATAAATAAAATCTTCAAAAAAAAAAATTACAAGGAAAAGGGAAAGCTGTGCAGGACCCTTGTCAGACACCACCCTCCCAACCCAGTCTGCAGGATCAGAAACTTGAGGGATAAAGGGCAGTTCACTAGGAGAAAAGCTTCTGAGAGCTGCTTGGCCCCACATGTCTCAATGTACCCCCTCCCCACTAAGAACTCTTGGATTCTAAATTTCAATGATGCTTGTCACTGAGCAGTTTCCTGGAGACCAGACTCACATGGAAGGCAAACATCTTTCTCTTGGTTCAATCTCAAATGCCAAAAGGCAGTGGGACCTAGACACCGTGTCAAGGTCAGTGATGAAAGAGATGGCATTTTAGTCTCCCCCTTCCCCTCTCCCTTTCCAAAGATCTCATTGGCATACGCTGAATAATGGAATTCTCCAAGGGCGCAATAAGTTTCCTTACAAAGTTAAAAGAAATTCTTAAAAAGCAAAATGGCTATCGAAGAGTTTGTCATTAATAGGTTGATTGTGTGTTAGTTATTTTTGGTTGTTAGATTTTTTTTTTTTAAGATTTCATTTATTTACTCGACAGACAGAGATCACAAGCAGGCAGAGCAGTAGGCATAGAGAGAGGGAGAAGCAGGCTCCCCGCCAAGCAGAGAGCCTGATGTGGGGTTTGATCCCAGGACCCTGAGATCATGACTTGAGCTAAAGGCAGAGGCTTTAACCCACTGAGCCACCCAGGTGCCCTGTGTGTTAGATATTTTAAGCTGTTTCCGTATCCTTGTGTTTACCAATCATCCATCAGTCTTGATATGTGCACCATCCCAACAAATGCACAATTTTGGAAGCAGTGTGCCTCATACTCTTCCCACTTCAAAACACACACACACACACACACACACACACACACACACACACACATTTTGGGGTTTTTTAGAGCAAAGACTCTTCTTTTTTTCGGGGAGGGAAGGGGGCAGAGGAAGAGGGAGAGAGAATCTTATTTTTTTAACAAACTTCTGTAAAGATTTTATCTATTTACTTGAGAGAGAGAGAAAGCACAAGCAGGGGGAGCAGCAGGCGGAGGGAGAGGGAGAGGCAGGCCTCTGACTGAGCGGGGAGCCCAAAGCGGGACTCGATCCCAGGACACTGGGATCATGACCTAAGCCAAAGGCAGATGTTTAACCGACTGAGCCACCCAGGCGTTCCCAGAGAGGGAATCTTAAGTAGGTTCCACACCCAGCACAGAGCTTGACTCAGGGCTCCCAATCTCACGACCCTGAGATCATGACCTGAGCCAAAGTCAAGAGTCAGATACTTAACTGACTGAGCCACCCAGGTGCCCCTTCAATAAATATTTCTTCAGTGAATTCCCCTCTCTGTGCCAGCTTCTGAAATCCCTGTCACCTGCAGCCATGACACAACCCCTGTCATACTCAGATACAAAATAGCAAGGCTCTGGGAGTCAGACAGACCTAGGTTTAAATCCAGGATCGGGCTCTGGCTCTGTCATTTACTAAAAATATGAGCTTAGTCCAATTATATTACCACTCCAAATATCAGAGTCCACATCTGTGCGATGAGAACAGCGAGACATTTCTCAGGGATGTTAAAGGACATAAGGAGATGGCATACGCGTGTGGGAACACAAACACACTGTAGGAGGCACAGGGGCTAGTTCCTCTTTACACAAGAAGACGGTGTGACCCCCAGAAAGCACTGCCTCCAGGATGCAACTTCAACAGCTGATCTGCTTTCAAGCAAACTAAAAAGAGTGAAGAGTGGAATTACTGAGTCTGGGGCTTCGTTCCCATTTACTAGATCAATGCAATGTCTTGCACCTCTGAGAAGAGTCTAAAAATCAAATCATATAGGACAATATGAAATCAGCCCAGCAGTGCTCCTCTAACAAATATGTGTGCAAACATCACCTAGGGATCTCTGTTAAAATGCAGATTTGGAGTCACTGGGGCGAGAACCGAGATTCTACACTTCTATCCAGCTTCCAGATCCTGACAGCTCCCCAGGCTCCTGCAGTCTGTAAACCACACTTAGAGTAGCAAGGGTTTAGAGCACCATGCAAAATACTGGGTATTATTGCTTCAAGGGCCAAACCATTATAATGATAATATAGAAACATCTCATCTCTGTGCTCCATGCAATGACTTCCCCCAAGTACTGTGATTTTCTCTCAATGTCTTTTAGATGCCACAAAATCATACTTTGACCCTGAATAATGATCACAATAAACACATCCAAATAAAAAGACCCCCACGTTCCAGCGAGGCAACTTCTTGGAGTTCAGCACCATATTGTTTGTAGTCGCCTTAGCTTTTCTCCTTTTCCATCTGTTGTCAAGCCGGTGAACCAGACTCACATCAAAGTCAATTTGAATTCACTTTGTCCAATTTCATCCGATACTATTTCAAAGGGTTCTGCTAACTTCAAAAATAATATTCATTACCTGGTTGTTGAAGGAAACTGCTCTCAGGATAGTGTACCCCGCCATCCCCTAATTTGGTAATTCTATCAGGAAAAGCAATTAAGTTTGTCTGACATGACTTGTTTTTATAAATCCATGATGCTTACTGCTCTTAATTTAATTCTCTTCTTACCACTTATAATTTCATTCTCATCTGACAGTTTGTATTTTCTCTCTGAGTGATTTTTGCCCCTTTATATTACTAATCATAGAAAAACTCCATGAATAACATCAGGCTTTGGGTAGGAGGGAAACTGGAAAATGGTGGGCAGTGCACGGGTTTCCCTCACAGATGGCAGGATTTTTGTTTCTTACAATTTCCACAGCCCCTAGAGCTGTGCTCGGTACACAGATGGTGCTCAATAAATGTCCAGTATCATGCACCATGCCAGACACTATAAAGAGAAAGGAGACTGTGGCCCGGACCTTTCCCCATGACTTATATTAGTCAGGAGACAGACATTTAAAAAAAATAATTGCAAAGCAACTGGGGAAGAAATGATACTGTAAAAGGATTTCCATTGTAGACTAGACCTCGAAATTTTATTTTATTTTCAATGCTGGACAAACTTCCATCTGAGATGCTGTCAGCAGTTTCTGTCTTATTCACTGGAGCCTGAATTACCTGGGATAATGTACAAGTCACAGGAGCACAAATGAGGGGATGGCCAGCCCTCTTGGGAAACCTGAGCTCAGGGAAGATAATAGGTAAGAAAAGTCACTTGGTGGGGTCTCAGAGGCTAGACTGTGGCTGGAGGACAAGGAGGCAGGAACACGTTTTGTACACAGGGAGGAGTAAACCCATGCAGCTGTGTGGCATGTTCAGGGAAGTGTAGATATTTGCACTGGTTGGAATCTAGGGTTCCATGGTGAAGCAGCCAAAGATGGATTCAACTTTAACCAGGAGTCAGATGCTGTCAGACCTTATGTGCTGGGCTTAGAAACTGAATTGCTTTAGGGAACCACTAAAGCATTTTTAAGCAGGGAAGTGAGATGATAAGATGTATGCTGTGAAAAAAATTTAAAATGACTGAAAGAATTTAAGGGATGGATTTGATGGGGACAAGACTGGAAGCAGGAGATGAGATGACAACTGTAACAGCCTCAGTGAATGGTAACAAGGGTTTGAAGCAGGTACTCCTAATAGGAAAGGTTCCTATGAGTAGCATGCTTCCAGTGTGCAGGGCACAGAGCCAACACCCTGCAAGCATCACCTTACTGAATTCAGAGACCTTTGGCAAGAGAGGAGGGGGGAATTGAAAGACATAAAGGAGGGATGATCAGCAGGGACCTACTGGATGTGGAGAGGTAAGGGAGAGAGGAAAGAAAGACATCATTCATTCATCAATCATTTAATGGTGTTTACTTACACACTGCTATAATTCCTACTGAAACCTTTCTTGCCCATCAGAATAAGCAACAGACGAATGAAAAAACACCCCCTAAAACTGATGGTAAAAAAGATCAATGTCTAGCATTTAAGATTAGGCATCTATTGCAAGTAACTCACCCTACAGTGGTCCAACAATGTGCTGACTAGGAGGATACTGAAGTATCAGGAGAATAAGAAACAACCACCTACAATAAATATTGTGTGGTGATTTGCCTAGCATGAACTGATTGGACTGTTAGAGTTGAGTATGAGCATATGATTTTCATAGAGAATAAAAATGGATATTGGGGGAAAAATGGCCAATAAGATGAAAAGATGATTAACATTACCAATCATTAGGAAAATTCAAATCAAAACCACAATGATAAAAAACAAACCAACCAAAAAACCCACATGAGGAATCACTGCACACCCATTATGATGCTGTTATTAAAGTATTGGTGAAGATGTGGAGAAACTGGGACCCTACTGCATTGCTGGTGGGTATATAAGATGGTACAGCCTCTCTGGAAAACAGTATGGTGGTTCCTCAAAAAATTAAACATGGAAAGCATGGAATTAACAAAAAGACTCAACAATTCCTCTTCTAGGTATATACCAAAATAATTGAAAGCAGGGACTCACACAGATGTTTGTATACTCATATTCTTAGCAGCATTATTGACAATAGCCAAAAGGTAGGAGCAACCAATTAATGAATGAGAGGATAAAGAAATTGATATATACAGTGGAATACTATTCAACCTTAAAAAGGAAGGACATGCTGGCATATGCTATAACATGGATGAACCTTGGAAACACACTGCTAAATGAAATGAGCTGGTCACAAAAGGACAAATATTGCATGATTCCACTTACACCAGGCTCCTAGGTGAGATTGTTGGAGAATTCATGGAGAGAGAAAATAGAATGGCTGTTGCCAAGAGCCAGGGGCAAGGAAGAATGGGGAGTTATTGTCTAAAGGGTATGGAGTTTCTGTCCGGAAAGGTGAAAAGGTTCTAGAGATAGATGGTCGTGATAGTTGCACAATTTAAGTGTCTTTCCTACCAGAGCACTGTACATGAAAACTGGTTAAAATTGTAAACTTTATGTCATGTATATTTTGCCACAACACAATAATGAGTATTGAAGAAAATGGAGTCTATTTTCTTCTAAGATTTCCTGAGAGAGAGAAGGTTCTGATTGTAGAGGGCTAGAGATGAATAGATTTTCAGAATAGAAATTCCCCTAGGAAGAAAAGACCCTTTGTTATGCTACAGCTAATAATGCTAATAGAAATACTAATACTACCAATAATATTACTACCATTTGAGTGTTTATTATTTTTTAATAATATTATTTTATATATTTTATCATTTTCAAAAAAATTTAAAATAAAAATGACTATCCCTAATTTGTAGGTAAGAAAACTGGGGCTCCAAAAGATCATATAAATTGTCAAAGTCACAAGGAATAAGAGGCCAAGTGAGGAGTCAAATCCATGGTATCTGTCCCCAGGGCCTATGCTCTCACCCACTCCACCATGGGTTGAGATTTTGTACCCAATTACCATGCCAAGCTTCCATCTGTTAGATTTTGAATTTATACAGAGAATTATTAACATAGGAAATTGTTTTCTTTCTTAAAGAGGGAATAATCATCACCAAAAACTAATCAGTAGGTATTGGTCCTATTCGTCTCTTGGTAGACACAGCACAGAGGAAGAGCTGTAGTATGAGCTCTGCAGCAAGACAGCCTGTGTTCCCATCCTGTTTTTGTCCTTCTGGTTAGATGACTTTAATTAAGTTACTTAACTTGTTGGAACCTTAACTTCCTCACCTGAAAACAGGGACAATTTAACAGGATTAAATATGTTAATAAATGTAAAACACATAGAATGGTGCCTGTCACTAAAAAAATTCAGTTAGCAATTAACTATGTGTTTTTTATTATTTTAAGCCACTCTCTGCCTCTGGGTGTTAATATTGGATCTTCAACACTAAGGAACAAATTTGAAAAAAATCTGGAGGTGCTTGAAAAGTTCTGATGTATTCTCAGACCAATTTCTAGCCTCCTCTCTGAGGTTGTCCAGTGGTAAGTCTAAGGAATGAATTCAAGACCTATGTGCAAGCACCAGGCTAGGAACTAAAAAAGATGAAGAATATTTCATGCAGATCCTTGAACAGAACCTACGGGGCCAGAGAAATAAGCATAAACAAACAAGTGGGATATAATATGCTACGGAGTGAGAAAGGGTTGTGTTTCAATCACCATGGAGACAGAGACAAAGATAAAGTTGCCTGGGTTCCCACTCCTTCCTTTAAAGTATCTCATTGCTTTGTAGGTCTCAGAGTAGGAAAGAACCTCCAACGTCACCATCTGAGCCCAACCCTTATTTTGTGGAAGCCCATAGGTTGTCCCTTAAGAAACGGTCTCACACCTGGCAGGCCAGAAAGAATTGGCATGATATATTCAGAGCACTAAACAATCATAATTTGCACCCAAGAATACTATGTCCAGCTACGCTGCAATTGAAAATAGAAGAAGAGATAAAAAGCTTCCAGGACAAACAAAAATTAAAAGAATTTGCAAACACTAAACCACTATAGGAAATAGTGAAAGGGGTCCTCTAAGCAAAGAGAGAGCCTAAAAGTAACAGACCAGAAAAGAACGGACACTGAAACAGTAAGTCACCTTATAGGCAATATAATAGCACTAAATTCATATCTTTCAATAGTTACCCTGAATGTAAATGGTCTAAATACCCCAATCAAAAGACACAGGATATCAGAATGGATTAGAAGAAAAAAAAAAAAAAGGCCCATAAATATGCTGTCTGCAAGAAACTCATTTTAGACCCAAAGACACCTCCAGATTTAAAGTGAAGGGATGGAAAACAATTTACCATGCTAATGGACATCCAAAGAAAGCTGGGGTGGCAATCCTTATATCAGATCAATTAGATTTTAAGCTAAAGACTACAATAAGAGATTAGGAAGGACACTAGCCCATATTTAAAGGGTCTGTCCAACAAGAAGGTCTAAAAATTTTAAATATCTATGCCCCTAACATGGGAGCAGCCATTACATAAAACAATTAATGACAAAATCAAAGAAACACATCAATAATAATACAGTAATAATAGGGGACTTTAACACCCCCCAGCTGAAATGGACAGATCATCTAAGCAAAAGATCCATAAGGAAATAAAAGCTTTAAATAACACACTGGACCAGATGGACATCACAGATATATTCAGAACATTCAATCCCAAAGCAACAGAATACACATTCTTTTCTAGTACACGTGGGACATTCTCCAGAATAGATCACATCCTGTGTCACAAATCAGATTTCAACCGGTACCAAAACACTGGGATCATTCCCTGTATATTTTCAGATGACAATGCTCTTAAACTAGAACTCAATCACAAGGGGAAAGTTGGAAAGAACTCAGATACATGGAGGCTAAAGAGCATCCTACTAAAGTATGAATGGGTCAACCAGGAAATTAAAGAATAATTAAAAGAATTCATGGAAACAAATGAAAATGAAAACACAACTGTTCAAAATCTTTAGGACATAGCAAAGGCAGTCCTGAGAGGAAAGTATATAGCAATACAAGCCTTTCTCAAGAAACAAGAAAGGTCTCCAGTACACAACCTAACCAAGCCTAAACCCAGCAGGAGAAGAGAAATAATAAAGATCAGAGCAGAAATCAATGAAACAGAAACCAAAAGAACAGTAGAACAAATCAACAAAACTAGGAGCTGGTTCTTTGAAAGAATTAATAAGATTGATAAATCCCTGGCCAGACTTATCAAAAAGAAAAGAGAAAGGACCCAAATAAATAAAATCATGAATGAAAGAGGTTAGATCACAACCAACACCAAAGAAATACAAACAATTATAAGAACATATTAAGAGCAACCATATGCCAGCAAATCTGATAATCTGGAAGAAATGGATGCATTCCTAGAGACATATAAACTACCAAGACATATAAACTAGAGACTTATAAAGAAACATATAGAGACATAGAAACTGAACCAGGAAAAAAAAAAATAGAAAACCTGAACAGACCCATAACCAGTAAGGAGATTGAAGCAGTGATCAAAAATCTCCCAAAAAACAAAAGCCCAGGGCCAGACGGCTTTCCAGGTGAATTCTACCAAACATTTAATGAAGAATTAATACCTATTCTCCTGAAACTTTTCCAAAAAGTAGAAATGGAAGGAAAACTTCCAAACTCATTTTATGAGACCAGAATTACCTTGATCCCAAAACCAGACAAAGACCCCTTCAAAAAGAATTATAGAACAATATCCTTGATGAACACAGATGCAAAAATTCTCACCAAAATACTAGCCAATAGGATCCAACAGTACATTAAAAGGATTATTCACCACGACCAAGTGGGATTTATTCCTGGGCTGCTAGGTGGGTTCAACATCCATGAATCAACCAATGTGATATAATACATTAATAAAAGAAAGAATAAGAACCATAAGATACCCTCAATAGATGCTGAAAAAGCATTTGACAAAGTACAGCATCCTTTCTTAATCAAAACTCTTCAAAGTGTAGGGATAGAAGTTACACACCTCAATATCATCAAAGCCATCTATGAAAACCCCACAGCGAATATCATTCTCAATAGGAAAAAACTGAGAGCTTTTCTCCTAAGGTCAGGAAAGTGGCAGGGATGTTCACTATCACCACTGCTATTCAATATAGTACTAGAAGTCCTAGCCTCAGCAATTAGACAACAAAAAGAAATTAAAGGCATCCAAATCAGCAAAGAAGTCAAACTCTCACTCTTTGCAGATGATATGATACTTTATGTGGAAAATCCAAAGACTCCACTCCAAAACTGCTAGAACTCATACAGGAATTCAGTAAAGTGTCAGGATATAAAATCAGTGCGCAGAAATCAGTTGCATTTCTATACACCAACAGTAAGACAGAAGAAAGAAAAATTAAGGAGATAATCCTATTTACAATTGCTCTCAAAACCATAAGAAACTTAGGAATAAACCTAACCAAAGAGGAAAGGAATCTGTATAAACTATAAAGTACTCATGAAAGAAATTGAGGAAGACACAAAGAAATGGAAAACATTCCATGCTCATTGACTGGAAGAACAAATATTGTGAAAATGTCTACACTACCTAAAGCAATCTACACAATTAATGCAATCCCTACCAAAATAACATCAATTTTTTTCCAAAGAAATGGAACAAATAATCCTAAAATTTATATGGGAACCAGGAAAGACCCCGAATAGCCAGAGGAATGTTGAAAAAGAAAGCCAAAGCTGGAGGCATCACAATTTCAGACTTCAAGCTCTATTACAAAGCTGTAATCATCAAGACAGTATGGTACTGGCACAAAAACAGACACATAGATCAATGGAACAGAATAGAGAGCCCAGAAATGGATCCTCAACTCTGTGGTCAACTAATATTCCACAAAGCAGTAAAGAATATTCAATGGAAAAAAGACAGTCTCTTCAACAAACGGTGTTGGGAAAATTGGACAGCCACATGCAGAAAAATGAGACTGGACCATTTCCTTACACCACACACAAAAATAGACTTAAACTGGAGGAAATTCCTCAATGTGAGACATTTAAGTCCTTGAGAAGAACACAGGCAGCAACCTCTTTGACCTCAGCCGCAGCAACTTCTTCCTAGAAACATCACCAAAGGCAAGGAAAGCAAGGGCAAAAATGAACTATTGGGACTTCATCAAGATCAAAATCTTTTGCATCGCAAAGGAAACAAAACCAAAAGACAACTGACAGAATGGGAGAAGATATTTGCAAATGACATATCAAATAAAGGGCTAGTATCCAAAATCTATAAAGCACTTATCAAACTCAACACCCAAAGAACAATCCAGTCAAGAAATGGGCAGAAGACATGAACAGACATTTCTGCAAAAAAGACATCCAGTTGGCCAACAGACACATGAAGAAGTGCTCAACATCGCTCAACATCAGGGAAATACAAATCAAAACCACAATTAGATACCACCTCACACCCTTCAGAACGGCTAAAATTAACAAGTCAGGAAATGACAGATGTCGGAGAGGACGCAGAGAAAGGGGAACTGTCCTACACTGTTGGTGGGAATGCAAGCTGTTGCAGCCACTCTGGAAAACAGCATAGAGGTTCCTCAAAAAGTTGAAAATAGAGCTACCCTATGACCCAGCAATCGCACTACTGGGTATTTAGCCTAAAGATACAAACGTAGTGATCCAAAGGGGCATGTGCACCCAAATGTTTATAGCAGCAATTTCCATAATAGCCAAACTACGGAAAGAACCTAGGTGTTCATCAACAGATGAATGCATAAAGAAGATATGGTATATACATATAATGGAATGCTATGCAGCCATCAAAAGAAATGAAATCTCGCCATTTGCAACAATGTGGATGGGACTAGAGGGTATTAAGCTAAGCGAAATAAGTCAATCAGAGAAAGACAAGTATCATATGAACTCTCTGATATGAGGAATTTGAGAGGCAGGGAGTGGGGACATGGGGGGATAAGGAAGGAAAAAATGAAACAAGATGGGATCAGTAGAGAGACAAACCATAAGAGACTCTTAATCTCATGCAACAAACTGAGAGTTGCTGGAGGGTGAGGAGGGGAGGGATAGGGTGGCTGGGTTTTAAAATTTTTAAAAAGAAGAAAGAAAGAAAAATAAGAAACAGTCTCACAACTCAGTCTTTTGTTTTCTTCTCTTGCACAGATGTGGACTGCACATTTGGAATTCAAAGAGAGGAAAGCACCTTAAAAAACAGGAGGGGATTAAGTCTTCACTTATCTTGAGGAGCCCTGAGTGATATGTAGAACGTCGACTCACTCCATTGTGCCCCTGAAACTAATATAACACTGTATGTTAACTACACCAGAACTAAAATACATACATACACACTTCATCAAGCCAAAAAAAATAGGAATACGGAGTTTTTATTTCGCAGGGGACAACTTCATGGTTCGAGAAGGAATCTCTACTTGCCTTGTGCCCAGAGAAAGAATGCCTAGGCTCTCCTCCAGGGCAGATCAGTTCCAAGCAGCAACAAAGCATGATAATCCCTTAAAATCATGAATATGGGCCAATGACATCTACACAAACGCTCTTAGTAGCATTATTCATGAGAGGCAAACACTGGAAGAAAGCCAAATATCGAGATAATGATGGAATGACAAACAAAATGTGTATATCCATATACTGAAATACTACAGAGTAATGAAAAAGAACCCAAGTATGGCTACACTCCACAATGCAAATGAACTTCATGTACACAATGTTGAACAACACTGGCCAAAAACAAAAGAATATATATGAGTCCATTTATGAAGTCCCAGACAGGCAAAACTAATCTATGTATTAGAAGTAAGGAGAGTGGCTACCTCTGGGCAAAGAGGAGAGGAAGTGCTTGGTAAGTGAAAGTAAGTAATCTTTTTTTTTTTTTTAAGATTTTATTTATTTTTTGTCAGAGAGAGAGAGAGAGAGCACACGCAGGGGGAGAGGCAAGCAGAGAAGGCAGAGGGAAAAGCAGACTCCCGGCTGAGCAAGGAGCCCCATGTGGGACTCGATCCCAGGACTCTGGGATCATGACCTGAGCTGAAGGCAGTGGACTAACCAACTGAGCCACCCAGGCATCCCGGAAGTAAGTAATCTTATAGGTTCCTAGTAATGTTCTATTTCTTGACTTGTGTGTTTATTTTCTAATAGTTCATATTAAGGGGTATCTACAGGATTGGTACATTTTTCTCACTTATTTTTTTATTTTGTATTTTCAGTGTTTCAAGTTTCATTGTTTATGCACCACACCCAGAGCTCCATGAATAACATGCCCTCCATAATACCTACCACCATGTTCACCCAATCTCCCATTCCCCCTCCCCTCCAAAACCCTCAGTTTATTTCTCAGGGTACATTCTTCTTTATACATATTTCAATATAACTGGCTTATTTAAAAAGAGGAAGAGAAGTTACAAGGGAAAAAAACCTAACCCAGAGCAAAGTAAGAGTGCACAACTAGAATAGGCTACTTGCCTTCTCAAATACAACTACCACCATCACCTATAGAAAAATGTCCACTCTCTTTGTCATGGAGTATCAGAAGGTTCTTTAAATTCACAAACAGTAACATGCCTTCTCCTCATTTAACTAGCATTTGTACTCACCCTCCTTTACCAAAGCAAGGAGACATGCCACTATCTCTGTGACAGAGTTTTGTTGTCTTAGAGGAAGTTGGTTTCCCCGTATTCAACCAAGATTTTGCCTTTAACTCACAAAAATTATGGCCCTTATCATTTGTGGCCAGGGGGGAAGGCTTTTTTTTTTTTTTCTCAGACAAATTTAGCCACTTAAAGACTGAAATATCCAAGAAGTTTAATACAAAAGGACATGATGTAGATGCTAGAAATGCATCTTAGAAGCACTGTATCTATGTCTAGAGAGGGGCAGATCCCTGGTTGGGGGGGTTCTCCTTTGCTGATTAGATTGCATCTGGGGCTCAGGTCTGGGCATCAGGCTGTGAAAAGGATAGAAATCAATCAGACACGACCTCAGGGAAAGACCATGATGATGAAAGAACTCGAATGCCCATCATGGAAACAATGACCAAAACATCTTCCCAGTCCATGTGCCTTGGCATCATGGTATGCTCTGAATTGTTTAAAAGCTAGGCCTGGAGCTGGATCACTCAGCTCTCGAGCAGGACCTGAAGAACTGAAGCCCCCATGCCAGTCAGCTATGGCCCAGGCAGCCCTGGTAGGTGCTGTGCAAGCACCGTCCACACCCAGTGGGGGCCAGGATGCCTTTCCCAGTCCCCCGGAAGGAAGACATGAAAAGTAACACTTGGCACTTCCTACTCAGCCTGGATGTACTGAGCATAAACAAGAAGATCTATCGCCTTTCCATCTACCCAGGCAGCCAGAGGCAGAGCACGGCGGCCCACCCTGAAAGTGGGGTGGAGAGGCTGCTGCTGATGTAGTTCCTCTTCCAGGTGCCCAGAGAGCACTGTTAGCCTAACTGCTGCTGCTTACAAGTGGGAGTAGGAGAAGAAGACAGCAGGTGGATATGCCTTATGCTATCCTGAGTCCCTGTCTTCACATAGAACAACAGCTTACCTCTGTGTGTACTGATGTACTACTCCAGGAGGCATCCACACTGCTGGGGGTCTGCTCTGACAATGCACGTACCTTCTGCAAAACAAAGCCTCAGCATATTTGGAAATCCTTAACATGAAAAGTTGCATTGGGTTAGAGGGTGAGTACAAATGATATGAGGAATGTCAACATTCTATTTGTCAATGAAAGTAAAGAGAGAGCTATTAGAATCTTGAATTATAATTTCAACTACTGTATGTTTTTTATAGGTTGGAAGAAATGGTATTAAATTTTTAATCACGGCTTCTTGTCCATCATGACTGCTGAGAATTTGAAGAATTCATCATTAACAAGTCTTTCTTTTTAAGATTGTATTTATTTATTTGAGAGAGAGAGAGCACAGAGGGAGAGTGAGAGGGAGAAGCAGACTCGCTGATGAGCAGAGAGCCTGCTGTGGGGCTCCATCCCAAGACGGATCTCAGGACCCTGAGATCATGACCTGAAGAAGGCAGATGCTTAACTGACTGAGCCACCCAGGCATCCCATCATTAACAAGTCTTGATCAGTAATCGTAAACATAATTTTATGTTTCAAACATAAAACCTGGTATTAAAGGTTATATTCATGCAACCAAGCTAAGTTTCATTTTCAAACATTTGAAAAGATTTTATTTGGACGCTTTCTACAACTTCAGTGTTTAACATGTTCCCTAGTATTTTATATTTCATTTTCTTCTCATAATTGTATACTATAACAAAAAAAGATAATGAGTTTTTCACTACTCCCCCAGACAGACATCCCTAATTTCCTCAGGTTCACCCCAGGATGCTATGCAAATATCATTTTCAGTATCTGCCATGGATTTCAAAAGGCTGGGAAACACTGGTTAAAAACAAAAACAAAACCAAACAAAAAAGAACCCAAGACATGGGGAGTTAGAGAGGAGAAGGGAGTTGGGGTAAATTGGAAGGGGAGGTGAATCATGAGAGACTATGGACTCTGAAAAACAATCTGAGGGTTTTGAAGGGGTGAGGGTTTGTAGGTTGGGGGAACCAGGTGGTGGGTATTAGGGAGGGCACGGATTGCATGGAGCACTGGGTGTGGTGAAAAAATAATGAATACTGTTATGCTGAAAATAAATAAATTAATATTTTTTAAAAAACCAACAAACAACAAAAAATGTTCATGTAGAAAGAGCTATATCTGGGGTGCCTGGGTGGCTCAGAGGTTAAGCCTCTGCCTTCAGCCCGGGTCATGATCTCAGGGTCCTGGGATCAAGTCCCGCATCGGGCTCTCTGCTCAGCGGGGAGCCTGCTTCCCCCTCTCTCTCTCTCTGCCTGCCTCTCTGCCTACTTGTGATCTCTCTCTCTCTGTCAAATAAATGAATAAAATCTCTTTAAAAATTAAAAAAAAAAAAAAGAAGGAGCTATATCATGGAGAACCAAACTGGAAGAACAGCCATAGGGACCAGAAATTCCATTGTTCTGAATGTCCCCAAAGGGGTCCACTTGGTCCTCACATGAAGGCTCCAGGAGGATGGCTTTTGGTCAAATCCCAAGAGTCAGCTCTCCCCAAAAAGAGAGGCTAGGAATGTTCTGACAGAGTCTGGCTGACCGACTGTCAGAATGTTGTACATGGAGATTCAAACTTTAAAGCATGACTGGTCTAGGGAACCTGAACCACCTCTTCTGACCTTAAGATTCTCTGATTCCATAACTGCCAGTTCAGGAAGTCTTCGAGCTTCTCCCTAAATTCTAGTATGAAAAGACATTGAGTCATCTCGGAATGTAAATAAAAAACCACTGGCATGCCATACCTTGCAGAAAGATACTGAAATAAGATCAATACGATACACACAGAAGGATCTCTATGTCTACTGTCTTTAACCTCAAAAAATTACCCATGGAAACATAGACATTAACCATGGCTCAGGGTTCTAGCCTTTACAAACCACCCAGTAACTACTAGATACTAGGAAAGTCAATTTCCTCTAACTTAATTTTCTTACCAAAACAATGGGGATGAGGTAGAGAAGCTTAGTTGATTTCTAGGGGTCTTCTCGGCTGTTTTTATTTAAGATTGTAGATATGATTTCTCTACAATTTCTCTACAATTCATATACAATGAATATAGAAGGGTGTCTTTCATGGAGGCTAGTTCAATTCATTTTCCATATTTACTAAATAAGCATACCCTGTATGTGAGGCTCCGTCTTGAACACACATCAAACTTCAGTAGAGAGGAGAGATTACAAAAAGGCAGCTTAAAGGCCAGCATACCCAATGAGGCCCTTGAAAGACTGAAATGACTCAGATTATATGGAAAATGAGGATGTGGAAGAAAAGAAATCCAAGAGGGTGACCATGAGGGAAATGAAATAAGTTCTCCCACCCATCGTGTCCCCTGTAGCAACACAGCAACCATCGTGTGTGCCTTGAACAAAAGGCAGGTCATCGTTGCTTTAGGACTGAGGGATTTGCCAGAGATTCAGGAAATAGAAGACTGGAGGTTGAGTCACAAGTAAGCGTGGG
Organism: Mustela erminea; assembly: GCF_009829155.1. Classification (NCBI taxonomy): domain Eukaryota; kingdom Metazoa; phylum Chordata; class Mammalia; order Carnivora; family Mustelidae; genus Mustela; species Mustela erminea. The sequence continues at coordinate 132,634,950 of NC_045615.1, read as the reverse complement.
TGCCCCGGGGCGGGGGGGGGGGGGGGTGGTAGGCGCCAGCTGGTTCACCTGAGACAACATGGAAACCAATTCCCGAAAAGTTACTGACCAGGCTCTAGGAAGCCAGGAGGGTCTATAAAGAGCACAGGTGCTCATCAAAACCTTGTTAGCCTGCCTGGGTGTGGTTGAGTTTTGCAGACTGAGGTTATCCGAGAATTCCTGCCATGCAAATGTAAACCACCCACGTTAATGGTACATGGTGTCTTCTGTTCATTCATCAACTTAATGTCTTTATGTAATATAATTTTTCCATAACAGCATTTGTTGTATATGCCAGATAATCCCGGAAATGCTGGCAAAGGGAGATTTTTCGCCTGGGAGTGTTCTTTGAAATAAATTACTTAGGAGGATTCGCGAATAATCAAATGGAAGAGAGGAGAAGCTTCACAAAATGAGTAAGATCCCGTTCCCGCAGTGCCGGGCTTCTAAAGTTACCTGGGTGCACAGACATGCATTCAGTTCTCGGTGTGCAAAGGCTGTGAGGACAGAACAGGAAAACAAACGTTAAGAGCGTCATCAGCCATAAATCCCAATACACGTCACAGAGAAGGTGTGTCGGGGCTAAGGGAAGCGGTAGTGGTTTGGTCACAGAGCAGTTCCTCATTCCAACCAACTTCCTTACAATAAAAAGGCCTAATTTTTCTCTCTGATCATTTGGGTAGCATCTAAACAGTGCCTGTTTCTAAAAATCATTATTCTAGGCAAGGCTATGTTTGTCACTCAGCTGTGCTCTGTCATTTTAACCGAGCGTTCTAATACCACTTCGGTCCGTTATGTAATCCCCGGTTTTCCCCCATTTTGAATGTCTCTTTGTTGTTTATGGCTCTGCTCTCACACGGGAACTTGTCTGAAAGGTCTGGGTGCTGCTTTCAGTCGGGCCTTATCAGAGATCACGGTGATTGGAACTCTCTGTGTTTTACTGCTTCTATCTCATTAATGCCAGCACTAATTTGTGGTCCAATCCAATACCACCCCCATAAGATCTGCATGAATACACACTGGATTTCAATCTGCCATTCAACAAGCATGAAGACCTTTATGTTCATTATTAGCCAATCAGATGGCTCCAGGTTCCCTTCTCTGCATTTTTTTTCCATAGTGAAATCATTTTGTTATTATCCCAAAGCAGTTGCTTGGTAGGAGATATTAGAAAAAAAAAAAAAAAAAAAAAACAATGACAATGGGAGCAGCCCTTCCTCCTCTTCCTTTTTCTCCAGCGAATGCACCTGTTTTAACCTGTTACTAAAACCTTTAATTGAGACTCCAGTTCAAATGGAGTCGCCAATGTGTTTGTGAAAATCCTCCTTCCCCAAAATAGCTCCTACCCTGAGATACCTTGCAGTATATTATAAAATGGGCCTATTTTTTACCCTCTGAGAAGCAGAAGGACTGTTGAGATGAAAACGAATTCATGCTCCAGCAGAGAATGAAACCAGGTTCCCAACCCAAGTGGACCGATGGACCCAATGCTACATGCGTCAGGCTGACCTCATTCTGATACGTGCCACATTCTTTTTCTGAAAACTGGGGCCTGGGGTCATTCCCATGAGATGCTCCTTCATTCAATTTACATGTTGAAATGACTTCCCTTTCACATCATTTCAACCCCATGGATCATTACCAGAAGTACTCCATTCTGCCATAATGTTCCGCGTTTCTTGTTCCAACAAATGCCTTGTCCTTCCTGTTCCTCACGTAATTTTCGGTTCTGCACCAAATTTCACATGCGCAACGGCTTCAAGTAGGTTTGGCTATTCATATTTTGAGATAAACTGAAACCAGGGTGAAAGTCGGTAAACAAAGGGAAACAATACGCAGCAGAGCGTCTCATTCGGCAGAAAAGAAAGACCTAGTGAACTTCCAAAGGGTCCTTTTTTTTTTTTCTTTCCTTTTTAAGGATCAAAGGCAGAAAATCTCAAAAGTGAGTATTTTCTCACACAATAAGGATCTGAGAACTATTTTTTTTCACCTCCCACTGAGACCTGGTTTCGCAGGTTGTGTTCCCCAGGAAGCGAACTCTGAGAAGCTGATTTAGGTCCAGAGGCACATTTGGGCGTGCCCTGGTTCCATACCCATGGAAGAAAAGGAAGGAAGCAGGATAGGGCAGAGGGAGAAGCTGGGCTGTGGAGCAGGTACAAGGTCTCAGCCAACCCCACAGGGAAGTCTAGAGCAAGAATGGCCCTTCCGGGGACGCCTGGGTGGTTCAGTTGGTTAAGCAGCTGCCTTCGGCTCAGGTCATGATCCCAGCGTCCTGGGATCGATTCCCACATCGGGCTCCTTGCTCAGCAGGGAGCCTGCTTCTCCCTCTGCCTCTGCCTGCCATTCTGTCTGCCTGTGCTCGCTCTCTCCCCTTCTCTCTCTCTGATAAATAAATAAAATCTTTAAAAAAAAAAAAAAGAATGGCCCTTCCGGGTTCTCCCCCACCTCCAGGAAGGGGGGAGGAGACTTTATATTTCTGCACCAGGAGATGAGGGCTGTCCCCACCAGGCACGTGACCTTGGGCAAGAAGGCACTTTCTCCACCAGGTTGCAACTTCCAGAGAGACATTAGCCAAAACCTTCTCAGTGGCTAGAGCACTAAGGCCTTTAATCCTTAAGCGGGGATCTGGACGATGGTGCACGGCTTCCAAAGAAGGGTAAACCCTTATAATATAAAATTTCTGATTAACCACCTTAAGCCGAAAGAGGTGAAAGGAGGCGTATTTGCTTGTCAGAAAGCCACAGCCTGAGGGGCAGGCATCTAATCTAGTCTGCGAGGGGCCCTGAAATACTCTCCGGGATGGTCGCCAGCAGCACCGTCTTCTGCTCTCCCTCTGCCTCTCCCAGCTCATCAGCATCAACACGAAGGAGCTCAGCCCCTCCTCTGGCACCCTGACTTCTGCACCAGCCCCAGAGGCCCCTCTAGATCGCCTGGCTCAGACAGCCAATGGAGCCTGCCTCTGTCGGCCTTGCAGGACTATAACCCACGCAGAAAGAACTCCTGGCCAGCTACTACCTCCAGGGCACAGCCAGAGGAACCGTTTTTCTGTGCAGGTACTACAGCAGTGCAGCTCAGAAAAGTTCAAGACTCCGAGTTAAACCGGAAGGCAAATAATCTGAGGCATCTGGAACTGGCCACCCAGAAGCATTCTGTGGGAGTAGGGCCCAGTGCCAGAGAGCAAGATTCGAACTCTCCGTTTCTTCCCAGTCGCTTTCCCCACCAGGGATGTCTTTTGTGGCTTGATCCCTAACTAGTCTTCTACGAAGACCATCTGTGTTGACTGACGCCAACTATAGGACAAACAGAAGCCTACCTCTGAAACAATGCCATATCTGTAACCTACGGATGATGGACAGAACACCCCAAGATACAAACAGGCTACATACATTAGCAGACTGAAGACTGAGGCAAGTTCACGCACATGTGTGACATAAATCACACTGCCCATGGTGGGCAAAAAGATGCAAGGAAAGATCTGAAGTAAACGATTTCCAAAAAGCTATAATCATAGAGAAACCCAACTTCCTTTGTCACTTATTGACATGGGCGCGCTGGACTGTGGCCCAAATTTCCACTCTCTGCTCATGAAGAAGGAATTCATTAAAGATAATCTAGTTAAGCTGCTGAATCCTAGATACATTTTGCCATTAGACTTCAGAGTAGAATCTTACATTTCATTAAGATTTGGTCACAGTGTTTCCCAGGAGGTATGGATGTCAGTGACATGGAAGAAGTGTACCTTGACCTTCTTAAGAAAGGTATTCCATTTCCTCCTCAGATGCTGAGGCTGAATCAGCAAGATGAGAGATTGCTCCAGTCTCACTGACTCTTACTGTACCAGCTCTTTTTGAAATTGTTCTCCAGAGCTCTACTATTACATTGGCCCCAAACCAGATCGGACAATTGCACAGTGAATTGGATACGGTGAAAATGAATGTGAGGGTGCTGCCCACCATCCTGAAGCAGAGTCCCTGCATTTCTGAGTCTGAAAACCATGAAGACGTAAAGCTACTGCAGAAACTTTGCAGGATGGGTCAGGAGATGCAGGTCAGGATCGTGGATCTGCTCATGGTAATAGAGAATAAAGATGTAACCGTTGCGCCAATTCAAGAGAACGACGATTTCAATCATGCTATCCTTGGATGAGAGCTTTACTCGAAAACAAGAAAGGATTTTGGACCAAAATAAGAACCAGAGGGAAGATGCCAGTAGCACCAGTGAACTTCCTGTCCCATCCTGTGACCTCCTTGACGTAAGTCCCAGCCCTTCAGTGCATGGGGCTACTCTGGGAGAGCTCAGCCCCATGAATGCTCAGCTTTCAGACTTAAAGTCCTGCTATAACAAACAACTGGAAACCAAGTCTTCATCCACAGATAGAATTGTTAGCTCTGATAAACATAGAAACACCCCCTGTTTACTCAAACGACCAGGCAAAACCTCACCTGAAGTCCTACATATGAGAGTGTTCCAGAACATTCAAATGCAATGCTCCTACTGTAGCCAGTTAGTCTACAGACCATTCCAGAAACACTGTCAAGTCAGAGACTGTCATCCTTGCCCCGTAATCACTCAACAATGACAAAGAATGATCTCTAGCCACCCAATTACTACGAGGTAATAGAATTTGATCCCTTAGCTTCTGCTGTCACTACAGAAGTTATGTATTTAAAAAACTGATGTTTATCACAACAAAAGAGCTCTAAGTCATAGTGACCGTCGAGGTGAAAGTGGACAACAGGCATGTTAGCTACATAAGAGACGCCAATTCTCTAAAAGGTAGACCTTGGCGGGTCTGGATGTCACCATGGTTTAAGCATCTGCCTGTGGCTCAGGTCATGATCCCAGCATCCCGGGATCGAGCCCCACATGGTGCTCCCTGATCAGTAGGGAGTTTGCTTCTCTTTCTGCACTTCACCCACTCGTGCACGCTCTCTCTCTCCCTCTCTCAAATTAATAAATAAAATCTTTTTTTGAAAAAATTATACATCTTGGGCAGCTCTGAAGCTCAGAATACAAAATCTACCTGTGCATGAAAACCATGGTGGACCATTTCTCTTCTGCAGTAATGAAGTTTAACAGAAAAGGAGCCGTTCCAGAGTGACATTAACGGCTGCTGAGCACAACACCACTTTATCTCAAAAGACCTCGGTTTAACATACACTCACTTAAAACTTCAGCAGAAGAAAAATTCGTTGTACTAATGTCAACCAGTTTAGTTAGAGCATTTATGGTTCACAGACCTTCCTCCATTTATAAGAGAAGACTTCGCACAGCTGTGAGAGGAATAGATAAAGATTACTTTATTACAAAATAATAAGACAAGGGGGCGCCTGGGTGGCTCAGTCAATAAGCGTCTGCCTTCGGCTCAGGTCATGATCCCAGGGTGCTGGGGTCGAGCCCCCGCATCAGGCTCCCTGCTCAGCAGGAAGCCTGTTCCTCCCTCTCCCACTCCCCCTGCTTGTGTACCCTCGCTGTGTCTCTGTCAAATCAATAAATAAAATCTTTAAAAAAAAAAATAAGATTATGGAGTGCCTTCATTTAACTAAAGTAGAATGTAAAAGTCAATTTGTACTTCTTAACAGATGAACACAGGGGGAGGGAAGGAAAAAATAAAATAAGTTAAAAAACGAGAGGGAGGCAAACCATAAGAGACTCTTACCTCCCGAGAACAAACTGAGGGTTGCTGGAGGGGGAGGGGGGCAGGGGGAAAGGCTAAGTGGGTGACGGGCAGTAAGGAGGACCCTTGTTGGAATGAGCACCGAAGTTACTGTAAGTGACGAATCACTAAATCCTACTCCTGAAACCAACACTACACTGTATGTTAACTAACTCCAACTTGGAAAACACCTCAGAAGAAAAAAAGTCAATTTGTCCTTCTTTTTATATAAATGTTCTTGTTTAGAATAATCACTTGTAAAAGCTTTGATGATTGTAGTTTAATCATATGTCAGGCACCCTGAAGAGGCCACTGAACACTGTACCAGGTTGCTTTTGACTCTTTGTGATTCTGTTATTCTTTATAATACCAAATGTTCCTTTCTTTCCCCCCTTTTTCCTGCAATTTGATATTTCTATTTGGTACAAACATCCAGAATAAATTGTGCGTTTGTTTATGTCACAAATTATGATGACAAATTACCACTGAAACAAAACAACACACCCAAAAAAATGTAGTTCCAGCCCATGTTCATGAAGGAGAAACTTCTGTTACTCCTGGTGTAACAGTAAGTAAAGCACTGGGTTTATGTCTCGGTGCCTTAAAGCCACATTTAAACCTCCCCAGACTCCGCTTCTCCACGAGGGTTGAGGCTCAGGGTATAGACTCCATCTTCCTCGAAGGGTTTCCATGAGAGACAACGAATGTAAACGCACATTATAGACCACAGAGCGCTCCACAGAGAGAGCTTCTGGTATCTGGCACGGAGTAAGTACTCGAAAGATCTCCGTTGAACGGATAAAGGACTAGGATTCCAGTACCTCGCATTCCAGCGGGAGCCTGTGGCCCGGGGCTTCCTGCCCACACACTGCGAGGTGGGGCTCGGTCTAGCTGTCGGTGTCACAGACAGGGGGGCCGAGTGTTAAGTGGAGGCACGCTCTTCAGCTGTGACAAACAGCACAGGGAAAAGACAAGAATGTTCTCACCCCCAAGGGCATGGTGTTGCGCTTGTGCACCAGGAGAGGTCTCCAGAAGCAACGGCTGTCATTGCCTGCTTGCATCTGAAAAATAGATTTTATCAAGGATGCCTCCCCCAGAAATGATCTGTATGATGATATGCTCCACCGCTCGAGGAAGAGCTCTCCCTGCGAGCCACCTGGTTTTTGGGGTCCTGTGGGGACATTGTCAGAGGAGGTGGATTCCACGGTCCCCTCCTTAAGGATCTAAAATGCAAAAAAGCTCTGGAAACCAATTTTCTGCCCTATCCCATTTGGTGGTAAAACCTGACCTGAGCTGATAATGCGGTTGCTTAGGATGTGTATTTCCTCTTCCTGGTGTATTTCATATAGTAGAAATATGACAGCGCTTGATCATCCGGTGCTACCGACCCCCGCCGGTGGCAGTACCCAGCATACGGCGCAGGTGCTGTAGGGCCCAGCCCAGGCTCCCGTTGGGGACTCCAGCAGATCTGTAAGATTCGTCAAAATCTATTGAAGAGTTTCTATGTATCAGAAACTGTTCTAAATCCTTTGCATCTGTTATCCAAATTTCTCTTCACATAATCTGAGCATCTGTTCCCTTTTACAAATGAGGAAACTGAGGCACGTGGAGGCTCCAGGAATTGCGCGCGTCACACAGCAAGTAAGCAGTGGAGCTGGGGATTGAAACCTGGCAGCCTGAACCCAGTTTTCCTCCTCCCTTGGCAGCAGGCTCATCTTGGCAGATCCTACAGGAGCCAGCCACAGGCGAAATGAGCTGCCCCTTAGGAGACATATTCAAAATCTGTGGTGACTGTGGTAGTTGTAATTCCTACTTGTACTAATTAGGGTCCTCCAGAGAAACAGAACCAGTAGAGTGTAACTGTGGGCGGCGGGGGGGGGGTGGTGTAGAGAAGAGAGATTTTAAGGAGGCGGCTCACATATTTATGGAGGTTGGCAAATCCCAAATCCTGAAATCTGTAGGTCAGGCTAGCAGGCTAGGGAAGGGTTGATCTTACAGCTTGAGTCTGAAGGCAGTCTGCAGGCAGAAGTCCCCCTTCCTGGCGGGACCTCTGTCTTTTTATCTGAAGGTCTTCAGCTGATTCCATGAGGCCCGTTATGGAGCGTGACCTGTTTTACTCAAAGTTTACTGACTTAAATGTTAATCACCTCTAAAAAATACCCTCAAAGGGGCTCCAGGGAGGCTCAGATGGTTAAGTGTCTGCCTTCAGCTCAGGTCATGATCTCGGGGTCCTGGAATCGAGTCCTGCATCAGGCTCCCTACTCAGCAGGGAGTCTGCTTCTCCCTCACCCTCTGCCTCTCCCCCTGCTTGTACTCTGTGTGTGTGTGTCTCTCTCTCAAATGAATAAAGAAAATCTTTAAAATGAATAAATAAATAAATAATACCTTCACAGCAACATCTAGGGTGGTAAATGACCACATATTTGGCCCTAGCCAAGTTGATGCATAATATTACCCATCATGCTGCTCTCAACATTATCCAGTCTGAACTGGGTCTGTTTATGCTTAAGATTATTGTTTCATGAGACTGAAAAATGAGCAATTTAGCAGATAATTCAATGTTGCTCTTGAAGAAAAAGATGCTTCTGATTGCAGGCCCCCTCTGACCCACCTCTGTGCAGACAGGGTATGGGGGTTAATAAGAAACAAGCTGGGCCCCTCGTTTTCACTGGAAAAGGCTGCCTCCTGCATCTATGGCATTGCATCCGTTAGTACCACTCAGTGCACAAATGACAGAAATTCAACTTGAACCAGATTAAGCAAATAGAGGCCTATTATCAGGATGCTGAGACCAATGAAGATAAACTGAGCCTCTCCTTCCTCTGATGCTTCGAGTCAAGCAATTAGCGGACATTTCACTAATATCAAACGAGGGAAGGGGCAGCTAAGGAACGAAGCAGAAGTTTCCGGACTCACACAGCTCCTGAATATGACCTTCAACGTCCATGCCCTCCAGCCATCCGCCACCAACCACCTCCAGCCCACCGGATGTGGGATCAGGGAGTCAAAAAAGTCCTACACTATAACTACTTTATTCCAAATCAGAACGGAAATGAATTGAGGGTATATCTTTATATATCTCATCTTCCAGTTGGCAGAAAACAGAAATGGCCCCTAAGAAGGGATGGATGAGATAAGAGACACCCATGGCCCATTTTCTTTACCAGAAATGAAGGCTTCAGGACCCTTCAGGGACTCTAGGGTCTTGGATGGGGTTGGTGGGGGAGAGGGAAGAGTAAATAATCTGGAGCATAGGGACCCCAGCACATTGGAATATAATCTACCCTCAGTACCTCAAGTGAATTCTCATAGACTACGTTAAACAAAATCAGATTACAGAACAGAAGATGGGTCTTCCAGTAAAGATTTCCCACAGCTTCAACTACGTTTTCTCCATTCCCGAGGGTACAAAAAGGAAGGAAAAAAAAAAAAAAACAGGGCTGAAAGAAAACTGAATATCTAGCCTTCAAATAACTGGAAGTGGGAAATGGTGGAATTTCAGATCCAGTAGAAAAGGCAAGGGGAGTTCATTCACTACACATGAAGACAGATAAACATTTTGGAAAAGCTTCTCCAATGAAGGATAAATAAGATGAAATGAGAGGACAAGACTCTATTCAAACACAGGAAGCAAAAGAGGAGGAAGAAATGCATGGGAAGAAGGAGGGAAAGGAGGAAGGAAAGGAGGGAGAGGGGGTCTGGCAGGGGAGCCCAGAGATGCTGCCTAACCAGCCGCTCACATGGCAGGACCTGGGCTGGGTTTTCTCATCGCTCTGTGTCCCTTGGCTCCTACCCAACTCTGGCCAGGATTCCCTCTAGTCTTCCCACCTGTGAGGCACTCGACATCCATCTGACCAATTCCTTCTTCGGCTTATGTGAACCAAAGTTGAATTTCACTGTTTAAAACCAGGAACCTAAAATGATACAGATGGTGAACAGTAATCTATTTCAACAGAAAACTAAGACTAAGTAACCAAGAGAACCAGAGATACAAAACACGTATAGATGTTACAAACTTGGCCAAAATACAATAAAACAATACAACGAAAACAGGAGGCAGGGAAGGAAAGTGGAAGTGGGGGTGTTAATTTCCTCAACCTTTCTTAGCAGGGAATTAAGAGATGCTAATTAAAATGGAAACATGGGGACGCCTGTGTGGCTCAGTTGGTTGGACGACTGCCCTCGGCTCAGGTCATGATCCCGGAGTCCTGGGATTGAGTCCCGCATCGGGCTCCCAGCTCCAAGGGGGAGTCTGCTTCTCTCTCTGACCTTCTCCTCGCTCATGTTCTCTCTCACTGTCTCTCTCTCAAATAAATAAAATAAATAGAATTTTTTAAAAAAAATAAAAATAAAATGGAAACATGTAGTTTTAAGAACCATAATGACTCATAATGTTTCTTTTTTTTTTTTCATAATGTTTCTTATAATCATTTTATAAATCCTAGAGTGAAACTTCAGGGAATGTAGGTGAAGAAGTTTAAGTTGGGGATACGGACTTTACCGAAAACCTCGCAGCTGCTTCCTTCAACCACAACATCAGCAAATGTGTCTATAAGGTGCCACGCATGAGGCTGAGTGCCAGGCTTATGCTGGAGGAGAAACTGACACAGTCCCTGCCTTCATCAGGCTGACCGTCTGGTGGGAGAACCCGGCTGAACATCAAGTGGACAAATAAATATGAAATTCTAACTGTGATAAACATATGAAGGAAAAGAACACACTTGACAGAGGGTGAGCAGGACCCTCTTGACAAGGTGAGGGCGACATTTAAAAAGAGACTTCAAAGTTGGGGGAAAAACAAACAGTCTCACCAAGATGGAAGGGGAGGTAATACCAGACAGAGGGGACCACAGGTACAGCAATCCCAAGAAAGTTACCTTAGTCTGCTGGGAAGACAATAATAAAAATATCACAGACTGGATGGTTTATAAATAATAGAAACTTATTTCTCCATCAGGGGAACAACAGGATGACTTGCATAGGTATGGCGTCTGCTGTGCTGTGGTTGGAAAGTGGCCTGCTGGGCTGCGAGCACAGAATGGGAAAGACAGGTTAGAGCAGTGATCCAGGGGAGGGGAGGACTGATGTGTCCATTCCATTGGGCTTATGGCAGTGGAAATGGAGATGAAGACCTACTGGAACACCATTTTGGAAGTAAAATCAAAATCTGAGGTGATGGATTAGATGTGAGAAGTAGGGGAGAGAAAGAAATCAAGAAGGACTCCCAGGTTTCCAGGGTAGGCTACTGAGTGATAACCGTTTACTATAGTAAACGCTCTGCGATACATGTTTTGGGGAGGGACTCTTTTTTTTTTTAATTTTTAATTTTTTATTTTTTATAAACATGTAATATATTTTTATCCCCAGGGGTACAGGTCTGTGAATCGCCAGGTTTACACACTTCACAGCACTCACCATAGCACATACCCTCCCCAATGTCCATAACCCCACCCCCCTTCTCCCAACCCCCCCCCCCACCCCGCAACCCTCAGTTTGTTTTGTGAGATTAAGAGTCACTTATGGTTTGTCTCCCTCCCAATCCCATCTTGTTTTATTTATTCTTCTTGGGGAGGGACTCTTAAGAAGTTCAGACATGTCATTACTGAGACACTTGAAAAACATCCAAGCGGACATGTCAGATATGCCACTGCTTCTGAAGCTCAGAAGAGAGGCTTCAGCCGGAATCATCATGACACCGAAGCTATTTAAAAACATGGGAATGGAGAGGATGCCCAAAAGTGAAGTGTGGAGGAAAGGGGGCACCTAGGACCAATTCCCGAGACAATCAGGTACTCACAGGTAGAATAGAGGGGAAGGTTGTAGGGGTTAGATATAGAATGAGAAGAGACTGGTGCCCCAGGGTAAAAGAGGAGGGGGTTTTCAACTCTGTTGGCTGCCGTTCCTCAGCCAAATAAAGTGAGGACTGAAGAGGGTCCATCACACTGGGCGATCAACAAAGATGACAGGCATATTTTTGGTGGAGATATGAAGACAAGAGACAGGCAGCTCTTTTGAGAAGCCCGACAGTGATGAGAAGCAGAGAAATGGAGCAATTACAAGAAAAAGATGGGGTGAAGGGAGGAGCCTGAGAAGGAGGAGCCTGTGTGACCCAGCAGAAAGTGGGGAGAGGGAGGAAGAGGAAGAGGAGAAGGCACAAAGGTAACCCGTGCAGGGAGGGCGTGATGGGGAGAGAGGACAAGGGGACGGACGCAGACACAGGAAGATCTATCTGCAGACGAGGGGATGGCAAGACAAAGGCATCCTTACGTAATTGCTTCTATGTCCCAAGGAAGACAAGCTTCATCAGATGCAAGCTAGTTGGGAGAAATGAGGAAGGGGAGGGAGGTGGGAAATACCAAACAAGTCATCAAATGGTCAGTGGGAGAGTGGGAAGCAAGTGTATTTCGAGGCTGAGGTAGGACGGCTACACAGACAATGTGGCAATGCCCAGGGGCTCAGGCGCCAGTTCAGAGAAGGGACGTGCTTGGGGTCGAGGTCAGAACTTTGCCAGATAAACAGGACCCGAAAATGAAAGAATTTTTTCAATTCTTTTGCACTGATTGCAATGATCGCGGAATCTAAGTGGGGCCATGAGCAAAGAAAGGGCAAAAAGGAACTGTAAGATACAGAGAGAGGAGTTCGAGCCGCATACTGGGGTCTCAGCAACACAAAGCACTGTCACAGCAGGGAACCTGGCAAGACAATCACAAGCACAGGAGATTTTAGGGGAAGAGAGTGATGCGTGGAACATTCTAGAAATGGTGGAGTGTTTGACAATGACTTGTGCTTACATGAAATGGAATGCTGATGAAAGCCACTGGCTTTGGTACTGGATGGATCAACTGTTAAATGCTGTCATCTTCAACAATGTCAAGCATTGGCATGACCAGAAAGAGCTCTGGCCATGGACAAGCCTCCATGCACTGAGTGGGAGTAGAGAAACAAACATGAAAGGGCAGGATCTTTAGCACCTTATCCTGCAGCCTCTCTTCTTCCCCCAACTCTTTCCTCATTTGGCTCCTGCCAGCCTAGAATCTACCACCTTTCCCTGCTGAGGAAATCAGCTTGAAGAAATAAAGAAGTAGTGAGATAAAGGAAAACACAGGGTGGAAATGTCAACCTGGACCCTGTGTATATGTGGGGGCCAGAAAAGTCAAGTTACTAATCAGGAACGGTCTAGACAATTTTCGCTCCCTCTGGAGACTCCACACTCTGGGTCATAGCAGCTCCATTCAGGATGAAGAGACAGCCCACGAGAGACTGTAAGATCTACCAGTGGAGGCGTCCTGCTTGGGAGGAAGAAAGGAAAACAGAGCTGGGAAGAAGAGGGAAGAGGAGGAAATACACAGGAAACCAGACCCTATTATGTGCCAGACTTGTGTAAGGCTCTGCAGCACGGCCCAAAGCCATCACATTCAAAGTGCAGATACCACAAACTCATATATTACAACAATTCTCTGTGTCCCTTTCAAATGCATATGCTGAAGCCATATGTCCAGAGTCACACGGGGGGTTAGGGCTTCAACATATGCATTTGACGGGGACACAATTATAGTAAAAATGAAATCGTAAGGGTGGGTCCTAATCCATAGGACTGGTGTCCTTACAAGAGGAGGAAGAGACACCACTGATGTGTGCACAGAGAAAAGGCCATGTGAGGACAGGGAGAAGGTGGCCATCTGCAAGCCAGGAAGAGAGGCCTCAGGAGAAACCAACCCTGCCAGCACCTTGATCTTGACCTTCCAGAGTCGAGAACTATAAGAAATTAATTTCTGTTATTTAAGCCACCCAGCTTGTGGCGTTTTGTTTGCCAGCTCTAGCAAGCTAATATAAACAGCTAAGTGTTCTTTGTCCTCACCATCAGTATATTAGGAAAATTCTCTAATAGGTAGAAGCGAAGCCATTTGAGGAAGGGGTTGATGTTTTGTAATTTACGGGAAAATGCCATGTAGGCCAGCAACGACCCTGAGCGTCCGTGTCAGATGGTATCTCTCATGTTACTTCATTTAATCCATATACAACTCTATAAAATAAAGAGAATTAAGATGAAGAAAAAGCAGCTCAGAGGACTTCAGTAACTTGATCAAATTCAACCACACACTGAGGAGAAGCTGAAATTTGTATCCAAAGAAGCCTATTCCAAAACTCCCGTTTCATGACCTTATCACACTGCCTCCAAGGGAAGTTCTAGTATAAAAGAGATGCGCTAATCTCGGTGGTGTCTTTACGCTGCCCGGAAAGTCTGCTAGACGCTCTGGCCTGCAACAGTGAAGTAGGTCTGACTGACACTATGTTAGAGATGTGGAAACTGAAGCCCAGAGAGGTTGAGTGACTGCCCAAAGCCACGCAAATTAGCAAGTTGCAACCCGTCTGTTTACAGCCCCTTTTTTGCCCTCTTCACCTCATACTCCACCACTGAACGTTCCCTCTTCCCATACGCAGCTTTTCCTAGGCGATCCATAAACACAAAAGAGCCCTTCCCCTGTTTGACACATTATTTCTATCCTTTTAGTACCATCAACATTATCAAAAGTCATTTACAAAGCAAATAAGGTAGCAATTGTCCAACAACGCATTTGCTCCCCAAAAATAAATAAATGGGGGCGCCTGGATGGCTCAGTGGGTTAAGCCTCTGCCTTGGGCTCAGGTCATGGTCTCAGGGTCCTGGGATCGAGCTCCGCATCGGGCTCTCTGCTCAGCAGGGAGCCTGCCTCCCCCCTCTGTCTGTCTCTCTGCCTACTTGTGATCTCTCGCTGTCAAATAAATAAATAAAATATTAAAAAATAAATAAAAAGTGAAGATCATGTTAGAATTAAATAGCAGTTGCATTCATTGAATAAATTCCTAGCTCTTCTTCTTGATGCACAGTAGTTTTACTTCGGCTGACTTATGAACTTCACCCTAAAGATTAATCTAGCTCTCTAGAAAGAGCGTAAGAATTAATATTCAGCCAAGATGGGAATCTTTTTTCATTTTCATTTTAGTGGAAATCAATCTGTTAAGATATTGTTGAGTGCAATTTGTTACTTACTCACTCCCACTTTTCTGCTCAAGTCGGGGTGTTTGAAAATATCTATATAAACACTTCCTGTCAATACTACCAAGATTTATATGACCAAGTTACTGTAACTGTTATCTCTGAGAGCACTATGAATTACGCTGTGTGATGTGAGATTTTATTGAATTTATGTAATAGAGAAGTGATCAATTAAAAAGAAAACTCACAATGATTTTTGCCTCCAGCAGGCAGTATGTAGAAATGACTTCTGGATAGGAGAGATACAACCAAAAACTGGACATGGCCCTCTTCCTGTTCCCTAGTCTGGCCTGGAGGCCTTCCCGTGTCTTCTGTAACACATTTCCCACTGTGGTCGCTAAGCAGAACGCTGCACTTACAATACCATTTAGCCAGATCCTGAGAGCTGGGATTTATGCAGGTGTCTCTCTGTGTGTCTGTCTGCCTGCCTGTCTGTCTCTCTCCTACAGCTTCCATAACAAAGTACCACAGAGCAGCTTAAACAACAAAAATGTACCTGCTCCCAGGTCTAGACGCTGGAAATGGGAAATCAAGCTGTGCCAGGACCACAGACAGACCCTCTGAAGGTACTGAGAAAGAATCTGCCCCCGCCTCTCTCCCAGCTTCTAGGGCTTTCTGTCAATCTTGGCATCCCCCAAGTTGTAAATACATCACCCGAACACTGGCTTCATGTTCATATGGCATTCTCCCTGTCTGCCGATCTGTGTCCCAATTTTCCTTTTCCATAAAGACACCCGTCTCCTCGGATTAGGGGCCCACTCTACTTCAGGGTGCCCTCATCTTAACTAATTACATCTTCAAAGAGCCTATTTCCAAATTATATATTGTGCAGGTATGAACGTAATGGGTTGGATTGTGTTACCCAAAATGCATGTGTTGGAGTCTTAACCCCTCGTACTCCAGAACGTGACTTATTTGGAAATAGGCTCTTTCTGGCGTACGAGGGGTTAAGACTTCAACACATGCATTTTGGGTAACACAATCCAACCCATTACGCTCATACCTGCACAATATATAAGCATGTTCTACTATTTTCCTTGTAATAAATGAAACTAAAAACTAATAATAGTAATATCTACCACAACCTTCATTCTTTCTTCCCTTTCGCAGCCCAAAGAGTAATATTTATTTCTCTATCCACGTAACTCTCGAACCCAATTTACTCTGGTCCGGCACCAAACATTCCCAACAATGTCACCATTAATCACCTAACTTTTAAACCATCCCTTTTTTTTTTTTTTTTTTAATTTTACTTTCAAGGAGGCTAAATGCCCAGCATGGAGCCCAGCATGTGGCTGGAACCCATAACCCTGAGATCAAGAGTCAGATGCTTAACCAGCTAAGCCACCCAGGGGCCCTTAAATCATCTTAACTTTTTAAATCCTGATCCTGCTAAACCTCCCTGTGGCTTTTAAAACTGTGAATCCCAGGGCGCCTGGGTGGCTCAGTGGGTTAAGCCTCTGCCTTTGGCTCAGGTCATGATCTTAGGGTCCTGGCATCGAGCCCCGCACTGGGCTCTCTGCTCAGCCGGGAGCCTGCTTCCCCCTCTCTCTCTGCCTGCTGCTCTGCCTGCTTGTGATCTTTCTCTCTCTCTCTGTCCAATAAATAAATAAAATCTTAAAAAAAAAGAAAAAGAAAAAAGAAACTGTGAATCCCGTCATCCTTGGAGAACTGCATCTTCTCCGAGTGTCAACATTACCATCTTGAGATTTTCTTCTCTCCTGCTCCCAGGTGCCCTCTGCTGCCTCCTCCAGAAACATCCTGGGAATTCTGTTCGTACGCCACCTGTCTTCTCCCAATCATCCGTCCTTGCTCCCATCATCACCCACTGCTCGTCTGCCGATGGCTCCAGCCCTGTCGTCTAGCGCACAGCTCCCTTGTGAGTTCTAGGACATCCCCAAGGACTTTACTTTCACCTCCTTCTGTGTGTCCCAAGTCACCTAAAATTCAACATCCCTCAAATGGAAATCTCCCTCCTCCCATGACCTACACTGAAGAATGGCACGGCCGCTGAGCCAGATGCCCTAGTCAGACATCTGGGAGTCAACCTGCCTTTTGTTAACCACTCTTACCCCCAAACAGAAACTCACGTAGAATCCCAGCACACCTTCCCAAAGAAGGCCTTGGCAATGTGATGCACAATGTAGAACAGAGTTGAAGCAGACTCCCTAGTAGTCTGAAATTTGGGTTGTTCTCACAAGGACACACGGCAAACTTGAGCTGCTCAAAGTCACTCAGCGGAGTACATGGCATTGTTCCACCTATTTTTTTAGGAACCTACTCTTCTATATGGCTTTCCTCCCCACCCCCATTTCCAGCTCCTACACCTGTGTGCACCCAACCTGGGCTCTAGGGTCAGCTCCTCCACTGGACACACTTCACAGTGCCCAGGGCCACCATCCCTTGGGGACCACTGGACACACTTCACAGTGCCCAGGGCCACCATCCCTTGGGGAACCCACAAAAAAAATTTTTTTTAAGATTTTATTTATTTATTTGACAGACAGAGATCACAAATAGGCAGAGAGGCAGGCAGAGAGAGAGGAGGAAGCAGGCTTCCTGCAGAGCAGAGAGCCTGACTCAGAGCTCCATCCCAGGACCCTGGGATCATGACCCGAGCCAAAGGCAGAGACTTTAACCCACTGAGCCACCCAGGCGTCCCCCACAAAAATGTTTTAATTGAGGTTCTTTTCAAGTCGGAAGAAAAAATGAATACAATCCACAAGCGTGTATTATATTCCTCTATGTGCCAGTGCAATCGTAAAGTATGACTTCTCATTATTTTATGGAGGAAGGAGCCCACAAGCCAAAGTCTGCAGGGGACAGAGAAGCCTGGTTGGGTCTGCCTTCCCTCTCTGACTACCTTGCCAAGGGCCCTTCTTTTAGCTAAGAAGGAAAAGATCGATGTATTAACCCCCACTGAAGCACTAAAGCTTGGTAATTCACCAGGTACCCATAGAAGGAAGATCTGTTTCAAACTTGTCTGAATCCAAAGAGAAGGAAACTTTTCTTAACACTTAATGCTTCTTTTTCTTTGAAGTGTAGAGGAAGTGTATAAGCTTTGTAGGAACTTCAGAGAACTCATGAAAGTTTAAAGATAGAAATAAAATCATCTATAGTACCAGAAATAATCACTATTAATGAGTTAATGTATTTTCTCTTGATAACCATGTGCATGTATATATTCACTCTTAACCAAGTGGAATTTCTTTTTTTACTTATAATTTTGTCGTGAGCAATTTCCTATAGTATTAAAGATTTATGATTTTTAATGCCATAATATGTTTGTTCAAACATTTTTGTCCACATTCCTAATAATTTCCTTAAGATAAATACTTTAAATGAGATTACCGCATCTAAAGCTACTAACAATTTTAACGTTTTCTGATGCACAATGTCAATTTTTTTTTTACCAGAAATGTTATATAACCTTCTCATCCTTACTGCAAATTTCCCTATACCCCAAGCAAGAATGGACATTATGCTTTATAAACTCTAAGAGTTTGATATGCAAAAACTGCAACTTCTTTGTTTCAAAATGCATAATTTGATTACTTGTGACATTAAAAGTATTTTTTTAAAGATTTTATTTATTTATTTGACAGAGAGAGACACAGCGAGAGAGGGAACACAAGCAGGGAGAGGAGGAGAGGAAGAAGCAGGCTTCCATGGAGCAGAAGCCTGAAGTGGGGCTCGATCCCAGAACCCCAGGATCATAACCTGAGCCGAAGGCAGACGCTTAACAACTGAGCCACCCAGGCACCCATAAAAGCATTTTTTAAAACACTTACTAAACAGTTCTTTCTTCAGTGAAGTTTTGTTCATGAACTTAAATTATGATATTGGGGTGATGATCTTTTATTCTTATACGGGCTCACTATATGATAAAGATGTTAACTTTTATATGATTGCCCATTTTGGCCCAAGTTTATATGCTTTTCAATTGCATATTGTGTTTTTAATCATATAGAAATTCTTAATTCAAATGTAATAAAATTGATCAGCTATGTTTATTTCTGGCCTTTTGTCATCAGAAGGTACTTATTTTCATTCTAACATTCTATGGAGTTTTGCTTTTACATTAAAATCTCCAAATTGAATGTGTTTTGATGTAAGCAGTGAGGAAACACATTGTCATTCTTTATTCCTAAGGAATTAGAAAATTACTCAAAAATTATTTTCGGAATAAAACCCATCCGGTTACTCCCTGATTTCGGTTTTCCTTTATTCAACTGGAAGCGAGTCTGCTTCTTGACCTCCTCAGCTGATCTGTCATCTGCTGCCTCATTCCAGGCCAAGCACTGTTTTAGTATTTGTAAACTTACAATGTGTTTTAAAAGCCTACTGGGCTGGGCCCCCATTTTTTGATCCTGCTTTTTGAAATTCTGTTGGTTACCCTCGTACTTTTTTTTCTTTCAGATGAAGGGAGAGCAGCAGAGTGATGGAGAGAGACAGAGAGAGAACGAGAGGGCATGGAAGATGATCTGAGGGCATTTTCGTTCCTCATCAGCCTGACTGACTCCTGCTAAAAAGATTCCGTTTCCACAACATCAGTGACTACACTGTGACCTAGGCACAGTCCCATAAATTATGTCAGTCCCCCCCCCTTTAGTGTCAATATCTAATTGATCGATTTCATTTTTTTTAAGACGTTAAGATCCAAAGAATATAGACAAGGCTTTCATATTTTGGGGAATAAGAAATAAAGTGATTAGAGCAGTGGACATCCTAATGACCAATATTCCGAGATTTCTTATTTCTTGCGGAGAAACACTTGGACCAACATATCTCTGTAGCACAGATTCCCATCCAAAGGACGTACTTTGCTGACAAGCACCATTAATAAAATTTAATGGATATCAAAGTTCTGAGGTTTTATCATGTCATGTTTTAGACAGTCTACGGCAGATAGTAAATACCCACCCCTCCAAACCACAAAAATGCTTATAAGTTTTAGGTACCATAACCCAGAGCATTAGGAACGGTTTCTATGTGATCACCAGATGAGGGACTCATGTAAAAATAGATTTTCAGAGAGGGTGCCAAGGATGTCAGTCTCTCGCTCTACCACCTAGATCTGGACTCCATCTTGAACCTTCCAGATAAACCACCTCTCCCAGCCTGGCAGCTGGCTCTGTGCAGCAGCAAAAAGGCTGGCCCAGTGGCCAGCAGATCCACCTCCCAAGCCCACCTCTACTACTCCTTCGCTTAATGATGCCAAGTGGATCACTTTACTTTCTGTGATTCCGTTTCCTTCCCTACGAAATGGATAAAACAATGCCGAGTTTTGGGTGGTTGTGGGGATCGAAGGGGTTAATGCATGCAAAATAACCCACACGAAACTTGGCGGGGGAACAGGCTTATTATAAACCATGACATATTTTACTGGGGTTTTGAGGTTTAAAGGATTTATGTTTTTTTAAATCAAGCATATTAAATCACAGGCCCTAGAACATTGTTGTCACTCAATAAATGTCAGGCAACAAGTTAATAAGGAAGTATCTCTCCAGGATAATGAATTTTAAAATTCCTGAAAACTTCTTACAATATCATTTTTTAAATTCAAATATTATATGTATTTTCCTATTCACCAATGTAATACGAAGAGAAAGAAGAAAAAAGGACCAGTTCTATTACATACGATATTAATTTGCAGTGTATGTCTTTAAACCGCAGTTTCACACTATCCAGACATTCCCCACCTTGACTACACATGTTCCTAAAGCCGGATGTGAACAATCCGCCCGTTCTGAACAGACTTCTATTCCCACATGACTACAAGGTATTATAAATTCTCTAAATTATACTTACTTTGGGGGCACCTGGCAGGCTCAGTCAGTAGAACATGCGACTCTTGAGCTTGGGGTCATGAGTTCAAGTCCCATGTAGGGCATGGTGCCTGCTAAAAAATAGTAACACTAAATGAAATAATCCTCACTTTTAATCTTGCCATTTTCCTCTGTAATAAAGACAAAGGAACAATACATCTGGCTCAAAAACAGGTGGTCTAGCTGAGGTGAAGACTGACCCCCTCTTGTCTTCATAGTAGTTTCCTTCTTTGCCTTAATGGAGCAAAATTTGTAAGATATTCATTTCCTTTGACTTTAATTTTTCCACTTGCCACTTGTTTTTATAAATACCACAGGCAACATAAAACAACAATTTTCAGAAATTTTTAAAACAATAAGAACCTTTCTTTAAAAAAAAAAAAAATCTATCCAGAGGCACCTGGCTGGCTTAGTCTGTAAAGCATATGACTCTTGATCTCAGGGTTGTAAGTTTGAGCCCTATGTTGGGTGTAGACATTACTTAAAAAATAGTGGCGCCTGGGTAGCTCAGTGGGTTAAGCCTCTGCCTTCGGCTCAGGGTCCTGGGATCAAGCCCCACATCTGGCTCTCTGCTCAGCAGGGAGCCTGCTTCCCTTCCTCTCTCTCTGCCTGCCTCTCTGCCTACTTGTGATCTCTCTCTGTCAAATAAATACATAAAAATCTTTTTAAAAAATACAATAAAATCAAGGTGTCTGTGTGGCTCAGTCACTTAAGCATCTGCATTTGGCTCAGGTCGTGATGCCAGGGTCCTGGGATCAAGCCCTGCATCCCAGCCCCTTCCTCAGTGGGGAACCTGCTTCTCCCTCTGTCCCACCCTCCCACTTATGTTCTCTCTCTCTCTCTCCCTGTCTCTCTCTCAAAATCTTTTTTAAAAAATACAATAAAATCTTTTTAAAAATAAAAATAAAATAAAAGAGTGCCTGAGTGCTCAATCAATTAAATGTCTGCCTTTGGCTCAGGTCATAATTCCAAGGCTTCTCTCTCTCGGCTGCTCCCCCTGCTTGTGCTCTTTCTATCATATAAATACATAAAGTCTTTAAAAATAATTTTTAAAATAAAATAAAATATTTAAAAATTTTTTTAAAATTCTTTTTAATCTATCCAGAAGCCAAATACGTAAAATAGGTCACAGTGAAGTTGGCCCGATGGAAGGAGGTAGGAGACCTAGAGCACTTCTAAGGAACAACCATTCCCAGCCCAACAACCAAGGTCTCTGTCACCCCCAAAGTCTCTTGAAAAAAAACCACTTCTGATCATGTCATAGATGATGTTCAAGACCCTCCAGTGACTGCCACTCACACAGAGAAAACCCAAAGTCTACACCTTGCCCAGCTTGTTCTGGTCTCTGACCACAACTCAGTCTTTCACATCCTACCACACCTTCCTTCTCCGGGTGCGTCAGCCCACATCCCAACCCCCACCGCCATCTTGATGCCCCACTCTACCATGTTACTGTCCTTACTATCTCTTGAACAAGCCAAACATACTCTCTTTGCAGCTCCTTTGCATTTGCCATTCCCTTGGGTAGGGAACAAAACCAATGGTCCCTTCCCTTCTTTCTTTCAGATCTTTGCTCCGATGTTATCTGCTCAGAGAGGTCTTGCTGGCTGCCCTATACAAACCAGTACACCCCTACCCACGTCCCTCTCTATCTCCTGTCATTTTTCCTTCTTGGCAGTTATAGTAATAACACATTCCTCTATTTATGTATGCACTTTTTTTACTGCCTATGTCTCTCAATTAAATGTGAGCCCACTAGAATAAGAAATTCATTCATTTCACCACCAGTTCCTGAAACAGCACCCAACACACGGTAGGTGCTCAATAAACAGGTGCTGATTGAATGAACGGCTGAGATGCTCACGCACGGTTCACAAGGCAGCTTTAAACCTCTCAGTGTGCCAGTCAGTGCTCTCCAAAGCAAAGATGGGAACACTGTCAAAACTGGCATCAACAAGGGACATGGGCAGTGCCACATACTTACCACCCAAAAGTGCCAGTTGTTTTGACATCCATATTTTTTGTCTTGGGCTTAGATTCAGAAGAAATAGAGATGGGTTTGTGAACAGTAGAAAAGGGTCCCCTGACTATTGTTCCTCACAAGCCTGTGGTCCATGATGTGTGAACAATGAACTCAGTCCCAATGTCTCCACACAAAGGGATCCCTGGCTTTTTGCTTTTACCCCCTCCCTGCCAGAAAAATCATATCGGTTTCCAAAAACCATTTGTCCCCACATAGGGCGTTAATTCTGCTTCTCATCAGGCCACATCTCCAAGGCCTAATGTCCAAGGTCTCAATACTGAAATCCCTGTTGCACATCTATAGACCCTGCTTTTTGCTTCAACTGTGCCTTGGGATCCAGGGGTTTCCCTTAACGTGCTCTCAGGGGCCTTTCGTGGGCTGACCCAGCCTTCCAAAACATTCCCACTGAAAACACACCTAGAAACCATGAAACTCCATGGCTTAAGCATGGGACTAGCTTTGGGAGTGATTAAATAAACAAAACTGGACCCCAAAAATTGCTCAACCAAAGATTCCTGGTATTCTCATTGATACCCACTTAATACTGGTATTATCGGAGTAGAGGCAGATGCAAAGAAACGTGGCCCAAATCACAGGGAAAAAGATGGATTGTTCTGGTTATTACTATAATCCATGTTTCAACTGGAGTCAACAAGCCACAGTCAACCGTTCTATTATTGATAAATTAAAATTTATGTATGTACAGATCCCTGAAACCTTGATCTTAAGAAATTTGGGGTTTTTTATCCCCCCTCTGCCTGGAACATTCTTCTCTTTACTCCTAAATAACTCCTATCCACATTTCACATCTCCGCTTCCCTCATTATTAGTCCCGTGGAGAGGCTGTCGCTGACTCCTTTCCCACACCCCTGCAGGCCGTCCCACTGCCCCCTCTCATATGGTGTCAGAAAACCTGGACTTTTCCTTTAATGCTCTTAATGTACCTGTAATCAACATGAATTTACCTGTTTAATATCTGCCTCTTTTACCAGACTCCAGCTGAGTAACTGGTGGGCAGAAGTCATGTCCGTAGTGCTCACTGCTGTGTTCCCAGCATGGACTAAGTGTTTGGTGGTTCTGGGGAGTAAAGAAATGAAGGAAGTGAACACAGCCTGAGCTATGTGTTGAAATGACCGTGGATACTTACAACGGTTCTACTTTATTAAAGCAACAAGGTCCCTTATGGGGAGGGGGGAAAAAGGCACAGTGATCCTTGGAGCAAGTTGTGGATCATTTTGTCAAGGCTGCCATTCCCAAACCTCCCTAATGAGATCATTCAAATCCTTTCAGGTACTGATACTCAGGCCAAAGACCTGATCCTACAGGGTCAGGAAGCTCATGGAATCTTGGACTTGAGCTCTGATCAAAACCTGACCTTAAAATTTCTTGGAACATTAGGAGGAATGGTAGAAGTCGGGTCAACCATCATTCCGAAGCTTCCAGCAGATATTAAGCAAAGAGCATCCAGAGAGACAAACCCAGGTGGTGCTTTTCAGTGCCCTGTGCAGTAATGTCCTTGGTACTGAGTCATTCCCCCACTTCTCAGAATGAGGACTCCCTGGGCGCCCCGAGAACTAGCGGCCGTTAGAACACCGGGAGGGAGCAGCCCCGGGAGACGACAGCACCACCGATGAAGGGGTGAGTCCTCCGAGCAAGGTCTTTGGCCTGAGTATCAACGAAGAAGAGCCAGCACAAGACCAGAAGTGTGATGGGTGCCAAATGTTGCCCATATCGGGTCTCTATGGGCCTCCCCGGGAGGACTCCAAGCAGTGTTCACTAGGTGGGGTGTTTGTGGGGCAAGAGA
Organism: Mustela erminea; assembly: GCF_009829155.1. Taxonomy (NCBI): domain Eukaryota; kingdom Metazoa; phylum Chordata; class Mammalia; order Carnivora; family Mustelidae; genus Mustela; species Mustela erminea. Next base: position 132,610,584 of record NC_045615.1, on the reverse strand, counting down.
CTCTACAGAATGAGAAGAAGAGCAGGAAATAAAAACTGATGTGGCCGTGGTGTCATTTGTACCTGAAGAGTGCTCTGCTCCATACCCTTTGGGTAATACCATTGCATTCCAGGCATAAGGAGAAGGCAAAGAGAAGAAAGTTCAGAACATTATGCGTAGGAGGTGAGGGGATCCTGGCATTAAAAAAAAAAAAAAAAAAAAATGCCCTCCTTGGAGAGAGAGACAGCATTAGAATCACCACCACGGGCTGCAAATGTTACAAAGGAGAAGCAACTGATGAGTGAATGCCAAGGCAGCAAGCACACACAGCGCGACAATGATGCCCAGAATGTCAAAAGCTTGGAAGTTTTCCTAATCCTTGTTTAATCTCCATGGGAGGTTTGTTGTTGTTGTTGTTGTTTTTAATATAGAAATGCATCTTTAATTTCATAATGAAAATCAAGAGGCAAAGAGATTTGAGTTTATCGCCAACTCACAAAAAGGTATCTATTCCATCAATGAGTGGACATCGTACTTATAAAAAGAAGGGGGGTCCAGGCGATGAGCATTCAGCCTCTGAGGAAACTGCCTTCAGCTCCTTCATTTAGCAAATACGTGGTGAGCCAGGCACTGTTTTAGGGGCCAGGAATATTACGGTCAGCAAAACTCTCAGCCTTCATGGGGTCTGCATCCCAGTGAGGAGAGGTAGACCATAAACAAAGGAAGTAAGGGGGGAAAGTATTAGTTCTGAAGACTTGGGAGAGAAACGAGAGAGGAGGCTGGTGAGCATCAGAGCCGGGCAGGGCCTGTCTCACGACGTGAGACTGTGGTCTTCGCCAGGCCTCACGTACTCATGCCAGGAATCTGATCACAGACTTGGGGACGCTGAAGGGACAGGTCATGAGGATGGGGGCAGGGAGGGGAAGTTCCAGGCAGAAGGAACAGCGAGCAGAAAGACCCTGAAATGGGGGCTGCTCCGCAGGTGTCCCAGAAACAGCAAGGCTGGTGCCGACAGAGTGTGCAATCAGAGGCATGGTACCAGAGGGGCATGCAGGTCTGGTGTGAGCTTTGGTGGGAGTGAGAGGGGAAAGCGCAGGAGATCTGAGTAAAGCAATGACATGACCCAACTTCCCTTTAAAAAGCATTACTCCAGGGGCGCCTGGGTGGCTCAAACGGTTAAGCATCTGCCTTCCGCTCGGGTCATGAACTCCAAGTCCTGAGATTGAGCCCCACATTAGGCTCCCAGCCAGTGGGGAGTCTGCTTCTCCCTCTCCCCCGCTTGTGTTCTCTCCCTGTTAAATGAATAAAAAATAAAATCTTTCTTTAAAATGCTAAAAAATAAATAAATAAAAAGCATTACTCTGGCAGCAGCATTTCACGCGTTAGACGTCTATGACCTGATGCCGCCCCTCCCCCCGAGTTTAAGGCTTAAGCTTCAAGAGATCCTACACACCCACCAACTCAACTCCAATACTCCCACTGAGATATCCAAAACTGGGCTGAGAGGTCATTTGCAAAAATGCAGAAAACAGCAATCCTGTCATTTTAAATCTGGCACAGAGATGCACAGGGTAGGTACAAGACAGAACAGAGTTGCTCCTCCACAACAACTCAGGCCATATACATGCCCACATCAACAGCTCCTGGATCACACTGGAGGTGTGGGGTTACCGTGGCTGAAGGGTACATAAGGAGAGGGAAAAAGGAAGAAGCCAAAGATCGTATATGTCTCATAACCTCAATGCAGTCTTGAGGAAAAGAACCATCTGCTTTGATGTAGGTGAGCCAGGTCCAAAGACACAGAGAGGGTCCGGCAGGACCAGTCAAGAGGATCCTTGGCCTCGTGTAGGATAGAAATCAAATCCAAGCCAAGAGGAAGTACAGCAAAGTTTACTGAACGGCATTCAGTGAAAGATCATAGCAGACCGAGAGTCTGAGAGATTCAGAAAGGAGAGTAAGTCTTGTTGTTGCTTGGGATTAGAGGTTTATATTAGAAAGGGGTCCATGGTACGTGTATTTTCAGGAATCTGGAGGGGGGGAGCTCTGATCAAAGAGGAGGGTGACAGGTAAATAATAAGTGTTATTTCATAAATCATTGAAAGCAGGGGGTACTGATGCCAGAGCTGGCCGAGGTTTGTTCAAAGCTAATGTCTGGGACCACCTTTGGGATCCAGTTCTTCTTAGATGTCATCAAGGCTTTGGGGGCCAAGGACAAAACTCAGAGAATGATTCACTTTCTTGCTTCCCCTAGCCCCGGGGTGGGAACATAGCTTCTTTCGTTTACTGAGACGCAAGGTGAAGTATAGAACGTGGGTAGGTGGCGCCTAGCAGGAAAACAGCAGAGACCGAGTCTTTCTCAAAAATGGAGGCCCATCAGTTTCCCTATCTGTTTGATGGTGACCTTTGGTCCTAGAGATTCCAGGATCGTTATGGAATGGTTTCAGGTCCCAGAGACCATTAAAATGTCCCGGAAAACCTCGCACAAAGCTGCAAACAGAAAACATCAGGGGTCTCTGTCACAAAGAGAAGAAAGGAGGGCCGGAGGAAAGGGGCTCTCCCCAGCGGAACTAAGCGTCAGGAGTGAGGAGGGGGAGGCCAGGGGGCAGGTTCGGGATATATACAGTGCCTGAGTCCTCGCCTGGGACCACGACTCACTGTCCTGCCCTGGGTACGTAATCCTGATTAAATGAGATGATGGCCATATACCAGGGCACTCAGAGAGGCCAATCCTCTTCCCTGTCCCTTGAGTCATCTTATCACCTCCTAAAAAAGGCCGGAGGGGGAACGCAGGAAAGCTTTAGACAAGTTGCATGATGGGATTCCATTTCCACTCAACATGCACACCAGCACACAGGCACAAACCAGAACAGAACATCCAGAAGAATGTAAGTCAGGTGCTGGCAGTCATCTCTGGACTGCGGTACGAAGGGCAGTACTTTTGTGGTTCATCTGTATTTTTTCCTTTTTCACAATGAATGTGGATTACTCATATCTTTCTAGAGGCAGAGAAGGGCATACGGTATAGTAGAAAGGCTTCCAACACAAATGGTTCAGGCACAAAAGAAAGACTCTGACACATGCAAAGCTACTGTAACCTTGTGGGTCAACTAATCTCAAATTTTAAAAAAAAATTTTGTAATTTTTTTTTAGATTTTATTTATTTGACAGACAGAGATCACAAGTAGGCAGAGAGAAAGAGAGGAGGAAGCAGGTTCCCTGCTGAGCAGAGAGCCCGATGTGGGGCTCGATCCCAGCACCCTGAGATCATGACCTGAGCCGAAGGCAGAGGCTTTAACCCACTGAGCCACCCAGCTGCCCCCCAAAAAATTGTTTTAAAGGAAAGAAAAAGCCAGTCTCTAAAAAGTGAATGTTTTGTCATCTAAACTACATCCTCGCGGGCAGGCCTGAAAGTAGCTCCTGAATCAGTGGCCCGTGAAGCCAGGTCTGGGTTTCGGGATCTATGACAAGCTCATCACGCCCCCATAAACAGATATGACAAGCTCATCACGCCCCCATAAACAGACTGGCCTGAGGATGGCACAGACACGAGGCATCAGAGTGACTTCCAGGTCTCCTCAAAGAAATGTGCCCGCCCCTCCTCTTGTTTAGTTTTAAGCTTGCCAGGAGAGCCACTTCACATGGAGGGGACTCAGTGCAGGAGAAAGAACTCCTTGCTATCCCTGTCCAGTAGGAAATGGAAAAGGCTGAGGACTGTGACCGCCGCATTTTGGTTTCCCTTTTCCTTTTTACGAGCTTTTAATGGCACTTATCCTTTTACCTCCGCCATTATGAGCTGGGTATTTTGGAGACTGTTAGTCATAGGTTGCCAGACCACAAAGAGACATACTTGAACCTGACCCAGAGGAAAAGGGATTACGTAGAAATGCTAACCTTGGAGCTGGATGTAATAACTAGCTGTGACATTAGGTTGCTTCTCTTGATAAGGAGTTTCTAAGCATAGTTTGGTTGAACATGGGATAATTGCCATAAATGAAGGCATTCTTGTGATTTTACGATATGCATGTCACAGGCAGCTAAAGGATGGACTGTCCTGGACTCCAGGGACAATGATCTCATCCCTCTCCTCCTCCTGGGAATGGAAACTCTGCTTCTGGCCACAGCAGGAAGCAGCAGACCCAGATCAACCAACTGGAATAGCCGTTCTTTGGCAACAGAAATGGATTGGCCCAAGGGGTGGGCATCTATTCCAGAGTGGAGTGGATTGATGTCCCAGTCTGGGATTCATACCCAAGTACTGGAAGAAAGAACACTGAACACTGCACTGAGGCTAAGAGTGAATGTAAGATCGCTCTGGCGGGCAGATGGGCCCTCTTCAGTAGGGGTGAACAAGGACAACTCACAGAGAGAAACCCAGATACCCAGGGCTGAGTAGGGGTGGGAGGGAAGGAGTCCTGCCAGCACCAAGTCCTTGGTTCCTACTGCTCAACCTTGCTGTTCTGCTGAACCTGTTACCCCTGCAACCTTCCCGCCTGCCACCCGTCAATATGGCCCTTTGCTTCTACCCTAGGATTCAGCTACGACAACTAGAATCAGAGAAACACGGGATGGACATTTTTTTGGTCACACACAAAAGAAACCTAACTAGTTTGTTTTTTCATTCAAATCCATGCTGATCTTGTTCTTAGTTTATTTTTCAGTTGGGGGTTAAAAGGCTTCAGGATATAAGAAGACATCGAATAAAGAACGTAAACATCTTGTCACTGGCCACCCATTTCCACATTTCTCGAAGCAACCCCTGTTGTTAAGATAGACGTACGTTTCCTCTGTGGAATTCCCTGGCAACTGAACGTGAATACAGAAACCAGCCACGGGAAGGGGGCCCTGGGCATCCAGGGGCAGCTGGCGTGGGGAGCCGGGGTGCTCAAGGCTCAGATGAGGCAGTGTTTCCTGCACTACCTCAAAGACCCAGCACCTTACAGGAGTGCAACCTTGACAAATATGCAGAGTGTAGTCTCTCACCATAGGAATTACCAAAGAAGCTAAAAACAGAAACACGCACTGCATAATCTCTAACCTCAGGGGACAAGAAAAACAGAGAATTGCTGTGTCAATCTCATTTCCTTGTTAGGCGCATTATCATAAGTGAGGGCCTTTCGTTCTGAATGCTACACTTCACTAACATTTACCCGACTCCAGCTTCTGAAATATTGAATTCCATAGTAATTTTATTTTTTGCTTTTGATCTTTACTGTTTTGCTCATTTATCCATAAACATGAGCTACTGAACTGAGTTGAAATTAAATAGCTAGGGTTAGAACCTGAGGCCATCCAGATAGGACTAAACCAGTAGTCCAAGATGGGAGACCTCACCGTTGAAGCAAGAACAATAAATTTAAAGTTTTTCTCTTTGGATACTTCTTATAAGGGGACTTGATGATGATCTGTGCCTTAATTTATCTTGACGCTCTGGTTTAGGAAGGGAAGAGATTTCTATGACACAGGGAGTTTCCGGAGTTCTTATAATGTGAATTTCAGAAATCCCCCCTTTCACCAAAACACTCTCTTACAGAATGGTTCCGTGCTGGGGAATTGCTAGAACCACCCTGAACAGCAGCAGTACGTTGTATCACTTGACTAATCTTGAAAGTAGCTTATTCAACCAATTTTGGCGACTGAACTATTTCCTGAAATCCAGAATAGCAAAACATTTGAGAATGCGACAGGCACCAAATGGGGGACTTAAAAACAAGTCACAGCGCATTATAGGGTGTCTTCCATTTACTAAAATATTACCAGTGGACGGAAAGGAGAGATGGAGTACATCTGAGCCACGGGGCGCCCACTGCTGGGGCAGGGAGGGCTCAGGCTTGGGGCTGCCGGCAAATGTGACCTCCTCCATCTGCCCGACCAGCAGATGAGGGAGTTCTGTGTGGTTTTCCGGGGTTCAGAATTGAGGAAAGTGGGACTCAGAGGCTTGCCTAATCCGCCCAGTCACACAACTCGACCACCCTCTCAGAGCCAATAAAGGGTGACACCTAAATTTGGGTCTGGTGGTGCTGGTTTGACTGTCTAGACTCTTCACAAAGCTTAGAGTGAGGCTAGCAGACAAGTGGAAGATACAACCATCTCCCTCAGGGCCAGTTGTTTGGGATCAAGATAGACACAAAGATTTCATCTGATTTTAACTAATGATGACAAAGACAATCATAAGAATCAAGATTTACTGAGTGTTTTCTCTGTGCCAGATTCTGTTTACGGGCCACGTATTTATTCCTTGAACCGTGCAGCCAAGTGGGTATTATTATTATCCCCATTTCATAAACAGGGAAATTAAGACACTGAAGGTTAAGTAAGCGGTACAAGCTCACAGAGCTATTAAATGGAAGAGCCAACATGAAACCCAAGTGATGAGCTCCCGAGCTCATGCTGCTATCTTCCACGTTCTCCTGCCTCTAAGACACATGGATAATGGAGAGTTAGCACGGCCTACAACTTTCTAATTCTACACTGTGCCACTCAGATTTTTTTTCAGAACAACACTCCTGCTACCCTTCTACTGGAAAAATGACACCTTTGGGACACAGAGCAGCTTTCAAGTTTCTCAGGGAAAAAAAAAAAAATAGGATCCCTTTCAACTGGACTCTAAAAAAAAAAAATAAATTCTACACTTGAAACCGTATCTATGTTGTTAGAAATTCTAAACACCTATGATCGTGTCAATGGACTGAAAACAAATGCCCCTGTAGGTTCAACACGGGTGGTCTGCTAGGCAGGAGGCACACCCCTGCATCTGCTCTTAACTTCTGGATTCAAGAATGACCTTTTTCTTGGGAAGGAATCCCAGTTGGAGGAGGGAAAAAAAAAAAAAATACAGAACAAAACCAAACCACTGGGCTCTTTCATTAAAGGGAAAGTAAGAGCTAAGTGATAGCTGCTGTCATGCATATTACAAAAAATACGTCACTTGCTTTACAGAGCAGACTGTGTCGCAAGTCAACTCATTGTTTGCACAGGTGTATCTGTCCCTGAACAAACAAGTCCAGAGCAATACTCCTAAATTTCACCGACTAGAAAGGAGAGAGCGTGAAGCATAAAACTAGCTTTTGACATTCAAGATTGTCTTCTTTTGTCATTTCGATTTTCCCTTACAATTCCATAGAAGGCTTTTCCCTTGATTTAAGGGAACATTTTTATCCCACAAAAATGGTTTTTATTAAAGGCTGAAAAAGGGCTATTAGTTTGCTCTCCAAGAGAGCAGTTGCTCTGGTCTACCCAGCATCCCTTCCTTAGGGTAGCAGTTCCAGTGGGTGGCCCTGTGATCCAGACCCAGCTGATAACAGAACCTTCTCTCCCAAGCAATAAAAGACCAGTCCAAGGATAGCATTTGACAGTTCTTTCTGTTGTGGATTTTAAGCTGGGAAGATGACACTTTGTGTGTGCTGGAGGCCACCTTTCTTGCAACATGGAGAGATGAATAGGGTGGAGAGGGAGAAAATTCTGGAATCAGTGAGCCAGTTTTTTTCTAATCTCAAAGACTCTAATTCCTAGAGTTTTTTCTTCCTTTCTGTGAGATACCCTAGCATCCTTCCAAGTTGAGTGAGCCAATAAATTTCCCCTTTGTGCTCATCTGGTTTGAGTTGGATTTCTGTCTCTTGCAACCAAAAGAGTCATAATATGAAAGACTAAAAGTTTAAATCATTGCCTTGACCTCTCCCAGAAGGCACCTGCCTGAGCTGAATGTATTTCCCTCTCTTACAAAGTACCGAGCTCCTTCTATACCCGATAAACCTGTCGTCTTTTAGTTTGAATCATCTCCTGATTTTAATCCATTTCTTTCTTTTTCACGCCCCACTTAGCCTGGACTTCAGGCCAACATGATTACCCTCTAACTGCAGTAACTTAGCCTGTCTTTGAGAAGACAGCGACATACTCTGTTTGCTCATAAACACCAACATGCTCAAGCACCCCAATGTGAACTGGTCTTCCAAGTGCTTACCTCACCATTGCTTCAAGCAGTGGTTCTCAAGAGAGGAGATTTTTTAAACACCAGTGCCAAGGTCTTGCCCCAGAGATTCTGTTTTAACTGGTCTGGGGAAAGGGCTGGGCATCAGTATTTTTCAAAATTCTCCCAATCAAGGTTAAGTCAGCCAAGATTAAATTTGGATGACTAAAAATAATTTATACATGTTTTTAATGATGTTTATGTTTGCTTCAACTAGAATGACTTGCACTCTGACTACGCCCTTGGGGGTGGAGTTGGAAAAGGCACGGACGTTTTCACCCTGTGTAACTCTCCCTCAGTATCTCCTGGGGTGTGCTTAAATTCATTAAAGCACAGTGGACATCTCCAAGCATATGACAGGAATGATCAAGGCCCTGTTCGTTTTGTTTTTTTTTTAAGATTTTATTTTATTTATTTGACAGAGAGAGCACAAGCAGGGTGAGCAGCAGACAGAGGGAGAGGGATAAGCAGACTCCCTGCTGAGCTGCGAGCCTGATGCAGGGATTGATCCCAGGACCCTGATAACATGACCTGAGCTGAAGGCAGACACTTAACTGACAGAGCCACCCAGGCACACCAACAAAGGCATTTCCTTAACATCACTTACACACTGGCCCTGTGTTCTGTAGCCTCATGGGAAACCACTGTTTGTGCAAATGTGCATATCTATTGTTTGCATTGGTCTTCTGTCTACATAGATAGATAGAGATAGAGATAATTATTCAAGTTCTGATAGACTTGTTTCAAAAAAAAAAAAAAATCAAACACTTGGGGCGCCCCAGTGGTGCCATCGATTAAGCATCTGACTCTCCATTTCAGCTCAGGTCTTGATCTCAGGGTCATGAGATCAAGCCCCATGTCAGGCTCTATGCTGAGCACAGAATCTATTTAAGACTCTCTCTCCCTCTGCTTCTGCCCACCCCCACTCTAAAAAAAAATAAATAAATCTTTTTTTTAAAAAGGGCGGGTACCTGGATGGCTCAGTGGGTTAAGCCTCTGCCTTCAGATCAGGTCACGATCTCAGGGTCTTGAGATCAAGTCCTGCATTGGGACTTGGCAGAGAGCCTGCTTCCCCCTCTCTCTCTGCCTGCTTCTCTGCCTACTTGTGATCTCTGTCTGTCAAATAGGTAAATAAAATCTTTTAAAAAAGAAAAAGGTTTAAAAAAAATCAAACATTTGACACTTCTGACAAAACTCAGTTTGTTTGACAGAGACGATCGCATAAGCCACCTCTGTGGCATATGTGTTGGTTTGCCAGGTAAGAAAGGACCCCAAACCAAAACTGGCACACAGACACAGGCACACAAAGAAAGCGTCACGTGCAAATGAAAGCAGAGGTGGGGACGGTGCTTCCGCAAGCCAGGGAACACCAGAGACGGCCAGCAAACCAGCCACCAGATGCTAAGGGAGGTCATGGGACAGACTCTTCTTCCCAGCCCTCAGAAGGAACTGATCTGGCTGACACCATGCTCTTGGACTTCTGGCCTCTAGAACTGTGAGGCAGTAACTCCCTGTGGCTTAAGTTCGTGGTACTTGGTTATGACAGCCCTAGGAAATAAACTTCATCTCTTGCAGAAAAGAAAAGTCTATGATTCTGTAATCATTCACCTTCGATGCTGTCTCTAGTGGGGAGAAAGACCCAGAAGTTTGAATAATCTGAAAAGAGTAGATTCAAGGGTCATTGCTGATCTTCAGGCAACACGTGAAGTTTATTACCAGCTGCCTTTTGAAGACAAAAGAAGAGGAACAAAAACCAAAACTTTCCCTTTTCTTAGCCTAGAAAAGAAATTCCAAAAGCCCAGCTGCCTGGACACTACCGAAGTCAGTTAGAAAATTATCATAATTTTTACAGCAAGAACATATTTCTACTGTTTTTCAGAAATGGGTACTTACAGAAGTTTTGTGAACAATGTGATGTGCTCTGAACAACCAAGGGCATTAGTCAAATCCAGCTTCTTTCTTGGTTGGGGAGATCTGACATGGATTCACTTGTAGAAATACCAGTAAACTCTCTAAAGTGTGAAGTCAGAAAACCTCCAGGTGGCATGTCATTGGCTCATTCCAGAAACTCTTCATGGAAGCCGGTCCTCCTGCGGTACTCTGGAGGAACAATATTGTCCTGTTGCAGTACAATATTCATACAGAGAAATGGAAGATCCTGCCGACTCTTCTCAGAAACCGAACCCACCATCTGACTCGCTTGTTACCGCATCTCCTCAACTTTCACTAAATGACTTTTTTCTTGCCACCATTTTCTCTCCTGGCTTTAATATCCAACTTTGTTCTCATGAACTTCTCAAGCTCATACTTCTGTCCAGGGTGCTTTCAGTTCTTTGAGAGAAATATTCTTTTAGAAATTGGCTCAAAGTGAAGAATGGAGAATCAAAGATTAAATTTACTAAGCTTGACAAGGTATATTTGTGCCTTTGATTCAAAAGAAGAAACTTGACTTGAGTTAAATCCTGCAATGGTTTGCTTTGTAACTTTGGGGACATTTCATCAAATCCTTGTTCTTTAGTTCCTTTCACTTTAAGGGAAATAGCCCCAACATCCCCTACCAGTGGAAGGGTCAATGAACAAATGACCTAACCCATTATCCTGACCCAGTTAGACAATGATAGCCAATTCTGGTACTTTTGCTGGAGCCGATGGGAAAGTGGTGCTCTCTTTCCACACAGGTGACCACTGCTGGTGGCCAGGTGAACACTGTGAAGGAAGAGCCTGCCAAAGAACAAAAACACACAATGAAAATCAGAGGTGAGAAATAGAGAGAGGTAGATTCCTAATAACACTGTAGAAGCATCCATGCCCGCCCTTCACCAGATATACCACCTATCTTCAAGGTCATGGGAGCCAAACGCATTTTTTTTTAAAGATTTTATTTATTTATTTGACGGAGAGAGATTACAAGTAGGCAGAGAGGCAGGCAGAGAGAGAGAGGAGGAAGCAGGCTCCCTGCTGAGCAGAGAGCCCAATGCGGGACTCGATCCCAGGACCCTGAGATCATGACCTGAGCCGAAGGCAGCAGCTTAACCCACTGAGCCCCCCAGGCGCCCCAGCCAAAAGCATTTTTATGTCTACTCCATTTGCATTGGGTTTCTGTCACTGGCTACTAAGAGTCCTAATAAACATATGGAATCCAGTTAGCGAGAAAAACAATAATTAGATGAAAGATGACTGTTCTTTTCTAGTCTTTAAAACAATGTGTCCATTCTGAAAAGGTCCTAGAAGCTGTCACAGGAAGGAAAGGGAGGGGACTAGACTCTGAATAGCCCAATGGCCAGCAGATGAAGGAGCAAATTTGGGTTCAGGGTAAAGAACACCTTTCTGCTGTTCGGAGCTGTATGAAACAGAATGGGCCCCTTCCTAACCATGTGGTGCATATGTCTAACTTTCTTCCAACCTCATTGCCACTGCATCAGTCCACTCATCTCAGCTCCCATCTTAACTACTACCAGAGCCTCCTAAAGTCATCCGTGCGCTCACCAGATGTTCATCAAACCTCTGTTCTGCACTAGGCACAATTCTAGATGCTGAGGACTCAGTAGGGAGCAGAACGGAAGGACAAAAATCCCTCCCCTCCCCCCCCCCCCACAAAGGAGTCCCCATTCTGGACAGGGGAAACAAACAACAAATAAGTACGACATACAACATGGCAGATGGTGCCAGGTCCTAGATGGGAAAGGAGATGGGGACCGTGGGTGGGTGGGGCCTGGGTTGCAAGAGAAACAGAGTGAACAGTGAGGTCCTCACCGAAAAAGAGACACTAGAGCCAAGACAGGAAAGAGACAAGACAGGGAATGATACAGACCTCCAGGGAAAGAACACTTGAAGCAGAAGAAAGATGGAGAGTGGGGCACCTGGGTGGCTCAGTGGGTTAAAGCGTCTGCCTTCAGCTCAGGTCATGATCCCACAGTCCTGGGATCAAGCCCCACATCGGGCTCTCTGCTCAGCAGGGAGCCTGCTTCCCCCACCACCACCCCGCCGGCCTGCCTCTCTGCCTACTTGTGATCTCTCTCTGTCAAATAAATAAATAAAATCTTAAAAAAAAAGATGGAGAGTAAGAATCTGGAGGCAGGACATTAAGGCCTCGTCAAGACCAGTGAGGCTGGAGTGGAGTGAGTGGGGGAGAGTAAAAGGAACGAGGTCCGACAGGCAGGGGATGGTTGTAGATCATGAGTACGCAATTGCATAGACTCTGGATTTTACTCTATGGAGGAGAAAGACAATAAAGGGCAGTGGAGAGACATGATTATATTTTAAAAGGGTCACTCGGCTTGGAAAATAGCTTGTCTTCCTGCTGCCAGTCTGATTCTCCACAGTCCATTGTCCATAACGCAGAATGAATCTTTTAAAACATTGTATACTGACCCGGCAATCCACTCCTGGACATTTACTCCTCCCAAAATAAAATTTACATCCACACAAAAACCTGCGTTTTTTCATGAATTTTCAGGGCAGCCTTGTTTGTAAGAGTCCCAAACTGAAAACAACCAGAATATCCTACCATTGGTGAATGATTAAACAAACTGCGGGACATCCATAATGCCTGCGGAATACGACTCAGCAATAAAAAGGAAGAAACTAATGTTACACACAACGTGGATAGATCTCGAGGCCATTTAACTAAATAGCAAATCTCAAAAAATCACATATTGCATGATCTTATTTCTATAACTATAGTTACATAAAATATACCCATTGGAAGAAATGAATGAAGGTACCCAGGACCTTTCTGTATGATCTTTGCAATGTCCTGGAGTGAAGTGAAGGAATTACAAATTCTACAAAACAAGGTTTTTTTTTTAAAAAAAGCATTATAGAAAAGAAATTGTCTTTTGGTGAATAACTGTGCATTGTCTCCATATAGCACACCCTTCCAAGTTATCTGATTCTGTTCTTTCATTGTCTTTGAACAACTTTTACAACTTTGAAAGTTTAGATAACTGACAGACATGCAAACTGTCCTGTCTGCACCTCCCCCTGGAAATCCAGTCCGTGCATGGGAAAACCCTTTCCGTGTTCAATTCAACATTCCTTTTTTCCATACCAATTTGTGCTTTTCTGACTTTTCCTTTGAATACTAGGAGGGCATCGAACAAGTTAAATAAAATTGTTAACATCTGTTCTTTTTTTTTTTTTTTTTTTTTTGCGTACCTAGGAGAGTCGTAATTTTACCTTTCTGAAAATTATCTCTTAAGAACGTCAATCAGGCTGTGCCTCTCCCCAGCTTCATCACTTCAAAGCTTCCCATGGCATTTCAAATGAATGCCAAACATTTCCAGAGGTGTACAAAACACAGCACATGCTGGGCCCACCCTGCCCTGGGGCCACATCTCCTTGCTCTGCCCCTTGTCTGGACACTCCGACTACTCATCCTGGCTTCAGCTCCCGGAGAACATCCAACCTGTTCCTACCCGATGGCTCCTGCACTGATTGCCCTCAGCCCAGAGCGTTCTTCTCGTGGATGGCCCTTTCTCACCAGTAAACACCCAGCTCAAGTGGTCCACCTCAGAGAGGTCTTCTCAAACTATCTTATCAAAAGTAAGATCCCCGGGGCGTCTGGATGGCTCAGTGGGTTAAAGCCTCTGACTTCAACTCAGGTCATGATCCCAGGGTCCTGGGATCGAGCTCTGCATTGGGCTCTCTGCTCGGCAGGGAGCATGATTCCCTTCCTCTCTCTCTCTCAGCCTGCTCCTCTGCCTACTTGTGATCTCTGTCAAATAAATAAATAAATAAATCTAAAAAAAAAAGGTAACATCCCCATCCTATTTTCTATGATAGTTATTTCTACCTGAAATATGATCAATAATAGTATTAAGTATTACATATGTTTTATATGTTGTATTTATTACATTAGTATACTGTTAACTATATGAGTATATATGTATAACATATTTACTTATTACATTATGTGAATGTAATATACAGTTTGGTTAGTTTCCAGCTTATTTATTCCCTGCCCACCCCAATTCTATAATAGTAGGATCTTGGGATCTGCTTCTATTATATCCCCCAATGCGTAGAAAGGTACCTAGCACATAGTAGGCACTCAATAAATATCTGTTGAATAAATCCTTGGGTGAGGGGCATCTGGCTGGCTGAGTCGGTAGAGCATGCAATCTTGGGGTCGTGAGTTCAACCCCCAAGGCTGGGCATAGAGCTTACTTCAAAAAAATCAACGAACCAACAAACAAATCCTTGGGTGAATGATGTTTCCAGAAGTAGTGAGGTCCCCAGCACCAGAAGTATTTAGGCATGGTATGTACAACCACTTAGCAATGTCATAGAAAAACTATAGGCGTAGGCTCAGTCACAAGAATAAAAGACCAGGAAGGTCTCTTCTAGTACTATGAGTCTATGAGTCTATGATTCTGTGACCACTTCACCATCTCTGTCATGCAGTGGGAAAAGCAAAGGAGTATCCTCAGCCCTTTCCCACCAAATGATGGTATGCACACTCTTGTTCCTGCCGCAATATCATCTCAGCATTAAAATGTTGAAGCTAATCAGACATTTAATTTCGAAGTGGAAGGTCATTATCTTGTCACAAAATTTTATTCCAATTACTTTTTTTCTATTATACGAAATGAATTAAAAGTAGCACAAAACATTGGGAGATCAAACAGTCAATCAGAAGCTCATTAAATATCATTGAAATTGGTGCAATAAAAAGCATTTCCCATGGCTGACTTATTATTTAAAAGCTATATTCTGGATGGTTCAAGGAATTGACATGCTGCCAATCAAAAACCACCCTGTCCATAAAGAGCCATTTGGCTTTAAAAAGTTCACTATTCTTTTGTGTGAGAAGAGTAAATATCTAAGGAGATTTAAAGCATGGGTATAATTACCATCCTATCAGTCCCCATGAGACCCTAAAGAGAAGATATCAGCAAAGTCACCATCTGACAATTTAGACAACAATTTACAGAAAGATGCTTACAAAGTGCTACCAGTGATTTTACAAACACCTCAATACATTACATTTCTGTACAATACTCAGCTAAGTACAATCCCAGGCAGGGATTAACGGTCAGTTACAAGTTTAAAATTGAGTCCAACTCCAAACTTGGAATAAATGCCCATTTTATTTTCTCAAGAGTGTTTATTAAGCACTTCATTTTTCTCTGGCCCCAGATGTAGGTGACTATTAGCATGAGGATCTGTAAATTGATCATTTCCAAATTTCTAATATTTTTCCATTAGGACTCCTGCCCCCCACCTTGCCTTTTAAAGCTAAACCACTAGTTTTATAGAAATGACCACTTTGTGATGTATAAGACGGCAAGTCCTTTTAGTTGGTAAAATATAACAACAGAAGTACTGGTCCCAGTCTCTGAAGATGTTTAAGTGGTTGGCAAGGATGATAAAAATAAAAATACATAATCATAAGACAAAGCTCTCAGGTACAAGAAATTACTTCTTCAGTAGAAGGATTCAAGAATTTCTCTCCTCTAAGTCACCCCACATAAACACTGCCACTACCCCAAATTTCTTTTCAAACGCCAGGACTTACTGGCAAATTATCTGGGAGTACAGTGGGAGGTAAACATTTCAATGCAAAATTCAGAACTGCTTTATAGAAAAAAAAAGTGTGGGGAGGTTTGTTATCATTTATTTCCTCCAGTATATCATTCAATTTCAGCTGTCTCACATCTCAGAAGAAGCTCCCCATTTCTCACTTATGTGCCTAAGAAACATCTCTCTGGCATCTCATTCTCTCTCCCTGTCTTTTACCAGCATTTCATTATTTCTTAACTGTCCCTCTCATGCTTGTCTCCCTTTTTCCTAGTGATCCACGTGTCCTCATTTAGCAGTTTTCAGAAGCCAGGGAGAAACGTTGCAAATAATGTTAAATATGATTAATATCTTGAATTCCTTGAAATATGACATGCATGAGTTACAATGAAACCTCTTTTATTTCCCCATGAAATGCTTTTGCATAATGAGAAAGAAAATGTCCTCTATGCCCTAATCAGCTCTGACAGTTCCTGGACTCCCAAATACTTTTATTTATGGCATTATTTATTTCATCTCTAATAAATGGAAGGGGGGGTACCCACAGCATGATCTGAAGAAGCTGCAGGAGAGAGGGAGACCATCCTGGGTGGAGGAGCACAGAAGCTGAACCAGCCAAGAGAGAGAAGGCGTCCAAGGTAAGGGAGATATGGGAAATAAGAGGCCAAGGACCTATACCCCCAGAAGAAAATGGGTCACTTTTCCAAGACTGAAAGGAACCTCCGAAAAGGAATGTAACTTCAGAGTGGAGAAAGGAGGGTCACACATCAAGGAGGAGATGCACTCAGATTCCTAACCTGGAGAATGAAGACTGACAGGCTGGAAACCAGTTCTGGGAGGGAGTATGCTGGCACCGGCAGGCCTGGGAGAGAGGGGGATGATTTGCTCCAAGGAGCCTCTGGGAGAAGCCAGGGCACTCCTCAAGATTTGAAGACAACTCTACTCCATGGGGATCCTCCTCCAAACCACAGAAGCTCATCTTTCATTCAGTCAATTAATGGAATTGTGCGTCCTCCAGAAACACTGGCCTGATGGCCCCAGATGCAGTGAGAAGCTTGCTGGGTGATAGAGCGGGCCACCCTGGTTCTCACATTTACGTATATATCAAATGACATTGTTGAAAGCATCTAATCACCATCCCAAAGGGAGGTATCGGGTCAGATTTTTCCCTCAATTGCACAGAGTCTACGTGCTATGAGAAGTGAGGATATGAATTCAAATGATCTGGACGCGTGTCTGCACTGGGCCACACACTCCCGAGGTCTGGCTTTGGGCAATTACCTCGCGGGGCCTTTGTTTACTCATCTGTAGAATGGGGTAAATGATTCTGCTACATTCTCTGGGCCCCTACTGGAAATTAATAAAATAATGTAGAAGTCCGAGATCCCGTATGATCCTAAGCTCCTGTGATCTGCAGGAGCTCAAAGGTCAAGCGCTGGGTGTGGGCCGACCCTGAGAGGTGCATAACGAGAAGAGACCCTAGGTCAAATCCTTCAAGATGTTCTTTTCAAAAGGTCGGGGGAGGATTTCCCGAGGGGTAGAACTGGCTGCAGTACCTTCCCAAGGCACACACACCCCACTCCAAGTACTCCCAGCCCCTCTGTGCAACCCCGAGAGTTTGGGGTCACGTAGGGGGCGCCAGGAGCTCGTTTCCGAAGCTGAACCCCGCCCGCGGCGGCAAAACCTCCAAGTCCGCACCTGGGGCTCCAAAGTCTCGCGCTGGCCGGGACCTGGCCCTGTTTATCCGCGCGCCCTCGGGATCCGGCTCTTCCCTTCCCTCCCCCCCGTCGGAGGCGCACACCCGGCGCGCGGACCCCACGGGCGGCGGCGGCGGCGCCAGGCCCCGCCCCCGCCCCCATTATCATTAGCAGATATTACCCTAAACACTTGCTCTTTACCTCCTTTCTCCCTCCAGGCATTGGCGAGGCGGCCTGTCAATCAGCGCTCGGGCGGCAGCCCCCCGCGCGGGGGCTCAGCGATGCCAGCCTCAGCGACAGGCGGCAGTGGCGGCGGCGGCGGCGGCGGCGGCCCAGGCACAGGCACACACCCTCCCACACGCGCGCACTCGGGCAGAGCCGGCGGGCGGGAGGCGGAGGCACCCTCGGAGCCCGGCGCCCGGCGGGGAGGGGGCGTGCGACCGGGGACCGGCCCCGAGGCGCAGGATGGAGGAGGAGATGCAGCCGGCGGAGGAGGGGCCCAGCGTCCCCAAAATCTACAAGCAGCGCAGCCCCTACAGCGTCCTCAAGACGTTCCCCAGCAAGAGACCGGCGCTGGCCAAGCGCTACGACAGACCCACCCTGGTGGAGCTGCCGCACGTCCGGCCGCCGCCGCCCCCGCCGCCCTTCGCGCCGCACGCCGCCGTCTCCATCAGCAGCAGCGAGCCGCCGCCGCCGCCGCAGCCGCCGCAGCAGTTCCAGGCGCAGAGCTCCTACCCCCCCGGGCCCGGCCGGGCCGCCGCCGCCGCCTCGTCGTCGTCTCCATCCTGCACGCCCGCCGCGTCCCAGGGCCACCTGAGGACTCCGGCGCCGCCGCCGGCGGCCCCCGCCGCCTCCTCATCCTCGTCCTTCGCCGCCGTCGTCAGGTATGGCCCGGGCCCGGCGGCCGCCACGGGCAGCAGCAGCGCGGGCAGCGACGGCGCCAGCCTGGAGCTCAGTGCAGGTACCGACCAACTCCTGGGCGCAACTTTCCTTCCCGCCCGGCCGCGGGGAGGGGTGGGGGCCCGGGCACCAGAAGCTGGGCATGGCGGACGCCGTTTCGCGCGCGCCGGGCCCGGCGGGAGGGGCGCGACGGGAGCCGGGCGAGCGCAGTCCCGGCTGAGAGAGAGAGTCGGGGCGTCGGAGCGCAGCCCCGAGGCCTCCACGCACCGGCGGTAACTTCTAGAGGATTCCGCGCCGCCGCGTGCGGAGCTTCCGACGGCGCGCGCGCCTCCTAACAGGTGGCTCCGCGCTCGGATCCGGCGTGGCGCCCAGGATGCGGGACGGTGGCGGGCCGCGGCCGCTCGGGGCGAGGCAGGCGCTGCTCGGGCGGCGCTCGGGGACGCCCTCCCTTTACCCTCGGCGGCTGCACTTTTTCCTTCCACTTTTCCTTTACCTCTCTTCTCCGCTGTTTTTTCCTTCTCTTTCTCCTTCCTTACCTTCCGATCCTCTTTTTCATCACCTCTTTGATGTACTCTCACTCTGCCGCGGTCCACTCGGTTGGCTCTGGGGCTCCCTTTTTCTTCTTCGGTGCGCTTGTGTTTCCCGTGCGCGCGCGGTCCCTGCTCGGCGGCCCTCTTTCCCTACCCGCCCCGGAGTCCCGGCCGGTGGGGGCAAGAGAGCGGGCTCCTCTGCAGCGGCCAGGCGGCTGGACCTGGCGCTGGGCGCTGGCCCCTGCGGCGGACTTTAGGGAGAGGGACGTCTCGCCCCTCCCCCCCAAGCCCAGGGACACCCCTCCCCGGGGCGCTTGGGACCCGCCGCCCAAGCCCCCCCGCCCCCCAAGCCGGGAGTGATGGGGCTGCAAGGCGCCTCCGGGGCATCTGGGCCCCAGCTCTGACGAAATGCCTGGTGGGGAGCACCCCCAGGGCACGAGGTTCCTCTCCGCCGGGAGCCTGCAGGAGGCCCCCTCGGAAAAGGCTGCTCTCCTTCGGGTTAGGCTCGGGGAGGTGGGCTGGTAGAAAGGCCATAGCCTGGGGCCTGCACCCAAGGGCACTCTGCGCTCCCTCGGGGCGCAGAGCCGCGTTTAGCTCGCTCCTGAGAACGAAAAGTTCCTGCTCTGGGCCTTGTATGGCATTTTAGAGCCCTCCAAATTCGGCATATCGGTGGATCCAAGGCTTTTGTCCTGATGAAAATATGAGCATTGTCTCTAAATGAGTTATAGATGCCTGAGCTAATGTTCTGTTGTTTGTCAATATTTTGACGCATGAAGGATTGGTTTTGAGAAAGAAAATCTAATTACAGGTAATAGTGAAGACTTGTTCCGTCACATCTCTCACCGATTTGGAGATGTTTGACGGCTTCGAGTGGGGTTCTTATGTAGGGGTTCTTATTGTTTGTGGCTTGGTTTGTTGTTGGGGTTTTTTTCCCCCCAGTTGCTTTTGACCTGATATTGTGTTGTGTTTTTATATTATTGTTAGGCTACCCATCCACTTCCATTTTGTCCCTTATTAATCTTTTGTGTTCTCCCCTTTGAGTAAGGTTTGTGTTCTCTCTCTCTCTCTCTCTCTCTCTCTCGATTTGGACTCTTCTCTTCATTCATGCCCATCTTTATTCCCTTGTTCTGCTTTATCTTTGTTTTATATGGTGTTTGGGTTCTTTTCCCCTTTTCTATGTTTTGCCTATCCCTTTGCATAACCTTAGTTCCACCACGTTCACTGGCGGGGAGGGGGGGTTCCCCCCTTTATATCTGCCTGCGAAGTCTTTAATCAACCTTTTGCTTCCTTTTATACACTCTAAATCTGCCCCCTCGTTTCCATTTTTCAGCCATAGTTTTAACCTGGCTTCTTCCTGCATTTCTCTTTTCTACACTAGCCACTTGCTATCCTTTTCCGTGCTCCTTCCTGCTCCGACAGTGTCCTTGCTGTCTTCCATTCACAAGGAGTTTGTTTTTCCTTTTCACCTTGTTGTAAATGTTCTCTTTCAGTGTTTCTTCCTAGTTAATTTTGTCCTGGTTAATTTTGCCAGGTGGACATCACAACATCATTGCGTCTAAAAGAGTGAACGGGGGCTTTGTCTGATGTCCCATCAAACTCCCTATATTTTTTATTTCCTTTTATTCTCAAGGCTGCTGTTGCTGCTCCTTTTTTTTCTTAAGGTCATAGAGAGGTAAGCTTGATAGCACCAAGTACAGGATGCCATGTGCTTGTTGGAAAGATGGGAACTGGATGGTGGGTTTCTTCCATGCAGTGAGGAAAATGGTCTGGCAGGGGAAAAAAAAAAAGCCATGGTACTAGACATCATGAATTATGGTCCTAATATTAATCATTGATGGACAAAGCCATCTCTTAACAGGCACAGAGATGTGAGTGGCCATCAGAGGGACAGTCACCTGAAGAGCTGATTGGCTCTTTGTGGAACTAGTGCTTCCACTTTGAACCAATGAGCATGCGTGCAGAGACAGACACCATTTAAGCATACTGGGGAGGGGGCTGGGGAGGTGGTAAGTTGCTTGTTGCACCCTCACAAAAGTGTTCTGCAGCCTCTCCAGTTAGCTGGTAAACGGAAAATAGTCAAGACGTCCATGTGATAAATCAAGTCAGAGATAGAAGAGAGATAGCTGAGTGTCCAGAGTAAATGCAGGGAAAAGATGAAAAGGTTGAAGTGAATCTTATTTGCCATTAAGAGCCATAAACCATTGAGAGGAGAAATATGTGATTAAAAATAGATTTTTCAGCATTCTTATAAAATCTCATGAAGAGTATAATTTTCCTTAAAAGGGGTAATATACCATGGTTTTAAGAGCATATTTTTCCTCTGTGGGAGGCTTAGAGTTAAAACCCACGTAGATCTTGATATGCAGCCTAAATTTGGCATCAGGAAATGGGAAATTGCATCTTTAAGCAGAGTACAATCAAAAATGAATTACAATAAATCCTATATAATTGCATAGGTCATTCTCTTTAATGAGATTTTATTAACCTGACTGTCAAGCTTTTGAGTCAGGCAGATATTTTATCTTCTTCAACTGATAAAAGTGTCAGCTATAAACCACCATATAAATATTCATAAATCTACACATCTGTGGCAGCCTATCAGCATCATTCTTTTGGACATTAAAAGCATTCTAATTACTTTCTGTCTAGCAGAGCTGAAATGCTGCCTGTTATAGTATGTGCTTGGCAGGCATGATTGCTTTTGTTTGCCATCACAAATAGCAGCATCCTATTTTATATACCGATGGTCCAGAAAATATTCAGGGATTGACTGAGCAGGATGAATATTAGGAAGCACCATCTGGTTTTGATAGCACCGAGTATATTAACTCATCTGTTAATTTTTGACACATCATTGATTTATTTATTTAGAAAAATTGCATCCTGTTTTGCTGTGTTGATGTTTGCCATTATGAAAAAAAATTGGATGGCCTTTTTTTTAAAAGACATAGTTCATTGATTTAAGACAAGGGTGATGCTCCCAAAGATGCTTTCATTTTCTAACTTCTATTTTCTATGCCATGAAGTCCTCTCTTCAGAAGTTATATTAATGTTTTAAGGAAATCATCTATTTTGAACTAGCTGGAAATCCTTTTGGTAGATAAAACGTATGGATACGTGATAGTAGATCACAAAATTTTTTTTCTGCTTCTGCATTTTTCATATTAATATATTTCACTCTTCGCTGGGCTAAAATCAAAAGGTTACCACTAATCTCGACGACTGTGATCTCCTTCATGGTAACAGAATACTCTTGGGTATAGGCTGTGATGGACAAATTCCATTCAAGGCTTTACTTACAAAGAAGGACATTCAAAAAGGCGCCTGGGTTTGATTGCTGAGTTCCCATCCCTTATTCACTTATCAGATTTAGGATGGATTAAACCACTTAAATTTAGAAGAATTTCTAGAAATGAATTTTTTAATTAAAAAAATAATCACGGGTTCAGATTTTGGAATCAGACTAGGCACAATTTGCAACATGATATTATCCCAACAGATTGCACAGCAGAGCAAAATAAATTACAAGTGGTCACTTTACAGTGCTTCATGACTGTGATTTATTAACATTTTGCAGTGTTTACTTTTAGAGAACTTAGGAATAAAGTAGGTAGTGTTAAAGCCCCTTTGTAAACTGTTGACTTTGTACTTCCTTGCCATTGCTTGCGTGGAGCATTCTGTAACTAGGGGGGGAAAGCAGTTAAAAAAAATTCAAAATACATGTTCACACTTCGCTCAATTAAGAATCATGGGTCAGTGACCATTCGATTGTGTTCATATGAAAACAGAACTTTTCTCCATTTCTTAGCGTAATGGGCATTGCACAGTACTTGCATTTCTAATTATATTCTGTCTGGAAAGCTAAAGTATTGCTGGCTGCAATATGGAGTAAGTAGAAAGATGTGCTGTTTTCTGCCAAGTGTAATAGTAATATTTTTCATCATATTCTTCCACGTATTGATGTGAAAACACTATTTCAATGTTTTAAGTTACTAAAAAGAAGAGAAATTCAACTTTAAGGCTTACGGTTGCTATTTTTGCATCTGTCAGTTCTCAGAACAAATTCAGAATGAAGCATTTTTTAAAAACTGAAGGCAAGAACTGTTTTATGGTTGTAGCTACTCTCTGATATTCTGATCGCATTTTAATACATTATCTTCATAATGTAGCGTATTACATAATGATTTTTTCTCAGCATATTACAAGTTTATCCTTCAATTAAAAAAACAAATCATGCTTATCCCCAAGTCAGAGTTTTTTTTCCCCTTAAAATGTATACCCTAATATGATTTATCAATATGATGAAAGCTACTGAGTGTGCCTTAGGACATGGAACAAATACATTCAAGCAATTCTTTATAGGCACTTCTATTTTAGCCTTTCTTTTCATATTTTGCTCCTTTCATCAAGGTTATGTTAGAAGTGTATAGGATGTAAATCATTTGGGACTGTGCTGATTAAAATGCAAACAGTAAATACAACTTCAGGTCTGGAATGGGATTATAGGATTAAAATGAATGGAAACTGCTAGTGTGCTAGAATTGAAAATTCCCAATCAATATCATCCTTTGATTTTACTAATAAAAGAACAAAAACCTGGAAGTGAAGATGAGAATGCAACATCATCTTAAGTTCTCCCTCTTGTATGGTTCAACCATTTACTTTATTTGGTTTGGGTCAATGTAAAGAAACAACACCCACATATCTGAGGTCTTCCCCTGCTACTTTTTGGTTTAAATCGTGAGCACAGTTCTTCCCTTCCACCTGGCAGGGCGCAGAGGCATCAGTTCCAGCAAACATGCTGCCCATACCCACATCCCTTTTTCTCCCAGAGAGCGAGTGGACTTTATCCTTGCTGCTGCTTCAGTGAAGTTCCCAGCGCATCAATCAGTTCTAGCCTGAAACTGTACCTGACATCTGGTTCTTCCTTCAGGACTCAAAAATCATTGTGTTAAAAAAACAGACCTGTACCTAATATTTGTGGGATTTAGGACAAGAGTGCAAATTCAGGCCTACATACCATATATCTAAATAATTAACTAACTGTTAAATAAAATATGTTCCATCCACCTGTCCTGATAAATACACCTTCTTAATGTGACCAGATTTGACTTTGGAGTTTTCAGCCAGCCCGTGGCCTTCTCTCCCCACCCCCAGCTTCATCTTCCACTAGGAGGAACCTCACATACACAGGAATGGATGCCCCAGTCCAAACTTCCAGGCTCTGGCACCATGGTCTGTCTGTGGGAGAATGGCTCAGGGAAGAGTCCAACACAGGCCCTCGAAGCAGTTTGAGTAAGGAATTCCTGGATCTTGGGTACCTCACCATGGGGAGAGGGTGGGATGGAGGAGGACGGTTAGGGTACGGGTCCCCCTGCCTGTGTCTAAGGGTAGTATTGGTCCTAAGAGTGGGAAAGCTCTGGGCCGGGAAGAAAACAGCCTTGTGGACTCGCAGCCTGCCCAGAGTACTCTAGCCACCCCAGCCAAGGATATGTGAAATGCTCTAAAGTAAGACCTATTCGTTTACAAGAGGCCCTGCATATAGTCAGTGTATACTTTGCTGTCCCCATAGAAGCCCTCAAACATCTCACCATTTTTCATTTTTCAAGTTTATTCCCCCCCAAATACAGCTGATCAACATGTTCAGAGACAGCAAGTAGCTAGTTAAATTTCTATCATAAATAGTTGCTGGCATCTCAGATCTGCAGTATTTTGTGGCCATTATCCTGGGGAGGGAGGAGAGAAGATGAGAGGCATCCACCACCTCCACGTAAGCCTTAGAGAGCATCGCTCTGATTTTATAAATAGTCCATTCTGAGAGGTGGTCTGGAAAGAAGAGAACATACCTTGTGACATTTGCATTTGGGGTAAATTTTCAAGACCCTCAGACAACACGAAAACATGTTTTCACGGTTTGAGGGGGTTTTGCTTGTTTTTCTAAACTGATTGCTTTCCACTTGGTTTTTAGTTTTCATTGATTGACAGTTCATATGCTTTTGAATACTTTTCTGTGAACTAACCATCACTCTCGACACATGCCATTTTAAGAGACTTGACAATCTAATGGAAGAGGCTCTAAGGAGAGACACTGCTGCTTTCTGCATGATACTGACACAGATTGGCCTAAACATGGGCCCTGACGAGAAATCCAAGTTCACAGATAAATGACAAGAAAACGTAGTGAACACAGTTGTTGGCTAACACGGTTTTGCTTTTGGGCTTGTCATCGTTTGCCTTATAGGCCACTCTTTGTTTTACCTTAGATGTCTAGTGAGCTCTTCAAAAGGACTTATCTTTCTTCTCCAGTTTGCATCTGGGAGCAATGTACTCTCGGCAGGGACCGTATCAGCTGATTAATAGCAAGGGCATGAGGGCACTCCAGAAATAGAAGTAATGATTGCTGTAAGCCCTCCTATCAATGAGGAATTGAGTCGGCAGTGACTGGCTCGATTCATTAGAGTAAGGATATTAATGAAGCCAAAGTTGTGGGTTCAGACCTGTGCAGGCCAGTTAATGCCACAGCTATGGAAATCTCTATGTGGTGCCCAAAGACACAGTCTTGCCATTTCCCGGAGGGAGGGGGTGGGGAAAACTCTTCAGGCACCCCTCTGGTTGCAGAATGACAGAAAGCTAATGCATCCTATCTCGTCCCCTTAGTTTGGGTTGGAAAGTAGAAATACATATTTTTAATATTTTTGAATGGTATGCTCAACGCTGAGGCCCTCACTTACCCCCTTCCCCTTGTCTTTGGCTATCCGTCTCTGATGTGTCTTTTCATGTGTTTCAGAGAGTCGAATGATCTTGGATGCCTTTGCCCAGCAATGCAGTCGAGTTCTTAGTCTCTTAAATTGTGGAGGAAAGCTTCTGGACTCCAACCATTCCCAATCCATGATTTCTTGTGTAAAGCAGGAAGGCTCGAGTTATACCGAAAGACAGGAGCAGTGTCCCATCGGGAAAGGGGTCCACAGTCAGACCTCTGATAACGTAGATGTAGACATGCAATATATGCAAAGGAAACAACAGACTTCTGCCTTTTTGAGGGTTTTCACTGACTCCCTACAAAATTACCTGCTCTCAGGGAGTTTCCCGACTCCAAACACCTCATCGGTCAGTGAGTACGGCCATCTGGCCGACGTGGATCCTCTGTCAACCTCCCCCGTGCACACACTAGGTGGCTGGACCTCCCCGGCGACCTCCGAATCCCACGGTCACCCATCCTCTTCCACACTGCCAGAAGAGGAGGAAGAGGAGGAAGAGGAAGGCTACTGTCCGAGGTGCCAGGAGCTGGAGCAAGAGGTTATTTCCCTGCAACAAGAAAATGAAGAGCTCAGACGGAAATTGGAGAGCATCCCAGGTACCGTGCCATTCTCCTTGCAAGCCACCTGCAGATCCTTCCTTTCCATTGTCTCAGCTCTGTGTGTGTGTGTGTGTGTGCGTGCACGTGCGTGCGAGCTTGTGTAAGTGTCTATTTTTCAGTTTGGCGAGCAAGGGACAAAAGTTGGGAAAAACAGGCACGTGCACGGGGTGGCCTTCACCTTCCAGGGCCAAATGGAAATTTCAGGATGAACTCCCAGCCGTGTCCTGTCTATGTTTAAGTCAGTTGTAGGCCTGGAGACCACTGTCCTGTTCAAAGATGTCTCTAACCATGTAAAAATGATTCCAGACTTGATGGGAGAATCCAGTAGGCCAAGTGCCATGAGCCTGGGTTTTCATTAAAAAAAGTGTTCCTCTCTTTTACAAGCAGCTCTTGTATTTTTAAAGACTTTGTTATATGTGTTTTATTAGTAGTAGAGAGTAAAGTGGAATGTTGCTTTCAGAGGGGGGATGTGAGTAGAACTAAACAAGTGGTCTCTTCTGTTCCGTTAATTTCTTGTCACTCTTGTTAAGTTTCAACAGGCATAGTCTCTTTTTAGCATGCAGGCTCCTCCTTAAAGTTAATAAGCAACTGTAAACTGAAAAGAAGAGATTAAAGACAGACCAGTAATTAAGCTGATCCCACACTATTTGTGCCCCCTGGCGAAGCAGGCATTTCCTGCCTCTTAGAGACACTAGATTTGTGGAGTAGTAAAGTCATCTTTATGGCAAGATCTTCTCTGGGCTGCAAAGCCTTTTTTTTTTTTTTTTTGCTATTTAAAAAGCGACTGATTTTGCTTATGTTTTTGAATTCATTTCCTACATGTCTGTGACTTACAAAAGATGGTAAGATCATTAGCTAGAACGGTAACTTCAAACCCTTTCCTTCATGCAGCCCATTGATAAAAATTTTTGAACATATATCCACCAGTGGACACATTTATTGGTTAATTACATACATGTCCTACTTATACTAATATAGTGTGTTCAAAATAGGATGTATATAACACATTAAAATTTTTAAGGCTGATATATAAATGTAAATAGAAAGTTTGTTCTTTTCCTGACTCAGTGTCTTTGAACCACCCAGTTTGGCAGCTGACTTAAAAAGAAGGAAATAGTGAAGACTACTGCCTTCTTGATTATTAGTACACGTGCAAAACAAAAACAACAGCAAGCGTTAAGAATTGTCAGATCAGAAATTTATTTTCCTTCCATCCCTTGATTTAAAAGCTTTCCCAAATGGACCAGAGTTTTGGTTCAGAGTATTTCGGAATTAGATTTAGTGCAGTTGTATTGTGGGGGAGAAGGAAGAGATGAAGTTAACCCTTTCTCTCCCTTTGCACTTGAGCCCTGGGGTTAGATAAAAGGTCACAGTCTTCCCTTGCCAGGCAGACAGCGACCACAGGAGACATGGGTCGAACTCAGTGCAGTGGCCACAGAACTCCACTGGGTTCGCCCAGATCCAAGAGAGGGGGCCGGAGCTAACACGCTGTGGGAGTTTACAGCTCTCACAATTCCACAAATTATGGTTAATTAACTTGGAGTTTTATCCCCAAAGGGGTATTTTCCATCTTGCTCCCCATCGTTCCTCTTTCCCTGGGGGAGAAAATAGTGTCCTGGGGATCAGTGAATTCTAGATCCTCACATCAGCCATCCAGAACTGTGGCTAAGAGTTTCACCGTGCGAGGACAGGTAACAGAATTGTCCAGAGTAGTGATGTCCAATTTCCAGTCCTGAATGCTCGTCCTCAGCAAATACCAAGTAAATTTGCGATTTATCCTCCTCCCATTTATCTGTACCAGGGGAAGTCTGTCATGGATAACTCCTTGCTGAGCTGCCACTAATCACTGTCTCTGTTTCCCCGAAAGATGAAAATGCTGCAGTTTCTTGAGCTTTCTAGGTGGTCCAATATTGAATGATACTTGTTGAAATTAGGCTGTCGTCACCACTGTTAGGGTAAGCAGTCCAGCCCTGTTGAAAGCTCCCTCCTTAAACTTGAGTCAAAAGCCATTTCACGTGGAGAACTGTGATTTCAGTAAATAATCCATACTGAAACCCAGCTAAATGAATGAAAATCAGTTTGTCTGGGTGCCTGGGTGGCTCAGTGGGCTAAGTGTCTGCCTTCAGCTCAGGGTCTCGGGATTGAGCCCCAAGTCAGACTCCCTGCTCCGTGGAGAGCCTGCTTCTCTCTCTCTCGCTGCCCCTTTCCCCACTCGTGCTCTCTCAGTCTCTCTCCCTCAAATAAAATCTTTATGAAAAAAGAAAAAACACTGGGGAGGGTATGTGCTATGGTGAGTGCCGTGAAGTGTGTAAACCTGGCGATTCACAGACCTGTACCCCTGGGGCTAAAAATACATTATATGTTTATTAAAAAATTAAAAATAATCTAAAAAAGAAAAAAATCTGTCAGTTATGAATAGAAAAAAAGTAGCATAAAATTCAAGAAAAATTTACTTATTTAAGGAGTCCATGGGTGGCTCAGTCAGTAAAGCCTCTGACTCCTGATTTTGGCTCAGGTCATATCTCAGGGTCGTGAGATCGACCCCTATGTCAGGCTCCAGTTGCTTGAGATTCTCTCTCTCCCTCTGTCCCTCCTTTCCTTCTCTTCCCTGTGCGCACACATGCTCTCACTCTCTCTTAAAAAAAAAAAAAAAAAAAAGATTACTTAACTCATGTACTCATTACATAGGGACGCCTTAGCATTGGACATCCAAACATGTTGCTTACAACGAAAACCTGAAGCAAAGGCATCACTGCCCCCTTCCCCATACTGCTCAACCTCCGTCTTTGGCTAAACAACAGACCAGATTGTGGGTGATCACCTACGAGTCCACCTTTCACTCCATTAGCTATGAATTTGGGGGAAGGGGTCTGTTATTTAGAGACAGCCATTTGAAGAAAAGTGTAGCAAGTAATAAAGTAGATAAAGTAGTGAAAAAGAGAAGTTCAAAGTAAAAAGCCATCTGGTTTTATATGTAACAGGAGTGCTTTGCAAGCAGTAGTTCTCCTGGATAATTTGGGATGCATTTTCTCTAATCGTTGGCAGGGTTTCCCAGCGGTTCCAGTAGGCCTCTGTTGTTCTAAAAGCCAGAGCATTCCCAGGGGAGGACCGGGGACCTGGGACCTTCCTGCAGTAGAAACCACCCGTGTGTTGTGAAATGGCTCTCCTTACAGCCAAGCAGGATGGATGAGTACAGAGGAGAAAGTGGCATTCAGAGGAAATAGCTTAAAGAGACGATAGGGACGCCTGCCCCAGGTCAGAGCTAGGACACTGATTTTAGTCCCGTCTCGGCTGCTCCCGAGTTGTGCTGTTGAATGACTTTGAGATTCCTGGTTTCTTAATTTTTGAGTTTTTCCCTGAAATAAGCACTCATACCTGGCAGCAGTTCTAGAAGTGGGACTTCAAGTGAGCCTATTAGAATATAGAGGCAAATTAGCTCCCTGGGCAGCTATGAAAGGGGACAGGAACGTGCGGACCTTACCGGGAAGAAAGAGGTTGGGGAAGGTGCTCTTCCCCCACCACCTGACCGGGCCTGGGTTGCTGTATCCTGTGTCAAGGAGTCAGCAAAGACTTGTTGATTGTCAGCCACATGCAAGCAAGGGCTCCTGGACAAGAGTCGTGGGCAGTTAAATACTGCCCCGATGTGGGCAGTTAAATACTGTCTCCTCAGGGAGGAGCCTCAGCCCCAACCTTCGGTGTTACATTATCACACCAGAAGTCAGAGAGTCCACTGAAAAAATTTTTTAGAAAAAAGTGAAGGTAAGTTAAAAGCAAAAAGGCCACAGGGACACTGGTGTGGCTCGGTCAGTTAAGTGTCTGCCTTTGGCTCAGGTCGTGATCTCAGGGTCCTGGGATGGAGTCCCACGTTGGTTCCTACTCAGTTGGTTCCTGCTCGCGCGCTCTCTCTCTCTCTCTCTCTCTCTCTCGCTCCCCCTCCGCCCCTCTCCCTGCTTGTACCCTTCTTGTGTTCTCTCTGTCCCTCTCTCTCTCACTGTCAAATAAATAAAATCTTAAAAAAAAAAAAAAAAAGTAAAACGCCACAGAAGGAAATGATATTTGGATCAGGAATATGAAAAGCTGAGACATTATTGAAAGAAGGAAGATGTTGGGGAACTGTCTTCCCAGAGAAGGTGGCAGGTTAGGGCCAGCACCCTGGTTTAGAAAGCTTGTGGTCAGCACGGGGTGAGAGAGCTCCCGAGGGAGGGTGGATGTAAAATCCCGTACGTCATCTCATTTAAGACCCCACTGAATGCAAGATGCAACAGCATTCTGTATTCCACTAAAAAGGAAAAAAAAACACTGCAAATCATAATTGCCCCTTAGAATTCTCTTTGAACAAGCAAATATGAAAAAATGTGGGTCTTAGAATCATAAAATGTGGTAATTTTAGAAAATAACTTCCAAAGTAAAATAATTACGACATGTTAAAAATACCTTGAGACGTTCTAAGTGCCAAATATACAGAAATATACTACTGACATCATTAAAGGACTTCCTACTTTTTAAAAAGCACATTTAGGATTATCTCAATTTATCTTTACCTCTCCCAACAAATACTAATTTTCCCACTTTATGGACAAAGAGGTTGAAATCAGGACAGTCAAAGCCTGGGGCAGAGCTAGAGTTATAATCCAAGCCTTTCAACTCTAGATGTAGTTTATTACCCTTTTCACCCGAAAAATACAGTTTGCACAGTTCATTGTAGTTACTTTCTATAAAGTCACTGTCGACGCTGAATTAGCGAATCCTGAAGCGTCACCCCTCGGGGAAATACGGAGCTGGGTTTCTGAGGACCTCTGGTCACATTTTTTTCAACAGATCGATGCATATTTATGTATGTTTTTGTTTAAAGAGACTAATTTAATAGCGTCGGAATAACACAACTCAAAGCCAGCCGCACTGTATCCTTCTGTGAATGAGGCTTACCCAACCCGTGTTTTCTCCCTGAGGCTCATCGCAGCCTTCCTGCACACAGGAGCACCAGACAGCCCTCCGGCTCTGCGCTCGGGGTCCCGTTTAAATGGCAAGCCCACCAACGAAACGCCCACAAATATGAAAAACGTGGCACACGGAGAGATCATTTGCTACAGCGCAAGAGCTGAAACAGGCAGAGAGTTCCCTTGTCCGACCTCAGCTGGGAGAGAGCGCATCGGGCTGCCGGGGTTTTCGGTGACCCGCAGGTGTCTGCCAGAGCCCCACATGCGTGCGTGGGCACGACGCTTACAAATGCACGGTAGCAAGCTGGCCAGCTGGAAAGCGTGGATCATGAGGACGGACTACTAAGTTGAGGGTACAAACCAGAAAACTCACCTTGGATTAGGCGGCTCTGATCCTATTAGTCCACAGTTGTCATTTCCTAAGAAGATTTTAAAAAGATAAATCAGGAATGCCAGGTTTTTGGATAACTAATTTTGCAACAGCTAAATCCTGGAGTGAAAGCAGCTTGGCCATGCCAGGGCCCTCTCTCCAGCCCCCCACTCACACGCGTCCACGAGGGCTTGTGCAGAAACATTCAGGGCAGCTTCAGGTCCGCAGAAGCGTGGGGATTCTAAGGTATTCTCAGAATACCCAGGAGTGTATTCTGAGTAAGAACCTGGAGCAAATGATAGGAACAGAGGAGTACAGGATTGAGTTCTCTTCATTAGAAATCGGTAGAAGTCATTACAACTCTTGCTAGGGCCGTGAGATGGAGGGAGACAGAGCGATGTGTGGGGAAAGAGGATGGGTTTGGAGTCAAACCTGGGTTTGGATTTCTGCTGTTTGCTCCCTATGGTTCTTGGCAACTCCCTTAACCATTCTGAGCCTCAGTTTCTTCTTTCTGTACAGTGAGGTTAATAATACTGTTGGAACGTTGGAAGTATTACCTTTACTAACTAGCAAATGAGGGTCTCCCAGATCTGCCAGTAAGTTCAACAAACAGCAACTTTAAGGGAGTGAGAGAAACTGTCCTGCACCCAGTAATACAGAAATCTTAAATGGTATCCTTCGATTTTAAGTAGTAGTCTTACCGTGTGAAGAGGTCAGCACGCAGGCAGTTACCCAGGTTAGCAACTTCAGATGCACCTGTCACACTTAACGTCACGTCAGCCTCCTTCTGGACTCCGCCTCTCAGATGCCCATCACTTTGGGTTCCTCCTCTCCCCACTCTTCATCCGGGCCTGTCTCAGCACGGACACGTGCAGTAGCCACTCACCTCTTCCCAGACTCTGGTGTCTCCCCTGCTGAAAAGCCCCAGATCATCCGTGGCTGACAAGCCTCTACAGGTTTCACATGGTCTGTAAATTCCAGCACCCATTATGACACCTGGGGACCTTTGCTTCATGATTCTTTTCCTGTCCCTTTTTGGGGACTTGACTCCCAGTTCCCACTGTATGCCAAGCATTCCAA
The DNA here is from genome assembly GCF_009829155.1 of Mustela erminea. NCBI lineage: Eukaryota > Metazoa > Chordata > Mammalia > Carnivora > Mustelidae > Mustela > Mustela erminea. The sequence continues at coordinate 132,578,250 of NC_045615.1, read as the reverse complement.
CCCCAGTGGACAACTGGGGATTCCTGAGCAGCCTGACACTGGCTTCTGGTCTTCTTTTACTCTTGCTGTTCCTCCCAGCTCAAGGACATATTCTCCTTCTCCCCACTTGAAAAACTCCTACTCATCCTCCAGGACCCAATTCAGCTAACTGTTGCCTCTGTAACAAATTATTCCCCCAGTTCCCAGGCAGGACTAACCACTTCCCATAGTACCTCATGCATACTTCTGTGATAGTCAGTGTTGGGGAAGATTTTTACTCTTTCTGTCTCTCCCGAGTGTCCTGATAGGAGGAGAGGCAGGCTGTATAAGCTCGAGGACAGAGGTGACACATCAGCTATGTGTCCCAGATCTGAGCCCAGTGTCAGGCCTGTTGTGGCATCTCCACAGGTCAGTGAAATTCCACAGAGACGAGACATTGTCCTAAGCAGAAATAACGGTGCCTCTGTAAGGCTGAGGACTACTGAAAGCTTATGGTTTATTTCTACATAGTTACAGTTCAAGAGCTTAGACTTTACAGACACTATGTGAAAAGGGCACTTAAAGATGATACAAGCGCATAGATGGCATGGTAAATAATTTCAGAGGATGGTAAATAATTTCAGTCTCCCTCTAAAATCATAGAAATGGTGTATTTTGTAAAAACAGTGATATAGCAAAGTAGAGTAATTAATGCTAGAGAAGCCCTGATCAAGATTTTAATGTAATGATCTGCAGTGAAAATTAGATCCTCAAGACCCAAGCATCCTTCATGTGGGAAAACAGAATTGGAGCAGATTTCCTGGGAAGAACCTTCTAGTTTATACTTTCTAGTCTAACAACGAAGTCAGTTAAGTGACTTCCAAAGAATTCACTAGGCTCCTACTCGTAAAATGAGACCAGCCTACGTTGGGCACTGTTTCCTGGGCACTTTCTGCTTTACAATAACTATATACAGTGGGTAATTATCCCCATTTTACAGATGAGGTAACAGAGGCTGAGTAACTTGCCCAGAATCAGACAGTTCCTAGTGCCAGAGGAAGTACATTAAGGAGAAAAAAGTACCCAAGAATTACTTTAGGACCCATTTCCACGTCTTTCTGTCCACTGAGTGATATTTACTGCCTGAGAATGTGTCGAAGACCCTGTCTGTGTGGCTTTAATGACCTTAACCCTGACCATCAAGCCATCCAGGCTAGGGTGCCCGTCTGTTTCTGAGAATCGCGCATTCATCTAGATGTCTTAGATACCCAGTGGAGCATTTGTAACCCATTTCTCTCAGGTTTTATTGACACCAAAGGTCTTCCTAACTTGCTTTTTTTCCTCCCAGTCATTCTGCTCTTTCCCAGATTCTCTGGTGGGTGTTCTAAAATGCTATTACGGGGTGGGCAGGTGGCAGAAATTGTAATTATTAATACCAGGATTGATAGTAGGAACATTTGAGGTACCTTTCTGTTCTCCCTTCCCTTTAATAGATGTTTTTACAGTTTTTGGTTCCTCAGGTAGTGTCTCATTAAACCTGGTAGGTGTATCTGCCTTTCCTTTGCAGAGTGCGTAAGTGAGTAGATGAAACCCACCCAGTGGGTCTGAGTAGTAGCTTCTGCATCAGCAAGAGTGATGTGCTTAATATTCAGAACGAGCATGAGGACGCAGTTAGATGAGAAGGCGTCTGGGATATAATCAGCTCCTTGAGGATCCTGCTGCTCTTTTGCTGGAAGCCCTGACCTCACTGTCTCATCCCTTGAAAGCCAAAGGTGCAGTGTCTGCCCTGGACTGCAGGAATCCTGCAGAGAGCACAGGCCCCTTGCTCCTCATTTCCAGGGGCCCCTGAGTTCACTGGGAAAGTCCACAACCTGTGCACGGAGCCACGGGCTGACAGGACAGCAGGGCAAAAGGACAGGAGGTTTTCCGAGATTTTCTTCTCAGTGACCAGGGCTTCTCCCAGGAGGCAGCACGATGTAGCTGGGGGTCAGGGTACTATCTTTCCTGCCACTTCCTTCCCTCTTGAGTAGACACCCCTGTCTCTACTTTCCATACTGACTTTATTTTTCTTTTCATCAGAAAGGTTTCATTTGATTCTGCAGCTTCCCATGTAAAAATCTGGGCAGCCCTCCAGAGAGCCACAGTAGGGAGTGACGTTCCAAATCTGTCACTGCAGGGACATGCTCCAGCCCTGGCCTGGGCAGGGCCTTGTGGGGATCAGGGCCAGGGACGTGCAGGGAAGGACCGGGGTGGGGGGCCGAAGGGATGACTCAGAGGCCCCAGCACTGTGCCCAGTGGCTGTTTCTGTTTTGTAACTGGCTAAATAAGAGCTTTGTCTTGGGCTCCTGGCCTTTAGCCTTGTGCCTGGATAGCACTCTACAGGACCCACTTGCTCCTACCTCAAGTAAATGCGCACAAAATTCCGTTTTCTTCCAACATTTGAATCAGCTGGCCTTGCTCATCGCTTAGCACTGCTACCTAAATACTGGGAGTGTGGAGAATGGGAGAGTTGGCCTCCAGGCCTTTCCAGGGCTGTACAGACTGAAGGTAATGTATGCCAAAGGAAGGGGAGGCGGCAAATACATCAACATTCTTCAGACAGCTTGTAAATTATTATTATACATGACCCCTGTAGAAACTTTTTAAAACTGGTTTTCCAGGATTGGTGGTAATAGCTACCCTAATCCTATTCCTAAAATGTAATCATTGTCAATTATTATTATTAACACTTTGATCTATTTCTTTCTAATCTATGTATATAATTATTCATAACATGGTTGAGGTCATGTTGAATATTCAGTTTTATAAGCATTTTAGTGCTTCATTTAAACATTTTTTCATAAAATTCTTTTTTTAAGATTTATTTGAGGGAGCGTGTGTGTGCATGCAAGCAAGGGCAGGGGAGAGGGAGGGAGAGAATCTCCAGGCTCCCGCTGAGCTCGGAGCCTGACACGGGGCTCGATCTCAGGTCCCTGAGATCATGACCTGAGCTTGAAACCAAGAGTCGGCACTTAACTGGCTGAGCCACCCAGGGACCCCTTCATAAACATCATCATGACTATAAAATATGTGGGTAAGGGGTCAAAAGATGTTTCATTTAAATGCTCATCAGTCAGCGAGTTATTTGCAAATTTTACTAAAACTTCCAAATTAAATCCAGAGTAATACCTTGCCCGTGTCACTTGGCAAACATTGGCGTGTGGACAGCTGCGTTTGGTTCCCACCACAAACCAAGAAGGACAAAGTGCTGCTGTTGGGAACCTCACACATAGCCCCAGGGACGGGACACCAAACGCAGAAGTTTCCTGGGGTCCCACAAGCCACACAGCGAAAACCCAGAACTCAAGCAGCAGACAGTTTCATGTCTCCACTAGCTTCTCAGGACCCCTGCTTTCCCCCACAGTTAATGCCATTAACAGAAGATTCATTCTTTCCCGCTGTGGTGTCAGTAAAATGGATTAGACCTTTTTTCTTGTTGTTGTTGTTGTTTTTTTAATTATTTATTTATTTAAGTGATTAATTAACATATATTTGTTTCAGTGGTATGGATCTGTGATTCATCAGTCTGATAGAACACCCAGGGCTCATTACATCACGGGCGCCCTTCTTAATGTCCATCACCCAGTCACCTCCCCCACAACCTCCCTTCCATCAGCCCTCAGTTTGTTTCCTAAGATTAAGAGTGTCTTGATTTGTCTCCCTCTCTGGTTTCGTCTTGTTTCATTTTTTTGTCTCTTCCCCTGTGCTCCTGTTTTGTTTATTAAATTCCTCATTTCAGCAAGATCCTATAATACTTACCTTTCCCTGATTGACTTATGTCACTTCGCATAATACCCTCTAGTTCCATCCACGTTGTTGCAAACAGCAAGATTTCATTCTCTTTTATGGCTGAAAGTATTGCATTGTATATTGTGGTGTGTACCACATCATCTTTGTCCATTCATCTGTCGATGGACATATACATCCTTTCCATAATTTGGTTACTGTGGTCATTGCTGCTGTAGCGTAGGGGTGCACGTGCCCCTTCAGATCCCTACATTTGTATCCTTGGGGTAAATGTGGGTTAAACTTTTAAAAGGCTGGTGAAATTAGAGGTACTTGACAGGTTTTATTGAACTTTGCTTTGACAAAATGCCTACTCCAAACTGATCATCTGTATGCATGACTTCTTTTCATTGACTTTCTGGTTGTTCAGCAAATGCTTCTCCAATTTGAAGACTGTAAGACACAGGTCCAGAAGGATGGTTATGTAAGAAAACACTTTTTTTTTTTTTTTGACAAAAAGAAAAAATTCTTAAGCTGCTTATACTTGGTGTCATTCATTTTCTTCAAAGGGACGTTGATGTATGTTTTGATTGGTTACATTACAGTGTGATGACACCTAAAAAATCCAGCTTTTCAACAGTGTGGACAAGGATGGTAACCTCTGTTTACCATCTTTAAAAAGAAAAAATGCAGAAGGCAGAAAGTGATACTTTAAATTTGGGGTTTAGATTAAATATTTGTTATTTTCTCTAATGTGACAAAAACAGCCTAAGAAAATCCACAGCTGAGACAGATAGTGGCAATAATTCCCATGAATTAGGTTATTAACTAAGCTACCAAGACCTTTAAAAGCAATTAGTTAATACTGCTCATGAAAGGGCTCTAATAGAAATCTCAAGATGTAGGAATTGTTTATGCAGTGGTACAAAAAATGTCAGGGTTCCATGTTGGGTTAATACCTGTTCAGTTTTATTGTAATTATTCAGTGAATCTATGAGATTGAGCTTCAGAAAATTAGTGCAACAGTTAACGAAAGATACTGTAACTGAATCTGCACGGGGCCGGCTCCGTGGGAACCCCGGGCAGCTGTGTCCACGGAGGGAAGCAGGTTTATAGCACAGGGCCCTCCTGCTTACTGCAGAGCTAGGAGTGAATCCGTCCTTAAAAACATGTATTGTAAAAAAAAAAAAAAAAACAAAAAAAAAACCATGTATTGTATTATTGATTTAAAACTGGTGAAACATTAGTTTGCAGTACCCTGATTTTAAAAAGCATCACTGGATGCTAATGTTACAACTTGAGTCAAAGAAAACAAGAGAACATCTCTTCTGTGAGTGGTTGTTGACCCAAATTCATCTCAGAGTGACTGTGACTTAAAAGTGTTCAGTGGGGGGCACCTGGGTGGCTCAGTTGGTTAAGCAACTGCATTCAGCTCAGGTCATGATCCCGGAGTCCTGAGATCGAGCCCCACATCGGGTTCCCAGCTCCAAGGGGAGTCTGCTTCTCCCTCTGACCTTCTCGCCTCTGATGTTCTCTCTCACTGTCTCTCTCTCAAATAAATAAAATCTTAAAAAAAAAGAAAAAAGTTTTTAGTGAATTGTGCTGAGCCCTAAAAACTCTCCCCAAACTGTAGCATCTGTTCTGTATTTACAAACTGAAATAACTACGGATGTCAAAAGAAAGAAGATTCCGTTTCCTTTAGAAAATAATCTTTTTTTTTCTTTTTTTTTTTTTTTAGAAGTTTGCATCAAAACTCTTTTTAAACCTCGAAGCCTCTCATTTTCTTGTCACAGAATAGCTCCTGTGTAATTCTCGCCCTTTCTTGCCCGCAGTGCCCTGCCAAACCGTTCTGGATTACCTGAAGACCGTGCTACAGCACCACAACCAGCTCCTGGTCCCGCAGCCCGCCGAGCAGCCCACCGAGGTAGGGGTCTGGCAAAAAGGGAGATGTGGGTCCCTCGAAATTTCCTTAAGACAAAGCTTCTTGATAGCGTACAGGGTCCACCCGAGCACGTTGGCTGGTGAGACACAGTGTTGGCTTCCTGAGGTTTGGGGTTCTTAGTACCATTGGGGGGAGGGGAGAGCGCGCATGTACCCAAACTCCCCAAGATTGAACGCTGTACGCGGACGGGGGAGATAAAGAAATAGCAGTTTGAACAGTGGAGACCAGTCTGAAGGCTTTCTTTCGGGAAAGGCTGAAATGGAGACACCAAGCTGCCCTTCTCTGGCAGAGCCAGTGTTCCAGAAAGCACCTTGCTCTCAGGCACCTCCCACACCGAGTGGGCTTCTCGAGTGTGAGATGGATGTCTTCTGGACACTGGGCTCCAGAACTTTTCTTCCTCTGAACTGCAACAGAAGCAACCGTAGTCTCTTCCAAAGTGCAGGAGCGATGACCTGTTCTGAGAGCGGCAGGTCAGTGGAAACATGGTACGTTCCTACAAGATTCTCAAGGCTCGGTTTGGAATATGTGTTACTTTCATCTTACGAATTTTAGAACCTAAATCCAGTGAAAGAAGGAATTGCCGGGGTTAGGAACATCTTGGACTGATAACAGTAGATAAGTTCCTTTCTCGTAGTTAAGTTTCCCTCCCTTGGCAGGGTGAGTCGTTAGTGCTGGTGACGGCAGGCCGTTGACCCTCTCTTACCTCACCATCACGTAGCCTTCCTCACTCCGTGTCTATTAAAACCATCTCGGGGCACCTGGGTGGCTCAGTGTGTTAAGCCACTGCCTTCGGCTCAGGTCATGATCTCAGGGTCCTGGGATCGAGCCCCACATCAGGCTCTCTGCTCAGCAGGGAGCCTGCTTCCCTTCCTCTCTCTCTGCCTGCCTCTCTGCCTACTTGTGATCTCTCTCTGTCAAATAAATAAATTAAATCTTTAAAAAAAAAAAAAAAAACCATCTCAAGGCTCCATCCTCCTGTGTACCACTTCACAGATCCAGCAGCAAACCTACTCTTCCCACCCTGACCCCAGGCCTCCCCTGCGGGAGAAGTATGAGCTCTTGCTCCTTTCCACATTTCTGCATGTAAGAGAGACCGCGGGATGGAAAGGCGGGAGCCAATCTGGGATGCATTGAAACCCTCTTACCCCTGGGTGCAGTGTGAGACCTGTTTGTCCATCACTCCCTTCCCCTGAAGTTTGGAGAAGCTATTTCGAAGGTCTCTGTGCCTTTCCTCCAGCCCCCATCCCTGGTCCCACCACCCTCTCTTGAATTTAGCCAAAAAGTAAGCGATACCAAGTTGAACTCAATCCAGTGAATTCTGCCACACTGATTTCTACCTTCCTGCACACCTGGCGCCCCCATCCAGGAAGCAGCACCCCTCCCTCCCCTTTGCCGACGCCCACCCCACCCCCATCTGCCCTTTCATCTCTGCGGCCCTCCTCGCCCCCCCCACCCCCCACCCCGCCCCAGCAGCCTCTGTCAGCCCTTGACTGTCCCACACTGCATCTGGCTCCGGGAAGGTGGGACACCAGTCTCACCCCACGGGCATCCCCGGTGACTATTGTCGAAGGCACTAACAGAACGGTGACCTCATTTTTCTTGGGGATCAAACACTTGCGAGTCTGGTCTGTGTTTGTTACTCCACTCTTGGTTTCCACTTGCTCTTACCCCCTGTAATCTGGCTGCACCTCGACTGCTTCCCAGAGTCCGCTGCAGGTGGCCCTGGGGACTCTCCCAGATGTGCCGTGTGGGGCCTGTCCTCCGGCCCTTGTCCTCCCCAGGACGTCACCCTCCTCCTCCATGCTCTCCCTTGGCCTCAGTGTCAGGACTCTCCTGGCTGGCTCCCCGTTCCTTCTCCTGCTGTAAGGAGTTTTCCATCCACTGTTGTTCAGAATGCCGCCGTCCGTCCCCTTCCCTCGTTGTCCGCTGCCCTTCCCCCGCCCAGTCGTGTTCTTCCCTGAACACCAGCTGCGTGCAGGTCAACAAGTCCCAGATGAAGATCTGGGCTGCCAGTCTCTAGCCTGCCTGACCAACAGAGGGGTACCTTGCACCCTGGAACTCCCAGCACAGCCTCTGACTACCCATCCCTAGCCCGGTTTTCTCTCCAGTAAAGGCAGCACCAACCCCCGCAGAAATTTCTGAGGCATCACGGACTCCTCCCTCCTCCTCATACGTGTCATCTGCTTGTTTTGTAGTTACCTTGAGGAGTCTCCCTCCTTTCTGCCTCCTTCCTCACACTTTGTACCTGGACTATTAGGATGGATTCTTTTTCCTTTCTCCACACTGGAAGGCTAATTTTCTAAACTACAGATCCAAAATGAATGTCACACATTTAAAATCCTTTCACTGCTGCCTAGAATAGGGTCCACCTTTCTGAACTTAACCTTTCTATTGTGCAAAAAAAAAAACACTCCCAAAAAGCCCACTTCTTCCAAGAAGCTCTCCCTGATTGCCATACTCTCTGTGTTCACAGAGTAATTCAGAATTTACTTAAATATTAATGCATACGTAGGTCTTCCATTTGTTTGTGAGTTTAAATACATTTTACTGAGCGCTGTTCATTTTGTTTTTTTCCAAGTGACTCATAGATCAAAGTTTAATAACCTGTTGGTGACTAACTGAGGAGAATATGCCATCAGGATTCTATAGAAACATAAAAATAGGGGACAGATCTACATTTCCTCTGCATAGGAATATTTAAGCTTTTATTACCCATCATCATCGTTATTATGCTGTTTTTACTGTCATTTCAGGCACATGGACATTTTCTCATTAGTATTATTGATCACATTTTATTTCTGTTAACTATGCTTAAATAGTGTGGTAAATCTCGTCCGTAACAGGGAGCATTTGAGTTGTTTGGGGCCGTAAATGACTTTCTTCTTTCTTTTCCTTTTTCTTGACGAAAATTGCCTCCAAATGGTATTTCTACACTTACGGAGACTTTCATTTTATGGAGAGCTGTTGAGCTCTTCTGTAGAAGTGGATTCTTTCTAAGGATTCGAGAAAGCTCCTTCCTTGGGCTGTGAGCTCCCTCATCTCAGACAGCTCTCATCCTGAAACGGACTTGACTCTGGTCTTAAGAGCAGGCTCTGAACTCCGGGACCAAGTTCCCAGCTCTGCTTTTGCCTTGTGAGACCTTGGGAAAGGATTTAACATCCTCGGCCAAACCGCTGCGGGAATCCTGTCTTGCCCGATGAGCTTGCACAACATTAGGGGCGCCTGGGTGGCTCAGTCGGTTAAGCATCTGCCTTCGGCTCAGGTCATGATCCCAGCATCCTGGGATGGAGCCCAGTGTCCGGTCCCCTGCTCAGTGGGGAGCCTGCTTCTCCTTCTCCCCTGCCCCTCCCCCTGCTTATACTGTCACTCATTCTCTCAAATAAATAAAATCTTTTAAAAAAAACTTGTACAACTTTAAAGAAATAGAAGATTTAACAACCAGCTGCTCGGGCTGCAGTTCTGAGGCTGAGGTGTACTTACAAGAACCATAACTGAGAAGATGGTCTTAAACTAAGGACTGACAGACACTCTCTGTCCCCAGTACCCCTTTTTTAATAGCCCCTTTCTTTGTTCTCCTTGAAGTTCTTTAATTTTGCCAATTAATAATTCATCAGAAGCTCTGTCCAAGTGGCACAGCAGTAAAAGTAGAACAGAGAAGAGAGGAAAGAAAAAACTCTCCGGAGGCGCCTGGGTGGCTCAGTGGGTTAAGGCCTCTGCCTTCGGCTCAGGTCATCATCCCAGGGTCCGGGGATCGAGCCCCGCATCCAGCTCTCTGCTCAGCAGGGAGCCTGCTTCCTCCTCTCTCTCTGCCTGCCTCTCTGCCTACTTATGATCTCGTCTGTCCAATAAATAAATAAAATCTTTTAAAAAAAAGAAAGAAAGAAAGAGCTCTTTACGGCATCAAGTAAAGCCGACTGGAAACCGCCGCCCTCCTGGGCTTATCTCCCGGCGGGGAGACGAGTAGTCGAGTAGTCTCCTCCCTGCACACCTGCAAGCAGGGATTGTTGTCCTTGCATTGACAGAAAGAGCTGCAGTGCTGATGTGAGGGCGGCCGCCCCCCAGCCCAGCTCTGCCTTTGCACCAGTGGCACCCCTGTGAGGGCCAAAGAGGCCGGGGCTGCGGGGCACAGGGGGCTGGCCTCAGGCTATGCATCGCTGGCTCTGGAGATGGTGACAGTCACTAGAGATGTTCCTCCACAGAAATACTCTTGACACAGCCTGGGGTCTGAGGCACCCAGTCCTGTGTGCCACCTTCCCCAGGCCCCCCCACCCCAGCTGCCCTGAGGACTGAGGACACAGAGCATCAGAACCCCGTAACCCCTTCTTCATTCCCGGTGCATGGGAAGCAGGAGAATTCTGCTTGCTCTCAGCCTCCTCCTCCCTGCCGTGCCCATCTGTTCCTCCTCTTTGGGAAGGCCGTCCCAGCTCACCTGGGAGTCACCTTGGCTCCTCCGTCCCCCACAGCCTGGCTCACTGAATTCTGCATCTTTTCCTCCTTGCTTCTCCATTGCACCACCCCAGACTCCGTCGTCCACCCCCGCGCACCCCCACAGCCCGGCTCGCCCCTCGTGCGGTCAAGAGGCAGCCTCGGCTAAGGAAAGTTTGGAACCTCTGGGCTCTTGCCCGTCTTTTGATCATAGCACCAGAGCCAAGGGTTGGTTTCTGCCCCCACGTATTCACATCTTAAACCCGTGATAATTTAGTTCTTCCTGTTTTACAAACAGGGAGGCTTTGGTCCAACCAGTTGAAGTCACTTACTCAAGAAACACAAATAAGACCCGAACCAAGATACAGTTCCAACTCCAGCTGCTCTAAATTCAGAGCACAACTCGTGTGACTCTCAACTGCCTCCCTTCAGAAGGCAACTAACTGAGTCACATACAACCAGTTGAAGGAAGTGGGACCCCGGGGTGACTTTGCTTGAGTGGGACTCCACGACCACCGCAGAGCACCAACGGGCTGCCTCCTCCCTGTCGGCTGCTGGGCCATTGGCCCTTCTCAGGGCTTCGCTAACAGCACTTTCTGAAATAGAACCGTATCAGACCCAAACAGCGCCAAATTTATCACCTGGAGTAAATTTGCCAAGTTGTAAAACTGAATGAGTTTTTCCTTCTTTATTTTGTACACCTTAATTACTAGGGAAGGAGTACATTAAAACTGAGATCATGGGTTAATTAATTTGTCCTGGACTGTAGAATTTTATGGACAACCAGAACTAAAGTAATGGTTGTGTAGGTGGATTTGACTAAACATGGCTTATAAATGTTACAGAAATTCCTGTAATTAGTCCCACTGCTGCAATTGAGCCTGGGAATTTTATAGCAGACATAAATTAAGAAGATGAAAAGGAAGAAAAATTTTGAGTTGACACAGTGGCATTTGCAGAAGCTATCATTTGAGGAAACCTGGTTTGCGTTATTATTATTATTATTAATGATGACTTTTTGGGAGGTTTTCGCAGTCCCCCTCCCTTTCAAAATTCACTTTTTAATGCCATTTCCACTGTTACGCGATGGCTATCGGGTGTTCGGTGAATTAAACACAAGTAGTACCTTACGAAAATAGACCACCAGCATCATTTCTAAAAATACTTAACCGCCAACCAGAGGATGAAGAGACCTGTTTGATCACACTCTTCAAAGTCATTTTTGCATATTTGAATAGATTGAAAGGGAAAGTTACGGGTTATATTTAAATAGTGTTCCCTGTCATTGGATCTTGACACATTTTAACCTACCTGTTAAAATGCAAGTTATAAATAGCTCCTCTTTCAAAGGTGTTCATTATACCTCATTGGCTCTTGTTACAGAAAATGCAAATGTAATTTGAAAAGTGCCCGTTCTGAGTGCGAGCAATTACCTGTGCTCTTCAATACCTGGTTCATTGTCAGCCCAGCCACTTGGTTAAAAAGCACTTTTGCCTTTGAAATGGAGATCGCCTCCACCGGCTGGCCAGCTGGCCCGGCTGGCTAAGTGGGTAATGAGAAAATACTTGGCTTTTCCAGGGAAGCAAGCAGCTGCTGAACAACTATCCTGTCTACATAACGAGCAAACAGTGGGACGAGGCTGTAAATTCTTCCAAGAAAGACGGGCGACGGCTCCTTCGATATCTCATCAGATTTGTTTTCACAACCGATGAGCTTAAGTACTCATGCGGCCTTGGGAAAAGGAAAAGGTCAGTGCAGTCAGGAGAGACAGGTCCTGAAAGACGCCCTCTGGATCCAGTTAAAGTAACATGCCTCCGAGGTACTGCATCCTTCCGCTCAGTGTCGCCATCTGTGATCTCATTTCACCGCATTGGCTGTGGCTCTCCCGTGCAAGTGTTCAGCCTTGACTGTATTTTGGTTTTGCCCGCTGAGACCTCTCTAGGCTTCATGTGGCCCATCTACTTGGTATTGAGAAGTTCTTTAAAAAACCTCCGTTTGCTTTAGCCTTGGCATTCTCACTTCCCGGCCCATAAACATTGCATAGCACCTCATGTCTCACGCTTTGAATTCCGGTTTTCTTTGCTGCCACAGAAGGCCCCATCTAGCCAACCTGGAGCGTGGGGGATCGCACAGAGGAAGGGAAGATGGGGGGCTCTTTAAGAATTAGGAAAATGAGAGACCTCGTTTCCGTTTGCAGCCTGGGCCCCCCTCCCCTCCCCCAGCTACCTTCTCAAGAGGACTTGCCCCCAACTCCTTCGATTTATTTAGAGTTAATTTTCCTGAATACTGGGGTGCCTAAAGTATCAGGTTGCCCAATCAGACTTTATTCTGTTAGTTTTTTTAAAGTCTCTTTATTAAAAATACTGCTCTGATGGTACCTTTCCTCAGTACGAGCAGCTGATGACTTCGCAGCTGACCCACACTGGTAGGCCAGGCAGAGGATGAGGACGAGGGTCAGGAGGCAGACGGTTGGTTCAGCCGGTGCAGATAGACAGAAGCATTCGAGGGCCAACAGGAACACTGTTCACACCTGAAAAATTTCATATCAAAAAGCTCAAGTACTAACCTGTATATTTCAATAATAATTTTATTGGTTGGAAAAACTTAATTTACTCCAGACAGGGGAACAAAATATTTCCTGGCAAGGAAGTCACAGTGAGGAGACATTATTGCTGATAAGGCCTTGGTGTACAGCAAGGACACTCCAGCATCCCCTCCTGGGATGCCCGGGGTGCTCTGCAACAGTAGTCTGCCTGAGGCACAGGGAGACTCTCTTAGCAGCTGAAATTCCTCAGGCCTACTGCAAGCTTCTGACTGAGCAGGCTGGAGTTGGAGAAGGGGGAGGCATGCACTGCAGCTCATCACAGCACACACACACCCCCAGGTGATTTTAGCTCGGGTGGCCCTGCCTTGAGGGAACCAACCATCTGGAATGGAAGCACCTCAGTCAGCTAGGCATCCAGAGCACCCCCTGTTGGCCAGTCTGAAAATTCCACTTACTCGCAATGGGTGGTGGGGATTTCCAGGGTCTGTCTTGGCGAACTCGCCACAGTTTCCTTCATTCCTCAACAGCATCAGAGCTGACAGTGACTCCCCCAAGAGTAAAAGAGACGTCTGTGAGCTTGGGGCTCTCCTGGGAACACTGTACTCCACGAAGGTGCTCTGGGGCCTGTATGGGGAGTCAGGACAAGAGGCCTCACCACTGTATCCCTTTCCAGAAATTGTTACTCAACGTTTTACGTGTTAAGCAGCGAGTGAGTGAAACTGAGGGATTAACATACACCCCAAAGCCCTCATGCCTTGCCCTGAGAATGTCGCCTGACCCCCTGTGACACGGGTAGAGTCCGGGTGGGCTAATCAGCATCTGTATCCTCCAGCTCAAGCCTCATTAGGCGCCACACCTGCAGGCCTCCAGGTGGAGGATGCCCCTGGGTGGAGAACACAGAGGCAGAAAACAGTGGTGGTCTGTGTGGGGGCAGCTGGGCCAGACATTTATAGGCTTGTCCCCACAGCTGAGCTTCTAGGGCCTTCCTGTGACCCAGATTCCTTTCATAAAGGCTCCTGGGTGGAGGTCCGTGTTGGGTGAGCAAGATTAGAGCAGCCAAGGAAACTTCAGACACTGGACACTTTAGTGATGGAAAATGGGGTGCTTTGGGATGGAACCAAACTCCAGGCTGACCGCTTCTGAAGGTGGTTTGACCCTAGGGGGAAGAGGGCCTGTGAAGACGCGTCCTGTCTGTGTAACAGAACGAGCTCTCAGTAGTCTGTGCCACAGTATCAGAGAAGGCCCTGTGTCAGCAGTGGCCGCCGAGAAGAGAGTGGAGGCTGACAGACGTCACAGAGCAGCACGGTCCCAGAGGTGCGGGGTCAGGGCACCCTCATCCATTAGCCCGTATTTCCTTGTGTTGATAGGAGTGGGGGATCAGAGACGGGGAAACTGCAGCAGTTAGTGGATACCTACTGAATACAGTAGGGGTGGGAGGGGTAGGAAGAGAACTAGGGAGTTATCCTGCAGTGTTTCCCAGGCCTGCCCCCTAAGCTAAGCCGTTTGATTCTGGCAATTTTGCAGGATGAGTTGCTGAGTAAACACTGTTCATTCCCTTGAGGCAGCCAGGGCTGGGACTCTGGTGAGGCGAGCGAGGCTCTCACGTCAGGCACAGAATTGAAGGGGCTGTCCCTGGCTCTCTGCTAAGCTACAGGCTGCCTGTGGAGATGGGCATGGTTCAGTTCCTGAGATCACTGGGGTCTGGGTACTTAAACAGCATCAGCCTCTCCTAAGTGCAAGTAGGGCTGGGATTTCACCCAGTCATTTCAGACAGTTCCAGCCCTACAACCGGACCTGTTGTCTTGTAGAGGGAGCAGGGCTGGAGAAGAAACAGTGTGTAATTAACAGTCACCTTGGACTGTTCTGCCCAGTCAGCTGTGCAAAAAGCAAAGAATTTGACAGAACTTTTTCCAAAATGCTCACTTCAGTTTACAAGTGTCCATATCAAAATAGCGAGGCAGGAGTCCTGCACGTGCCCTGACCCCATGAGAAAACAGAAGAAAAGATCGGGTGAGCTCGACCCAAAGGGAGGCTGAGTCTGTCTCATCGGAGTCTTGGTTCCTTTTTATACCTTCACCCTTCTGGGCATGCAGATTGCTTTCTGGTGAAATTAAATATTTAGAGGAAATCGCATTTAAGAAATATCTGTCAGTACATGTGTGGATATCCCAATCAGAGAAATAAGTATGACCTATAATACATGTAAAGAACGTGGAAACCTTCTGAACCAAAATCCAGGCAGTTTCTCAGCCCCTGAGATTTTGTTATCCTGTGGAACTTAGTCTGCCAATCAGTAGCTGGTCAAAGAGCACCATGCTAGTGAGATCTGCTGTTTCCGGAAACACCAAAAATTCTAATGATGTGAGCAGATACAGATGTAGGTTTGAAATGCACCGTGACTTTGTCCCACGGTGTATAGTCCATGTTATAAATCAGATTTGCCTATCATTCCACTAGCCAGTGTTCCTTAGAAGATCACCTTCTCACTTCACGTGATTTTTTACTTTTGCACAAGAGTAGACGACTTCCATGTAATCAGCTGAGTCTAAGAAGTGACATCATCATAGCATTACATTGGATTTCCCATAAAGCTTTTCCTGTAGAGCTTCTATAAATGTGTAAGCAGCCTGTCCGTCCTCTTCTGCAAAAACCAGCTGTTTTTCTCTCTCTTTATTGTTGTGTATATTCCCACAGAATTCATTAGGATGCACTGTACCTCCAACCCTGACTGGTGGATGCCCTCGGAGGAGCAGATAAACAAAGTGTTCAGCGACGCCGTGGGGCACGCCCGGCAGGGGCGGGCGGTGGGGACTTTCCTGCACAACGGCGGCTCATTCTATGAAGGGATCGACCACCAGGCTTCCCAGGACGAGGTCTTCAATAAAAATTCCCAGGATGGGTCCGGGGATTAGTGGACAGAATCTTGACACTGGAGCAGCTGGTCCTCACGAGTTCCAGTTTTCCACATCCTGTTACCCTCACCTGCGAGTCCAAAGCACGTCCTTCTGCCAGACTTGACACATCTCAAACCTTAAGTCTCTGACCTACTGCCACCATTCCCAAACAGAAATCCAGTTTAGGGTTGTTTGGGAAGTCTATGGAACCTACAACAGGCTTTCAGGAGATTACAAAAAGCAAAGAACCACAGTTGCATTGAATTGATTGCTAGCTAGACAGTGAGGCTGAAAACAATAGGGGAGCGCCTGGTCACGTGTCCGAAACCTTCACGTAAGCTCTGCTTCCCGAGCAGAGCCGTCCCCATGGAAGGCCAGGTTAGAGTAGAGAAGACAGAGACATGGAGTTATTTTGAGGGACAACAAACAAACATTGTCTTACTTTAATTCAAATAAGTTGTCTTTATATTTTCCAAAGACCTGAATTCCTACTTCTCAGCAAAGACATAGGATAAGTGACACTGTGCTGTCTCAGCATTGAAAAACCCAGAGAAAAGAGGTCACTGCTAGACAATGATTCATTGGAAATCAGGTGGGGTTTTTTTCAGTTATTTTAGAATAACTGAAAAAAAATAGAATAAACCCCCCCCCAAAAAAAATTTTTTATTATGTTGATCAGAAAGGCACTACATGATCTCTGGAGTTTACAAACAGTAAGTTTTCGTTATGTCAGTCAAGAAAGATCCAAAACGCTTTTCAAATGCTTGATTTCGTAGGTTCATAGACCCACAGTTTCCATAGCCTTAACTCAGACTTTGTTGATGCAATGCCAAAGTGATGGGTTGAGCAATGAGAGTTTTAACCACTCGGCTGTTCGGCGCACTGAAGACCGAACAAGTGGTATGACTGATGGTATTCACTGAATTGACCAGATGTTCGGGAATTGTGTACACACAGCTTCAAGGCCATTCTGACAACTATGCAATGGGCTTGTCTGTAATTGCTCTGAAATGTGAGGGTCTTTCTCTGAGTAGATCTTTAGAATTTGCATAAACTTTTGTTTCTTACTGTCACTGATGAAAATGTTTCATCCCAACTGTTTTGCTGTTTGGTATCTCCTTCCCGCCCAACCCCCCCCCCCCAATGTAGTTCCCTTGAACTACAAGCTCTGGCTAAGTTCACACTAAACTCCCACTTGTTTCCTCCAGTTTAATTGGTTGAGCTCCTTCTGTGAATGACTACTGTCTTCGGGAGCATTCCTTACGTACAAACTACGGAGATACCAGAATCTGTTTCTGAGGACTTCCGGGTTGGCTGGCGAGAGCAGCCTCCTCTATCATATTTAATCCGATTGTTACGTTCTTTGTGGAGCCTAGGGCTCAGTGGGCGGAAGTTACTGAAGGCTATTAATGTCGTCTACAGACACGACTAAGGGTTTTGAAAATTGATTGGACATTCATTTAAAGTTCATGTGCATTTTGTAACCATTTTTTGTGAGACAGTAAATTATCCTTTATGTTCAATAGTTAGCATCAGCTATATGCATGGTCCTGGAAATAGGCCTGTCTTTAGCTTTTGTTAGGATTATGAGTTTCATCCTTTGAAAGGTTTAATATTTATAGAGATGGTCCTTTGTCTGATCTGTTCGGTGGTGTGGGAAGAACTAACAGTTCAATCCTGTTTTGGGCAAGTTGGCTCACATTTGTGAGTAAAGGAAATGATAAGAGCAAATGTGATGTTGGTTAGGGGAACCAAGAGACAGAGAAAGAGATTCTTCAAGGAGTTTCCAGAAGTCTGAGAAGTCAATACTTTACAAGATCCTTTGGTGACAGGAAATCTTGGTCTGACGCAAACTGTCACCATAAGCATGTTACCTTTGTCTTTTTTGCATTAGGCTTTAGTTATCTTTACCACTGAGGACAGTGTCCTTTTTTTTTCCCCCCCCTTTAGCAACAGTACTTGACCACTGCTCAAAAAACTTCTATCTTGTCCCTGCAAGCTTGAAAGTGTGGCATGTCTCCCCATCTAAGCGTCATCGTAGATCTCAGTGTTGTGCTGGTCTAGACTGAGGTGTTTGATGAGATCATCTCTGCCCTCAATCTCCATAGCCTTGTGTCGTACGTGCTTAAAGATGAAGGGCTAGTGGGGCGCCTGGGTGGCTCAGTGGGTTAAAGCCTCTGCCTTCGGCTCAGGTCATGATCTCAGGGTTCTGGGATCGAGCCCCATATCAGCTCTCTGCTCCGCGGGGAGCCTGCTTCCTCCTCTCTCTCTCTCTCTCTGCCTGCCTCTCTGCCTGCTTGTGATCTCAGTCTGTCAAATAAATAAAATATTAAAAAAAAAAAAAAAAGATGAAGAGCTCGCACCACTGCTATGAGAGAGGGTGATGGGAACCTTCAGTTTGGCTGTAGTTAGCATCACCTGAGAAGGCTGCTGGGGTAGATCTGCCTCCCAAACCACAGGGTCGCACACAGCCTTTGCTCCACAGGCACACCTGGTCTCCCTCCCCTCCCGCCTCCCGGGTGAATTATTTCTCTAGCGTCTGTTTTCCAGTGTTCCACAAGGCTGGCCATCTCTTAGCACTTGAGGAAACCAAGACCCAGGAAGATCACTGGCTTCCTCAGCCTTGCACAGCCAGTTCAAATCCCTCTCCTGGACCCAGGGCCTAGGGTCAGTTGCCCTGGGTCAGGTGTTCCATGACCTTCTTTGCCGTGTGTGTGTGTCTGTCTGTCTGTCTAGATCCTGTGATCCTGGCCACTACCTGAGCCGCCCACTGACCGTCCCTGGGGGCGCAGCCCAGCATCTGTGGAGACACCCACCATCTCCTCTCCTTGGTGTGCGGTCTGGGTCGCTTTCTGAGCTCTCCGGCTGCTTCACGGTGGGGGCCTCATGGTCACCTCACTTTCAGATCAGGGCTCGCAAAGGACGTTAACGGATTTGTGGTGAGACCCGTGTGCCCTCAACAGAGCAAGACTGTAAAAACTCACCCCCAGGAAGCCCAGGTGCTGTCGCTTCTCTGTCTTCCTTCCTATTATCTCTGGAGACCTGAGGGGGCTGCTCGTTTTCTTGAGTTGATTCTCTACCTTTTGTTGGCAGTTGGACAGGTTGCTTGTGACTAGAAGCTTCGTTTCGTGTCAGCTTGTAGAATCATCCTTGAGTCATTTTAGCACTGGCACAAAATGGGTCAAGTTAAAGCCGCTCAGGACACAGCTGTGCTCCACGGCCCTGGTGAGAGAGGGAGGACCCAGGCCTGGCCTGGCACAGAAGGCGTGGCTGGCATCGTTACCTGTCCGAGGTGTGTTTCCTGAGCGCGGCGATCAGCAGAGTCCTCGACAGTGACAGTGTCTTGATGTGTCTCGTGACTTCCCAAATTAAGAAGATATCACAGAGAGGATGCCTGCTTTTCAAACTGACGGGAAGGCCCAGGTGCCATTCCACTGGGCTCGGGACAACCCTCCCGTGGCCCGTGTCAGAGGACGTAGACCAGGAAGCCACAGAGGAGAGCACTGTCGTGGGAGCAGTTTTACCAGAAGCACAATTCTCATGGTCTCTGGAAGGTACGCTGCTCACAGTGTCATGGTTTAGTCAGCCCAGTGTTAAGTTCAATGCTTGAGGAAATCTGTAAACGCGGAAGAGTATACCTTCCCTTTTTACTTGAAAGTATTTCAACCGGCCCTGAAACCTGGGCATCTCTCTGTTAGCGTTCCCAGTTTCTGCCACAGGGTTCAGATTCCTGTCACCATTGGTGTTTCGTAAGGTTTTACTAGGGAATGGAGGGGAACAGTGACAGAGTGTGTGCCAAAAAATGGCTGCCCTCTCCTTCGGTGAGGGAACTGAGAGATGGATGCGGCTACTTCACAGCTGTAGAGCACGTGGGTGAATTTATATTCTGGATCTTTCTTGGCTCTTCATCAGCCATAAACACATGGACCTAAGAGATTTATCAGGATTATAGAGGTATAAATTGTTACAGTGTATTATTTGATCCAACTACTCCTTGTGTCAGATGTGTGGAATGGTTTCTGTAGCCCAGTAGCTATTCTTACAATAGCAGACATTCTCCCCAAGTCTAGACAAAAATATAGTCTTGGGATCCTGCAGGTTCGTGATTTCTACATTTTCCTACCAACTTTCATGTCTTGTCCTCCCTCCGCTTGCTCTCAGAAAATGGGTGGGGCATCAGGTGAGATGAAACATGCACGATTTTCAGAAAAGCAAACCTAAATTTGCCCTCACTTGGATTTTGTCATACAGCTTGTGCTCCAGAATCTCAACCTGCTGCCCACTGACTACCTCCTTAGTTTTTTCTCAGATTTCAGTCGCTTGTTAAGATCTCATTCTCGGATAACTGTATTTTTAGAAAAGATTTAAACCGAACTTTTCTCATTCCTTGGTATGTCATGTCACAGTACAGATCTATAATTTTTGACAGCTCTCATATACAGATTTCTAGAAATGTAATAGAAAAATGATTTTGCACATATGGTGCAAGTCTTGCTGGTGTACGTTTCATGTGGCAACACTTGCCATAACTTCTTGGCAAAACATGTCAACTCGAGCGCTTGAGTCAGAACTCTAATGTAAATGTGTCTAAACAGCGGTATGCATCATTATGATATATTTTTGTAAACATAGTGATGGCTTCTTTCAAGCGTATAAGTACTGAATAAAAATAATCACTTCCCTTGGAATAATGTAGGGAGATGCTCCCCAGCTGATGGTCCTCTGCACAGTTACTTGCTCCGTCAGCCAGTGGCATTCGTGTTTTTTAGAGAGGGAAGGAATGATACCCGGCAACATGGAGTGTAGGAAAACCAGGCCACCAGGACTTGCCTCCTCGAGTGGAAAACTCCCAGCCGTATCTGACAGTATCCACCTGGGAGAGGCCACCCTCATCCTCTGTGCTGTGTCCAGTTGTAGGAAGCACCAAGAGGACTGGACTTGGTTCACCCATTGACCGGCTTGGTCACTTTGCCTCCTGAAGCTCTAAATTGACCAAATCTCTGTGGTACGAGGGGCCCGAGTAACGTTCCTCGTGACCCTCCACAGCTGACTGATACGAGGGCTGGGTGTCCGTTCAGTCACAGTTCCCCAAGTTCATGTGAAAATACATCCACTCAGAAGACTCTTCCAAAATAACTGCCCCAGTTCAAATGGCCACGTTGGTTTTAGCCACATTGGAAAACTGTTGAGGCCTTCCCAGACCGCTCACAAGTGTCCTAACTGTAGCTGACTGTCCTTGAGTTCTGATGTGCCGGGTTCTCTCCTAAGCACTTTAATGCATTCTCTCCTTTGAACCCTCCCAACCACCCTCCGAGGCGGTTACTGCTGTCCCAGTCGATCTGTAAGGACACTACCCACAGTGGAGAATCACTGGGCTTAGCAAGCGGGGTGACCAGTTCCGTTTTCCCTGTGGTCAGAGCAGAGTTCTTAAAGCCCATCAACACTTTGGAATGGATTTTGTTTAATGTATGGCATCGAGGGAAAGATGGTATTTCTGTTATTAAAAACCACCTTTAAAGTATGTTGATGTTTAAATAGGACCCTATAAACCGTATCTCCTCTGGTAACCGCCCCGGTTTCTGCATAAGACTTGACTTACCTAAGATTCCGTGTTGCAGATGAAAAAGTTTTAAAGTAGTGAATAAATTAAAATTGCTAATGTGTTCACATTTGTTTCATAGGTTTCCTGTACAAAATTGTGGGGATATAAAAGGAAAAATTTGAACTCAGTGAAGTGATATTCTTTGGGAACTCCTAGATGTTAGAAATGGCACTGGGCATCGGTTAGCTAACATTTCATTCACTTTTTCACATTTGTTGTATTTGTAGCCTTAGAATCAATGAGTCTGGTTTGGAAGAGAGGGATTTCATTTATGATGTCACTGTGAGAACTGTTGTGAAAATTTTGTAGGAAAATACAGTAATCTGTCGTTTCTTTCCGGTAGTGACGGCTTTAACATCTCTTTGGCTGTGTTTAAGTTCAAGAGCTTGCCACGGCCACGCAGGCCTGGCTTGTGTTTCTTGGAAACAGGGCATGGCAGACCGTGAGATGGGTCCCGAAAGGTTCAAGGTCACTGGTCCAGCCCCCGCCCTGCCCAATGTAAGCATCACCTCTCTGTCTCTCCTCTCTGGACCTTCATGTAGCAGCCTAACACTGGGGCCAACTTGCCTTTACTCTATTTTCTATGATGAACACTTGTGGAGAAACTGTGACAAATCCATCGATCCTAATATTTTTATTGTTGGAGTCTTGTTGATTCTCTATGAATAATTTCTATTTGATGGTACTGTGTAGAATTAATACCCACTAGGGATATGTTAATAAAACTATAAATGCATAGTGTAATATAGAATAGCAAGATTTTTTTGTGAACAATTTATATAGAAAAGTAAGTTGTTTTTTAAGTGTTAGGCACATTTCTTTTAGGAACTTAAAATGTTATAAGAGTTTTTTAAACATTCAATATTTTTAATTATAAGAAACATTTGTTACTAGAGCCAATTATTTCAGGTGTTCTAACTGGAGTATTGATTTTATTACCTCATATACCTCTAGAATGCCACATGTTCTGTTGGAGATAAAATTGCACAATAAATGTCAAGTCTCTGTTAAGTGTTTTTGCATCTTTCTCCAATTCATTGAAGAAGCTTTTCTGTGTTGTTTTGGTTTTTTGTTTTGTGTTTTTTGTTTTGTTTTGTTTTGTTTGAAAAGAACTTTATGGCCCCTGAAGCTAAGGTTTTCTACTTGTCTCTGAATGCCAAGAAAATATTGTACACTTAAAACCCAAGTAAAAGATACTCAAGTTATGTCACGGAACAGATCAAAAATCATCCAAAAAAAAATCATTCGATCTCGAGACAGAGAGAACGAGCAGTCATGACGGAGCATGGCGTGGAAGCCGAGACCACTTCTGCCCCGTGTTTTGTACGTTCTTACTGCACACACAGCCCGTTTCCGTTACGCAACGGCACCCTTGTACTGGGGAGGGAAAATCCTACAACTGTTACTTATGACCTTTAAAAATGAACAATTGTTGATTGTTTATGGTTTTCGAACAGTGATCTGAGTACAAAATCAAAATAGTTATGGCTAAATAAAGTGGCATAGTTGTGGCTTCCCGCAATTAGTTATTGCATAAAACATGAATCTGACCTATCAGCCACTATAGGATGATAATGGAGCAACTGTCATCTCATAAATCAGACTAAGAAAAACTAAAAACACTGGTTTCATTTAAGGGAAAATCTAAAGAGATGAAGAGAAGTGAGTTGGGGGAAATTGGAGGGGGAGACAAACCGTGAGAGACTGTGGACCGAGAGGTTTTTGGAGGGAAAGGGGGTGGTGGGTGGCGTGAGCCTGGTGCTGGGTATTACGGAGGGCACGGATTGCATGGAGCACTGGGTACGGTGCATAAGCAATGAATTTTGGAACACTGAAAAAATAAAAGTTTTAGAAAGAAAAAAATAAGGATGTGATTTTTTTATCACTAGAAGATGCAACATTTCAACCAGCTGTTTGGATGAAACAGTAATTTGATCCAAATAATTTGTTTCCATTGGAATATCAATTAAAATGGAAGTTAAATTATTTGAGGGAAAATGACAAAGACCTACCTTGAATTATGAGAAAACCCCAAGTTCCACCGAGCAGCTTGTGCCTCCGAATAAAGCTATATTCAGAAAGCTTACTCTGGCACACAACGAGAGACAGGGTCCCTGAGCCCGTATCTCTGTCTTATGGAGACGGTTCCATCTGACGACCTCTGTCAAAGTGCACGCGTTCAGGGAAATTTGGTTCGCATGGGATTTATGGTACTCCCGAGACTTTGTGGAGTTAGTCTTGTTTGCTCTCTTCCTCTTCCTCCCCCCTTTCAAGCGGCTGTGCAGACCTCACATAGACACAGTCCCCATGGTACACGCCTGGGGTTTCAGGCAGTGCGTCGGCAAGCTGATGGCCCCGTCCATTTGAGGAGTGTTTAATAAAGACGTTTGGTAAGAAGGTCTGGGCAGGACGGACTGCAGCTCCGAGGGAGAGGGCAGTGTCCAGACCCAGCGCCCTCAGGGGTTGTCAGTAGCCTGGAACGGGAGGCCGAGTGAGTGGTTGGCTGCACCGGGATTAGAGAGGGCTGGGTGCGGAAGGCTCCTCACCAGGAAACACGACCCCCACGTAAGAAGCACCGTTAGAGTTGGCAGAGCCCACGGGGAGGGAGCCGGAGGAATCAGCACCCTGATCTCCCTCCTCTTTTCCATCTCCTACTGCTGGGTTCTAGCTGATAGCATTCGAAAATGAGAAGGCAGGGAACCCATTCATGTCCACCCACGTCAGCATCCTGGGACACTGAGCCGGTGGAGAGAGGAGAAAGGGAAGGTGAGAGGCACAACGGCTGTGATCACAGAGACTAGTCTGACGGCCCTAAGAGCCCTTTGGTTGCACCTCACGGGAATCCTGAGAGCTGATGTCTTTCCGTGAATGACCTCGTAATTCTTAGCAAATTGGAATAGTTGATATTTACTTAATAGGTTAAGTGTTTGGCTGACATGATCACACGGAGTCGTCTTCATGAGTCTATGAGGTAAAGTAACATTGTCCCCACTCTACCAAGGAGTAAACTGACACAAGTTCCCAAGATTACGGAGCTAGTCGTGTTGAGTGGGGAGGCCAAAGCACCCATGCAGGCAGTCTGAACGCAGGTAAGAAGCAGAGGCCTTACCTAGTTCAGTACAACTCATCTTTGAAGGTAGTATCTGGAAGCTTTCTGAGACGGAGTGAAAAAATCGCATCAATGAGGGTAAGACAGCAACTACCTCTTACCTCTACCACGCTCGGCTGGTCAAACTATAATCTTGCTCGATTCAGTCTGAGAAGACCGCCGCATGAAATCCTGAAAGGAAGGCACAGACGAATATTAGTGCAATTCTGGGTCCTCGGTGAGGCTGGGCTCTGCTGCCGTCCTAAAGCTCATTAGAGACACACAGTCTCTGCTAACAGCCGTCTGGATTCATTGGTCTTGATGTTGAAGAAACAACGCTTCAGTCAATCAGTCATCAATAAGGTGGTATGAAATATATCTAAAATAGAATCTGAGTCTTTGTACTTACCAAATGTCAAATTTTAATAAATTGGCTTATGCGGTGGTTTTGAAACACAGCTTTCAAGAGAAATGCTTGTTCTCATTTCCCAAAAATGTTATAGACCAGCTTGATCCTGATCTTTTTTGCTTTCTTCAGTCATAAAAACCAAAATTCATCAAAACAAAAATATTAAAGAATACCACTAATCAAAATGAAATATAACAAACAGTAGGCTGTGTGGTTGAAGAGCAGTACAGGGACCAGAACAAGGGACGATAAATACTGACAGTTTTTAAAACCTAGGGTCCTCTTCCCAACAATGAGAGACGAAAAACAGAGACTCTCCAGCTTCTGCCCGATTCTGAGGAGAAATTCAGGCCGTGGGGAGATAGGAGGAACAGAGGTATGAAATGGCTCTACTCTGTCTCTTTTCTTGTATCAATGACAATGATTCATTCTCCCTCCTGGCAACACAGAAGCATTTTCAATTCAACTGGAAGAAAAAAAAAAAAACATAATAATGTGTTTGATTGTGGGTTGTATTGTGTTTTCTATTAGCATTTCATGCTAAATAATTACCCTTTTGGGTTCTGGTATATTTTTGGATAGACTGGTTTTCTGTGGCTGAAGAAGGATGTCAAAGCCGAAACTAGGTACGTGATATATGAAATGTATGATAGCTCTGGAATTTGTAAAGACTAGGAACTCTGTCACATTTCTCTTTAGGGATATTTAATGGGGAAAATTATCATCAATCTCCAAGGAACCATAAACATTTGCTTAATGAAGAAGGGTCTAATCCTGGTGAAAAGTATAAAACAAGCCTTTTCCCTGAAATCTCTATTAATAATTGAGAAGTTACAGATAGAAGGAATTTAAAGATCTTCTGATCAAACAGGCAATTACCATCACTAAAGGAAAAGTAAGGCCCAGAAAATTTTAGTAACTAGCTCAAATTCATGCATGTATTTACTAGCAGTGCCTAAATGTATATCAAAATAATGCATTGCCCTAGAATTGTGCTTTTACAACCACTTGTGCACATTTCTTTCTGGGGTCTCCTTTTTTGCCTTGGCTGCCAGCAAGCTCAGTGTTAACTTGTATCTTCATTGTATGTTCCCACAGCTCAGCTTTTCTGATATGCTTATTCTCTACCACCGTCAACCATCTTTTCTATTCTTGTCTTTGCATTTATCTTTGAAAGTTTATTGTAACAGTACTTTATTATAAAAAGCTATCTCTGTCTGAAAATAGGTGAATTCCACATAGTAAGTATATTAGAATGCTTCCTGGAATATCAATAGTAGTGTTCAAAATCTAACTTCAGAAATAGGACACCTCCTCTACCCCTTCCTGTCACCATTGCCCCGTGCCTGCCCCACATTTACAAAAACATTGCAGACTCTGTTTCAACTTATCCACAGGATCTTCTTCTCAACCATGATGTCACTTCCCCATCAGGGTTCTGTCCCCTCCGCTGCAATGAGGGTAAGAACCTGACAGATGAGGTAAAGTGAGGCACTTGCTCAGAGGTACAGACGTGCGATGTCCAGAAGACCTGATTTCTTACCTCTCTGGGATCCTACCTACTAGCCTTTGAGTAGAGCACGCTCAAGTGTCTGTTGTCTGACAGGAGCTGGAAGTAACTTCAGGAAAACCAGCTGTGGTTTTAAGCTACCAAGATCTCAGGTTTAATTTGTAAGTGCAGCATAACTTAGTCTACGGTTGACTCATATTACAAGAGTGACTCTAACACTTTTGAGTCAGTGCCCCTCTGAGAATCCTATAAAAACCATAATCCTATTAAAAAAATCCCATGAAAACTCTCCCTAGATGAATAGACACTAGGGATTTCCCAGGGCATTCCCAGCGATCCTTGACTCACCTAAAGCTTATCTGTGGTCTCAGTGTTAAGAACTCTTAATCTAGTACCTTCTCTCCTGCTCAGAACCACCTTTTCCTTGACAGCTTATCTTACAGTTCTTCATCTGAGAGCACTTGTTGGCTACCTAGGAAAAGACTTCAGAGTTAAACATATTGCTCTAAAATATTAAAATGTAATGGCTAATTTATTAGTCTGGAAAGGGGGTATTAGAAAGAGAAATGGATGAGCCATTATCAAAATGAAAAATTCCACTATTAAAAAAGCATTGTGCTACATCATTATTGAAACAAAGCAGCTTTGCTCCCCCGTGACACCCTAAAAATGAATGGATGAACCCTCTCAAAATTCTGCCACGCTTCAGTCTGGTGGGTTCTTTCATATTAAAAAAAAACTTGATGGTATACTAATGAAAATATTTCTAAAGGAACATTTTTGAAGGACAATTATTCTGTGCCAGAAACAATCCTTCCCATTTTGTTAGCCAGGCAAACGTGCCCGTCTACATCGCAGCAGACTCGGCCGCCTACATCATTCCCCGCATGGCCCCGCCCTCGCTCCCTCCCCTGGCTCTAATCAGAAAGGCAAATGGGGCCGTTTGAGGGCCTCTACTCTGTGCAGCCGTATCTGTTCAGCGAGCAGATGTTTCTATTGCCTAGGTACTAAGTGCCTAACCATGAAAATACTCGGGGAGAATATTTCAAATCCGGCCACTCAAATCTGTTCCTAAAATAAAGCGACTTTTACAAACAAGTAACCAGATAATGATCCAGTGCTTTTAAAAAATCATCGCTTTTTGTCTCTTCCTGCTCTGGTTCCATCTAGCTTCGGTTCCATCTCCCTATTGAGCTATCTGAAGCCAAACACCCCTTTAGTTTCATGTTTCCTTTTCTTTTTCTTCTTCCTTTCTTTCTTTTGTAAGCATGTATTGTGTGGTATGGGCTAGCCCAGGTGAGCCGTCAGTCCTAGGCCGTGTCCTGGGGTGTCCAGTTCCCTCGGACCAGAGAAAAGATAGGCTAGGAAGCAAGAGAACTGTGATGGTTTCAGGACCACACGACCACGGCTTTCCCACCAGCGGCAGCTGGGCACCGGGCTCCAGCCCGCAGACTGTGGTTGGAGGGAATCCGTAATAGTCCCTGCGAGATCTGGTCTTGTGAGACAGGGAAGGGGACTCCCGAGGCACCAGGCGTGGCTCAGTTTCTCCAGGACACATCTCGATGAATGCGGTAGGATCTGGGTGTGCCCCTTTCGTGCTGTGGGTCACATGGGTTAGAGTATACAGTTGTCCACCCCCAGGATGCCTGGCTGGCTCAGTCGGCTGAGCATCTGACTCTTGGTTTTAGCTCAGATCATGATCTCTGGCATCGAGCCCCGCCTTGGGCGCCACGCTCAGCACGGAGTTTGCTTGGGGTTCTCTCTCTGTCCCCTCCCCACTCATACACACTCTGTCTCTAAAATAAATAAATAAAAATTTTTTTAAAAGTCGCCCACACCCATTTGTTAATGGAGTGCCTGAAGTGTTTTCTTCTGAAATCCTATGGTGAAAGCCTGCATTATAACAAAAAATTCCTAGTTGAATCTTTACTCTTAAAAATTATTGTTCTTCTAGCAGAGGGGAAAGGAAAGGATGAATAACTTTCAAAATAATTGCAGGCGACAGCCCTTCCTACTCAAGAGACTGCACTAGAAATATCTTGTGAAAAAGAAATTGCTTGGGTCCAAGCATGCTAACGTTGAAAAAACCGTTTTATTACTCACCTGTATTACTTATTGTCAACTTCTGGCTCAGTGGCTTTGTGATAGTTTCAAAGTCTTCGGTATGCTTGGTAAAAGAAAAAATAGCTATTCCCACTGAATTTGTGGATAACAGTGAAAAGCCACACGAATATCCTGGAAATTTGAAAGGAAAAGAAGCGGCATCACCCTAGTAATAATAATACCCAGGGTGCAGTGGGGGTGGCCAATGTCATCCTGTTATCTAACAGGTCATGCTGTTGCTTCCATAGAACTTAGGAGGACATTGTAATTACGTATTTGTGGGATTCTTTGTATCATCTGTACCCCTCAGAAGAGTTTTAGCTCTATGATGTCAGGGGACACAATTCATTTTTTTTTTTTTTTGCCTTTTTGTATTTTCTTAACCTAGCGCAGTAGCTGGCATGTTGTATGGAGCTCCAAAATAGTTTTTAACGTGTTAGTGTCCTGTGCTTATATACATGTATATACATAGATGATGATCACAGCAAAAGATTTGAAGAGATTTGTGGAAAATAACTTAAGTTGTCCTAACCATGGTCGGTGAAGCAGTGGTGTACAGCCGCAGTGTTGGTTGCTTATGCCTTCTCATCCCACTCCCTCATTGTAGAGAATCTAGGCATGGCCCCAGCTGTGACGGAGAGTGAAGAAAGACAGGCAAACACTGAAGAAATCATCCGGTGTACCTTCCCTGTCATTTGAAGCGAATACGTTTTGGCTAAATAGGCATGTAAAAATTTCAATGTCAATCGTATGTACAAATGGTAAACACAGAGGTTTAGTTCTTTAAATTATTCTACACACCCAAGAAGCTAGAATGCACACATGCACACAAGACGGCAATGTCTGGGCATTCAATAAAATGCACAAGCCTTGGAAGACCTGGAACCCAGATGGAAGTCCCAGCCCCAGGACATACCAGGTGAGTCACTTTGGGCAAGTCATTTAATGCTCTCTGAGTTTTCATTTCCTGATTTGTAAAATAATAGCTACCTCTTTGAGTTAAAATAAGAATTAAAGCTGATATCTTATTTGTGTTATGCCTCTTCTTTGTTCCTTGTTTACTGCCTTGTTTTGGATTATTTATTATGATTCCATTTTATCTTCATTCTTGGATTGTTATTAGCTGTACCTCTTGGTCTGTGTGCATGTGTGTGCTAGCGGTTGCTCCATGATTTACGATCTACATCTTTAACTTATCACACTCTGCCTTAAAATAAAGTCATACCACTTATGAACAGTGCAAGGATCTTACAACAAGACCCCTCCATTTCTCTCTTCCTGTCCTTCTGACTATTGCTGTCATCTATTTTAATTCTATGTTTTATGAGTTTTTAATTTGATTCCATTTTGGTCAAAGAACATACTTTTGTAAGATACAAATCTTTTTTTATCTTTATTCACGTGTGTTTTATGGCCAAGCATATGTTGTTTCTTGGTAAATATTCCAAGTGCACTTCAAAAGACTGTGCATTTCTGTTTTGGGGTGGAAGGTTCTAGAAATGTCAAATAGGTCAAGTTAGTTGATAGTGTCGTTCACATCTTCTATATACCTACTGGTTTGGAGTCTCCTTCTATTGATTATTGGGAGAGGGGTGCTGTGTGAGTTTATCTGTTTCTCCTTCCAGTTCTATCAGTTTTTCTCCGTGTATTTTGAAGCTCTGCTTTTAGATACATAAATGCTTGGATTATTTTGACCTCTTAGAGTATTTACCCCTTTGTCATTAAGAAATAACTTTCATTATCCCTGCTGATAATTTTTATTTTGGAATCTATGTTTTCTGATATTAATATGCCTATCCCAACTTTCTTTTGGTTGGTGTTACTGTTTGGTTGGTGTTAGCTCATCCCATCCTATTACACTTGACCTACAGGAATCTTTATCATTATAGTGGATTTCTCATCCGCATCATATAGCTGGGCCTTACTTTTTTATCTAATGAGACAGTCTCTGCCTTTCATGGAAATATTTAGACCATTTTACATTTATTGTGATCATCGATTTCAGTTTAAATCTACCCTATTGCTATTGGTTTTTCTGTCTCATCCCTTTTTTTTTTCCTTTCTGCTGTTTGTGTATCCTTTATAATTCCATTTCATGTCTTTTGTAAGCTTATCAGCTGTACCTCTTTGTTTTCATTTTTTTAAGATTGCTTAACAGGTTAGAGTATGTATCTTCAATTTATCACAATCTGCCTTCAGCTAATGTAATTTCTCTGCAGGTGTAAGAACCTCATAATGGGATGTTTCTTCTCTGCTAGTATTTGTGCTTTTGTTGCTATATATTTAATTTTTTTATTTAAAGTTAATTAATTAACACATAGTGTATTATTAGTTTCAGAGGTACAGTTTAGTGATTCGTCAGTTGCATAAAACACCCAGTGCTCATTCCATCAAGTGTCCTTAATGCCCATCACCCAATTATCCCTTCCCCTCACCCCCTTCCCCCTCCAACAACCCTCAGTTTGTTTCTTAGAGTTAAGAGTCTCTTATGGTTTGTCTCCCTCTCTGATTTCATTTTATTTTTTCTTAGCTTCCCCTTGCTGCTATATATTTTAATTCTACATTTGATATATACCCTGTAACACAATATATAATCATTTTTACTTTAAACCATCAACTATACATTAATTTTAAAAAATAAGGAAACATTTTTACATTTGCTCACTTTTTTCAGTGCTTGTCATTCTTTTCTGTAGATACGGATTTCCATCTGTTTTCATGTTCCTCTGCCTGTAGGACTTGCTCTGAATTTTCTTGTAGTGGAGGCCTGCTGCTTGAAGAATTCTTTCAGCTTTGTGTGTCTGAAAGCTTCTTTATTTCACCTTTATTTTTATAAGAGATTTTCACTGTGTATAGAACTCTAGGTTGAGAATTTTAAAGATGTTTGCCCATTTTCTTCTGGCTTGCATAGTTTCTGATGTGAAGTTTTCTATATTTCTTATTTAAGTATCTCCAATCTAAAGATCTTTGTATATATGTGTCCTTCCCTCCTCCCCACCCCGGCTATTTTAAGATTCTTTATCACTGTTTTTTCAAGTTTGATTATGACGCGACTTGGTATCGTTTTCTTTATTCCACTTGGGGTTTGTTAAACTAATTGGATCTATGGGTTTTTTCATCATATTTGGAAATTTTTTCAGTCGTTTCTTCAAACACATTTTCTCTCCTCCTTTCTTTCTCCCCTCTCCTCTGGCACTCCAAGTCCATGTTCTAGAAGGCAAAATAATGGCTCCCTGAAGATGTCTACATCCTAACCCCCACGATCTGTGAATATGTTATGTTACATGACATGGGGACCTTAAGAAGGGAGATGACCCTCGATTATCTTGGTGGGCCCAATGTAATCACAAGGATCTTTAGATGTGCAAAAGGGAAAACCAAAAAATAAAAACTGGACAAGGGAGCATAAGAGAGAGTCAGAGTGGCGAGATGTGAAGGTCTGACTCACTGTTGCTGGTTCTGAAGCTGGAGGAAGGAGACCAGGAGCCAAGAACTACAGGTGGCCTCTAGCAGCTGGGAAAGGCAAAGAAAGGAGTCTCTCTAGAGCCTCCAGAAAGAAATGCAGCCCTGTCAACACCAGTAAAACCTTAGCTGGACTTCTAACCTAACTTCTAACTTCTACTGTAAGGTAATAGATTTGTATTGCTTTAGGCCTCTGAGATTGTGGTAATTAGAGCAGCCACAGCAAACTCCTACAAACATATATTGGGCTGCCTGATATGGTCCCAGAGGTCACATGGATTCTGTTTATTTTTCTCTCCCTGTGCTTTATTTTGAATAGCATATATTATATCAAATTCACTAATCTTCTTTTTTTTTCTTTTTTGCAGTGTCAAATCTACTATTACTCCTATCCTGTATATTTTTCTCTTCTGATATGGTATTTAAAAAAAAATTTCTTGAATATACACACACACATATATTCTTTTCTCTTCCACACACTTTGTTTCTTGAATATATATATATTCATTCACAAGTGCCCTCAATATGTTCACATTTTCATTTACATTCCTGAACAAATCTATATTTAGATAGCTGTCCTATGTCCTTTTCTGCCAATTTCTTCATCTCTGTCATTTCCGGAGCTATTTCTATTGATTGATTTTTCTCCTAGTTATGGGTCATCTTCTCCTGCTAGGAATTATTGATTGGATGCTAAACACTGTGAATTTTATGTTGACTTGCTGAATCTTGTTGGATTCTTTTATAAAGTGTTGGAGTTTGTTCTAGTGTGCAATTAAGTTACTTGTAGATCAATTTGATTCTTCTTTATTTAAAAGATTTATTAATTTTTGTATTTATTTATTTGAGACAGAGAGAGAGAGAGAGTGGGAGAGGGCCAAAGGGAGATCATCTCAAGCAGAATCCCCACTGAGCATGGAGCCCAACAGGGCACTCAATCTCGTGATCCATGAGAGAATGACTTGAGCCAAAACCAAGAGTTGGACACTTAACCAGTTAAGCTACTCAGGTGCCCCAGTTTGATTCTTCTGAGGCTTGTTTGGTCTTTGCTATGGTAGATCCGGGGAACTCTTTACTCTAAAATAATTGAACCTCACAGAGGTGTGGTCCTTCTAAGGACTCCCCCAAATTTCCTGTATATGGTAACTTTTCTCCATTCTGACTGATGGAAAAACAGCTTGGTGGGACTTGTTAGGTCTACTGATTCCCAATTGTTGTTTCCCCTGTTTTGAGATTTCCCCACAGGCATGCTGAGGTAAGTACTTAACCAAAGGCGTGAGGGAATATGACACATGACAGATGTGGCTTTCTCTCTGTACCTCCATCATCCATTATAATCAGCTTGACAGGTTCTCTCTTCCTTGAACGCCAGTTTCAGCTCAACTCAAGAAGCTCTCCAAGCTCTGTTTGACATATCCATGCTGCCTAAAAACCTGCTGTCCAACGTCTTAAAACAGCGCTTGCCTCACATAATTTGTCTGGTTTTCTAGTTGCTTTCACCAGAAGATAATTCCCATAGCAGGTAACTCATCATGGACAGAAGTGAGGGGATATTTAAAGAATTAAATGGTATGTAAAAATGCCTAGCAAGAAGGCACTCAATACGTGATTATATTAATCAGTGAATTATTTGAATTACCTTTAATAATGATAGTAATAATATCAGCTATGTTTAATTAGGCTCTTACTAGGTCTGAAACAATGTAGTATTTTACATCCAATATCTTATTTAATCCCCATGCAGTTGGATAATACTAGCATCACTATTTAATAGATAAGAAAACTGAAGCAAAGTGAGTGAAGCAACTTGCTTAAGGTCATACATATAGTAGGTAGCAGAGTCCGAATTTGAACCCTAATATACCTCCAAAACACAGGCTGTATGACCTCAAATATGGTGCCTTTTAACATTGTGTAAGAATACTTAGAATGAGTCAAGTTGGTAAAATAGTGAGACTGACTTCTTTAACCAACAAACCAGAATTTGTAACTTCGGGTGAGCATTATACTTCATGTTACTAATTACCTTGAAAGGGCACAAACTTATTTTAAGAATATTTGTAGCACAGTTAGGGTTTCTCTTACAAAATGAACTGATGAGCCACAAACACAACCTAAATTTTTAACCCAAATGGTGTTCTTTACTTTTAACCCGAAATAATAACCCGCTTACTCATCCACTATATTCATCAGTCTTATATCCAACTAGTTTTGGCTGCTTCCAAGAAAGTCAAAATTATCCTCAAAAGATAAAGATATTTATCATTTTTGAAGGCTACTTTAAAAGATGGGTGACAACTTCGCTAGTTAACTCCCAAGCAACTGTTGGCAGCATTGTTTGAATAATCCTATAGCCTCACAAGGGATATGTTTTTTTTTTAAGATTTTATTTATTTATTTATTTGACAGAGACCACAAGTAGTTCGAGAGGCAGGCAGAGAGAGAGCGGGGGAAGCAGGCTCCCCCACTGAGCAGAGAGCCCGATGCGGGGCTCCATCCCAGGACCCTGAGATCACGACCTGAGTCAAAGACAGAAGCTCAACCCACCGAGCCACCCAGGTGCCCCAACAAGGGATTATTTTTATTTTTATTTTTTTAAAAGATCTTATTTATTTATTTGACAGACAGAGATCACAAATAGGCAGAGAGGCAGGCAGAGAGAGAAGGGGAAGCAGGCTCCCTGCTGAGCAGAGGGCCCTATGCGGGGCTTGATCCCTGGATCCTGAGATCATGACCTGAGCTGAAACCAGCGGCTTAAGCCACTGAGCCACCCAGGCGTCCCCACGGGATTATTTTTAAAAGAACACTTAGTTGGTCTTTAATATTTATTTAAAATACTGACATTTACTTAAAATATTGACATTATTTTATGGCCATACTTTTTTTTAATGTTTCAAGTTTTTATTAAAATTCTAGTTAGTTAACATATAATTTAATAGTTTCAGGAGTAGAACTGAGTGATTCGTCACTTAGGTATGACACCCAGTGCGCATCGCAGGTGCCTCCTTAATACCCATCACCCCGTTAGCCCAGCCTCCTGACCATTCCAGATTTACTCCAAGAAATCAACTAGGTAGGAAGTGCATTCCTTTATATGAGAATTCATAGTGATCTTTCTTTCTAAAAGTCTATCAGTTTTACAACCACAGTAACTACGAATATTTTTTTGGAGATACATCTATTCTAAAAAATTGGATATTCCTGTGCCAGTAGGCTGCATATCCAAACATTAGATAATAATCTTAGTCCTTGATAGTCAAAGTGTAGTCCATGAGCCAGCACCTTCAGAATTAATTACCTGTAAGCCTGTTAGGAACAGAGAATCTCAGCCCCACTTGCAAATCTCCTGAATCAGGAAATCTGCATTAACAAGATTTCCAGGTGATTTGTATGCAGGTTAAAATTTAAGAAACGGCTCCAGCTGATTCTATGAAGAGACAAGGTAAGTTATAATGCCAATGAAACAACTAATGAAGATAAGGAAAGGATAGAAGTTAGTGATGACTATCTTTATTAGGGAGAAAGTTAATTCTACAGTGAAATTTTAGAAATGTAAATCTTTAAGAGAACTTTAGCCAAATTTAGTTAGACCAGAGATGAGTATCAAAAAATTAAATAACTAGACTATGAAACTTCTAGAAGAAAAGATAGGTGGTAAGCTCTTTGACATCAATCTTGGTGATAACTTTTTGGATCAAACTCCAAAAGCAAAGGCAACAAAAGCAAAAATAAACAAGTGAGGGTACAAACTAAAAAGCTTTTGTACATCAACAGAAACCATTAATGAAATGAAAAGGCAACCTACCGAATGGAAGAAAATATTGCAAATCATGTATCTGATAAGGAGTTAATATCCAAATTATCTGAAGAACTCATAAAACACAATAGCAAAAAAATCCTAGCAATTCCATTTAAAAATGGGCAAGGGATCTGAACAGAAATTTTTCCAAAGACATCTAAATCACCAAAAGGGGATCCCCGGGTGGCTGGTCAGATGAGCAATTGAGTGTGGGACACTTGATTTCTGCTTAGGTCACGATCTTGAGATTAAGCCCACCTCAGCCAATCTCAAGCCTACCTCAGCACCGGAGCTCATTGTGTTGGGTGGAGAGGGGTGGGTACCGTTGGAGATTCTCTCCTTCTGCCCATCCCTCTGCTTGCACATGCTCTAATAAATAATAAATCTTTTTTAAAAAATAAATAAATGGGAACACCTGGGTGCCTCAGTTGGCTAAGTGGCTGCCTTCGGCTGGGGTCATGATCCCAGGGTCCTGGGATGAAGCCCTGCTTCGGGTTCCCTGCTCAGCAGGAAGCCTGCTTCTCCCTCTCCCTCTGCCTGCCGCTCTGCCTACTTGTGTTCTCTCTGTCAAATAAGTAAATAAAATCTTTAAATAAATAAATGGCCAACGAACACATAAAAATGTGCTCCGTATCACTTATCATTAGGGAAATACAAATAAAAAAAATCACAAGATAACAGCTCATACCTGTTAGAAGGCTATTATCATAATCCAATTAAAAATGGGCAGAAGACATGAAGAGATAGTTCTCCAAAGAAGACATACAGATGGCCAACTGACACATGAAAAGATGCTCAACATCGCTCATCATCAGGGAATTGCAAATCAAAACTCAATGAGATACCACCTCAGACCTGTCAGAATGGCTAAAATCAACAACACAAGAAACAACAGGTGATGGAGAGGATGGGGAGAAAGGCGACTCGTGCACCGTTGGTGGGAATGCAAATGGCTGCAGCCGCTGTGGAAGACAGCGTGGAGGTTCCTCAAAAAGTTAAAAATAGAGCTACCCTATGACCCAGCAATTGCACTAGTAGGTATTTACCCAAAGAATACAAAAATACTAATTCAAATTCAAAGGGATACATGCCATCCAATGTTTATAGCAGCATTATCTACAATAGCCAAATTATGGAAACAGCCCAGCATCCATCGAATGATGATGAATGGATAAAGATGTTACGCACAACACACAACACACACACACACACACACACACACACACACACACTTGAATATTGTTCAGCCATAAAAAGAATGAAATCTTGGGACGCCCGGGTGACTCAGTCATTAAGCATCTGCCTTTGGCTCAGGTCATGATTCCAGAGTCCTGGGATCAAGCCCCACATTGGGCTCGCTGCTCAGTGGGAAGCCTGCTTCTCCCTCTCCCATTCACACTGCTTGTGTTCCCTCTCTTGTTGTCTCTCTCTCTCTCTCAAATAAATAAATAAAATCTTAAAAAAAAATGAAATTTTGCCATTTGCAATGACATGCATGGACTTTGAAGGCATTATATGATGTGAAATAAGAGAGAAAGACGAATACTGCTATAATCTCACTTATGTGGAATCTTAAAAAACAACACGAAACAGCTCACAGACACAGTGAACACAGCAAACAGATTGATGATTGCAAAGGCAGGGGTAAGGGTGGGAGAAGTGAAGGAAGCAGGTCTAAAGGTACAGACTTTCAGTTATAAAATAAATAAGTCATTGGGAAGTAATATATAGCATAGTGCCTACAGTTAATAATACTGTTCTGCATATTTGGAAGTTGCTGAGAGATCAGATTTCCGAAGTTGTCATCATAAGAAAAACTATGTGAGGTGATGGATGTTAAGTAGATTTGTTGTGGTAATCATTTTGCAACATACCAAATATCAGATTATTATTCTATACACCTGAAACTAATATGTCAATTATACCTCAATAAAGTAAAAAAATTAAGTAAATGACTTATGAGAAAATTGAATCCCTTTCGTCTGAAAACACTGCCAGACTTTGAGGGGTAGTCCTATTGCAAAACTAGGCCTGTGCTCAGGACACAGAAAGGCCCCGGGCCTCAAAGAAGTGAAGGTAACTCGGAGAGCCTGGGAGGAAACTTGCAAGGTTCAGGCAGAACAGGAGTCCCACCGGAACAAATAAGGTGGAAACAGCTGTGACATCTATTTCTTTCCTTCAGGAGGTCCAAACTTTTTCCCATTTGGAATAAACTGAGAAATTCTATATCAAATAGAACTTTCTATAAAAATTTTAAATTGCTTCAATCTGAGTTTAACAGCCACCTCTCCTTTCATGTCTTCCTAAATCATCTTAAGATTACATCTAGAATTCAATAAGAAAAATTACAATAAAAATGGGTTTTAGAGTTTTCTCAAGATTTATTTAATATTTCTACTGAGAATGGATAAATCACAATTCAGAACTCCAGCAAGAAACAATACCTTGAGCTACACTTCTGAGGAAGCAAGTTAAATATTCGGAACCACCAGAGACACCATACATACCGTTTCAAAATAGGCATGAGTCTCTTATCGATTATGATTCTCTAGATCCGGCAGAAATGTCGCAAAGTGGAATTCACTCAATATTGAAGGCTGAAGACAATCTGCTCTAGCGTCAGGGGAAGGGTTTTCACGAATAAAAATGCACTCCAATTTTCCTGTTTGAATAAGATGCATTAGCCTGATTAGACAGAGTTATCAACTGAAGACAATAGCCATATTTTTGTGCACATTCTATCCATCTTGCCTAGGACACTCTTCATCCTGCTCTTGGTGCCTGGCCTTACAGAGCAGTTCCTCAAGGGGGCATTTCTGTCCCCATATCCTGGGTAGTTAAGAGGTGGTACAGTGCCTAGTGACACACAGCACTCAAAAAATAGCTGTCAAAAAACAAAAAGAGGGCGCCTGGGTGGCTCAGTGGGTTAAGCCGCTGCCTTCGGCTCAGGTCATGATCTCAGGGTCCTGGGATCGAGTCCCGCATCGGGTTCTCTGCTCCGCGGGGAGCCTGCTTCCTCCTCTCTCTCTCTCTGCCTGCCTCTCTGCCTACTTGCGATCTCTCTGTGTCAAATGAATAAATAAAATCTTTAAAAAAAAAAAAAACAAAACAAAAAGAAATAAGCCAAGTTCATAAATATAGAGAAGATGGGGAGCCCGGGTGGCTCAGTCAGTTGAGCGTCCCACTCCGTTTCGGCTCAGGTCATGATCTCATGGTTGTGGGATGGAACCCTGCGTGGGGCTCCACGCCCAGTAGGGAGTCTGCTTGAAAATTCTCTCCTTCTGCCCTTCCCCTGACTTGTACACAATGCTCGCTCTCTCTCTAAAATAAATCAACCTTAAAAAATGATAAATACACAGATTGGTAGTTGCCAGAATAAGGGGATGAGGGGTGGGAGAAATGAGTGAAGGGGATCAAAAGGTACAAATTTTCAGTTATAAAATTGGTAAGTTATGGCAAAGTTATGTAAAGCCAGCAGACTACAGTTAATAATACTACATTGCATTTTTGAAAGTAGCGGAGAGAACAGATCTTAAAAGATATCACAGGGGCACCTGGGTGGCTCAGTGGGTTAAAGCCTCTGCCTTCGGCTCAGGTCGTGATCTCAGGGTCTTGGGATTGAGCCCTGCATCCAGCTCTCTGCTAAGTGGGGAATCTCTGCTAAGCGGGGAGCCTGTTTCCCCCTCTCTCTGCCTGCCTCTCTGCCTACTTGTGATCTCTGTCTGTCAAATAAATAAATAAAATTTTTTAAAAAAGTTATCACAAAAGTTTTCTTTTGTAACTACTTGCGGTGATGGATGTTAAGTAAACTTATTGTGATTATTTTGCAATGTATACAAGTATCGAATTGTTATGCTGTTCACTCGAAACGACTATACCGTTGACCCCCCAACAACATGGATTTGAACCATACGGGTCCACTTATAACAGACTTTTTTACAGTACAATACCATAAATGTATTTTCCTTATGATGTTAATATTTTCTTTTCTCTAGCTTACTCCATTGTAGGAATGCAGCATATAGTATATAATACATATAAGATATAAAATAGTATCAATCAACTGTTATCAGTAAGGTTTCTGGTCAACAGTAGGCTATTTGTAGTTAAGTTGTGGGGGAATCAGAAGTTATATGTGAGTTTTCGACTGTATAAGGGATCAGGGACTCTACTCCCTGTGTTGTTCAAGGGTCAACTGTATGTTACATGTCAGTTATACCCCAAAAGAGAAGAAGTATTTAGTGAGCGTATATAGTAATCAAAGGCTCGGATTTTTTTTTTTTAAGATTTTTATTTATTTAATGGAGAGAGAGCAAGAGCCCACAAGCAGGGAGAGCAGCACGGAGAGGGAGAGACAGAAGCAAATTTCCTGCAGAGCAGAGACCCGGATGCAGGGCTCTATCTCAGGATCCCAGCATCGTGACCTGAGCCAAAGCAGACACTTAACCAACTGAGCCACCCAGCTGCCCCTGAAGGCTGTTTAACATTTCTTTTTCAGTTTTCCAATGGAACAATTGCCTTAGTCTTCTCTGACAAACATACTGTTTTTACCATGACCCACAGTGAGATCTCAGAGTATTTCAGGTCATATAAACAAAAGAGTCAAGCACACCACCATATTGACTTCCAACAATATATGCCCCTATTACTAGGGGTGGAAATCCCTATGGGAAACTTCTGAAGTTGAATGGTATTAAATCCAAGTTAAAAAATAATCAAAAGAAATGAGCCCAAGTCTTTTCCTTTAAAATTGTTGGTTCTCACCTCCTTTTGAAAGAAAGTGTTAAAATTCTAATTCAAGGGTTCTCACACCTTAGGTTTTTTTTTTTTTTCAAGATTTATTTATTTTAGAGAGAGAGAGAGCAAGCACGAGTAAGGGGAAGGGTATGGGGGGGAGAAAGAGAGAAGCTCAGGCAGACTGCCGACTCCATGCTGAGTGTGGAGCCTGACACAGGACGCGATCTCACAACCCATGCCAAAACCAAGAGGCGAGTGCTTAACCAACTGCACCACCCAGGCATCCCTCGCACTTCAGGGTTGTCTTATTATTACTCAAGTATAATTAACACACAGTGTTATATTAGCTTCAGGTGTGTAATATAATGATTCAGCAGTTCCATACATTTTTTCAATGCTCATCAAGATAAGTGTACTCTCAGTCCCCTTTTATTTCCCCCATCCCCCTACCCACCTCCCCTCTGGCAACTACCAGTTCGTCCCCTGTTTTTTTGTCTTGTTTGTTCATTCGTTCTGTTTCTTAAATTCCATGAGCAAAATCGTATGGTATTTGTCTTTCTCTGATTTATTTCACTTAGCATCATACTTTCTAGCTCCATCCATGTTGTTGCAAATGGCAAGATTTTTTTTTTACTAATATTCTATTATACACATGAGACACTCTAATATTATCAATGATCTCTGAAGACTTGTTTGTTCTCTTTAATTATCATTTTTTTTCTAAAAGACAGGCTCATAGTAGAAAACTTAGAAATGACAAAAAAGAAATAAAAAAGAAAAGAAAAATTACCCATGCGTGAGCACTGTTACTATTAGTGTATCTCCTTTCAGTGCTCTATGTACACAAAATTGGAATTATTCTGAATAGTCATGTATCCTATTTTTATTTTTTCACTAAAAATATGAGTCTAAGCACTTTCTAAAATTTACAAAATATTTGCTCATAAAAATATTTCCTGTGTGTACAATAAAAAGCAAGTAACATCTCCTACCCCAGCCCCAAACCTTAGCTATGACACTTGGAAGTCCAGGTGTATATTCTTACATTTTTCTTATCTAAGCATTTTGTCATATCATTAAGTGTTCTGCAAAAAAATGCTTCCAAAGATTGCGTTGTATTCTACCTTATAAATATACCATAATTTACGAGGCTGTGGAGAAAGAAGAACCCCCCTACACTGTTGGTAGGAATGCAAGCTGGTGCAGCCACTCTGGAAAACAGTATGGAGTTTCCTCAAAAAGTTGAAAATAGAGCTACCCTACGACCTAGCAATTGCACTACTGGGTATTTACCCTAATGATACAGATGTAGTGATCCAAAGGGGCATGTGCACCTGAATGTTTATAGCAGCAATGTCCACAATAGCCAAACTATGGAAAGGACCTGGATGTCCACCAACAGATGAATGGATAAAGAAGATGTTGTGTATACACACACACACACACACACACACACACACACACACACACAATGGAATACTATGCCACCATCAAAACCCCCCCAAATTCTTGCCATTTGCAACAATGTGGATGGAACTAGAGGGTATTATGTTAAGCTAAATAAGTCAGAGAAAGACAATTATCATACAATCTCTCTGATATGAGGAATTTGAGAAGCAGAGTGGGGAGTTGTAAAAGCTAGGGAGGGAAAAAATGAAACAAGATGGGATCAGGAGGGAGACAAACCATAAGAGATTCTTAATCTCAGGAAACAAACTGAGGGTTGCTGGGGGGTAGGGAAGGTAGGGATAAGGTGACTGGATTATGGACATTGGGGACAGTATGTGCTATGGTGAGTGCTGTGAAATGTGTAAGCCTGAAGATTCACAGACCTGTACCCCTGGGGGCAAGTAATACATTATATGTCAATATAAATAAATAAGCCATACTGTAACCATTTTCCCAAATTAAAAATAATTGTCATACAGAAGCAGCTCTATTTCCCTATATTGTATTTCTAGAAGTGGACTGACAAGGTCAAAATGTATGAACATTTTTGACTCTTGGTACCTACAGATAAGTGGCTCCAATTCACACTCCCCTCAGCAGCAAATCAGCATGCCAATCTTACAAACCTGGTTTGATGAAGATTAATATCAATCCA
Source organism: Mustela erminea (assembly GCF_009829155.1). Lineage (NCBI taxonomy): Eukaryota > Metazoa > Chordata > Mammalia > Carnivora > Mustelidae > Mustela > Mustela erminea. Next base: position 132,535,907 of record NC_045615.1, on the reverse strand, counting down.
GTTAAATATTTGATAAACACATTATTATGCTGGATTGCGATCATTTGTATGAGCTGCTGCTTGTCAAATTTAACTAGACTGTGAGCCAGAAGACCAAGTCTATGTCTTTTTTATCTTTATACTTCAACAGACTAGCATGATATACAAAACATTCACTTATTCAATAAATACTTATCGAATGTCTGCCGGGTGTCAGATGTCATTCCAGTTTCTGGAGACACAGCTCTAATGGGTATTACATTCTAGTGGAGATTAAAAAAAAATAAACAAAGGTAAAATTATAGTATGCCAGATAATAAATTCTATGGTCAAAAACAAATCAGGGAAAAATTAGGGAAGTGGAGGGGAAGATGGAGAGGGTTTCCCCTATTTTACACAGAGCAGTGAGAGAAGGCCGCACTGATGACATATCATCTGAGCAGATAGATACGCGAAGCAGCAGTGTGCTGTGTGGGTATGTGGCGGGAAGAGTAGTCCAGGCAGTGCAAAGACCCAGCAAGCCTACGTAGGATGTATGAAAAGCAGAAACACCAGTCTGGCTGGAACACTGAGAGACTAGGAGACAATGGGGTCAGAGAGACAGTGGAGGAAACCCCCTCATGGAGAACTGTAGGTCTGATCAGGACTTTGCTGTCCTGTATGAGATCAGTAGCCACTAGGAAGGCTTTGAGAAATGACACGATTGGACAGATTTTCAAAAAAATCACAAGCTGCTATGTCAAAATAGAATGTGTTAAGTAGTTAAGAGGCTACTTTGGAAATTCAACTGGTGTGATCATAGCTGACATTAAAGTAATAATTGAGATGATGAGAAATGGATTCTACGTGTATTTTGAAAGTAGAGACAGTGGATCTTGCTAAGATGTTGAATTGTCCATTGTAGAAGAAATGCGGAGGAGCCGGGCTCTGTCAAGATTTGGGCCAACTGAAAAAATGAAGGTGCCATTTGCTGAAAAGGAAAAGATTGTAAGAGATTTTTTTGAAGGCAAGGTGAAGAAATTGGGAGTTTTGATCCCAAGTTTTCATCTTCTAAGGCCTTCAGATGATGAATAGTGTCATACCAACTTAGCTGTTTGCTGGGCCACCACATTAAACTAACACTGACTCTCAGAATCACATACTATATCAATCTGGGTAAGAATTTCTGATGGTTCAACACTTTTTTAAAGGGTCGACTTGTTCCGTAACGCTCAGAATGTTGATCATGCGTTTGGATGCGAGATGAAGTCCAGTTCCAACTATTTTTAAAAGAAATTTACATATTCAAGGTAACACTAACGAATTGTAGCCTTAAGTCATACCCAAGACCGAATTATACATCAATACATTTTTAAGAACTAAGCTAGAATTTCTTTCACCTTCCTCCAACCACAAATAATAGATGCTATAGAGGGTCCCTGACTTGTGATGGTTCAGCTTAACAGTGTTTTGACTTCACAATGGTGCAAAAGAAATACACATTCAGTAGAAGCCATACTTCAACATTTGAATTTTGATATTTTCTCCAAGCTAGCAATATGTGGTAGGACACTCTCTTGTGATGCTGGGCAGAGGCAATGAGCAGCAAATCCTACTTACTCATGCAAACACAAAAGTGAAGTGATATTTCTGTACCCATACAAACTTTGTTTTCTTTCAGAATTCAATGAAGTACATGAGACATTCAAAACTTATTAAAATCTTTTTTTTTAATGATTTTATTTATTTATTTGACAGAGATCACAAGTAGGCAGAGAGGCAGGCAGGCCGAGAGAGAGGAGGACTCAGGCTCCCTGCTGAGCAAAGAGCCCGATGCGGGGCTCGATTCCAGGACCCTGGGATCATGACCTGAGCTGAAGGCAGAGGCTTTAACCCACTGAGCCACCCAGGCGCCCCCACTAATTACAATCTTTGAGTTAGATGATTTTCCCCAAATGTAGGCTAATATAAGTGTCCTGAGCACGTTCAAGGTAGGTTAGGCTAAACTGTGACATTTGGTAGGGTCGGTGTATTAAATGCATTTTTAACTTATGATTATTTCAACTTACAATGGGTTTATAGGGACATACCACTGTAGGTTAAGGAAGATCTGTATTTTGTTATACACTATAAAGATACTCTCAAATACTAAACAGATTAGATAGAATGACTTTATCCTATTGGCATTGTCCAAAAAGAACTGTGAAATGGAAATGTTCTGTATCTACATTGTATAACATGGTAGCCACCGGCCACATGTTAGCTACTGAACACATGAAAATGTGGCTAATTGCAACCGGGGAACTGATTTTTCAATTTTACTTATTTACAAAATAGTCCCATGTCACAAGTGGCTACCATACAGTAAAGGACAGCACTATAGTATTCCATCCTCTTGATGTAACAATTTTCAGTGAACACAACTCTGGAATCAGATATGTACTTCTTAAATTATAAGATTCCTTATTGTGTAAGTATTTTCCCATCTGTGTAGAACAGAGGAAATATATATACTATAAACTTGCATGTGGGTGTGCATACATACACTGAATTATGTGTAAGGATACATCATAAGCTTTCTCTGGGAGAAAGTTTTCTCTGGAAGAAGATGGGTAACTAGGGGTCACAGAAGAGAGTATGTTCCTGATGTATCTGTTTGAACACATAATGTTTAATTTTAGATCACATTAAGTTTCATCTATTCAAATATAACTTTAGGGCATTCTATAATTTTTTGACTAATGCAAACCTCCACACCTTTCCCTAAATATTTTTCCTGCATGGTTCAAATCAATGACTGACAGTTGAACTAAGTAGTGCCTTCTGCATAGGTCTCTAAGGTGGTCTCTAAATAATACTTGAAAATAAAACTTCGAAGTGACAGCCAATTCCTCAGCTTCTGTAAAGCGTCAATGTCCCACCCAAGCCCACCTCACCAGCCCCATTTCAAGAAGTCTAAATTAGACATGGCTTGGTATTCTGACTACTGAATATTAACTCACTGGCTTATTTCACAATAAAATGATTATTTTGCTTCCACTTCCTATTGAGTGCTACTCTTCTTGGGCTCTCCTGCTCAGCAGAGTGACTTGAAGAGCCAAATTTATTTGCATTCAAATTTGGACTCTGCCCTTTATCAGTCGCATATCCTCAGGCTTCATAGATCTCCTGTATCTCAGTTCCCTCATCTGCATTCAATCATCTCTAAAAAAGGTAAAAAAGTAAATCATCTCTATTCCACTGGCTCTTTGTAAGGATTAAATGGGTTAATATACGTAAAAGGGTACCTGACATAAAAAACTCAAATTATCCTGTTGATAGCTATCATAATACCAATAGCTATGTTTTAAGTCTGTTTTAAAGCCTCTACAAGCCCATAAAGATACAGATAGAATTCTGTATTTTGCTGTGCAAATTTTAAACAACTGTGCTTCTGTTCTAATTATTTTTTTAAGATTTTATTTATTTATTTGACACAGAGAGTGAGTAAGAGGAGGAGCACCAGAAGAAAAGGGAAAAGCAGACTCCCCACTGAGCAGGAAGCATGATGCTAGGCTCAATCCCAGGACCCTGAAATTGTGACCGGAGCTGAAGACAAACACTTAACCAACTGAACCACCCAGGCACCCCTGTGCTTCAATTTTCAATAAATTTTGATTTAGGGGAGGGAACTATGCGCTCTCAAAATACCAAATTACTTTCAGTAATTACTTTGGTTTAGCTTCTTATAAAAAGGAAAGTACAGTTAGAATTCCTATATTAGTAGAGAATTCATCATGGGCCCCAGAGCAGGTTGGCTCTAGGTTGCAGCTTTTAGTGTTGTGTTGGTTTTTTTTTTTCCTTCTAAATATGCTACATAGACACATCTCAGAAGAAATAACCTAATTAACATGTTTAGATAATCTAGTTTCGTCAAAATGCAATAATATATACCAATAAGGGATATAACATTTGGAGTTTGTGCTTTTACCAAACATATGATATCCTAATGGTATGTTAGTAACAGTTCTCTTCCTAATGGTATGTTGTTAATGGTTCTCTTTATCCTGAAACTGGTTATAAAATGATTGAGTTGTTATATTTTGGTATTGTAAAACCAGGAAACTTACAAACAAGGATACTCAATGAATAATAAATTCTGTTCAAAATTACAGGCATTTTAAAGGTAAAATGTATCAATTTAGTTTACAGTTTAGTTCTTATTAGTACATGAGGTAAAGGAGGATTTAAGTTGATGAGACATTTATTAGGAAAGAAAAAAGAACAAACCCAAACTAAGAAGTGAACTGCTCTTACTTACATCTGACATTTATTAAGGAAAAAGCATCCTGAGGGGCTAGGGCCGTCTTAATCTGCCAGCAAAATCAGAGAGATGAAATACAGTATAATAAAAATAAAAATTTTCTCTTCCATAAAACCAAAGTCTAGAGATGCTACTAAACTTAATGCAAATATAAAGGCTGCCAGACCAATCTTCTACATAAATGCCTTCCAAATTTCCATTTCAGGCACAGGGATGAGGGATTTAGGGGAGACAATCTTTGAATCAACATTTTACCTTCAATTCTTTGCTTCACTGACTTCTGACAGTTTGGCAAATTGGGGGTCATCACATTTAAAAGAAATGCCAAAGCTTGACAAATGCAATCTAAGATAGTATAAATTCTAAATGCCTGTGCAATTTTCTGTAGTTTCTAGCATTCTACCTCAAAAAGTTATCAAATTTAAAACTTAAGTCATTTCCTTTAGATGGTGTAATTTTAGCAAAAAGCATTCTCCAAATTATGGGACAATTAAGGTAACACTAAAATCATATGCCCAAAATTCAAGTCTTATGCCATTTTGTTATTCAGGGTTATTTGGTGTGTGGGTAGGATGTATGTATGCAGAGATTAACTTTGTTTTTGAAGAAAATCTGAAAAATTTCCAGTCTAATCCTATCTCAGTTTCTTTAGTACACGTTCAGGAATCTCGCTCATTGAAATTGGATATTACTGGCCACCAAGATGGTCAACTTAAAAATAGGTCTCCATCCCTCATTCTCCTAACTGCCGTCGTCTTAAAAATGTGCCACCTTACCCAGTTTGGGGCCTACTACTTACAGCTGATTGGAGGTCCATTCTCAGCTGGGACTAAAAACAGCGTATGTGTTCACCTTTGAGTTCCTGAGGTCAGCAAGTAAGAGTCAAGGGCTCTGACTGCTCTTCTCACTCTCCAACACTACTTTCACAATTACTTTATCACGGAAGCTATTTCCTTTGAAAAGATCAAGATTTATATGCTTACATGTTCAAATGCTATGTATGCATCATCAGGTCAAGACTTAAAATAGAATCATTAATTTAGAAAAACACAAAACCAAGAAACCTGAACAGATATTCTCCTATTTTGAAAAAAAAAGAGGCCCAAATTCTCTGGTTTTAAAATTCAAACTGGACTCTAATTTAAAAGGAGAAAAAAAATACAACAGAGCAGTGATAGCATACATTTTCACAGAAATACTCAAATTCTTAGATAATGCCATACGTCTTTATGTCAAATTGTGTTAAACTTTACAATATTAGTACAGAACAAAAATGGAAAGAAAAGACAAACATAAGCCTTCTATTATTATTTAAGAACTGGCATGACTTCAATAAAAATCAGATTAGAAAACTCAATGATGGGACGCCTGGGTGGCTCAGTTGGTTAAGCAGCTGCCTTCGGCTCAGGTCATGATCCCAGAGTCCTGGGATCGAGTCCCACATTGGGCTCCTTGCTCAGCGGGGAGCCTGCTTCTCCCTCTGCCTCTGCCTGCCATTCTGTCTGCCTGTGCTCGCTCTCTCTCCCTCTCTCTGACAAATAAATAAAATCTTTAAAAAAAAAAAAAAAAGAAAACTCAATGAAATATCAGGAATTGGTTTCTTTTAGGGAATCCTTAAAAAATCTACCATTTAGAATAACTTGTGCATATCAACTGTAACATTTTTTTCGAAATGAGTTAATTACTCTCATGTAGCTATGTGAAGTTTTTCAGAGTAATTTTACTGGGAGGAAATTGCATGTAATTTGGTACCTTCCCATATAACAGTGACATGGGACAAATGACAAGTGGGAACTAGACATTAGAAGTACGGAGTGAAGTATAATGGGTCAAAAACAGTTTAAAAAAAAAGAAAGGGTAAAGAATTTGAAACCATAAGAGAATCAAACTGTGTGTGTTACATGTGTATATGTATGTATATAATAATTTTGTATCTTCAAAAATAAAACTGGAATGTTATTTCACTTAAAATGTACATGCAAAATGCTCTGTAATGGTAAAAAAAAAAAAGTACACTTATGTAAATTTTCATAATTTTCCAATAAATGACATTCCTGGATCAAAAAACTACCATTACAACCCCTTTAACCAAATGTTTATTTTTTGTTTCCAGGATTACAATTTGCTGTGATTCATAAACCTCAATCTAAGTAAGTTTTTAGACACTGACCTCATACAGTTAGGTCCTTAGGTCAAACACTCACTTATCCAGCAAAAGAAATCACCCAGCCATCAGTCTTGCCTGGACAATTCTCTCTGCTACCTGAACAATTTAAAGTGCGTATGAGTTGGGTGTTTTTTGTTGTTGTTTTGCTTTTTTTTTTTTAAAGATTTTATTTGTTTATTTGACAGAGAGATCACAAGTAGGCAGCGGGGGTGGGGGGGGAAGCAGGCTCCCTGCTGAGCAGAGAGCCCGATGTGGGGCTTGATCCCAGGACCCTGGATCATGACGTGAGCTGAAGGCAAAGGCTTAACCCACTGAGCCACCAAGGTGCCCCAAGTAATTTTGATGAATGGAGACACAGCTATAGTTTTGCACTAAATTTCCATTACTGAATTGTATGCTTTTTCACCATGATACCTGATGATCACTAGAAAGCTACTTAATTACATAATGTTTTAGCCACATATTATGTTAAATGCCCATTTATAACTGCAAAAAACTCATATTACAGACACACTATTGACTATGACATTATACAAAATCATGGCCACAAGTTTCTGCATAAGAAGAGATTTACTTCTCTTTCTCTTAAAGCAAGAAATACCCCACGGTTCAGATTTACATGAGTAGTGCCTTTTTAAATAAATTAAAAATAAAATGCTGTCCTGTCTGCAAAATTATAAATATTTCTAGTCCATTTTACAGAATGTTAAAATGCTTATAAATGCATTACCTCCTAGTAAATACACATTATGGCACCAAAGCCAGTGAAAAACATGAAAACAAACAAACAAAAACAGCCATCAAACTGGCCTATGGAAACATCTAGGGTTATTTTGGATCTCCTACACTGGAAAAATTAAACTAAAGAAAGAAAAAAAGTGAAGGAGACATAGAAATTTTACAAAATGGCAACTACTATAGCCTAAGAGTGGACTGACATGTCTTCCTTCAATTCAGTAACTAAGCCATTTCTGGAATGAACATTTGTGGATAACTCGGTTAGGAAAGTGTTCCTCTTAGTGCTCAGGGCAGAATTATGTAGAAATAATTCCCACATTCTGTAAGAAAAAAAAACAGAGTGACTGTTTAAAAACCAAGATTTAGCCAGGATGTTCAAGACTGATGGGTTTTAATGGAGTGAAATCTTCAGTGGTCATAAAATTAAAAATTATAATCCTATGGATGTTGTTTATTCTTACCAATGTGAAGAAAGGAAACATGATTGCAAGGTACAATACACCCTGATGGGGTAAAATGAAAAATTATGAACAATTTAGACAACTAAAATGTTCTCTACTGAAACATAAAAACAAGATTTCCAAATTGATTCAACTTGTAGTATGTCTCTCAGAAATATGAAGTAGTATTAGTTCTGTAGACTGCTGAACTGCCCTTCACATTAAGTATTTCCTCCATCTTAATAAAACAGCTTCTGAGTAGCATGGACTCCTTTGATGTGGGAGAGCAGGCTCGCCAAACTTGTTTCCAAGGCTTCCTTCCAAGGTGATTCATTCCATCAAATCTATAATATCTCCAAATCCACATGTCGCACTTCAGGATTTCGTTTCTGGAAGGAAAAAATCACCACCACATTATTCATAACATAAGAGAATTTTGCTTCCTTTTATTCCTTTAGATCACTAAAGCCACTGAAACCATATGGTCAAACAATTTCATGGTAGTATGTTAGCAAGATAAAAATCAACAGAGGAATATTACACACTATGAACAATATGGTAAAGAGCCCTACCTCCCTGAGTTTGTTCATATGTTCATTAATACAAGAATGGATTAAAAATCTCCTATGTGCCAAACACTGCAAAACTTCCACAATATACTCATTTGGGGTAAAAAGAAAAATCACTGGAAGACAATAATAATAATAATAATCAGAAGAAATAATCTGAAAGAAAATAAAATATTCACTTATTCTATATATGTTAGCAATGAGCCATATAGTTTAGGGCCACACACTGTGCTAGAAAGTGGAACTATGATCATTAAATAAGCCTGTTCCTGACCTTGAGAGACTCAGTTTAGCCAGGGAGCCAAGTATATCAATAACCATCTACGAGCCGGCGCATTAACATTAACAATAATGACAGTTAACACTGAGGGGCAGTTACTTTTGTTTGGCCAAGTACTGTGCTAAGGAAGGGGCTTCACATGCATGTGTGTGTTTTAAAGCCCTCTACTAACTCAATCATTTCCATTTTCCATGGGGGAAAACAGAAGTCTGAAGAAATTAACTATCCTGCCCAAACTTAAGGAGCTGGAAGTGAGTGACGAAGCCAAGATAGATTCCAGACTCCAAGCTCTAAGCATTACAATGTACTATAATGCTAACTCTGGGAACAAAAATGTCAGGTCTATTACTTTAACTCGTGAGGTCCAGCAAGACTTCACTAAGGATGTAATATCTAAACAAGACTTGAAAGTAGTGACTTTTCCAGAGAGATGATGAAGAGGACCAGACAGCAAAGTCAGGGAGCCCAAGAAGCATGCACTGGCAGCATGGTACAGTTAGCCACAGAAGTTGCAGTGAGGGTGTCTGGGTGGCTCAGTGGGTTAAAGCCTCTGCCTTTGGCTCAGGTCATGATCCCAGGGTCCTGGGATCGAGCCCTTCGTCGGGCTCTCTGCTCAGCAGGGAGCCTGCTTCCCTCCTCTCTCTGCCTGCCTCTCTGCCTACTTGTGATCTCTGTCTGTCAAATAAATAAATAAAATCTTCAAAAAAAAAAAAAAGAAGTTGCAGAGTGGGTAGGATCAGTAAGGAGGCAGGAAAGGCACGCAGAAACCAACTTGTGAAAAATCTTAAATGCTAACTTAAGGACTTCATTTCACTAACAACAGAAAATATCTTTATTACGGGCCTACTCTGTGCCAGGCACTGAAGTATGTAGCAATGAAGAGGAAACAAACGGTACTTGTCTTCGATGAACTCTTGTCTGGTGAGGAAATGCAGGTAGGTGAGCAGGCAATTTTAACAGACTGCTACTTGAAGAGCAAGGCAGAAAAAATGAAGAGCAAGGTAAAGGTCTTGGGATTTTACGAGTACAAAAAGGAAGGACACCTAACTCAATCTGTGGGTAATTTAAAAATGTAGTAAGATGGAACAGAATGACATTGTGAAAAGGGAGAGCAGAGAGAATGTATAAAACTAATTATATACCTTACATCTATCAAAGAGGAAATAAATAATGTTTAAATCATGAAGAGCTTAAGACTTTCATATAGAAATACGGTACAAAATATAAAAAATATTAACATGGTTATCTCTGAGCCAAAGGATTGAGGATGGTGAGACTGGCTCAGTTGGGAGAGCGTGTGACTCTTGATCTGGGGGTCATGAATTCGAGCCCCACGTTAGATGGAGAGATTACTTAAATAAATACTAAATAAATGGATAGATAAATCAACATGGGAGGAAAAACTCTTCTAAGGGATTCTGATAGTCAATCAGGATTAATAATTCCTAACTTAAAAAAAAATAATATCCTAGGAACATTTGCATATTCCCTGTATTAAAGGAATTTGAGTATAAAGACAAAAATCTGATGTAATACTGGAATTGAGCTCCAGTTAGAGCATTCTACTGAGTGTGCACTGAGATTTTTCTTATAACTAGTTTTGTTCAACTATACTTGAGGGTTCTTTCCTCTTGGATCTTAATGCAAGAATGGCCAGGGCCCCCCCCAGACACAGGTGTACCCTTTTGTTCTCAATGCTCTCTTTACCTTAAACTATTTGCTCTATTTAGAATTCCCTAAACTCATTAAAGAACGAAAAAGATTTCCTCAAACAGAAATGAAACTCAATTTTATTTTCCCTTCCCAGTCCTCCCTAACCATCCTAATATGACTTGAAAAAGTTTAGCTATTAATGAAAAATTTGAAAATATTCTATCTAAAAAAACATTATGTAACAAATGTGTACCAATAAAAATTTAATCTCAAGAAAAAGTAAAAAGCTGATGTAGTCTGTTTTAAAATCAAGTTTTTAGAGAGAAAACTATCAAATTCCTAAAATTTAATGTGCCAAATACAAAAAGAAACACACAATATATTTGCTGAATGAATGAATGAAAAAAAATAGAATATCCTTAAATTTTAATATTTAGTGACTAATAAGAGATCATGTGCATAGCAGAAACAATAAATTTTGTTAAATAGAAATGAAAATCAGTAAGTGGTGTTCAACTTACAATTTTCATTCATTTTTTTCAATACTTAACTTTTTAAAAAGATTTATTTATTTATTTGAGAGAGAGAGCACGAGCAGGAGGGGCAGAGGAAAGGAGAGAGAATCTCTCTGTCTCACATCAAAGCCTGATGTGAGGCTCGATCCCACGACCCCGAGATCATGATCTGAGCCACCAAAAGTCAGATGCCCAACAGATCATGATCTGAGCCACCAAAAGTCAGATGCCCAACCCAGGCATCCCTCAACAAATATTTATTGATTTATTATGTCCTAGCCAGTATCCAACTTGAACATTTTGCATACCACAAGTTTATTTCAAAACTCGCTATGGAGAGATGAAAATCACATTGTATAACTTATTTTGCAATGCTGCAGACTCAAGAAAATGCTGTAAGAGCATGCAATTCAAGAAGCAAAAGATGGACTAAAGAGCAGAACATTTAACTGGAATACTACTTATTAGGAATTTGCAAATACTATGGCATCTTCCCACTAAATTAATTCCCAACAGAACTGTTGCCTCCCAAACACAAAAAAACTTCATGGAGGGATAGGAGAAGAGTCTAGCCACAGATTGACATAGAGGTAGAACAAAAAAAATTTAAATTAGCAGTTCAAAGAACTTCAAAATAAAAACAAAATATATTTCATATTTATAATATGGGACTTTATAAATTAGCTTCTATTATTTTTCATGCTATAGATTTTATGCCAAAAATACCATCCATTCTAATAATGAGATCGATGGCATTACTCAAAAGAGATGGCCATACTGAGGCTGATCTTCCAAAATAACTGAATAATTATTAAATTTAAACCTAGAAGGCAACCAAGCTTAGATACGAAAAAGAAAGAAATATGCCAAAGTTTTAGTTTTCAAAAAAAAATCAGCTATTTTTCCTAACAAGAAACAAGAATTAAATTCATGCACTCTGTTGGTTTGGTGCCTCAACTATGAAGAACTTTAAGATAAATTAGGGAGACCTGGGTGGCTTAGTTGGTTAAGCATGTGCCTTCAGCTCAGGTCATGATCCCAAGGTCCTGGGATCGAGCCTCACTTCAGGCTCCCTGCTCAGTGGAGAGCCTGCTTTTCCCTCTATCCCTCTCCCCTCTGCTCATGCTCTCTCTCTCTCTCTCTTGCCCTCTCTCTCACTCTCTGACAAATAAATAAATAATATCTTTTTATTTTTATTTATTTATTTTTTCGACGGACAGAGATCACAAGTAAGCAGAGAGGCAGGCAGGCAGAGAGAGGGAAACAGGCTCCCCACCGAGCAGAGAGCCCGATGCGGGGCTCGATCCCAGGTCCCTAGGATCATGACCTGAGCTGACAGCAGAGGCTTTAACCCACTGAGCCACGCAGGCGCCCCAAATAATATCTTTTTTAAAAAAGATAAATTACACCTTATTACCTTAGTCAGAGAGGTTTTCAACTTAAAGGTATAAGTTAACTTCGTTTCCTGGTTTGAGAGACTTATATTTCAAAAACACGTATGGATTAGTTTAGTCTCTTAAAGATTTAATAGCTTTAATTAAAGCACACAGTTAGCTAGACAAAAATAATAAATTTACCTGATTGTGATAAAAGTAAATATAAGAATGACCAATTTGTTAACTCAAACCTGGCTTCTGACTTATTGTTCCTATTAAAGATAAAATAAAGATTTAGTCTAAAAGTCCATTATTTTATCCATGTCAGGGAAATAAAAACAAACAGAATGGGAAAAGCAAAGATTATTTATTCTCATGTCATCCTGCACAAAAATAGTCACCTGGCATTATGTTTAGAAAAGTGATTTTTCAAAGTGTGGCCCAAAGATCCTGAAACCTTTTCTTTCTTTTAAAGATATCTGTTTGTTTGTTTTATTGAGAGCGTGTGCACACACTTGAGAATGTGCACGAGCAGGGGGAAGGGCAGAGGGAGAGGGAGAAGGAATCTCAGGCAGACTCCACGCTGAGTGCAGAGCCTGGATGCTGACTGGGACACAGAGCTCAATCTTACCACCCTGAGCAGAAATCAAGAGTTGGTCGCTTAACCAACTGAGCTACCGAGGAGCCCCTGAAACTTTGTCAAGGGGGCTTCCAAGGTCAAAACTATTTTCGTAATAACCACTGATGTTATTTGCCTTTACTATGCTGGTATTGGGCGCCTGGGTGGCTCAGTTGGTTGAGCAACTGCCTTTGGCTCAGGTCATGATTCCGGACTTCCAGGATCAAGTCCCACATCGGGCTCCCAGCTCCCTGGGGAGCCTGCTTCTCCCTCTGACCTTCTCCTCTCTCATGCTCTCTCTCACTCATTCTCCTTCAAATAAATAATAAACTATGCTGGTATTTCCTCTGATGACATATCAAAGCAATGGCAGATAAATCTGATGGCATCTTTGCACAATTTAAGGCAACTGGCACCAAACCAGACAGTCACTGGGCTTCTTTATTGTCAGACACGTAATTTAAAAAAAAAAAAAAAAAAAGCCAGTTTCACTTTAGAATGCCCTTCATGATCAAGGTGCCTGGGTGGCTCAGTTGGTTAAGCATCTGACTCTTGATTTTGGCTCAGGTCATGATCTCAGGGTCTTGGGTCTGAGCTCCCAGTCGGACTCCGCACTCAGCACAGAGTCGGCTTGGGATTCCTTCTCCCTCTCTCCCTCTGCCCCTCCCCTCAATCACATTCTCTTTCTCTCTAAAATAAATAATATCTAAAAAACAAAATGTGGGACGCCTGGGTGGCTCAGTGGGTTAAGCCGCTGCCTTCGGCTCGGGTCATGATCCCAGGGTCCTGGGGTCGAGTCCCACATCGGGCTCCTTGCTCAGCGGGGAGCCTGCCTCTCTCTCCGCCTCTGCCTGCCTCTCTGCCTGCTTGTGTGCTTTCTCTCTCTCTCTTTCTGACAAATAAATAAATAAAATCTTTAAAATAAAATAAAATAAAATAAAAAAACCAAAATGTCCTTAATGAAAAAGTAAATACCCTTCATAAAGTAGTAAAAACATTGGTTTACTAAATCTCAACCCTTGAGAATACTTTTTAAAATGGTCTGTGAAGCATCGCCTGGATGGCCCAGTTGGTTGAGCCACCGACTTGGTTTCAACTTGGGTGGTGAGGCTCAGGGGGTGACTCTGGGGCTGGGGGATCCGCCTTTGGTGGGCCCTGCATTCAGCACAGTCGGCTTGAGATTCTTTCCCTCTCCCTCCCCTTCTGCTCCTCCCCACACTTGCACTTGCTCATGCACTCTTGTTCTCAAACAAATAAATACAATCTTTAAAAAATAAATAAGATATTCCATGACAAAATGGAAAGTGTTTCGAAAGCCCCTCTGCTTCTGAAGTCTCACAAGGAAAAGCGCCTCTGTGATTGCTTGAATTATGGGTTGAGGGAGATGCTTTTTAATCTAAACACCATTTAGGGGCTCCTGGGTGATTCAGTTGGTAGAGTATGTAACTCCTGATTTCAGGGTTTAAGAGTTCAAGCCCCACACTGAACATGGAGCCTACTTTAAAAAAAAAAAAAAAAAGGTGAGCTTATCTAAAACCCAGTTTTACTTGAAAGAAAAACTAACAAACTATGATTATTCAAATTTGGGTATTTGGCAGAGATCTTCTTTAAAAGTGAACAAAATAAATTTGTTACTTCAAGGAAAACAATAATATTTGTTGCTAATGGTAAAATGCAAGGTTTCTAATGAAAATCAGAATACTGAAAAACTTCTATCTTACCACTACGACCCCGACAGCTTCCCAATACTTAGAAATGTATCACCATTTGAAAGATATGTACAAATTCAGTGAATCAGTATTTCTAACTGGCCAATTCATAACATTCCAGAACCATGCATGGGTTAAAAGATTCAAAGTACAAAGACAGACTAGATTTTAAAGTAATAGTGTATAGCAGATAATTAATCATACCTAGAGAGACATCTGGCTTTGGCCCTTGGCTATGGGAGGTGATCTCTAGGCCCTTGGAATGCCCTGATTAATTTTGTCTTTATCTTTGGCCACACAGTATATGTTCTATATCCACAAGGGACTGGAGACAAAAAATGCGGGCTTTTCCTTGGAGTGGCCAGAGATGAAAGGTTGACCAGCCAAGCAGTCAACAAAGGAGCCCCAGTAAAATCTCTGGACACCAAGGCTCGGTTAAGCTTCCCTGGTTGACAATACTCTGTGCAAACTGTCACACATCATTGTCAGAAAATAACACTGTCCATGACTCCATGGGGAGAGGACAACTGAAACTCTGTGTTTAGGACGCTGTCTTATGTATCTCTTCCCTTGGCTAGTTTTAATCTGTGTCCTTTCACTGTAATAAATCATAACCATGAGTCTAAAGGCATTCAGTGGGGTTGTCTGGGCAGTGCAGTCAGTTAAGCACTCGATTCTTATTTCAGTTCAGGTCATGACCTGAGCGTGCTGAGATCAAGCCTTGAGTTGGGCTCCCCACTCAGTGTAGAGTCTGCTTGGGATTCTCTCTCCCTCTCCTGGCCATGCTCTCTCTCCTTCTCTCAAATAAATAATCTTTAAAAATAAATAAATAAATAAAAGCATTCAGTAAGTTTTGTGTCCTTTTCATGAATTATCAAACCTGAGGGTGACATGAGGAACCCCTTGAAATTTGCAACTGGTGTCAGAAATTAGGGTAATCTTGTGGACTGTGCCCCCTAACTTCACAAACAGTACGTGAAACTTCTCAGTTGAGGATTCCACATTGCAACTAAGCTTCAAGAGGCTAAGAGTTGTCAGGTATTGGTATCATATCCAAAAAGAGTATCACAATTATCTGAAAACACATTAAGAATACTTTTAAAGATTCTTCCCTTTTCCCTTTTCTTCTTATTCTTCAACCAAAACAATGGGATTATGACCTGAGCTAAAGGCAGAGGCTTTAACCCACTGAGTCACCAAGGCGCCCCAGTTTATTATGGTTTTTTAAATGAATATTTTTAGAGCTCTCAATTTTAATTTATGATTTAATAAATATCAATAAATATTAATTCAAATCAATAAAAGCTCTTTGGGTCCTGAATAATTTTTAAGAATATAAAGAATCTTAAAGATGAAAATATTTGAGAACTGCTCATCTACAAACTTGAAAATCATGTTGTAAACTATTATATTAACATAAACACAATCATATTATTTGAAGTGCTTCTATTACTCTGGTAACT
The DNA here is from genome assembly GCF_009829155.1 of Mustela erminea. NCBI lineage: Eukaryota > Metazoa > Chordata > Mammalia > Carnivora > Mustelidae > Mustela > Mustela erminea. Next base: position 132,520,117 of record NC_045615.1, on the reverse strand, counting down.
AGAGTCTAAAAGAAAAAATAGTAAGTAGTGACAAAAATGTTGCCCTTCAATTTTTGTTATTTGCCTTCAGTGTTTAACAAACCTGAAGAACGGTCAACAGCAGCTGAAGAAAATGCACTGCCTTCAACAAGCTATGTATGTTCAAGATCATTTATAAGTTTTATTTTTTCCAATAACTTGAACTCAAGAGTCAATAAATGACAATTTGAGAATACTGAGAGTTTTAAAGATAGTCTTATCAGGTAATATTTCAGTAAAAAACCAATAGGTTGTAATGATCTCCAACTGAACAGAAGCAAAAAGAAAATATAAAATAATGACAGATGGAGTAAAAGGAAGATTGTGGATATTCAAGGTCACATTCTGTTTTTTCAAACTTTTGAAGAGAATCTAGTTTCCATTTCTCTAGAAACTTTCAAAATGCTTTTTATTTCAGAACAAACACAAAACCTTTAGCTACTTTAGAAACTAAGCAGGCACTATCGAATAGTGGTTGAAAGTACAGAATCTGGAACTGACCAATAAATGCCCAATTCTCTACTTCCTTGAGTAAATTACCCAACTTCCTTGAACCCAGTGATTTTTCTTGTTCACAACCACCAGTCACAAACCATGAGGTTACTGAGAGAAGTACACATATGATACAATCAGCACAGTGTTCTGACACAGAGTAAGTACTTAAGAGTCAGCATTATGATTATTATGATTACATCTTACTTTTAGTTCTTTCTCAAGTCTATCTACTTCAGCTCCTAAAGTATCAATAATGTTTTCTCCATGTTTAAGCATAAAGGTCTCTAGTTCTTCAGGAGTTTTCACTTCTTGAATTTCCTATAAAGAAAACAACAGGAAAACAAAATAACTTTTTAAAAAATCGTAAAAGTTCTTTAAAAAATTGTAACAAACACCATTAAATTTAGCAAAAAACTTTCACGCTGAAGGTGATGAAACACCTAGTTCCAAAAAAATTTAATTCAACAAAAAATTAAGTATAATACTTCACAAAGATAGCATTACAAAATTAGTGGGAAAAGAACAGACTATTCTTCAATAAACAGTGCAAGGGCAATTCTTTTTCTATAGGAAAAAAAGATTAAACCTCTATCTCAGATCATTAAACAAAAAAATAATTCTAAGCGAATTCGAAAACTAAGGGTAGAAAACAAACCACAAAACATTTAGAAGAAAAAAGAATATTTTTATGATACTGGAATAAGGAAGTATTTCTCAAGCAAGATAATTAAAAGCCTAAAGAAAAAGATTGTAAATTTTAAAAAACACACTAAACCTTCTGTCCAATAACAAAGTGAAATGGTTAATCACACAGTAAAAGATATTTGCATTTCATGGGGCACGTGGGTGGCTCAGTGGGTTAAAGCCTCTGCCTTCGGCTCAGGTCATGATCTCAGGGTCCTGGGATCAAGCCCTGCATTGGGCTTTCTGCTCAGCAGGGAGCCTGCTTCCTCCTCTCTCTCTGCCTGCCTCTTTGCCTACTTGTGATCTCTCACTCTGTCAAATAAATAAATAAAATCTTTAAAAAAAAAAAAAAAGATATTTGCATTTCACAACCGAGGAAGGATCAGTGTCCAGCATATTAAAAATAAAATGTTTATTAATTTTTCAGAATAAGAAATTAACTAAAAAAACAAGCAGTATAGGAAATCCCAATGGTCAATAAATTTAAATGTTTAATAACCTCACTGTTACTACTGGGGGGGGCAGAAATTATAATTACATATAAGTCATCAGTTTCATATCTATCATAATGACAAAAATTTAAAACTGTCAATATAATACCATCTAGTAAGAATGTGAAGCAACAGAAACTTTGATGTACTGATGGTGGAAATTAAATTGACACAATTTGGAGCACAATCGCCACCTAGGGAAGATGAAAGTAAGTTTGTTTTGTTCTGTTTTTAAGTAAGCACACCCAGCATGGAGCCCAACATGAGATGAAGACCCGAGCCAAAATCAAGAGCTGACATTTAACCAAATGAGCCGCCCAGATGCGCCAAGTCTAGCCCAACTATTTCAAATCTAGCTGTACAGTATCCTAAAGAAATTCTTACACGTCTGAACAGAAAACAGAAGAGAATGCCATTGTGGAAATAAATATGCATCAAATGAAGACTGGATAAATAAACTGCACTATATTCATAGAATATCACATAGCAATTAAAATAAATGAACTAGACGTGTGTGTGTATACATATATAATAATATGAAGGAATTTCAAAACCATGCTGAGTTGTGTTTTTGTTTTGTTTTGAAGATTTAGTTATTTGACACAGAGAGATACAACGAGCGAGGGAACACAAGCAGGGGGAGTGGGAGGGAGAAGGAGGCTTCCTGACCAGCAGGGAGCCAGATGCAGGGCTCGATCCCAGGACACTGGAGATCATGACCTGAGCCAAAGGCAGAGGCTTAAAGACTGAGCCACCCAGGTGCCCCTCAAAACCATGCTGTTAAGCAAACTATAGAGGAAATCAGAATCAGATGGTATGATATCATTTATATCAATTTTGAAATATTCAAAATGTTACTATATACTTAGAGTGCTAAGAAAAATCTGTTGAAAAGTATAAAAACTGAATGGAAATGACTACTAAATTCAGGACAATTTTTAGTTCTAGGGATGGAGGAAGAAGAATAGATCTAGAAGGAGAAAACAAGGTCTTCACCTGTTTTTATAACAATTCATTTCTTTTTTGAAGATCCTAAGCAAACACAGTAGAATAAAATGTTAAGATTTGATAAAGGCAAGTGGTAATATAAAATGAACTTTGCACTGTTCATTATATTATCCTCTCAATTCTCTTTTAAATTTAATTCTTAATATAAAAGCATGGGATGTAGAATCACAGAGCTCTACATTCACATCTGACTCCATATTATGGCTCTGCATTTTTAGACAAGTTACTTAATCCTTCTGTGTCTTAATTTGCCTACATATAAAACTGAGAATTATTTCTTTACCTCACAGAGTTGTTGAGAGTATACTAGAAAACACATGTAAAACGCCTAGCCCATGACAAGCACTTGAATAGTACTTTGCTCCACTGCTGTCTCCTCAGACCCACTCTAGAGCAAATAAAATGGCTGTCAGATTTTGGAACCCTAAGAAGTTGAAAGCAGAAGTAACTTTAAGACCTGTAAAAGTTTTATTTTATTTACTTAAAAAGTAATTTTTCTGGGGTGCCTGGGTGGCTCAGTGGATTAAGCCACTGCCTTCAGCTCAGGTCATGATCTCAGGGTCCTGGGATCGAGCCCTGCATCAGGCTCTCTGCTCAGCGGGGAGCCTGCTTCCCCCTCTCTCCCGCCTGCCTCTCTGCCTGCTTGTCATCTCTCTCTCTGTCAAATAAATAAATAAAATCTTTTTTTTTTTAAAAAGTAATTTTTCTAACTTTGACAAGAAAACAATAAATACATAAACTTACCTGTAGCATTTGGTCAAAATCTTGTTTTTCCAAATACGATCTTGTAACAACTCGTCCATCAAAATCTACTTCTGCCTTAAATCTTACTTTCCCTAATCCCAGATCTGTGGCTTTAACGTCATGAATTGCCCTGCAATGAATAACAATGCATACAAATTCATATATGCACACATATACATTTTAATGGCACAAAGTACAGAATTCTTATTTTTTTCCATCAGTGATGGACCAAGATGGCTTTCAGAGTATTCACCATTAAGTGCCATCTATAAATTCCCAAACGTCCATTTAGCTATTTGTGTGTAATGCCATACAAAGACGCAAACTTAAAAAATATTATTCTATGGCCTGTATTTACATGAATTGCATAGTTTGTGGATTAAAAAAATGAACTCTAAATTGCTTTTCTACAATGTTGTACTTTTGTCTTATAATTCCTTTTCTTCAAAGCTTCTTTAGAAGTCTTCATACAATAGTGAAGCACTCTATTAGAATGAGGTTAGTGATGACTACCTAATTGGATCTGATATGGGGAATAATGAGCCAACACATATACACAATGTTTAATATGGTAGCAACTACATGGCAGGCATTTAATGAATGGAATTCAGGGAAGTAGATAAATTAACCTTACAGATTATAAAATAGTCCTAGAGGGGCCTAAGTGACTTGCCTAAGGTAATTTAGCTAGTTAACAGCAGAGGCAGGACTCACCTCCAGATCAGACACCCAAACCCAATGCTCCATTATACTATGACTATGCCTCCCAGAAATGTCCTAGTGTTGTAACTACCTTTCATCCCTTCTTCCCTAGCCCTCAGTAATGAATCTTCCTTAGAAAACTGTTGAGAAATTCTTTTCTTTCTATGATAACCACTATTAACATCTTTTCTTTATGGTATATATAAAATAACAAAATACTCTGAATCCAGGGGATATAGAAAGCTATAGGAAAATATGCCTAAATGAGCTCCAAATACTCAAAACATTTGACTCTAATTTCTGAGTGATCCTGAGCAAATCAGTAAATAGTGAGTCTAATATTCTTTAGACAGAAATAAAAAAGCATCTTTATCAATGATTAAAGTATGAATGATTTAATACTTACAAAGTTATATATACCCAATGAATCAAAACTTGTCCAGATAGGCAAGAAGCTATATAATTTTTTCATTTTTAAAAAGCTTATCTACCTCAATCCTAACAAAATATTATGAATTTCATTATTGGACTAATACAGTATAAAATATTGTTCAGAGGGAAATTCAGAACTGTAAAAGCCTATTTTTTTTTTTAAGATTTTATTTATTTATTTGACAGAGAGCGATCACAAGTAGGCAGAGAGGCAGGCAGAGAGAGAGCGGGAAGCAGGCTCCCTGCTGAGCAGAGAGCCCGATGCGGGGCTCAATCCCAGGACCCTCAGACTATGACCTGAGCTGAAGGCAGAGGCTTAACCCACTGAACCACCCAGGTACCCCTAAAAGCCTATATTTAAAAGATAGACCTCAAATGACAAACTTAAAACTATCATCTTAAGACACTGGAAAACAGAGCAAACAAAACTAAAGCAAGCAGAAGAAAGGAAATAATGTAGATTAGAGCAGAAATTAATGAAATGGAGAAAACAACAGAAAATAAAATTAAAAGCTGGCTGTCTGGAAAGGTCAACAAAATTGACAAGCCTTTAGCTAGACTGGCTAAGAAAAAAAGGAAGACCCGAATTACTATTAGAGTCAAAAATGAAAGAGAAGGGGCGCCTGGGTGGCTCAGTGGGTTAAGCCTCTGCCTTCGGCTCAGGTTATGATCTCGGGGACCTGGGATCGAGCCCCGTGTCGGGCTCTCTGCTCAATGGGGAGCCTGATTCCCCCTTCTCTCTCTGCCTGCCTCTCTGCCTACTTGTGATCTCTGTCAAATAAATAAATAAATAAAATCTTTAAAATAAAAAAAAATGAAAGAGGAGACATTACTACCAACCCTAAGAAAGAAAAAGCTTACAAAGGAAAATTATGAATGGTTGTATGCCAAAAATCAGACAATTTAGAACTCATGCACAAATTCCTAGAAAGACACTAACTACTGAAACTGACTTGAGAAGAAAACAGACAATCTGATCAGACCTGTAACAAGTAAACAGGTAGAATAAGTAATCAAAAAACTACCCACATAGAAGAGCCCATGCCCAGATGGTATCACTGGTGACTAGTACAAAACTTTAAAAGAAATAATACCAACTCTGCATAAACTTTTCTAAAAAAAAAAAATATTAGAGGAGAGAACACTTCCCAACTCATTCTCTAGGGGTGCCTGGGTGGCTCAGTGGGTTAAACCTCTGCCTCCGGCTCAGGTCATGATCCCAGGGTCCTGGGATTGAGCCCCACATCGGGCTCTCTGCTTAGCGGGGAACCTGCTTCCTCCTCTCTCTCTCTTTCTGCCTGCCTCTCTGCCTACTTGGGATCTGTCTGTCAAATAAATAAATAAAATCTTAAAAAAACAAATAAAAAGCCAACTCATTCTCTAATGTCAGTATTACCTTGATACCAAAATCAAAGATATTATAAGGAAAAGGATATTAACATGGATTAATCAAGTACTAAGCCTAATACTAATTCTAAGAATACTCAACTTCTAGTCTAATCTAGCATGGTAACTACTTTTCCAGATTAAAAATATAGGGCTTAGAATATAAATCTAGTATTATTTTACTCATTTGTTTTACTGATTTGGATATACAGGTCATTCTTCAAAGACTTAAAGATTCTGGTTTTAAGGAGTGCCTGGGTGGCTCAAGTCTGTTAGGTGTTCAAGTCATGATCTCATGGTTGTGGGATCAAGCCCCGTGTCTGGGCTCTATGCTCAGAGGGGAGTCTGCCTGAGATTCTTTCCCTCTGCCCCTCCCCAATTTGTGTTTTCTCTCTCTCAGATAAACAATCTTTTTTTTTTTTTTTTTAAAGATTTTATTTATTTATTTGACAGACAGAGATCACAAGCAGGTAGAGAGGCAGGCAGAGAGAGAGAGAGGAGGAAGCAGGCTCCCCGCTGAGCGGAGAGCCCGATGTGCGTCTCGATCCCAGGACCCTGAGATCATGACCTGAGCCGAAGGCAGAGGCTTAACCCTCTGAGCCACCCAGGCGCCCCTCAGATAAACAATCTTAAAAAAAAAAAAATCTGGTTATAACACAGAAGAAAAATACATTCTTTTAAAGTTTAACACATATGTAGCTAGTAGAAAATTGGGATTTTAAAGGCTTATTCCCTCCATGTCACTCTGAAACTTGAATTTCCTATAAAGTACTAATTAGAACTCTGATTCTGTTATCTCCTAAGTCTTCAGTTCTTCATTTTTTTTTTTTTTTTACCCCCAGGGTGGGGCTGGAACTTACAACTCTGAGATCGAGAGCTGCATGCTCTACTGACTAAGCCAGCCAGATCCTCCTTCAGTTCTTCATTTTTACATCATTTAAAAGATAAAGATTGTAAAGAAAAACTTGTAAAATGAGCTAAAACAAAACGTCTATTTTCAAAAGGAGTAGAACTTATATTCCATTTGGTAATCACCTCCCCGTTGAGTAAAAATCTTCTTAAATTTAATATAGCAATTTGTAATTATAATACAAATACGAGGCAAGAGTAAATACAAAGGTTCCACGTCAGTGGTTCTACATTAAGGAGACAATCGCTTGTAACTTCTGTTCCCACTACATTATCTAACTGTTCCTTACTTTAAAAGTTAAAGATATACAGAATTTAAAAGAAAACAGGGAGCTTCCTAAATGTTTTCACTTATTTTCTTTTAAGGTTACAAGTCTGAAAAGTCATAGATTAAAAAGTTCTATCTAAAAGCTAGGGAGACACAAACGCTTCCGGAAGTTTTTAAAAGCCAAGCATTTCTATTTCTTAGTATGTTTTGGAAACCTTAGCAGCATCACTGGAATAAGCTGACCTTACTGATGGGTCGTTCTCCAGGAGTTCAGTAAGCCGCTGTACTTGTTCTGGCTGGATGGATCGCCCTAAGAGCGCTTCCGTGTTGGTGTAGATGAGGAATGCTGAGACCATGCCTAATAACGTGCCCACACCCAAAGAACCTAGGCTGTCATACAGAGGATTACCTAAATAAAGGACAGGAGAAGTCAGTAAATTCACATTTTCTATTGTTTCAATAAGCTTTAGTCAGTAAAGAACCAGAATTAGTAAAACAAAGGACCTGAGATACATTCCTAATTCCTTTAATGACTTTCTCCTAATAAGTTTACTATACTACAAAAATGGGGATGCTACATACGCTTCACAATACACAGGCGTATTATGTGGTTTAATTATTCAAGATCTAATTCTTGCAGATGGTCATTACATGAGTGAGGGTTCAGAGCATTTTAGAGACATCATATACATACTACTAATATAACAAAATCCATTTCTTTTTAATGTATCAGTAGCACTTTTCCTGTCCCACGCTGGCAACATTGTGAGATCAATAGCTGAAAAAAGTGACCACTTTTTGTCTCTTATTCTTCTCAAGAGTCTGTGAGAGAAGGAAGCCATACAAAAAATGATCTGGATCTCTCTTTTCATTTAACCAAGGATGATACATAGCTAGTAGCATTCCAGATACAAAGGGGAGAAGTTAATTTATTGCATGCTACAGGTAACTTAGAGCAGTAGCCCTCAAAGTACAGCTATTTACCAGCAGCTGCAACAGCATTGCTTGAGAACTTGCTAAAAATGAAGTTCTTAGGCCCCACCTAAGACTTTCTGAGTCAGAAAGTCCAGAGTTGGGACCAACATTCTTGGTCTTCCCAAGCCCTCCAGGTGATTCTAAACTTTGCCTTACGTTGTTAGGTCTTAATTATCTCCCAGAACCAGTGAGAAGAGCTGATTTATTATCTATGAATGTGTGGGTTTGTATTTACAAAACAGACATCCATAAATATATTTTAAATTTTTATAATAAATTTTACATCCAAGGCTTTTATAATTAAGTCTTTTTATCCCAAAGATCAAATGTCAGTACTAAATTTAACTCTCTTAATGCCTGATAGAACATACATTTTACTAAAAAAAGAAGTCAATTTACATACTAGTTTTACTAACACTTAGTCAGACTATAACACTGAAAAAGTAAAAAGATTCATCTGTGCTAAGGTATTAAAAATGATCCAGTTGATTAGAGGGTGTTATGCTGAGCGAAATAAGTCAATCAGAGAAAGACAATTATCATATGATCTCCCAGATTTTAGGAATTTGAGAGGCAACATTGGGGGTTTGGCGGGTAGGGAGGGAAAAAAGGAAACAAGATGGGATCCGGAGGGAGACAAACCACAAGAGACTCTTAATCTCACCAAACAAACTGACGGTTGCCGAAGAGAGGAAGGGAGGGAGGGTGGTGGGGTGATGGACACTGGGGAGGGTATGTGCTATGATGAGTGCTGTGAAGTGTGTAAACCTGGCGATTCACAGACCTGTACCCCTGGGGCTAAAAATACATTATACGTTAATAAAAAATTAAAAATTTTTAAAAAAGAAGAAAAAAATGATCCATTTGTAAAATATAATCCACTAGGAGGCTTGTAATTGCAGGGTTCAAAATCAAATACTATAAAAATCCAAATTTCCCTAATTATTATTTAAAAATATACATGTAAAAATAATCCTATAGAAAACAGAAATATTAGTGGGAAAATATTTATTTCTTGGCATGTTATTTAATTTAAATGAATTAATTTAACTAATTAAAACAATGTAAAACTCTCAAAACAAAAATTTATGTAAGTTTGATTTGACTACTTTTATTATTATCCAAAGGAAAATAATCTATTAATAGATGACTTATGCATCAAGTGACACTTTCCTTAAGCCTAAGATTTTGCTAGGTGATAATCTGTCTAAGAAATGTCTAAAATGGTAAGGTCAACCAGAAAAACACTCAGAACTTTTAGAAATATTCTGGATCACAGTGAATATCAGAGAACGCTGGTTTAGTCTTGAGATGTACATTCGAAATGAGTAAGACTCATTCATATTTCAGATATTTTAAGAAACATGCAGAACTGTGGAAGCTCATCACCTACAATTACTTCAAACGTGCAAAGACAAACGGATAAGCATGGAAGAAGTTCCATTCCAAGAGAGTTCCATCCTCAGAAATGGAATCTTTTCATACTACATGGTTCTTTTGTTTTAGAAAATAAAAATGATTTCTCTGTCTTCTCACTGGCTTGTACTGAATTGTTCTGCAAATTAACTAGCTACCAAAATGAGGATAAAATCAACTAGAGAGTCTGGGAAACAAGAAAGCAACAGCAGTTATTATTGGCACTAACAGTGGAAGACAAGTGAAGAAGAGCTACAATATATATTTATTTACAATTTTAGGGTTTATAAAGTTCTCTCCCATATATTAATAAACCTTCAAGGTCACTAGGCCAAATATTATCAATACTTATTAGGCTCGGAGTAGCTGCATAATTTATTAAAGCAAAGGTTTAGCACATTAGAGAAATGCTCTAACAACAGCCTTCTTTATTTCAAACTAAGAGCATTTCTGAGAGAGAACTCTGAAAGCTTTTATCGTCTTATCTGTCTTATACAAATATAGGGTCAGCGTGGAATTAGCGTTTAACCATCTATTGGTTTAAAATTATTCAATGATATAAAAGAAAATACACTCATATTAGAGAATTATTTAAGTAGTACAAATAAATCACCTGTAACTTAAGAAATATTTACCTGTTATAGAAGTAAGGCCCATACACGTAGCTGCTATGGTCACTCCCAAGACTGCTGCAGTATCCTCCAGTAATATAACATTTGTACTAGGATCACGACTTTCCATTACTTAATCATTGGGGCAGAGATAAGAAAAGAAACTTCCTGAAATCCCAATCTGATACTATCATGTAACATTTTAATAAGTATCTATCTCAAATTAAGATAAAAATTAAGATTAAAAAATGTATGAGATCCTGATTTTAAAAACCCTGTTCAATGTAAACATAATTTATTGGTTTAAATGCTGACAGTAACTGAAATTTAAAGTCAAATTACTTTCTCTGGTTATAAAAAGATGTATAGAAAAACTGTAGGTCACTTCAGTTAAAATCCAAATATAAAGTATTCATGTTCCTATCACATTACATTTCTCTTTTTAAAAGAGATGATATATAATGTAAGAGCCACACAGAGAAGACATCAAGATATATTTTGTACACCCCTATAAGGAAAAAGCAATAGCACTGGGCAATTTTAGAAAATAAAGGAGATGAAGTAAAGCACCTGGCTTCTAACATACATACCATATTTATAAAATGACATTCCTTTGGCCCGAGCACTCCTACGAAGTTCATTTACAGCAACAAGAAGTGTTGCTGAAAGAAAAGCATTCATATCAGCAAGAAAAAAACTGCATGCCTCCAAATTTTAAAGACAGCATCTCAAAATAAATAGGTACAACACTTTAAATAAACGCCAGGGTTGTCAATAAAGGAAAGTTCTATATTAACTAGTCACCATCAAGATTCCAATTATCGTCAAAACGAAAGGAATCCCATATTTCTAAACCGTAATAATTTATATATCATTACCACCACCTTAATGACCTTAATTTATTGGACAGCACTAGTTGCAGGCACTGCACTAAACACACTTTTGATCCTTCTGACCTTTTGAGACAGTGGTGTTATCACCATTTTACAGACTGTCAAAGATTAAGGGAACACAGGATTGGAAATGACAACGTATGGGAAGTAAGCACACTATGAATACAGCAATGAATCAGGCAGTTTCCTACATGATGTAGTACTTCTCTTGTCATAAAACTTGCTACAGCTGAAACCTGCAGAAACCTGGAAATATTTTATTGCAAAGAGTCAGCTTTCTATGATTAACATTAGTAAAACCTTCCCAAGGTTTTATTTTTTAAAAATTTTTATTTATTTGTGAGAGAGTGAGAGTGAGCGAGAAAGAAAAGTAGAATACAAGCCAGGGGACAGGCAGAGGGAGAGAGAGAAGCAGATTTCCCACAGAGCAGGGAGCCCAATGCAGGGCTCAATCCCAGGACCCTGAGATCACAACCTGAGCTGGAAGCAACTGCTTAACTGACTGAGCTACCCTGGTGCCCCATTAAAAGATGATTTTTTAAAATTCAATATATAGGTATGTTTTTAGGCTCCATTCCAAATGTTCTGAGGGTTATGATTAAGATACTCAAGAGCAAAATAACAGCTTTTCCCTTGCCCACATCCATTAGAGGAATAACATAGTACATTATACAAAGAACTTACTCCCTCGAAGTAGATTCCTATTTCCATAGTTTTTCTTTAATCAGTGGAATTTAGCAATTTATAAAAATGGACTGCTGAATATATATTACTAAATTAAGAATAAAGAGATACTGTAACAGTACATACCTCCTTCAGATGCTAATGATCCCGCTAAAATACAATATGCCTAGAAAATAAGTATTAAAATAAGGTGTAAGTTAATATTTCATTAGAGAATCACAATGATTCATGCATACAGTTTATAATGTTTAAAATGCAACACAAATTTAAATCCTAGCCAGATAAGAATCGTGATGGGACACAGCTCAAATGAAGGCAAGGAAATAGATGGTATATCTTCATAAAAGGAAAAAAATAAAAGTTAAAAATCTGATGGTCATCTCATTTTTTAAGGCTTAGAAGAGTAATCTGTCCACTCCACAGAATGTTATACCATGACCTAAGTTAAAATCATAACATAAGAGATGAAAAAATTAGTATAAAAATTTTTCTGAAGTTCAAAATGAACACAAACATTTGAAATCTGGGGTATGGATACCAGGATATAGTAAGATCCATCCCCACAAACCATAAGAGACCCTTAATCTCAGGAAACAAACCTAGGATTGCTGGGGGCATAGGGGAGGTGGGATAGGGTGGCTGGGTTATGGACATTGGAGAGGGGATGTGCTATGGGGAGTGCTGTGAAATGTGTAAGGCTGATGATTCATAGACCTGTACACCTGAAGCAAATAATACATTGTATGTTAATAAAATATAAATAAATAAATAACCCTTCCCTCTCTGAAACTCAAAAAGAAAGATCCATACACATAACTATGTAACTCCTGTTCTGGAGTTTGTCTGGATGCCCAGTACCAATCCAGATTCAGAAAGATAAGCAGTTATAAATAGTGATCAATTTGGGATTACATCATCTTCCTTGCAGTAACAGGACACACTTGAATTAAATAAAGAATCGCAAAAAAGCTTTAAACCAAGAGACAACCTAGCAACTTGAATTTTTTAAAGTTTCAATGAAATTCAAACGAAACATATGTAGAATTTTCAGCATTATCTTTTTGGAACCCTGGGTTTCCCTGAAATAGAAGTCTGGAAAATTCTGAGCCTCATCTAATACTCTTATAATTCTGTTAAGGAAACTGAGATGTCCTAGGGCTATGTGATTCACTTGCGTACATAGAAATGATACCAGGGTAAGAACTAGAATATGGGTTTTCCAGTCTCAATTCTAGGCTCCCTCTACTGAATGTTACTGCCAACCTACAATAGAATTTGAACAGCTTAACTGCCCAATAATTTTTTTAATCCTTCTATCTCCTTCTGAAAGGATTTAAGACACATTTATCACCCAATAAAGGGAAACAGCATATCCCAGCAAAAGATTCCAATACCTAATAAACATAAACTGGTCTATGGTACATTGAATTTATTAACTAAAAGTCATAGTCTTATGTAACCTCATTTAGCTTAGCTGCAAAAAGACAGAAGAGCCTCTAAGAGGTTTTTTCTTAATAGGCTCCACACCTACTATGGAGCCCAGCGCAAAGCTTGAACTCAGGACCCTGAGATCAAGACCTGAGCTGAGATCAAGAGTCAGATGCTTATGTGGCTGAGCTACCCAGGCACCCTGAGCATCTAGTAGGTTTAAAACTTACATGCAATTGAAAATTTAACTAATTTTCATTAACCACTTAGTCTCTGTGAAGTAATACAGATGAATACTATCAGAATGAGGTATCTATAAAGCGGCTGAGCATTTTCAGAATGGAGGAAAAGATGTTCAATGAGATTCATTCCAATTGAGAACAAATGAGGGTGTAAGTACTCCCACATTCCAAAATGAGGAGCTACACCATCTCTTCAGGCTTTGCGTAGAGAATGCCCAGCCTGATTTTACAACTCCTAGCTCCATACCACTTACCCATGAGGAAGAGCTAAGGTTAAGGCTAAAAGTGAAGAATTCTTTGAAGAAAGCTATTAAGCCATTAAGATTGTTCAGAAAGCTGGATGTGTGGCCCTAGTGTTTAGAAGAGAATACAGTGAACTATGCCTAATGCACATATTAAAATAAATTTATTGACAAGTCTACTGATACAGATTGTGTCAACAGAGTAGATGATTACATCTGAAAAACAAACAAACAAACAAACAAACTGCACTCTCCCTGAGAGGGTAATAAAGATGCCTGTTTTACCACACAGGGCCCAAGGAGAACTCTGAGTAAGAGTCTCTTAAAAAGAGATCAAATGCCCAAAGAGCCTTCTGGAAAATGCAAGGCAACCTCAGCAGAAAGAGTCTGGAACTACATCGTAAGATGCAGAAGCTAAGAGGGGGTGTCACATGACCAATCTGTGCTTGTCAAAGGAGCTAGAGTCAGAATGGCCACACAGGGTAATTATCAGGAAGGCTCCAATGAGAGAAAGAAGCAGCCTTAAGCATCCACAAAGGCCAGAGGAAACCAATGCAAAATGATGCTGGTGCCGGTAAAGTAGTACTTTTCTGTCTTCTGTCCCTACCTTTGATGCTGCCAGAGGCAAGCTCATAAGTAAGAGAGAAGGGCAGAAGCCCTAGCTAGGAAAATCTAGGTGACCATGCTCCCATCCTCCCATTTCCCCAGTACAAGCTTCCTACCTACATGAGTGGAAAAAACATCTTTAAATACAACAATTCCAACTTATGACTATCTTGTGGCACTGGATGTTTTAAATCCTGACAGATGATTCTTGGGACTAAAAATGAACAGAGATCTTCTTGTTCTTCAATATAACAAGAAATTAATGGAACTGCCCAAGATTTTAAGCCAGGAGTCAGTATTTAATGATTGTACATAAAGAGTTACTCTTTTTTTTTTTTTAAGATTTTATTTTTACATAATCTCTATACCCAACGTGGAGCTTGAACCCACAACCCTGAGATCAATAGTCGCACACTCCACCAACTAAGCCAGTCAGGTGCCCCTGTACCTGTAAAGATAACTCTTGTTCAACATCATTGAACCGTATGAATTTAGAGGTCATGTGTACTCATGTTCTAAAAAACACAACTACAGACACATAACCCTTAATTAGAGTCAAAAAGGCATATGTTAGTCCCTTTCTTTAACATCAATATGACAAAGGCATTCTCCCATACTTATATTACTTGAAAACTGACAGGGAAAAAAGATTACCCATAGAAGGGATTCCATTGGTTGAGGATTAAGCAATCCCATGATTCCGTGGTACCAAGATAATCCTGCACCCATCATGAAAATACCAACACCACTAATTAGCGAAGCAATATAGCGCATATTTGAAAATCCATACCTGAAAAATAGAAAAAAATTGTATACTTTACAAGAAATACAAATCATTTTACAATATATGTTAAATAAGTCAATGAAAAAGAAAATAAAAAAAATTCTTATAAAGATGTTTATGGTTTTATATTAAAATAAGTGTATCAGTTATATTATTTAATATTAAAATGTAAGTGTATCAAAGTTAAAATGTAACTTCAATCAGAAAATAACATATAAAGGCAAAAAAACCTGCAAGATCTTTGAAAATATAGAAAAACAGAGTGAATATGACTGAATTCAGGTATTTGCTAATCCCTTTTCCAATAGTATGTTTTGATTAAATACAGTCAATTTACTATTATGCACAAATACTGATAAAATTAATCTTTTTAAAAATGCATTCAGGTGCTTAATGGAGAGAATGACATTTAAATTACCCTGTAATACAGTTTCTAACTGAACATTTGGTCTTCTTGCCTATAATTAGATGTTGGATACCTGGGGCTGGTTCTGAATAGTTTAACACACTATTAACTTCTAACTATTATTATTAGGACTATGAGCTTCAGTTTTCTGGGTGTTTTTATGGCAAGTTTTTTTTTTTTAAAGTCTCATTTATTTTTTAAGAATCTTTGGTCAATATGTGTATTATCTTCTATTATTGTATGTATCAATAAAATACTGAGTTTTAAGAAGCTCAAAAACATGACATACTTTATGAGGAAAGCAATCACTCATTAATAAAAATATTTCCTGGGAAATTTACTCCCAAAGCCAAACTCTGTGGCACCCTTCTGGCAGATGCAAATTTAAACAACAGGTCTTAATTAAAACTGCTTTGTAAAATTATTTTTGCAAATATGTAGTAATCTTGCCATAGGGAATTCTCAGTTTATAGATGTGAAAATGTTCTACTGCTTGATTTAGAAAAACTTACTTTCTCTAAATGTTCCCTCAAAGTAAAATAGGATATATATATTTATATTTATTTCAGTTAAAGTAAATTAAGATCTAAATTAAGTCCTATTACTTTCCTTCTCTATGTTTTCAAAAAATTGTAGGTTCTTATTGAAAATTTTAACTATGTAGATCTTCATCATCCCATATTAGTCATCAGCCACAAAATGCTACTTAAATTAAAGTTAAACAATAAAAATTGAAATGTAGTTCTTTACACTAGCCACATTTCAAATGCTCAACAGCCACATGTAGCTACTGACTATCATACTGGAGAGATATAAAATACTTCCATCACTACAGAAAATTCTATTGAGCAGAACTAAACAGATTGTTGAAAATATCTTAAAAAGAAATCTTCACAACCTAAAACTGTAAAATTTTATCCTGTTTTTAAAATTTTGGTGTATAAAACTAATCAGAAAAAAATTCTTTTCTTGACACAGTAAAATACTATAATGATGTTAATAAGTAGATAAGAAAACTAGTTGTTCTCTGTAATTGCTTACTGATAGTTCGAAGATATTCAAAATACACTACTGTTTATAAAAAAAACAGTAGTGTCTTGAGATGCCTGGGTGGCTCAGTTGGTTAAGCGTCTGCCTTTGGCTCAGGTCATGATCCCAGGGTCCGGGGATCGAGCCCCACATCGGGCTCTCTGCTCTGTGGAGAGCCTGCTTCCTCCTCTCTCTCTCTGCCTGCCTCTCCCCTCTCTGCCTGCCTCTCTGCCTGCTTGTAATCTCTGTCTGTCAAATAAATAAATAAAATTTTTCCAAAAAAACCCCCCAAAAAACAAAAAAAAAGGCATTTATATAAAACACAGAAATAGACTCCTTTATAGAAATAAAAGTACATTATTTTGACCTAAGATGGATCAAATTTTATTACTGAAACTTGTTAAATAAATGATACACAAGGAATTCTAAAGTATTATGGGAGCACCTGGGTGGGTCAGTCATTAGGCATCTGCCCTTGGCTCAGGTCATGATCCAGGGTCCTGGGACAGAGCCCCGAATCAGGCTCCCTGCTCAGCGAGAAGTCTGCTTCTCCCTCTCCTATTCCCCCTGCTTGTCTTTAAAATAAATCTTTAAAATCTTTAAAAAAAAAAAAAAAAGGATTAGGGGTTATGTTAGTAAAAAAAAAAAAAAAAAATATATATATATATATATGTATCTCAAATAACTGATGTGACTCAATATAAAAGAATACTCATTTTACAAATAAACAATTTTGAAATGTTAGCAGAATACTAAGTCCCAATAGAATTAAAATACATTAAACATGAATTTCATAAAAGTTTTCATTAAAATTTTATTTTTATTTTTTTAAAGATTTTATTTGACAGACAGCACAAGTAGGCAGAGTGGCAGGCAGTGGGAGAGGGAGAAGAGACTTTCCACTGAGCAGCGTGCCCAATGTGGGATTTGATCCCAGGACCTTGGGATCATAACCTGAGCTGAAGGCAGCCGCTTAACAGACTGAGCAACCCAGGCATCTGGTTATCATTAAAATTTTAGATTCAGTGCTTCTTAGTCTAAATGTAGAATAAAACTCTAAGATTAATATATGTGTTTTGCTTTTAATTATCAAATATGAAGAGGACAAGATCTCTATGCTGTTACAAAGCAAAAATATAATTTAAAAACAAGTTTCAAATTATATCTTGAGTTTATTTTGACACTGTGGTTGAATCCTGTATCTTAGATACTATTGTGAAAGAAATGACCAAATCTTTAATACAAAAATGCAGATATACAAATTGCAGGAGACTTCTAAAATTCGACTGCTTGTATTTCAATGACTTGCTGCCAAAAATAAAATAAAATAAAATAAAATAAAGGCAATGTCCTTACGGATGAGTAGGATCTGGTGTTTGAACAGACTTACTGATGCCCACTGCTAGTAAACCCTATGGAGAAGAAGAAAGGATAAATAATTATTAGCAAGATGGAGAGTATAATAGAACTAATCTGGAGTGTGCAATCTGACAAAAGCAAAGAACTACTTCACACGCACATATACAACAGCCCAGCAATTCCGGTTTTCAGTCTTTACCTTAGAGAAATAAAGATTAACCCTGAGGGGTTCAAAACACCATTGCTTATAAAGAAGAAAAATGTGAAAGCAAACCTAAAAATCCATCAATAAGGAATGGCAAAATAAATTATGGTGGTGCCAAACCACAGTTACTTCTCCAACAGTTTAAAAGAATGAAGTGGAGACACAGCTTTCTGTACTGACATGGTAAAAGCTCCTACACATACCATTAAAGTGGAAGAAAAAAAAAATCAAGTTTAGGAACAGTGTGTAAAGTACAAAAAAACTTATGTCATTTTTGTAGACAACATATAATGTAAGGTATAGGAAAAGTTCTAAAAGAATACATATTCAACTGTTTATACCTCTGAGGAGAGAAGCAGGATTAGGATAGTAGGTGATAGCTAGCTGGTATTTTAATAGGAAAATAACATATTGCTAAATAAACAAAAGATAGTTAAAATTTTAAATACCATACATTGTATACAGATACACACATTTCTACTAAAACTTCAAAGCCATGCAAAGGAAGTACACTTATCAATATATACACAGCAGTGATTATTGGGGCATAGAAAGAGGGAATACAGATGTAGGATTAATTACAACTAAGATTTTATTTCTTAAAAAAAACAAAAACAAAGTAAATATGGCAAAAATACCAACATGTCTTTGATCCTAGTTATCACCTCTCTCTCCTTCCTTCCACCCTCCCTGGACTCGATCTTTTCTTCCTTTCTTTACTTGGTTTTTCAATTGCATCTTTTGTTAAAAAAGAGTTATCCACTGGAAACTCCTGATATTAGTAAGCTTGTTCCTAGTAAGTCCTTTCTATTCTTTTTTTTTTTTTTAAGATTTTTATTTATTTATTTGACAGAGAGAGATCACAAGTAGGCAGAGAGGCAGGCAGAGAGAGGAAGGGAAGCAGGCTCCCCGCTGAGCAGAGAGCCAGATGCAGGCCTCAATCCTAGGACCCTGGGACCATGACCTAAGCCGAAGGCAGAGGCTTTTAACCCACTGAGCCACCCAGGTGCCCACTCCTTTCTATTCTAATTTGATGTGAATTTAGATAAAAAGATTATCTTATTAGAATTATTTAAAACAGAAGGCCTCTGAGTGAATATCCTACATGATATTATTTGCCTAATCTGGGGCTTTTCCATTTTGTCAGCACGGTATCAAATAATCAGACAGGTAAAGCTTCAAGATAACCAAATTCTTCATAGATGAGGTTTCCCTGTAGGTTACAAAAAACTTGACAGAGAGGCACCTGGGTGGCTCAGTTGTTAAGCTTCTGCCCTTCCGCTCAGGTCATGATCCCAGGGTCCTGGGACTGAGCCCCACATCGGGCTCCTGCTCTGCAGGAAGCCTGCTTTCCCTCTCCGACTCCCCCTGCTTGTGTTCCTGCTCTCATGATCTGTCAAATAAATAAAAATCTTGGGAAAAACAAACAAACAAACACCTTAACAGAAACATTCTCTCTAGTAAAAATAGAGATTACACCATCTTGAAATGGCTAAAACAAATACATGACTGGACTTTTAAGTTTTGATATCGGAAATCCTACCCTAATTACAGAGTATTACAAGTTTTTTTCTACTGGATTCCAAAGAAAAAGAAGGTTAAAACTACCTAAAAGAGGGGCACCTGGATGGCTCAGTGGGTTAAGCCGCTGCCTTTGGCTCAGGTCATGATCTCAGGGTCCTGGGATCGAGCCCTGCATCGGGCTCTCTGCTCAGCAGGGAGCCTGCTTCCCCTTTTCTCTCTGCCTAACTCTCTGCCTACTTGTGATCTCTCTCTGTCAAATAAATAAATAAAATCTTTAAAAAAAAAAAAAAAACTACCTAAAAGATGATGGCTTTTCAGTGAATCAAACCAAGAAATGAGAGCAAATTAACACAGAATTCTTTTAAACTTGTAAATTAAATTGAAATATTCATTAATTCACACTGTGTATATATATGCATGTGTTTATAATGCTTACAAAATAGCCAATGGGTATTCATTATTTCTAAAGTCCTTAATATTCAGGTTGGCCATGCAATGAAGTGTAGGATAACAAGTTGTTCATTAACTGAAATGTGGACCAAACTTGTTAGTTTTTCCTATAAAAATAAGATGTCACAGAACATCCCTAATCCTGTCCGCCTCACTCCCCACAGGGGTAGGAGTAGCAGGAGATAGATTTCAGACCTTTTTCTGCACAATTACAATGTGTGTGTGTATACATAAATAAATATACACACTAATATATATAGAGATATATACATATCAGTTATATAAATATAACCTACATCTGTTTGGTTTGCAGCATAATGAGTATTAATATCTACTGGCTAAGAAGCATTATAAATGCTTCCCCCTCCACGATTATCCTTTCCTTTTTTGATTTTTCCTTAAGTATCATACTATCATGCAACTGCTTAAATGTTACCTTGGACTATCTTTCTAGTTGTTTTGACCTCCTTACAGAAGACAAAGCAAAGTCTAATTTCTCCTAAATATTACATTATAAACTCAGGTGTTCAATAAGTTCCTATCAATTAATATTAGTGATGTATTATATATTATTTAGCAATAAAGTTTTAAAAAATGAGCTGCCACAGAAGTTGCCAACCTAGGTATCACTAGAGGCACAGTCTAAATCTAAAACTTGAGGTCGTTTAGTCTCTCAGAGGTAAGGAAAAAAAACCACTATAGTTATAAAAATATTCAAACAAATTAATTTTTTAGTAACTGAAAGTTTGTACCTTTTGACCACATTCACCCATCTCACCCACGCCTACTTACTCCCTGTCTCTGGCAACCACCAACCTGTTTTCTGTCAGTTGGGGGTATTTTTATTTTATTCCACATATAAATGAGATCATTCAGTATCTATCTCTGTCTGACTTTATTTCACTTAGCATAATGCCCTCACAGTCCATCCATGGCAGGATGGACTTTTTTTTATTCTTATGGCTGAATAATATCCGTGCATGTGTGTGTACACATACATACATTTTTTTAATCCATTCATCTATCAAAATCGACATTTAGGTTGTTTCCAAGTCTTGGCTATTGTAAATAATTCTGCATTGAGCATGAGGGTGCAGATATCTTTTCATAGTGTTTTGTTTCCTTTTAGATAAGAATTCCAGAAGTGGAACTGCTGGATCATTTGGTAGTTGAATATTTTTTTTTTTTATGAACCGCCATACTATTTTTCATAGCATCTGTACCAATTTACATTCCCATCAATAGCATACAAGGGTTTCCTTCTCTCTACATGCTTGCCAACCCTTGTTATTTATCTTTTTGATAAGTCCTTCTAACTGGTGTGAGGTGATAGCTCATTGTGGTTCTGATTTGCATTTCCTTGATGATTAGTGATGCTGAGCACTGTTTAACCCACTGAGCCACCCAGGTGCCCCCTGATGCTGAGCACTGAGCACTTTTTCATGTACTTTTTTGGCCACTTCTATGTCTTAGTTGGAAAAATATCTATTCAGATCTTCTGCCCATTTTTTAATCAGACAGGACTTTTACTATGGGGTTGTAGGAGTTCTTTAGAATTAATTTTTAAAAATATTACTATACTTCTAAAATAGTTTTATTTTGTTTTGTTAATAGGCTCCAAGCCCAGTGAAGAACCCAATGTGGGGTTCGATCTCACAACCCTGAGACCATGACCTATGACAAAATCAAGAGTCAGATGCTTAACCAACTGATCCACCCAAAGGCCCCTAAGATAGTTTTCAAAAGACCATAAGAAATACAATTTCCATCTACTCAGTAAGGCCCTGTTGATATCTTTTTCATCAAAGCCATTCTGACCACTTTAATCAAGACAAACTATTTACCAAGGATTCTCAAAGCACCAACACCACATGACTTTAGCACTTATTTACCTCTGTTGCTGCTCGATCTATTACAGAAATTAATTTGTTTTTCTAGTTAGAACACTAGCATTCTCATTGTAAAGAAATCAAATAGAACAGGAGAGGGAATCATTTAAGAGTCTGATGGATATTTCAGACTATCTTCATACATACTTGTAAATAGTTTTTTAATGTTGCTTTTGTGAATATATTTGTGCCAGATTTCAGGGAGGGGTGTGTGTGTGCTTAAAAAAAGATTATCACAATCTACATGACGTCTTTTTGCACTTTATTATTATGGAAACTGTCAACATAGAGAGAGATGGGTAAAACATTTTTTAAAAACCCAACAGAACATTTCAATAAATTCAACTCATCCATTGCTTAGCTTTAATAATTGTAAATATGTAACATATCTGTTTTCTCTGATCCATACCCACACCCCCCATGAATATTTAAGTAAATTGGAAGCTTCATGCCATTTCATCTTTAAATATTCTACCTGAATGACTAAAACTTGAAGGCATTTTAGGAAATTCAGACACAAGACTATTATCATACTTTTAAATATTAATACTAATTCCTTAACATTTTAAAATATACACTCAGTAATCACATTTCCACATATGGAAATTCTAAATTTGTGGTAAAATGCACACACAATGAAATGCAAGAATCCTGAATATACAGCTCTTAAAGGTTTGGCAAATCAATACCCTTGTAACATATTTTCCCATCAAGACACAGAACTTTTCAATCACCTCGGAAAATTCTCCTGTACCTCTTTTCAGTCAGTCTCTCCCAACATCAGAGACAATCATTTGCTGAATTTTTAAAATTGTTTTTATTTTACTTCTAGTAGAGTTATTAGACAGGGTTACATTAATTTCAGGGATACAATATAGTGAGTCAACACTTGCATACATGACCCAGTGTTCATCGTAAGTGCCCTCCTTAATCCCCATCACCTCTTACACCCAGCCCCCACCCACCTCCCTTCTGGTATATATCCAACTACATATACAGCCAACTACATATCCAACTATTCAACTACTAGTTAAGAGTCTGTTTCTTAGTTTGTGTCTCTTTTCCCCCTTTGCTCATTTGTTTTTTAAAATCTACACATGAATGAAATCATATGGTATTTGTCTCTCTCTGACTGATTTTATACTCTCTAGCTACAATCATGTTGTTGGAAATGGCAAGACTGCAATCTTTTTATGGCAAATAATATCCCAAATATATATGTTTATATCCCCCACAACTTCTTAATCATTCACCTACTGATGGACACTTGGGCTGCTCCCATATCTTGGCTATTGTAAATAATGCTGCTGTAAACAGAGGGGTGCATGTATCCCTTTGAATTTGTGGTCTTGTATTTTTTTTTGAAGATTTTATTTTTTTTATTCAACACAGAGAGAGAGCACAAGAAGAGGGATCAGGAGAGGGAGAAGGCAGCTCCCTGCCAAGTAGGCAGCCCAATGCAAGGCTTGATCCCAGCGTCCTGAGATCATGACCTAAGACGAAGGCAGACACCGAGTGGAATGAGGCACCCAGATGCTCCTGTGTTCTTGTATTTTTTGGATAACACACAGCAGTGCGACTACTGGATTATAAGGTAATTCCATTTTTAACTTTTTGAGGAAACGCCATGCTGTCTTCCATAGTGACTACACCAGTTTGCACTCCAGTACACAAGCATTCCTTTTTCTTAACATCCTTGTCCACAATGGTGTTTGTGTTTTTGATGTTAACCATTCTGACAGGTGTGAGGTAGTATGTCACTGCAGTTTTGATCTGCATTCCCCTGATAAGGAGTGATGCTTAGCATCTTCTCATGTGTCTGCTGGCCATCTACATATCTTCTTTGGAGAAATATCTGTTTATGTCTCCTGTCCATTTTTTAATTGGATTCTTTGTTTTGGGGAGTGTGGAGTTGTATCAGTTCTTTATATATTTTGGAGACTAACCCTTTACCAGAAATGTCATTTGCAAATATCTTCTCCCACTCAACAGACTGCCTTTCAGTCTTGCAGACCGCTTCCTTCACTGTGCAAAAGCTTTTTATTTTGATGTAGTCTCAATTCTTTGTCAGAGAAATTACTGCCTCTGTTCTCTTCTGGATTTTTATAGTTTCAGGTATCATATTTAGGTCTTTAATGCATTTTGCATTTATTTTTGTGTACAGTGTAAGAAAGTTGTCTAGTTTCATTCTTTTGCATGTAGCTGTCCAGTTTTTGCCAACACCATTTACGGAAGATACTTTTTCCCACTAGATAGTCTTTCCTGCTTTGTTGAAGATTAATTGACTGTATAATTGTGGGTTTATTTCTGGGTTTTCTAATCTGTTCCATTGATCTATGTGTCTATTTTTGTGCCAGCTCCATACTGTTTTGATTAATATGGCTTTGTAATATAACTTAAAGCCTGGAATTGTGATACCACCAGCTTAGGTTTTCTTTTTCAAGATTGTTTTGGCTATTCGGGATGTTCTGTTGTTCCACAAAAATTTTAGGTTTTGTTTTAATTTGGTGAAAAATGTTGGTATTTTGATAGGGACTGCATTTAAATCTGTAGATTGCTTTGGGTAATACAGACATTTTAACAATACTTGCTCTTCCGATCATGAGCATAGAATATCTTTCCATTTCTTTACACCTTAAATTTCTTTCATCGGTATTTTACAGTTTTCAGAGTATGGGTCTTTCACCTCTTTGGCTAAGTTTATTCCTACAGACTTTATTATTTTTGGTACAAATGTAAATGTGATTGTTTTCTTAATTTCTCTTTCTGCTGCTTTGTTATTAGTATACAGAACTGCAACAGATTTCTGTATGGTGATTTTGTATGTTGAGATTTGATTTAATTCACTTATCAGTTCTAGTAGTTTCTTGGTGGAGTCTTTAGGATTTTCTATATATATCATGTCATCTGCAAACAGTGAAAGTTTTGCTTCTTCCTTATCTATTTGGATGCCCTTTATTTCTTTCTGTTGTTTGACTGTTGTGGCTAGGACTTCCAGTACTATGTTGAATAAAAGTGGTGAGAGTGGACATCCTTGTCTTGTGTCTGACCTAGGGGAAAAGGTCAGTATTTCCCCATTGATTATGATGTTCCCTGTGAGTTTTTCATGTAAGTACTTTATTTGTTGATGTACGTTCCCTCTAAACCTACTTTATTCCGGGTTTTTATTATGAATGGATGTTTTACTTTACTACGTGCTTTTCCCCCATCTATTGAAAGGATCATATGGTTCTTATCCTTTCTCTTACTGGTGTGATGTATCACACTGATTGATTTGGGAATACTGAACCACCCTGGAAATCCAGGAATAAATTCCACTTGACTGTGGTGAATGTTTATTTTAACGTATGGCTGGATTTGGTTTGCTAGTATTTTGTTGAGGATTTTTGCATCTATGTCATTAGAGGTTTGGACTGTAGTTCTCTTTTTTGGTGGTATCTTTATTTGATCTTGGTATCAGGGTAATGCTGGCCTCAGAGAATAGATTTGGAAGTTTTCCTTCTTCTATTTTTTGGGATAGTGTCAGAAGAATAGCTATTAACTCTTCTTTAAATATTTGGTAGAATTCACCTGTGAAGCCATCTGGCCCTGCACTTTTGTTTGTTGGGAGTTTTTTTTCTCCCCCCCCAAGATCTTATTTATTCATTTGAGAGAGAGAGAGAGAGAGAGCAAGCGTGCGCACGAGCAGGGCAGAGAGGCAGAGGGAAGCAGACCACCACCCCCAAGCAGGGAGCCAGATGAGGGGCTTAATCCCAGGACCTGGAGATCATGACCTGAGCCAAAGGCAGATGCTTAATCATCTGAAACACCCAAGCAACCCTGGAGTTTTTGATTACTGATTCAACATCAGTTGTTCAAATTTTCCATTTCTTCCTGCTTTAGTTTTGGTAGGTTAATTTATCCATTTCTTCTAGGCTATCCAATTTGTTAGCATAAAATTTTTCATAATATTCTGACAGTCTTTTGAATTTCTGTGATACTGGTTATTTCTCTCTCATTTGTGATTTTTGAGTCCTTTTGTTCTTGATCAATCTAGCTAGAAGCTTATCGATTTTGCTGATTTTTTTTTTTTTTCAAAGAATCAGTTCCTCAGGGTAGCTGGGTTGGTGAAGCATCAGTTGGTGAAGATCTGACTCTTGATTTTTGACTCAGGTCATGATATCAGGGTTGTAAGATCAAGTCCCATGTGGAGCTCCATGGTAACAGTGGAGTCTGCTTAAAATTCTCTCTCCCCCACTGCTTATGCATGGCAACCACGCTCTCATTAAAAAAAAAAAAAAAGGACCAACTCCTGGTTTCACTGAACTATTGTTTTCCTAGTTTCTATACCATTTATTTCTGCTCTCACCTTTATTATTTCCTTCCTTCTGCTGACTTTGGGTTTTGTTTTTTATTCTTAATTTCATAAAAATCTTTCCTCATTTGCACATTCAAGGAAAGGAATTAAAAATCCCAGTTTATGGGCCCCTAGGTGGCTCAGTCAGTTAAGCATCCAACTCTTAACTTCAGCTCAGGTCATGACCTCAAGATTGTGAGATCAAGCCTTATGAGATGGAGACCGTGATCAAGATTGTGAGATGCTCAAGACTGTGAGCATCAGGCTCCACGCTCAGCAGAGGGTCTGTTTGAGGTTCTGCCCCTCCTCCCTCTGGCCCTCCTGCTGCTCATTCTCTCTCTGTCTCTAATAAATAAAATCTAAAGAAAAAAAAGAGTCTAATGTGAAATCACTTTAATTCACTAATCACTTGTGATTATTTTATAGCTTTATTTTTTTCAAGACTTTCTTTCTTTTTTGAGAGAGAGCGAGCATGCGTGCACATGAGAACATGAGTGCAGAGGAGGAGCAAAGAGAGAGGGACAACCAGACCCGACACTGAGCATGGAGCCCAGTGTGGGGCTCGATCCCAAGACCCTGAGATCACAACCTTAGCCAAAATCAAGAGTCAGATACTTAACCCACTGAGCCACCCAGGTGCCCCAATTATTTTATAGCTTTATTCAAAAAACTTAATTGGTCCTCATAGTCATAAGAAGTCATATTCAGAGACCAAATTTCTACCTAATGATAAGAATCTCTTCTACAAAAACCTTTGCCCAACACTTAGTACTAATAATCTTGTACTTCATATTCCATTGTTGTAAGTTCTTAAAGCATAACAACCTGCTTTAAAATCTGATCAGGGGCACCTGGGTGGTTTAGTCAGTTAAGCATCTGACTCTTGATTTCCGCTCAGGTAATGATCTCAGGGTTATGAGATCTAGTCCTGCACTGGGCTCCATACTGGGTGTGGAGCCTGCTTGAGTTTCTCTCTCTCCCTCTGCCCCACTCCTTACCCACTCACCTCATTTTCTCTCTTAAAAACAAAAGTAATAAAGAAGATCCTTGATTTAAAAAATAATAATAAAATACTATGATCAATTTCTATGTACTTCACCATCAAAAGTAAAAACAACTTTCACTTTATTCCTCAAGCCAACTATAGGAATCATTCTGTTTTTAAATAGGTCAACTTTCAGATTAAAGCCTTAAAAAAAATTTACTTTAAAATTAACAAGAAAAAAACTTTTACACCTTACCTGATTACAAGTATCAGATAAAGAGTGTATAGCTTCAGAGAACATACTTGCTGAACCCGTATAAATCCAGGCAAGAAATTTAAAGAAGCAGTTTAATCCATTGCTAGGAGAGAAAGATAAAACAATTTAGCATAGATTTTGATAAAAATTTCTACCAAAAGCTTATTTGAGTACGTAAACCTCTATACTAGATTGTGCTCCAAGTAAATTAAAAAGAATCTCTAACCTTTTAAGAATTTATTATACTTCAGGTAACAAGGGAATAAATTTGAAAAATACAGATTATGATATCATTAAATATTCCAATGAAGAAACATGATATGTGTAAATAAATTACTTAAGTGTATTTTGAGAACTGCTGAGAAGAGAATGTTTTATATTTGGATGAAGTAAAGTTAGGAAGGAAATTAAGTGTCTTATGTAGGTGAAAGAGATCTATACTTGATATTGTCCAGCATACTAATGACAAAACCAAGACTCTGGTGAAAGTCTAGTTACTTAAACAGGCCAGATGTGAAGGTGCCATATGCCAGAGGTGAAAACAAATCGAGACCAAGCAGTCTCAGAGTCACACTAGAAGATAATAGATGCTAAAAATGAACAGCTAGCTGTTCAGATTCCAACAGTAATGACTGGCACTGTTCATCTTGGGCACTACACTTAGCCACTTACCATGTTTTACTGTAACACTATTATTATATAAATATTAATATCCTCATTGTATAAATAAGGAAACCATACATCCCCTTCCAGCTACCCTTTCTCCTCTTTTCTACTTCAAATAATTTCTTGAAAGGATTGTATCTCCTCTTGCTGTCTTCATTTTCCACATTTTGCGTTAAGTCTTCGGTCCATTTAACAATGGCTTATGTTTCAGATACCTCAATTATTATTAATAGCACAACTGTTTCTTGCCACCAAACTCCTGAAAATACTTTAGTATTTTCCTTAATCCCCCAGAAGCATATGCCACTATTTTCTTCGAAGACTGTCTTCCTTGGCATCCATGATATCCCTGATCTTCTTTCATTCCAGATTTGCTTTCCTTTCTTGCTTGCTCGTTCCTCTTCTTCTGTCTCCTCTGCAGGCTCTTTCCTCTACCCACTTCACAGATGTTCACCTTCTTCAAGGTGTCCTCCTAAGGGATTTTTCTTCCACACACTTCATACACATTCTCCAGGTGATCTTTAATTACTCCTATGGCGTTAATTATCATCTCTATATCAATAACTCTCAACTCTAAGTCCCTAATCCAGCTTTCCTTTGTGAGCTTCAGACCAACCTATATCAAAAATTATTAAGTACCTATTACGTACTGGGTATTATATTAAGCAGTTTACATATATTACATACATTCTTCCAATGAAGAAAGTTTTAATTGCTAACCTCACGTTACTGATGGGAAGAACTAATGCTATTGACCAACTCCACTTGGGTGCCGTACAGGTAGATCATTAAACTCAAAACTAAGCTCATCATTTCCTTTTCTGCCACCCTGCCCCTCCTTCAAGTGCTCCTTTTCTCAGTGATGATGCCGTAGCTATCCAACTGTCCAAACCAGAAGCCTGGGCACCATCCTTGACCATGCCTCCTAAATATTTCTTGGACCTAAACATGCCTTTCCATCCCTACCTTCATTATCTCAGTTTAGTGCATCATTGTCTCTTCTCTGCATTACTGTACATGATGTCCTCAAGTCTAGTGTCACTCTAATCCTTAAAGATGAGAATTATGAATTCTATCTTTGTATTTCAAGACCCCTACCACAATTCGTGACATGTCATATGTATATATTTTAGAAATAAACAAACTAATGAATTACGGAATTAATACTTTTAAATATCCTAAAATAGACTAATCAGCAAAAGAGAAAAAAGAGAACAATAGGAATCAAAAAGACAGAAGGAAAAAGAAGAGGCACAAATATCAGTTATGTTCTTCCAAGATAAGTGGGCAAAACAAGAATGTAAATATTGTTCAGTGGATATGACCCAGGCTTGTTTACTCAAAAACTGATCTCAGCCAATTCACCTTTCTAAAAAACTTCTATCAACTCCAATGAAAATAAAAGAATTTTCAGAGAGCAACTATTCTTAGATCCTAACCACTCCAAAAACAGACCCAGCACAAGCATGGATATCTATGTGGACTCTTCCTTCAACACTTTACTGACAATAATTTTAAAAGGTTCATTCAACTTCCTTCTATAATAACATAAACATCTAACTCTTCACCTAAACACCAAGTAATAAATTTTTACATTCACAGATACACACATTAAAAATAATATATTTTTATTTTAAGTGGTACTTACATGCAAATGGCAACCATCACCACTTTTCCTGGCCCTTTAAAAAAAACTGATGTCGTTCTGGACCGTGGCTATAAAAAACAGACAGACAAAAACACACAAAAAATCTTTTAAATTTCCAGAGAACAGTTTGATGCTTATAAGTGATCTGACACACCAGAAAATATGTCCTCTATCAAACCCTCTAAACATCTAGATTTAGTTATTTGCTCCCTTTTCTCTAGAATCTGCATGTTAAAAAGTGAGAAGACAGAAATTGAGAGCATATGTGAATCTCTTTCCAAAAACTTAACTGTCTCTTTGTAAGTAATTTCCTGCCTGTTGCCAGGAAAGATCTGCAGTGGTTTCACAGAAACTAGGGATAAAATGATAAAAATGTATTGAACTAAAATCGAGACACTCTAAAATTTTTCCACTTCTTGAGCAACTTAACTTTTAAGGAACAGTCAAAGCCAAGTTTGCTTCTCCAATTTAACTCCTTATTACTCTCTAAATACCAAAGACCTCAAGTGATAATGTTGAATTCCAAAACAGACCAAAACAAAAGAAACAAGCCAAGTAAAGAAGGCTATTTATCTTGAGTTAAAGGTAGTTTCGCTGTTCCTTCAATGTATACTTTGTTTTTTCTCCTGCTCTGTCCTCTCCCTGGAATGCTAGCATCATCTTCTACCACAACTGGTCCAGCTTTTACTCATCCCATTCCATGTTAGGCCAACTGGTACTTTTCTATTTAAAGCCATTCTTGGTCAGTCACAGAGAATACTCACTCTGCTGCACATTTATTATTGAACTTTACATTTCTATTAAAGCACTTCATATAGTCTGCCTTATGTCATTTATTCAAGAAATATTTATTGTGCAAATACTACATGCCTGGCACAATTCTAGATGCTGGGACCTGACAGTAAACAAGAGTCCTGCCTTCACTGATCTCACAATTGAGTCCAGGAAGATAGAGAATAAATCCATAAACAAATACATAACATCAGATAATAATAAACATAATGAAGAAAATAAAACAGAATGGAGAAGATCATGTATGGGGGGAGGGTGTATGTGGAAAGGGTTATTTTAGCTAGAGTATGAAAGAGGTTCAAAGATGAGAAGGCAGCAACCATGAAAAAAATCTGAAGAATGGTTTCAGGTGGAGTATACACACAGGACATTTAAAGACGTGGAAAGAAATAAGCTTGGTGTGTGGAAAGAACAAAATAAGGTTGATGTGACTGAGAGCATAGAAAGCAAGGAAAATGGTAGGGGTTGAGGACAGAGAAGGGGGCAGGGACCATATTCCACAGGATTTTGGAAACTATGTTAAGGAGTATAACTCTTGTTCTACTGGCAAAAAGAAGGCACCATGATTTTAAGCAGATATTTGGTATAGTCTAATTTGGGTTTTACAAAGACAGAGCTTAAAATGCAGAGAAGAGGGATGCCCGGGCAGTTCAGTCAGTTAAACATCTGCTTTTGGCTCAGGTCATGATCCCAGGGTCCTGGGATCGAGTCCCACATCAGGCTCCTTGCTCAGCAGGAGCAAATTATGGGGACAAAGCAGAGATGGAGAAAACAATTAGGAGGGTAGTCCAGGTGAAGGACGGTGATGATTGAGACTGAGGTTTCAATAAGAGGCATGGTGAGCAGCAGTTACATAGGTATCTATCTTGGAGAAAATGCCAGTTGGATCTGCTAATGGGATTTAAACATAAAAGAGTCTATAATGAATCTCTAATATTTGGAGACCGAGTAAATAAGCAGAGGAGTTTTTTGCAGAAGAGATGAAGGAAGTGAAGGTATTAATGAAGTCCAAGGAGAACCAGGAGAAAGACTATCTTGGGCTCCTAGAGAACAAGGCATTCCAAGGAAAAAGAATACTTCTGCTGGTGACGGGCACTTGACTATTCCTTCCCTCTTGGATTTCCATGAGAAGAGACTTGCCCCTCCCGATACTGGCGGCATCCCCTCCTCCCCAGTGGCTGTCTGGGGGTTGACTAAGTAAGTTTAGTAAGGTAAATTTAGAAGAGAGTGCTGGGCATATTTATGAGCTCCCTCCTTTATTTTGGGAGTTGGTAGACATTCTCTTCTGTTCTTTCACGGCTCTGTATTTGGATAAGACAGGTAGAGGTGTCAACAATTTACTGGTTAAGTCTAAATCAGAAGAATCTTGAGGTGCCTGGGTAGCTCAGTGGGTTTAGCCTCTGCCTTCAGCTCAGGTCATGATCTCAGGGTCCTGGGATGGAGACCTACATCGGGCTCTCTGCTCAGCGGGGAGCCTGCTTCTCCCCCTCTCTCTCTCTGCCTGCCTCTCTGCCTACTTGTGATCTCTTTCTACAAATAAATAAATAAATAAATCCTTAAAAATAAATAAATAGATCAGAAGAGTCTTTAAGATCTAATGTAATGGACTGGGACTCTGAAAAACAGATGAGGAAAACAATTAAGGAGTCAGATTTCAGGTTGTTACTGGGGTCATGCCATGTAAGAGTTACTTACTTCTTGGTAAGTCACCACAGCTTATGGCAGTTTTGTTCCTTGCACACAGACCACAATGGCCCTGAAGAGGGACAAATAGCCCGCACTGAAACTGCAGGTCCTCTAAGTCAGGCTGCTGCAGCGTACACTTGGATTCCATAGAATTTCTATAGAATTGGCTGGTTATTGCCAAGAAAGCTGAGGTGAGATTTCATATCAGGAATTAGGAGAGAAAAATGCCTATTTAAATTTCTTCTCACTTTTATAGTGTTTTGCAGTCAGGTCTGCAGACCGCGATTTTAAAAAACACCTCCTACGTTCCCTTTGGACAACAGAACACAAGAGAGAGCTTCTAGATTTTAAGTGTTAAGGCCAGCTCTTGACAATGTGCAATT
This sequence comes from Mustela erminea, assembly GCF_009829155.1. Lineage (NCBI taxonomy): Eukaryota > Metazoa > Chordata > Mammalia > Carnivora > Mustelidae > Mustela > Mustela erminea. Next base: position 132,487,485 of record NC_045615.1, on the reverse strand, counting down.
AGATGCCCCCAAATTCTGTTTTGAACTGCCTCCAGAGCTAAGACCAGGAATTAGGCAGGAAGAAACCTTATCCATATGATTTTACTTGAACTTAGATTTGCAAACCATAAACGCTGACCATGGCTCTAGATTTTTGAGTTCTATTGTTTATTAATAAATAAAAACTAGAGTACATTTGTTTTATTATGAGAATGTGCTGTGTCCTTTGGCTGAATAAAGAAAAACAAAACTCCAAAAAATTATTTTAGGAACAGTAAAAAAAAAAAAAAGCAGAGAGATAAATGAAAAGATGCTGTTTAAAGTGGAAGATGAGAAATATGTCTTTAGAAGAAAGGTGCAAGAACTTTTGGGATAAACAAGACAGACAAGGAAGGAAAATGAGATCTTAAAAAGTAGAATAAAATGTTTTAAGGAAAAAAAGATTTACGGAGCTCAAATAGCTGATAAAAAAATTATTACAGAAAAGGTGAAAACATGTTGGTTGTTAGATCAGAAATAGTGACAAAGTCCAAGGAAAAGCAAGAGATCTACAAGGAGCCAGGATTCACAACACCCTTGGGAAGCATCCTATTAAAGCCACCCATAAACTCCACAATAAAAGCAATTGGAGAACTGACCCTTAGAGAGCAGAATGGCCAACACGCTGGAAATTACTGAAACTGAAGATGGGTTCATCAAATATTTTTTCTATTTTTGTATATATTTGAAATTTTTGATAATAATTTTTTAAAATATTGGAACAAAAACAGAAAATGTGGCAATATTTCAAAAACGACTACCAGCAAATCAGCATAAAATACTCAAAGCACTACTGACACTTCAAAATTATAACTGCAAGTGGAGATAAAGGTACTTCTAATGCTCTAAAGGACTATCACAAATGATTTCACAGAATTAGAATTCTAAGGAAAGGCACAAGAAAGGAGAAGTGTATTAAAGGAGAAATGTATTAAAAGGACATTGAGAAATTAGATATCAGACAGTTAGATACTGTTCTAATAAGAGAATGCTTTTGGCAGACCCAGAACTAGTGAGTTCATATATATCACTACTAGAGTTCCTCTAATACAAAGTAAAATACCACAGAAAATCAAGTGGATCAAAAGGTGGGGGGAGTAGAAGAATTTCATATTTAATTTAAAAATATTAAGTATTTAGCAGGAATAGCCCCATATATTTCTGGAGAATGAAAGCAGTAGGAGAGTGAAGGTTTTTTTCAAAAATATGGGAACAGTAGAAGGGAATTAGAGTGTTATCCTATTACTACCAAAAAAAAAAAAAAAAGAGTATAATAGAAACAAATTCTAGGGGGCACCTGGGTGGCTCAGTCAGTTAAGCGTCTGTCTTTGGCTCAGGTCATGATCTCAGGGTCCTGGGATCAAGTCCCACATCTGGCTCCCTGCTCAGCAAGGGGGTCTGCCTCTCCCTCTCCCTTTGCCCTTAATTGTGCTCTCTCGCTCTCTCTTGCTCACTCTCTCTAATAAATAGATAAAATCTTAAAAAAAATTCCATTCAAACCCTGGAACTTCTCAAAGTTGACAAGTATGAATCCTCAAAAGGCCTCTAGTGACAATGAGTTCAGAAGTCAGTAGCTACTCTCAAAAATCTAGTGACCATGAACCCCTTCATGGGAAACAGACAGAACACCTAGGAACAGATTCTCCGAGGAGGCAGGTCTCGCGAACCTATGTTATTCCACAGCAGCAGTGAAGAGGCTGGCTCCTGGGGCAAAGATTCTACCAATGGGATGCCAGAAACACAAAACTCAAAGAGGAAATTAAGGGGTTCTGAAAACAAAGAAAAGAACAAATAAAATATGACTAGAGTCATCACTGCCAACCAAAACTTTGCCAAAAGGGAGCAATGTCTGAAAGTAACTCAGAAGAAAGGAGACAATCTGCACAGCTAGTCTTTTCTCCAAATAGGACCTTCACTTCTCTACAGGAGATATCTCCCAACCAAGTTTAAATGCAACGTTGGCTCTGGACATGATTACTTGGTATGTTGGAGGTACTGGTGACTTTGATAAAAGCCATTTCAGTGGAGTTGTGGGGATGAAAGCCCAAATGAAGAGGACTCAGAAAAGAATAAGAGGTAGGATGATAAAGGTAAACTTTCTATACTGGTCTCAGTATTAACTTCCTTCTAATAGGAAGTATTCTGGCACACAAGTAGATAAGTTAGTAAATCTGGGGATGAAAAGTGAGGTACTTTTATCTGATTACATCTATTTTTTTCAGTGAAAGATGAAGCAAGGTCATCAGCTGAAGAGAAAGGCTGTAGGAAGTTTGGGAAGACAGGAAAAGTATGCAACAGCTGTTTCACAGAGTGAGAGACTGAATGCATTATGGAAGTTCAGTAAGACTGTCAAATAATATTGTGTCCATGATTTTATATATACTCATAATAATAAGTAAGAACAATCAGAATGGCTGTGTAATTTTCTTGTCCAAGGGCTAAACTTTTGGAGTACAAGCAGAGAAGTGGCAGTTTGAATATTTAATCAGGGTTAGAAGTAGGAGAGAGGACAAAGGAACTTAAAGGTGTATACAACAGTTAAATTTTACTAAAAACCTAAGAAAATAAAGTCTTCTCCCTTACCTGTATCTATATACTTATGGTTTATAACATGTTATGAATTTAAAGAGAAATTATGTCCCAGTTTTTTTAATTTCAAGAAAACCAAACAGAGACAGATTATGTAATTCAGTAAATTACACTGTGCTTAAGAAAATCTTGAATTATGATCAGACATGCTAAAATTTCACAGTGGACTGATACTAAAATTTCACTGTGTAAAAAAATACACATGTAACATTATCAGAAAGAAAATCTTACCTTGGTGTTTCCCAGGAAGTCTCTATATTCTCTTAGTATCTTTTGGTTTCTAAACAGCCCTTTATAAGAAAAGAATTACAAAATACATTTAGCTCATACATATTCTATCAGTCATGTTCTACACTAACACAATTATTCTCTTTAAGAGTATGTGAAATATTTTCTATTGGCTATCAGTAACAGTACCAGATTATTATAAAAAATCTGGATCTGCAACCTGGATAAAAAATGGGCAAAGGACTAGAACAGACCTTTCTCCAAAGATGACATACAAATGGCTAACAAGCACATTAAAGGATGCTCATATCAAACTCCTTATGGAAAAATGCAAATTAAAACTACAATAAGGTATCACCTCACACCCACCAGAATGGCCATTATCCAAAAACAAAACAAAACCAAGCTCAGAAAATAACAAGTGTTGGCAAGGACGTAAAGAAAGTGAAAACCTTTTGTATGCTGGTGGGACTGTAAAATGGGGCAACCGCCGTGGAAAGCAACATGGAGGGTTCCTCAAAAAATTAAAAACTACCATATGATCTAGCAATCCCACCTGGAGGTATACATCCAAAAAAAAGCGAAAAAAAAGAAAAAGAAAAAAGCAAGCAAGGTCTCAAAGAAATATTTACATACTCCTATTCAGAGCGCCACTATTCAGAATAGCCAAGAAGTGAAAGCAACCAAAATGTCCATGGATAAACAAAAGGCGGTACATGCATACAATGAAATATTATTCAGATTTTAAAAAGAAGGAAATCCTGGCATACAGATAAACCTTGAGGACATTAAGCTACGTGAAATCTCAGTTAAAAAGACAAATATTGTATACTTCTATTTATATGAGTCAAATTCATAGAGACAGAAAGTAAAACAGGGTTACCAAGGGCTACAGGTAGGAGAAAAGGGGAACCATTTGTTTACAGAGTTTCAGTTTTATGTGATGAAAAAGCTCTGGGAAAAAATTCCTAAAGATTTGTTTCTTAACAATGTGAATATACTTAATAATTCCTTTAAAGTGACAAATTCTGTTGTGCTTTTTAACACAACAAAAAAAGGCAGGGAGAAATGCAATGACAGAAAGGTGCACTTTTAAAAATATTTATTTATTTATTTTAGAGGGTGGGGGTAGGAAGGGCCAGAAGTAGAGGAAGAAAAAGAATCTTAAGCAGGCTCCATGTCTACTGCAGAGCCTGAGGCTGGGCTTGATCTCACAAGTCAGAGATCATGACATGAGCTGAAATCAAGAGTTGGACACTTACCCAAATGAGCCACCCAGGCGCCCCAGAAAGGTACTTTGATATAAGATTTCTCTTCTCAATATTATCTAAAAATATTAATTACTTAATCTTGATAGAAGTACCAGTTCTTCAATTTTTAGCCCAAGGTTTAAAAATACAAGAAAAACGAATTTCTATTACTTTATTTTCTCAAACCCCATGTTTAAATATTTCCTTTCATAGATGTACAGCCTCATGGTATCATTATTTTAATAGCTGAAGACTGAAAACAACCTATGGGCAAATGACTGAATAAACCATGTTGTACCCCACAAAATGGAGTATTATATAAAAGGAATGAAGAAATGTCTCTATTTACTGCTACAGATTGGTCCTCAGGACATAATGTCAATAAAAAAACCAAAGACAGAAAGTATACCTTATTTATGAAAGGAGGTGGGGAAGGAATTAATACCATATACATGCTATTTCATAGTATATTTTTTAATGGAAAAAATAACTCCAAAACTGATTTTTTTAATGGTTACCAATGTGAGAAGGAGAAACAGGGTGGAGAAGATAAGGATGGAAACTAAATTTCTCTGATGGTTTTTTCTGGTAGATGTGACTTTGGAATCATATAAATTATTTCTAAATATCAGAAGCAAAAATGAAACAAATGAACCTAATTTTACATCTATTTGATGGTTTATCTATGCAGACAGAAATTTCAAGTGTATTTAAAACAAAGAAACATTATACATCCCTAGTGGAATATATAGTAAAGAAAAAAACAAAAGTTAACACTTAGGGTCATCCGGATGGCAATAATATTGGTATTATTATTTTGAAACTATACCATGTTCTTTCTATATGTATGCATACACATATAAGAGTAAACCAAAAATATAATTATATTATTGGATTAAGAAATAAGATTTTCAGTGTAAGGAAAAGTTAAAAAACAAAACAAAGAAAACATTAAGTTTTCCAGAATAGCCTATATAGCTTCTCTCCTAAGGAAAATGAAATATTTCTTATTACTGTCCACTGGAAAGACATTAAAAAGATGTTAACCTATTAAAAATGAGTACCACTGGGGCAGCTTGGTGGCTCAGTCCGTTAGGCGTCCAACTCTTTATTTCCACTCAGGTTGTGATCTTGTGGTCATGAGACTGAGCCCTGCATCAGGCTCCACGCTGGACATACAGCCTGCTTAGCATTCTTTCTCTTCTTCTCCTTTTGTCCCTCCACCCCTCCCTCTCTCCCTCAAAAAAAAAAAAAAAAGTACCCCAAAGGCCCAAGTACAATCTCTCAATTTTATTTACCACAGGAAAAAAAAAATGGGGTTCTTTTCAGAGATGGGTAATGCCCAGTCTGGGCAAAACATGTACAAGATAAACCTGAAACAACTTATTATACTTAAAAGAAAGGATGCCACAATACTAGGGTTATGACAAAGGGACTTCAGAACCAACGTGAGGTGCGCCCATTGGCCAAAATTGGGATGATTGAACACCACTAATTTGTCTACTTTGTTCTTTCCTTCCTAGCATGTCTCCTCCACCTTCTTCCCTTCTCCTTGAACCCCTTCCTATCCCACAGCTTCACCCTCTTCATACTGAACTCCCACGCTCTCAAAAAACTCTCTCTCCCCCTTTTCTTCCTATATTACTGACCATAACTGTCTCTCAATTTCCACCTAGAAATTTCACCAACTCATCAAGGGAAGGTAATACTGTCACCTTTAAGCTTTAGTCCTATAAAGAATTTAGAAATACAGTTGAAGAATTCAGATTCTCCTAAATAAAGCCTGTCAAAGAAAAGTATGTATACCTTTTTCTCAGATACTAGCATCTCTATCTCTATTTTAATCCTGCCACATTATATCTGTTCCCCAAAGTAACCAGAACTATAACTGCAGTGCAACCATCTAATTCCCCAATGCAATCTGCCCTACTGGAACAACATTTGATCATATCCTGAATTAGCATCTCTATTACCTTAAAGAACCCAATGGAAGCCTTTAACTGAATAGTGATACCAAAATTCTGAAGTTCCCTGACCCCAATATATATTTCTCTTAAGGCAATATTTCACTCCTGTGGATTTAACTGTAGCTCTCTTTAGCATATCTGTGAATATAATCAGCAACTGTTTGCTTTTTCTGAGGCCCAAACCCCACAGATACTAAGATTTATTGATTTTCTCTATTACTTCTCAAAATGTTATACTAATGATTTAAAGGACTTGGATTCTGCAAAAAAATCTACACTTGCTCAACATGCAGATGACTTCATATTATATATTGCAAGAGTATGAGACTCTCAAACATATTCCTTATTCCTCCTGACTAGATTAGTTGAAAAGAGAAAAAATGTTTTCAATTTTGTCAAGAAAAGGAATAATGAGCAAAAGGTCATTCATTTTCTTTGCCTGAATATAAACTATCTAAAACCATCCTAGATCTTCAGCCAAGGTGCAACTGAGAGGATGTTAAGACCAAATGACAGATTACTACAGGCAGTGCTTAGTGAATTTTCTAAAACAGTTCAACTACCACTACCATGTAAACTAACTAAAACAAATACCTGTTTTTTCAGAAATATACACTGAAATATTTAAAGACGAAATGGACTGGTTTCAAAGTAATTTAGTAGAGTGAGGGTAAAGGAGATATAGATAAAACAAGGTTGACCATGTGTTGGTAACTGTAAAGCTAGGTGATGGATTCCTGCGGAGTGGTTATACTTTCCTCTGTACTTCTATGTTTGAAATCTCCCACAAATGGGGGGAATGAAACAAAAACTGAAGAAGGAAGATGAGAAAATACTCAGAACAAAAACCTGCAGCAAAGTAGGAATAGAGAGAAGATATCTCAACATCATAAAGGTCATGTATGAAAGGCCCACAGCTAATATCATCCTCAATGGGGAAAAACGGGAGAGCTTTTCCTCTAAGGTCAGGAACAAGACAGGGATGTCCACTCTCACCACTGTTAAACATAGTACTAAAAGTCCTAGCATTAGCAATCAGACAACAAAAAGAAATAAAAGGCATCCTGGGGCATCTGAGTGGTTCAGTCAGTTAAGCATCTATCCTGATTCTTGCTCAGGTCATGATCTCAGGATTGTGATAATGAGCCCCACATCAGGATCCACGCTGGGTGTGGAGTCTGCTTAGCAATCTCTCTCTCTCTCAATCCCTCTACCCTGCCCCACTCTCTCCCTCACTAGTTAAAAAAAAAAAAAAAAGGAGGAAATAAAAGGCATCCAAATCAGCAAGGAATAATTCACAGATAACATGATACTCTACATAGAAAACCCAAAGACTCCACCAAAAAATACTGCTAGAACTGATACACAAACTCAGCAAATCGCAGGATACAGAATCAACAGAGAAATCTGTCACATTTTTTATACACCATAAATGAAGCAGCAGAAAGAGAAATCAAGGAATTGATCCCATTTGCAATTACACCGAAAACTGTAAGATAACCTAATAAGCCTAACCAAAGATGTAAAAGGTCTGTACTTTGAAAACTATAGAGTATTTATGAAAGAAATTGAAGAGGACACAGAGAAATGGAAAAACATTCCATGCTCACAGACTAGAATAAACACTGTTAAAATGTCTACACTACCGAAAGCATCTACATATTTAATGCAATCCCTATCAAAATACCACCAGCATTTTCTACAGGGCTAGAACAAAGAGTCCTAAAATTTGTATCGAACCACAAACGAGCCCAAATAGCCAAAGTAATCTTGAGAAAGAAAAGCAAAGCTGGAGGCATCATGATTCTGGACTTCAAGCTATATTACAAAGCTGCAGTTATCAATACAGTATGGTACTGGCACAAAAATAAATACATAGATCAATGGAACAGAATGGAAAAGCCAGAAATGGGCCCACAATGATATGGTCAACTAATCTTTGATAAAGGAGGAAAAAAATATCAATGCAAACAAGATAGTCTCTTCAACATACTCGTGCTGGGAAAACTGGACAGCCACATGTGGAATGAAACTGGACCACTTTCTTACACCATATATAAAAGTAAATTCAAAATGTATTAAAGACCTGAATGTGAGGCACAAAACCATCAAAATCCTAGAGGAGAACACAGGTAGCAACCTCTTTGACCTCAGCCATGGCAACTTATTGCTAGACATGTCTCCAGAGGCAAGGGAAACAAAAGCAGAAATGAACTATTGGTACTTCACCTAGATAAAAAGCTTCTTCTTCTTCTTTTTTCTTTCTTTTAAAGATTTTATTTATTTGAGTGACAGCAAAAGCAAGAGAGATCACAGAGAGAGAGAGGGAGAAGCAGACTCACTGCTAAGCAGGAAGTCCAATACAGGGCTCAATTCCAGGACCCCAGGATCAGGAGCTGAGCCGAAGGCAGACGCTTAACTGACTGAGCCACCCAGGCACCTGAGGGTAAAAAACTTCTGCACAGCTAAGGAAAGAACAAAACCAAAAAGGCAACCTGCAGAATGGCAGAAGGTATTTGCAAATATTTCTAAAAATATTTATTTTATTTTTTTTTTTAAAGATTTTATTTATTTATTTGGGAGAGAGAGATAGTGAGAGAGAGCATGAGTGAGGAGAAGGTCAGAGAGAGAAGCAGACTCCCCGTGGAGCTGGGAGCCCGATGTGGGACTCGATCTCCGGACTCCGGGATCATGACCTGAGCTGAAGGCAGTCGTCCAACCAACTGAGCCACCCAGGCGTCCCTCTAAAAATATTTAGAACATACAAAGGGTTAGTATCCAAAATCTACAAAGAACTTACCAAACTCAACACGCAAAAAAACCCCCAAATAATCCAGTTTAAAAATGGGCAGAAGACATAACTAGACATTTTCCCAAAGAAGACATACAGATGGTTACAGACACATGGAAAGATGCTCAATATCACTCATCATCAGGGAAGTACAAATCAAAGCCACCATGAGATACCACCTCACCCTAATAGCTAAAATTAACAATTCAGGAAACAACAGATGATGAGAACGCAGAGAGGGGAACCCTGTTACACTGTTGGTGGGAATCCAAACTGGAGCAGCCACTCTGAAAAACAGTACAGAGGTTCCTCAAAAAGTTAAAAATAGAGCTACCCTACCACCCAGCAATTGCACTACTAGGTACACTACTCAAGGCGTACAAACATACTGATTCAAAGTATATGTACCCTGTTGTTTACAGCAGCCATTATTAACAACAAGGTATGGAAAGAACCCAAATGTCTACCGACTAATGAATGGATAAAAGAAAATGTGGTGTAAATATACAATGGAGTATTACTCAGCCATCAAAAAGAATGAAACCTTGCCATTTGCAACAATGTGGATGGAGCTACTGTATTATGCTAAGCAAAATAAGTCAGTAAGAAAAAAACAAATACTGTATGACTGCACTAATATGTGGAACTTAAGAAACAAAATAAATGAACACAGGCAAAGGGAATAAAAAAAAAGAAAGGGAGGCAAACTCTTAATTATAGAGAACAAATTGAGGGTTGATGGAGGGGAGGTGGACACAAGATGGGCTAAATGGGTGATGGGAATTAAGGAGGGCACTTGCTGTGATGAGCACTGGGTGTTAGATGTAAACAATGAGTCACTAAATTCTACTCCTGAAACCAATATTACACTATATGTTAACTAACCGGAGTTTAAATAAACTTGAAATAAAAATAAATAAATTTTTTTTTAAAAGTAGGTGACTCCAAAAAAAAAAAGAAAAAAAAATATTTAGAACATACAAAATTAAAGAGTTAAAATCTACCAAAAACTCATTAAATCAATTAAAAAAGATACACAATGTAAGAGATGGAGTAAAGGATATAAAAATTATCATAATAGAAGAGTTAAGAAAAACAAATAAATATATTAAAGATAACAAACCTCAGCAGTCACCAGAGACTCAAAATTAAAGATATCATCTACTGCCCATCAAATACACAACAAAGTTAAAACAATGGTAATATCCAGAATTGTCAAGAGTTTGAGAAAACAGTCACCTTCATACACTTTAAGTGTAATATAAACTGCCACCATATTCCTTTGGAGAATATTCTATTAAATTTTAAAATGCCCATGTCCTTTGACCTTGAAATACTACTAACATTTTATCTATGTATTTGCAATAAGAGAATATGTTATTATATATTTAAGAAATATGATACTGACTGCTGTATTCTTTGTAATAGTAAAAAAAAGTTTGAGAACATAAAACTTATTACATCCACACAGCGGAATATTATACAGCTGTTAAAAAAGAACGAGAGGTAGATTTCTATATGTAGACATGGGAAGATGTTTATGGTTACACTGTTAAGTATAAAGAACTAGAGGCAAAACAATAGGTATAGTGTCACCAATTTATGTTTAAGTGAAAAAAATGATGTATATAAAATTTGAAAATGCAGCAGAGAAATATTCTGGATAGATATATCCCAAACTTCCAGCAACAGTTATCTACAGGAAGCAAAATGAGATGGTGACCAGAGAAAATGAAAGGAGACTTTTTTTTTTTTTTAAAGATTTTATTTATTTATTTGACAGAGAGAAATCACAAGTAGATGGAGAGGCAGGCAGAGAGAGAGAGAGGGAAGCAGGCTCCCTGCTGAGCAGAGAGCCCGATGCGGGACTCGATCCCAGGACCCTGAGATCATGACCTGAGCCGAAGGCAGCGGCTTAACCCATTGAGCCACCCAGGCGCCCTGAAAGGAGACTTTTATTCTTTATATTTTTGTATCCTTTTTTAAATCACAAGCGTGCAACACTTTTGACATTAATGAATATATATATGTAAATCAAAGAATCAGCTAAATTATATCTCACATAATTCTGAATCCTAATTCTATAAAGGTGGCTTTGTCACTCAACTATTGGAGTATTAAATGCCCAGAGAGTCTTATTTGCAACTAAATCTCAAGCATCAACCACAGCTTCTAGTTCACAGTAAATGTTTGATAAATATCTGTTGAATGAATGAATTAAAGTACAAGTGGGGCAGGCAGTGCCTGGGTGGCTCAATCAGTTAAGCATCCAGCTTTGGTTTCAGCTCAGGTCATGATCTCATGAGACATGAGATCAGCCTGGCATCTCTGGGTTCAGTGGGAGTCTGTGTCTCTCTCTCTCCCCCCTTCCTTTGGCCCTTCCCCCAATTCATGCGACTCTCCCTGGAATAAATAGAAAAATTAGAAAAGTAAAGTAGAAACGGGCAAACTGAATTAACAGACTTTTCTGTAAGAAAGCACAATCACTTTTAGAACAAGTGTAATCTTCAAATCAGACCATAAATTATAATATTCATGTATCTTATAATAAACCACCAACCAGCTTTGTTTCCTCTCATCATCCTTAAAAGAGCTATAGAGGAAAAACACAAGAAAATAGATACTGCTTTTATTTTATTTATTTTGTTTTTTAAGATTTTATTTGTGAGAGAGAACAAGCATGCAAACACACAAGGAGGGGAGCAGCAGGCAGGAGAAGCAGGCTCCCCACTAACCCAGGAACCTGATGCTAGGATTCATTCCAGGACCATGGGATCATGGCCTGAGATGAAGGCAGACGCTTAACCGAGTGAGCCACCCAGGCATCCTGATACTGTTTTTAAAAAGTAACTGAATCCCAAAGTGGCAATTAGTATTCGCTAGAACCAAAAGAGCCGAAGCGGAGAGGCATGCAATTATTAAAAGCCCAAGTTTTACCTACAACTTACTTTTCAATTAACTCCACTTTAAACTGAATATACTTACTTTCTCTGTATTCTATTTCTGCTTCTTTACGCAGTTTTTTCTCTCTGGCCAGAGCTTCAGGGCTTCCCCAAACTTCCAAGGATCTGTGCATACATATATGGCCATCAACAATGGACAATTTTAATGCCTTAATTGCAATTATATTTAAATCAAGATGAACTATAACTACATGAAAAGATTACAACAAAGTAGAAGGTCCTTTAGGAAAAATACATAGGACTTAAAAAATGTTTCTAAATTAACTCTAAATAGTAAGTAAATTCAACATCAACTTTTCTTATAAATTATCAAATACTTTTAGTTAACTAGTACATATTAGTAATTCACAAACAAGTTTGCAAAGATAAAAATATTCTGCTTTTAAAATAGATCATTTAAAAGCCTTTATCCAATATTGGTTTTTATTAATCTAAAATTTGCCTTGTACATTTATTCTAGAAGAAGCATGTTCTTACTTTGCCTCCACATCTGATCTCAAGTATACAGTAAAGGACTCAGTATCTTCATGAGGACTTCGTCGTCTGATTTTTCGAAGCTGGTCTAGATCACTGAAGAAAGAAACGTGCTGAATTTATTCTGAAAAGGTTCACATAGTTTTTGTTCTTAGAAGGATTATTAGGGGTAGGTAAAAGCCACTACCTAGATCCTGATCTTTAAAGGCTATACAGATCAGTTTAAGGCTGGAAAAATCAGTTTAAAGATGGCATTTTGTACACAAAATGTGGTCTAGAAACAGTGAAAAAATAAAAATTTTTCTTGATGCTCACTAAAAATACCATAACGTGATAGGAAGAGATGTAATTTCTTCATTAGTGTTTGTATTTTATCTGCTATGGACACCCCGCTGCAATGTCTGATGTATGAAAAAAAGTAGAAAAAAACGTGGATTAGAGTAACATCCTTTACTTAAGAATTTAAATCAAAAATTTATAGTCAGGGGCACCTGGGTGGCTCAGTGGGTTAAAGCCTCTGCCTTTGGCCCAGGTCATGATCCCAGGGTCCTGGGATCGAGACCCGCATCGGGTTCTCTGCTCAGCAGGGAGCCTGCTTCCCTTCCTCTCTCTCTGCCTGCCTCTTTGCCTACTTGTGATCTCTGTCAAATAAATAAATAAAATCTTAAAAAAAAAATTATAGGGACACCTGGGTGGCTCAGTTGGTTGGACGACTGCCTTCGGCTCAGGTCATGATCCCAAGAGTCCCAGGATCGAGTCCCGCATCGGGCTCCCAGCATCATGGGGAGTCTGCTTCTCCCTCTGACCTTCTCCTCACTCATGCTCTCTCTCACTGTCTCTCTCTCAAATAAATAAATAAATTCTTTAAAAAAAAAATTTATAGTCATACTTGTTTATATCCAGATTAATACTAAATGGTAATATTATTTACAGGTATCAAGTCATAAAGAGTGTCTGTCAATTCTATGTTATTTATTTTCCATTCTCAAGGTTTATGTATTCATCAACACTGCTAAACAGTCATTCTGAAAATTTTTTAAAAAGATTTTATTCATTTATTTGACATAAATCACAAGTAGGCAGATAGGCAGGCAGAGAGAGGGAGAGAAGCAGGCCCCCTGCAGAGCAGAGAGCTTGATGCAGGGTTCAATCCCAGGACCCTGGGGTCATGACCCGAGCCAAAGGCAGAGGCTTTAACCCACTGAGCCACCCAGGCGCCCCGACAGTCATTCTAAATTTGATCAAATTTCCTATGGAAATTTTAGAAGAGTTATGAAAAGGCCTATAAATAAAAAGCTGGTATAAGTTCCAAGAAATTAAACTTGGGAGATTATAGGGTGCCTGGTTGGCTTAGTCAGTGGAGCATGCAACTTGATCTTAGGATTGTGGGTTTGAGCCCCACACTGGGTATGGATATTACTTAAAAATAAAATCTTTAAAATAAATACAATACAATAAGTCAACAACCAACCATCACATATTAGTATAAAAATTGGACAAGGTATCAAAGATATGTATTCTAACCCCATGATGCTGACTTAGTAAATGAGCTGGGTCATCAGTGATGTCTTTACTATGTTTTCTGGCCTACAATGTGGAGCTAGCAATACCTAATCTACTTAATTCACAAAATTTTTGTGAGAACTAAATGAAATACTCCATGTGAAACAGGACATTGTTTTACATCAATCAATGACACAACTGGTTGTTAATAGGTATGTAAGTTATAAAACTGATTATAAGAATTCTTATTTCTTGATAATATACCATAGAGGATGTGATGGGCGGGGCGGGGGGGGAGGAGAGGCTAAATCTGATAACTAAATTGTCAAGAAATTTTCCATGTAATATGGCTTGCTTAGGTAAACACGGAAAGGAAGGGAAATTTTTAATTTGTGACAAATATCTCAACAAATCTATGATTACAAGAAAATTCATAACAAAAAGATATCAGAAAACAAAAATAACTTATGCTCAACAGAGTTGGAGTATAAACATATATGTAACTAAATTATTCAACTCCACTAGCCAAAAAAACCCAACACTTTTTTTTTAATTTTATTTTTTCAATGTAAAACCCAACACTTTAAAAAGTTAAACATACAAATATGCAAATATCTTATTGATAAGATATCTTATATGCCACATATTAACATAATAATAAAACTCCTAAAGTTCTTATGCGATACAGATGTCTTGAAGAACCTGCTTCTTTGGGTTTAAGATACCAGGAAAGACTGGATTGCCCGCACTGAAGCAGAATTCAGTTTCATAAGCTAACAATTTCAACATTTTTTTTAACTGGACAAAGTAGTTCTTCAATTTAGGAAGGAGTCATGGGAAAATTTCCACATGGATAGCAGCAAGTAACACATTCTAAGAAATACAAGGTTATGTAGATGAGCTAGAACTACCACATTTTATAAAAAAAAACTACTATACCTGGATTTAAGGCAGAACTCATTTATTGCTCTGACTCCAGTGATGAAATTATTCTGAGTGTACTTTGGTCCATACTCCCTCTTCTTAAGGACTGCTTTGACTAAATCCAAAAATATAAGAAAACATAAATATGGACATTAGAAATCACATTGGAAGATGAACATATGCTGATATTTAAGAGGGCTCACTAATGAATTTCATAGAAAAACTGATGTTTTTCTTGATGCACTGAATGGCACCAGAAGAAGAAAGTCTCCCAAGTGCAGATTAGGACAGAATTCCATTTGTAGCCGTCTAGATTTTATCTCCTAAGTCATCTGTAACTGACGCCAAATTTCAACCCTCTGTCTAATGGATACCCTGTATAGGTATTCCTGGTCCGTTTAAATTGTACTAATACAATATAAATGGTCTAGGGTCTAAAAAAAATAATAATAAATTGTCTAGGGTTTAAATAAAAAGGAGGTTTCAATAAAAAAAAATCACATGCTTGTTCAATGTTTTCTAAACTGCAGGGTAAAACCGACATTTTATAAAAAATTCAAATAAAAAGTGAATAAACATTACCACATACAATGAATAAGTACGTTTTGTGAAAGCTTTTGTTTCAGTTACATACAATAATGTGTGTGTGTGTGTGTGTATATATATATATATATATATATATATAAGAGGTTATTAATATTTCTTATATGACTTGCAGTCAAAAAAGCCTAAAGCTGCTGGACTGTTTCACCATAGTCCATAAGAAAGCTAAAGTAAACATAAGAAATATTTTTATCAGTTAAAAATTATAGAACGTTTACTACAGATTATAGGTAAAATACTACCTTCTACTAAACTGTTTCCCTACTACCAAGTATCAAGTTGTTCATTAAAAAAACAAACAAACAAACAAAAAACAAACAAAAAAAACCCAGAGATCAATAACAAAGTATCAGTTTGGCATCAATTATAGCCTGTGAATCAAAAACTACACCAATATAGGTCTACATTTATAAATCAGAAACTGAGACTTTCGATTGTATGACACAGATAAATAAAATAAGCAAATATCTGAAGAGCAGGGGCAAAACAACAGAAAGTCATGTGTTCCATTTCCAACTATCACCCTGATGCTTCATATTCTATTCTCAGATATTAATTAACAAGTTTTCCTCTGTACTTTGAAGTGGGAAGAGCAAATTAAGACTAAAATGATTCATCAATACAGTAGGTAAAAAAGACTCTTAAGATATCATATTAACTATTAAAATCGAATGCAAAAATAAGAACATTCCAAACATAAAGTTCAGTATAAAAATCAAAACTTTATTTGAAAAAACATCTAAGGAAGTTCAGGATTCTTTTTCTGTGAGTTTCAAAGTCTCTAAACTGGCTTACTCTAATAATCCTAAAATTCTATATCCAGATGAGCTCCTCTGGAGCAAATAATTATTCTTCTGAAAAACTGAGTGTTTTTTAAAATTACTTTTTAAAGATTTCTTCAAAGTATACAGAAATCCCTATTGGCCTGTCCTGGCCAGGGTATTGACGATGGTGACAGCTATCAATGTTAATTATTTTTAACTGTCACTATATATACTATGGATCATCTTCAAGGTTATCCTAGAAAAGAAATCCCATTTTTAGCAGTCTTATAGGGGAGAAAACTGTGGCACAGGGAAAATGCCCAAGGCCATACAGTTAATACATCCTGGAACCACAAACCGAATCCACTTTTGTCTGATGTCAAAGCCATGGTGCTTCTAGTCACAGAGTTATTGCCCTTGTCAAACACGCTGCTTTGTAGACAGGAGACATAGTTCATTACAAAGAGCAGAGCTGCAAACAAGACTGCCTTCGTCACTCAGTTATTCCTAAAAAAGAAAGTTGGACAAGAATGTCCAAACTCTATTTGGATTTGAACGTGCTGGAACTGAAAGGTACTGGTCTGTTTAATCACATTACTTTTCTAAAAATGATAAAGCAATGGGTGACTTTTATTTGTCATTACTTCCTTCTTTGGGCTTTTGAAAAAATAATTACCACCAAATTTATAACCCAAATGCAAAGTGAACTTCAGTAGAAATTAGCTTATAAGCAGAAGTATAAATCTTTACAGTCAGTATATTTAAAGAAAAATAAAAATAGGCAGTATACTCAGAATAATACAATTATACAGAGCTCTATATAAACTAATTTTGTATATTCAAAACACCATTATAATGAAAAACAGAATAAAATATATTTACCTCTTACTTGGAGAGGCTCTTGCTTAATAAGTGGAGCTTTCAGTTCAGCGCCTATATTTTCAGCTATAAAGTTTATTAAAAAAAGGAACAATAAGTAGTTGTTTTCATACAAACCTATAAACTTAATATTAGCTAACAATCTGGCAATGTATAAAAAAGATAATACATGATAGACCAAGTTGTATTTATCCTAGGAATTCAAGAGTAGTCAAACATTAGTAAACCTATCAATGCCCCTAATTAACAGACTGAAGAACAAGAGCTATAGAATCATTTCAGGAGCTAAAGAAAAAGCATTCACTATTATTCAACACCCATACAACTTTCAAACTTTTGAAAATTAACATAAGGGATTTCCTTAAAAAATAAAACAAACTTCTAACAAACATACTCAGTGGTAAAAAATTTAGATGTGTTTCTTTAAAATAAGGAACAGGGCGCCTGGGTGGCTCAGTTGGTTGAGCCACTGCCTTCGGCTTGGGTCATGATCCCGGAGTCCCAGGATCGAGTCCCGCATCGGGCTCCCAGCTCCACAGGGAGTCTGCTTCTCCCTCTGACCTTCTCCCCCTCTCATACTCTCTCTCACTCTCAATCTTTCTCAAATAAATAAATAAATAAATAAAATCTTAAAATAAGGAACAAAACGATGACACATACTATGAATTCTTTTACTCAAAACTACTCTAGAGGGGCACCTAGAGTGGCTCAGTCAGTTAGGCATCTGACTTTGGCTCAGGTCATGATCTCAGGGGCTTGGGATCAAGACCCATGCTGGGCTCCCTCCTTAGAGGGAGGCTGTTTGTCCCTCTTTCTCTCCCTCTACTCCTTCCCCTGCTTTGCTCTCTCTCTCAAATAAATAAATAAAATCTTGGGGGTAAAAAAACTATTGTAGAGATACAATATGAGGAATACAATGAGGAAAGGATGACTATCAAGTGGCTACTGGGACAACTGTACAACTCCCTCCCCCCAAAATAAATGAGTAATTAAATAAAAATTAAAAATTAAATATACCTCACCCCATAAACAGGCAATTTCAGGTAAAGATTTACATGTTAAGGCATTTACACACCTAACAGACAACAGAGAATATTTTTATGGTACAGACAGATTTCTTAAACAAGAAAAAATGGGTATATTCTGCTAAATCAAAATTCAAAACTTCTGTCCATCAAAAGATCCTTTAAAGATTTTATTTATTTATTTATTTGACAGAGACCACAAGTAGAGAGAGAGGAAGCAGGCTCCCTGCTGAGCAGAGAGCCCAATGCAGGGCTTGATCCCAGGACTCTGGGATCATGACCTGGGCCGAAGGCAGCGGCTTTTAACCCACTGAGCCACCCAGGCGCCCAAAAGATCCTTTAAAAAAAGAAAAGAAAAGCTTCAAATTGGGAAAAGATATTTCTAATAAATAGGATCAACAAATGATAACTACCAATATTTAAGAATTACTCTAGATCAACAAGAAAAAAAATCTCATTAGAAAAACAGAGAAGACAGTAAGAAAGGAAATGTAAATAACAAATAAACATATGAAGAAATGGCTGCCTCATTATGGACAAAACCCAAACGAAACTACAAGAAGCCATTTTACAACCATCATTAGAAGAAAATGAAGAAATACATCAATATCTAACGTTGGCAAGGATTGGAGCAATGAGAATTCATATACTGCTGGTAGAAATACAAACAGACACAATTACCTTGCTAAACAAGTTGCCATTATCTGATATAGCTGAACACAAGCATAACCTGTGACCTAGCAAATTCTACTTCTAGGGCAATATATTTGCCTTAATAGAAACTTGCACAAGAGTACAAGGAGAAAAGTAAATGCGTATTTCAGAGCAGCACTGGTCTGTTGCTTCAAATTGGAAACCACCCAAATGTCTACAAGCATTGACAGTTATACCCTGTTATAGTCATAGATTTTATAGTAGTGAATATTATAAATATAATAATGGCCATCTTTCTTTGAGCCTTTACTATGTGACAACCACTATTTATTCTAAGCACTTTGCATTTATCAACTCATTTAATTCACACAGCCCTCAAAAGTATGTACTCTAATTATCCCCATGAAAATGAATGAACCAGACACATATACCATTAGGATAAATCTTACCAAAATGTAATGAAGAAAGTAAAACACAAAAGCATACACACAATAAGTTACCACACAATAAAGTAAAAAAAAAAAGGCTAAACAATACACACAAATGTTTAAATCTATTCCCTTTTTGGAGCTCAAAACAAAATTCAGGATAGTCACTTAGTTTTTTTTTTTTTTTTCTTTTTTTTTTCTAATTTCAAGATATTTTTTAATATAGATTTTATTTTTAAGTAATCTCTACACCCAATGTGGGGCTTTAACTTATAACCCTGAGATCAAGAGACTCAGGCTCCACCAACTAAGCCACCCAGGTGCCCCTCAAAATACTTTTTTTTTCAAAGAAATTTATCAGGAAGAGGAGCAGAGAGGGAGGGACAGGAAGAGGGAAAGAATCCTAAGAAGACTTCTTGCTGAGCGCAGAGCTCAATGCAGAGCCTGCCCCTAGGACCCTGAGATCATGACTTGAACCCAAACCAAGAGTAGGACACCCACCCAAATGACTGAGGCAGCCAAGCACCCCAAGATGCTTTATTTTGAAAACAGGTCACAACACTATGCTTTTGGCCCATTCTGCCGAAGTATAAGCTACAAATGCTTGCTCAGCAGCTGAGGGGCACTCTTCAGTAGCGTGTGTGAGAAGTGAATAAAACTCCCATTAAAAACAAAAATTCAATTAGTTTCCACAGGAACACAGATAAAGGACTCCATCTCCCTAGCGTTCCATATTGTTGCATCCGTGCCAATCTTTCTTACAAAGACATTTCAAAACTAGCAGTAATTAATTTAAATTGTCCCTTCAAATCCCACAACCCAAGCTAGACTTGAAGTTAACAGCTACAGGAATGGCACCCACACGCGAATGCTAGCTGAAGGACAGGCAGCGGCGGAACGCATTGTCCTCCTCTCCCAGGCACAGGATGCAGGCAGGGGGCTGACGTCCTAGTCCTCTACTTAGGGCAGGAAGTCGTAATTCTGGATTTGCTACATCAGTTGCCATGTCAGCCCCTAAATTTTATAGCACCCAGCTGGCCTCTGGTACCCATCCAAAGCAGAAGCAGCAGCAACAGTGTGAACACCCATTTCATCAAAGAATATCCAATCGCCCACACGCCTCTTGGGCAAATCACAGCTCTCAACAATGTGATTAAGGCCATCACACGTCGGTCCCAATACGCTAGCTGAATGGTACCTCACATCCAGTTTGCGTCTATTTTGCAGAAGGGACTTCACATGTGCACGATCATAAAGGATCCAATTAAATGATCCTTATACTCCATCATTCATGTAATACATAAAGTCTGGTTCACTCAACTCACCCTCATCATCAGAGCCTGTGTGATCCTTTAATATGAGTTTTTTTGGCAATGATATTAACTCCGAGCACAACAGCTAATGCAATGTAATATCTGCCAGGCGCAGCTATGATTCTCAGTACCAAGTCTGACTCTGACGAAAAATACTTGTCCAGTGCAGGGTTTATAACTGATAAATTTGATACTGAGTTCTTCAAATTTAAGCTTTCCATCCTCAGATCCAGGAAAGCCACCACTGATAGCAAGCAGATACATGCTGAAGCCAACCTCAGCTCCCATGTCAAAGACACAGCGGGCATCAGAGATGGCCTGCACAAAGCTCTCAGGCTCCGTATAGCCACTTCCCACGTAGGAGCTGACACCGATGGAATCAATGTTTAGCTCTCTCACCCATTCCAAAAGAATCCTGCTGGTTTTGAGTGTGGCATCAAATTTAAAATTGAGACAGACTATTTTGGAATCATCAGTGGCAATCTGCAAAACCCACTTTACCTTTGGATGTAACTTGGCAATTTTCATCAGTTTAACTTCACTATCAGAAGTCATCATCTGGGGCGCGTGGGTGGCTCAGTGGGTTAAGCCTCTGCCTTCAGCTCAGGTAATGATCCCAGGGTCCTGGGATCGAGCCCCGCATCGGGCTCCCTGCTCAGCAGTGAACCTGCTTCCTCTCTCTCTGCCTGCCTCTCTGCCTACTTGTGATCTCTGTCCCAAGTTTGGTCTTCACTATGGTTCTATCATTGCATTTGAATGCATGAAAGGGGATGACCCAAAGAAGAACTTTTAACCATCTCATGTGTTTCTTTAGAATGCCTCCCAGGTCTGCGATAGAGATGGCATCCTTATTATCAGAAGACCAAACTTCATTAATTTTTTGGTCCAGAATTTCCTTGGCAGTAAAGCCTTCATGAAGAAACGGAAGTCAAATTCTGCATTACTAAAGTTGTTCATGGTTTCTCGATGTTCCCCGAAATGTAACAAAAGGGAAAACTAAGAGATGGGATTTAAAGAAAATTATAACCAGTTTTTCATAAAGACAACTCTCCAGAATTCCAAGTCCCACTGAAGATGCATGTGCCCTCAGTGCAGCAGTGTAAAATGCTCTGGTAAACACAGAATTTACTGTCTCTCCTACTCCTGCTGCAGGGCTTGCCACATGGGTTTTAAAAGAGAACAGCAGTTGAAGAAACCACAGGCCTTCCCAACAAATTCTCTATTCTCTCTGAAATGGCCTATTAAATGTAGCCAAGAGCTTTATGCCTTTTAAGTGCCTTTTCATTTTTTTTTTAATCTTTTTGCTTCCCTATGCACACAAAGGGTCAATTCAATTTACTAATCCTCTACTTGACGATGACTATTTGATCTATTAAATTTTTGTTTGGGGGCACCTGGGTGGCTCAGTGGATTAAGCCGCTGCCTTCAGCTCAGGTCATGATCCCAGGGTCCTGGGATGGAGCCCCGCATCGGGCTCCCTGCTCAACAGTGAGCCTGCTTCCCCCTCTCTCTCTGCCTGCCTCTCTGCCTACTTGTGATCTCTGTCAAATAAATAAATAAAACCTTTAAAAAAAAAAAAGACTTTTGTTTTAAAGATTTATTTAGGGGCACCTGGGTGGCTCAGTGGGTTAAAGCCTCTGCGTTCGGCTCAGGTCATGATATCAGGGTCCTGGGATCAAGCCCCACATTGGGCTCTCTGCTCAGCAAGGAGCCTGCTTCCTCCTCTCTCTCTGCCTGCCACTCTGACTACTTGTGACCTCTGTCTGTCAAATAAATAAATAAAATCTTTTTTAAAAATTAATTAATTAATTTATTTATTTTTCGAGAGTGAGAAGGAGCCAGAGGGGTAGGTAGGGAAAGAGGGAGATAAAATCTCAAGCTGATCCCACCACAGGGCTTGATCCCAGGACCCCAAGATCATGACCCGAGCCAAAACCAAGAGTCAGACACTTAACCTACTGAGCCACCCAGGTGCCCCTAATCTATTAAATTTTTATTTTAGTGACTATACTTTCATTTCTAAGATTTCTAGTTGGCTCTTTTCCAGATTTATTTGTTCTGGTTTTACTCTGCCAGTATGTATTTCAAATATGAGTACTTCACTTATTTTTCTGAGGATATTAAATTTATTTTAAAGCAATTCAGGCTGTTATTTTAGCATCATCTAGAGATAATACACATTTGATTTTGTTGGCTTTCTTACAGCTAGGATTTTTCATGCATTTTTTTATTGATACAAGATTTTATAAGTTTAAGGTGTATAATGTGTTGATTTGAAATGTACACATTGCAATATGATCCTTTGTGTATTTTTATGTTTGGGAGATTACAATCCTATTAATTAACTAATTGTTAATTAGTATCCTATTCTGAGTAAGATATATCCTTTCATTCTCCTCATGCTCTACCTCAAAACTCAATCTCATCTTTCTGTCTTGAACCAGATTTCCTACCGCCAGTTTGAAATTCCCACCCCTCGATCCAGTCTCGAAACCAGCAAATAGCAGGATCCAATTCCTCTTTTTCCCTCTTGCCTCCCTAACTTACAACTTCCTACAAGACAAAGCCTCACATAACAAATGGAAGAAGCCAGTTTAGCCTCCGATATGTGAGCGTGTGGGTAAGTTCAAACAATGAGTCGGACTCCAGCACCTGGCTATGCATGTAGCGCCTGTAGATCTATTATCCTAACCAAACGGAACCCCTCGTGGCCAATGTCTGATTACAGACCACAGTCCAGCACCTTCTGTTACACTCCTTGGACACAGCACAACTTTTTCGGAGTCCGGTTGTTTCTTCAGTTTTCTCTTTCTATATTTTACCTATCACTCCAAGGAAAAGTAGAACAGAAACCTCAAAGCATCTATTCAAAATGCTATCTTGATAAGAATTTCTGCCTAAGCCACTGATTTACCTTCCTTCAAAGGTTTTACAGGTAAATTACATGCCAACAGCCTAGGCACTAACAAAGACAAAGCTCTTTGAAATAAAAGCAAAGGACACCTGGGTGGCTCAGTCGGTTATGCATCTGCCTTCAGCTCAGCTCACAATCCCAAGGTCCTGGGACTGAGTCCCACACCTGGCTCCCTGCTCAGTGGAGAGTTTGCTTTTCCCTCTGTGCCTCTCTCCCTCTCTCAAAAATAAATAAATAAAATCTTCAAAAATAAAAAAATTAAAGCAAAAATCTTACATCTAATTTTTAGTATATCCTTAGGGTTTTTTTTAGTGAACTGGAGAAATGACTTAACACGGTACATTATGTTTTGATAACTAAAACACGTACGCAAAATCCAAAAGGTTTTAACTATACATCAAATCCTAAGTACATCATGATAGTATGAAACACTCCTATTTAGGGGCGCCTGGCTGTCTCGGTTGGTAGAGCATACAACTCTTGATGTTGGGGTTGTGAGTTAAGCCCACACTGGGTTCAGGGATTACTTAAAAAATTAAAAAAAAATTTAAAACACACTAATTAATAACTACAGCTTACAACACTTGACACCAAACAGTTCAATATGATTTCATTTTTGACTTTTTTTTAAATTTATTTGCAAATTCTAAAGCATCTTTATAAAAATCTATATATCAATTTCTTAAAATTTTGTTGTGGGAAGAGAGAATAGCGCAGACAAAAGTAAGGGAAAACATTTCATCACTCACCTAGTATCTGAACAGCTAAAATCTACCGTCAAAAGTTTCAGAGACAATCCACTTTTCCACAATGATCAAAGTAATTCAACCACATCACATGAAACAATCTGCTCTAAGACTGATATTTCTGGATATTTTTCTCACTACAAACTGTCTAGATGCTACTAATAATATAGTGCTAAGAATCATAAACAAGAAATGCAAGTAAATGGCTCAAAAACAGATATGAATACTTATTTGGCACACCAACATATTTATAAACTTATATTCTATCACTGGAGTAAAATCTTTATGATTTCAATAAATAACTAGATAGTCTATCCATGAATATCTCTAGACACTTGTTTAAAGCTCAACCCCTGGCTGTTTGCCACACATCTGCTGTCATTAACAAAATTAAAACTAATTTTACTAAAATTTAAAACATCTGAATGCTCCTTAAAAATTTAAGGATTCCTTAGCAAGTCTCTGTCTCTTAATGAGCTGTTCCTGACTTTACTATGTGATTTGAATTATTCAAAAGTCAATCTCAAATCCTTAAATATACAAATTATCTTTCAATCAAGCAATTACTTGCTTTCTATCTAATGGCTAACAAGTTCTAATTTGACCTAAGCAAATTCTGAAAAATTGAGCCCAAAATGAAACCATCAGTAAACAATGTATTTCTAATATAAGAAAATAAACTACCATTTTTATTTCAGTCAGCGGAGAAAAAAGAAACCTGGTCATGGATTTCAATTTCAAACATTCTGTATGGCAGAACCAACATTAAGTGCTTTTGCCTGAATCTATGTTCACCCCAGAAGAGTATTATAACATATTTTTTCCTGAATGGTATGATTTTATCACTTCTTTTCCCATTTCTATGTTCCAATAAATATGCTTACTTCTGGAACTGAGGGACTCATTACACTCTCCATCCCTTCAGCTTCTAATAGCAAACTCTCAATCAATATTCGTCCCTGCAGTTCTCCATCACCACAAGGAAAAGAGAACGAATTGATTAAAACTGCACAGGAAGCCCAGAGGGAGGATGGGGCTTAGGAAAAAGGATGAAAAACAGGCACTGTAAACACAAGCACAGGTTTCTCTAGGAATCTGTAAGATATTCCCCTGTGAAAGGCATCCAAATGAAGAAAAGGTAGTCTTGAAATGTTTATTATTCCTCAAACACTCTCTTCTTCTGACACCATATTCCCCGTGGTTTCCCTCCCACCTCTCCAGGCTGCTCCTTCTGAAGTATCCTCCGCAGGTTTCTCCTCTTTCATCTGCCCCTGACTCACTGGGGATTTCTGTACTGGAAGATCTTATCTCCTCACTCTGAACTCCCTTCCTGAACTGCCCCAGACACACTCATGACTTCAGTTATCTCCTGGATATAGTTAATAGCTAATCCTAAATCTCTCCCCAAGTTAGAACTCTGCATTCACTCATTTACAAATATTTATTAAACCCCTACTTCATGCAAACCGCTGCTCTAGGCACTGAGTCTCCTGCTTTTATGGGGCTTTAGAAACAAGGAGGGAATGAGAAATAAAAGAAATATTGAAAATATCAATCGGTATTAACTGCTACTCACAGAGAGAATTAAAATTAGGCTAATATTAAAGACTGACTGGGTGGCCACCTTATTTTTTTTTTAAGGTTTTATTTATTTATTTGAGAGAGAGAGAAAGGGAGAGCACATGCATACACATACAAGCAAGGCAGAGGGGCAGAGGGAGAAGCAGACTCCCTGCTGAGCAGGGAGCCCCACACAGGGCTAAATCCAAGGACCCTGAGATCATGACCTTAGCCAAAGGCAGACACGCTTAACCAACTGAATGGGTGGCTACTTTAGTTGAAATGATTAAAGAATGACTTTGTGCAGAGTTGACATTTTAACTAAGATATAAGTGACCAAAAGGGGTCAGCCATGTGTAGAAGGTCACCTTGAAAAGAGAAAGCACCTAGAGCAAAAGCCCTATAATGAGAACGAGGTTTTTTTATTTACTAAGAACCAAAGGGAGACTGGTTTGGCTGAAGAATAACGAGCATGAAAGAGTAGAAGCCCAGGGAGTAGGCAGTAATCCAGCCAAGAGATGATGAGATGATGATGTCTCACTGCAGAAAAGCAGCACACCCAACTGCCTACCAGTCATCTGTTAAGATGTCACAGAGGCACCTACAGTTCAGATGTCCAAAACTAAATCACCATCTTCTCATTAAAATACACACTCGTTTTGGTATTCCCAATTTTAGAAATCAATGAATCATCTATACAATCATCCAATCCAGTCAGTAACCAGGCACTATGCTTTACTTGATCTTCTTCTCTTTTTCCTAAATTCAATCACCAAGTCCTAATTATTCAGCTCCTAAATCTCCAGTTCATCTACTCACTTAAAAAAAGCATCGCCAAATGAGGGTCTATCTTAGTCTAGACCCTCATTTGTAATACTGCTCTCACTCTCCTTCCTTTCCAATGGGTTTTCTAGTAAGCAACTATTATCTTTCTAAAACTTTAAATCTGATCAAGTACTTCTCCTACTTAAAATACTCTAACAGATTCCCAGTGTCTAGAAAACAAAGTCCAAATTCCTCAACAAAACCTTGATCTGACTTTGCTGACCACCTGATATTCATCCCTTGTGCTCTCAAAACTACCAACATCATCACCAGGTCCCATACTCACTAACCTAATCACACTAAAACACTTGCAGTTTTGCCTTTCTCTACCATTCATCACACCAGTATCTACTTTTTTCTTTTAGGTCCCTAACTAGGTAACATTTCCTCATGGAAAATTTTCTCCTTTCTCAATCATTCAAGACTCAGTTCAATACCCCTCTAAGTACTTCTGCAGCACACAGTATTTCCTCCGCCGTGGTATTTACCATGCAGTATTATTTTTGTTTGCTTAACTTTGTTTTAATTTTCATTTTAGTAATAAAGTCAGAGTCATTCTATTTTGCTGCCATATAAAAAGTATTCAATAAATACATCTTGGGGTGCCTGGATGGCCAAGTCAGTTTAGCGTCCAACTCTTGATTCTGACTCACGTCATGATCTCAGGGATGTGGGATAGAGCCCTGAGTCTGGCTCTGCCCTCAGAGCAGAGTATGCTTATCCCGCTCCCTCTGCTCCTCCCCCGTTCTATCTCCAAAACGAATAAATAAAAACCCTTAAAAGTAAAACAATTCTTGAATAAATAGATGAATAAAGGACTTCATTTTAATGCTGCACAGCAGACTAGATATCCTGGACGAAATCTTTTCAAACACATTGCTAAGCTCAAAAAAATGATGCAAAGAGGGCAAAAACAAAAGGAAAGCTGAACCTCTACAGACTAAGTGAGAACACCAAAGCCAAGCAACCTTTCCCCTGAGATTTCTGTTGAGGTGTTTTTTTTTTTTTTTTAAGATTTTTTTTTTTTTTTTTTAAATTGACAGAGAGACAGAGACAGTGAGAAAGGGAACACAAGTGGGGCTGGGGGAGAGTGGGAGAGGGAGAAGCAGACTTCCCACTGAGCAGGGAACCTGATGTGGGAGTCAATCCCAGGACCCTGGAATCATGACCTGAGCCCAAGGCAGAGCTTAACAACTGAGCCACCCAGGTGTCCCTCTGTTGAGGTTTATAGTCTTTGAGCTTCTACTTCCATTGCTGTTAGAGGCATGAGAGACAGGAGAAGACGACTACATTCTATTCCAGATGGAACATCTAACAGGAGACTCCCAGAAAAAAAGCTAGACAGACAGCATAACTGTGAACTTAAAAAAAAAAAATTAAAAAAAAGCACACACACAGAAGGGAACAGCAAGAAAGCATGCCAACCTCTCCTTTGGTGTTAAATAGTGGGGATGAAAAACATAAGGCTAAGTCAGCCCTCACACAAGTCTGCAGTCTGAATTCATGCTACCAAAGTGGTCTAAAAAGTCTAGCGCAAAGAATTTAAGTTAATTTGGTCCCAGGCTGTACTCCCAGCAGCTAAGTGAGGCACAAGCAAACTATGCAGAAATGCATCTTCAATCCTTCGAATAGTTCCAAAATACTAAACTCCATGGAAAATGAATAATTGTCAATTAAAAAACAAAGACATGGCATCATGAATGAGTGCACAAAGTAAAAAGATAATACAGTAAGAATGAAAAAATTTCAGATACAATTTTCATTTATAGAATATAAAATAGACACATTTAATATGGTAAGTGATAAAACAGGAGTTTGAAAACTTAAGGAACAAGAAAACAAATAAGCAAGGTGAAAAATAAACAATTTCTAGAAATGAAAAATATAATCATTGAAATTAACAACCCAACATACGGGGTGCCTGGGTGGCTCAGTCGGTTAAGTGTCTGCCTTTGGCTCAGGCTGAGCCCTGCCTCAGGCTCCCTGCTCAGCAGGAAGTCTGCTTCTCCCTCTCCCTCTCCCACTGCTTGTGTTCTCTCTCTCGCTGTGTCTCTCTCTGTCAAATAAATAAAACCTTAAAACACACACACACACACACACACACACACACAAACCCAACATACATATCAACCAGTAGACCAGAGGCTAACTAACAAGGGAATTAGCAAACTAGACAGATCTAAAAAAATAATCCAGAATTCAGGCCAGAAAGATAAAGAAATACAAAATACGACAGAGAGATTTAGAGACATGGAAAATAAAACAAAAAGATCTAACATAATTCTTAGAGTTCCAAAAAGAGATAAAAGATAACTGAAAACTGACTCAGTCAGTGAAACATGTGACTCTTGATCTCAGGGTTTAGAGTTCAACCCCCATGCTGGCTGTATAGATTACTTAAAAATCTTAAAAATAAATGAACAAAGGGGCATCTAGGTAGCAAAGTCAGTTAAGTGTGAGTGAGACTCCTGGTTTCCGCTCAGGTTGTGATCTCAGGGTGATGAAATCAACCCGCACACCAGACTCCACATCTACTTAGGTTCTCTCTCTGTCTCCCTCTGACACTCCCCATGAGCTTGCTCAATCTCTCTCTCAAATAAATAAATCTTTAAATAAATAATACATTTTTTAAAAAGAGAGAGAACCAAGAAAAGGTAATAGAGAGTGACAGAGAATTACAGAATACTACTAATCCTCAGTTCCTGGAAGCCCAACAAATCTCAAGCAGGATAAATACACAGAAATACATACCTAGTATGCAGAAATACATACATAGTATAACTGCAGTTTACACCAAAGAAAAAGACTTTCAAAATAAAGTTAATCAAATTTAAAAAGCAATAAAATAGAAAAAACATGAGAACAAAAGCATGATATGGACTTCTCAACAGCAACAGAACCCAAAAGACACTGGAATAACATCTTAAATTGCCTTTACCATAAAAAGATCCTCACCTAAAGGAACTTGTATAAGATGTACTACATCAGACAGAAAGACCAGAGAAATAAGAAAAGGTGGTTAACAAGGATTTTAGAGATATTTGAACAAATAATGATGTATATTGTATAGAGGGGATAGATCAGAATAGACACAAAATACTAGCCAATAAATAGCATGTGAGTTGGGAGAAAGTGACCAGAATTAAAGGATTCTAAGTTCTTTATATTTTTCAGAAAAAAATGTTAAGCTTTTTTTTTTTCCCATACAAAATAGACTTTATTTATTTATTTATTTTGGCTGGGTAGAGCATACTTTATTGGTGTTCTTAACAATGTAGGGCTCTCCAAGCCTCTCCTTTTCTTCAAGGAGTGGAAACTATGGAGGTTGGGAGATTCTCAGTGTATTGGGGATGAGTTATGGTAAATACTTCTCAGCAGCTGAGGGCCTCTCTCTTCCTCTGCTCTCACTGAGGGTGGTGGTTTAGAGGGCTCTTACTTCCTGAAGGCCATGAGGATCATAACATCCACCACCCGGTTGCTGTAGCCAAATGTACTGTCATACCAGAAAAGGAGCTTGACAGTGTGGTCACTGAAAGCAATGCCAGTCCCAGCATCTAAGGTAGAAGAGCAGGTGTCATTGTTAAAGTCACAGGAATGTTAAGCTTTTTAATTACCTTTAGACGCTGAAGTACACAGAGTATTTAACTCCCAAGCTAATGCATGTATGTGTGTGCACATGGGGGAGAAAGGATAACGCAGAGAGAAAAAAGAAAAAAAAAGGCAAAAAAGAAGTTAAAACAAAACAAAACAAAACAAAAACCAGGGAAGCCTGGGTGGCTCAGTCAGTTAAACATCTGCCTCAGCTCAGGTCATGATCTCAGGGTCCTGGCCTCAAGTCCCACATCAGGCTCCCTGCTCAGCTGGAAGCCTGCTTCTTCCTTTACTTCTGCCTGCCTGTGCGCTCTCTCTCTCTCTGACAAATGAATAAATAAAATCTTCAAAAAATTAAATTAAATTAAAAAAAATTTTTAAAAACCCACAAGGAAGCTCATGAGACAATGGCAGAAATATGCTCAAATATATCAGTAATAACAGTAAATATAAACAAACTAAATTTCTAATTATTAGACAAAGATTCAAATCAGGACAAAAAAAGGTTAAAATTAAAGGATGGGAAAACAGGCAAATACTAATAACATCTGGTAGAGACACTAAAAAAAAAGAGTTGTTACATAAAAAGAAAGGGTGTAATGCATCAGTGTTATGTAATGACTCTAAATGTTTATGTATCTAATAACATAGCTACAAAATAAATAAAGCAAAATTTTAGGGACAACTGTTGAAGGAAAGTCTGTCAAATCCACCAGAGCTATGGTGGCTTAAACACCTACTTTAGAAGAAAAGGAAGGTACGGAATTAATGAACAATACAGCTATCTGATCATTTAAAAATGAATGACAGAATAAGCACAAAGAAAACAGGAGGATATAACTAAGGTAAGAATAAAAATTAACCAAACAGGAAACAAACATACAATATAAATATTCAAAGTAAAAAGATACTACTTGGAAAAATAAGAAAATGGACAGAGTTCTGGCAAAATTAATCAAGAAAATGGCAAACACCATTAAGAATGAAAAAAAAAAAGATAAAACTATAAATGCTGCTAAGAGTATACAGAGACTATTATGAACTTGATGCCAGTAAATTAAAAATTTAGTTTAAGTGGACAAACTCCCAGAAAAAAATAGAACTTACCAAAACTGAGTCAAAAGCAGAAAAATTAGAAGAAAGTAAATTAGCAGTTTAATAGCTTTCCACAAAGTAAACATTAACCCAGATAGTTTTATACATAAGTTTTATCAAACATTCAAGGGACAAATAATCTTACACAAGCTATTTCAGTATATAGAAAAAAAATGATTTTAAAAGATTTATACACACCTGTTTCATCAAATGATGGTACTTTTTCCACTCTGAGAGTCTGTGATCCCTGTCCTTCCTTCTGAACATTTGTGGAGTATGACTTCACTTGACTCAGTGTACAAATAAATGGGTGACTATAGCGAACCATGTTTGAAAAGCTTCCCAATGTCACTACATTCTGCCATTCTACCAAAAAAAAAAAAAAAAAAAAAATTAATGCCAAACAAACTTACAACAAAAATTTTATACCCAATAAAACATACCTACTATGGCAGAAAGAAAATAATTTTACAGAGTAACAATAAAACTTTCATTCTGCTAAATATCCAAAAGCACATGCCAACCCACCCTCTCTGTAGAGGTGTTTCATTGACCCCTACGTGTATGGAGACTATGCTTTGTAAAGAAAAAATAATAATATTCTTATTCTCTAATTTGTAAATTCACCTATATGGGAAATTTTATTTTTAAAAGTCTTTAGAAAGATTTTATTCATTTATTTATTTGAGAGAGCATGCACAATCAAGAGCAAAGGGAGAGGCAGAGGGAGAAGCAGATTCCTCATGCAACCTGACACAGGGCTCGATCCCACGACCCTGAGACCATGACCTAAGCCCAAGTCAGATGTTTAACCCACTGAGCCCACCCAGGTGCCCCTGGAAACTTAAAATATGTAAAATCAGATAAGACATTCTCATCATTCACCTCTTCTGAAACATCTCTGACATATGATACTTTTTATTTTGTCTATGCTGGTTACATGTTAAAAAATGTTGGCATAATGTACTTTTCCGAGTAGAGAACTCTGAGAGGGAGGAGGTAAGGAGGGCTTCCTCCTCAAAATTACCCTGTGTCCTTCTGCTAGCTAGAGATTTATTCCTCTTTCATTTCACAATCAATAAGTGAATTATATTAATCAGTCATTCATACTGTCACTGATTTTTTTTAATCAGATAATTAGATCAACATTTGGTGAGATCCCTCAGTACACAGGAATTCTAATTGAAGGAAGAATAGAAGACTAATTACAAAGCACTTCAGCTGCTGCATCTGGTTGACTGTGGGCTTTGGAGGGCTGAAATACTGAAGAAAAATATATTCCACACTTGCACTGAAGTGGCAGAAAACTAAATCTGTCTTTACTTTCATGTGACCCTCTTTCTCTCTTTTTTTTTTAAATTATGAGTACTAGACCTTGAACATCTTGTGAATAATTTACATATTTTTTAAAGTGTTAGCTGAAATAATGAAGGTATATCATTAGAGATAGTCAAGTTTTTCCTGAGTGGAGGGTTATGCATTTAAGGGCTGGAACTTTTCTTTCTTTCCTTTTTTTTTCCCCCTAAGTAATCTCTCACCCAACTTGGGGACTGAACTCCACCTTGAGATTGAGGGCCATGTGCTTTACCTACTGAGCTAGCCATGCACCCTGAGGGTGAAAGTTTTCTAACTGCTTAATAATGATCTTCCAGGGGCACCTGGGTGGTTCAGTGGGTTAAAGCGTCTGCATTCAGCTCAGGTCATGATCCCAGGTCCAAGTTCCCAAGGTCCTGGGATCGAGGTCCACATCAGGCTCTCCGCTCAGCAGGGAGCCTGCTTCCTCCTCTCTCTCTCTCTCTCTCTCTCTCTCTCTCTCTGCCTGCCTATCAGCCTACTTGTGATCTCTGTCAACTTACTGTTTCCCTTATTTGGCAAATAATTGTCCCTTATTTGGCAAATAATTGTTTCCCATATTTGGCAGTATGTTTTGGGGCATGGTGAACCTAGTCTCATATCTACCTGCACCAATACTTCCTCACCTCCATGTTAATTTGATGCAAATCTCAGACATAAAATTATTTATTTATATGTTTATTTATAAAGATTTTATTTATTTGAGGTAGCGAGCACAAGCTGCGGGAAGGGTCAGAGGCAAAGGAGGATGGGGACTCCCCATTGAGCAGGGAGCCCAACGTGGGGCTTAATCCCAGAACCCAGGGATCATGACCTGAGCCAAAGGCAGACGCTTAACTAACTGAGCCACCCAGGCACCCCTCAGACATAAAATAATTTAATTCATAAAATTTTCCATACGTATTCTAAAAGACAAGAACTAAAAAACACAGCCAAACGACCATGATAAAAAATAAGCAATGCTTTATATCATCAAATATCATCAATTTCCAATTGTTGCAAGTGTTATAATTTTTTGTGTATAAACAGACCCTAATAAGATCCATTTACTATTGTTGACTGAGATGTCTTCTGAGTCTCCTGAAAGCCACAGGATGTATTTTTTTTCAGCACAGGGCCTGAACCTGTAACCCTGAGATCAAGACCCAAGCTAAGATCAAGAGTCACTCAGTCACCGACTGAACCACCCAGGTGCCCCCAGGATATCTTTTTTTTTTTTTTAAAGAGCCATTTTTAAAGTGAAGAAATCAAGTTATTTGCCCTAAATTTTTGTCCTGGTATTTTTCCAGTCTGAATTTTGCTGACTTAATTCCCATGGTGTTGTTTAACCTGTTCTGTATGTTCTATATAAATCGATGAATGTGAAGGTTTTATCTAAATTCTGATTCTTTTTATTAGAACAAACACTATTTACTAAGCAGTGATGAGTTCTGGGATGCCTAACTGGCTCAGCTAGTATAGTTAGCAGCTCCTGATCTCACAGTCTTGAGTTTGAGCCCCATGTTGGGCCTAGAGCCTACTTTAAAAAAAAAAAAAAAAAAAGCAGTGGAAGTGTTTTCATCAAGTACCACATATTTGGTTGTCTTTCTTTATTTGTGTAGTGTCTGCTATTGTTCAGTGCCCAGAACCATTTACCCATTAGGTGGGTATAAAATGGTGATATTCAAATTTTACCACTTCTTCATTTGTCAGAATACTTCAAAAAGAAAATTCCCCACATATATGTGGTCACTCAGCAGTACAGTTTACAAGAAAATCAGACTAAATTTTCTCCTTACTTACCAGTTCTCAAAATAATGAGTTCACTACATACTATCCTGAAGTAGTGACACAGTAATTTGCGTATGTATCATTATTTCGTAGATTTAAACATTACTGATCTATTTCAATCCATTTTAGTTGCTCTGATTAATGGTCAAATAGTCCCATTTTTGGCCAAAAGGGTCTCTTCAAATTGACTCCTGCATTCTTTAGACACTAACCTAGAAATAACCTTGCTAGCTGTCCCAAAAAGTCCTTAATTTTTAACTTCAGTAGAATTTCAG
The DNA here is from genome assembly GCF_009829155.1 of Mustela erminea. Taxonomy (NCBI): domain Eukaryota; kingdom Metazoa; phylum Chordata; class Mammalia; order Carnivora; family Mustelidae; genus Mustela; species Mustela erminea. The sequence continues at coordinate 132,452,983 of NC_045615.1, read as the reverse complement.
GTATCAGCAACTTCAAAAGTACACATCAGGCATTAATGCAAGATCAAAAACTGCAAAAACTTGAAGAATACATTACCATCTTTAACATTTTATATTCTAAAAAATATATAGGACCACATTTGATTCAATAAGCCAAATATAATATCTAAAACACAGCAACTGAAACACAACCATTTAAAAAAAAAAAGGAAACACGCAGGTGCCTGGGTGACTTAGTCGGGTAATAAGCATCTGCCTTTGGCTCAGGTCATGAAGGGCTCCCTGCTCAGCAGGGACTCTACTTCTCCCTCTCCCTCTGCTTGTGCTTACGCTCTCTCTCTCTCTAATAAATAAAATCTTTAAAAAAAAAAAAGAAAAGAAAGAAAGAAAGAACCCTTTTTAAATCAATTACTGAATTCATTAGTTAATACTAGGATGCAGAAAAACAGTTTAAAAAAAATAGTACCCACCACTAATATTTCCTTTCGTCAAGGTAACATCTAAAATAAGCTACACACAGAAGATTAATCTTTTTGAAAGTTTGGTGCTCACAGTTCTATGGGCTTGGACGAGGACTTCTCATCACTGTATATATATAAGAGCTGTATCTTCATCAAGACTGCAGAGAGACTCTCATCTTGTCAATCTAGTTACAACAATCAGTCCTCTCTGCCTTTTTTACTGTTATTGCCTCTGTAGCTCCTAACAATCACTGCTGATAAGCACTTGTCTCCTCTCTCCAATCTGGTTTGTCACCTACCATTTCCTCTGGCTTTAAGAGGAAATTTGGCCCTCTTTTTCACACTACAACAAACAACAAAAGAAACTCTATCTCATGCAAACTGACAATTCTATCTTCTGGATATGCTGCTCCTGCAATAACCATAACTATAAACAAAAAGATTTCTTACAGTTTGTGCTGTTTCATTACTGGCTCATTTAAGGGCTAGAGACTCAAAATTGTAGCTTACACCTTCTAAAGATCAATCTCTTTACTTAAAAGACTATTTCAGTAGTTTTGCCCCCAAATTCCTAAAGCACTGACGTTGATTATGTTATACTTAATTTTATAAGAGGTTAGTGTGAACTTAAAATACACAATAATAAGCCGAGTAGCACAGCAGAGGCATGCTGGGCCCATTAAATACACAATAATATGCAAAAATTGTTCTTTGTGGTAATATTTATCATGGCAAAAACTGGAAAAAACTTAAACATTTCCTAATAGAAAAATAATTAAGTTATGAGAGGTCCCTACATTTTCACTGTGTATATATTTAAATCTTTTAAGAATGTGGGAAACTATTCATCATGCTGCATTTAAAAAAAAGGAAGAGACAAAACAACATAGTGGGATTTCAACTATTAAAAATGTGGCTAGTGGGGGTACCTGACTGGCTCAGTCAGTAGAGCATGTGACCCCTGATCTTGGCGTTGTGAGTTTGCGCCCCATACTAGGTGCAGAGCCTACTTTTTAAAAACGTGACTGGGGAAATATCTAGATTATGCACAATTTTTACTCTATAACACTTTGCTGTACTTTCAAAAATGCCTAAATTTTTAAAAACTAAGAATGTAGTCATTGCCAAATTACTTCTATTATTATTACTACTAATATTAACAGTATCTACTTTATTTTAATTCTTTCGGCTAGCCAAAAATGCAGAAAAATCTTTTGTGCCTATCATCTACCAAGCGAAAGTGTAACCTGGATCAGGTAGCTCAGCCTTGAGGACTATTACTGACGTGATTTTTATCCACCAATAGGGAAGTTCTGTGTTTTGGTTTTGGGTTTTTTTTTTAATATGAGATCGGGGCAACTTCCTGCACTGCCTCTTGGTATACATTTCTATTGCACTTAATTCTTATTAATATTTGCTTAGACAAATAAAAACAACAATATCTAATATATTCAGGGTTGACCAAGTGCCACTGTCCAAAATACTTCACCTCTATTACCACATTGTATAATTTATATTCCAAAACATACCTCAAAGCCATCTACTTCCCTCCATCTTCATTGCTAGCTACCAAGGCCTTGCCACAGCCTTGTCTGCCTAGCAACTCCCAAAAGATCTCTTTAATTCACGCTCTCCTTTCCAAACCCATTTTCCACAAAGTAGACTGCTATTTTTACAATATTGCCTTTTAGGGCGCCTGGGTGGCTCAGTCAGTAAAGCGACTGCCTTCGGCTCGGGTCGTGATCCCAGGGTTCTGGGATCAAACCCTGCATCGGGCTCCCTGCTCAGTGGAGAACCTGCTTCTCCCTCTCCCTGTGTCTACCTGTGCTCACTCTCACTCTCTCTTTCTGTCAAATATATAAATAAGTTATATATAATTTATTTATATGTGTGTGTGTGTGTGTATAGCCTTTTAAACCTATGGCCTAAAAGGCTCCAGTACCTCTCAAACTTCATTTCATATCCTCCCCTCCCTTACCCGAGCCACAGCAGTTTTCTTTTCTGCTCCTGAATACTAGTAGTCTGGTCTCTAGGGTTCCTGTTTGTTCTACCCAGACTGCTCTTCACCACAGATCTTCATTTCATTTTTCAAGACTTCTATTATTAGAAGTGGGATTTCAACTATTACTTTTTCATTTTTCAAGACTTGACTCAGTCACTGCTTCCTCAGCATATCTAAAGAAATGGCCTCTCGTAGCTACTTTCTAGCCCATCACCTGGTTTACTTCTTTCCTAGCACTCAGCCTTGTTTTCTCATTCCTGGTATCTGCCCAATAAAGGAGGATACTATGTCTGTCTTCTTCAGCAGCTCAGCACCAGCAACAGTGCCTCAGACCTCTTTGCTGAAGCAAGCCTCACTCACTAAAAGTTAGGAGGAACATAGTATAGTTAGTCTCATTTTACAGCTACAAATCCTATCATTAACTTGAACTACATAGAATCATGGTGTCAGCCTGCCAGAATGGTCTTTTGTTAGTTCTTCAAAGGGCGGGGGGGGGGGGTGCGGGGGGTACAACAAAACAAAATTCTTGTCAGATTAGAGACAAGAGTAAAATACAAAAATTTAATTTATACTTTTTACTTAAAGCTACACTTCTATTAACCTCAGATTTAAGCAAAAGCATGTGTCCATTAATTTGGTATACTGTACTTAAAGGAGAAGCCTCCCATCTCAAATTTTTGCCAAATGAGGCAAGGCATAAATATATGAAAAATAAAGTAAGTGTTCTATGAAAAGTCAGAGAAACTTAAAAAGGAAATATTTACTACAGAAACAAGTCACATTTTTATAATGTAAAAGGATTATGTTTATTATAGATTGTTTGAAAAATACAGTTAATAAAAAAATTTTTCTAGGGAAACTTATTGTTAATAGCACAGTATATATTCTTAACCGTACTTTTTTCTAGTTTTACCTAATAGTATAAAAGCATTTTCCCCAAGCGCGTGGGTGGCTCAGTTGGTTAAGCCACTGTCTTTAGCTCAGGTCACAATCCTGGAGTCCACGGATGGAGTCCCACATCAGGCTTCCTGCTTGGCAGAGAGTCTGCTTCTCCCTCTGACCCTCCCCCACCTCATGTTCTCTCTCTCTCTCATTCTCTCTCTCATACAAATAAATAAAATATATATATTTAAAAGCATTTTCCCGTCACTATTCTTCTAAAATTTTTTTAATGCTGCATGTATCAACAGCCCATAATAAAGGCACCATAATATATTTAAGTTTCCAACTCTCTATAACTATAAATGTTACCAATTTATTACTATGAATAATGAACTTGTGCACACATTATAATACCCGTCTGATTATTTTTTTATATAGTTTTAAATAGAATCACTCGGGGGTGGCGGGGGCAGCACCTGGGTGACTCAGTCAGTTAAGTCTCTGCCTTTGGCTCAGGTCATGATTTCAGGGTTCTGGGATTGAGCCCCATGTCAGGCTCTGTGTGGAGTGTGCTTGTACCTGTCCCTCTGCTCCTCCCCCACAACCCCCTCCCCAAGCTCTTTCTCAAATAAATAAAAGCTTTTAAAAAAATAGAATCACTGGGTCAGAAAGTATAAACCTTTAAAGTTCTTTTTTTTTTTTTTTAAGATTTTACTCACTCATTTGACACAGAAAGAGCACACACATATAGGTGGCGCAGCAGGCAGAGGGTGAAAAAGGCTCCCAGGTGAGCAAGGAGCAGGATTCGGGGCTCCTTGATCCCAGGATTCTGAGATCATGACCTGAACCAAAGACAGAAGCCTGACTGTGCCACCCAAGCACCCCTAAAGTTCTTTTCATAAAAGAATAACTGACCACCAGAACACTGAATTATATGTCCCAATCAATAGAAAAAGAGAGTTCCTGCTTTCCTGCACCCTCAATATGAGGTATCAATATGAAAAAATAGCCAATATAAGACAGGCAACGAGTAGCAAATCCTTACGCTTTTATTTCTACGCTTATTGGTAAGTATGGTACATTTTACATTTTTATATGCCATCTGAACTCCCTTATGAACTCATTCATATTCTTCACCCATTTTTTTTTAAACTGGAAGATACACTGGTATGTAAGAATTCTTCATAAGTTAGGGATACTAATTTTATAACTGCCCTGTCCAGTACAGTAGTCACTGTTCACTGAGCCCTTGAAATGTGACTATTCTGAACTAAAATGTGCTAAATGTAAAATACACACTGGACTTCGAAGTTTTAGTACAAAAAGATGATGTAAAATATCTCAAAAATTTGATCTCGATTACATATTTAAATATTTTTAATATACTGGATAAAATAATATTAAAATTAATTATTAAATTAAACTAAATATTAAAATTAATTATCTGTTTTTACTGTTTCACATATGGCTATCAGACAACCCAAGATCACATACGTGGCTCCTGTTATCTTTCTTTTGGATGCCAAGGCTCTACAATACTATTTTCCTTTTCACCTTTAAACTGAGCTTTCAGTGTATAGGCATTTCTCATTTTTAAGTATGCAGATAAAGCAAGAATTTCCCTTACGGTTTCCTTCTCTCCTTATTCTTTGTAAGTCTACCCCCTCTGCCATACAAGAATTTTAGAAGCATAAATTTTATTTCTTGACAAAGAAAAACATCTGTTTTTAGATTATTTTCCCCCGAAAATTTTCAGATATCACTTTCTCCTTTCATGCAACTGACTTAAATAGTACCCTTTCCTAATGCTTTTTAATTTTACGATAATGGCTGTCCTTTTAAAAACTGTTTCAGTTATTATTGGAACTAAATTTTCACAAAGGAGGTTATTTTTAAAACCTACTATGTGTTAAGTGTGAAAACACATCTTAATTTTCTGGTGATAAACATTCCAAAGAACTTTGCAAAGTCATCCTGACCAAAGAAATAGGTACTTATTATCTGTGGTTCACAGACAGGTGAAACAAAGAGTACATAATTTTTGGTATGATGATGGCTATTATTACTATATAATTACAAATTACACAATTTCAAGTCCTTTCTACCGTCTTAGAAGGCAGGTTACCCAGTATACCTAACTTAAGTGTAAAATGCCAAAACTGCTTGGTAAATAGAATCAACTATGCTAGAAAGTTTACTTGAGGATTTCTGGAGTATGGTATAATCAGAAGATTCATTTTGTTCGTAAGAGAACCAGCTGTATTGCCAATATATTAAAAAAAAAAAAAAAAAAAAACACCTCTACTTTTCTATCCCCACCAAAAAGTCACAGAACATGATGTTAAAATTAACCATTCTGAAATTTTAAAAGCTTTTACATTTACTGCAAATAAACGATACTTATATATTCTCATTTATCTTCACAGTACAGATGTCACTATAACTTGTTACTTTTAAACTTGGTTGACTGGACTACAAGTTTTAACTTCTACTGCCACGCCACAAACATGCTACAAGCTTTTTCAAACATGAATTTTTGGAAAATGTTATCCGTAAACACTCTATGCTCAAAAATCTAAGGCATTAGACTAGGGGCGGATTTGGTTCTGTTTTTCTCTCTGTTTTCGAGCGGTCAAGCTATTATGGCATCCCAAGCTATGGCAAAAACGTAGGTAAGCCTGACTAAAACTTACAAATTCAATGCTATTTTGGAAACTGCGGGACAACTTAAATTTGAGTAAGAAAAGAGTGTTTAAGGAGAGGGATAAAAATTCTCGTCAACCACGTTTTTCTGGGTTACCGCTCCATTACACAAGTTTTCACCGTAAAGATCGTTCAACGAAACTGAACACTTAGTTTGCTTTATGATCCAAAACTGGATTCATTCAATGACTGTGGCATGGTCGTATCCTCACACTTAAGAGTGATTCGTAAATGATGAGTAGCACCCCCATCCCTCACTCCCTCCTTCCTTTTTAGGACATTTAAGGGAAAAAGTTAGGAGAACGGGAAAAGGAGCAGGGCAAGAAAATCTGTTGAGCCAAAAGCGCTCACTGAAGGGGAGCCGATGAACTCGAAAGATCCTGGCACTTTTAGGTTTCCGTAATTTCTCATTGCCTGGGGGAAAGGGGCTGACATTGCAGGACACCGCGATGCGCACGTAGCATTTTATCTGCTACAAATGGTTGGCTTCAAGTATGTGACCCGGCCCGGGAGCTACCTGCCAGTTTCCATGGGAGTTGTGCTAGGGCCTTGGGGAAAACCAGGGTCTGGGAGAGCTGTCAGAGGTCTCTGCCACCTGGGCGAGCTGAACTGCAAAGACACAGACCCAAAAGGAAGGTTCTGGGGTTGGAGAAGGTCAAGCGGCCGAAATGCCCGAGGCGAGGCGCCGAGCTCGGCCTGCTCCTCCAGGCCGGCTGCCGCGGAGTCAGCGGCCGAGGCGGGACACTCACCCTGGCGCTCGCTGGAGCCGCGGGCCGCCGCCCTGCAGCGCAGATGGAGCCGGCAGAGGGAGGACCAGCTACACCTGTGGGCCGCAGTGGCGGCGGCCAAGCCCGGTAACATCCTGGCGGGGCAAAGGCCCCCACTCGGACACCACCTCCTGCCTCCGCGACGCCGCGGGGAACAACTGACTCCATAGACTGGACACCGGGTAACACTCACGCCTGCGCCGCCCTAGGCGGCCTCACTGACCCGGAAATGGTAACAGCGTTTATCGGCGCCTGCCGGGCAGGCGGCGGAAGTGACGTAACGAGGAACACAAACCCTGAGCCCGGGTTTCCGCAGAGCGGGACCGACGGCGTGGGCAGGGCGTGGCTGCAGTCAGGGTCGGTGTCCGCCGTTTTTTTGTTGTTGTTTTGTTTTGTTTTGTTTTTTCGCAGCACCTGTGTCTTTTACTTTCGGTGGAAAGCATCGCGTAACTTGTTTTCATCGAAACGGGGCAGCGTTGGGAGAAGTGACAGGGACTTTTCCGGCGTCTGCCTGCTCCTGTTTTCTGAGCGCACTCGAGCGGTGGTGGTGGAAATGGGAAGACAGGTGGAAGGGAAGGATGCTGGCCTTCTCTACCGCGTTCGGAGCCTTCCTGGATGAGCCTAAGCGGCAGCTCCCCTGCGGAACTCGCTACTCTCCGAACCTGGCCGCAGTACTTCGTTCTCTTTTGTAAGACCCCTCCGTGTAGCCGGCGCATGAAGGCGGGTGCTCGCTTTGGGATCGGTATGGCCGTGCTAACCTCTGAACCTCAGAGTCTCGTGTTAATGTAGTAAAGTCAGACTTTCATGTGTTCACGATTTGCCTGAGTAAACGGAGAGGTGCAGACTTCGGAGCGGGAGCCAGTCTGGTTCTAGGGAGAAAGAGACAGGAACGATCTTCACCGCGGTAAGCACCGCGGCGTTTACCCCGGACACGCGAGTTCACGTCTCAGCGCAAACTCGGGAGAGGCTTTCCTTAACTGCTCTGGCTGTATGTGGTAGGGCTGGTTATTTTCTACCCGGTTGCCTTGTATATTTTCTTCAAATGCTTATCAGTATTCGAAATTATCAGTGTATTTTTTTTTTTTAATTTTCTGTCTCTCAGAATCGAAAATAAGCGTCAGGATACTGGAATTTTAGGTTTTGTACATTTGCTTTTTCCAAGGGGGTAAAACAGTAGCTGGCACAACCAATCAATGGCATGGTCGTTTGTTTTGAAACCAATCTGAGTAGCTCAACTATGTTACTACATAGTAGTTATTTCAAAGGGAAATAAATGAGCATGTTCCTAATTTTGAGAGAATCAAGTCTTTTTTGCTAATTGAGATAACCAGATTAGTGAAGTCATAGTGATGAAATTATCACAAGAATGGTAAAGTTAACTTCTATGACAAACATAGTTTAAAACGTTAAATGGTCAGGGTACCTCAGTGGCTTAGTTGATTAAGGCCCCACTTTTTTTTCCCTTAAGTTTTGGTGTTTGTGTTTGTTTGTTTGTTTGACACAGGGCGTGAGAGAACCAAAGGGAGGCTTTAGGGGGTGGGGGGGGCGCAAGAGAGAGGAGCCAGATGAGGCCCAATGACCGGACACTGGGATCATGACCTGAGTCAAGGCAGACACCCAACCTACTGAGCCACCCAGGTGCCCCTAAAGCGGCCCACTCTTGATTTCAGCTCAGGTCATGATCTCGGGATGGTGGGATGGAGCCCTCGCCCTCTGCTCCTCTCCTGCAGTACTCTCACCACCCCCCCAACCAAAAATCTTTAAAAAATAATAATTTTACCACTTTACTTGATTCCCTTCCTTCTCTTAAAAAAAATTAAGTGGATATATAAAAATGCTGTGCCATAAATATTCATAACCTCAAGATTACTCAAATACCTGCATATTACTGGAAAGTTCTTATCTCTTCCTTGTAAATCTTAACAGAAATTCAACTTTAGGATATAAAATACATAAAGGCTTAGCTCTTATTTTATGTAAATATCCATTGACCTTCACTATAATGCTTACCTGCTTTGGATTCTTAAAGTAGCCCCTGGTTTCTTAACTTGGATACTGTATTAATTTTGATAAAACTCCAGAAGCCTTGACTTGCCAAATAAATTTGAGGAACACAGCAGATTATGCTGAGTTTTCTTGTTTATGCCTCAAAATGCTCTGTCAAATAAGGTCTCCATGGACTTGCATTAAAATATTTCTGCAGCTGTCTTGGTGTTTACACCTATATTGTTATTATATACTTGTCCTGCTGGACAGTCCTCAAAATTTCCCCAAGTGCTGAAAACTGAAGCAGTCTGTATTAGAGCTCCTTAGGAGAATTTCCTTTGGTCCTAAATGAGAAATCCTATCCTTACCAAGAGATTTTGCCTTACTGCTCCACTCAGACACGTTCAACAGCTGCCTATATGTATTAAATGGATTAGATTCCAATATCATGGAGCTTATTTTCTATCAAACAAGACAGAAAATTTCAAAATAAACAAAAGATTTCAAATAGTGATATTATTAGGGGTGCCTGGGGGGCTCAGTCAGTAGAGCATGCGACTCTTGATCTTGGGGTTCAGTTTGAGCTCCATGTTTGGGGTAAACGCCATGTTGGGTTTACTTAAAAAATGATGTTATTAGTAATAATGTTGATCATTTACTAATCGCCACACTCTCCACATGCATTATCTCATTCATAACACTTGAGCAAGTTATAGATAAGGAAACTAAGGCAGAGATCTTGCTTTTAACCATGTAGGTTACTTTCCAAATCAGTGGGTTTTATCCTGTGGGTGAAAATACCAGATCTTTCAAATGATCTGAATGAAAACATGATCTTTTATCTCCTGAAATGTAGGTCAAGAGAGCATGTCCCTACATTTCTTAATGTATGATCAACATGATACTGAGCTTCAAATAAATAGTTTCATGATTTATGATATAAATAGATGCCTAAATGTAGATAATTATTAAGTCAGAGAAATGGAAATAGAAGTAGGAAAGGAGTGAACTGTCATTTGATTATTGGCATACACCACAACACCTTCAGGGTTTTCCATGAACTCTGAAGAAGTTCCTACGTCTTTCGGGAATTTGCTTCCGTAATTGAGCTGACTTTTTCTTGGTTTCACCTTGTCTGTTGCTTTGGGAAAACAGTGATTCTGATCATGAGACAAACTTGGCCATTTATTTGGAAAATTGACTAAGTCCATTGCAATATAAAATGAGTGGTTCTATCATGAGGTATGCTAAGAACACAAATTTAATTTTGAATCCATCTATCTGTGGGCATCATGTTTGTTTCGCGCAGGATTGGGGGTGGAGGGACCTTGCCCACCTAAACACTTCAAAAAGAAAATGGCATACATGTGGCTAAAAGGGAGACTCCCTGGCCACAGCCGAGTGTGTCAGCGCCTGCTGTACAAACGTAGTCAGAAGCAGTGTGGGTCTGCACACACATAGTCTGTATGTATAGGCAAACATCTGCATAAGTAAAGAAAGTGAAATTTGAATTTGATATGATGTCTGACCAGGCTGCTAATCCTCCTCTCCATTTTTCAGAGCTGTTGAGTGATTTTCCCAAGACCACTCAGCAAGGATGGGCTAGAACACGGCATCAGACACAGGTCCTCCTGACTCCAAATCTATGTGTGTGCACATGGATTACAAGAGGCAGAGGTTGGTTGTTCTGATGGGTTTTCTCCCCACATTATTTGTGAAGTAACTTGTTTCTCGATCACAATTATTACATGTTATAACTAGATAGTAACTCCACTTGAATTCAGTAGGTTCACTCTGCCAATTCCATCTAGGAATAGAAAGAGTAATTTCTCCAGTGATGACCATATTCCTGGGTCCTAGCTGTCTTACCCATCCTAGCTTCTCCAATAATGGCTCCTTCTGCAATTCATTTTGTTAAGTTGGGAGATTTTTATATATAAGTTAATATATATGCATCTTTCACCATGTGGGCCCCTGACTCCTTTCCTCAAAGGTTAGTGATCAGCAGATTACAGGCATTACAGTTGGGCAAATCAATTTACCAAATACTCCTGGGGACAGAGGAGACTGCTTATCCTTGAGAAAAATAAATTGGGGACTGAGAGCAAGTAGTATGGGTACTTTAGGGAAGGGCAGCATTTGTGGAAGAGAGTCAATTTCTTCTGCAAAGCCACAAGAGGGGGCACCAGAAGAAATTCTCATAGGTTTTTAAAATTTTAAATTTTTATTGAAGTATAATACACAGATGAAAGCACAAATCTTACAGGCACACCTCTAAGGCTTTTAACTAAGGAACAAAACTATGTTACCAGTACACAGCGTTACCAGCTTCCCAGAAGATTCTCTTCCACTCACTACTCTCCTGCCCCTCAAGGGAACACGAATCCTGCATCTAACAACATAGACTGATCTTCCCTGTTTGGACACTTTCTATGCATGAATTGTGTACACTGTATTCTTTCATAGGACATATGAAAGAGTCTAGTTTCTTTACTTCAGTATTATGTTTATGGGATTTTTACGGTTTTCATTCTCACAGCTGTGTAAGATCCCATGGTATGGATATCCCACAGTTTACCCATTTTCCTGCTGATTAGCATCTGGGTAGTTTCAGTTCGGGGCTATTACAAACTATCATGGACACATGTATGTGTTTCTGATGGATATACTCCTAGGACTAAAATTACTGCACACTTGCAGCTTTAGCAGTTACTAGCAGTTTTCCAAAGTAGTTGTAAAAATATATACTCCCAAGTACAGTATGTGAAAGTTGTGTTTTCTCATGACCACACCAACATTTGCTACTATCTTCTTTTTTAGCCTCATGGTAGGTATGGAGGCATATGGCATTGTAGCTTTAGTTTGCATTTCCTTGATGGTAAGTGAAGCTGGTTACCTTTTTAAATATATATTTGTCCATTTGCATATCCTTTCATATTCTATTCAAGATTGTTATTACCCACCTTTCTTTTGATCTGTATGATTGGTTTGTATGGCTCTTAATTGATTTGTATATTCTGGAAACAACTCCCTTGCTGGATATATGTATTACAAATATCTTCCACTGTGTGAGTTCTTACCATTTTTTAGTGGTGTCTTTTAAGGAAAGGAAGTTCTTAATGTTACATTATCAAATTCTCCAAGTTAACAATTTATTTCACTAATAGCTAATATATTTTGTGTTCTGTTTTGAAAATCTGTACTTACGCTATGGTACTTGTAAAATTCTGTAGCATCTTCAAGAAGAGGAGAGTGGTATCTCCATCCCCATCTGTATGTTTGCTTAACCACAGGCTTGCTGATCTATTCCAATGCTATGAATTTGGGAGAAAATTTTGAGCACTGGGGGGTGATGGTACAGACAGCAGAGACTGTGGATCCTGACTGATCGTATAGACCTCAAGCTGGGATCACGGAGAGTAAATGAGATTGAGACCTGTAGACTTGTTACAGAACAACCAAACCTGGGACAATGTGGGCATGTGTGTCTCAGGTCAGTGGGAAACTGATGGATACAGCAAGTCTTGGCAGAGAACTATCAAAGCATAGGGAACTGCTTGGGATTGAATTTCTCCTCAGCGGGGCCTGTTGGGAATTCTTATGTGTCCTCACTGACAAGTAGCTAGATAAGCCACAATGACCTACAGAAAGGGAACAGCAACTTTACTATACTCGTGCATTTGAGAGATCACCTGTTTCCCTTGTTGAGCTCCTGACCCCACCATCAGAGAAGCAAGCACATGGAAGAGAAAGACGTGTGTGTAAAGTGAGTTGGAACCACAGGTCCCATCTACACCCTGGAGGGTTATGAGTGTTTTTCAATTAAATATGAGATTAATTTTTTTAAAAAAAATATTTACTTACTTGAGAGAGAGAGCACGGCGGGGGACGTGCAGAGAGAGGAGGAGAGAGAAGCAGACTCCCTGCTAAGCCCCACACGGCGTGGCTCAATCACATGACCCCAAAATCATGACCTGAGCCAAAACCAAGAGTCAGACGCTCACTCACCGACTAAGCCACCCAGACGCCCAAGATTAATGTTTTAAATGAATAGAATTAAATCTCAGTACCTGAAATTAAAGTTTCAAGAACCAGGGAAGCTACTACCCCAGAACAATAAAGTCTGACCAAGTACTAAGTATAGAAAATATGAACATTTCATGCTTATGCCTCTTGAGATTCTCAAACTGGTTACACATCTTTTGTCTCCCCTCATTATTTTTAGACCGGGATTGTTTCTTCTTCATCTTTCAAGCTTTGGTGTCTAGTGTATAGTAGTTCATGGGACCTAAGATGTATGTGAGTGAGTGAATGAACCCATGCAAACTATAAGAACTACATGACTGTTTTAATTCTCCTTTAGTCCAGAGGCTCCATCAGAGTGAGAAAGAGTGACGGTTATGTCTGTAAAATCTCTGCAACTTTCACCCTACAGAGAGAGCTTTCAATCCACTTTTATCTCTTTTTCTAATCAGCTCTCCTTCCCCCTCAATAGACACATACATAACAGATCTAGGAGAAAGAAAGATTTCCCCTTAAAATGTTACACGACTTTGAGCTACATTCTTGAGAGGCGCTCTCAGCCTCTCCAATCCTACCTGCTCTGTCTCCAACATTCCACTCAATCTCCTCCCATTTCTCCATAAATAACCTCGTAACTCTGCCTTACCATGTATCAGTTCTGTCCATGTCTGAAGCTACTTCCCCACCTCAGCATCATTGTTGGGAACCTGGAGAGGAATGGGAGGCAATATTCTTTCCTTCTTGCCTCAAATATCTATACATTTGGGGATGGGAAGGTGAAAAGATAAACAGGGCCAATCTTGCCTTTTTTATTACTGTCCTCTTGTGAACCCGTCTTCCACCAAATATTTCAGTAGTATGGCCATACTTCATTTCAGCTGTTTTGTTCCCACCTAACACCTCCAGCAGTCCTTGTGTTTGGATAACTAGCCAGAAGTACTTTTGTCTGGCATCAATCTCTCTCTCTATATATATATGTATCAGATTACTGTGAAATTCTGCACTAACTATTTGTTCTTCCTAAAAAATATCCAGACTATTTAGCCGTAAAAGTGGAGGGAGGGGGGCTTGGACTGAGTCAATTCCTGTATTTTAGCTAAGCCATATCTAAATACAGCAGCTACAGAGAAACCGAAAAAGGAAGAAAAGAATCCTGTCCCTACCCTGTTTCCTGGTTAGGAAGGAGCAGACTTTGGAGAAGGGAAGCCAAAGCATGCTTTGTAACAAGCTGAAAATAAGCCCTTGACAGCTGAGGCCTAAACTGTACCCATACAATGATAAACAAGCTTGACTGGGGCTTTGGCTTATTTATAATAAGGAATAAATTAATTGAAGCATTTCACATTCTTATTCATACCATAAAGAGCCAGGAGACTTCAAAGAATGGGACAAATGGAAGAATTTAATAAACAGAAAAGAAACAAATGAGGAAATAAAAAATAAGCTGCAAAAATATTTTCAAAAAGATAAAAACATTTTAGAACGTGTCAAAAAAATAATTACTAACCCCACATAGCTGGGACAAATGAATTGCAAGCAGAAGCTAGAGTACAAAAAATAATTATTCATTAACTTGCAGTGTAGTCTCTGCTACATGTTATGTCAGCAACTAAATTGTACAGTAATGACAATGAATTCTAAACTTAAATCTCTAATAATATGGCAGAGTCGTTTCTGTCCCATACTTGCAAAAATATAATAGTAATTTAAAAAAGAAAAAGTTCATGGGAAAAGTGGTTAAATGGAATCAAGACTAGTCCTAGACTCTAATATCTTTAAACTGGGCTGGGCAACAGACTACTCACTGACCCAGCTGTTGAATACAGTTTTTAGGGTGACAGAAGAAAAGCTCTGAGGCAGCCCAGTATTTCACACCCCTGCTGCTTTTCCTGATAATGGACTCACACTTATTCCTTTTCCATAAGTAAAGCATCATACAGTTTACTTACTCCACCCTCTGACCAAGAAGTAGAAGTTTATGATGGAAACCATACTTTAGGCCATGGGGTTTGGCTATTATTTATCAGGATGTGAAATGAGAAAATATGCAACTGACAATGCTTAGAAACAAAATCAGGAATGAAGAAAAATAAATCTAACATCAGACTGTTTAACAGTTGGTATTAGAAGCAAATTCTGGCCACCCCAAAGCTATTGGTGAGCCCACCCCTGCTTCCTCCACACCTACTGGCCTGCTCTGCCCACAGGTCCCTGGGCAGCCAAGGGGCTGGTGACAGTGGTCCTGACCTTTCCTGCTAAGAGCACATCTCTGCTGGGTTGCTCCTTTCATGCATATGCATTTGACTGTATAGAAGAGTTAGACTAACCATGTTGGGGCAGTTTTAGGAATTGTTGTTAAAATGAAAAACAACAAATTCTAGCTTAAACAAAGTTTCTATCTAAATTCAGGTCTCCTGATGTGGAATTTTTTTAATGAAATTCTTTTGTAATTTTTTTTAAGGTTTTTTTTTGTGGGGTGTGTGTGTGTGTGTGTGTGTGTGTGTGTGTGTGTGTGTTTTGGGGGGTTTTTTTGTTTTTTGTTTTTGTTTTGTAGTAATGTTTATACTGCCATGGGGTTCAAACCCATGTTTGCATGTTCTTCAGACTGAACTGGCCAGATGCCCCTGGAACTTTTTTTTAAAAATGCTAGAGTAGTCTGGTGCTAATGAAGGACATTGATCATATCTTCTGTCTGCCCAGCATATTTTAATGTAACACCAGTTGTCTGGGGAATCTCCCACCTTGTGGGTGTACTTCCCCAAGGTAAAGGCTGGGACTTGCTTCCCTAGGCCCCCTTGCAGCTTAGGGCTCACAGATGTGACAGACACTTCCATTGGAAAGAAACTAATGGGAAAAGTAAGGTATCTCATGGAATAAATGTGCGGCAAGGGAGGAGGTATGAAGCCAAGATACGTGCAGTTTCCAGAAAGAACAGGGACAGAAGTTCCGGTGAGTGCCCCCACATTAGTGATGACTGTCTCCAGTAAAAGCTGCATCACTCCATTCTATAGCTTCCAAGCTTGACTCTCTACTTCAGATTTGTTAGCTACCCAGTATGCTTTGAAAAGGGATCCTTTTCTGTGGTGGATTTTGTTTCAAACATTCAGTGCATATTTACTGAATGCAATCTGTGTTCTAGGAACTGACTTTAAGCAATGAAAAAAAACAGAAATAGATTCTTGTCCTAATAAAGCTTACACTCTGGTAGGGAAGACAGATGATAAATACATGATAATGGTACATGCCGTGTGATAAGCACTATAAGACAGTAAGTATTGTAGAGAAAAGCAAAGCATCTGAAGAAAAGAAATGCCAGGTTTGGAGTGTGGCATATTTAAGTAGGGTGGTCAGGAAAGGTATGACCAAGAATGGCTAAAATTAACAATTCAGGAAATGACAGATGTTGGTGAGGATTTGAGAAAGGGGAACCCTCCTACACTGTTGGTGGGAATGCAAGCTGGTGCTTCCACTCTGGAAAACAGTATGGCGGTTCCTCAGAAAGTTGAAAATAGAGCTACCCTACCACCCAGCAATTGCACTAGTAGGTATTTATCCCAGAGATACAATTGTAATGATCCAAAGGGGCATCTGTACCCCAATGTTTATAGCAGTCATGTCCACAGTAGTCAAACTATGGAAGGAGACCAGATGTCCATCATAAGATTAAAAAAAAAAAATGACACACACACACTGGAATACTACTCAGTCATCAAAAGAAACTGAAATCTTCCCATTTGCAATAACGTGGATGGAACGAGAGGGTATTATGCTAAGTGAAATCAGTTAGAAAAAGACAATTACCATATGATCTCACTCTTACGTGGAATTTAAGAAACAAAACAGGATCATAAGGGAAAGGAGGGAAAAATAAGACAAGATGAATTCAGAGAGGGAGACAAACGGTAAGAGACTCAATCACAGGAAACAAACTTAGGGTTGCCGGAGGGGTGGAGGGGTGTGGGGTGGCAGGATGGGGTAACTGGGTGATGGACATTGAGGCCATGGGATGTGATGAGCACTGGCCATTATATAGACTGATAAATCACTGAACTTTACCTGTAAAACTAATGATACACTCTATGTTAATTGAATTTAAATTTTTAAAAAGTGGGGAGGGAGCCCAGATGGCTCAGTCAGTTGAGCTTCCAACTCTTGTCTTTGGTCCAGATCATGATCTCAGGGTTGTGAGATCGAGCCCCACAAAGGACTCTTCACTCAGGGGAGAGTCTGCTTGTCTGCTTCTCCCTCTCCCTCTGCCCTCCCCCAAATAATTTTTTTTAAAAATAAATTTTTTAAAAAGAGGAAAAGTCTGACCAAGATGACATTTAAACAAAGATCTGAAGGATATAAAGGAATGAAGTGAAAGGGTAGCTAGGTCAGCATTCTAAGTAGAGGGGAAACGAGGACTTGTGTGTGTAAGCAGAAGTGTACTCGGCACATTCAAGGAAGAGCAAGGAAACCAGTGTGGCTGGAACACGGTGAACAAGGGGGAAAGTAGTAGATGATGAGGACCAAGAGGAGAGTGACCCAGCAGGTGCTGGTAGGTAGGTGCAGTAGCAGGGGCTTTGAGAGTGGAAACACTGAAGGGCTTTGAGCAGAGGAGACGTGATTTAACGGTATCACTGATTGCTGCACTGAAAACTGACATAGGGAAAGGGAATGGGCAAAAGCAGAAGAAAGAGAAAAGTGAAGAATTACTAAAACAAACCAGATGAGAGATGAAGATGGTTTGGTCCATGGTGGTAATTGAGGTGGGTGAAGAGAAATAGGCTGATTCTGGATATATTTTGAAGGTGTAACTGACACCATTTATTGAGAGGTTGCTTTGGGTACATTCTGATGACTTCATGCTTCTGACATACAGGATTAGCACATATGATTTAATGTGTTTTCTAAGAATCAAAAGGCAGAAATACATGTATTCTTGACATTAGTAGTATAAACCCTCTTACGTTCATAGAGACTTTAGCATTAACACTACCTGATATATATAATGACATACATCAATTATCCTTACTCTGCTGACGTCATTTAAAAAATATTTTCAGTGGGGGCATCTGGCTGGCTCAGCCTGTAGAGTATGCGACTCTTGATCTTGGGGTTGTAAGTTCAAGGCCTGCTTTGGGTGGAGAGATTACTTAAAAAGATCTTTGAAAAAACAAACAAAAAAACAAACCAACTTGTGTTTACTGTGTGCAGGACATGGTAATTTGATAACATCACCAAAAACTTAAATAGCACTAGAGTTCACAAAAGCACTTTAACATCCATTATTAAACTCACAACTGGCAGGTTTGTAAGAATAGGAGAAAGAGATCTTTCTCCTTCTACATGTACATGCATCTGAACATACAGTGAGATGGTAGCTATTTACAGGCCAAGAGAAAAGGCCTCAAAATGAAATCTACCTTGCAGGCACCTTGACCTTGGACTTCCCAGCCTCCACAACTCTGAGAAAATAAATTTTGCTATGTAAGTCACTCAGTCTATGGTATTTTGCTGTGGCAGCCTGAGTAGACCAATACACCATTATTGTGGAAGAGAAAGGTGGTTTATAACAATCTTAATTTGGCCAATTTAACATATACACAAAACCCCAAAGAAACGTTCAATCCTGACTTCATTTTCAGGCCACATAATCCAAACCACACAAAATTCACAAGGCAGTGGAGATTGGAATCATCATTTTACTCCATTTAGCTGGCCCCTAAGCTCCATTCACAGCCATGGAATCTGACTCCTAGCCTTTGGGGAAGCAACATGTGCTAAGGCCAAGTTCACCAAAGAATCTCTTACAATCTCCTTCATAACTTCAGTATTTCTGTTGTCCAATTAATTAGCCTCTAGTTATATGTGGAGAGTAAGTATTTGATGTATGAATTGAGCTGTGCGGTAAGAATAAAGTATATACCGGATTTCTGAAACTTAATATGAAAAAATATATAAAATATATTAATAATTAATAATTTGAATATTTTGGATACAGTGTGTTAAATAAAACATTAAAAAATTAATTTCACCTGTTTTTTTACTGTTTTTAATGTGCTCCTAGAAAATTTAAAATTATGTATGTGGTCTGCATTTGTGCTTTGCATTGTATTTCTTCTGTTGCTCCTTCATACACACACACACACACACACACACACGCACACACAGTCTCTTAGTCCTTTTGATTTAATTACACTTTCCTCAGAACCTCAGCTCCAGCTCTTCTTGGGTCTTGCCTCCAAAGGATCTTGCCAGTCTTTCTCTGCTCCAACTAGTTCTATTGTTGTGGGCAGATTTCAGAATTTGAATATGCATGAGGCAGAAGGGGGCAGACCTTAAGGGAGTCTAAACCCCCTTCCAATAAAATGTTGACTACAATTAGCTCTTTCCTCATTGCACTGATACTTTTTCTCCTTCACCATTTTAGGTAACATTCTTTTAAAAAACACCCTCTAATAGTGTAACCCTTAGACTATAACATTCTAGAAAAGTGAAGGGAGTGGCAGGGAAGAAAACTTTATGCTATCAGTATATAACGTTAATGATTTTGATCCTATATTACTCCCTATTTTTCAAGAGAGAAGCTGTCAAGAGTGATTAAATGCATTATGCAAGGTCACAGATCTGTATGAAGTAGATTTCTACTGAAATCAGGGCTCTAGCCAGATTCTGTGCTCTTACTGTTATACGACAGTATGTAATTGCCAAAATTCAAACTTTGACAATTCAAAATTTTATAGAACCTGGGTAAGGGAGAAAATGAGAGGTGGTCGTTGATATAAATATCAATTATTACTAAACACTATTTGGAAAATAATTATAGTTATTTTCTCTTTGGGATATAGGTAAGTGGGAAATTATGTTTACTCAAATTATTCAATAAAACTCCACAGAATTGTTTTAAATTACGGATGATGATGATGATGATGACAGCCAACATGTATGCCCTTATGTGTGAAGCACTGTGCTAAACACTCTGTTCTTAAGCTCATTTTATTATCTCACAGAGTACGGGGTCCTCTCAACCCCATTTTATAGGAGAAACCAATCACAGGGCTAAAAATTGAAACCAAGCCTGTCAGATTTCAGAACCCTAGAGCTGGGTCATGCTCTAGTGCCTTCCAATGATAATGGTCTCATCTCCACTTCTAGGTGTCTCACTTGGGATAAAGGAATGAAGTCACTCCCAATTTCTGGCAAATTCTCTAAAGAAGAAAGAATTGTAATTCTGGGGCTCATGCTCTACATATTACAGATAAATTTAGTTTTGAGCATTTCTTAGGCTATTTTTGCATCCCCCTTATGCACTCATTTGGGGTAGTTTAGAAAGAGCATGTTTTAGAGAGGACTTTTAATCATTTACTGATTTTGAAGATGTACTTCTGGAGAGAGCTCTCACAATTCCAGAAGCTGATCGGATATCTGCGCCAAGTAATAGCATTTTTGCTTTCCATACCTTGCCTGAGCCTCCATATCCCTGGAAAAATCCAACTGCCAACATAAGGCTTTATATTTTAAGGCAGGGGCAGGGATTCTCTTAACAGGTCCAGTTTCTTTTTTGCCCAGAAAGGTGTTGACTTTAAACATGATAACACAAGTTTTAACTAAATATTGACTCATCAAACAGGATCTCCAAAGTTGTTCTTTAAATTCCAGGAGTCCTAGAATCCCCTAAGATAAAGTGAGAAACAGAGTATAAAACATAGCTATTTGAACAAACCATTACAGTATATGAATATGTACACTTCAAACAATCCTCAAAATAATTCTTTATTGGCCATTAATAATAATTCTTTATTGAGGAAACTGAGGTCCAAGGAAACTAAAAGAATATCTAAAGATTGTAACTACCATTTATGGACTTTCTGACATTATACCTGATGGATGTTACATGTATTTGCAACACCTTCATCATTCTTAAGGTACAGCTGGTATGTCCATTTGAATCCATGAACCAGAAAGAAAACAGACATTCTGAATAAAGAGCTCAGAGAATATGGCAAAAACATTTATTTAATTTTCCGATGGAGTTTCTTATCAGACTGAATCAGAGTCTACTTCAGATAGACAGCAGTCCCTTTTCTAAGGCTCCTTGCCTCTCCACCTTCACTTTCCCTTCCCCGTCTTTTCCTGCCCCTTGCATCCCATTAGGTTCCCATGTCTATCTTGGACAGGCAGTAAAGGATCATTTAAGTTCCATCCATCTTGGAGGGGGGAGGCTTTGGATCCTTCGGATTATTCAGAATAAAACCCTACCAAAAGACCTTTCTTTTGACCAGTTTTGAAGTCTCAAAGCCTAAGTTTGTTAGGATTGATTTGTTTCTAGTTGTATGGTCAACACCCCAAATAATCTTTTCCCTAAAATACCCTAAATCTACTCAAATTGGAAAATAAAACCACCCCCCCCTACACATACACAAACACACACCTTAAAAACAACCCCACGATAACAAAATACAAAGAATTTTCAGAGTAAGTGAATACACACAGGTAATCTATCTAGTACCTCTCCAACCTGGAGGAAGAGGTGGGAAGCCAGTACCAGACAAGAAAGCAGGGGATAAAGAAGGCCACCCAGGAAGGGGAACAAACAACTGCATGAGAAGTTTAAAGAGGCAGCTAGAAAAGTTGCCTTTTCCTACTCTTGGTCTGTGGGTCTGCAGCCAAGCACCAGGGGGCCGACCCCGGACAGCATTCCAAAGGAAGAGCAGGATGAAGTACAAAGAGCAACTACACACCTGACCCTGCAGGGCACTGCTGAGCTATCCATCACCCCCGTCTACCAAATAACGGCCACGCCTTCATTTCCGGCCAGTCATTTCTCACACAAATTGGTCTTTGGGCCCACTCGAACCCAGGAAAGGGAATTCTGGGATAATGTCATTCCCAGCTTGACCAAGCTGATCACAGAATAATCCAGAGCAGCTGTTCATAAAGACACCTAGGGGTGCCTGGGTGGCTCAATGGAAACATCCAACTCTTAATTTCAGCTCAGGTCACGATGTCAGGGTTGTGAGATGGAGCCCCACATTGGGCTCCTGCTAGGCAAGGAGCCTGCTTAAGATTCTCTCTTTCTCCCTCTCCCCACCTCCTCCCTCCCTCTAAAAAATGACATACCCGAAGCATAAAGAATGGTAAGACACGTCAGGCAAAAAAACTAAGCAAAAGAAACCTGGGTATACTTATATTAAAATCAACAATAAAATTTAAAGCAAAAATTATTTTCAAGAGTTAGAGGGTCATTATAGAAAGTGTTCAACTAAAAAATAAACTTCTAAAATTGCATACATCTAATAATAGAACCTTAAAATAATACGTAAGGGGACTGAGATTACAAGAGGAACTGACAAATCTGTTATCACAGTGACAGACTTTGACATACCTGAGACTTAACTGAAACAGCAAATAAGGAATAAAAAGAAAGAAGAGTATACCAGATGTGAGTTAACACTATTAAGTGCAGAGAAAAAATAATGCTATGAGAAAGAAGGCCTAGGGAGGTATTATTTTAGATTGGAGATTGACGTTTTGGAGGGCAAATACAACAGAACAGAACAATGGGGCAAGTGTTGAGGACGCGGCCAAGAGATGTCTGGAGGTAGAGAAAAGCGGAAATAAAGGCAGGGTTACGTTCAGGAAAAAAAAGTAAACAATCTAAGCATTTGCAGAACATGTGTCCTCAATAGGTCTTCCAAGTGCTCACTTTATTTAGCTCAGTTCTAGGCCTCAGGGAGAAGTTGTTTCTCCTGGGTTGATCTTTCTGTACTTCAGAGATGTGGGAAAAATTACTTAGCCTTAGGCCACAGGGACCTGAGATACTCCCCAACTTGAGCAATGCCCACTCTCCTTTCCCTTTTCTCCTACCTCTGGTCAAAACTGAAAATTGTTGACAAGGGAGTTATAAGATTGAAGCCTTGCAGGGCTCAAACTTCAGGATTTTCTCCACCAAAAGGGATGGGGGTCAGGGACAGGGTCAGTAACAAGGATGGAGTACAGGGCAAAGGTGGGGAAGGATCTCAGCAAAAGGAATGAGTTCTTGAGGGTAATATAATCCAGCCCAACTTCCCACAGCAGGAAATCAAAGATCTGGGACAGAGCTCTTCCCTATTAAAGGGTATACTGGCCCAGGAACACCAGAGCTGGTAACCTATTGCTGAATTGGGTCCACGGTGAGACTGGAGTGTCAAAATGTCTTCATTTGTATTTCAATCCCATGTACCCTCCTGCTCAGTTCCGTCTTCCCACTGCTCACGGCAGTCCTTCACTGACAACTATTCTATTGTTCTATTGTTGGAACTCCTGTGGATGTTGGCCTGTGTGGCATTATCCTTTCAGTTTATTTTCTTTGGGTAATAATAAATAGTTGAAAACTTGGGTTCCTGGATATATGTTTCTTTCTAAGAGCCTTGTTCAACATTCAGGCAAAAAAAAACCTCAAAAGATTCTGTGTGACTTAGGTACCATGATTTACAACCAGATTTACTAGTAGCTAATTACAACCCAAACTTTCTTTGTATTTTCAAAGGGCTTTTTGTATATTCCATGTATGGTGGTAACAAAATGTGAAAATACAGGCCTTATCAATAAGATTATACAAAACGACACTAAAATACTTAACCAGTGGTAAGTTCTACTGATGTCTGAGAGTGAAAACATTATCTCAAGGGAAAAATTTTTTTAAGTATTTGGTGTAAATGGTTATATAATATTTTTCTTGGCATGGTAATTAGGAGGTCCACATATAGGAGAATCATTATTAATAATAAAAAAATGTTCATTTACTAGAGAAGTTATCTCCTCTTATCCTTCCTTGCTCAAAACTTTGAAGACATATGAGGTATCTAAGATGACCTTCTGAGGTGGGGCAAAGAGCAAATGCTTAAAAGCATCTCCTAAATATTGAATGATTTATCCTACAAATTTTGAAAAAGAATTGTACAAATACCCAAATTATGATGGTATCACAGAGAACAGCCATGGTCCGCTGTTTCCGAAGACTATCATTTAGACTATAAATATGTGCATTCAGTGAGCATGGTCTGAGGGAGAGCTGTACTCGGATTTCCTTCACAAATTATCAGTCAGGAATTCCCATGTGCTTATCTGGAATTCTGGTTTCACAGTCTTAAAACACAGACAAAAAGTCTACTTGTCTCATAAATATAATGAAAAAATTCATCAGCTCAATTCAGGCATCTTGAAATAGTTATTATTAACCAATGATAATGGTCTAAAAGCTCTTCATAACATTAAGAGGTTGAAATCATAAATAAAAATCCCTTCATGACCCAAATTAGCATTTAATGTAAAAACCAACTGGAAATAATTAAATCAGGAGTCAAGCTATGATTTTTATTACGTGCAAACTAAGCCATTAGAATTTTTCAGAAAATTTGCCAATAGGGGGCAGTGTGCTTGTAATTAAAATAAGATTCTAATATTTTAAAATTTGACGATCTGGTAACTCCTAGTATATAAACAATAGACTTAAGAATGATTTTACAACCCTGCTTCAAATTTGGGCACTTTACTGTCAAAGGGTTAAAAAATACCTATGTTACTGAAAGCTATTAGTGCTATATAAATATCAAGTATAACTGCCACAAAACCATTTTAGAGAAACTATAATGAATATAAAAACCCAAACAGTAATAAGCTTTACAGATCCTTTGACTTTATAATATTAAAAGGCAAAAACAAACTAACCCTCTGGTAGGTTCTATTTAGGGTAAATGTTTACTCCCTTCCAAATATATTTTATTCCCAGTAATATGCCCACATAAAATTCTAAAATAGTTTTCTAAAAGGTGTTCCCATTTTTAAGACTTTTTTTTTTTAAGTAATCTCTACAGCCAATGTGGGACTTGAACTTACAACCCCGAGATCAAGAGTCGCATGCTCTACCCTCTGAGCCAGCCAGGTGCCCCCTTGAGATATTTTTAAAGAATGTACTTCTGCCTTTTTTTTTTTTTTTTAAATTGAGGACTGTCTTTGGGAAAGAGAATATTAAGTTCATATATAAAACATTAATTCAAAATAAGCCCAATAATACTATAAGCCCCAAAAGGGAAGTTAGCTTTTTAGATAAAGGAATAAAATCCTATTTTCAAAACACTTTATAAGATGAACTATATGCTTTGGATATTAACAAAATGAACTGTAAAACATGAATCTGAGAGTTCACTGCATCAAGGACCATTATTTCAGATCAGAGAAACCTGCACATACAACTGTATCTTTTTTATTTTTTTTTTAACAACTGTATCTTTTAGGAGTTAATGACAAAAAGAAAAAATACATTCATATTATTCTGGATCACTGCAAGTTTCAATTCTTTGTCTTGAGGGTATTTGGTGATTTAAATGAAATGACCTGTTACTTATGGAACTCTTGGTCATAACGGTTGCAGAGGTCCAAATTCAAAGAATTCAACCAAAAAACAAAACAAAACAAAACAAAAACCATAAACTACTTACTTATACAGCATTTTGCTTAGTACAAGTTGTTAAAATTGCCACAGAAACTATCTGCCAATTCTGAACACCTAAGGAAAATACATTCCTCTGTTATTCTGTGTTGATTTAGTTATTATATAAATAAATCAACTGCATATTGTATATTGTAAATAGTTTGAGGGTTATAAATAACTTATCCACTAGGCAATAAATCTCACTAAAAAAAAATGGTACAGAAGTAAAGCACTCAAACAGCTCAGAGATCCACTATAACTTTTTTTTTTTTTTCAGTTTCACCTTAGACCACAAATTTACACCATTTCTATTATCTGTGATGGGCTGAGGACAACAGAAGTGTTCATATTCACCTTATTCTAACAATAAGGCAATGGAAGCACAATGGAAAGCTGAATTCTAACTGTAAATGTTTTTTTGCAACATAACATTTTCAAATCTGCTTAAATCCAGAGAGATTTTTATTACACAATTCGATTTTTACATCAATAAAATCTTAGATATATAACAATACAGATGAAGGAACAAGAATTTAATTTGTATTGAAATAAATATTAGATATACAAAGCACACAGAGTGAAAAAGGGTCACAATAAATTAAAGTGGAGACATCATTTTGTTCAATCACCAAAGAAAGCCCTTGACACTTTCAATTTCACACCATCAAATTTATCATTCTTGCTGATTTAAGCAGAACACAAAACAAATATGGATCCCAGGGCTTACTTTCACAGGTACCAGCATAGATAATTTACTACAGTGATCCAATTTGGAAATCAGTAGGGACCAGTAAATCGCTGCATAAAAGAAAGAGCGAATGAGGTCCTTTTTCCTTAGTGTCAGCAGGCTATGATTATTATGTTTATTAGATTTTCTTGAAAGGACTTAACATTTTCTCAAATATTCAGGAGAAATATATTTCCCCTCTGAGCCCTGCATTAGCATTTATGTGTGTTGGTCTTGAATATAGGAGAATGATGAATTTTTCAATTTATTTTATAAATTTATACAGTCTGGATAGTATTGGCCTGAAGAGTGTAACTCCCCAACCTGTACAATATTAGATATTAAAAATGGATTCAAGAGAAGTTACTAAGAAATGCTGACATACTATATATACAAATTTTTTAGTTCAATATATCCCATTATATGGAGCACCAGAACTAATGCATTTATAAATCAAGCAGTTTTTTATGGCTCTTTCCAATCTTTGTGACCCTTTTACATTTGTTCCAATATAGACACGTCACAAATGTTTCCTGCCCAAGACTTTGCCCATTTGGTCTCAACTTACAAATATATATTTATGATATAAGCAAAAATTCATGTCAAAAAGCAATTGTTCTGCTTTAAAGTTACAAAAGAAAATCTGGAATTCAACTGTCATGAACCAAGAAAAAAAATTAGTTTAAGAGGATTGAGCATATCAAAAAGTTAGTTTTAAGAACGCTATGAAGGACAATGTGAAATGACTCTGGAGACTTTCCTTCTCCTTTAGTAGGAGTTAATTTTTAGATTCCAGCAAAGGTATCTACCAATTTTTTCCTTATCACTTTCCTAAGAAACAGAATCTGCTTTAGATTTTAAAAAATACTGAACTTTATCTCCTGTCACATCAACTCAAACTCAAAGCAGTTTTCCTATTTGCCCTGCACAAGAGTGTTCTAGAGAGTTCACACCACACACAGAGAAAACCAGGTTCCTTCTAAGAACCCACCTGAACACCACCTTAGAAGGTACAAATGTCCTAGAATAATTACTACCAGGAATCCTTCCAAACTTTTAGCAGTTCCTTTCTTACCCTTAATACCAGATCCAGTAATACTTTTCCATTCTGCACATTAGAAGAGGGCTGCTCATTAAAACAAACCCTGGAAAAGACTCCTGGATTTATAAACACACATCTTTGGCACACTATCTATTGAACTACATGATCATATAGCCTCTGCAGAATTCTCCTGATCGTAAAGAAATTCCAATGAGGTGTGAAAGAGAAACTAGCTGTCACTGCAACTCAAACTGAATTTACAAGTCTAGATATTATTCTTGATACAATAACCAAAAATCTCAATATGCTTTTACATTATTACCATGAGAAGTCTAAATTTTAAGAGGTTGAACTGGTTTTATCTTGTGTACCTACAAAAGGACCATGAAAAAATTTTAAGTACCATTTTTCTATACACCTGAAAATTAAGGACAAAGAACAATTTTGTAATTCATGTATTTTTAGGTGATTTAGATATTTTATAAAGAAAAAAACAACAACACAGAGTCCATGATCTGAATAATGCTGCCCTAAACTGTGGCCTGTATTACCATTTGACTAGAACATTAATAATTAAACATTAATAGGGTAAACATTAATAGGGTACTCTTCCAGGTTTTCAACATTTCAATATTTTACTATGATTTCAATATAATTCAATACATAGTAATGTAGTTTCAATTCATTACTATGTACTCACCATAAATGTTCACTAAATATTTATTGAATTTTGAGTAATTACATATTAAAAAGGGTGAAATCAGATCCTTAGTTTTATGGCTGACTCCGCACTTTTGGTGGCATTTAACCTTCCAACTGGGCCTATGACCTGAGGAAAGAGTGCCATCTACTGATCACATCCGTAACTGACTGGGATTACTTTCTCCCTTGAGGTTTGTTTCCTTAGAGTCAGAATCAAAACTGATCTAAGTTTGGGTGGTAGCTTTGAGGCTAGCAGATCTTAGGGGGATCTGGGCAGGCATGAGTGGGGTTAGAGTTTCAGAATAACTATATGAATCAAAATAAACTCCTTAGGATTAGATAAGAGTCTTTAACCACAATCCCTCAAAATTAATTTCATTCACTCTGATCTCAAACTTTAAAAAAAAAACACACACACAATCTCAGTTCCACTTATCTTACTACATATACACTCATCTTCCTTTCCACATCGAATGATATTCATGTCCTAAACTTACAAACCTAATCAGAATTTTTGATCTTGATTTTTAGAAAGAAAAGGTATTGTAACAGCTTTATAATTCATAGTTATTAAAGAGACCTCCTAAGTCTTTCATAAAAACTTCTGGTTTAATATCAGCATGCCTTGATTTTTCTGTAAGGGAAATTCCTAAATATCTAAATTACTTGCTTACTTCCAGGAGCAAAATTACTATTTAAGAAATTTCAGTTTGGGACTGATATTAAATAGAGTTTATATTCACAAGGCATCAGGTATACAAAAGGAATACAGAATTCTTGTTATAATAAAAGTAGGTTTTATTTTAGGCTTCCACCTGTCCCAGAGGGTTTAATATCTAAAAGTCCTAGAATAGCATTACAGCACTTGTTGGATGCTGACATTTTTAAACTTGGAAGTAAAATGAAGTTCAGCTACGCTATAATTTCTTCTACTTCATTCATTCCATATACTGCTACTGTATTTCCTTAATTTTAATTTGATAGATGTACATATTAAACTAATTCCAGATGTACAATCAGCTGGTTGTACATACACATATCATGGGATTCCTAGGTACAAGCTCATGCAAACTAAACATCCAGTAACACTCAAATTGTAAAATTTACTTTTTCATGAATTGAGGAGTTTTTTATTTAAAAATCAAACCTTCCATTAAAGAATAGTCCAACAGGAGCATATGAGAAATATAATCCTGTTATGTGATAAAAAGCCTCAACTTTTAAAGCACAGGGTATTCTACATTTTTAAGTTTTAATATTAAGATTCTTTTCATCAAAACCAACATGAAATTATTCCCCCTAGGGAAATCTTTTTGACCAACAATAATTCCCAAACTAAAGAGGAAAAACTCAGAACAGAGGCACACTCATAGGTCATTAAAAGACAATCAGTAAAAACAGCTCACAAGAAGAAAATTAACGGAAAAAATGGTGAAATCTGAGTAAGTTCTATACTTTAATTAATAGTATTGTTCCAAGGCTAATTTCTTAGTTCTGATAAATGCTATATAGTTATGTAAAGTGTTAATATAAGGGGAAGCTGAGTAAAAGGTATACAAGAACTCTATTTTTGCAACTGTTCTATAAATCTAAAATTATCTCGATTTTTAAAAATTGTAGAAAACAAAAAAACACGTAACTTAAAAATAAATATGACTTCAGCTGCCAAGATTTCCTGATATAATTCAAGACTTAATTTTTAAAGACATCATTAGAAATCAGGAATATGTTTACTTAACATTATAGTCACTTTATTGCTCTAGAAAATTAGTTCTTAAAACCATCATATTACATATATAGTGATAATGAGGCTAGCCACACACCCACCCACCCACCCCAATCAACTGTATTGCATGAGGCTGCTTTTCTAACTTAGTAGATAAATATTAAAAAAATACAAAAAGAGTTGGCTACAGTTGAGCTATCAAGTAGACATCACATTTCCAAAGATGGGAAAGTTGAACAAAAAGAAAACTGATGTTACTGACAACTTACTAATAAATGTATGAGAAATCCAATTACATGCAGACAGAAGAAAACTGGTTACAAAAACCATTACATCACTGTGTACTAAAACTTCTGCAGTGTTTTAAACATTCCCAACCATGCAACGGTAATAAAAGATCAGAATGAATTTTATAAAGAAGTTGAGGGCAGCTCAACAAACAGGATTTAACATATTATACAACTCAAATCACAGCTGCATAATACACCCAAGACTCCCAAATCTACCTATGCATTAAGAAATTAAAATACACACTAATCCCCCACAATTCATCTTCCAGCCCCATTCCCCACCAATTATCTTACCTATCAATCTTTCCATTTAACCTTTTAAGTCATATTTGATGGGCAAGTATGTAATCTACAGGATAATCTTCATTATTATTTCAGAACAGACCCAAGCACAGGCATATGCTCAATCTTCAGTTACATTCCTTTCAAAAGACATCTGAACTGCTGCAACTGTCTATGAAAATTCAAGCCTAAGAAACCAAGAAAATTGGCAGTCAAGAATCTAATTCTATAAACTCCAATAATGCTAGTCATCTATGTGTCCACATTTGTAAAAGGGTTTCCAATTTGAGAAAGGTTACTTGATGGGTATCTAAAAGGAAAGCCATATAACCACTAAGGCTTTCTGACGTGGAACAGCAGTGACCCCAGATAGTGACCCAGTTGGCTAACACGCTTACAGTTCAGCCTTTTAAAAAATATTCAAAGCCACATTCAGTAGTTACGGAAATAAAAATTTGGAAGATCATAGCATAAGATACAAGATGCATGCAGAATTCCTCTTAAAATGATATATCCAAAATAAATCCTAACAAAGCAGCAGAACATGAATTTAATAACAATCTCAAATTAAATATAGTGGTAAATGTTTCATTTAAAATCATCAACCAAAATTACTGAATGGCAAAAGAATACTGTCTCAAAATATGATGAATTCATGTATGTTAATATTACTATAATGGAATCATGCCAGATATAAATTTAGGGTACCAATTAGGTTGAAAGAAATTTTAAAGCTACTTTTACAAGAGAAATAAACGTACTTCATGATAAAGGCACAGCAGCATTTAAAAAAATTTCTGATACACTGATCACAGGAAAGAAACTTCCTTAACCATTAATAACACAGCACAATAAAATTTTCTTGGGAACTTTTTAAAAGGCTTGATTTAACATGCCAGGAAAATGATGAACTTTCCATTGAGATGCGTTTATGTAAATTGGATTGAGGTCAGTTTTACACCTGGAATTAACAACCCTTAGCAGAAGTACCAACTGCTAAAAATGCTTATTTCTACTACATATAACTTAGCTGGATGTTAAACTACGCAACTGTTGGTGCCAGTCTGCTTATAAAAGCAATACTCTGGAGACAAAGTCTTCTCACAAACAGTGGGCAAGCAGGTTTCATTATTACGTGTTCAACAACAATCCTCAGTTCATTAAACAAGGTCCTGCAAGATAAAACAGTTTTTGTTCAGACACAAAAGGAAAAAGAATACAAAACAAATGCCGAGGAAGGATTTCCCACAGTCAGTAAAGAATCTGAAGTAAAAGGAATAACTACAATGCACTGTAGGAAACACACAAAATAAAATTCTCAAAATCAACATTTATGTGGTTTTTTGAGGGGAGGTGGGGGGGGAGTTCATTTAACAAAAGCATCTAATAAATGGTTATCTCCAAGGGCTGAGATAAAGGATGATTTTATCTTTCCAGTAGAGGCACATCATTTTCACATTTAACTTGGGTTTATTCAACTAGTTCTAAAAAAGAGAGTAACAGGGTGAAAACTATATACTATGGGCACTCCCACCTACTATTTTCCTTAAATTATTGCCTTAGGGAGGCTGGAGTCTGCTTCTCCATCTGACCCTCTCCCTTCTCATGCTCTCTCACACCATCGCAAATAAATCAATCAATCTTAAACAAACAACAACATCAACAAAAAAAACACTATTGCCTTAAACATAATGTCTCTTAGGGGCGCCTGGGTGGCTCAGTGGTTAAATCCTCTGCCTTCGGCTCAGGTCGTGATCTCAGGGTCCTGGGATCGAGCCCCGCATCGGGCTCTCTGCTCAGCAGGGAACCTGCTTCTTCCTCTCTCTCTGCCTGCCTGACTACTTGTGATCTCTGCCTGTCATATAAATAAATAAAATATTAAAAAACAAAACAAAACACATAATGTCTCTTAGAGCTTTCCTCATCTACAAAACAGGCATACGGACTTCATGGGAGTCAGCTGTAGAGTAATTTGAGTGAGACAGCACAGAAGTTACTCAAGAAAGGCCACTTCCCAGTTGGATCATCCCACTGATCAAACCAGTTCTTGTCTACCTTCAGACTTTAAGTCCAACTCTTTAACATCTAATGCCCTCCAGAATCTGGTCTTAATTGAATTTTCTGCTTCATCTCCTCTCCCACTCTCTGCCACGACCCCTATATTCCAGTTGTGTTGCAAATTTGTGCCCGAAACACATTGTGAACTTTTACTGTGCTTGCTGCCTCCAAAGGACTCTTTATTATACTGTACACACCACACATACATTGTATAGGCTCTAACAGACACAAAATCATGTATGTTGGTTGAACTGTAATTTACAAGAGATTTTGATATACCACCAGAAGTAATTTTCATTATTCACTTTTGAGTTTTCACTTTATCTGCTGACTCATCCTGCACACAGACAATTCCTGTTCTACCCTTCTGTATCCTGTGTTGGGCTTCCTTATCTTAGTCTTCCCCAAATCCTAAGCTCCAACCTGCTAAATCTTTCAAATTTATCTCTTTTATTTTACACAGAATTAGTTCAGGCTCTGAACTACTCTCGCGGTCTCCAAAGTGGTCCATTCTTCCTCTTGCTGAGGATGTAATGCATTTTCTGGAATACTTCTAAATCAGATCTCATCTTATTCTCAACCCCTCCATCTTATGAACTCCAAATGCTCTTCCTATCTTGAAATAAATTCCAAACCCTTTCATGATCTTGTCCGTCTTCCCTTTGAAGCACTGATCTTCGTAACTCCCCTATATATGTCAGTAACTCCAGCAACATGCACTTTTTCAGGCACCCACGTGCCAGAACTCAGACTTCACCAACACACAATCACTGTCTTCTGAATAAATGACTAATGAATAAAACTAGATGGCACCGTAAAAATACTCTAAGCAAACCCCACAGGTTACAGATGAGGCCTCAAGAGGCCAATGGCTTGCCTAAAATCACAGGGCCAGTTCTTTCATTCAAGGCTGTCCTTGGCATGATCTAAACCAAGTCACAGTGCTGGAGCAGTGGACAATAAACGGTCAGTGATGATCAAAGTGTCTCCATATGCTGTCAAGTAGGGTGACCATCAGCCAGATATTGCTTCTGAGTGCGTGAAACTGGTTAATGTGACTCAGGAACTGGGTTTTAAAGTTTACAAATTCTATTTTTTTTTTTTAAGATTTTATTTATTCATTTGACACAGAGAGAGCACTAGTAGGGGGAGAAGCAGAGGAAGAGGGAGAAGCAGACTCCCCACCAAGCAGGAGACTGACACAGGGCTCGATCCCATGACCTGGGATCACGACCAAAGCCAAAGGCAGATTCTCAACCATCTTAGCCGCCCAGATGCCCCTAAAGTTTATGAATTTTAGTTTTTATTTCAATGGTCAAATGTGGGGCACATGGGTGGCTCAATCAGTTAAGCATCTGACTCTTGATCTCAGCTCAGGTCTTGATCTCAGTCGTGAGTTCAAGCCCCAAGTTGGGCTCCACAATGGGTATGGAGCCTACTTAAAAAAAAAAAAAAAAAAAAAAAATCAAATGTGGCTGCCCATTGCCATACTGGACAGCGCAGTTCTGAACAATCTACCCTTGACATCTAAAAAGGACTGATACCTTTAACATGGGAATGGATACTGTAAGTAAAAATGGTAGAAGCTGGCAAAATCCCTAACAAAAAAGTGTAGCACAGAAAATGTAGTTTTATAGGCTGTTTATCAATATTTATAAGCTCAAATATTTCCCATTTCCTTTCCACTGTTTTCATGTGTTTTGTGTGTTTATGGGAGATCCTTGAAAATGCTTATTAGCACATACTTGTATTACCTGGATCCTGCTATTTCCTTTTTTATCCCATTGGACACTTCTAAATTTTTCTGCGTGCTAATCTGACTTAAGGGCAAGTGGGAAAAATGGGATTAGAGATAAAAAGGGTATAAAGAAGCAGAGAAAAACAAAGCTGCTGATGAAAAATTGATTACTAGGGCAGAAGACCAGAAGATATTGTCTGAAATGAATACATGAACCAGATACAAAACAAGGGCAAAAACTCATGGAATCAAGTAAAACCGAAAGTTTATTTCTGACTAGGGACTCTTTAAGAACCTGTGTCTGAAGCTAGCTCTATTTTAGGAAGTACTGTAAGAAAGACATTGTCTAACAGAACATAAAAGCTCCTCCAGGATAATTAGAATCACAGAAAAAGGAAAATAAACTATGTATTAGAAACACAACAGAATCTAAGCACGTTATTACTTCATTTCATCCCCAGGAGATTTTTCTCCTCTACCAATGAAAAAATTAAAATTTAAGTAACTTGCCTTAAGTTAAAAACTTGCCTAAATCTATAAAACGAAAACTATAAAACCTGCCTAATCTAAAAAACATGGACCAGCATTCGATTTCAGTTCTTTTTACTTTGCTCATGAAAATAAAGATCATGCTAAAACACTCACTGGATTTCTGACTGAATTCTACTATACAATGAATTTATTTTAAATTTGCAAACAAAAACTGTGTTAACATTAGTATTCTCAGTAACATATCCAGGAAGCTATTAAAAACAGCTATTCTTTTCAGTTTTACTCTAACTTCTGAGATCCACATGCATAACTTAGCTATCACTGAAGCCTCCATTCCTGAACATTATTGTAACTTATTAAAATATTACTGCTTCCTCATTTTTCCACTCCAAACTATTCTGCACAAGACTACCAGAAGAATATGATCATGTCCAAACCATGTCCAAACCATCATTCTCATACATCTAAAAGATAAGTTCCAAACTTTTTATCCTGAAATTCAAGAAATTTTATGATATGGCTCCAATATACACTTTTAGTCTTAAGTGTAACCACTTACCATTCAGAATCCCTGGTAGAGTCAAACAGGTCTATTCTGTGTGTCATAAATACAGCTTGTTACCTCTTGGCTCTGAACTTGTGTTCCTACTATTTTCCTAAAATGCTTTCACCTATTCTGTCTTATTCAAAGGCTTTAATCTTTCTTGAGCAAATTAAAACCTCTGATTTGTGAAACTTTCATGGAATCTTTTTATTTCCTGATCTCTCCTTCCTGTGGACTACAGTATTGATACGATAAAGCAAAACATAACAATGCATCATACGTGCGTTTGTGAACACTGCATCCTTATTATTTGACATACAGTTTTGTTTCTTCAATCAGGAGAGTGCCTTGAGTTTGGAACTAATGTCTTAGACATCTTTAAATTCCTTAAACTTAAATACTGCTTTACTGGTGTACTATTTTAGTGCAGATCAAGGTAAATCTGGTCTCAGTTTGTAAAAAGAAATACAACCACCTCCTCACCAATCCTACTAAGGCCCGGAATTTAAATTTACAAAAATATCACTTGCTTCTAAATTCTAACATAAAAGAAGCTAGACAACTCTTACAAATTATAAATATTGTATCTCACAATACTCTCAACAAACAAGACATTTAAACTAATCACCAGCTTACCGACAATATGGATTTCTTCTAGAGGAATATCGAAGAGTAAGAAATCTATAGTATATAAAAGGCTGGAGCAAACTTCCTTGGCCACTGAAATAAACAAATCAAGGGCAAGAAATACACATTATCAATTCTTATGTATACTCTCAAAACTTAAAGCAATTTAACCAGTGCCTGTGTGTGTCTTCATTCATTAATGGTCATGGTAGGGGCGACTGGGATGCTCAGTTCATTAAGCGTCCAATTCTTGAATTCGGCTCAGGTCATGATCTCAGGATCATTGAGACTGAGCCCTGTATCCAGCTCAGTGCTGGACATAGAACCTGTTTAAGATTCTCTATCTCCCTCTCTCTCCGCCCCTCTCGGCTCGCTTGGTGCACATGTGTGTACACCCTAAGTAAAATAAAATAAAATAAAAAATGGTCATGGTAATACCTATCAAGTCTTAATCAAAGTTACTCTTTTTTCTTTAAGATTTATTTATTTACTTTAGAGAGAGAACAAGAGTGCGAGCAAGGGAAGGGGCAGAGAGAGACGAGAGAGAGCAGCAGACTCCCTACTGAGTGCAGACCCCAACATGGGGCTTTGACTTCACAGCTCTCAGATCATAAACTGAGCAGAAATCAAGAGCTGGACACATAAGCCAGCCAGGCACCCCTAAATCAAAGTTATTCTTAAAAGAAGTAAAAGAGTGGCACCTGGTTAGCTCAGTTGGTAGAGTATGCAACCCTTCATCTTGGAGTTTTTAAGTTCAAGCCCCATGTTGAACAGAGAGCTTACTTTAAAAAAAAAAAAAGAAAGAAAGAAAGAAAAAGAAAAAGAAATAAAAGAATATATGTGATTGCTAACAAGTAAAATGTCATTGCTTAAATTTTTATAAACATGTATTTATGTATATATTACTTTTAAAAACTTTAAATGCTATTAAATGAACCAGAAAATGTATACAGGTGCCCGGGTGGCTCAGAAGGTTAAGCCTCTGACTTCAGCTCGGGTCATGATCTCAGGGTCCTGGGACTGGTCCCAACTCGTTGCACTCCCCACTCAGCAGGGAGTCTGCTTGTCCCTCTCCCTCTCCTTCTCCCTCCCCCATCTCTCTCTCAAATAAATAAAATCTTTCAAAAGAAGAAAATGTATAATGCTTCCATAATTACCACTAATAACTGATTATCAAATTTTGAAACTTTACAACATAGCAAATGAAAAGTGGTTCATTTTACTTATTTTTTTTTAAAGATTTTATTTATTTATTTGACAGAAAGCAGGCTCCCCACAGAGCAGGGAGTCTGATGCGGAACCTGATCTCAGGACCCTGGGATCATGACCCGAGCTGAAGGCAGAGGCTTTAACCCACTGAGCTACCCAGGTGCCCCAGTTCATTTTATATAAACAAAAGCTAAAAAAATCACACAGGTTCCCTAGTAAATTCACATAGCTTATTCTACTATTTTGCTTGGTTAAACATAATTTTAATACCTAAGAGCCATATATATATTTATGAAATTCTAAGTCAAGAATTTCTTCCTAGAAAGACCATCTGGATTAAGACATTCACCAGCAATAATTACAAATTAAATGCATCACTATTTGGATAGTTAATAGCAAGGCTATATATATTACCTTTATTTGATAGAGTTAATATGCAACTATGTAAAGTCTTGATTATGAAAACCACACAGCAACCTTGAAGAATGCAGAGCATAAAACTATACATATTATAATTCTATATTAAAACTTTTTGAAGAAATACATTAAAGATGCTAACGTGGTTTTTAAACTTAATTTTTACCTTTTCTTCTGAACTGAGATATTACTTTCATAATAAAAATTTGTGGTTACAAACTAATCACTAAACTAAATGTCACATCCACTTTCCCCAAAAACTCCTGTGACAAATCTTTAACTCTTCAAATTGAAAAATACACATACTAAAGAAAATACAGGAATGCCTGGGTGACTCAGTGGGTTAAGCCTCTGCCTTTGGCTCAGGTCATGGTCTCAGGGTCTTGGGATCGAGCCCTGTATCAGGATCTCTGCTCGGCGGGGAGCCTGTTTCCCCTTCTCTCTCTGCCTGACTCTCTGCCTAATTGTAATCTCTCTCTCTGTGTCAAATAAATAAATGATTTTTTTAATTTAAAAATTAAAAAATTTTAATTTAAAAATTAAAAAAAAAAAGAAAATACAGAAAGGAATATTCAATGAAAAATTTTCCATCATCCAAGTTAGCTCCTTCCTCAGAATTACAGCTCAGTCTCTAATATTAATCCTTCCAGAAATTCACACGCACAAGGGCATATAATGACTGACACTGATACAGTGCTCACTATACAATGCACTGAATCCATTTAACAATTCCAAGAGGAAATGGCATTATCACTCCCATTTCAAAGATGAAGAAACTGAAGCAGAAAAAAACATTCATATGCCCTTAAATATACAAACACATCCCAAAATATAAGGGAACACCCTACAGAGTTCTTAATAAAAAAAAATTTTTTTTAAAGATTTTATTTATTTATTTGAGAGAGAGAGAGAAAGCACAAGAAGGCAGAGCGGCAGGCAGAGCAGCAGGCAGAGGGAGAGGGAAAAGCAGACTCCACTGAGCAGGGAGCCCGTTGCAGAACCTGGGATCGTGACCTGAGCCGAAGGCAGCCACTCAACCAACTGAGCCACCCAGGCGCCCTTTAACAAATTTCTAAATTTTCTTTATCTTGAGGATTATCCCCAGCACAACACATAAATTTCCCTCGTGCTTTTTTTAGCTTCAACCAGTTCACCTTAGCATTACTATTATGTAACAAGCTCTCTACTAACGAATAAAGCTACAAGATCTCATCCTCTTATCTTTTTTTACACTCATGTCCATGTATACATAAGATAAACTCACAGAATTTACCTCCATTTTTAAATACAAAGCTTGAAGCATTGCTCAGAAAACTATAACGTAATGAAAGCTTCTAATATTAGATTGTCTTTCTTTTTTTTTTTTTAAAGATTTTATTTATTTATTTGACAGAGAGAGATCACAAGCAGACCGAGAGGCAGGCAGAGAGAGAGAGAGGGAAGCAGGCTCCCTGCTGAGCAGAGAGCCCGATGTGGGACTCAATCCCAGGACCCTGAGATCATGACCTGAGCCGAAGGCAGCGGCTTAACCACTGAGCCACCCAGGCGCCCCTAGATTGTCTTTCTATCATGGAGGGACCATCTAAGGAATAATGACTTCAAGTTAATTTTATAGTTTGTGTTATATGCAAATGATATTAAATCATCAAGAGCTTTTCCTATGAGGGAAAGCTTATAATCTTATGTTAGTCTTTTAAAATAACAAGGTGATTTCTCTCTTTAAATATCTCTGGTAAATTCTCATCTCTTTTACAATAATCTTGAAAATTAAAATCAGTTTAAGGTTTAAGTTTTTTTTTTTTTTAAAGATTTTATTTATTTATTTGACAGATCACAAGTAGGCAGAGCAGCAGGCAGAGAGAGAGGGGGAAGCAGGCTCCCTGCTGAGCAGAGAGCCCGATGTGGGGCTCGATCCCAGGACCCTGGGATCATGACCTGAGCCGAAAGCAGAGGCTTAACCCACTGAGCCACCCAGGCGCCCCAAGGTTTAAGTTTTTTAAATGTGAAAAAAAAAAAAAAAAAAATCAATGCTCAAAAGGCTAAGTTAATGATCACATCAACTAGAATCCAGGTCTCTAACGCCCAATAAGTCTTTCCACTCTACCATTTCAGACTTTATTTAGATTATATTACCTAACTTATGATCCTACAGCCTGAGCAACAGGTGGTGATCCTGGAGTTTCCAGAGAAAAACATTACTTAAAAGAATGGAACGAATGCATTTATGAGGAAATCTATAAAACTGTTACTGGCTTACAGACTGCTAAAGAGTCAGACATGCAAAAATCTCACTCATTAAGGCAATGCACACCGAAATGAAATATTTCATAAAAAATAAGTTTTTTGCGTTAATGAGATCATGGAAAATGGCAAATACAGACATCTTAAAGTCTGGCATGGTCTATTAAGTATAAAATGCACTTAGCTTAGCCTCAGCAAAATCAGTTCTAGGTTAGAGAAAACACATGCACAAAAGTATAAGCAGAAAGGTAAAAAGAGGGCTCAGTCGAAGCAGCATACAACTCTTGATCTTGGGGTTTGAGATCCACATTGGGAGTAGAGACTATTTAAGATAAATCAAAAAAGAATTTTAAGAAGATAAAAAGATGTTCATCCATCAATATTTAGAAAAACAAAACTTTGGAAACACATGTTTCTCCATCAACATGGAACAAGTAATAAAATGCAGCATATGACCAAACACTACATGGCCATTAAATGGAACAAACAAGAATTATATCTATCAACATGAATAGGGCACGAAAACATACTGGAGGAGTGGAAAAAAGCAAGATGCAGAGAACAGATGGATTATGGCACCTTCTGACGCAAAATAAAAAACTAAAAACAAAACAAAAAAACAAAAAACCCAAAATCCTGCACCCATATGTATTTTCTTTTTTTTGTAGGAAGAGAGGCAGGCAGAGAGAGGTGGGAGCAGGCTCCCCGCTAAGCAGAGAGCCCAATGCGGGGCTCGATTCCAGGACCCTCCAGGATCATGACCTTAGCCGAAGGCAGAGGCTTTAACCCACTGAGCCACTCAGGCGCCCCCATAGTATGTATTTTCTATGTATCTGTATAAACATTTTTAAAGTACAACATGCACAAAGACGTAAGAGAAGAGGACAGAACTGCAACAACTCAAGAGTCAAATGGTATTTTAGCTTTTATCTGTAATGTCCTCTTACTGGAAAAACTAAAAAAGCAATAATCCAGGCAGAAATGTAGTTTTTTTTCCCTGCTGATCTGAATTTTTCTCCAATTTAGCTTTGAAGCTAGTCATTTTCTTCTTTCCACAACAAAGAAGATAAACACATTAACAGAGACAGAGAAGAACTTTTGACTTGGTAACCAAAGCTTATGCTCCTCCATTTTCTTCTTTTTTTCAAGTTTTCATTTTAATCACCCAGTGCTTATCATAAGCGCACTCCTTAATCCCCATCATCTTTTTTACCCATTCTCCCACCCATCTCCCCAGAAATGAGCTTTTAAAACTTAAATGCAAGAATCTTATTGGGGAGGGTCAATACTAGCCTGTTTTAATTTCTAACAGGACAGAAATTTATTCATGCCTTACTTCTATAATTAAGAACAATCAAGGGACGCCTCGGTGGCTCAGCTGGTTAAGCATCTACCTTCAGCTCCGGTCGGATTGAGTCTCAGGTCATGCTCCCTGCTGAGCAAGGAGCCAGCTTCTCCCTCTCCTCCCAGCTCGAGCTCCCCTCCCCTCTAGTGCTCTCTCTCTCACTATGTCTTTCTCTCGCAAATAAAATCTTAAAAAAAAAAAAAAAAAAAAAAGATACAAACAAAACACGGAGGTGATAATAGGCAGCTATCAGTATCAGACCGTAATTTTTCTGAAAGAAAAACCATCTAAATAATGGCAGATACATTAAATGAGGCTTCCTAAGATTCTTTCAAATGCAGCAATTCTAAAATAAATTTTCAAAACGGTAAACGGTAAATCACAAGCAATGATAAATAAGCAAGTTCCGAGGTTTACCATAACATCTCAGGTTCTCTACGATACAATAAAAAATGGCTGCAAATATCAATCTAGCTCTGCATATCAGTATCTAACAAGATTTAAGCAAGATGAAATGAGCAAGATGAAATAATACCTTTATTACATTAACTTAGTCATCTGCCTCCCAAAACAAATGTATTTTTATTCTTACCTAAAAAGCATAAAAACTGTAGCAGGCATCAAGAATATTTCATTACAAGCAATAAATTTCAGAATATTCTGTTGATTAGCACTTAATTTATCCAAGATAGATCTCAGCAGAGGTAAACTATTTGAACCCTTCGCCTAAAATATAAGAAAACAGTATCAGAAATAATGAAGCATTTTTGATTACTCAAATATCTTCTTTCTTTAAACAAACAGCATATCCAACAGGTAATACAACTAAAAGACATTTTGGAAATGGTAATATAAAAGTTTACAAAATAATGTAAAAGTTAGTGTATATTTTCCTGCTTTGCTAGATTTTGTGTATTTGAAAAGTAAGACAACTTTAGTAAGTAATTTCCATGCCTTTTTTTTTTTTAAAAAGACTAGATTATTTCACAAAAAAATAGTGGTTATTTCAACCTTACCATAACAAACTACCTAGTAATACAGTTAAGATATTTCTGAGTCCTTAGCTAAATAAATTACAGTA
This sequence comes from Mustela erminea, assembly GCF_009829155.1. Taxonomy (NCBI): domain Eukaryota; kingdom Metazoa; phylum Chordata; class Mammalia; order Carnivora; family Mustelidae; genus Mustela; species Mustela erminea. The sequence continues at coordinate 132,411,202 of NC_045615.1, read as the reverse complement.
TCCCATTATTACTGTGACCAAAGAACTGTATGAATAAAGAAACAGGCCAACACAAGTCAAACATTTGGATATTTTAATTCAGCTGTCAGTGCATATGCAGTCAATCCACCTGGCACACTTAATGACGCTTCCTGTTCGAACCTAGGAATAAGAAAATATTTTCGGAAAGCAGTTCTGAACACTAAAGTAAAAGAAATTCAGAATACTCTACTTACCTGGTATGTTAAAATTAAGCAACGACAGAACAAGAGATCTCTGACAACTTACCAAATCTAAATGATTTTAAAAAAAAAAAAATCTATTTCAAATTTCAGAAATTCTCTGGGGACTGGGAGTATTCTGCAATATAATCCTTTACCTATAAAGTGTACTTTGTGAAACTTAAAGAAAAAATTTCAAACTTAAGACTTTCAAATGACTAATAATTTACAACAAGTCTGCAGGGATTGAAGGAAACTTTCCTGACAAATACCAAAATGTCTTAGAACTCAAATTCATGTCAACAATCTGCAACGCAGGAGTCAAAAAAATGGCAGAGCTTTACTTACATCAAGGACCTTTTTCGTGTATGTGGCAGCATGAAGCAAAGAGAATAACAAGACTGGGAAAATACTCACTGGAGAAAACAATTAAGGAAAATGTTTAACATTTAACAAGTACTTTGTAAAACAGGCTATGTATCATGCCCAATATCGATCTGAACCAGTATCTGCTAAAAGGACTCCAGTGATGGCTTCTGTTTTACTTTGGAACCAAATGAAGTTTTGTTTTTTTACCTGTAAACAATTTCATATTCTAAAGCTCAGGTTTTTTATTACAGTGAAAAGTTTTTTTTTTTTCTTTTCTACTAGATAATAAAATATTATGAACATTTGCTAAATTCTATCAAAATTCAGGCCACCTCAAAATATTACCACTTTTAACCCCAAAATGGCCATCCTGGCCTGAATAATTTGGCCTTCAAATATAAAGCAGTGTTTGGTCCTGCTTTCCTCATCGAAACTGCTCAGTAAAGAGTCTGGGATAATGGTTTAGAAAGTACTTCCTCAGGGGTGCCTCGGCTGGCATAGTCAGTAGAGCACAGGACTCCATCTTGGGGTGGTACTGGATCTCAAGATGATAAGGTCAAGCCCACACTGGAAGTAGAGTTTATGTAAAAAAATAAAAATTAAAAAAAAAAACAAAAGCTTGTAAATAGTACTTCCCCAATTTTCCTCAACTGAAGATCTTTCATTATTTCTTTCCTACAAGATTCCCATTATTTCAAGATACTGTACCTACCTTGCTTGTACAGTTCATGTGTTCTCAATCTGTACAAATAAAAAGCATATACGTGTGTGTGTGTGTATATATATATATTTGGGCTTGTGTAGTACAGTTAATTGAGAGTCTCATCAGTTTAATTACAGACACGAGGGGCGCCTGGGTGGCTCAGTTGGTTAAGCCACTGCCTTCGGCTCAGGTCATGATCCTGGAGACCTGGGATCGAGTCCCATATTGGGCTTCTCCTGCTTTGCAGGGAGCCTGGTTCTTCCTCTCCCTCTGCCTCTCCCCCTGCTTGTGCGTTCTCTCTCTCTCTCTCTCTGTCAAATAAATAAATAAAATCTTAAAAAATAATAATAATAATAATTACATGCACGATTTGAGTTCAACTGTTTGGCTTTCTGTCATGGATAAATATGCAATTCTCATTCAGCTTTTTGAATAACGAAAATTGCTCAAAAGATCCTATTTACCCCAATTTCTGCCAGGCTGCTAATAAGAACAACAAAACTTGTCAAATATTTTCTTAAAATGATACAAACTATTAGTTCATTATGAATGGCAAAAATACATGTCCTAAAAGTATTTGCAGGGGCACCTGGGTGGCTCAGTGGGTTAAAAGCTCTGCCTTTGGCTCAGGTCGTGATCTCAGGGTCCTGGGACTAAGCCCCACACTGGGCTCTCCGCTCAGCCCTTCCCTCTCTCTCCTGCCCACTTGTGATCTCTGTCAAATATATAAATAAAATCTTAATAAAAAAAAAGTTTTTGGGGCGCCTGGGTGGCTCAGTGGGTTAAGCCGCTGCCTTCGGCTCAGGTCATGATCTCAGGGTCCTGGGATCGAGTGCCGCATCGGGCTCTCTGCTCAGCAGGGAGCCTGCTTCCTCCTCTCTCTCTCTGCCTGCCTCTCTGCCTACTTGTGATCTCTCTCTGTCAAATAATAAATAAAATCCTTTAAAAAAAAAAAAAAAGGTTTTTGCAGTTTCTGGGGTGCCTGCATGGCTCACTCAACAGAGTATGCGACCTGATCTCAAGGTTATAACTGCAAGCCTAATGTTGGGTGTAGAGTTTACTTATTTAAAAAAAAAAAAAAAAAAATCAAAAAATGTTTACATTTTAAAAAAAATGTTTACATTACCCTCATTTGGGGAAAAAAAAAAGTACATGCAGTTTCTAAGAAATGAACCATTGTATTTTTCTACACTAAATGAAAGCTTAAGTGTGATGGGAAATGGTGATTATTGTAACACAAGGAGTTCCAAATCCATTACCACCATAACTCATTAGGATCCAAAAATGCCTAATTCCAACTGGCAAGCAAGACAGTAACCTATTATACACAAGGATTAGGAAAATCCTACCTAATATAGTTCTCCAAGTTGATATCTTGACCAATTCTTCCCTGACACTAACAAGAATTAAGTAAAATGCCAATCTCCTCAGTGAAGACCATGTGGAGACCATGTATATATAGTTTCACACTTTTTAATCAATCAAGATCCCTCTGAAACTGATGAAAGCTACAAGCCTCTCCTCTCCAAGGCTACTGTAAAATTCTGTTGCTTCTTAAATAGTTAAATTTAAACCTTGACACATATCCTAACTTGAAGCCTTGATTCAGTAGAAGTGATGCAGGTAATGAAAACAGAACCCTGAAAGGACAGTCAAGATATCTGGGTTCCAATCATGGCTCTGACACAAACTTCATATCCTAGGCTAAGTTTCATCAAAGCTACAGATTTCTCTCCCTCTCAAAGAAATAAATTTTTTTAAAAGGGCGGGGTGGGCAATGCCTGGGTAGCTCAGTGAGATAAGCATCCAAGTCTTGATTTCAGCTCAAGTCATGAGTTTGGGTCATGGGATGGAGCCCCGACCCGGGTCTGTCTCTGTGCTCAGCAGGCCTCCAAGCTCAGCAGGGAGTCTGCTGGAGATTTCTCTCTCCCTCTTCTCACCCCCCCAATCCTGCTTGTGTGCTCTCTCTCAAATAAATATTACCAAAAAAAGCTACAGATTTCTAATGAGTTTTTTATCACTAACATTCTATAGTTCACAAATCGTTGATCAAAGATTCCTAATTTGGGGGCAGCTGGGTGGCTCACTGGGTTAAGCCTCTGCCTTCAGCTCAGGTCATGATCTCAGGGTCCCGGGATCGAGCCCCGCATCGAGCCCCGCATCGAGCCCCGCATCAGGCTCTCTGCTCAGCAGGGAGCCTGCTTCCCCCTCTCTCTCTGCCTACTTGTGATCTGTCAAATAAATAAATAAATAAAATTTTTTTAGAAGAGAGATTCATAATCTTAGCTTTCATTGTCACTTTTAAACTATCTAGAAAATGTAAAGAGTGAAAAATCTACAAAGTTAAACTCTAAGTACCTATCATCATTAGAGCAAGGACGGCATCACCTTTTTAAGACCAAAGATCAGAACACAACTTTATGATTTGGGGCTCACCTTTATTCACTAACCTAATACTCAAATACTTTAAGAATCAAATTAGTATTTCTTGCCAGCTACTAGTTTAGGCTCTTCCTATTGCTCACCACTCCCCAACCTCTAATGTAAAAATTAAAGGAACACGAACTCCTTACTCTTCAACACTCCCAAAGGGAGGGGCTAGTAAATAACCAACTGCAGAGAAGACAGAGAGGTTATCTTAACTGGTCATGAGCCCCACTGGACATCAACTCAGGATTCATTCAACAAAACTTGGTGACCACCTGCTGTGTAGACTGGCTTTGTCCAGGCAGACAGACAGATTTCAAAATTATATTAAAGTGTTACACAGGGATTCCTGGGTGGTTCAGTGGGTTAAAGCTTTCTCGCTTCGGCTTAGGTCATGGTCTCAGGGTCCTGGGATTGAGCCCGGCATCCAGCTCTCTGCTCAGCGGGGAGCCTGCTTCCCTCTCTCACTGCCTGCCTCTCTGCCTCTTTGTGATCTCTCCTTCTGTCAAAAAAATAAAATCTTAAAAAAAAAAAAAAAAGTTACACATACATTAACTGTAAATTAGGTAGATCTTTTAAGTCAGAAAGACCTTGTCAGCATTACTATGTACTTGCCAGTGTGATGTCAGGCAAGTTATTTGAAACCCCTTGAGCCTCAGTGTCCTTATCAATATGATGCTCAGGACTTCTGGGTCTGCTCAGTCAGTTAAGCCTTTGCCTTCTGCTCAGGTCATGATCTCTGGGATCAAGGAGCCCCACATCCGGCTCCCTGCTTAGCGGGAAGTCTGTTTCTCCCCCTCCCTCTCTACTTCCACCGGTGCTCTAAAATATAAAATATTAAAAAAAAAAAAAAAATATATATATATATATATATATGTATGATGCTCACTATGATTTTTTTCAGTGTTGCAAGGACTAAGTATGCAAAGTTCATATGCACTGACAAAACAGGTACTCAAAATATTTCAGTTACCTACTCTCTTTTCCTTAAGACTTTTAAAAAATCTATTTAAAATTTGGTACTTCACAATCATAGAAAGTATTATCTAAATAGGTAATATTTAGCCCTGGAGACAGATTTTATTGTGTTTTCCATTAGGTATAGTTATCTAGACACATGAATAGCTTATGAATTTATCAGAATATATCAAACATTTAAAAACTCTTAAGAGCAGCACTTAAAGCACAAAATACTTTCTGGAGGGACAGAGGAACCATACTGGGGACAGACTATTAAAAATGACTGAGAAACTCCAGTCACCCTTTGCCTCACAATGCACATTAGCAGATCAAAAGTCCTGTAGTAAAGAAATCTACTTAAAACTGTTTAATCTAGAGCTTCCCCTCCTTCCCAACCCTCCCCAGCCTTTTGAGTAAAGCTATTCTCACCCAACACACTTTCGAAATGTGTAAACATACCATTTCAAATGAGTTATTTCACTCTCATTAGCTCCAAAGATTATACGTGTATTTATTTTCTACTCTATCTGAAGTAAATACTAAATTTTTATTGTATTTATTATCTAGTTTTCTGCTTAAATAAGTTATTTCTTGAATTTCCATTTGTTTCTAGTTCACTAGGAGTTGAAAGAGCTGAGGATTTCTCTTTTTTTAAAGCAAGACATACGGACAATTTCCCAAAGATGTGAATTAAATGAAAAGAAAAAAAAAAGTGTAAATACTAAAATAAGCCCTCCATAGTCCTGTGCTTTGAATCTGAAGTTTGAAATACCCATTGCTAATACAGAAGCTTACAAGAGGCAAGAACAAAGATACAAAATTTAAAATTCCCAATCTGCTCTTCAAATTTAGATTTCACATGTCAGAATCAGAAACTCTTACACTAAATGTATCTTCATTCAAATGAAGTGTCAACAAACCAACTAACCTAGGTTCATGGAAGCCCTCATCGCTGAACCCCTCCTATTGCCAAAAATAATCAGAAGAGATCTCCTATACACTTGGTAGGTGACTTCTTGTCAAAAAGGCACAAAAAGGATACTTGTAACAGGGTAGGAATTGACAAAGATGAGTGAGTACAGCAGGTAGTGGCAGCTGTCTTCTAGTAAAGCCTGGGCGAGGAATGCTCTGCTTAACTGGAAATGTGGTAATCTTTGGTGCAGCCTCAGAGCACTGGTAAGAGCATTTGCCAGTAAAGCACGTTGATAAAAGCTTGCAGCTTCATGCAACCTGCAAATTACCAGAGGAGAGGTTATCCTGAGACATAACAACTAGCAGCTCTCTTCCTCCTTTGTGGATTGCATCATAATTGCACAACCCCTAAATCTCTTACTTGTCAATAGAAAAGAACTACTTGAATCTATTATACTTCCTAGAAGCATCCCTTCATAGATCTGCCCAACTGAATTTTATAAAGCAGTCATCTTCTTTAAGTGCAAAAATCAAAAATGAAAAAAATATGTGCTTTCACAAAGCACGGGACCTAAGACATCCCTCCAGTTGGTGCTATTACTGAGTTATTAGCACCTAAAGCATGAGACCTGTGTTTGATCTGCTCCAGAACCTCTTGCAATTTAACAAGCCCGGCACATAAAAGGCAGTCCGGGAAAACCCACCAAACAACTGAGTATCAAAGGCAGAAAATCTGTGTGATACATACCCAAGAACAGGCAGGACAAACAGAGCAGAGCAGTAAACTGTGAACAAGCGAGAAAGCCACATCGCCGTGTCCAATTTATTGGCCATCATGAATTGCTAAATTTAAAAAAGAAAAATACTGTGGTAACTAAGCCTGCAAATTATCTTTCCAAGGGTGAAGATCACGTAGTCTTATTCCTATTCAAAATGTTTTAACAACCCTGCAGAGATTACTTAAGATCATTAAATTGTGAAAACTCCTAAGGCAACTGTTTCACCTATCCGCTCAGCGACTCCTCTGAACACCCTATAGTTCTGATTCAGAAAAGCGTCAGAAATACTTCAATAGAAAAATACCAGCTGATATTTAAAAACATAAAGACTAAGAAGAAAGAAATCATTGGAACAGAAATTTAACTACAATTATCTGTATTCCTTCAACAGTTGTGATACTGGCTTCATCTATTTTAAAAGAACGTTAAATAAGGACTAACTGCTCTCAAGAGAACCATAATGCCTATTTTTAGAAATCTCAAATTCAAATAGACAGGTTTTAGAGCTGAGTAAAAAGGCATCACACAAAGCCAATCTGGATTAAATAAACCTTACAAAGGAGAAACGTAAAACCATGGGAACACTCATTCACTACCCAACTCATTATAATTTGCTTACATAAACACAAGGGCCCAACATATTCTCAGGGTTCAAAATATAGCTGTCAAATGTTAAAGAGTCCCTGCCTCTTCAAATTTATGACTTTCTTCATCCCCTTGGAAGCTGCCCCATACATCTTACCCTATTTCAGTGGCCCTAAATTAAACTCCCATAACCCACTTGATTCTCCATGTTTTCTCATTCTATCTTTGCCCTTGCTATGTTTGCCAAGGATGGAGCTATTAACACTAACAGAATCACTTAAAATCTGTTTTCTCTTCAAAATGTATCTTGTATTCAAATCCTAAAGTGGCTTTTATGTTTTCTGATAGAATCTACGTTAATAATTTTTACATCAAAGTCCAATACAAACACACATGGATATATAAACTTCTACAAAGAAGTTTCACAAAATAGTATCTTCCCAATGTGTAATGGATTTTGGTGCTTTGTACTCTATTTAATGTTTAGAAATAGTGTTTTCACTAAAGGGATTTCAAAACTCACCAATGAATCTTAACACGGAGTCTAAAACACTACTCTAAGCAATCTAACTTCATTATCTTTTGAAAGATACAAAAACCAGGTGGCTGGGTGGCTCAGTTGGTTAAGCGTCTGCTTTCAGTTTAGATCATGATCCCGGGGTGGGTCCCACACAGGGCTCCCTGCTCAGTGGGGAGTCTGCCTGTCCCTCTCCCTACCCACCCCACTCAGGCTCTGTCCCCGCCTAATAAATCTTTAATAATAAAAAAAGACAGAAAAACCTTTTGGAAAAATCCAAGTACATTTTAAAATCCAAAGATGTTTCACTGCATGTCTTTTTAACAATATGCAGGTAATTTTTGGAAATATGCCTAGTTTATTGTATCCAAACCTACTACACTGTGACTTCTCTAAATTTAAATGATCACCCACAGTCAAGTGGAAGAATGAATCTAGCTTACAGTACTCAGGTTCTCTAGAAAATTCAGAAATTTACACTACAGTCTGAAATTTTAGAACATGTTCTTTGAAATTTAAGCTTAAGGGCATCTGGCTGGCTCAGTCAATGGAGCATGCAACTCCTGATCTTGCAGTTGCATGTTCAAGTCCACACTGAGTATAAAGATTGCTTAAAAATAAAATGTTTGGGGCACCTGGGTAGCTCAGTCAGTTAAGCAGCTGCCTTTAGCTCACGTCATGGTCCCAAGGTCCTGGGACAGAGCCCCATGTCGACCTCCTTGCTCGCAGAGCCCACTTCTCCCCTACTTGCCATTCCCCCTGGTTCTGCTTGTTCTCTCTCAAATAAATAAAATCTTTTTAAAAATTTAAAAATAAATCTTTTGGGGGTGCCTGCGTGGCGCAGTGGGTTAAGCCTCCGATTCTCAGTTTCTGCTCAGGTCATGATCTCAGGCTCAAGCCTGAAGCTGGGCTCTGATTTCACACAGAGTCTGCTTAAGTTTCTCTCCCTCTCTAAAATATATCAATCTTTATAAAAATAAATATTTTTAAAAATAAAATAAAATGAAATCTATTTGGTTTGGGGTGGTTGTTTTTTTTTTTAAGATTTTATTCATTTCTTTGACAGAGAGAGAGATCACAAGTAGGCAGAGCAGCACAGAGAGAGCAAGGGGGAAGCAGGCTCCCTGCTGAGCAGAGAGCCCGATGTGGGGCTTGATCCCAGGACCCTGGGATCATGACCCGAGCTGAAGGCAGAGGCTTAACCCACCGAGCCACCCAGGCACCCCTTGGGTGGTTATTTTGTAATAAATCACTTATCTGTTCATTTTATTTTGTACATCTTTAAGTACCTGCATTTTAGTACACAGTAAAAAAGGTTTAAAAAAGTAGATTGGTTTATTCTTTATTTTTTAAACATTTTATTTATTTTTTTGACAGAGAGAGACACAGTGAGACAGGGAGCAGAAGCAGGGGGAGTGGGAGAGGGAGAAGCAGGCCTCCTGCTGAGCAAGGGAGCCCAATATAAGGATTTGATCCCAGGACCCTGGGATTATGACCTGAGCCTAAGGCAGACAATTAAAGAGTAAGCCACACAGGCACCCCGGTTAACACTTTAAGAGTCAACAATCCAGTCACGTTATAGTTTGGGAAAAAAAAAAAATAATAATAATAATAATCAATGAAACGTTGGGTGAAAACCTACTGAGGTGAAAAACTATTCACACAGTCTCAAAGCACCATGCCACAGAAAGGTATCTTTACAGTGGAGAGTTTGCTGGATACCACCTGAACCAAATAATCAAACTTACCTCCAATGATGACATAAATTAACACAAAATGTTTCCTGAAATATATATAATGCACGGAAAATGACCAAGTATCACTTATGGAATATTCCTACCAAAATATTCAACTTGAATCTAGTTATAAAGGGAAAGAAAACAAGCAACTTCAGTTTGAGAAGCAAAACAAGTCTGAACTCTTGAGAGTCAAAAATGGTACAGGGGCGCCTGGGTGGCTCAGTGGGTTAAGGCCTCTGCCTTCAGCTCAGGTCATGATCTCAGGGTCCTGGGATCGAGCCCCGCATCGGGCTCTCTGCTCAGCGGGGAGCCTGCTTCCTTCTCTCTCTCTGCCTGCCTCTCTGCCTGCTTGTGATCTCTCTCTGTCAAATAAATAAATAAAATAAAATAAAAAATGGTACAAAGAAGGCAAAAACTATTCTAGACTAGAGAGACTTAATGCCAGTAAAAGCAAAATGCCTGCTTGTACTAAATCCTGGATAAGGAGGAAGCAGCTTTAACAGGCAATGGAGGAAATCTGAATATGGATTATAAATCAGATAATAACATGTATCAGTGAAATTTAACTGTAAAAATTGCAGCGATAACCACACTGTGGGACTGAACAATACTTAAGTATTTATGAATTAGCCATCATTGTGTATGCAACTAATTCTCAAAGGGTTCAACAAAATGAAAAATAAAATTGTGTCTATAAATGGAAATGCTGTAAAATGTTTCAAGTGGAAAAAATGTTTAAAGGGGGGGGAAAACATATATTCATAGTGTTTAAAATTAGAGGGCAACAATGCTTTAGGGACAACTTACTAGTAAGCAGATCTGCACGTTAACAATAAAATATTTAGGGACGCCTGAGTGGCTCAGTCGGTTAAGCGGCTGCCTCTGGCTCAGGTTATGATCTCAGGGTACTGGGACGGAGCCCCACATCGGGCTCCCTGATCAGGAGCCTGCTTCCCCCTCTCCTCCCGCTAGTGCTCTCTGTCACTACCTCTGCCTCTCTCTCAAATAAATATTTAAAAAATAATAATAAAATATTAACAGAAACCTATTATCTCTCTTCGTAAAGAAGGACAAAATGACGAAAAGAGAAACAAACAAACAAAAAAACCCACAAAACAAAAAACAAAAGACCGCTCTTCCCCCACTGCGTAATTTCCATATAATCCCATAAAACGGGCAGAGACATTCTCCGCTAGCACGCGTGTGCGGAATGAGGCCTGTGTCGCGGCACCACCTCAGCTGGCATCTTCAACCTTGGAACCTAAGACAATTAGAAACTGGCGAGGGGGGGGGCGGGGGAGGTAAGAAGGCCCGACTTCCCTGGCATAGGGCTAAGAGCCACCTGCTCCAGCCCGGCCCACAGAGGCTTAAGAAACAGAAAACTTGTAGCTTCCTCTACATCTCTGCTCAAGATCCCTCCTCGCTACGCTACCCCCACCTCAATCACTAATCCCAGCCCCTGGCAGCACTGAGGTGGAACGTCTCCGAACAGTCTTGGCGACACCTCCTGCTCCCTCCTAACTCCAGTAAATCGAAAGAGAAGACCCTGCTCGCTCACTTACCACTGCTCCCGCCCCTTGGGGGCCGTTCGGGGCCGTATCCGCCATGGGAGAGCCCACACGCGCGTCTGGGACGCTGAAATCGGGAAGGGAAAAAAGGGGATGTCAGCACGGAGCCGCGATTCCGGTAACCGGTTTCCTTATCCCGTGCCACAAGCCCGCCGCGCCCTACGGGAACTCCGAACCTCAACAGGAAAGTCTCGCCCGCTCCGGAGAGCACTGCCTCGAGAGCAGCCGAAGTGGCGGGGAAATACCTGCACGACACCACCAAGAGCAAAGCCGGATTTCTAGAAAAACCGGGGAGAGGCGGAGCTTCTGAGCAAGACCCAACAGGGCCGAACGAACGCCGCCGCCGAGCGCAGGTTATTGCCAAACCCGGAAGTGCTCCTTTCACTTCCGTAGGGAAGAGGCGGTGACGAAGAGAAGCCGCCGACAGCGGGTTCTTGAGGTATGACGGGAACTGTAGTTTTTCTCGGTTCAGTTTCACCTGTCCGGCTCTCGGATTGGCTGGGTAAGCTGAGAAGAGAGGCTGGCAGAGCAATTTTTCTCTGTATTCCGGCTCCCAGGTGGTCCTCCCCGTCAAAGTCCAAGGCGCAAAACGTCTGCTTCTTAAGCCTCAGAAATGTTTTCTTTGTTGTTTTCCTCCAGGGGCTCACTAAGCCCTGTAGCTCTACTTACAAAATTAAGTCTCCTGGGACACCTGGGTGGCTCAGTTTCTTAAGCGGCTGCCTTGGGCTCGGGTTATGATCCCAGGGTCCTGGGATGGAGCTCCGCCTGGGGCTCCCTGCCCAGCAGGCAGCTTGCTTCTTCCTCTGCCTCTACTCCTCCCCTGCTCGTGCTCTTGCGTGCGCTTGCGCGCTCTCGCTCGCTGTCTAATAAATAAATCTTTTTTTAAAAAAAATAAATTCTTCCAACATGCACTTAATGAGACCTACTATGCGAAAGGCCCCATATTTGGTATGGAGGATAAAAAGAATGAATATGACACCGATTGTGGGGAAGACAGGCAAGTAAGTCAATAGCACAGAACAGAGTTTGTGTAATATGCACAATGTAATATGCAGAGGCCAAGTTCATCACAGACAGCACAGAGGAGGGGACCTAAATCAGAAAGGGTCTGGGAAGGTTTCTTTGAAAAAGTAATTCTGGCCCTAAATTTTGAAGAACAAGAAGTTGGCTAAACAGAGGAGAGATTTCCAGATACAGCAACAGAAACCTCGTGAAGCAACAGGACAGAGCAAAGGAACTAGCTGAGTATGACCAGAATGAAGAGATGTGCATGTTTGGGATAGAGGTGGGACTGGGAGAAGTGGATTGAAAAGATGTGACATAGAGAGGCAGGCAGGAGCGCCTGAGTGGCTCAGTGGGTTAAAGCCTCTGCCTTCCACTCGGGTCAGGATTCCAGGGTCCTGGGATCAAGCCCCTCATTGGGCTCTCTGCTCAGCAGGGTGACTGCTTCCCCCTCTCTCTCTGCCTGACTCTCTGCCTACTTGAAATCTCTGTCTGTCAAATAAATAAGTAAGATCTTTAAAGAGAGAGAGAGGCAAGCAGATGTGTTAAGAAGGAGATCTGAACTTGACCTTGATATCCAGGGAATCGTGATAAAATTGTAAGCAGAAATGTGACATCATGAGATTTAGAACATTTGCTCTGGCAGTAGGATAGAGGATGATCAGAGGAACAAATTAAAACTCGGGATTAAGTGGGATGTTTTACATACATACAGGAGAAATACCCAACATCCATGGGCCATCCAGGTGCTGGTCAGTTGTAGCTGACAAGTCAAATGGTGCCCTCTTGAAGCCATGTTCAGTTTTTCTAAGGTCACTGCCCAAGTTCAGGTCCTCATGATCTATGGCCTGGATTACCTAAAATGCCACCTCTAGCGCACTCCTCACATATCATTTACTCCATATTTTTATAGCACTTGGCATTCTTTAACATTTCTTCTTTTTTTTTCCTTAAGATTTTATTCATTCATCTGACAGACAGAGATCACAAGTACACAGAGAGGCAGGCAGAGAGGGGGGAAGCAGGCTCCCTACTGAGCAGAAAGCCAGATGCGGGACTCTATCCCAGGACCCTGGGATCATGACCTGAGCCGAAGGCGGAAGCTTTAACCCACTGAGCCACCCAGGCACCCCTGTTTAACATTTCTTAAGTATTTGCACACCTATCAACAGAGTGTGTGTGTGTGTGTGTGTGTGTGTGTGTGTGTGTGTCTAAGTCTGGGCTTCCATAGCAAAATACCATAGGCTAGGTGGCTTAACAGAAATTTACTTCTCACAGTTATGAGATGCTAGAAAGTCTAAGACCAAGGTGCTAGGTTTCATTCTGAGGTCTCTTCTCTTGACTTGTACATGGCTGTCATTTTGTTGTATGCTCACATGGCCTTTTCCTGCTAGGAAGCAGGAAGGGAGAGTGATCTCACTTCCCTTTTTTTAGGGCTGTCCAATTTTATTAGTAGAGTCACACCCTTTTACTTCATTTATACTTAATTGCCTCCTAAAGATGTTATCTCCAAAAACAGTCATATTGGGGGTTACGGCTTTACCATATGAATTTTAGGACACAGTTCAGTCCATAGCAACATATAGGCATATGCATTACTGTTTTGTTTTGTTTTTTTAAAGATTTTATTTATTTATTTGACAGAGAGAGATCACAAGTAGGCAGAGAGGCAGGCAGAGAGAGAGAGAGAGAGGAGGAAGCAGGCTCCCTGCTGAGCAGAGAGCCTGATGCAAGACTCGATCCCAGGACCCTGAGATCATGACCTGAGCTGAAGGCAGCGGCTTAACCCACTGAACCACCCGGGCGCCCTGTTGTTTTTTGTTTTTTTTTTTAATTTAAATTCAATTAGCCAACATATAATACAACATTAGTTTCAGATGTAGAGTTCAGTAATTCATCAGTCACATATAACACCAAGTGCTCATCCCATCACGGGCCCTCCTTAATGCCTGTCACCCAGTTATCCCAATCCCCCACCCACCTCCCCATGTATTACTGATTTGTAAGAATCCTATTATGGAGTGCCTGGCTGGCTCAGTCAGTAGAGCATGTGACTTTCAATCTCGGGGTTGTGAGTTCAAGGTTTTTGTTTCCCCAACCCCACCGCCCCCAGCAAGATAAAGCCCATTGCTTTATTCAGGTGATTTGTACATTCCTGCAAGTTTGGAGGGTGGAAGGGAGGAACCACAATGAAAGCCACAAATTCATGGGGGAAATGTACTATAAATGTTGTTTACTGTTTAGGGTAGAGAAAAAAAAACTTTATAATCAACATCCCACTTGTAAGTATACGTGGGAGAGAGAAAACGTGATTGTTTTGAATCACGCATTTGTGTCTTTGCGTTTCCTATGCACAGTTTATTGGTACCACTGCTATCGGCCAACAGAGTACCTGAAAGTAAAAACAAGCATCAGGAAGGAAAAAGTATTAACAAAAGGAAGCTCAAAAAGATGGCTTCAGGAGGGTGGGCAGCACACCTGGCGCCAGGCCAGCTGGGTCAGTAGAAGCAGACCGTGTGCAGGAAGGCTCTGCCGCTCTTCTCCTCAAACTCCTGAAGCAGCTCATCGATCTCGTTCTCCACGTCCTCCGTGTGCTGAATGCACTGACACAGCTCACAGATGAGGAATGCCCCCAAGGCGGCCTCTTCGTGGCTGTCCTGGATGTCCACGTTGATGACGTGCACCGGCTGGCAGGTCTCCTGCTCTTTGGAATTCAGATCTTCCAACACCTGATCATACGCTCTCTCTTCACACGTGAGGATCAGATCGAACAGGTCTCTGCAGTTCTGGAATCTTTCTGGCTGTGGCTCGATCCTCTTATTTCTATCCAACATATGTAAGATGCCATTCTGTGTGTAGAGTTCTTAGTCTCAAGCCTGAAAACTACTTTAAAAAAAATGTTCTTATCACAAAGATATTAACTTATAAATGTCCTCTCTTTAAATTCCGTATAACCAATTAATTCTCACAAAACACTTTTGTTGATTTTTACTGAGTTTTTATAACCAAAGCAACATATTGTTACTATTGATAAACCAGCGTAATTCCATGAATATTGCTTGATATTTTTGTTAAGCAGTAAAATGAAAGTTAAACAACTAAGAGAGAGCACATGCAGAGGGGAGAGAGAGAGTGAAACAACTAAGAGCACAAGCAGAGGGAAGGGAGAGAGAGAGGTGGGCAGAGGAAGAGGAAGAAGCAGACTCCCCACTGAGCAGGAAGCCCTATGCAGGGCTCAATCCCAGGACCCTGATATCATGGCCTGAGCCAAAAAGCAGATGCTTAACCAACTGAGCCCCCCAGGAGCTCCCACTCAATTTTTTTAATGCTATTTACAATGTTAACAGCTGCAGACATAACACACTTTTAAGTTTAATCTGCATCAACATTCTCTCCATAACTTTTAAGTCTACACAATCAACAAACTAATAAATTGAACCTTGATCTGTAATGCCTGCTGGTGTTGCCATGTTGTAAATACCCTCACCACCGCCTATTTCAAACTATCAACATAGTGTCCCTGGATGTGGAATTGGGAAGAGTTGTGCGTAACACATCATTATGTAATATTCCCATCATGCAGATAAAATAGACATAAATAACCTCAAGGGCATAGATAATGATAAAATGTAGTAAAAAAAAATTAAGAATGAATGAGTTTTAAATGTCTATTATCTTTTTTTTTTTTTAAGTAATCTCTGTGCCCAACATGGAGTTTGAACTCACAACCTTAAGATCAAGAGACTTATACTCTAAGGGTGCCTGGGTGGCTCAGTGGGTTAACCCTCTGCCTTTGGCTCAGGTCATGATCTCAGGGTCCTGGGATCGAGCCCTGCATAGAGCTCCCTGCTCAGTGGGGAGCCTGCTTCCTCCTCTCCTTCTGCCTGCCTCTCTGCCTACTTGTGATCTCTCTCTTTCTGTCAAATAAATAAATGAAATCTAAAAAAAAAAAGTTAAAAAAAAAAGTCTTACACTTTACTGAGTCAGCCATGTCCCTCTGTTATCTCTTTTTAATATAACTTATTGCAAATGTGTACACTTATCCTTTTAATAATGGTTGGGCATAACAACCAGCTCACAAAATTCTAAAAATTTAACAATCTGCTCTTGCAAGCCAATATGAGCTGGTTCCAGCATACCACTATGCCTCCTAAATCTCACTGCTCAGTGACCCTATCAGTAATCTCCCAATTTTCCCATCAGAAGAAAATCCCTCAACGAAACCCCTGCATATATTCTTATTCCTTTAGAGAATTCATTTAATCTTTTCTTATAATTCAATGACTTTACATTCTCAAAGGTCATACGTTTCAAGGAAGCAAACATGAGAAGCTTCACAATGGGGAATAGAAGGAGGTGGAAGACTTTCGGTTGATAGTCTTTTTTTTTTTTTAATTTTATTTAAAAAAATTTTTTTTTAAAGATTTTTATTTATATATTTGACAGACAGAGATCACAAGTAGGCAGAGAGGCAGGCAGAGAGAGAAAGGGAAGCAGGTTCCCTGCTGAGCAGAGAGCCCCATGCAGGGCTCCATCCCTGGACCCTGAGATCACAATCTGAGCTGAAGGCAGAGGCTTAACCCACTAAGCCACCCAGGCGCCCTAAGATTATATTTTTAAGTAATCTCTACACCCTGTATGGGTAAAAGGAAAAAAAGTTGCCCTGGGGCCTGCAAAGGGAGTCAGGACAAGGGGCCTCACGATTGTATCCAGAACTTCTTATTCAACATTTTACATTTTAAGCAGCAAGTGAGTGAATCTGAGGGATTAACATATATCCCAAAGCACGGTACAGTGCTCCCAGGAGATCCCCAGGCTCACAAACGTCTCTGTGGCTCTTAGTAACTGTCAGCTCTGATGATGTTGAGGCATGAAGGAAAACTATGGCAAGTTTGCTGGATTTCAAAAGGATTTGTTACCCAGTTAGAGTCATTCTTTCTCAACATCTTACTTCATGTTTCAGACTGTCCCTTTGTTTCGTGCGCTGGAAAATTTAACAGCTACTAAGATTTAGAAAATTGCAAGGGATGCCCTTTGGAATCTGGAAAGAACCAGTGTGACAAGTTCTCTAAAAGATAAGTTTTAGGAAAAAAATACATGGGAGTTTGGCTTTGGTTCATTCCATTGAAATATGGAACACCCGTACATCTTTTAGAGAATTTGTTTGTGCTGCCAGGGATACATGTATCACAGAAGTGAATTTTCTGCCATATTTGCTTCCGATTCTTTCTTTTTTTAATCAGTGTATAGAGTTCAAACCCATCCCCATTCCATTATTCTAACAATCCAGAGCTATCTTTTCACTGAAGATACTGTATTCTTTCTGTTCATGTTTTTATACTTTTATTACATATATTTGTATTATCTCTGTACTTGTACCATAAACAATTTATAGTGTGGATTAGTATCCTTGTACATTTTGAATAGATAGTCCTGAGATGCCTGGGTGACTCAGTTGGTTAAGTGACTTCCGCTCAGGTCACGATCTCAGAGACGTGGAATGGAGCCCAGCGTTGGGCTCTGCACTCAGGAGAGAATCTGCTTCTCCTTTTCTCTCTGGTTTTCTCCCAACTTGTGCTCTCTCCAATGGATAAAATCTTTTAAAAAAATGGATGGTGCCATACTTCATGCATGGTGCTAGAATCTACTTTATTCAGGGCGCCTGGGTGGCTCAGTCATTAAGCGCTGCCTTCGGCTCAGGTCATGATTCCAGAGTCCTGGGATCAAGTCCTGCACGGGGCTCCCTGCTCATCTGGAAGCCTGCTTCTCCCTCTCCCACTCCCCCTGCTGTGTTCCCTCTCTCATTGTGTCTCTCTCTTTCAAATACATTAATAAAATCTTAATTAAAAAAAGAATCCACTTAAAAAAAATTTATTTTTTTTTTTCAGTGTAACAGTATTTATTGTTTTTGCACAACACCCAGTGCTCCATGCAATTCGTGCCCTCTCTAATACCCACCATCTGGTCCCCCCAACCTCCCACCCCCCACCCCTTCAAAACCTTCAGATTGTTTTTCAGAGTCCATAGTCTCTCATGGTTCACCTCCCCTTCCAATTTCCCTCAACTCCCTTCTCCTCTCCATCTCCCCTTGTCCTCCATGCTATTTGTTATGCTCCACAAATAAGTGAAACCATATGATAATTGACTCTCTCTGCTTGACTTATTTCACTCAGCATAATCTCTTCCAGTCCTGTCCATGTTGCTACAAAAGTTGGGTATTCAACCTTTCTGATGGAGGTAGAAGAGAAGGAGAGTGTATATGGACCACATCTTCCTTATCCATTTGTCCGTTGAAGGGCATCTCGGTTCTTTCCATAGTTTGGTGACCGTGGCCATTGCTGCTATAAGCATTGGGGTACAGATGGCCCTTCTTTTCACTACATCTGTATCTTTGTGGTAAATACCCAGTAGTGCAATTGCAGGGTCATACGGAAGCTCTATTTTTAATTTCTTTTCTTTTTTTTTTTTTTTTTAGAGACAGTTGCTCTTTTTTTTTTTTTAAGATTTTATTTATTTATTTGACAGACAGATCACAAGTAGGCAGAGACACAGGCAGAGAGGAGGAAGCAGGCCCCCTGCCGAGCAGAGAGCCCGATGTGGGGCTCGATCCCAGGACCCTGAGATCATGACCCGAGCCGAAGGCAAAGGATTAACCCACTGAGCCACCCAGGCGCCCCTATTTTTAATTTCTTGAGGAATCTCCACACTGTTCTCCAAAGTGGCTGCACCAACTTGCATTCCCACCAACAGTGTAAGAGGGTTCCCCTTTCTTCACATCCTCTCCAACACATGTTGTTTCCTGCCTCACTAATTTTGGCCATTCTAACTGGTATAAGGTGATATCTCAATGTGGTTTTAATTTGAATCTCCCTGATGGTTAGTGATGATGAACATTTTTTCATGTGTCTGATAGCCATTTGTATGTCTTCATTGGAGAAGTGTCTGTTCATATCTTCTGGCCATTTTTTATATGATTGTCTGTTTTGTGTGTGTTGAGTTTGAGGAGTTCATTATAGATCCTAGATATCAACCTTTTGTCTATACTGTCATTTGCAAATATCTTCTCCCATTCCGTGGGTTGCCTCTTTGTTTTTTTGACTATTTACTTTGCTGTGCAGAAGCTTTTGATCTTAATGAAGTCCCAAAAGTTCATCTTCACTTTTGTTTCCTTTGCCTTTGGAGACATATCTTGAAAGAAGTTGCTGTGGCTGATATCAAATCCACTTCTTTTAATCAACATTGTGTTTAAGATGTAACAATGTTGGGACGCCTGGGTGGCTCAGTTGGTTGGACGACTGCCTTCGGCTCAGGTCATGATCCTGGAGTCCTGGGATCGAGTCCCTCATTGGGCTCCCAGCTCCATGGGGAGTCTGCTTCTCTCTCTGACCTTCTCCTCATTCATGCTCTCTCTCACTGTCTCTCTCTCAAGTAAATAAATAAAATCTTTAAAAAAAAAATAAGATGTAACAATGTTGCTACACCTAGGTTCAGTTCATGTATTCTAGCTATCCTCTGGAATCCTATTTATAAATTACAAAAATGAATTTACTTGGCATCTTAAAGGACATATTTTTACCTTTAAAATCAATTCTGAAATGGACAGCTTTGCATGACAGTTTATCTAGAATAAGTATTTAGAAGTGGAATATAGGGGTCCTGACTGGCTCAGTTGGTGGAGCATGAAACTTTATCTCGGGGGTAGTGGTGAATTGTGAGTTTGAATACCACATTGGGTATAGAGCTTACTAAAAAATAATAATAATAGGGACGCCTGGGTGTCTCAGTCAGTTAAGCTGCTGCCTTCGGCTCAGGTCATGATCCCAGGGTCCTGGGATCGAGTCCTGCATCAGGCTCCTTGCTCGGCAGGGAGCCTGCTTCTCTCTCCATCTCTGCCTGCCACTCTGCTTGTGTGCTTACTCTCTCCCTCTCTCTCTCTCTCTGACAAATAAATAAATAAATAAAATCCTTTAAAAAATAATAATAATAAAAAGTAAATAAAAATAGAATTGTAATTGGTAGGTCAGGATGTCTTCAACTTTGTATATTAAAGTAATTGCAAATTTATTCCTAGTGGTTGTACTTAGATTACAATAACATCTCTAATCCCAGGCAACATTTGTTATTCTTGAGTTACCACCAATCTTATTTGTCTGGAAATGCTGTTTCATTTTGTCCTAATGTGCATGTTCCTTAGTAGCCGTGAAGCTGAGCATCCTTTCATAACTTAATTGGCCATTCAGGTTTTCTTCTGTGGTCTCTTCTTCTATTGGATTGTTTGTCTCTTATGCTATCTATTATTATTGGTTTGCTGGGGTTTTTTAAAAGTCTATTTAATATTAAAGTTATGTTTTGATACAAGTCCTTTGAGTTCATTTTTTTTCCTTTGCCTTTGAAAGCTAAATAAAAACTGTAAGTGAATATATGGGGAAAGGATGTTGGAACAATCTGTCCCACAACATTAGACCCCATGCTTAACTAGACACTGCCAGGCCATGGCTCCATGCACCTGTTAAATTAAGGTAAATGAGAAGGGCACAAACCTGTCGCTTTCCAAGTGGTTCATGGTTTGCTTGCCCGATTTATGAAGAATGATACTCCCCATTAAAACGCTCTTCAGTAGGTTGACTTCGTTTTGTTGACTGACCCAACATAATCATATGATTCTAATAATGGTGTTCCTTTTATTTTATTCTTTTTGTGTCTTCTGCATTCTCAGATGTGCCGAGGACTAAAAGGACCACAGATGTAGCTCTACATTGGAGGTTCTAGAAATGCTACAAAAAATAAATCATTTATTTCAAGTGGATGAAAATAAGGAGATAACAACTTATCAGGTTTACTATAATTATTCTTACAAATCATGCTCACTTTTAGTAACTAACAGATTTTCTTCTGCTGCTGTTTCTCCCTAGAACAGAAACATCATAAAGACTATATTTTCTCCATTTCTGTGTCATTCCCTTGGGCTTCAAATATAACTATAGATTCTTTTTTTTTTTAAGATTTTAATTGATTTGTCAGAGAGAGAGAGAGAGCAAGGATTGCAAGGTGTGGGGGAGGGGAGAAACAGACAGAGGGAGAAGCAGGCTCCCCTCTGAGCAAGGATCCCAACTTGGGACTAGATCCCAGGACTCTGGGATCATGACCTGAGCTGAAGGCAGACAACTAACAGCTAAGCCACCCAGCATCCCATAGATCCTGATGTGGATTCCAGGACAGTGTTTCAGGCAACTTGGGGACAATATAAAATATACTAAAGTCATAGTGGAAGAAGCTGAAGCCACTTTGCCAAGATATTTGATTCTCTAAGAGCTTTCAGTGGTTGGTGCTAACTATTGAATGTGGGGACATCTATCATTCTTCTTGTATAAGAAGTATCATGAATCATTTTATTTATGGGTAGATGTTATTTAAATCCCTTGCTTTTTTTTATTTAACTATTGGAATATTTCCCCCAGGTATCTTCTTTTTTTTTTCAAAGATTTATTTATTAGAGAGAGAGAGCTCACATGTGCAGGGGGAGGGGGCACAGAAGAGGAGAAAGAGAGAGAATCTTAAGCATGCTCCCTGCTGCTGAACAATGATCCCAATGCAGGGCTCCTCTCCTGACCCTGAGATAATGACCTGAGATGAAATCAAGAGTTAGATGCCTAACCAACTGAACCACCCAGGAGCCCCTCCCCTGGTTTTTTGTTTGTTTGTTTTTAAGATTTTAGTTATTTGGGAGAGAGAGAGAGAGAGAGAGAACAAGGAAACACAGGGGCAGAGGGTGAGAAAGAAACAGGCTCACTTCCAAGCAGGGAGCTCTTTGTGGGGCTCAATCCCAGGACTCTTGAGATCATGACCTGAGCTGAAGGCAGATGCCTAACCAGCTGAGCCACCCAGGCGCTCCACCTCTGGTGTATTTTTTTTTTTTAAGATTTTATTTATTTATCTGACACACACAGAGAGATCACATGTAGGCAGAGAGGCAGACAGAGAGAGAGGAGGAAGCAGGCTCTCCGCTGAGCAGAGAGCCCGATGTGGGACTCGATCCCAGGACCCTGAGATCATGACCTGAGCTGAAGGCAGAGGCTTAACAGACTGAGCCATCCAGGTGCCCCTGGTGTATTTTTCTTTCAGTGTGTTTGGCAGTGTTAAATCAAGGAGGCCATTGGAATGAAGTGGTGCTGATACCTTATCAGTGTAAGTAAACAATCCAAAACCAAAGCCTGTAGATGCCTCAAGGTTAAGAAAACAAAATCTAAGGATAATCAATCACAAAGAGCTAACTAAACTTTCCAAACAGGGTTTATTTATTTATTTCCAAAGAAAAAAAGTTTAAGCTATGGCCAATCAAATAACTTCCTTGCTTTGCTTCTGCCTTTCCTCTACAATAGAAGGTTTTCTCCTAGCTCCTGTCAGTGGAACACTTCTTACACTTCTGGTTTGGCACTGCCTGATTCAAATCGATTTCTGCTCAAGTAAGCTCTTAAAATTTTTAATATGCCTTTGTTTTATCTTCAATAATAGTGAGATAACTTACCAAATATACATGATTGTCTTGGTAAGGGCTATCTTGACTGTAAGTAACCAGAAATTAATACCAAACAGACTCATGGGGGAAAAGGGGCAAAATAATTTACTACTTTGAAAAGACTGGAAGGACTGTAATGATCCAAGCTTGATTCTCAATGGGTTAAATCTGGCCCTATAATTTATTTATTTATTTAATTAAAAAATTTTTTTAAACATTTTATTTATTTAAGAAAGAGAGTACAAGCGGGATGGGGGAGCAGAGGGGAGGGGCAGAAGAAGATGGAGAAGCAGATGCAGAATTCAATCCCAGGACTCCAGGATTATGATCTGAGCCAAAGGCAGACACTTAACCAACTGAGGCATCAGGCACCTGATTTTTTTTTTTTTTTTTTTTTAAGTAAGCTCTATGCAACCCAGGAGATCAAGAGTCACAGGCTCTACTGACCGAGCCAGCCAGATACCCCCCTCCACGCGTGCGCGCGTGTGCACACACACACACACACACACACACACTTTTTTTTTCCTCTTTAAAGAGTGTGCTTGAATGTGAGGCGTTTTTTATTTTATTTTATTTTATTTTAAGATTCTATTTATTTATTCGACACAGAGAGAGAGAGAGAGAGAGAGAGAGAGAGAGATTACAAGTAGGCAGAGAGGCAGGCAGAGAGAGAAAGAGGGGAAGCAGGCTCCCCACTGAGCAAAGAGCCCAATGCAGGGCTTGATCCCAGAACCCTGAGATCATGACCTGAGTTGAAGGCAGAAACTTAACCCACTGAGCCACCCAGGCACCCTATTTTATTTTTAAAGTAAGTTCTACCCCCAACATGGGTCTTAAACTCTGGATCCAGAGATCAAGGGTCACATGCTCTACTAACTGAGCTGTCATGTGCCTCTGGTCTCAAAAATTCTTAATATATCATTAAGACAGATGGGCCAGGCTTGGGTAATTCACCCACTCTTGTCTGAATGAAGTAGTAAGAGGAATATGTGTGGGATCAGTCTCATCTGAAACTAAGTCTGTTGCTATGAAAAGAACAAAGTATAAATGCCAGGAAACAAAAACAATATAATTCCACTTGAATCATCAGATTTTTATCTGATGCTTTTTATATTTTTGCTTCCCCCCCCCCAAACCATGTCTATCAATTTTGACTTGATAAGAGTTTCCTTAGGATGAACATCAGTTCCTGTTATCCAGCTTATTTTAATTGAAGGCGGAAAAGTCTGCTGTAACACAACCCCAAAGCTGAAGCTGTTGGCCACTAAAAGGCCATTATTCCTTTTGGCTAGAAATTGGCTGATGGAGCAAGAATTGATTCCAGAGTTATTGATGATTTGGCTCTCCCCAGTTTCCAAGGGGGATTCTACTGAACCATCAAGTCATCAATTTGCTCATTTCTGCTTCCATCAGTGATTAATGATCCTGAGGTTGGATAGGGCATCTTTGCAATTGCTAAGTGCTGAGTCATTCATCTCATTAGGAATACATTCCTACTTTTATTTGCTGCCCCCAAAGGTAAGCCCCATAAGCTCTGCAGATACAGCATGAGTATGAGGTCTTACCTACGTATGTACATATATGTAAGTGTGTGTGCCTTTGTTTTTGACTGAGCTATTTTTAAATTCTCTAAGTTCTAGATAACTGATAGCAATACAACTAATTTCTTTCTAGTATGTTAGTTTTCTATAGCTGTTCTTAATTTAAAGATCACCACAAATTTGGCACACAACTTTACTCTCTTATAGTTCTATAAGCAGGAAGTCCCACACAGGTTGTGCTGGGCTACAATTAAGGTATCTGTAGGGATCCATTCCATTCTAGAGACTGTACGGGAAATTATATTTCCTTGCCCTTTCTAGTTTTTAGAAACCATCCCATTCCTGAGCTCTTGGACCCTTTTTCTGTCTTCAAAGCCAGCAACGTTGTATCTTTATGACCATCCTTCCATAGTTGCATCTCCTTCTGGCCCTCCTGCTTACTCTCTTCCACTTTTAAAGACCCTTGTGATTACACTGAGCCCACCTGAATGATCCAAAATAATCTCTATAATAAGGTCAACTGATTAGCAATCTTAATTCCATCTGCCTCTTCTTAATTCCTCTTCACCATCTAACAGATTCCCAGGTTTTGAGGATTAGGCTGGATTATTTTGGAGGTGAGGGAGGAGGCATTATTCTGCCTTCCGTCATCTATAGACATGCAAATAAATCCTGCCTGATGGAGGCTGAATCGAGGTCTCTACCACCCACTCCTAGAGCAAAATCTAGTTTTGCTTCCATTTTAACATTCCTTTACTCCATACAAAGTTGTAATTCTTTGACTCCTCCTTTGAACCAATTTTAACAAATTTGCCAGTTCTCTCATTATTTAATGAACTATGTAAAGTCTTTGATGTGTTTATTTTATAGTCCTATAAAGTAATTTCTTAGTTTATAAATATCATATATTTATATGTCATAATTTTACCTTATTTTGAAAATGTATCACAGGCTTAGGTACTAGAGGTTGAATATGATACACACACACACACACACACACACACGAGATACATCCTAGGGCTTCAGAAAATGAGGGTATCCCTCACTCTCTTCCATCTTCTTACAGATTTCAACATAAGCAGAAGACAGACCTGGCTGAGACTCTAACAGCTACTGGTTGAAAGTCAGAGATCAGGTTACTTCCTTCTGACATTAGAAACTCAAGTTTGAATCCCAAGCAATACAAGGGAATTGTCTAAGGTCATCTGTTTATTACCCTAACTGGATCCCAGAAGTTTTCAATCTCCTTCCTAAAAAGAAAGCTAAGAGTGAACTTCCACCAATGAACTCCAATCATTGACCCACAAATAGTGTTTTTGTGAGATAAAGTGAAAATTTGAAGCATTTCTGCTTGAAAGTGCAAAGTATCCAGTTAATCTTCACAAGGAAGTTGGAGTTTTCTGTTTCTTTTCTGATGCAGCAAGCAGCCTAGCTTTGTTTCTTTCACCTGAAGCTCTCAACCAGCCCCCCAGAGCAATAGCTTCCTATAAGCTTTACCCTCTCTATTGAATCCAGTAGATCAAAATGTCCAGTAATCTAGAAGAAGCAAAGAAACTGAAGATAATGGACTTGAAGCTTCCTTATTACCAATCCAAATCCTTTTCATTTGCTATTTTATCACAGAGTTGCTGGCCAATAGCTCTATAGATCAAGATTGTGCTATCCAGCTATGCTTAATTTATAACAAAATTTCAGTAAAATAAAAACGTGAACAGTAATAAATAAATAACATATGATAGAATTTGATAGGGATTGCATTAAATGTATAGATTACTTTGGGTAATATAGACATTCTAATAATATTTGTTCTTCCAATCCTTGAGCATGGAGTGTTTTTCCATTTCTTTGTGTCATCTTCAGTTTATTTTATCAGTGTTTTTTAAATTTTCAGAGTATAGATCTTTTACTTCTTCGGTTAAGTTTATTTCTAGGTATGGTTTTTGGTGCAATTGTAAATAGGATCAATTCCTTGATTTCTCTTTCTGCTGCTTCATTTTTGTTGTATAGAAATGCAACAGACTTCTGTATATTGATTTTGTATCCTGCAACTTTACTGAATTCATTGATCAGTTCTAGCACTTTTTTGTTGTAGATCTTTTGGGTTTTCTATATAGAGTATCATGTCATCTGTGAATTGTGGAAGTTTGACTTCTTCATTGCCAATTGGATGTCTTTTATTTCCTTTTGTTGTATGATTGCTGAGGCTAGGATTTCCAGTACTATGTTTAACAGTGGTGAGAGTGGACATCCCTGTCTTGTTCCTGACCTTACAGGAAAAGCTCTCAGTTTTTCCCCATTGAAGATGATATTAGCTGTGGGTTTTTTTCATATAATGGGATTTGTAAGCTTGTTGGAAGCCTGAAAGAGTCAATTTTGAGTGCAATATTTATCCTTTTTAAAAAATGTTAATTTTGTTTATTACTTAGAGAATGTGTTTATTACTTGAGAGAGAGAGTAGGGGGAGGAGCTGGGGAAGAAGAAGAGAGAGGAAGAGGAGAGAGAGAGAGAAGCAGACTCCTTCACAACTGCAGAACCCCTCCTGGGGCTTAATCCCACAATCCCAAAATCAAGACCTGAGCCAAAATCAAGAGTCAGACACTTAACCAACTGAGCCACCCAGGCACCCCTGTATATATCCTTTTGATCAAAGTCCAAAAGAATAATTTTATATTTATTTGTCTATGAGCTACATATTTTCTCTCCATTAGCAAAGAAAATTATTTGTATTCTATTTTATTTTTTAAAGTATTTTTTTAGTCTTTTATTATTTTTTTAAAATTCTGGTTAGTAGACATACAGTTCAATATTGGTTTCAGGAGTAGAGTTCAGTGGTTCATCATTTACATATAACACCTAGTGCTCATCATATAACAAGTGCCCTCCTTAATAACTATTGTTGGGCCCATGGTCAAAGGAAAGAGACTGATAGAAAGCGAAGGTCAAGCAAAGCTTTATTTCACGCCAAGCATCAAGAATCAAACCAACCATTCGGGGCCACTCTCGCAAAGAGGCGACCCCTCCCTGCCTTACAGACTAACTTTTATAGAGCAAAGGCCATGTGGTTGAGCCTGGCCACACACAGGTGGCCAATTGAATTACAATTCAGCCTATAGTAGCTGTTTGAACTAGCCTATCACTCTGGTCAGAATTGGCGCCCAAAAGGCACCCAAAAGGCAGGGCCCACATTCTTTGGTAGTTAGGGAGATGGTATGTATGCTTTACTGATTGAATGTCTCCACCTGACCTGACTCATCCTTGCCTTCTGGGCTCTGTTATCTCTCCCTGACCTGACACGTCCTGGTATATGGGCTCTGTTATCAGGGGCTGGTCGGCCATATAGAAACGGTTGTTTCCCAGACCCGTTTCTAAGTGAGTTCCTCTGGCGGACAGGGTCAATCTAAGTTCACTGCATAAACAACCAAATGGCTGTTGTGCCGAGGTGGGGCTGCTCCGGCTAAGTAGGCCCTTACACTATCACCCACCTATCTCATCCCCCACCCGCTTCCCTCCATCAACTCTGTTTGTTCCCCATAGTTAAGAGTTTTTCCTTTCTTTTTTTTTTTTTTTTTTTTTACTTATCAATATGCATTTTTTTTTTTTACCTAGCAATAGTTTTTTTATTATTTGTTTCCCTCTTTCTCATTCCCCCTTCCATATGTTTATCCATTTTGTTTCCTAAATTCCACATATGAGTGAAATCATATGGTATTTGTCTTTCTCTGACTGACTTACTTCACTTAGCATGATACACTCTAGCTCCATCCACATCGTTGCAAATGTAAAGATCTTTGGTTGTTTTTTTTTAAAACAGATTTTATTTATTTATTTATAAGAAAAGCTTAATTTTTTATTTTTTTTTAAGATTCCATTCATTTATTTGATTGACAGAGAGACACAGTGAGAAAGGGAACACAAGCAGGGGAAGTGGGAGAGAGAGAAGCAGGCTTCCCACCTAGGCCAAAGAGGGGCTCAATCCTGGGACCCTGGGGTTATGTCCTGAGCAGAAGGCAGATGCTCAGCAACTGAGCCACCCAGGCGACCCAAAAGATTTTACTTATTTGACAGAGAGAGCACAAGCAGGGGGAGCAGCAGAGGGAGAGGAAGAAGCAGACTCCTTACTGAACAGAGAACCTCTGAACCTAATGTAGATGCTTTACTGACTGAGCCACCCAGGCACCCCAGCAAATGTAAAGATTTTTTTAATATGTTTATCTTTACAACCAATGTGGAGCTTGAACTCACAACCTTGAGATCAAGAGTTACATGCTGTACCGTCTAAGCTAGCCCAGTGCCCCTACATTTATCTGCATATGATTTACATATTTCCTCTCTATTAGTGAAGAAAATTATTTATATTTTAAATTATAGGTTTCTGATGCTTTAACATTTTTCATTATGAAAATAATATATGTTTGGGGTAGATGGTTGGCTCAGTGGGTTCAGGTCATGATCTTAGGGTCCTGGGATGGAGCTTCCTGCTTAGCAGAGCGTCTGCTTCTCCCTCTGCCCCTCCCTCTGCTCATGAGGTCTCCCTCTCTCTCCCAGAGAAAGAAATAAAATCTTTTTTTTTTAAAGCAAATAATATATGCTTATATTAGAAACTTTGGAATAAAACATTTTAAGAATAAGAGAAAAAGTTATTCACAATATAAACATCCAGACAACCATTGGTTTTATTAATGCCTAAGTGTTTGTAGGGCTTTTTTCTTATACTGTAATAATCTTTCATTTATAAAGTTTTTATATTGTTCTTCTCAGTTAATATAATAAGCAATTCCTATGTCATTGTTACATGATTTTTTATTGGCTACATAATTTCTCACCAGGTAGGTGTTTCATAGCTTAAGTAATATTTGCATATTTCTTATCTTTATAGCTGTAATAGATATTTGCCTTTTATTGTAGCTTCAAAGATATTTATCCAAGTTTTTATTACTGCTTCTTGTTAAACAATTTATATAAGTTTATGAAAACCAAAATTCAGTAGTTACATTAACAATTTCAAAACATAAAATTCAGATTCCTTATTCTTAAATTTCTCCAGTAGAAGCTTTAAAAAAACCCCATAAAACTCAATACAGATCACTAAAAGATTTGTCCATGAGTCTACCTAGTTTTAAAGACAATTAGAAATTCTTCCCATTATAATCATTGTTATCCATATTGTATAATAATAAACATATACTGACCACAAGCCTAGTAAGAACAGCCTGTAAAAGTAAGCAACAAACATATTATACACAAATAAAACAAAATCCAGTTTTAATCACTATTCCCTTTGGTTCTGTCCAAAGCTGGTTTTCCAATATTCTTTCATTTATCCATTAAATACTGAAGGAGCCCTAACTAGATACCAGATATTGGGGAGGGAATAGGTAATAAGAAAGACTTTATTAGCTTTCATTCTAGCGCTAGCTGGATCATCTTCAAACTCTTTTCTTTTTTTTTTTCTGGAGTAAAACAAGATCTTCATTGTTGACAAGGTTTACTTGAGTTGCAGAAATTCTCCCGTGTTAGCCTGTACTCCCATCTTCGAACTCTTTAGCATGGTCTAGAGAATGTTCTCTGGGATCTGGCTGTTCATGGTGAAGAATCAGAACCCCATTCTGAGTTACTCTAAAGGCACAGTCCCACTCTTGATACTTGTGTCTTCAGTAGGAGCTGGTTAATGTGAATGTGGGAACTTCTAGAGGCTTGTTATAAAGTGAGGGCATGTTTGGGAAGGCTCAGAAAAAGGAAGTCCTGTGGAGAGGGCCGTCTTCACAGCAGCTTGTCCTAGACTGCAGTAACCCAATAAGAAGGAAGCTTGGGATTAAAAAAAAAAAAAAAAAAAAAAAAGAAACAACCAAACTCTCTTTTCCCAGCTTTCTCTGATTTTCTTCTTGATCTGATCTCCCAGGATCCCCATCCAACTAGAGAGCAAGGACATTGATTGATAGAGCCCATACAGGCCAGACTCCCAGGGCCAGGAATAGCGCAGAGAAAAGTAGTGGATCTGGAGGGACAAATGGAAGATGTTTAGCATAAAGACTCTAAAATGAGTGGTAGTATAGTGCCCATTTTTCAGGTGTGGAAACTGAGGTACAGAGAGGTTAATCAATGTGCCCATGGATAATAGGGGGGCAAAATTGGCATTTACATCGTGTTCATATTTAATTACTTTCCATATTGTCATTTCTTCTCAATGATATCTCCCAAATAATGCCATACACAGTAAAGGTCCTCAGTAAATGCTTTTTGAAAGGAAGGAAAAGGAAAAATGATGAGAAAACTATTTAAGAAGAATTAAACTTAGCTCCCTAGAAAAATGTCTTGGGTTAGCAAACCCAACAGATGTACTTTTGGCAAATTTTCATGAACCTGATAAATCCTTATTTTTAAGAATTGCTCAAATGTGGGGCACCAGGGTGACTCAGTCAGCTAAGTGTCTGCCTTCAGCTCTGGTCCTGATCCCAGAGTCCTGGGATCAAGTCCTGAATCCGTTTTCTTGTTCAGCTGGATGTCTGCTTGTCCCTCTCGCTCTGCCCCTCCCCCACTCATGTGCACATGTTTTCTCTCTCTCTCTCTCTCTCTCAAATAAATCAATAAAATTTTTAAAAGGGGGGGGCGCCTGGTGGTTCAGTGGGTTAAAGCCTCTGCCTTCAGCTTGGGTCATGATCCCGGGGTCCTGAGATCGAGCCCCACATCGGGCTCTCTGCTTGGCAGGGAGTCTGCTTCCTCCTCTCTCTCTGCCTGCCTCTCTTCTTACTTGTGATCTCTGTCAAATAAATAAACAAAATCTTAAAAAAAAATTGCTCAAATATACTTGGGCTAAGATGGTAACTAGACTTATCATTTCATTATGTAAAAAATATCAAATCACTATTATGTACACCTGAAACTAATAGACCATTGTATGTTAATAATATTTCAATTAAAAAATAAAAAGTACTTTGCCTGAAGGTGAGGGGTGTGATTCCAAGAGGCTAGATCCAAGGCCCTATGTCTCCACCATTCTGTCTAACCATACTTTAAAAAAAAATTTTTTTTTTAAGTAGTCTCCACACCCAACATGGGGCTTGATCCCAGGACCCTGAGATCATGACCTGAGCTGAAGGTAGACACTTAACCAACTGAACCACCCAGACACTGTGGATATTAATCTCTTCTTAGATGTATGACCTGCAAATATTTTCTCCATTATATGGATTGCCTTATTACTCCATTGATAGTGTCCTTTGATACATGAAGCTTTTAATTTTTTAATAAGGTACAGTTTATTTTTTTCTTTTGTTATATATGCTTTTTTGGGGAGGGATCTGATATCAAAGAAATTGTTTCTTAATCCAATGTGTGAAGCTTTTTCTAGCCTTTTCTAATCTTTTTCTAGAATCAATGTATGACCCTTTTTCTCTTACAAGTTTTACAATTTTAACTTTTACACTTAGGTCATTGATTCTCAAAGGGTATTTACTGAGCATATAATCAACTTAAAAATTAGGTACTGAGGGGGGCAACCACAAATGCTCAACCTTCTTTTTATTTATTTATTTTTAAAGATTTTATTTACTTATTTGACAGACAGAGATCACAAGTAGGCAAAGAGACAGGCAGAGAGAGAGAGGGGGAAGCAGGCTCCCTGCTGAGCAGAGAGCCTGATGTGGGGCTCAATCCCAGGATCCTGAGATCATGACCTGAGCCAAAGGCAGAGGCTTAACCCACTGAGGCACCCAGGTGCCCCCTCAACCTCCTTTTTAATAGCCCAAGTGTGACATAGAAACCAATGCAAGTAAGACAGGAACATGCACTATAAAAAAGTTATAAATCAAATGCATTTGGAAGGTTCAAAGAAATGACCGATCAGGGAGGATTTCATGGTTGGCATTTGAGCAAGCCCTTGGAGGGTGTTCAGATTTGGACTTACAGAGGTGAGGTAGGAGAACATTCCAGGCTAAGGGCATATTGTGGATAGCACAGGAACTAGTGGCAGTTCCTTGGCTAAGGGAATGAGAGTTAAAGCCTGAAAGAGAAGCCTGATGTATGCACAAGAGAGATGACAAACCAGGTATTAACTTAAATCCAAGATGTCCCTCGAACAAGAGTTCCAAGTTACCTTCTGGAGCATTAACGTTTCTGTTACTAGCCAGAAACCTGAGAAATTCATCCTCCTAGATAGTCTGTAGACTAGTAAGAACATCCTTTCCTCAAAATAAAGTTTATTAAAGGAAAAGTAAACCTGCAATCAGTAGGTATTGTGCCATGGATAAATTCCTGTGGTCCATTGTCTCACCTTACCACACAGTAGGTTCAGGAAGGGTCAATCCTATGGGCATCCCCTGGCCCCAAGTGGTTTAGTAACATGTCTTGAGTCTAATACCCCTATGTTCTGGTTGAGCTGCCCCCAGGACACTGAAACCTGACAATGTTGCTTTAACAAGGCCTAGATGACTTTCCATAGCAAGTGAGGTACAGATTTTAGGATCTTTCCACAGGGTCAACCCTGCTTTTTCTGAGTACATCTCCTGGTTCAGCTTTCCATAGAGCTCCACAGCTTTTCAGTCTTTCCTTTAGCATGATTGATTGAAAAGAAAATATGACCTGTAACTTAGAAAATTTCCTTTCAGCTTCACATGACATTATATGCAATTAAATTTTTAGAATTATTGTCAAATCTGATATCAATCAGATATTTAAACTCAATCAAATTTCACTCATGCATGAACTATAAGAATATATAGCGGCTACTCAAGTAAGAGTTCTTATGGGGTTAATATATAATCCTTGCACTGACAAGACTCGTTATAGTAGGATATTGTGGGTTTTATGTTATCTTCATTTATGGTAACATTGCATGTCCAAGAAACAAATATGAATTTAAATGTTTTTCCAAAATATTCCTATGATTTATTCCTCTTCATTAAGTAGTTTATGAAACAATCCTCAGTGGCACTTTTTTAAAAAAGATTTTATTTATTTATTTATTTGAGAGAGAGACACAGAGAGAGAGAGAGTGCACATGGGCATGTGGAAGGGGCAGAGGGAGAAGGCAAAGCAGACTCTGTGCTGAGCAGGTAGCCTGATGCAGGGCTTGCTCCTAGGACACTGTGATCATGACCTGAGGTGAAGTCAAATAGTTAACTGACTGAACCACACAGGCGCCCAATGGTGACACATTTTTAATTTCGTACACTGCATTATCGTGTGTATTGCTGACGGAGGAGAAATTCTATTTTGACAAGTCTTAATGAAACCCCAAGCTTTTACTACTAGCATTACATGTCAGATGGTTGGAAAATTTTTCACAGAGAAGCTTCTTGGTTCAGAGTCCCCTCTAAAAAGTTCCATCAGCTTCTGGCCTTCACCTGCCAAGCTGGAGGAACTTAACCCTTGGTTCTGGGGCAAGTTGGAAAACAGAGGCTATATTCTGCCTACCTTGTGCCCACCTTTGGGGGAAGATTTCCTTCTCACTCAGGTTATATGTCCCTCAAGGGTCAGCTGTGGCTCTGCTCCGTGTTGTTTACATTCGGGTAGCCAGGGTACAGGACCTGTCCCTATATGGAACATGAGGTCTTGTCACAGTGAAAAGAGCATTGGCAGATCATGGCAAATCTTTTTTTTTTTTTTTTAAAGATTTTATTTATTTATTTGACAGACAGAGATCACAAGTAGGCAGAGAGGCAGGCAGAGAGAGAGAGAGGGAAGCAGACTCCCTGCTGAGCAGAGAGCCCCATGTGGGGCTTGATCCCAGGACCCTGAGATCATGACCTGAGCCGAAGGCAGTGGCTTAACCCACTGAGCCACCCAGGAGCCCCTCATGGCAAATCTTTTAAGGCATCTGCTTAGAGTGGTATATGTCATTGCCACTCACATTTCATTGGCCAAGATAAGTCACATGACCAAGCCTAAAGCCAGTGGGGGAAGAGGGATGTGCAGTTCTCCAGTAGGGTTGGACTCCAAATATGGCTGCATATATTTGGGATAATAAAATGGTCTATCTCATTAGCCCTCTGGGATTGATTATAGGTAAAGATATTTGGAATATTTGCAAGATACATCTGCAGAATGTTGGCTTTCAAATGTCTGTTTCTGGGGGAAATTAGAACTAACAAACACATAATGTGGGGTGCCTGGCTGGCAGCAGGTAGAGCATGCAGCTCTTGATCTCAGGATTGTAAATTCGAGCACTAGCTTGGGTGTAGAGATTATCTAAAAATAACATCTTTTAAGAAGCAAATGAACAAACAAACAACTAACATAATTATATTGTCTTTAGTGAAATGCTTTAAAGTAGGCTATAGATCAGAGCTGTCCAACAAAAATGCAAGTTATATATTGAATTTAAAATTTTCTAGTAAATTTGGGGCACCTGGGTGGCTCAGTCATTTAAGTGTCTGCCTTTGGTTCAGGTCATGATCCCAGGGTCCTGGGATTGAGCCCAGAGTCGGGCTGCCTGCTCAGTGGGGAGTCTGCTTCTCCCTCTCTCTATGCCCTCCCCCCACTCCTTCTCTCTCTCAAATAAATAAATAAATAAATAAATAAATAAATTTAGATGTTTAAATAATAAATAAATAAAATTTTCTGCTAGATTAAAATGTAATACATGAATTTTGTTTTAATATATTTATCTAACCAATATATCCAAAATGCTGTCATTTCATTGTGTAATCAATATTATAAAACATTAATTGGGTATTTTCCATCTTTTTTTTCATATAAACTTTTAAAATCTGGTATATATTAGAGCACATCTTAGTTTGAAGTACTCACTTTTTATGTTTTTTTTTTTTTAAAAGCTTTATTTATTTCTGCTTAGAGAGAGAGAGAGCAAGACTATAGGGGGAAGCAGTAGAGGGAGAGGGAGAGACAATCTCAAGCAGACTCCCTTCTGAGCATGGAGCCAGACACAGGGCTTGATTTCATGACCCTGAGATCATTACTTGAGCCAAAACCAAGAGTCAGATGCTTAACCGACTGAGCCACCCTGGCACCTCTGAACTAGTCACATTTTCATTGCTTACTAAGTGCGTGTAATAATGACTACCAAATGAGACAGCGCATGTCTATACAACTCAACCTATTTATTCTGGTAGAAATAAGACTGATTAGTTGATAGATCCTTAAAACTCGGGATCAACATCCTTCAAACTCGGGATCAACATCCTTCTTTGTGAAGTGCAGGTTCAATACCTTTCAGGAAACACAAGCAGATTTCGGGTATAATTATTTAACTATTGAGTACTTAGCTATATGCTCTTTTACCTCATGAAGAAATATATCAAAGCATATTAAAATTTTTTTCCTGACTTTTGTTTGACCTGTCGTCAGCCTTTTAATTGGTGGACAGGAACCAGCTGAGTCAAGAATGTACAAACTTTACTTGGATTTCTGGTTATTAATATTTTTGCCAAATTTATCTTCTAATATCAGCTACAGGATTAAGGTGGGCAAGACTGACCTCTTGACCATATTATTTATAAGTGTGGTTATAAACAATGTGTCTCAGCACAACTTCCTTTAATGGGTATGTTAATAGTTTGGCATTACTTTGGGATGAAAGGAAAGAAACATTTGCTTTCTCTCTTAAAATAGTAAGTAGGAGTGTCCTTCTAGACATTGATGAAAAATAGTCATGAATCAGTCATAGCATTATAAGACAAAGTTTCCAGATTAACAAGATAAAAGGATCATCATTAACTGAGGGGAAAAAAAAGGCTAAAAAAAACTCCACAGAAAACATAAAACTAAGCTAGTTGTTCCCTAATATTTAAGTGTTCAATGTTAAATGAAACTGCACAGCAGGTCAGTGTGTTTACTTAACCCTGAGGAGTGATTTGTGGTTAATTCATCTTGGTAGGTCCCTATTTTGGATATGTTTATATCTGTAACACCTACCACAGACATGGGCATATAGTATCTAGTCCATTAGTACCTGGTGAATTGAGTTAAAGTTAGCCATTTCAGAGCCTGTATGTCAGAGGGATAGTAATGAATAGTTACCCATTGTCGGGGGTGGGGGTGTGTGTGCAGGGGAGCTGGAATGGGCAGAGGAATTCTGAACAGAATGGCAAGAATCCTGGAGACATTCACACCAAATGCTGACATGACCTGAAATGTCTCTCAGGAATCCTAACCTTCAAAATAGGTATTATATGGGGCGCCTGGGTGGCACAGTCAGTTTAACATCAGACTCTTGGTTTTGGCACAGATGGTGATCTCAGGATCCTGAGATCAAATCCCATGTCTGACTCTGCAGACTCTCTGCCCCTCTCCCCAAATAAATTAATTAATCTTTTAAAAAATTAATACTACTTAATAGTAAGAAAATCATTCGTAGCCAGTACGGTGAGTCAAAAAAACCTTAAATATTAAAACGCTATGTGTTTTATTTGAGGATTCAAAGGAAGTTTCTCTTGGTCTGGTCTTGACTTAGCCGTGATTTAGCGCTGTCTCTTTAAGATGACTAATGTCTTCAGAAGCAGCCCAATCATGTGGAATAGTTTATATAAGTCCCCAAGAGGGACACAAATTACTCCACCAGCTGCATTCCCTCACGTCAGGAAAAAGACTCCAATATATTTCTTGGCTACTATAAAATCTCGGAAGTTTGAAACATACTAACACAGAAAAATTTTAAAAAAGCTATGATGCAACCACTTGCTCTCATGAAAAGCATCAATAGTTAATCATGTGTAAAATTCAGAGGATGCTGGAATAAAAGAGTTCTCAAACATCAATTAGCCCAGTCCCTCTCCTTTTTCAAATGCAACAGCTATGGACTAAAGAAGTGAGATGAGTCAAGCTTTCAGTGTCATGATGTGATGTGACAGTGACCTTACAGCTCACTGCCTCGAAAATCCTTCCAGCCTGCAGTGCTTCCTGGCTCCATAAGGGGGACACATTCTTTTTTTTTTTTTTTTTTTTTTTAAAGATTTTATTTATTTATTTGACAGACAGAGATCACAAGTAGGCAGAGAGGCAGGCAGAGAGAGGGAGGGAAGCAGGCTCCCCGCTGAGCAGAGAGCCCAATG
Organism: Mustela erminea; assembly: GCF_009829155.1. NCBI lineage: Eukaryota > Metazoa > Chordata > Mammalia > Carnivora > Mustelidae > Mustela > Mustela erminea. The sequence goes on along the minus strand of NC_045615.1, from coordinate 132,374,377 downwards.
TGGGGGCTCGATCCCAGGACTCTGGGATCATGACCTGAGCCGAAGGCAGAGGCCTTAACCCACTGAGCCACCCAGGCGCCCTGGGGGACACATTCTTAAACATAATTGGGACATTGATTTTGATACATCGGAAACAACCACCACAACAAAAAATAACTGAAACATCAATAAAAATTTTGTTCAGTAACATGGTTCTTTTGGGTAATTATTCAAATATTCTGGTATGCATTAGCTAAAACATTGTGTGTATTTATACTATTACCAAAAAGAACCGTGTTACTGAAGAAAACCATGGTTGCTTAGAGATTAGTGGCTTGACTCTTGAATATCGAACTTTTCTATATGGCGACATAGCAAAGTGATTAAGAGGTCTCAGGATCTCATCTAAACCTCAGTATCCCCAAAGGTCCCATCTCCAAATATAATCATGGGGTGGGTAGGGCTTCACTTAATGAATTGTGGGGAAGGGGGGCAAAATTCAGTGCATAGCAATCAGGAAACCCACATCGTACTGGATTTTTCTTTCTTCCAAATGTTGGTAGATGATGGCAGGGTCATGAGCAGATAGGAGAGAACTATACCCGCCCGCTCTCTCCACCTCAGCTTGTCTGGTATGTATAACATGGTCTGTAACTAACATGATCCTGCTCATCTTGCGGCTTTGCTGAACCATATTCAAGCTTTCTTGTCAGATTGCTAGACCAAAATTTTCTTCTAAGAAATATATTTTTTTAAGATTTTATTTACTTATTTGACAGAGAGAGAGAGAGAGATCACCAGTAGGCAGAGAGGCAGGCGGGGGGGCAGGGAGCAGGCTCCCTGCTGAGCAGAGAGCCTGATGTGGGGCTCAATCCCAGGACCCTGGGATCATGACCTGAGCCAAAGGCAGAGGCTTAACCTCTGAGCCACTCAGGCACCCCGAAATATTTTTTTAGGAAAAATTTATTTATTTATTTGACAGAGAGAGAGATCACAAGCAGGCAGACAGGCAGGCAGAGAGAGCGGGGGAAGCAGGCTCCCCGCCGAGCAGAGAGCCCAACACAGGGCTCCATCCCAAGACCCCAGGATCATGACCAGAGCCAAAGGCAGAGGCTTAACCCACTGAGCCACCCAGGCGCACCTCAAGAAATACTTTTAATAATAAATTGGCATTAATGATGATATCTAAATTTTCATTAATTTTTTTTTAAAGATTTTATTTAGGGGTGCCTGGGCAGCTTAATTGGTTAAGTGTCTGCCTTTAGTCCAGATCATTATACCAGGGTCCTGGGATCGAAGCCCGTGTCAGGCTTTCTGCTCTGTGGGGAGTCTTCCTCTCCCTCTGCCGGCTGCTCTGCCTGCTTATGTCTCTGTTGCTCGATCTCTCTCAAATAAGTAAACAAAATCTTTAAAGAAAATATTTTTTTAAAAGATTTTATTTATTTATTTGAGAGAGAGAGAGAGAAAGACTGAGCACAACTGGGGAGGAGGGCGGGGAGAAGGAGAAAGAGGCTTCCCGCTGAGCATGGGCCCAACACAGAGTTCAATTCCAGGACCCTGGGATCATCACCTGAGTCTAAGGCAGACGCTTAACCAACTGAACTACCCGGGGAACCCCCAAGTAGTCATTCATTTTTTAATTGATATTTTATTTATTTATTTGACAGAGATCACAAGTAGGCAGAGAGGCAGGCAGAGAGAGAGAGGGGAGCAGGGAGCCAGATGTGGGGCCGATCCCAGGACCCTGGGACCATGACCTGAGCTGAAAGCAAAGGCTTTAACCCACTGAGCCACCCAGGCGCCCCTGTTCATTAATTTTTAATAGCAAAGAACTTGTTATTATAGATGGGATTATGTTCCCCACCCAAAATAAGATACTCTGAAGTCCTAACTCCTGGTATTTCAGAATGTGACCTTACTTAGAAAGAAGGTCAGTGCAGGTGTAATTAGTTGAGGAAGGTCATACTGAGTGGGACCCCCAGTCCAATATGACTGCTGGCCTTGTAGGAAGAGGAACATGTGAAAACACAAGTGCAGGGAAAATGCCACGTGAAGACAGAAGATTGGAGTAACGCGTCTTTAACCCAAGCAATACCAAAGATCTGCCAAACCACGAGCAGCTAGGAAGAAGCAAAGAAGGATTCTCCCACAGCTTTTAGGGGGAGGGTGGCCCGGCCCGGATTTCACGCTGCTGGCTTCCGGAACGATGAGCCAGTAAAATCCTGCTGTTTGAAGCCACCTCGTGTGGAATGCTCGATTATGGCAGCCCTACAAAATGAATACAATTGTCTGTCTTCGGAAATTGGGTTGTAACAGATGAGTTAGAGGGACTTTATAGTCCTATATTAAGTTTGTGGTTACCCTTTTTATTTTTTTGTTCCTTTTCAGATATGGTGAGAAAACCAGAGGTGATCAGAATTTACTCTTCATTTTGAAAATTCAGAACTGGCAAATTCCATCACAGCAAGCATAAACCAAGCAAAGATGAAAGTCAGTATGTTGTTTTATTTATTTTAAAGATTTTATTTATTTATTTGACAGACAGAGATCACACGTAGGCAGAGAGGCAGGCAGAGAGCGAGGAGGAAGCAGGCTCCCCGCTGAGCAGGGAGCCCGATGTGGGGCTCGATCCCATGACCCTGGGATCATGACCTGAGCCGAAAGCAGAGGCTTTGACCTACTAAGCCACCCAGGTGCCCCTGTTGTTTTATTTTATCTGAGAAAATAAAGAGAATATTCCCTGCAATGTGTGGCTTACTGCCAGGGCAGTTGTTGGGAAAACAGTTATGTGTACATTAAAAATGACATTTACAGAATCAACTATCAAATAATTTACAGAAAACATTTAAAATGAAATCTTCATTCCCAACTCCAATATCAAAGAATGTTATTAAGATTGTTTACAATATTAATTATGCAAAGTAGGTGGAGGATAGCAGACTCACAAATAAATTGTCAATTTATTTATTTTAATTTTTTTTAAAGATTTATTTTTTTGACAGAGAGAGACATAGAGAGAGAACACAGCAGGGGGAGTGTGGGAGGGAGAAAGCAGGCTTCTGACCAAGCAGGGAGCCTGATGTGGGGCTTGATCCCAGGACCCTGGGATCATGACCTGAGCTGAAGCTAGATCTTAACGACTGAGCCACCCAGGTGCCCCTAAATTGCCAATTTAAATGGAAACTGCTCACTGTGAAAAGTCTAAGAGATATCTTTGAAGTACTGCTTGCCTCAAACACAGGGAGAATATTGGAGATTCACAAAGATTGCTAAAGTCTTATACTTCACCAGAATCATTTTTTAAGTTAAAACATTTCTTTACATTCTCTCACATCATAAAATACAACATACTCTCTACTGATGTTTGTGGAAAAAATCCAAGGATGTTCAAGTCAAGTTTTTTTGTGTATAAATAACCTCTATGTTCAATATTGGAAAGAGTAACATAGTACTGGAAGTCTTAGCCTCAGCAGTCAGACAACAAAAAGAAATAAAAACATCCAGCGTGCCTGGGTGGCTCAGTTGGTTAAGCCACTGCCTTCGGCTCAGATCATGATTCCAGGACCTGGAGTCCTAGGATTGAGTCCAGCATTGGGCTCCCAGGTCCCCGGGATGTCTGCTTCTCCCTCTGACCTTCTCCCTTCTCATACTCTCTCTCTCTCTCTCAAATAAATAAATAAATTTTAAAAAATAAAAATAAAAAATAAAAACATCCAAATCGCCAAAAAAGAAATCAAACTCCACCTATTTGCAGATGACATGATACTCTATGTAGAAACCTGAAAGACTCCACCAAAAAATTGCTAGAACTAATACATGAATTCAGTAAAGCTGTAGGACACAAAACTCTACAAAAATCTGTTGCATTCTATATACCAAAAATGAAGCAGCAGAAAGAGAAATCAAGGAATTGATTCCATTTACAACTGCACCAAAAATAAATAAGATATCTAAAAATAAACCTAACAAAAGGGGTAAAAGCTCTGTACTCTAAAAACTATAGAATATTTATTAAAGAAATTGAGGGAGACACAAAGAAATGGAAAGACATTCCATGTTCATGGATGGAAGAACAAACATGGTTAAAATGTATATACTACCCAAAGCAATCTACATACATAATGCAGTCTCTATCAAAACACCACCAGCAGGGATGCCTGGGTGGCTCAGTTGGTTAGGAGTCTGCCTCGCCTCAGGTCGTGATCCCAGGGTCCTGCAACTGAGCCCCACATCAGGCTCCCTGCTCAGCGAGAAGTCTGCTTCTTCCTCTCCCACTCTCCCTGCTTGTGTTCCCTCTCTCGCTCTGTCTCTCTGTCAAATAAATAAGTAAAATCTTTTTAAAAATTAAAAAAAAATACCACCAACATTTTCACAGAGCTAGAATAAACTATCCTAAATTTTGGATGGAGCCACAAAAGACCCAGAATAGCCAAAGCAATCTTGAAAAAGAAAAGCAAACCTGGAGGCATCACAATTCCAGACTTCAAGCTCTATTACAAAGCTATAATCATCAAGACAACATGGTACCGGCACAAAAACAGACACATCAATCAATGGAACAGAATAGAGAACCTAAAATGGGCCCACAATGATATGTCAAGTAATCTTCAACAAAGCAGGCAAGAATATCCAATGGGAAAAAGACCATCTCTTCAACAAATGGTGTTGGGAAGATTGAACAGAAGGATGCAACTGGACCACTTTCTTATACCATACACCCAAATAAATTCAAAATGGATGGAAGTCCTAAATGTGAGGCAGGAAACAATCAAAACCCCAGAGAACACAGGCAGAAGCCTCTTTGACCTCAGCCATGGCAACTTCTTACTAGACATGTCTTCAGAGGCAAGGGAAACAAAAGGAAAAATGAACTAATAGAACATCAAAGGGACAAAAATCTTCCTCACAGCGAAGGAAACAATCAACAAAACTAAAAGGCAACCTACAGAATAGGAGAAGATATTTGCAAATAGCACATCAGATAAAGGGTTGGTATCCAAAATCTGTAAAGAACTTAAACTCAACACCCCCCACCCCAAAATAATCCAGCTAAGAAATGGACATGAAGAGACATTTTTCTAAAGAAGACATACCGATGACTACAGACACATGAAAAAATGCTCAACATCACTCATCATCAGGGAAACATCAAAATCATGATGAGACACTGCCTCACACCTGTCAGAAAGACTAAAATAAACAACACAGAAACAACAGATGTTGATGAGGATGTGGAGAAAGAGGAACCCTTTTATATGTTGGTGGGAATGCAACCTGGAACAGCCACTCTGGAAAACAATATGGAATTTCCCCCAAAAGTTAAAACTAGAACTACCCAATGACCCTGCAAATGCACTACTAGGTATTTATCCACAGGTTACAAAAATACTGATTTGAAGGGATACCTGCACCCCGATGTGTCTAGCAGCATTGTCAACAAGAGCCAAACTATGGAAAGAGCCCAAATGTCCATTGACTGATGAATGGATAAAGAAAATGTGGTTTGTATATACAATGGAATGTTACTGAGCCATCAAAAGGAACGAAATCTTGTATGTACAATGACATGGATAGAGCTAGATGGTATTATGTTAAGTGAAATAAGTCAGTTGGAAATTTTATTCATGTGTGGGATTTAAGAATATAGGGGAAGGGAAGAAAAGAAGAGAAAGAGGGAAACAAATGATAAGAGACTCTCAATGATAGAGAACAAACTTATGGAGGAAAGTGGGTGGTGGGTTGGGCTAAATGGGTAATGAGTATTAAGGAGGGCATTTGTTACGATGAACACTGGGTGTTATATGCAAAGGATGAATCACTAAATAAAAATTTTTTAAAATACTGAAAACAGGAAGGGAGGCCCTGGTTGGCTCATTCAATAGAACATACAACTCTTGATCTTGGGGTTGTAAGTTCCAACCCCCGTTGGTTATAGATATTACTAAAAAATAAAATTTTAAAAAATCCATTAAAAATACTGAAAGTGGAGAATCCTAAAGGGAGAAGTGACGTGCAGAATAAGGAAGACCTAACTGAGGTCTGACTTGCTGGTTAGCATTCATTTACCCAGAAATGGAAGGGAATGGACACTAGAGAGTAACGTGCTTGATCTTTAAAAATAGTCCTTGTGGGGGCGCCTGGGTGGTTCAGTGGGTTAAAGCCTCTGCTTTCGGCTCAGGCCATGATCCCGGGGTGCTGGGATCGAGCCCCTTGTCGGGTTCTCTGCTCAGCGGGGAGCATGTGACTTCTCACATACTCCACAGGATTGTGTGGAGACTTTGTTAATACCCGAAAGTCTTCCAGGGGCAGAGGTTTTCTCAGTTCTCCTTAGCATTCACCTCTGCCCAGAGCCTTGCTTAGAGGAGAGCCTGGTCGAGTCCGTTCAAGTGAGATCCAGCATCTGGAGGGATTTGCAGGGAGGCTGGGGATTTGACATTGGCTTTTACATTACGGTTAAATCCTGTCATTGTGGTAAAATCCTGTCACAGCAATAAGAATCCTGAGGCAGCCTCAAGGAGAAAAATTTGGGAGGTGGAGATCAGATCGACTGTAATAATGTCAAATAAGAGATCCTGGAAGAAAAAAAAAAACAAAAAACAAAAAACTGTCCACTTAGTCCATAAAACTTACTTGGTCATTTTGATATGATGTTATCTAGAGCATGCTTAGTTTCCCTGCCAAGAAATCCATTCTCCCCCATGGGTTCCTTTCCAAAAACAGCTGTTCATCGCATGCATCTTTCATGTGCACCGGGATCACTGAGGATCTTGGTCAAATGCAGAATGTAATTCCGTAGATCTGGGTGGGACACAAAAGTCTGTAAACTCCCAGGTGATGCCGAGGCTGTGGGTCCACCCACCACATTTTCGGTGGCAAGGATACACACCACGGACGAAGAGGGAGAAAAATGCAGATCTCTTTTTCTTTGACTGTTGCTAAGTAAACAGATGTCCAGGCTTAGGAAAACCCGTTGTAACTTGAACTGTTTCAAGATACCTGTGACTGTGATAGGGTTTCCCCACAATGTATCCGCTTAGCCTCCCCCCACACTCCCCACCAAGCAACAGTGGAGGAGCTATTTATGACTATATTACTATGTGAAAAGAAAATACACATTATTTGTCTGAACCTTCAAATCAATAACAAGATGACTAAAAGCACTTCAACAGGTAGGAACAATCTGCAGGCTCAGATTAGGTGAATATTCAAAGTGGATTAAAAAGGGTTAAATTCTATTTCTTTAAGAGCCTATCTTAAGGGGCACCTGGGTGGCTCAGTGGGTTAAGCCTCTGCCTTCAGCTTAGGTCGTGATCTCAGGGTCCTGGGATCGAGTCCCACATCTGGGTCTCTGCTGAGCGGGGAGCCTGCTTCCCTCTCTCTCTGCCTGCCTCTCTGCCTGCTTGTGATCTCTCACCCTCTGTCAAATAAATAAAATCTTAAAAAAAAAAATAAAGAGCATGTCTTAAGAACCATCTGGTATGTTTGTTCAAATGCTGGCTCCTGGGGTCCACCCCAGATATAATGACTCACGATCTTCATGGGTGGGGAGCGAGTATCTGAAGTCCATCCAGGCAATTGTTAACTCATATTAAAATTCAAGGAGCACAAGGGTAGAGCCTTTGAGTTCACTGGTAGGACTTCATATCATTTGATGATCTCACAAGACACTGAATGGACAATGATGTGAGTGATGGTAGTCCCAATCCTTATCTTGCCCTAAAATAGTCTGTAATTTTTTTTTAAGGTTTTATTTATTTATTTGACAGAGATAGATCACAAGTAGGCAGAGAGGCAGGCAGAGAGAGAGAGAGAGGAGGAAGCAGGCTCCCTGCTGAGCAGAGAGCCCGATGCGGGACTCGATCCCAGAACCCTGAGATCATGACCTGAGCCGAAGGCAGCGGCTTAACCCACTGAGCTACCCAGGCGCCCTAGTCTGTGATTTTTTACTTTGTTTTCTTACCTAAGTCCTGAAGAAATCAGTCTTGGGGTTTCTGGACATGTCATTAGACGCCACTGACAATCTGGCCCTATGCCAAGTGGTTTTTTTTTTTTTAAAGATTTTATTTATTTATTGGACAGACAGAGATCACAAGTAGGCAGAGAGGCAGGCAGAGAGAGAGGAAGAGAAGCAGGCTCCCCGCTGAGCAGAGAGCCCGATGCGGGGCTTGATCCCAGGACCCCGGGATCATGACCTGAGCCGAAGGCAGAGGCTTTAACCCACTGAGCCACCCAGGTGCCCCAAGTGTTTTTTTGTTGATATTTGTTTTTTGTTGATACTGATAGTAGATAAATGCTACTAGTGCGTACGTAATATAACCAGGTCAATGTTACTCCCACAGCTTGTACAACTTGTAATGGAGTACTGTGTACTTTCTTCCTCTTTATAGGAAATACAGAGTTAACCAGACGAAATAAATTTCCACCAAAACCTACAGCGATTTACTTGGAACTCTTTCCTCCTGCCAAATCCATGAAAAAATAAGAGTGTCTAACAGAGAAGCGACAATAAATTCATGATATCCCTAGAATGAATACCATCCTTGACTAAGCAACTGTGTAGGGACAACAATAGCCATTCGGGGGTCTTTTTCAGGCTGAATAAGGTTGTAGTCTCTCCAGCCCCCATACCACGGAGCGACAATTGTATCTATAATTGTGTGGTATCTTAAAAGCATTTTCTGTGTAGTTTTTATCGGAGAACAGCAGAAGTTTACCAGAACCAAAAATACTTTTCTTCACATTGTTTAGAGGACTTTCATGCTTTTCATCCATTCTTCAGAAAATGAAAAGCTAATGCCATGTAATCACAATTTCCTGGGATTCTGAAAAACCATTAAAGAGGCACATTGATACTCTCTGAATGGAAACACTGTAGCACGTTTTGGATTGGCTCTGTGGTGGGGGTTCTTGACACTCATATGGCCAAATCAGAGTTTTCAAAGGTTTCTTTTGTGTCCCAAACACCCAGTCTGATTTCAACCATTAAGTGCTTCTGGGTGAATGCAGATGGTAAGTTTGCTTTTTTTTTTTTTTCCTTTAAGGGGGAAAAAAAGGAAACTTAATTAAAACCTATATTAATTATATCAATCCTTCAAGCCTGACAGTTACTACAATTTCGTTTTTGTATGTGTGTCAAATGTAATGTTTTAAAGTTATATTGCCTACTGGAGTGTTTCTTCTTTCTAGATTTACTAAAAACCAACCGAATACCATTTGAAATGAGCTTTATTAGGAACAGGGAGAAGCAGGAAGTTTTCTGGCTGCTTAGTTTAAAGACTTAGCTTAAAGACAAAGTAACACGTCTGCCTTACTAGGTATAATTGACTGGGTTTTAAAACCATGCTATTCTTAGGCCACTGAGGTAGCCTTCTCCTCCCTTCTTCAAAAATATCTTTGCAGTGGATGATTATATATAGAGTCCCGAAGCAGTTTTCAAGAGCCTCATTGATTCCCAGGAATATGGTTGTACAGAAACAAAATTGGTTTGCGGAGTCCCCCCAGGTAAGTGCAACAGCCAGCATCACTTAGGAATGCTATTACATCCTGAGTGGTGTGTTGGGAAACCCACGCTGTCAAACATGAAGTGATAAAATACTGTGGCCTCAGGAAAGTCAAGAGTCCACAGTCCTGTGTAACGGGAGATGTTTTAGGCTCTCTGAATAGGAAGTGGGCCTTGCTACCAAAAGAGAGATCAAACCCTTTGGGAAGATCAAGGTCACGGAGCAGTGGATGGGAGACAGAGCTGTGGCTCCTGCGGCCACGCTCTTTGTGGGTAAGCAAGTCTCTAAGAGTCTGAAACTAGAAGCAAATATTTCAACAGGAATAACGTGGCTCACCCGGAAAAGGAATGTTTCAGGACCGAGCGTGTGTCACAGTCACCCCTGGGGTGGGGGGCAGTGGGGAGGGGTTGGGGGAAGGGTGAACCCACGGAATACTAGAGTTTGTTGCACAGATTTCGTTCTGGAGTTCAGTGATTTTCAATAAAATCCTTCTGTGACCTTCACAAAGTCCAATGTCAAAGATCCCCTTTAAGGTGTTATATATAAAAATGTAGGTCTGGTTCACCTGGCTTGAAGAAGAGAAAGTACCTTGGAAGGATGAAAGCTCTCTTGCCAAAGTAGATATGGTCTGGTTTGGTCCGGACGTGCCACACTTGAGTCCAGGATCAGTGATGAGTCCAATAGGTTATACTGACCTGAAGAGTCATGTAACCAGATCTGGTTGACGTAGGACCCCCAGGACTGTGTGAAAAAGAAACGAAGGACAAATAAACTGAGAGCTGAGATTTTTGAAAGAACACTTTGTGTGGAGGCTGAGAAAAATTAAGGCCATCCCACCTCAGGTTAAGCCTTAGCATAAGTACAGCCATCTTAGCTCCAGCAGCCATCTCAGACCCCTGTCCCTAAGGGCTAAACTTTCCCCTACTTTACTTTAGTTCTAAAGACCCCCACCCTGCTTTAGTAACAAGAACCCCACCATGCTTTGGTTCCAGAGACCCCCACCCTGCTTTGGTTCCAGGAACCCCCACCTTGCTTTAGTAACAGGAACCCATAAATACCCCTGCCTTAACTAAGCTTGGGGTCCAAGTCCCTACTCCGCTGTGTAGGGTATACTTGGGCCCAAGCTTAAGCTTGTCAAATAAACCCTCGTGTGATTGCATCGGTGTTGGCTCCTTAATCTAGGTTCATTGAGAAGAAATGATTATTGCGCCCTCCTGATAGGTACAATGCTTTAATAGGTGTCACCATGCTGAAGGGAGCAGAAGGTGCCGGAAGGGAAAAGGGGATGGTTAATTTTAATCTACTACTGCGTCTGCATTGACAGCACTGTAGAGATCCAGCAGCATCTTCAAGTGTGCTGGGACTCGAAAGCAAGGCATGGGGTTAAGAGTAGGCTCTCTGGAGCCCGATTAACAGGGTTGAAATTCCAGCTCTGTCGCTTCCTAGCTATGTGGCAGTCTGTTTCCTCGCTTGCACAAGAGGAATAGCAGCCATGCCTCTCCCAGTGTAGGAGTTTACCAAAAACATTTGTTATAAGTTATCTAAGTATTAGCTATTGTCATCGAACACTGCTGAAATTGTCACTTAGCAGTCCATGAATGCCACTCCATGCTGTGTCTCAAGTTTTTGCAAATGATTAATCCGTGAAATTCATTATCAGTGACTGTGAGGTGACCTACCAGTTAGAATTCACAACTCTCTAATCACTCCAGAAAAATGGAAAATTACCATACAAAGATGAAGATCCTGTTTTTGGACTTGAGGATGTTGCAAGTCTATCTAGAAGACTCTTGGAGTTCTGTATTTTATTGAATTTGACATATTATGGATTCAATTCTTACTGTTTATGTGAATCTAATTCATATTAACTGAAGGAAAATAATTCAGATTTATCTGAGGTAGCAAAAGCACCGGTTTTCAAGTGCGCTAACAGTTCTTGTCCACCAGAGGGCAGTCCATTCATTAAAACCAAGAACAGAAATGACAAGAATAAATAAAACCTGTAATTTTATTTTTTTAAAGATTTTATTTATTTATTTATGACAGAGGGAGATAGCGAGAGAGGGAACACAAACATGGGGGAGCTGGCGAGGGAGAAGAAGGCTCCCCGCTGAGCAGGGAGCCGGATATAGGGGATATGGGGCTCCATCTTAGGACGCTGGGATCTTGACCTGAGCCGAAGGCAGCTGCTTAATGACTGAGCCTCCCAGGCACCCCAAAATCTGTAATTAAAAAAAAATCACATTTTAAATTAGTTTCGGTTTCAATAAACATTTAACCAGGTTACAACCACATAGCAAAACTGGTCCTTATTCTTACCCTCTGCTAGATGGACGATGGAGAGACTAGAGAAAGCAAAAGGAAGTACTAATTCTTAATTTGGTCTCAAAACCAAGCAAATCCACGAGCAGTCGAGTGAGTGTACCCTAGCAAGTGAAATGGATCAAGGCAGAATTCACTGTACAGAGCGGGGTTTAAATGCAAGAGAACGCTGAAAATTAGTGGGACAATTGAGGCTTTAAGTACATGGTACCTACCTAGAGACCAAAGACTGGTTTATGTCTCCTGCTTCCTTTAAAATGTGGTGAGAAATTGCATCTGTAAAAAACAGAACAACCCTGAGCTGCTCTCTCTCTTTTTTTTTTAAAGGTTTTATTTATTTATCTGACAGACAGAGATCACAAGTAGGCAGAGAGGCAGGCAGAGAGAGAGGAGGAAGCAGGCTCCCTGCCGAGCAGAGAGCCCGATGCGGGGCTCGATCCCAGGACCCTGGGACCATGACCTGAGCTGAAAGCAGAGGCCCCAACCCACTGAGCCACCCAGGTGCCCCAACCCTGAGCTTCTCAGTTAAGAAATACATCCCTAGGGGCGCCTGGGTGGCTTAGTGGGTTAGGCCTCAGGTCATGATCTCAGGGTCTTGGGATCGAGCCCCCAAGTCGGGCTCTCTGCTCAGCAGGGAGCCTGCTTCCTCCTCTCTCTCTGCCTGCCTCTCTGCCTACTTGTGATTTCTCTCTGTCAAATAAATAAATAAAATCTTTAAAATAAAAAGGTATTAGGAAGAAATAAAGTCAAGTCAGATGTATAAGTCCCTCTACCATGTGGGTCATAATCATATCAGATATTTGCAAAGCTTTCTCATTTACAAAGCACCGTCTTCGCAGTGCGCTGTCTCCCCATAAGACTTTCTTCAGATGGGATTTTGCAAGAAGTCATGAGGTAATTCACACAAAGCCCTTGGAAACTGCCTGAGCCTCAGAACCAGACCACAATGAATGACAGCTGTTATTATTATACTTCAATCCTCCAACAATCCCGCGCAGTTGAGATCACCATCTTCATGTTTCCAGATTTTGGAACATCTGAGGTACAAGAGAAATCCAGTGATGTATCCAAGGTCACAAAGCTGAAATGTCAGACCCTGGAATTGAGCTCATCCATGTCGTCTCCTTTTTCTCTGCATGCTCCTAGATGCTATTCACAAAAAATATGAATGATACTATAAAGAGGACTTGGGTTTTTTTTTTTTTTCTTTGAAGAATATAACAAAGTGAGAGCCTCAGTCACATACTTACCATTAGCTTTCCCATCTTTTTGGTCCTGGCCTTGTGGTTTCATGTACCCCAAGCACTCTGTCCCTGCATCGGTTTAGAGCAGAAGTTCTTTTTTTTTTTTTTCTTCCAGCTTTATTGATATATAATTGACATATATCATTGTGCAAGTTTAAGGTAAGAGCAGAGGTTTTTAATTTTATTTTACTTTCCTTTTCTAAAGTAGGCTCCACACCCAGTGTGGGAATCAAACTCACAACCCCAAGGTCGAGTTGCACAGTCCCCCGACTGAGCCAGGCAAGCACCCCAGTGAGCAGAGGATTTTAAGCTTTGCTGCATCTAAGAATGCCCTGGTGAGTTGTAAAAGGTACTGAGGCTCAGGTTGGAAACCAGTCAAATTAAATCAGAATATCACACAAGAGATTCCTTCCTCTTCTACTCTGTCCACACACATTGAGGAAGTGTGAAGCTGGAACGCAAAGCCAGTTCCTCCAACTCCAGATGCGGCCATATGTAAACACTATCAGTCTTACCAGTCTCAGGGCACCTGGGTGGCTCAGTCGTTAAGCATCTGACTGGCTCAGGTCGTGATCCCAGGGTTCTGGGATTGAGCCTCGTATTGGGCTCCCAGCTCGGTGGGAAGCCTGCTTCTCCCTTCTGCCACTCCCCTGATTGTGTTCCTCTCTCTCGCTGTGTCTCTCTTCTGTCAAATAAATAAAATCTTTAAAAAAAAAAACCAAAAAACGAAAAAACAAAAAACCACTATCAGTCTCAAGAAGTGAGGCCACAGTTACAGCTGGGCACCAGCTACAAAAATAAAGACTTTATGGCGTGCCTGGGTGGCTCAGCTGGTTAAGCATCTGCCTTTGGCCCAGGTCATCATCCCAGGGTCCTGGAATCGAGCCCCGTGTTGGGCTCCCTGCTCAGCAGGGAGCTGGCTTCTCCCTCTCCCTCTGCTGCTCCCACTACTGTGCTCTCTCTCTGTCAAATTAATAAATGAAATCTAAAAAAATAAAAAGAAAAAAAAAGACTTTAAAATGAAAGAGGAAGGATTGTCCAAGAGGTGGATTGCCGGGAAATTATAAAGCGTTTAGGAGGCAAGTTACTTGAGGAGTCAAACTAGAGAGAATCAATACTTGGGCACGTACTGGCTCCCTCTTCCAGACATGGTGGAAGTATTCCGGCATGAAACACCCCCTTGATGAAATGCCAAAAAAAGAACTAGCCCACACAACACTGCCTGACTACACTGTGTCTCCAAAGAATGAAATGAATCCGAGGGGCAGGCAGGTCTCCGATAAAATCTCCTTGATGATAATTACTGTCGGACAGAGATATGGGCCTCCGAGGCTGAGAATACCGTGGCAGATTTTTTTTTTTTGTACTTAATAAGGGTGTAATATAGAGCGAAGAATAAATCGAAATTATAATGTCTCATAGAATCTATTCACTAAAACATTTTCCTAGTCAAGCTAATGGATATCCTCTGAGCTCTAAATTCACCTATGAGAAAATGACTTGTCACGGATATCAAGGAATCCTGAGAAGTGAAGATCAGATTCGCTAGATCATCACAAAATATGGAGCTCCCTTTTCTTGATCTTCCAGTGACAATTTACCAAGCCCTCTCCTTCTGCCTCATGCCCAGATGCAACAGGACTGCGCGGATGGCCGGTGGGATCAGAACCCCTGCCTAGAGATTGGGATAAGAAACCCAGGTCAGAACCACCAGGGCAATTCTGAAGAGCAGGAGGCAAATGTTCCACGCGTCCGAGGCACCAATGCTGCCAGCATCGTTTTGTCTTCTCAGGGCTGACATCAGCAGTAGAATCCCCCTCCCCAACCTAAGTCCTCCCCCGGATTTGGCAGCAAGTTCTCCAATTCGTGGCAAAGAATAAAGTACAAGTTATGCCCCCATTTGTTTTTGTTTTGTTTTGTTTTTAATATTTTATTTATGTATTTGACAGACAGAGATCACAA